>NC_073624.1:236500532-237750532 GCF_029407905.1 Bubalus kerabau
CCATTTTTTCAGTTCTTTCAAGGGTGGTACCTACAGTATATTCTAGATACTTGAAAGAGAAGTTAAGACATCATGCCTTAATTCTCTCAGAGGACACCATCGAGATGGGCTAAGTGTCCATTGGGAAGAAATAGAGTAGAACAGCATAGTAGCCAAGAGCGTGGGTCTCAAAGTTGGACCTTCTTTGGAATCACCACCTCATAGAATTGTACTTAGGATTAAAAATTTGAAATATGATCGGAATCAGAACAATCACTGCCACTGGGGGTGAGGATTGATGAGGAAGGGACTTAAGGGAACTTTCTAGGGTGATGGAAGGATTCCCTGTCTTGACTGAATATTTTTTATACAGATTTATAAAAACTCGAGCTGCATAGTGAATATCAGTGTGTTTGACTAGTTTTAAGTTATACCTCAGTAGACATATATACATATGAGCAGGTGTATATATAGACATGTGTGAAGGCATGCAAAGTGCATAATAACTTTTAGCTGTTACTGTTATCCTGCTTCTTTCTGGACACATTGAATATTTTTTAAAAAATAATCTTTAAAAATTATTTCTTGACTAAAAATGAGATGACGAGATTTTTCCTTTCAGACCACAGATTTTATTCCAAGTATGTAAAAGCACAGATATTAGCTCAAGATCCTTGCCAAACACAATTGTCAAGGGATAACCTATGGGATCAATGCTTATTTTTTGGAACTATTGAATCACTGTAGAAGGGTGTGCCTAATTTGTTACAGCTGTTTTTCATGATGCTGTAAAAATATATGGGTTTAAGAGAAATATCAAAGATAATTTATTACGTGGGTGAAAAATGCCTGTACTTAGAGTCACATGTGCCCTGGCTGAGATACAGTAGTCACTCAAAAAATATATGAAGAATTGTCTTAAAATTAATTTTAACTATAAACTGTTACAAAAATATGTTCTTAATTAGTAATCACAGTTTTCTGACCAAGTATACACACATATCTGAAAGCATTTAAAACCAGAACTAGAGCAGAGTTTTCACTCAGGCACTCTGGATTCAAATTTTTGCTGTCTTTAACAAGCTGAATGACTTCAAGTAGGTTGCTTAACCTCTCTGTTTCTCAGTTGCTTTAACTGTAAAATCAGGATAGTAATTATATGTCTATGAGGATTAAATAGGTTCAGTATAGCATTAGAACAGAGTCTAGTACACAGTAACCATTATGCAAGTACATATCATCAGTTTTGTATTCTTTGTGTTAGGGAACCTGATTTTGTTGTCATTTGCATTTTGGTATTGTTCAAAAGGCAGCTGAATGTTGGTTGATGAAAGTGATATCAAATAGCAGCTTCAGTTGAAAAGACTAAAGGCTGAAATTTGTGGGAAACATGCTGGTTTTCAATTTAGCCGTCTTGTGACTAACTTACTCTGTGACCTTGATGAAGTCACTTCACTTCCCTGGACCTAGTTTTTTCATCTGTGATTGCGACTTGAATTTTATATAGTCTATGTTCCCTTCAGGTGTTGTGTCTCAGTCTTTGATCTTACATGTTTGAGTCGTGTTCATTATTTTATTATACAGCTTGGTCCCCAAGTCACAGAAGCCCCAAGTCACAAGTGGCCCAACTGCAGGTGCTATCATCAGGTTCTGATACGAATCATCCTTGAGGATATAAGAAGCGCTGGATTTATGTACCATAGTGTAGCTGAAAAGGTTATAGAGGAGGCCACAATGAGTGGATGCAGTGCCCTTTGCCTGTGAAAATGATACTATTAAGTTTGCTATCAGTATTTGAAATTACTTTTCCTGTTTAGGGTATTCAGTTCACGTTCTTTCCTGGTTCTCAATGCAGTGTCAAGGACCACGTTTAGAATGCTGTATGAGTGGTATGCAGAGCCAGATCTTCCCTGACTATCAAGGTTCCTTCAAGTCTTTGCTCAGATACTGCTTTCTCCATGAGATCAACCTTTCTTATGCTTTTAAAATTTGAACCTGCCCAGCTCTCCACCCCCAGCACTGCTTATCTATGAACTTTTCCTGTCTTTTTTATTCTTTGATCTTTTACCTGTAGCCCCCATTCTCTTAGAAAATAAGTTTCAAACATAGTTTTCATGTTGTTTAGCTATCTCTCCCATCCTGGCCTGCTGCCACTGCCTTGAGATTAGGGATCTGCTCATCGACGTGTCCTAAATGCCTCGAGTAGTGCCATGGGATGACCTGAAGGAAAACACAGATTTCTCAGGTGGTAGCAGTGCATATGCCCCTTGTAAATGCACCCCATGCTAAATATATCTAAATGGTAATTCTAAATGTCTTGCATCCTTTTCAGCAAAAGTTAAGCTTTTGCCTCATTCTATGTTTAATGGAAGGAAACACAGAAATTGAGTCCAGACCCTAACCAACTTACTAGTTAGGAGCCCTTGAGAACATCCCATCATTCCTTAGGACCTCACTATCTTATTATATGAAATAGTTTTAATAAGATTGATCCCCTAGAGTGTTGTCAGGAATGTATGAGCTAATGTATCTGATAATGCCTAGTACAAATATGTATGTGTGTTTCACAAAGATATTTCTGTCTGAAACGACCTCAACTGACACCTCACACATCTAAATCTCTAGGACAGTGAGAATGAATGTTCATAATTATACTGAAATATCTTCTAATTCATCAGAGATAAGGATTTTGAATTTAAATATAAGGTGTTTTGTACTTTGGAGAAAGACTTTGATGATAATATCTATACAACACAAACACACTCAAACCTACCTTAACCTAGCAATTCAGTGTCTCAGGTCTTCTCTGAGAGGTCTGTTGGGACATCTGTGAAACCTGTATAACTCATTCCTGTGGCTTTACTTATATGCAGAGAACTTCACATTTCATTTCTGAGCCCTGTCTTCCCCCTGAATTCCAGATTCATTTCTAAGTGCCTTTGTGACACCACCCCCGTGGATTTTTCTGTGCATTTCAAAATCAACATGACTGAACAGAGCTCTCTCTCCCCGCCCCCTCCTTTTACTCCATTCGCCTCCTGCCCCACAAGCCACTGGTTTCCCAAAGTTCTCCATCCTGTAAAGGGCACTATCATTCACCCGGCTGCTCATGCCAGAACCTTAGCATTCTCCTTGACTCCTGTCCTTTACACATGCTCTCTGTCTTGGGAAATAGCAAATTCTCTTAGCTCTACTTTCTAAATGTAGCAACTGGTCACATTCTCACTCAGCCTCTACCCAGATCTAAGCTACTGTCACCCTCTTTGGGTGACTGCAGGAGTCACAAGTCCCCAGTTTCTCTGCTGGCATTCCTGTCCCCTGCAGTATGCTCCTTAGAGAATGAGAAGAATTCCAAAGGGAAAGTCTGACCACTCTTGTGCCCTGGTTCTCTGACAGTTACTCTCACAGTCAGTGTCATACCTGTGATTTTACTGTGGCACGTAAGACCCACGGTGCACCCCTTCTGCCCGCACTTCCAAGCTTACTTTCAGACACTCTCCCCTGTGTATCCCCTGACACATCCGTACTGTTCCTGAAACATGCCAAGTGAGCCCTTGCCTCAGGGCCTATACACCTGCTGGTGTTGTCTCCTCTACTGGAGTGCACTCCCAAATGTCCTCATGCTTTACTCGCTTGCTTGTTCATGGTTTTTCCTCAAACATTTCTACCAGAGAGGCTTCCCTGGCCATTCTATAGATCAGAACTTCCCCAGTCTTCGTCCTGTTCTCTGGCTTTACATTTTCATTCATAGGACTTTTCCCAAGAGTAAGTATGACAAGCTCGATATTTGCCTGTCTATTTGTCATTTATTACACTAAAATGTCAGGACCAAGAAGCAGGGAATCTGCCTTTTACTGCTTAATGACTACTGCCAGCACATTGTAATACCCAGTAAGTATTTATTTGTTTAAATAAGCATTGGTATCAGAAAATTAGTGGAAACATCCTGTGTTCACCCCTAAAAGTTGGTTGTGTTAAATATCATGTACCATACAATTTTAAACTAACTTAAAAAACAGATTTTTGTATCTTTTATTGGACTATCACTGAGCTATATAAGTAAATCAAGTTAGATTGGGAACAGTAAAGAATGAAAATATCCCCTTCTTTTTGTAAAAAAATAAAAATTTAAATGTGAGTATGTATGCTTCAAGTGTATATATTGCATAAAGCCTGCATGTGTATTGAGCATTTATATAGGCATCTGGTCCCATCATTTCACAGGAAATAGATGGGGAAACAGTGGAAACAGTGTCAGACTTTATTTTTGGGGGCTCCAAAATCACTGCAGATGGTGACTGCAGCCATGAAATTAAAAGACACTTTCTCCTTGGAAGGAAAGTTATGACCAACCTAGATAGGATATTAAAAAGCAGAGACATTGCTTTGCCAACAAATGTCCATCTAGTCAAGGCTATGGTTTTTCCAGTGGTCATGTATGGATGTGAGAGTTGGACTGTGAAGAAGGCTGAGTGCCGAAGAATTGATGCTTTTGAACTGTGGTGTTGGAGAAGACTCTTGAGAGTCCCTTGGACTGCAAGGAGATCCAGCCAGTCCATTCTACAGGAGATCAGCCCTGGGTGTTCCTTGGAAGGAATGATGCTAAAGCTGAAACTCCAGTACTTTGGCCACCTCATGTGAAGAGTTGACTCATTGGAAAAGACTCTGATGCTGGGAGGGCTGGGGGGCAGGAGGAAAAGGGAACGACAGAGGATGAGATGGCTGGATGGCATCACTGACTTGATGGACGTGAGTCTGAGTGAACTCTGGGAGTTAGTGATGGACAGGGAGGCCTGGCGTGCTGCGATTCATGGGGTCGCAAAGCGTCGGACACGACTGAGCGACTGAACTGAACTGAACTGAAGAAAGCAGTTGGTAATAGTTGCTTCTGTGGAGAAAGGCTGAAAGTGTAAATGAAAAGGAGATTTTTAACTGTATCTCCTTCAGCTCTTTTAAATATATGCACTTGTCTAATTTTTTTTTTTCAGTAAAACTGTTCAACACTTACATGTTCAAATTCTTGAAAAACTAGAAGATGTAATACCTAACTTATAATTAGTCCAAATATTTATTTAAATAGGAAATGCCATTCCTGGATCATTTTATACAAACAGACATTCACTTTTCTGGGCAGATTTTACAAGGAAAAAAATGTCGATTATTATATCAAAGGTAAAAGTACAGTGTTGTTACAATTGTCAAAACTGTGTCAAACATTAGCAATCCAAGACTAAAACCCTGTATGGATGGCTGAGTGAAAACAAGCTTGAAAGCAGATCATTTTAAATCTGAGACCTCAAAAATTAACATGGCTAATGTAAAATTATTTATGTGCCAGAATCATCCAAAATGACTCAGATTTACAGTAAATTCTGGAAACTGTAATGAACCTGGGAGAGCACTTGCTTATGCTTGCTATTTATATAAACTGGTTACAGTTGTAAACAGTGATGTAATTCCTGTTTACTTTTAAGTGTTCTGGAAATTCCAACATGCTGCAGCAGCATTAATCCTAGCTCACTTGGTTTGTATAATTTGTTTCATTTCTAAATAACTGAATGTATTTATTGGTCTAGCCATGTTAATTCTGAACTACTGCCATAGCCTATGAAGCAGAGTATAGTTAATCCACAGTCTCTCTCTGCAAACCCCTCTCTTAACTCTTTCATCTGAGCTCATTCAGTGCCCACCCTGCTGACCGTCCTGCTTCCAATGAGGATGCTCTTAAGGCTGAGATACTTGCTTGTGTCCCCTGCCAGAAAACTTGTTCTAACTCTAGGTCTCACTTGAGTTGTCCCTTGGTCAGGATGGACTTCCATGACCAGCGTGGGTCACCCCCTACTCTCTATCATGGAACCTGCCTTGTTTTCTTCCTTCCACCACTTTAGTTCTAATGGTTTCATCCATTTACTTGTTTACTGTCCATCTGTCTCATTAAAAATACAAGCTTAGTAAAGACAGAAATACCCTACTTATCCTTTGGAGACCTGTATAGCCCCAGGCTCTACTGTGGTAACTGGCACGTAGTTGTTAGTTGCCCGGTAGTGTCCGACTCTTTGTGACCCTGTAGACTGCAGAACTCCAGGGCTCCCTGTCCCTCACCATCTCCCTGAGTTTTCTCAAGTTCATGTCCATTGCATCAGTGATGCCATCTAGCCATCTCAACTTCTGATGCCTTCTTCTCCTGTCCTTAATTTTTCCCAGCATCAGAAAAGAACAGAATCAGCCATTCCTATCAGGTGACCAAAATACTGGAACTTCAGCATCAGCATCTGTCCTTCCAATGCGTATTCAAAGTTGATATCCTTTAAGATTGAGTGGTTTGATCTCCTTGCAGTCCAAGGGTCTCTGAGGAGTCTTCTCCACCACCACAGTTTGAAGGCATCAATTCTTTGGCTCTGTGCCTTCTTTTGGACAAGGAAATGGCAACCCACTCCAGCATTCTTGCCTGGAGAATCCAATGGACAGAGGAGCTTGAATGAGCTGGGGTCCATAGGGTCACAAAGAATCGCACATGACTGAAGTGATTTTTCATGCACACATGCCTTCTTTATGGTCCACCTCTCACAACTGTACAAACCTTTGTCAGCAGAGTAATGTCTCTGCTTTTCAACACAGTGTTTATATTTGTCATAGCTTTCCTGCCCAGAAGCAATCATCTTCCGATTTGATGGCTGCAGTCACCGTCCACAGTGGTTTTAGAGCCCAATAAGAGGAAATCCATCACTGCTTCCACAGTTTTTCCTTCTATTTGCCATGAAGTGATGGAGCTGGATGCCATGAGCTTAGTTGGTTGTTTGTTTTTTTGTTTTGTTTTGTTTTTTTTGTTTTGTTTTTTTTTTAATATTTAGTTTTAAGCTGACTTTTTCACCCTCCTCCTTCACCATCATCAAGAGGTTCCTTCATTCTCTTTGCTTGATAACATTCGAGTGGTATCCGCATACTGAGGTTGTTAATATTTCTCGTTCCTATCTTGATTTCTAGCTTGTAAACTCATCCAGCCAGGCATTTCTCATGATAAAAAAACAGGGTGACAACATAGTAGATGGTCACAATTTTTTTTTCTGTTGAAAAATAGATTGGGATTGGGGTTTCCTTCACCTGCCAGGTCTGTGCTTTGCTATGTTTCTTTCTCCCATGGTATGTGACTGTACAGAGAATTGCACTCATTAGGATTCCCATAAATCCCCTCATGGAACAAGACGCTATGAAGCTTGGTGGGTGGAAGAGTCAAGCAAGCCTTAATAAAATGCCTCTCAAAGCCTCCTTGTCCTCATCTCTACCCTATTAGTAGAGTGGATTATGGCCCATAAAATTTTACAGGCTGCAAAGAAAAAGCTTCAAGAAACTTGATAGCACTGATGTATCTTTAGAAAGTTTATCGTTTTTTAATCATTCCTCAAAACATAATCATTTTCCACAGATGACTGATAATGCAGATACTGTAGTGGTTTTCTAGATATCTCTTTTATTTGGGGAGAAAAGAAAAAAAAATTGTTCTTCTTCTGAAGAAGAACCCAACTGAAACAAAAACACTGAACACAGAAAGTGATGGTTTCTAACAGCATTCTTCTAGAATAGGAGTTCTAATAGCCTCATGAAGGATGCCAGCTGTATATGTTTCTGCCCAAAGACCTTCCATCATCCTTATATCAACTGATAAAATATAGGAAGGAGAGCAACATAAGATTTTCTGGTAACTATCTGGTATCTACTATAAATAGATTTAGGAAGGGGAGTGAACATGGGTATGACCACTTGAGTATGATAAGGCCAGTTTCTGTGTTAAGATGTCAAAGGCTTGTCAAAGTCTTTGGATTTAACACTTTGAGACTCAGTGTAGGAGAGCCTTAAGCTAGGCATATAATGTGACTTCCTGAATTAGAAGAGCAACAGCTACAAGACCAAGGTACCACTTAGGCTGAGCTTGGCTCAAGGATCTTTGTGAAGACTTCATAGTGATCATGGCCTTTGTACAAATCATATGGCTCCTATGACTGATGTTGGGCATTTGTGAGGTCATTGAAAAAAATCTTCATGGTAGCCAAGTCACCGAGTCTTGGTAGTATGATCAGTGACAGAAGTGAAGCCAACCATACAACCTAAGAGGAGGTTCTCCACAAGTCCAAGTCATAAAAATGGATGATCTCCTTGAGATTGTCACATTAAATGAATGTCAAGACCATGATTTCAGTAATACTGCATGATCCTGTCTGAAAATTTGAATGTGTGAGACCATGAGGTTACAGCTCAAAACCAGGCTTTTAAAATACCCATCCAGAATGATTTTCTTTGGAAATTCCACGTCTATTATTCTTGGCAACTGTTAGCCATTGTCATGGGTGATTTTTATATTATTACATTGCCCTGATGATTGGCAGGTCCTCTTTATTAATAGCAAAGCAGCACAAAGTTTACAACATTCATTCTCTGGGAAATGTAATCCTATTGCATTTTGTGTGCAAAGAAACAGGGTATCTTTAAGTCACCTGGATTTGTTTATGAACAGGTGAACATTGAAAATAGCCTCATGAAGGAGTAAAGTAATGCTTTGGAGTTAATCCTATTTAACATCAATATAGTTGCATGTGCCTTAGGTAAGGGAGAAAAGTTGTATAGTCTTCATTCTTTTCCTTCTGATCTTATAGCTGTTTACTTTTGCTGGAGGATATTCTTTGCTATTTAGCATTGGCTTGATTTTTATTTGTTCATTGAATAAATGTATGCTATTATGGGGCTTCCCAGGTGGCACTGCAGGTAAAGAGCCTGCTTGCCATTACAGGAGACTTTAGAGACACAAGTTCAATCCTTGGATCAGGAAGATACCCTGGAGGAGGGCACAGGCAGCCACTCCAGTATTCTTGCCTGGTGAATCCCATGGACAGGGGAGCCTGGTGGGCTATGGTCCATAGGGTCGCAAAGAGTCAGACGCGACTGAAGCGACTTAGCAGAGCACAGCATGCTATTATATGTAATTTTGCAAACATATGTATAATTACATTATTGAAAATATTCAATTTTTGAGAATTTTTGATACATAACTGGTATAGAGGGAGAGAAAAATAATATGGTCAATCACGTCAAACAACAAATATTTATTCTGTACTTATTGAGGGCTAGACATTGCTATACTCTTATAAATCAGATTTTTACTCCCTTGTTTCAGATTTGGCCTTGGGTTTTCACTGACTTTTCAATAACATTTGAATCTCTTATAACCATCTCCAAGGCCCAGCATCATCTGACTCCAGCCAGCATTTCAGCCTCATCTCATGCTCTTCTCTGCTTCACTCAGTACAATGAGTCACACAGACCTTGTCCACATTGGGGCCCTTGCCTTTGCTTTCTTTCTTCCTCCTGGATTCATTCTTTTCCCCTTTCCCTTACTTTGATATCTTTTATTGTCCTTCAGATCTCAGCATACATGTTGCATCCTTAGATAGTTCTCTCTAGATGAGTCTTGAGTCTATATAAAATAATTTTCATCCTGTGATAATCTTTTTCACATGACCAGATGTATTTCAGTGTAGACACTACGTGGTTCGTTTTGTCTCTTTAAGCATTTGCTGTTCAAAGTCCCCCAACACTCAGCCTGTGAGCTTCCTGAAGGCAAGGTAAATCTTCTTTGTGGTATCTTGAGACTCTGTGCAGTTTATAGAATTTGTTTGATGAGGGAATAGATGGATGAAAGACATTTAGAGAGGTTTAACTTGAGATGGTAACTGGAGTGAAAGTGATAAGTTGAGTTTAACATTCATAGAATTACAGAATGAAAGTATAACACTGGCCATTGTCTCTGAGATGGGAGAGATAACACTGACTCATAACATCAACTTGAGATAAAGAGGCAGAGAGGAAAGTTTGAAAAGACAGAAATCATAGATAGAAGGAAGGGGCCCTGGAACAGAAGTGTCATGAATTCCAAAGAAGGACAAGGTTTCCAGGGGATAAGGAGATGTTGGTCAACCAAAGCTTCAGCAGGTCCAAGAAAAGGACATTGAATTTTGACCAGGGACATAATTAGTGATTTTTGAATGGGCCATTTCAGTAGATATATGAGAATATGAAGTTTTTAGTATTTGTCAAGGACCTGGGGACCCTGGGCATCAATGAGAGTAAAATTACCAACATGTGGAGAAAATCACAAAGGTAAGCTAAGATTGTGTTTAATGACAAAGAGATTTGTGCACAAAACACTGAAGACTGCAAAGAATGTTAAACTCAGTACATTGCTAAAGAGGATGATAGAAATGAAAGCTCCAGGGTAGGAATGCAGCAAAAATGTGAGGGATGGGAAAGCATACCATTAGAATATGGGAGGAAATGGGTAATCTGGTGAGAAATAACACAAGTAGAGGTAAAGGTGGACCCTGGGATGCTTTTTTTGTGTTGGATGTAAATTTGGGTTCTTGAAACATGATCCTTGGGCCTTTTGTATCCAGAATCAATTTTGGTGCTTGCTAAAAATACAGATTTCTCAAATGCGCCTTCATTTCAGTTCAGTTCAGTCGCTCAGTCGTGTCCAACTCTTTGCGACCCCATGAATCGCGGCACACCAGGCCTCTCTGTCTATCACCAACTCCTGGAGTTCACCCAGACTCATGTCCATCGAATCGGTGATGCCATCCAACCATCTCATCCTCTGTCATCCCCTTCTCCTCTTGCCCCCAATCCCTGCCAGCATCAGGGTCTTTTCCAGTGAGTCAACTCTTCGCATGAGGTGGCCAAAGTATTGGAGTTTCAGTTTCAGCATCAGTCCTTCCAATAAACACCCAGGACTGATCTGATCTCCTTTAGGATGGACTGGTTGGATCTCCTTGCAGTCCAAGGGACTCAAGAGTCTTCTCCAACACCACAGTTCAAAAGGATCAATTCTTTGGCGCTCAGCCTTCTTCACAGTCCAACTCTCACATCCATACATGACCACAGGAAAAACCATAGCCTTGACTAGACAGACCTTTGTTGGCAAAGTAATGTCTCTACTTTTTAATAAGCTATCTAGGTTGATCATAACTTTCCTTCCAAGGAGTGAGCGTCTTAATTTCATGGCTGCAATCACCATCTGCAGTGATTTTGGAGCCCAAAAAAACAAAGTCTGATACTGTTTCCACTGTTTCCCCATCCAAATGCGCCTAAGTCTTACCAAAGTGATTATTCCTTGATGCAAAGCCTATGAATCTGCATTTATGGTTTGCCAGGGTGGTTCTTGCACATTCAAAAGTCAGAAAATCCTTCTCAGAGGAATGTACATAGTTGTACCTTTTATCAAGCTCCCTGGTCGCTCAGATGGTGAAGAATTTACCTGCAATGCAGGAGACCCAGTTTCCATCCCCTGGGTAGGGATATGCTGGAGAAAAGGATGGCTATCCACTCCACTGTTCTTACCTGGAGAATTCCACAGACAGAGAAGCCTGTCCATGGGTCTGTGAAGAGTTGAATACAACTGAGTAACTAACACTTTCACTTTTTTCACTTTCACTGAGCTCAGCTAAGCAGTGATGTATTATGATGATGTTCTGCTGAAGTTTTGGTGTATGTTTGAGGTTCTTTATGGGAGGGACCAGAAGACTCTCCAGGTTTTATGAAGCCTGGAACTTAAATACGTTGTGGGACTATTTTAAGGAAAAGAATATTAGAAATACAAACTCAAGTTTATAAAGATGACCACATACCTAGAATGAGAAAGGGACTTCAAGTTTTAATTTTTAAAAGCTGAACTATTGTAAAATCCAGAAAAAATAACATTCCTAATTATGTGTCTGACATATTTTTTCTACAGTTTTGCTTGCATATCCTTTGACTGCCTTTTTGTATGACAACTCTTGTCACACACAAGTGATATGTGGTGCTATCACTTTCTGTACAGACAATAGAAAGGTAATTGTCTCCTATTCCAATTTCAATAAAACTTAAAAAAAAATATTGATGGTGGTGAAGCATAAAGCATGCAACTTTAATTACGGAATACAGACACACAGTGCACACACCCTGAAAACACAAGATTTCTGATTTTCTTTTCCATAGTTCCCATAGAAAAAGAAAAACTGGGGGGGACATTTGTTTTCTGTGCTACATTGAGTGTACTCTTCAGTCAGTTCAACTCAGTCGCTCAGTCGTGTCTGACTCTTTGCGACCCCATGAATTGCAGCACGCCAGGCCTCTCTGTCACTCAGACTCACATCCATCGAGTCAGTGATGCCATCCAGCCATCTCATCCTCTGTCATCCCCTTCTCCTCTTGCCCCCAATCCCTCCCAGCATCAGAGTCTTTTCCAATGAATCAACTCTTCACATGAGGTGGCCAAAGTACTGGAGTTTCAGCTTTAGCATCATTCCTTCCAAAGAAATCCCAGGGCTGATCTCCTGTAGAATGGACTGGCTGGATCTCCTTGCAGTCCAAGGGACTCTCAAGAGTCTTCTTCAACACCACAGTTAAAAGCATCAATTCTTCGGCACTCAGCTTTCTTCACAGTCCAACTCTTACATCCATACATGACCACAGGAAAAACCATAGCCTTGACTAGACGAACCTTTGTTGGCAAAGTAATGTCTCTGCTTTTCAATATGCTATCTAGGTTGGTCATAACTTTCCTTCCAAGGAGTAAGTGTCTTTTAATTTCATGGCTGCAGTCACCATCTGCAGTGATTGTGGAGCCCCCAAAAATAAAGTCTGACACTGTTTCCACTGTTTCCCCATCTATTTTCCATGAAGTGATGGGACCAGATGCCATGATCTTCGTTTTCTGACTGTTGAGCTTTAAGCCAACTTTTTCACTCTCCACTTTCAGTTTCATCAAGAGGCTTTTTAGTTCCTCTTCACTTTCTGCCATGAAGGTGGTGTCATCTGCAGATCTGAGGTTATTGATATTTCTCCTGGCAATCTTGATTCCAGCCTGTGCTTCTTCCAGTCCAGCGTTTCTCATGATGTACTCTGCATATAAGTTAAATAAGCAGGGTGACAATATACAGCCTTGATGTACTCCTTGACAGGATAGAATTTCTGTTTTGACTGGGTGTCAATGAAAATTGAATTCTATGGCTTGAAATTTTAAATAACTGATGAATAGGGAAAAAAAAAAAAAGAAAACAACCTGCAACTAGCTTCTGGCTCCTTTGCTACCCCCAGGTATCTGGTGTTTGTCATCAGAGGCCATGTTTACATGGCCACATGTCCTTTGGTCCTGTACCTTCATGATGCCATGCTTGGTGAATTGGCACCAAGGGTGGATGGAGAATTCCTGCAAGATATTCTGACACAAGGGGAGCTGGCATAATGTACCTCTACAGGGAAGTGGCTGCAGATCATATAAATACATATCTAAACTATGTAAACTCCCAATTCAGATTCCTCTTATTTGGACCTCCAAAATGCACGTAAATCCTCCAAAGCCACCCAAAATAAAGGGAAGTTGAAAAAGACAGTCTTTTTCATCTTATTTAGTTGGTTTTACAAAAATGTGTGAAGAAGTAATACACTACTAGGGAGGGCCCCTTCGAAGTCCATGGAAGAGACTGGACGAGGGAACATCTGAAACTACAACTTCATTCCCTGTACAGCAGACTTCTCCCAGGAAGGACCAAAAGAAACCCAGATTGGAGTCTGGATTGCCTCTTAGATTTTTATTATTTCAACATGTTTCAGTTTTTTTTTTTTTTACTGGAAAATTCAATTTACTCAGCTTATCTAAATTTTCTTCTTCCAGGCAGGATTATTGATAACAGATGTATCCATTACCTTATTGTTTGGCAACACTTTGTAATTTTTTTCTTTTAAAAAAATGTATTGGAATATAGTTGATTTATAATTCTGTATTAGTTTCAGGTGTACAGCAGAGTGAATAAGTTATACATATATCCACTCTCTTTTAGAGTATTTCCCCATATAGGTCATTACAGACTATAGCGTTCCCTGTGCTCCACAATAGGTTTTTATTAGTTATCTCTTTTACATATAGTATTGTCAATCCCAAGTTTCTGCTCTCCCCTTTTCCCCCTTGGTAACCATAAGTTTGTTTTCTACATCTGTAACACAATTTCTGTTCTCTAAAAAGTTCATCTGCACCAACTTTTTTAGATTCCACATATGCGTTATAATCATTTGTACAAAACGGGTCCCTTTCTCCCTCCCTCCCTCCTTCCTTCCCTCCTTCCTTAAATTGCATACTGGAATTATTATTATTTATGTGATTCCTTAAGGTAGGCTGGTAATATGGTTCAGATCCAGGAGTCCTCATGGCATGCATAATCCGCCACTACACCGGGTATCAGAGAATATAGGTTCTGATCCCCTCTCAGCTACTAACTCCTGTGTGGTTTGAAGGGTCACTACTTCAGCTTGCTGGGTTTTAGCTCCTCAGCTGGTCAGTTCACACTGGGGCAAAGTTAGTGGTTTCTAGGAGTACAAAGGTTCTGCAAAAGGGCTTCAAGGGTGGCCAAGTCCTCACTCTTCCTTTAAGCAGAGGAGCTCTGCTGTTTCATATGCTAGACTTTAAGATATTTCTACCTTGAAATAGTCGCATTATGGAAAAAAAATTTACAACTTATTCACTTTGCTATACAAATGAAACTAATACAACATTGTAAATAAACTATAATCCAAGCAAATTAATTAACAACAACAACAAAAAAAACAAGCAGCAGCAGCAAGGAAGGCATCTGGCTTAATAAAAAACAAACAAAAGGGGCATTTTTTAGATAAATTGTCCCAAATGCCTGGAATGACCTGGGGATTCCAGGTCATTCCAATTCCATTGTAGCTCTCATAATTTGATTTTGTATGTGTTAAAAGTTTGTTTTGGGTTTTCCTGCTTAATCAGGGTTGAGACATTATTCTAGGTCAGTGGTATGTAACCTTGTCTACACTTAAGGAGTATCTGGAGAACTTTTAAAAATTCTAATGCCTGGGTCTTACCCTTGTGATTATTATTATTTTAATCTGAGTGTAGGTGATTTAAAAGTGCCACAGGTGCTTCTGATGGGCATCAGGATTGTGAACCCTAAGTGGAGATAATCACTGCAACTGTCAAGTTTGAATAATCTGTGTATGAAAAAAAAAAAGCACATGTGTGATATCCATATCCACAGCTACATAAATATTGATTGAATATTCATTTCCATTTGATAGCTAAGTTATGTTATGCCCTCCACTGCTTGAGACAAATGTTAGAGAAAAGGCACAGTGTGTGGTGGCAATATTCGCTAGCTTCTGTACACTGGTTTCTCAAGAATTTTTCATTGTTCTTCACACCTACAAGGGTCAAAAACAGCTACTTTTGTCCTTGCCCCCCACCCCCCACAAACCCTGGAGCCAGACACAAATGGGTCAGTTTCTCTAGTGTTAAATTAGCTGATGTATAAAACTAGTTGATTAGAATCAAAGGATCTTGCAAATGGGATTCTAAGATTTTGTTTAATTTATGGAATATGATTCCTTGGAAAAGAAAGGTCTAATTTCCTTCAAACTTATAAGACATTTTCTTCCCTTCTCATTGATCTTGGTGTGTGAAAAGGTCAGTGAGAGATGACATTGCTGTGTTCGCATGTGTTTCAAATACCCCTGACTTGCAGAATTATAAGGGGCTGAGTAATACCATTGAGATACTTTCATAATGTGACACTCACTGCTTGGTTGGGAACTCAGGGCTTTGGGAGCCAGAAGTGGAAATTTGCAAGGATATAAGAACTTTCTCCTGTATTTGCCTTGGACTTTTGTACAACCTTAGATGGCAGTAGATTTTATAGTGGGAGGAAAAACATTCAGCATTTGTTCATCATGCATGCATTCATTTATTTTTTACTTATTCATTCCGCACACATGGGTTTAAACATATACTCATATTAGAGCCTGATTTTGGTGCTAGGTAAGTATTCAGAATGGCATAAATGTGTATAGGTCTTCACTGAACATTTGAATAGACCTTAAGTAAGAATTCATTTGGCTTTTCAAATAGAATTCCCCTGGTGTATAAAGGCCATGGGTTCTCTGGGGGATTTTTAGATTTTATGTGTACATTTTAATTATTAGCAAAAATCCATACAGTAATTATATTCTGAACCATCCAGAGGATGATGATCCTCATAACCAAGGACATGATTTTAGGGTCTACTGTTTGACTGTCACCATGGTCACCTTGGCACCACTTATTACTCATGTAATTGCTATTGACTAAGATGAACGGTCTTATTCCTAGAGAATACAGTATGCCTACGTGAGGGCCAGATGAAGTAAACACACCGAAATAAAAGTCGTGCAGCCATGTGAATGGAGAAAAGCAGTAGGGCTGTGCCACATGGCTCATGGCAGAGTAGGGATCTGTGCTCAGAAGACGCTGTGCTAAAGCTCTTGCTACCACAATATGCTGTGTAGTTTTGCGGATCATCATTCTTCTCAGTAGGCAGTTATTTTCCATTTTAAATGATACGCATTGGTAATTTTGTTTGTATTTAATTTTAAAATTTGTTTTGGTTGGAGAATTTTATAGAAGTAATGTTTACTTAGATTTGTGTTGGTACCTAATTAGTAGTGCTAGTATAAAGATAATTTGTGTCAACAGCAGGGGTTGGAGAAACCTTCCTTCCTTTAAAGGGGATTGGTATATTACTTAATATTGGCAGATTTTTTTTTTTCCTAATTTATCTCACTCTGCTATAATCACTGTTTAGTTCATTTTTCCCATTAGCCTGCAAGCTCCTGGAGTGAATATTCATACCTTACTTGACTTTCAGACTCTTTTATATTTATTAAATAAATGTGTTGATAAGAATTAGTATCATCTAACTCCTAAGGACTACTTGAAAGGGTAGTGAGATCTCTGTCAAGGGAGGCATTTAAACACAGGGTATCACTTTTGAAGGATTCCTGAATCAACTGAGCACATCCACACCTCTTTGAACTCTGGAAGGCAGGATCAAACTTGTTACTTTTGCCACTGTGCTAGGTCGCTTCAGTCATGTCTGACTCTTTTCAAACCCCATGGACTGATTTTGCCACTGACTTTTCGGCAATACAGAATAATTTCTTTGGAGATCATTTTACCCCAAATCAATTGCCTAAGTAGTAGTAGCATAACGTTAGTCGCTCAATCACATCTGACTCATAATGACCCCATGGATTGTAGTCCACCAGTCTCCTCTGTCCATGGGATTTTCCAGGCAAGAATACTGGAGTGGTTTGCCATTGCAGGAGATCTTCCTGACCCAGGAATCAAACCGGGGGTCTCCCTCACTGCAGGCAGATTCTTTACTGTCTGATCCACGAGGGAAGCCCAAGTAGCAGTAGTATACCAGCACAATGAACTGTTGAGGTTAATTTACTTTTGCAGGTGAATTCTCAATTGTACCCTGAAGACTTTGAGTATCTCCCTCTTAAAGATGTCAAAATTCTAAGACTCATTTGAAAAGTGAATTCCTATGGGTCCCTCTACACCCGCAATATGTATGTGGATGTCTCAGAACACATGATGAGAGATGGCTGCATGAAAAGAGAGGGCTCATGCATGCATCCAGAGGAGCCACTTTTGTCCAGAGGATACAGATTTTAGATTTGTCAGGAAGGCAGAAACATATGGACAGCAGTCAGCCATATCTCTTCAGGTTGATTTTTTCCTATTCTTTTTCCCCCCTCTTTCTCCTCACAGTTTAATGTGAGTGCTTTCTCGGCTCATTTATTTCAGATGCCTCAGGAACAGTACACCCATCACCGGGGCACCATGCCCAGCTCCGAGGGGCCGCAGGTATACAAAGTGGGGATTTATGGCTGGAGGAAAAGATGCCTGTATTTCTTTGTCCTACTCCTGATGATTTTAATACTGGTGAACTTGGCCATGACCATCTGGATTCTCAAAGTCATGAACTTCACAATTGTAAGTAAGACCATACAGTTTTCTTTAGCTCTTTTGAGGGGAAGGGAAAGCATGGGGGAAGAAAAAAGAATGTGGAAAATGATGGTAGTAAAATTAAAAATAGCCTACAAGCAGTGGTTTTGATGGCGGGGTGGGGGGGCGGGGGAAGCGTTGCTGCTCAGATTACATGTGAGGATTGACTTCTTTTAAATCTCAACTCCTCAGAGGCTGGTAATCCAGTTGTGGGATGTTTCTCTTTTGTGATCCTCATGTGAGCTTTCCCTACATTTTGATAACTGTGTTTCTATAGCCTGTAACTTATAAATAATTTGAGTAAATAATGTAGGGAGAAGGATGAGATAAAGACCAAAGTAGTAAGTTTGTGTTGTTGTTTTTAATTTTAGTAGTAATTAAGAAAGTTTTCGTGAGGTAAAGTTTGAAACATCAGTGTTCAATTAGCCTTTGGAGAACATTAAAGAATTTTCAGTATCTATTTACACCTGGTAGTTAATGGAGCATTTCCTCGATTTTTAGGAATAGAATCAGAGGAGTATAGCCATTTTATTATTATTATTTTTAAAGAATTTGTGTTTATACTTTCTTGAAGAAATTCTTGATCTTGGTACTTAAGGCCATGCAGCAGATTGGACATTTGCTTGTTGAAGTTCAAATGAAAAGAAAATCTTGGCAAAAAGATTTTTGGAGTTATTCTGAGGTATTTCCCTAGAGCTTTTGTAAAGATTATAACAGTATAAATAAATTCTTGCATTAGTGAGAGCGTAGTCCTAAAAATGCTTTCTTTTCCCCTGGTAATGTCAAAAGTAAGTAAGTATGTTGGCAATATAAAAGAACTCTTGTGTGATAAGGAAATGTAACCATAACATAATTAAAAGTAGGGATTTCATGTGAAAATCCAAAATAGAATAGTGGATATTTGTCTTTCCTGAATTATAGAGTTTATTTTTAATCCCTCACACCTGTGCACAGCTAAACTTCCTTGCCTTTGCTCAGGCCATTTCTTCTCCTCGGGCTGCTTTTCTCCATTTTCTGCCTGGTACAACTCCTCCCTGATACTCCTGTAGCTCCATTTGTGTATTTATTATTTTACTGATCACTCCAGATAAAAATTTTTACGTGTGTCTCCCAGGCAGCGTGAACTTTGATAATAGCAGGGGTGGCATCTCTTTTCTGTGGGCCTTTGTTCATCACTCATAAGAAGGGCTCTTGGCACTTGGCTCATGAGGATTACATAAACCAGTGTTAGTGCATCAAAAGGGCTCACTTTTAAAATCGAAATATAGTTGATTTACAATGCTGTGTTAATTTCTACTGTACAGCAAAATGATTGAGTTATACATACGTATGCTTTCTTTTTCACATTCTTTTCCATTATGGTTTATCATAACATTTTGAATATAGTTCCCTGTGCTATACAATAGGACCTTGTTGTTTATCAATTTTACATGTAATAGTTTGTATCTGCCAATCCCCGACTCCCAGGCCATCCCACTCCTATCTACCTCCAGGCACCACAAGTCCGTTCTCTGTCTGTGATTCTGTTCCTGTTGCAGATAAGTTCATTTGTTTCATATTTTAGATTCCACATATAAGTGACATTATATGATATTTGTCTTTATCCTTCTGATTTACCTAATGTGATCATTTCTAAGTACATTTGTGTTGCTACAAAAGGCATTTCATTCTTTTTATGATTGAGTAGTATTCCACTGTGTATTTTTACATCTTCTTTATCCATTCATCTTTTGATGGACATGTTGGTTGTTTTCATGTCTTGCCTATTGTGTGTAGTGCTGCTCTCAATATGAAGGCTCATGTATCTTTTTAAATTATGTTTTTGTCTAGGAGTGGGATTTCGGGATCTTGTGGTAACTCTATCTTTAGTTTTTGAGGGACTTTCTGTAGTGGCTGCACCAACTTACATCCCTGCCCACAGTGTAAGAGGGTTCTCTTTTCTCCACACCCTTTCCAGCATATGTTATTTATAGACGTTTTAGTGATGGAGAATGGTTCACTTTTTAATATTTGCAGTAAGAACCAGCAAATTAAGCTTCTGAATTGCAGTTTTAAGTTTCAAAGATGATACAGGTCAATTTCCAATGTATTGTAGGGGTCTAAGAAAATATTTTCTAGAATATTGGAGCACATTAGGTTCTACTTCTGAATTAGAATCTGTAAACATTTTTTTGAACTTACTTTATATTAAAAAAAAATCAGAGAAGTGTTTTAGGTGAGAGAGATATGGAGGTATGATCCAAGTTGTAGTCTAGATACTGCTCATGTAAGGATGCAATATAATGGAGAAAGTGTCTCAGAGTTTAAGGCTCTAAAAGGTGTCATGAATCTGCCCTTAAGTCCAAGGGACCATAGTTATCATTTGTCAATATGCATGTTCTGTGATGTTTTTATTTCATATTTCAAAAACTTTAAAGTAGAAAAATTCTATATTGTAATATAAAATAGAAGAAGACTGAAACTAGGGCAGTAGAATGAAGAATAAATGCTCAAAAGACATTAAAAGATGGAAGTGACATACCTCAACCTCAGCTACTGTTTGGATATGAGTTGTTGAGGGATTGAAAGATAATTCTGGAATACTCCAGGTTCTTGATGGTGAGATGGTTGGATGGTGGGACAAGAACAACCAGATGGAATTCATTATCTTTCCACTGAAATTTAGCTGACTCATGTTTCCCTCTCATTCCCTGTTTGGGGCTGTTTTTGTTATATTGACATAGTTTGACATGAAGTTAATGTATAGAACCTGAAAGATTAGAGGGTGAATGTAGTGGAGAATATGAACTCAAACCTAGATAACCGTGATATTACACAAATCTGGCTTCTCAAGTATGTTTTATCTGGCAGGCTCAATAGTGAGATGTTTATGTAAATGTATATTGAGTGACATATCAGAGTGACAATTCACTCTGAATGTTATGTGAGTTTGGGGAGCAATATGATATTAAGGTAATAATCTATATAAAATAGGCTATTTCCTGTAGTTAACTAAATTGATTGCCAAAGTTGAGAGTTCTTAAAGATTTACCAAACCAAGTACTTACTGAGGTGAGAATAATGCTATTACTAGTCATAATGTGTAATTTTGTAACAGTAATGCTTTTGAGCAAATAGAACTAAAGTGTCAGAAAATTGGTCTTTCCCTGGATGGTAAAAACATCTTCTCCATAAATCATGGTATAATGCATATCCCTTTAGAATTATAATTCTATTCTACAAATAATAATTTCCTGACAGTGAATACCTTGAGAAAGAAGGAGGTGTTCACCAGTATAACATTGGTGAATGTGGAGTGCGTGAGCACTGGAAATCCAACGCGATAGGAGTGAAGCGGTTTCTGTGAGGATTCTGGACGATTGTCAAGAGGAAAGACTGATTATTTGGTACACCTGGAATGTTTAGTAATTTGGGATTTGGAAAAGTTCATACCTTAATCAAACCCTCTGAGTACTGACAAACCAAGAGTGATGTCATCTGCAAGTGTTTCCGAGGACTCGGCAGTTTACCCAATATCGGGCATCCAGAATTTTCTATGTTGTCAGATTTGCATTCTATGCTGTCCGCAAGGGTTATGCTGAAAGAGTCCTTCCTTTATAACAATCTGGACAAACATCCAACCAAGTTTTATTTGTCCCAGATGTAAATCAGAATAAAAATGAACTTTTTTCCTCTGCTTTTAGCAGATTACTCTGCTGTTCATTATTAATCAAGATAGAATTACAGTCTCCTACTCTTTTCCAGTGTTTCCCCTACTTGGAGGAGTGTTTAATTTACCTATGTTGTAAAGACGCATAGGTTCACCTCCCGTAGTTTATCACACACTGTGCTTTACAAGGAAACTAGTATTATTTATTAAGCATGTGCTTAATATGTGCTAGTCACTGCTTGGCATTAAAAAAAATTATCTTGTTTAATTTTCCAAACAACCCTACAAATTGGTTATTACAATCTCAATTTTAGTAAAATAAAACCCAAGGCTCAGAGAAGTTGAGTGCTTTCTAAAGGAAACAGCTAGTAGTCAAAGAACTGGTGCTTGACTTCAAAGCCTACCCCTTTATACCACAACACACAGTCGGTTCAGTTCAGGTCAGTTCGGTTCAGCCGCTCATTCGTGTCCACCTCCTCTAGCTAATTGCTGCAATGACCTGGCTTTTCAACACAGCTCTGAAGCTGCTGAAGTGGTTCATTACCTTTGTTACCTGCCCTGTGTCATCAGATAACAAATTTGCTTCCAAGATATCCACTGACATTTCCTGCATGGAGTAGTTCCTGATAGTTATGTGTGTTCAGTCCTTAACTCAGTTCTCTTTATCCTACAGTCAATGACCTCTCCCTTCACTGCTTCCACCTTTGTTATAATCCCTTTTTATGTTTATATATATATTTAATGCAAACTGAATAATGCTATCTGTGTCATAGGTTGGTGTGTAGACCAGTCTGAGTTAGCACCTGACCTGTAGAAAGATTTCATGTTGGGAACAGAAAATCATGGGAGACCCCACTCAGGGCAGTGGTTAGGGGCTCAGACTCAGGACAAAGATGCTCTATGCTCACATATGAGTTCTTCTACTTTAACAAAATTTTCAACCTTTCTGTAATGCCATATATTGAGAGTAATAGCAATACCTACCTGTTTATATGTTTGTTGTGAAGAGTGAATGAGGTGATAAATGTGAAGTGCTTAGAAAAGGAGCTTGTTCCAAAGTAAATGCCTTCTGTTAGTGTTTATCATTATCATCATCATCATTTATTGAAGGCTCATTTTGCATCAGGCTCTCTGCCATTGCAACTTATAAATATCTAACTTAATGTTTATGTGGATTGGTATTATGATACCAACTTCACAGGGAGGAGAGAAGCTCAATAACTTGATTTGGGATCACATAGCGAAAAAGTGGCCGAGTAGAGGTTTGAATCCAAACAGTCTTAGTCTGGAATATGGTTTATTCATCTCTGTGATGTATTGTGGGGCAGTGCAGAAATCCCTAGCATGAGTGTCATGGAATGGGACACCTAGCGGGCTATGAACTACATCACCTTTTCCTTCTGGCGCTCAGTGCAGAGATGAAAGCAGGGAACTAGGTATCCTTTAGGACTGCAAGGCATCTTCCTGTTTGAACACTACAGTTTTGTCTTTGGAGCTTGGCCTTGACCAAGAGATCTCTTTCTGTAGAGGGCTGCTGCTTCTACCAGTGTATTCCAGCAGCTTAATCCAAATAACTTGGCCTCAAAGACCTCCCAAAATACTGCAGTACTGATTGTCTACAGTGTCATTTAGCACAAGTGCTTATTAGTGGCAAAGCTTAAAAAGTTTGATTTCCAGTGAGTGTGAAATCATTATTAGATGAAATAGGTACCTTGAGCCACCTCTTCAAACATCCTCATCTTGCAGTTAATTGAACCAAAGTAGATGATGAAGTTGCCTGACCCAGTTTTAGCATCCCAACCATACAGGGAACTCCTCAGGAGCAGGGGTTGTATTCTATTCTTATTTATAGCCATGGACCAGTGCCTGGTATGCAGTCAGATTTCAATGTGTGTTTGTTAATTGTCAAACACATTTGAGTGTTTTATACAGACCACATGTATGAGATGATGGATGTCAAGTACCTGGTCCATGCTGGGCACACAATATGTCCTAGGTAAATTGTAGCTAGCTATACTAGTGTTTAACAGATCCTCTAACTTCTCTTTCTTTTTCCACTCATTAAAATTACAAAATCCAAACCATTGTATCTATGATTAAGAAGAGAATGTCCATTTGTTTAATAAAAACTAAAACAGAACATACTTTGTAATGTTCCTATATAATCTTAATAAAAATTCCTATGAGGTAGACACTACTTTCATGCATATTTTACAAATGGGGATGAGGAGGTTCCAAGAAGTGCAATAACTTGTCCAAGGTCACACAGTCAGTGAGTGCTGAAGCTGAAATTGGGTCACAGGAGTCTGGCTTTTGAGCCTGCACTCTTAATCAGTACACTATGCTGCCCATTTTCCAAGTGCTATTTTTCATGAAGACAAATTGAATTTGTTCAGTGCAATGTCTAAAACATGATTTATTTACCCTAAAGTAAGATAAAGATCCACTGAGGGTCAGAGGAAGGCATTCTAATACTTGTAAATTGGACCACAGTGTAAAACAGTAAAAGCCAGAGCGAATGGGCAGTGAGTTCCATAACTCAGAACACTGACACATCATCTGTTTGGAGAAGGGTTGAGGAGCCATGACCCAGTCAAACTAACTCAAGCAGAGGGGAGTGAGGATACACTTGCAGAGGAAACAGGACAGGGGCTCTCCTGGTGCGTGGGTGGGTCTCATGGCCATGGGACCCAGAGTACTCTTAAGAACCAACGGCAGTGTTGGGGATGCCCATCCTCTGATTTTAATGGACCACATGGCCTTGGTATTGCCCTGAAACTTTTGCTTCTGTTGGCAGGCCAGGATTCCTCTACCTTTGTGGGGCTACCAGTTACCTCCTGTGTTTATCCAAGCTTCCTGCTTCCCGGCATCTTCAACATGTGTGTGCCTTTGACCTTTTCTCTGTAATGACTTTCCGCTTCTGCTCCCACCTCTCCCCACCCTAGTCTCCTTCTGTTACCGACATAAAGTTCAAGAGAGGGAACTGCACTGGTTCAGCAGATTGTACACATCGTGTTCTACTTGTTTATTGTTCATGGACCACATGAGATGCCCCATCAGCTGTGGCCTGGGAGGGTAGAATCATTCAGTCAGTCCTGCTCATCAAGCAGCTGGGCCAGGACTTCCCTCCCATAAGGTCAGAAATTCACTTGAAAATCATACCTATTTTTGATCTTCCATACACAGTGCTCTTTTTAAGCTTTGCTCTGATTTCTCAGATTTTCTCAGAAGTCCTCCCAGATAAACCTGACAACTCTTTTGTTTTTGCTGTACCTGGTGTCCTGCGGTGGGAAGACATGCAGTACTGCATTATTTAATTTTCCTGTTTCCCGTACAGAGACGGTAACCTTAAACTATTCACCTTTATAGTGACAGCATTCAACAACTTGCTTAGTATATAGTAGATATTTAGAATATTTATTGAATAAATGAATGTGAAAAATTTATGAATAGCCCGTCACTTTAAATTAGTATGTAAAGATGGGTTAATAGAGCTTTATATGGCTTTTAAAATGAAGTATTAGTTGATTTATTAAGATAGACAGACCATAAATGAGTGCTTGAATTTGATTATGAAAAGGTATTTTTAATACAGACACTCCCTCCTGTGTATCAACTACCTGCTACATGTTAATTATACAAGTCAGGAGTGTGAAATAGACAAGAAGCAGGAGAAATCATCCTAGTTAATATACAGAATTGCTCAGGAAATGGGACAAAATGATATTATTGGCTTTAGTTGTATCTTTCACTTAACATTGTTAATGAATGTATTGTGAATAGCAATTGCTTCAGCTCTGATGCCAGTGTCACTTGAGAACTTGGAAAGGCTTTTTATATTGAGAACCCTGTGTTTCCATCTCTCAGGGCTCTGTCTCTGGAGGTTACTTTTTCATCCATTAGCTCAAATTCATCAAGCTGAAAAATGACCACAATGTTATTTTTAAGGCAGCATGAACATTGTAATGCAGAAAAACACAGGACAAAAATCCACTCTGTTCGTGAAAGTCCTGGGATATGGCTCTGTCATGTCCTATTTACTTTGAAGCTTACTGTGTTTTATACCTTTTGCAAGAATGCAAATCCTCAAGGATGATTTTAGTCCTTGTAATTACTGTGAAACGCTATAAAACAAGCTTGTTACAAATTTGTACAATTTATTGGGTGCTTTTGCTACAGTTCAATAGGTATTTCTTAAGCATATTGTGCAGCACTGTGGTTTTTCTGGTCATTAAAGATTATAATAAAGAAAATCCTGTACTTTAATAGAGTATAATTTACTAAGAAGAAAAAAACATGTGAAATTTTAATAAGTTCCCCTAAGTGACAGACTTTTTAAGGGAGTGTGAAAGAAGAAATTAGACAAATGGAAGAAGGCCCTGGAAGGCTCCTTAGGTTGAGGCTTAAAGGATAGAGAAGGACCTTTTGAATGGTGTTGAAAGCAGAGAAAGCACTGTGACTGTAGCCTGGATGCAGGGATGTTAAACTCAGGTCACCTCGGATAGTGTAGTTCCTTCCAGTGTTGAGAGGCCAGGCCTCTGGAGAGAGGAGTCGCTGGGGAAAGAGGTGAGCAGGCGCTGATGCTAGTCAAGTTCAACAGGATGCAAATTATAGATACTCTTGGGAGGTCAAACTGGGAAACTTGAGTTCCAATTATAAACAAATCACTGTGCAACATTAACTTATTATTTGGATAATATTTCTGACCTTTCTCACTTATTATCATCTTCATACACTCAAAATTCACTTTATTTGTGATTCTAGAATTGAGAAAAAGAATGTCAGAAAAATCTCTCTGGATTTCTGTCTTCTTCCATCACATATAGCTGCTCACACAAGGAGTTTTTAGTTCTTTTTTGGTCATGCAGCTGTGAACTCTGAATGACTCTCAGAAATCAGAAATTGCAACCACATTATGGAGATCTCTCCACTCTTACTGAGGCATTAAGCAATCATAGGAGAGAAGTTCTGAATCCCAAAAGGCATTTTACCACTGAACTCAAAGACCAGTCCTTCCACAGAAGAAAGGTTATTCAGAGCTTCCCCAGTGGCTCGGTGGTAAAGAATTCACCTGCAATGCAGGAGATATGGAGACGTGAGTTCAATCCCTAGGTCAGGAAAATCCCCTGGAGGAGGAACTGGCAACTCACTCCAGTAATCTTCCCCAGAAAATCTCATGGACAGAAGAGCCTGGTGGGCTGCAGTCCATGGGGTCACAAAAGAGTCGGACACAACTGCGAGACTAAATAGCAACAAGAGACACAGCAGTGAATATGAAGTTTCAGGTCACTTGGACTGTTGATGTCACTAGTTAGAATCTCTAACCTCAGAATGGCTTTGTAAATACTTTGTCTCAAAATGCATTGTCCAATATGGTATTAAAATTAAGTCACAGGAAAAATTCAGTTCCTGAGTCACGTGAGCTACATTTCACATAAGTTAATGGCTACATGGAGTGAGTAGCCCCCATCCTCACCAGAAAGAAAGAAAAGAAGGAAATTGAAGCCACTCAGTCATGTCCAGCTCTTTGCAACCCCATGGACTGTATCCTGCCAGGCTCCTCTGTCCATGGGATTTTCCAGGCAAGAATACTGGAGTGGGTTGCCATTCGCTTCTCCAGGGGATCTTTCCAACCCAGGGATCAAACCAAGGTCTCCTGCACTGCAGGCAGACTACATTCTGAGCCACCAGGGAAGCGAGCCATCCTCACCAGAGCAGATAGAAAACATTTCCACTAATGCAGGAAGGTCTCTGTTATAAAACAGGTCTAAAATCTGTGAGCCTTCTTCTCAGACAGCTCATGGAGAGCATGTAAAGTGAACGTGGAAACAGATTTTTCATTTCCTTCCATATAACAATTGGTGCCTTTCCTTTCTGTGCCCTAGACAGTTTTTAAGGCCTGGCATGCTCAGTCGTGTCCAACTCTTTGCCACCCTTTGGACTGTAGCCCATCAGGCTCCTCTATCCATGGGATTTCCAAGGCAAGAATACTGGAGTGGGTTGCCATTTCCCTCTCCAGGGGATCTTCCCGACCGAGGCCTGGAGTCACAGGCTTAAGGTAGGAAAGTAAACAAACAAACAAAACCCTCAATTTAACCAAAGGTAGAGAAGCGAGGCTTCCCTGGAGGGTCAGCTGCTCAAGAATTTGCTTGTAATGCAGGAGACCGTTGTTCGATCCCTGAGTCGGGAAGATCCCCTGGAGAAGGAAATGGCAACCCACTCCAGTATGCTTGCCGAGAGAATTCCATGGACAGAGGAGCCTGGCTGGCTACAGTGCATGGGATCACAGAGTCAGACACGACTGAGCAACTTCACTCACTCATTTGAGAGAAGGAAGATTCCAATCTATTGAACAGATGCCCCAAATAACTACATTTATAGCAGCTTGCTCCTTTTCTTCACACCCAATCTCTGCTACTCCCCTCCTTTTAGTATTCCTGATTGGGTAGGTAGTGAGACTGGGATAGAGGACCTTTTGTGAGGACCTTTTGTGGGTAAAGAGCTGTACTGAGTGGGGGAGTCACCGGGACCACTTTTGAGCCTTACTTTCTGAACCTGTAGAATATGAAGTTTGACCAAATGATATATAAGGTCTACTGTAGCTCATATAATTTCTAATTAAGGGATCCTTCCATATTGTCAGTCAGAATGAGAGAGACTGAGTCACTTTTTCCTCTAAAAGTGTATGTGTTTGTGTATGCTCCCACTATATTTAGACAAAAATCAAAGATGCTCAATTGCCAGGAAATATTTCTAATGCACTGTTGTTATTTTTTTTTAATCTTTAACCTTAACCCATTTCATTATTTAATGAATAATTAGTCTCTTATTTATTGTTTTGCAGCAAACCACCCCAAAACTTAGTGGCTGAATACAAGAAAAATTGTTTATTTTGCTCAGGACTCTCCATTTGGGGTAGACCTCAGTGGGAACTTCAGTCTGGCCTCTGATGTCTAGGACTTTAGCTGAGGAGACTCCAGGACTGGTGTTGATTCTACAGTTAGGACTGTAACCATCTGGAGGTATGCTTGTATTTGTGGGTAGTTGATGGTGACTGTGAGCCGGAACCTCTGTAAGCCAGAACACCTACACACGGCCCCTCCATGTAGGCTCACGTGGGCTTCCTGTCCTCACGGTAGCTGGGTTCCAGGATGTGTGTCCCACTTTAATGAGGTAGAAGTGCCTAATGCTGTTATGACCTAGACTCAGAAGTCAGGTAGCATCGCTACTTCACTCTGTTTGTGAAGGCAGACACAAAATCCTACCAGAATTCAAGGGGAGGGCACACAGAATCCCGTCTACATGGGGGAGTTGCAAGGTTCTAGAGGAACTTATAGGATGGGAAATTGTTGTGGGTTGAATGTTATCCTCTAAAACATAGGTCATCATCTTAATCCCTGGAACTTTGTATTACCTTATTTAGTCTTATCTAGGTTAAGGATCTTGAGATGAAGATTTCTGCTCAGACCCACAATCCAGGGACAGGGATCTTTATAAGAGTAAGGCAGAGAAAGATTTGACACGGACAGAAGAGAAGCGGACTATATGACCAGAGAGGCAGGGTTTGGAGTGATGAAACTACGACAGATGCCTACAGACTCTGGAAGATGGAAAAGGCAAAGAAGGAATTCCTCTCTAGAGCCTCCAGAGGCAGTGGAGCCCGGCTGACACCTTGATTTCAAACTTCTGGCCTGCAGAAATATTACAGAATGAATGTCTTTTATTTTAACCTGGCAATTTGTGATCACCTGTGTGGTGGCTGTAAGAGATAGGGTTCTGGCCACCTTTGGGAAGTACAGATAGTCCCAAACTTAGGATGGTTTAAATTATGATTTTTCAACTTCATGTTGCAAGAGCTGTGTGAATTCACTAGATCCAGTTTTAAATTGTAATTCTTTCCCAAGTGAGAGATGTGTGCTATGGTCCTGCCTCTGGGGTGCAGCAGCTTCCAGCTCCCAGTCGGCCATGCCCTCACAAAGATAAATGACTGGTACTCTGTGACCTACTCTGCTTTTCCCTTTTAGTGCAGCATCTAGTAAGTTACATGATGTATCCCATACTCTATTATAAAATAGGTCTTGAGTTAGATGATTGTGCCCCACTGTAGGCTGCTGTCAATGTTCTGAGCCTATTTAAGGTTGGAGAGCCTAAGCTGTGATATTCAGTAACTTAGGTATGATAATTGCATCTTGTATCATTTTTTAATGGCTTAAAGCTATATATATATATATATATATATATATATATATATATATTTTTTTTTTTTTTTTTTTTTTTTTTTTTTTGGCCACGCCATGGTGGCATGTGGGATCCTAGTTCCCCAGCCAGGTATCGAGTCTATACTCCCTGCACTGAAAGTCAGTGTCTTAACCACTGGATCACCAGGGAAGTCCCAAATGCATTTTTGACTTATCTTATTTGCAACAGATAGCGAGCTTTTCAAAATTTGGCCCTATTGTAAGTCCAAAAGATCTGTACAGTCTGGCACACCACCACCACCACCACCAAGAACAACTGCCACTGACTATGCCACCCACACCTTGCATTGAGCTCAGTGCTAGGGGCCTACCTGAGTTCTCTCCTTTTTCCTCAAAGTGACACTGTGAGGGGTGTGCTATTATCTCCCCTTCATCTGTAAGAAAACTAAAGCTCAGAGCTTGCTTAACCTGCTTTCTTACCACCTTTTCAGCTAGTAAGTAGTAGTAATAGTTTGTATGTCTATTACATACTACATATACAAGGGCATACTATCTGTACATATACATATATCTGTGCAAGTATGTTGAACTTGAAAGTTTATGCTTTTAACTTTTTCAGAAATGTTTGTTCTCAAAAAATAGATACATCATAGCTAGTAATGTGTTTACTGGCGGAATCTTCAATGGCACTGATGGTCACCATTGTATTTAGGAGTAATAAGGAGTGCACATTGTAAAATTACTTCAAAACTTTTTTTCAGTCATTGACTACTTCAGGCAGTTTTAGCTTCAGGAATATTTTAAGGAGTTGCTAGCTACAGAACCAGTACCTGTGTTATAAGAATCATGGTTTAGTTGCCTTTTGAATTACTTTCCTGCCTTCACTAAGCCACATGTGAATCATCTAACTAAATAAGGAGTTGCTTTGTTAAAAATGGAGTTAAAGAATAGGAAAAATTCTCAGGAGTGTAGTCTTTATATTTAATGGCGAAACCTTCTAACTGGAATACCTGTATAGCTGAAAGTATACATATTTGCCAGCTTTTAATTATTGGTCAGCTTTATTAAGTGTAAAAACTTATTGGCATCTCTTAACACTTGGTTTGCTAGTAGTAGATGCTGTATTGTCACAGGATGAGTTAGTGAGTGGAACTTGAGGACAATTTAAGCCTTTTTCAGTGGAAAACAATAGAGCACTGCATCATTTCATAGCCACTTACTAAGGACCTAGTGTGGTGGAGTCCCAATGTGTTGCTCTTTCCTACACACACACACACACACACACAGGTTTAAAAAATCTATAAAATTGTTACTATTACAATTTTATGTAATAGTCATCACTGTATTTCAGCAAGTGTTTTTAAGTGACTACTACTTACCAAGGGACACAGTAAGAGAAAACAGAGCTCCATTCAATCCTCATAACCACTGTTACGTTTGTAAAAGTTCTTGACCCCTTAGAACATCGGTTCATGTTTGTTGCATTACCTGAGTCTCTACCAGCATCCCCATGGGAGAGACATAGCAGGGATAATGTAATTTTACCCTTTTGTTTTATTTATTTATCTATCTATTTATTTTACAATATTGTATTGGTTTCGCCATACATTGACATGAATCTGCCACGGGTGTACACGTGTTCCCCATCCTGAACCTCCCTCCCACCTCCCTCCCCATCCCATCCCTCTGGGTCATCCCAGTGCACCAGCCCCGAGCATCCTGTATTATGCATTGAACCTGGACTGGTGATTTGTTTCACATATGATAATATACATGGTTCAGTGTCATTCTCCCAAATCATCCCCCCCTTGCCCTCTCCCACAGAGTCCAAAAGACTGTTCTATACATCTGTGTCTCTTTTGCTGTCTTGCATACAAGGTTATTGTTACCATCTTTCTAAATTCCATATATATGTGTTAGTATACTGTATTGGTGTTTTTCTTTCTGGCTTACTTCACTCTGTATAATAGGCTCCAGTTTCATCCACCTCATTAGAATTGATGAAGGGACAACTAGGGATCAGTGATTTGCATAAGGTCTCATGCCTAATAACTGCTATAATCAACCTTCCAACTTTAGAGTAAACAAGAATGAACAGTGAGTTGTAGAGCTTTGCCTTTTGCAAATTCAGGCAAGTCTTGAGTCAGTGTCTATGGGATGTTTGGTAAAAGACTCGGTACATTCTCATTCCTTAGCTAGCCATTGTATCTGGGTTGGCCAATGGCAGGGAGTTTTGATCATTAACGCACTGTCTGTAGTTGGCCATATTAAGTAAGTTTGTTGTCTCTCTCTGAAATTTCTCTTAATTCTAAGTCTTAAAAAAAACAACAAAAAAAACAGTGCTCTTTCTAAAATCCAAAGATAGAAGGAAATGATCCTTTGGGTCACTTGGTCACTCATTGACTTAAACCAACTTCATGTCATAATAGTTTGTTGCTGTTTTGGAAGTGAATGCTTTTGGTTCACATGAGCAAATTTTTATTTTCTTAATTGAAACCTGCCTTGCGGTTCTTGGCAAGGAGGTTCCCATGAGAGCAGGGATAATTTGCATGTTGTACATTCACTGGTGGAGAATTTCTGATTTTTGTGATTTTCTTTGAAAAATAATTTCCATGTCCCAATTAAGTGACTGGTTTCTACTGAAATCTCCAACTGTACGAATCTCTTGTCAGTCTAGTTACCAACTGTGACAACCTAATGAATAAGTAACATTTACTCAACAAATGTTTATTAAACTCTTCCTGTGGGCGAAGCACTGTACTAGGTGCTGGAGGTACACCAGTGAACAGAAGTAAATGGGGGCCTTCCTCAGAGAGTTTGCTGTCTAACAGGAGAGACTTGATCATATGATTGAACAAATAAATGTAGAAATGCCACCAGAATGAGTGGATGCTGCAAGAATGTACAGAGGGGATGAAAGTGAAAGTGAAGTCACTCAGTCGTGGCCGGCTCTTTGTGACCCCATGGACTGTAGCCTGCCAGGCTCCTCCGTCCATGGGATTTTCCAGGCAAGAATACTGGAGTGGTTGCCATTTCCTTCTCCAGGAGATCGTCCCAACCCAGGGATTGAACCTGGGTCTCCCGTGTTGTAGGCAGATGCTTTACCACTCAAGAAGGAGGTTTCTAAGACAAGACAATTGTATAAATGCTAAAAATGAAATTGAAGAGTGGAGTAAGAGGTGATGGCAATCTAGTATGTGGATCCCTTGAACATCTGATACAGTGTCTCCACTGGGAGAGGAGTTGGGCAGTGGGGAGAGGTGGGATGATGAGGCAGATGGGAGAGGATGGTAGAAGGTGACTTTGCCTTTCTGTACTATTTTCTAGTGATATTTTGCAAGTAGAATGTATTTAGGTAATACTTGTGAGATTCAAAAAAGTAAAAATAATGAGCTAAAATGAAAAAGAGAAGAAAATCATAAAAAAGAAGTAAGAATGTGTCATCATAGTTGCTGTCTTTAAGGACCACTTGGCTACATTGTGGTTGAATTGGGGACCTCATCTGTAAGCATAAATACAGACTGTAATTCCTCACACTTAATACAAATATTTTCTGTATTAGAAAAAGGGAGTTTATTTAGAACAAGTCTTTTGCTTTTTTCATTGCTGCAAACAGAATTTGGCCACTCATAGGTACGTTAACTCCTGTATTTGCATATAGATTATTGCCATCAGTAGGGTGATGTGTACTGAGAGCTTATTCTGTGCTGGACATGATACTAAGCACTTCACATGGGATATATTGTTTCATCCCTAGAAGATGGTTCCTTTAACTCTCTCCCTTTCCCAAATGAGTGAACTGAGGCTTCAAAAAGTGGTCAAGTTATTTTTCACCTGGTTTCAGTAAATGACAGACCTGGGAAATGAAGGGAAACATGAGCCCCGAACTCCTAACAATTGCATCGTACACCCTTCCTTGGTACTCTCCAGGCTGAGAGATCACTGTCTGTTCCTCAGAGCCTCCAGTCCCCATTCTTGTGGCATAAGTGGGATGGCCCCAACGTCAGCAGCAAGGCCTCATGAAGGAGCCCTTGACAGTGTGTGTGTGTGTGTGTGTGTGTGTGTGTGTGCAGTATATATACTGCTGATGGTCTGCAGTATACCTACTCTGATTTTATTTTAATGTTTCAGCTGATTTTTTAATTTTTTTAATATAAATGTATTTATTTTAATTGGCGGTTAATTACTTTGCAATATTGTATTGGTTTTGCCATACATCAACATGAATCTGCCACAGGTATACACATGTTCCCCACCTACTCTGATTTTAGATCCTTCTAAGTGTCCACACATTCAGATGAATACTTCTTACTCCCACCTGGCAGTGTGCTTCCTACACAGTATATGGAGAAATTCTCTTTGGTGTTTTCTGATGGACCTTATTCCCTTCTTTCATATTGTACAAATCACATACTGAGATTTAGGAGGTTCAGAGGCCTCACATCAGCAGATTTAAATATGTAGGAGTAAATCCTTCCAGGCTAGACTGCCCTGCTTCCTCGCTCATTTTCCATCATGCTGTCATTGTCCAGAGTTGCTATGAAGTCAGGCTGCCAGTTGATGCTTTGGAAGGATCCTGATGTGTGAAAAATATGATGTTAGAGAAGTGGGAGTTGTGGTTTACAGGTTCTTGAGAAAACAGACCTGGGTTCAAACCTCAGCTCTGCTACTGCTGAGCCAGGTGATTGATATTGTACAAGAAGCTTAACTTCTTTGAGCTTCTCATTACTTGTTTGTAGTAATGTGATTCAGGAGTTGTGTTAAAGATTGGAGTGAACCAGAACACAGAGTGTGGTAGATACCCAGTGAATGCTTACTATTGTCAACTTGGACACTTAGAGAAGCGCCTTAGAAAGAGGAAAAGAGGATTCAATTGCAGAAATTCAGCACAGATTCATAAGCTCACTTGTAAAGAAATGACTAATGGAGTCTTAAAAGCATATTTAACTCGGGTGTGTCTGAAAAATCATCTATGCTACAAGAATTACAGTCACTCCAGGGCTTTTTCTGAATGCACTGTTGCTGACTGAACTTGAAACAGAACTGTGTGAAACACAAGAATGAGAAGCAAACTACCTAATAAACAAAATATGAATTCTGATATGTCCTCTGAAAGATATGGCACTGCATACTTGGGCATGGCTTGCTTCAGACGCACATCAGCATGTGTCTCTGGAGAAGTGAAGTTTAGAAGAAGCCCGAAGAATGGGTTGTGATAGCCTAGAAGAACTGAGGGGGATTCTAGACATAGGGAGAGGCAAGTTCAAAGCCTTAGCTGGGGAGAAGGCATGGAGTAGTCAGTCCCCTATAGAGGTGTGAAGAGAAAGTCACTCTTCAGTGCTGACTGTAGGAGGGCATGGCTCGTAAGAGGCAGCAAGGGGACATACCTGCACTTGGATGCCTGCTCTGCCTTGTGTCTTTTATGAGAAGCTTTTAACAGCTTGTTCCTGATTTGTATGATTTGATGCTTGCTTCAGGTGATTCAAAGGTCTCACCCTTGTGGAAGTCCTATCTATGCCTGTAGCTTGGCTATTCAATGCCAATATCCCTATCTGCCAGGAAGACTGACTGTCCAAACATCCTATAAATACTGGTGATGGTTTGACAGCTGCTAATATCATTGGCTAGCTTCTGAGGTGGCAACATCATAGAAAACTTTTCAATAAAGGACACATTGGAGAAGAATTTATGAATATACATTTCATTTGGTTTATTGCAGAGTCCAGAGTCCACAAGTATTGTAAATGGGCTCCACTATCTAATCAGGGAATTATAGCAATCTATTAATTGCCATTTCTGATTATTTGCATTTAATTAAGGGGTACTCTTGAGAAAATGAAGGACAGCATAACCTCAAACTATAGCTTTACATCTTGGATAATTGACTATAATTTCTGTCTTTAGAGCTTTCCTAAATTGTTTATTTCTCCAGATGTTTCCTAAAAACTATGATTTTACCTCTTTCCTTTCAGTGGATGACCAGGGGTTTCTCATAAAAGCTTACATGGTTTAGTTTTCTCAACTAAATTAAAGCTTAATTAGCCCAAAATCCAGATCTGTAATGTGTTTATAAAATTTATACAAGCATAATTAATTTCACTTAATTGCATAAATAGCTTTCCCATGCAAATAGTCATCTTTTCTCTGCTGACCTCTAAATGCCAGCTTTCAGGTTATCTGTGTTTCTGCTTGTCCCTGGGAATGTGAAATCAACTTGCATAATTCTAAAAGTATTGCTCTTTCCTTTGATTTATGACTTTTATCATAGAAGTCAGTGATTACCTCGGCAACCCATGTTTCATGTTTTGAAAATGTAATGAAAAACGCGTACTGGAATAGCATTGCTTTTGTTTTGATGGAAACCCAGAAGAAAAATTAGATAAATGATTCTGATACATTCTCCTAAGCCCACTGCTTCTCAGAAAGTTACTAGGCTTTTTTAGTTTATTTGAATGACAGTTCAAATTACATTGATCAGCAGCATGTCAAAAAGAGTAGCTATTATTTTTTTAAATCTCTTGATATTTCCAGGATTTCTCTTCCAGAGAAGAGTGATGACTTTACCATACACTGAGAATGATTCTCTTGCCACAGAAGCTGCTCCCTTTGCAGAAGTCTTCAGAAAGCCATTTGTGATATTAAGAAATTATTCTGTAAAAGTATACCTTCTCAGTTGACTGGAAATTAAACTTTCTTATAGTTTCCTCATTATTTACTTTAAATGTCTTGCCTATACATTGAGGATGTTGCAATTCTCCGCTTTTCTCTCTGTTCATTTTCTATAAGGGTGTGGTTATTGCTTTTGGAGCTCTTTTAGAAGGCCCAGAAGCTTGTTTCCCAGAAGCACCAAGCAAAACTCACCATTTGTCTCACTGGCCTGCATGGTGTCACATGCCCATCTCTGGACCAGTAGTGGTGGCCAGGGAGCATGATTATGATCATTGGCTTGGACATGAATCACAAGTCCCACGCCAAGTTCACAAGGCCTGTGCAGGGAGGTAAGAAAGCAGAATAAAAATGAAGGTCATCCCAAGTGAAGTGATGAGGATGGTTGGAAGGCATCACAGGTTCATCTCATGGTGCTGAATTTACTGCATTTTTCTGCAGTGATAATAGCAGAAGCCCCAGGAGCCTCTTGACTTTAGAGTGACTTTTGCTTCAAGACGGTCAGTGTATGTGGGTTTTGAATCTGAAAAGTGCTCTTCCTGCTGTATTTCTCTAAGGTTCATTAACAACCAGTATTATAGAGCCAATTCAAAAGGAACATGTTTTCAGTGACTGTCTTATTATTAGCTTCAGGGCTACATTTTTAAAAATGCATAATGAAATCCATGGAATATTTCAAAAGAATGTGGCACTTTGCAAAATTGGCTTTGGGGGATGTGATGACTTAGAGTTGGAATGAAAAGTGTATGGTGATTGCATGAATTGAAAAACTTTTGGTCCATCTCTTGGCTGCAGCTAGCCATACACAGTTGAAAAAAGAAATCCAGATTGTGCATAACTTTCAAAGGATCTGTAAAGATTCAGTATCTTCTTGGTCTTGTACACAGACTCTAGGAAGGTCATTTTCCCTGATATGTGTGAAGACAGCCTTCCTACCTCTGTGGAAGTTTTGCTCATTTTCAGAGGATAAGAAATGGGAAGTGGCTATTGTTGTGACAGGACAGTGCTTCAAGAATAATGAGAGTCACTGTTCCTTCTCCCTAAGGATTGGTAGAGCAAAAGTATACACATACTTGGTAGCTTTTCTAAATAGCAATCATTACCATTTTCTTTCCAGAGCCAAGTGGAGTCTCATCATTATTCAAGTCAGGGCACTTGAGTTATGGTCTGGGCTTTGTTACAAGCTCTCAGACCTTGGGTATACTACTTGTCCCCTCTGGGCATCCTGGTACATGCTGATAAAATGGAGAGCCTCAAAAACACAAAGAGCCAAATTATATCTCAGGTAGTTTTTATCTTTGGAGTTGTAAACATCTGGAAGGGGGAAATGGAGAAAAGGGACTTGAGGTTTTAAAAATTGTGTCTTCCTTAGCCTCTCTAATGATGTACATAACATCTCTAAGATAAAACAGAGAATGAGAAATTATTCCATCATCAAACTAGGAATGACAGTCAATATCACCCCAAACTCTTGGAATAATTTTCATGAACCTTTAAGTTTTATGGAATTGCATCTAAGTGCACAATTAAAGATACTATGTATTCAGCCATCAGAAATACAGAATCCTCCTCCTTTAGAAGTTTCTTTCCGTTCAGTTCAGTTCAGTCACTCAGTCATGTCCGACTCTTTGCAACCCCATGAACCACAGCACGCCAGGCCTCCCTGTTTATCAACAATTCCCGGAGTTCACCCAAACTCACGTCCATTGAGTCGGTAATGCCATCCAACTATCTCATCCTCTGTCGTCCCCTTCTCCTCCTACCCTCAAACTTTCCCAGCATCAGGGTCTTCTCAAATGAATCAGCTCTTTGCATCAGGTGGCGAAAGTATTGGAGCTTCAGCTTCAACATCAGTCCTTCCAGTGAACACCCAAGACTGATCTCCTTTAGGATGGACTGGTTGGATCTCCCTGCAGTCCAAGGGACTCTCAAGAGTCTTCTCCAGCACCACAGTTCAAAAGCATCAATTCGTTGGTGCTCAGTTTTCTTTATAGTCCAACTCTCACATCCATACATGTCTACTGGAAAAACCATAGCCTCAACTAGACGGACCTTCGTTGACAAAGTAATGTCTCTGCTTTTTAATATGCTGTCTAGGTTGTTCATAACTTTCCTTCCAAGGAGTAAGTGTCTTTTAATTTCATGGCTGAAGTCACCACCTGCAGTGATTTTGGAGCCCCCCAAAATAAAGTCAGCCACTGTTTCCACTGTTTCCCCATCTATTTTCCATGAAGTGATGGGACCAGATGCTATGATCTTAGTTTTCTGAATGCTGAGCTTTAAGCCAACTTTTCCACTCTCCTCTTTCACTTTCATCAAGAGGCTTTTGAGTTCCTCTTCACTTTCTGCCATAAGGGTGGTTGTCATCTGCATATCTGAGGTTATTGATATTTCTCCCGGCAATCTTGATTCCAGCTTGTGCTTCTTCCAGCCCAGCTCTTCTCATGATGTACTCTGCATATAAGTTAAATAAGCAGGGTGACAATATACAGCCTTGACATGCTCCTTTTCCTATTTGGAACCAGTCTGTTGTTCCCTGTCCAGTTCTAACTGTTGCTTCCTGACCTGAATACCGGAAATATTGCCTTTTCATACTGTTCATGGGGTTCTCAAGAATACTAAAGTGGTTTTCCATTCCCTTCTCCAGTGGACCACGTTCTGTCAGACCTCTCCACCATGACCCATCTGTCTTGGGTGGCCCCACATGGCATGGCTTAGGTTCATTGAGTTAGACAAGGCTGTGGTCCGTGTGATCAGATTTGGCTAGTTGTCTGTGATTGCGGTTTCAGTCTGTCTGCCCTCTAATGCCCTCTCTTAGCGTCTACCGTCTTACCTTGAATTTCTCTTACCTTGGATGTGGGGTATCTCTTCACTGCTGCTCCAGCAAAGTGCAGCCACTGCTCCTTACCTTGGACGTGGGGTATCTCCTGTGCTGCACAGCTGAAGTTTCTTACAGCTGAAGTTTCTCAGGAGATGCTTTAACTTTGACTTGTATTTGGGCCCTGAATGCAAAATCTAGTATCAGTAGCAGCTGGGAAGATGAACATTTCCTCTTGTTTTCTTTGTGGTTCCCACTTTTAGTCAATCTGCTCTTCAATTTTCTAACCCACGGGTCCTCATGGTACCAGTACTAGTCCACGGCCTGTAAGGAAATGGGCCACACAGCAGGAAGTGAGCAGTGAACAAATGAGTGAAACTTCATCTGCCAACCCTCATTGCTTTCCATCGATTGCATTACCACCTGAGCCATCCCCCCCATCATCCATGGAAAATTCATCTTCCACAATATCAGTCCCTGTTGCTGAAAAGGCTGGGGACTACTACTCTAACCCCACAGGGAAAACACATACACATTTACACACACATACACATTTACACACACACATGTACAGAAAACATGAATGCATACATATATGCACAAATACACATATGTAGACAGGCATGCATAATATACATATTTGTACATACCCATACACATGCATGGCTCAAGCGGTTAAGAATCTGCCTGCAATACAGGAGACACAGGTTCAAATCCTGGGTCAGGAAGCTGCCCTGGAGGAGGAAATGGCAACCCACTCCAGTATGCTTGCCTGGAAAATCCCATGGACAGAAGAGCCTGTCAGGCTACAGTCCATGGGGTCGCAAAGAATCAGACATGACTGAACACACATGCGCTTGTATGTGCATGCACATGTATATACACACACATATACATGCAATTATATATACACACACATTTGTACATAAACCTAGATACAAACTAGTGAGAGGCCACAGTCCCCAAAAACAACTCCCAGAAAGAGGAAAAAGCCAAGACATCATATGTTTTGGGATATGCAATTCCCATGTAGAAATCTCTTTAAGCAAGGGAAAGCACAAGGATTCATGAGTGACCAAGCAAACTCCAAGTTGTCCTTCCTAAATTTCTTCTGTTGAGAGTGTGAGAGATGCGAGCCTTCCTGATACCTAAACAAAGTTCAAGCTATGGATGTGAGAGGGACGTTCAGTCAGTGTCCACGGAGACAGAGGGTACACCCCGGAGCAGCATCGCACCCGCATAGGTCCTTCCCCTTTGTGTAGATGAAGCAGTATGGAGCCTATGTGGGCGGCAACTGCATGATGAGTAGGAACATCATCTTGAAGACATGAGAAAAAGCATCCTGCTGCAAATGATGTGTTTAAAAATCATAAAAAGGTTGAGAAAACTGAGGGGCAGGTAGTGGTGAAATGGGGAAAGGTCATTGTGATTTCTCAGTAGCAGAAGAATGGAAATGTGTAAGGACAGATCAGAAGAGACAAAAAAGTCAAGGAAAATGACATAAGAAACATTGTAAGAGAACCAAAAGCCAATAATGAAATTAAAACCCACTACAGACTCAGCAAAGGATTCATACTGAGAAAAAGCTAAGTGAAGAATAAAAATGAAGTGCTTTCCTAGAACAAATAATGGAAAAAGTGACAAATTCAAAGAAAATAAAGATGATTGCATAGTGAATAGAGATTGAGTTACAGAATTTTTTTTTTTTCCAAAACCTGTAGAAATTCCCAAGGAACAGATGGTAACAAAGACTAACATATCAAAGACATAATCTAGGAATGTTTTTCTGAGCTAGTCATATTTAAAAGTTTCATTGAGAGCCAGATAAAGTAATAGACAACTGCATCTACGTCCATCCTGGCAAAACAGGTATTTCCAGCGTAAAAACAGAAAAAATTTACAGCAAAACAGAAGTTGTACTAATTAAAGTATTCTCTGTTAAAGTAAAGCAGAAAACAATGGAATATCTACATATTTTCAAAGGGAAATATGAATCCCGAGAATGTATAGTCAGATGAGTTGTTGATCTTAGAAAACCTGAGATGCTTTCTGACTAGTTCAAACCTCACAAAGCATACTTTCTATCTTCTCTGTTTGATCTAGCCAACTAAAACTAAATACAAATGAAAACCCCCCAAATGAGAGAGTTGTAATATAAAATAACTGATGGGTAAGCCTTAAAACCACTTACAGGTGAAATATTTCTAATTTTTTTTCTGGAAATTATAAAATACAATTATAAGCAAAAAATGTAAAATATATATTAAAAAAAATCCCTAAAAACCTCTATCCAAGATCCATATGTATCCTTGTGGATCCACAAGGACCCACAAGCAGTAGATAGGGCAAACAGAAAATGGGGGCAGGAAGATGTAAATTTTGGCAAAATTCTGTATATTACATAGGCACAATTACAAAAGGAAAAAAAAAAGCTATTGCTGTCTTCAGACTTCACTTTGACAGTCAGTGAAATGTGAACTTAATGTTAAAAACAAACTTAAGGGCACATTTTTTCTAAACCTGCTGGCAAGCGAGGAAGAAATTGTAATTCAAAAATCAGTGACAGAAAGCACTAAGCAGACAAGCATGAAGGGTGTTCAGATGAATTTAAAAGACTCAGTCTAATTAAATGCTAATTCTAACATGGAAACTATCATGTAGCTTCATGGCATATGTGAATATGCAGAACACCATTTAGTCATAGATCTCTGATGAGGGAGGGTCCTTTGGACATTCCACACTGCTCCCTCATACATTGTGGGTGATTCCCACACTGGATTTGCTGTGCAGCAGCCTTGGTTACTGGTTCTAAGCACAACCAGGCAGGAAGTTAGAGGCAGGCTCGTCCATGATGGAGCCACCCTGGGACAGTGCCTGGTGTGTTCCACTCTGCTATGGTTGCTATTGTAAACTAACAGTTTCTGGTGGTGCCACTTGGACTTGGTGACTCAGCATGAGTGTTGTGCCAGGGATAAATAGCATGTCTTTTCTGAGCAAAGTTTGACCTTCAGAAATGCCATGGAATCTGTACCCTTATGTGGAAACCATTGTTCTTAGTTCTTTGGGACTTAAAACACTTTTTTTTTTTTTTTTAACTTTTTAGTAAGAAACTTCTCAAGAAACACTAAGACCCACCTATACTGACCAAAAACTGGGATTTCCCTTCATTGGCTTCCACATGAATAGTCTGTACTATATTCTTTATGTAATTATGATTTTTTGTTTTATTTTCCAATATGAAATGTCTGTTCCAGGAAAAACCTCTCTCCTTAAAAGCATTAGGACAGGCTTCTTTGTTGCTCACGGTAATTTTCTCCTTCTTTTGAGACCTCTGGAGCACCATTTCTTAAAAGGTAGTAACATTTCATCTATCTAAGGCAGTAGGGTGAACCAGATCATTCCCTGGGACATCTTTTAACTCTCAGGCCTGTGTGGGGGGTATGGCTGTGGGTATGAGAGAGGGTTTAGGCTTAAGAAAAGAGAGTATTACTCACTTCATGACAAAGGCTATAAATGAGATCTCTTTAACCCCACCCCCCAGGGCTTAGAACCGTGAGCCTAGTTCATGTTCTGTACAGACTTGGATTTGTGATATTTTATTTCCTCATGCCACCTAAGGGTACAGGAGTAAATCAAAGATGAAAGTGAGGGGTTTCCTGGTGGCTCAGTGGTGAAAAATCCACATGCCAATGCAGAGACACGGGTTTGATCCCTGATCCAGGAAGATCCCACGTGATGCAGAGCGACTAAGCATATGTACCACAACTACAAATACAAATAAAATTTTAAAAAAGATGAAATTGAGGACTTTGGATTAGGAGTCAAGAAATCCCACTGGCAGATCTGTATCTAATGTGGCCTAAGACAGTCCTCTTAGATTCCTCTGGGTTAAATTTCCATTCGTGAAATGAAGGGTTTGAGTTAAATCAGGATTTATGGACTGGTAGTTGATCAAACTGTCTATCAGAATGTATTATTGGGCCTTCAGAGTATCACAAGTTGTTGTTGTTGTTGTTATGGGAAGCCTTTGGAATAGGTTTGTGTGCCCTGTCTCCCCACAACTCTCACCACCCCTATCCATACCACTCTTCTCTGTTTGCATTATGAACCTTTATATTTGAAGGTCATCTGGAAAAAAAAATTGTTTCTAACATTAGCTTTTCTGTTGTACAATCTCTGAATAGTCAATGTGCAAAGGTATTTTAAATAGACTTTGGTGGTTAAAAACTGTTTGACTAATTAGAACAGATTGATGTGGGAAAAAAAGGTCAACCTAGGAATACACATCAGATAAATTCCGAATGAGTTTTAAAATGGAAATAGTAAAGTGGAATCCATCTACTTGTTTTCAGGTACCTTCTGTTCATAGTCATTAGTTTGGCCTGAACAACACCAAAATGGTCCTAATGGCCCCAGTCACAGGAGCTATTACAGGTTGTCTAACTTGGTTAAATTCTTTTCTGCTTTAAATTGTTAATGATTCAACATTTCATGGTTTGAGTCAGGTGCTCTCAGAGGGCGCCTTCCTTAAAGGTCAGTCACTCTTCAGAAACCTGCCTCCAAAATTAAGATTGCAGACTCTGCTCAGTGACCTTGGGAGAATAATGATTCATTACAAACAGGATTCAGGAAGCACCACCCTATGGCAGGAGACCCCTGGTTGGCAATGTCAGGAAAAGCAAAGAGGCTGGTGAGACGCAGGATTGCTGGGAGAGGCAGGGACAATGAGATTGAGGATGACTCTACAACAGAGGGATGTGCATTGCTAATGAAGAATGTGGAACATGCCTTGTGTGCTAGACAGAGTTAAGAGGTACCTTGCAAGAAGCCTAAGAAGTAAACTCTTATAACAAGGTAATGAATGAGCAAACTGAGGCTTGGAGAGGTGAAGTAACCTGTCTGTCTAAGAGTGCTTTCAGAGTTTGCATAATATTTCATGAAGAGCATATAACTATTCTCTGCACACTGGTGTCTGATGAATGATGTATGCATTTTAATTCATTTATTATGATGTTATAATGTCTGGAAATAAGTTTCCAGTAAATGTTGATATGAGAACCTGTTTGTCACCTGCCTGGGAGTGTCAATACAAAATCCACATACACATTCCAAGGCTGAAATATACACATACCAAGATGGAGTACAGGTGGATGCATGGTGCTTTTTTTTTTTTTTTTTTTTTTTGGACTTCTTAAATAGAGATCATTTTATGATGTTAGTAGAAACCAACTAAAGTGGAGGGGTAAAGTTTTGTGAACTGACCAAACGAGTGATGAGAAATAAGAGTATTAATGTAATCAGCAGACCAGTATACATTTAATAATAATTTAACTCTATTTCCTAAGATTCAGTGGGAGGCCAATAGAGGATTCATTGTATTTTTTCCCTCCAACTTGGAAATAGCAAGTGGATGATTCATGTACTAGAGGGGGAAAAAAAAAGATTTTTATAATGAAATGTGGCTACCAGCTTAGATCTCTATTTTTAAACTATCCTAGTCCCTGAGTATGTTTTTCCCATTTTTAGGAAATCTACAACTACAAATATGTTCAATTCATTTTCTTACCTTTCTGCTAAATACAGAGAACAGTGTTTATATTTCCATGACTAAAGATTATTTTAAGTAGGATTGAGAATAGTTCTGGACATGGAACAACAGACTGGCTCCAAATCAGGAAAGGAATACATCAAGGCTATATATTGTCACCCTGCTTATTTAATTTACATTCAGAGTACATCATGTGAAATGCCAGGCTTGATGAAGCACAAGCTGGAATCAAGATTGCCAAGAGAAATATTACTAACCTCAGATATGCAGATGATACCACCTTATAGCAGAAAGCGAAGAACTAAAGAGCCTCTTAATGAAAGTGAAAGAGGAAAGTGAAAAAGTTGGCTTAAAACTCAATATTCGGAAAACTAAGATCATGGCATCTGGTCCCTTTACTTCATGGGAAATAGATGGGGAAACAATGGAAACAGTGAGAAACTTTATTTTGGGCGGGGGGCTCCAAAATCACTGCAGATGGTGAATGCAGTTATGACATTAAAAGACCCTTGCTCCTTGGAAGAAAAGCTATGACCAACCTAGACAGCATATTAAAAAGCAGAGACATTACTTTACCAACAAAGATCTGTCTGGTTAAGGCTGTGGTTTTTCCAGTAGTCATGTATGGATGTGAGAATTGGACTATAAAGAAACCTGAGCAATGAAAATTTGCTGCTTTTGAATTGTAGTGTTGGAGAAGACTCTTGAGAGTCACCTGAGACTGCAAGAAGATCCAACCTGTCAATCCTAAAGGAAATCAGTCCTGGATATTCATTGGAAGGACTGATGCTGAAGCTCCAATACTTTGGTCACCTAATGCAAAGAACTGACTCATTTGAAAAGACCCTGATGCTGGGAAAGATTGAAGGCAGGAGGAGAAGGGGACAACAGAGAATGAGATGGTTGGATGGCATCACTGACATGATTGAATAAGAGTTTGAGTAAGCTCTGGGAATTGGTGATGGACAGGGAAGCCTGGCGTGCTGTAGTCCATGGGGTCACAGAGTCAAGCACATCTGAGTGACTGAACTCACTGAAGATCAGTTCAAACAGATGGTCCTCTGGTGTTTGGTTTTTATAAAACCAGGTGTGTGTGTGTGTGTGTGTGTGTGTGTGTGTGTGTGTGTGTATTTTTTTTTTAACTTAAAATTTTTTAGGATTTTTTTCCAGTGTAAATTGATTATTATATACTAAGAAAAATAGATTTAGGATTAATGTAGGGAAACACTATTTCTTTCATGTTTCTTATAAGTGGAAAAGGAGAAGGCCTGTAAGTGTGGGACATTGTTTGGCATGAGTTAAGTTTTCCTCTTGGAACCCATTTATATATCCAGGATGAGAGCCACAGACAGGAGAGAAGAGAGATATGGAAGCATCAAGTATGTCACATCCCTGAAGGAAGCAGGGATGTCAACCTGGAATCAGGATTCATGTCTCCTCCTTGGTCACTAACACAAGTGCCTCCAGAACCCAGTTTACAGTGCTGACTCTGAGTCAGAATTTTGTGTCCCCTAGTACTGGGAAAATTTATTTCCTTTTAAATGTTTCTCCTGTCTTTCTTGCCTTCCTCTTCCATTGTTACTTCAACCACTGTCATTCAGGCCCTCTTTAATCTCGTCTAATTCCTATTGGCCTCTGCATGTGTGACCTTGCCCAACTAATCCTTCTTATGTGCTGTATCACTTCTCTCCTCAAGTGGCCATCACTTCCTGATTGCCAAGATGATATTCCTCTGCCTAACTTGGGAGGCTTCCTAACCGGGCTGCCCCTCCTTTTGTACCCTTAACTTTTCACACCCTCCAGGGAACGTTTTGCCATCCACATAGGGAGATGTACCGTGCTCCTGTGATCTCCATGTCTTTGGGCCCTGTGTGTAGTCTATCATGGACTTTTATGAAGCAAAAGATAAAAGGATGTGTTGACTATTCTTACCTGCCTTTTATATGTTGAATTTTGACTTTAGGGTAGCCACTGACTAAGGATTCAAGTTATTCTATGGTGACTGCCAGCTTCATGACCCTCTCAGTTTTATATTTCCTTATAAAAATATGCTGCCTTTTCTTCAATTCTCTTAGTAACTAGAAAATGAAACAGCTAGTATTAATGATGGACAGCCAAGGTCTCAAGACTTGTGAGGCAAAGTTGTGCATCTACAGGTGTGTTGACAATGATGAACTTATATTCTCTACCGGGCCTTCTTTGAACTTAGGTTAGCTGATTGTTTGAAATTATAATAGAAAAGAAAGAAATTAAAGAACATGGTGAAATGTATCATTAAAGAAAGGAAAAGAAATTCTAGCAGACAATGTGATTGTCAGAGGAGGTTTTACAAATAGCTAAGGAAAGAAGAGAAGCCAAAGGCAAGGGAGAAAGGGAAAGGTATACCCAAATGAAAACATAATTCCAGAGAATAAAAAGGAGAGATAAGAAGGCCATCTTAAACGAATAAAAAAAGAAATAAAGGAGAACAACAAAAAGGGAAAAACTAGAGATCTCTTGAAGAAAACTGAAGATACCAAGAGAACATTTCATGCAAGGATGGGCACGATAAAGGACAAATGATAAGGACCTAACAAAGGCAGAAGTGATTAAGAAGAGGTGGCAAGAATACACAGAAGAACTAAATAAGAAATGTCTTAATGACCAGGATAACGACGATGGTGTAGTCACTCACCTAGATCAAGACATCCTGGAATATAAAGTCAAGTGGGCTTTAGGAAGCATTATTGAAAACAAACCTAGTGGAGGTTTTGAAATTCCAGCTGAGCTATTTAAAAATCCTAAATGATAATGTTGTTAAAGTGCTGCACTCAATTTGTCAGCAAATTTGGAAAACTCAGCGGTGGCCATAGGACTGGAAAAGGTCAGTTTTCATTCCACTGCCAAAGAATGTTCAAACTACCATATGATTGAACTTATTTCACAAGCTAGCAAGGTAATGCTCAAAATCCTTCAAGCATTATGTGATCTGAGAATTTCCAGATGCACCAGCTGGGTTTCAAAGAGGCAGAGGAAGCAGAGGTCAAATTTCCAACATTCATTGGATCATGGAGAAAGCAAGAAGATTCAGAAAATAAAAAATAAAAATTTACTTCTGCTTCATTGATTATGCTAAAGCCTTTGACTGTGTGGATCACAACAAATTGGAAAATTCTTAAGGAGACTGGAGTAACAGATCACCTTACCTGTCTCCTGAGAAACCTATATATGTATTAAGAAGCAACAGTTAGAACTGGACATGAAACAACTGACTGGTTCCAGATTGCGGAAGCAGTACATCAAGACTGTGTATTGCCAACCTGCTTATTCAAATTCTATGCAGAGGACATCAGTGCAAAATTCTGGGTTGGATGAATCTCAAGCTGGAATTAAGATTGCCAGGAGAAATATCAACAACCTCAGATATGCAGATGATACTACTCTAATGGAAGAAAGTGAAGAGGAACTAAAGAGCCTCTTGGTCAGGGTGAAAGAGGAAAGTGAAAAGCTGGCTTGAAACTCAACATTCAGAAAAGGAAGATCATGGCATCTGGTCCCATCACTTCATGGAAAATAGAAGGGGAAAAAGTGGAAGTAGTGACAGATTTATTTTCTTGGGCTCCCAAATCACTGCAGTGGGTGACTGCAGACATGAAATTAAAAAACACTCACTCCTTGGAAGGAAAGCTATGACAAACCTAGACAGCATCTTAAAAAGCAGAGACATCACTTTGTCGACAAAGGTCCATATAGTTAAAGCTATGGTTTTTCTAGTTGTCGTGTATGGATGTGAGAATCAGATCATGAAGAAGGCTGAGCACTGAAGAATTGATGCTTTCAAATTGTGATGCTGGAAAGGACTCTTGAGAGTTCCTTGGACTGCAAGACCAAACCAATCAATCCTAAAGGAAATCTCCCCTGAATATTAATTGAAAGAACTAATGCTAAAGCTGAAACTCCAATACTTTGACCACCTCATGGAAAGAGTCGATTCATTGGAAAAGACCCTGATGCAGGGAATGATTGAAGACAAAAGGAGAAGGAGGCAGCAGAGGATTAGATGGTTAGATAGCATCACCAACTCAATGGATATGAATTTGAGCAAACTGTTGGAGATAGTGGAGGAAAGATGAGCCTAATGGTCTACAATCCATGGAGTCTCAAAGATTTAGACACAACCTGTGACTAAACAACAGCAACAATTCTTTAAAGGCTGTTCAAAAGATAAGGCATAGTAGAACTTATATTTTGTAGTGTCTTTATGATATGTTTATCCATTATTTGAATTGCTTGGTTTACTTTGATACATCTTTTAATAGTTGTGTGATGCAATGAGGAAAGATGGTCTATAGTTATCTAAAGTAGATCACTTTTAGGATAGTTCTTATCTTCTCCCCACTTCCTGCAGTCCATTAAGAAGCGATTAGTTAGGGCTCATTTGATTTACTTTCTCCAAAAAGTTGTCTTCAGTTGCTTCTGGATTTTTCTACCTCTTCAATTTTGACTGCTCAGTAATGATAGTAGTATAGATCATCACAGTTAATATTTTCCTATGGACTATTTTGTATATATTTCTTGTCAGTGATGAATATACATCAATGTATAATTTGATTCCTTGAACCATAGGGATAGCAGGGTTTTTTTTTTAATGCATGTTTTAGGGGAACATAGGGCTATTTAAGTTAGTTACCTCAGAACAATGGGACTTAACTTTGACTTATATGAATTAAATATTTTGAAGATTTTGAAACTGTGTTCAGTATTTTGGCAGACTGCTGAACACCTTAGATTTATTACTCTTTGGGTAGTGAAACTTATTCTGTTAATTTTCCGTGCATCTCTTTCAAGCTTAAAGATCTGTGAATGGGTTTTTTTGCATGTCCTTGTTCTATTTCCTGTGGGGAAATCTAGAAAGATTTCAGTCATGTATCATTCTTTGTCCTTGATGTAGAGAAATGTGATCATTTGCACCTTCTTGTAGCATCCCAGAGTAATGGAATAGTGATTCTTAATCATTAAACATATTTGGTGTTTAAATTCACAGTTAATAATCAATTAGCATTCAGTTGTCCAGACATTAAAAGAAACTTCATTTATATTGGTGTTAGCATTCATGTCTTTTAGATGATTTACAGAAGAGTATAATTTCCTCTGAAAGATATCTGTAGTGGAGGACATTTGCCAATCCGATTACATTTTCAATTTCCCATTTCTTTTTCTTTAACCTCCAATAATTCTGTTGGACTTTTAAAGAAAAACATGATCTCATATTATTTTATATCTATCCTTAGTCAATGCTAATTTTAGTTTTAATGTTTCGTCTTTAGCATCTTTTCTTCTATTGATTTGGTAGGAGTTACCTTTAATCACTTAAAAGTAAGTAATGCATTAAGACTGCCGAAGGCTAGTCTGTATTTGGAAAAAAATCACTCCATTTAAGAATTAATTTAACCAGAGCCTATTACACATTTTTTCTTTGGAAATTCACCAGGAATTTTTGCCATCTTTGTGAAAGCATCTATTATCCAGAAGAAATTAGGCCTAATTTTAGAGAATGTCACCATGTGCAAAATTTTCTTAAATTTCCAGAAATCACCATGACTCTGACTATAATAATAATGTTTAAGATTCAAGAATTTCATCACTGAAAGAAAATGAGTGGATAGCAGTTTTAATCAGAAGATTACCTCTTCACTTCAGATATCCTAAAGCCATTTAAACAGTAAAAAGAAGCACAGAAAGTCAGGGGTAGGCTATTGTTAAGTCAGTCCAAGGGCTGTCATCCTTTTGTGGATATTTTTGTTTGAGTTTGTGTTATGTTTGTGGCTGTCAAGAGGACCACATCCCCCAATGGTCAATATGTAGAGGTGGGCCTGGAACAACCACTCAGAATGTGTGGTGTTGATGAGAAAGTAGAAACCAAGACCTTAGATACGTCTTTCAAGGTACTTTGCTGAGAAGGGGACTAGAGAAATTGAATAGAAGCTAGAGGAGGAGATGTGGTGCCAACAGACCTTTTATTTCTATTTGTGGCAGCAGTAACTATGATGCAAATGGTACAATGTGGAGAGTAATGACGCGAGAGAAAGAGGGAACAAAGACCTGAGGAGGGAATAAAGTGTTTGTAATGCAAAAGGGCATATCGATGACCTCAGTGTTCAAATTATTCATTTCGCTCTCTAGCCTAAAATCTATTTTTGAACTCTGAGTGGCTTTTTTACCCAGAAACTATCACAGAAGGTGTCTTTGGACCAGGCCCACCCATGCCTGGCTTGATAACATAATTGGCATTTGGAGATCTTCAAAGCTCTGGAGAAAGAGAAAAATGACCAAGTATAGTGCAAAGCAAAAGTATTTGGTGGAGTAATCACTGCCAGTCACCTTGACTTGGCAGCAAAATATAAATACTTTTCTTGATCAGCAGCTACTGCATTTTTACTCTCCTCCTAGAGCAATAGAAACCTAGCAACTTGTTTATGACCTGTATTTATATATAATAAAAGAGACTGTTTCTGATTTTTGCTATAAACAAAGTAATATTTTTTAAAAAATCTGAATTATTTCTTAAAGCAGAAGCCTCCTGTATGAATAAATAACATGGAAGAAACAACACTCTTTTTGTCCACAAAACAGTGACAGCGTACCACCTCAACAGCTGGTAAAAATGCCATTTTAAGTCAAAACTCACAGATTTTCCTGCTGGTGGCATTCCGGTTTGAGAAGGGCAGTTTTAAATAAACATGTGTGATGTGTTTGAAATGAAGCACAGCTAAAATGCATGTTGAACCCACTTCCTAGAGGACATCACTCTTCACACTCTTTTTTTGGAAACCTTTATGTATATGTTTTCATGTACATGTAAAATACCAAATTTATAGTAACATTTCAGGCAGAGTTTCTTAGGATTCTCCCACACATCCCTCCTATTTTTTTTTCCCCTCTCTCATTCTTCCTTTCCCTCCCACTGCATTTCTCTCTACCTCCCTATATGCTTTAAAAAAAATTTGAGAATAAAGTGAAGATACTCACATCCCTCTGCTCTTAAATATTTCATGTGTATTTCTTAAGAAAGATATCCTCTTAATAAGCAGAGTGAAATAATCAAACTACAGGCCGCTTCAAATTGCTCCAATTATCTAATCCACAGCCCAGATTCAGACTTCATCCATCATCCCAGTAATATCCTTTCCACATTTAAACAGTTTCTAAAACATTAGTAATATTATCTGTGGTCCCCTATTCCCCCTTGTAGTCACTAGGAAACTTTGAGACAATGGAGGGTGATCACTCTTCTTGAAACTAAAAGCGTGCTGTGTTAGTATTCTCCCAAGTGTGCTTCATAAAAAGCTTATTCTAGAAAATGCTATGAAATACAAAGATTTTGAGTTCAAAGTTGGGGAAAAGCTTATACAATACTTATACAATACTCACTCCACCTTCATTTAGTGCTCTTTGGAGATTTATGGAATATGTTGGCTTATAAAAGATGTAAGTATGAGCACATACATACTTACACCATACGGAAACCTGATGATTTGTTTAACCCAGAATTTCTCCAATTTAGTAATAACCTGATCAGTGTCCTAACCTACTTACATTCAGTTTGGAAAATCCCGTTCTGAATTTTCACAATATTTATTTTATTTTAAAATTTTATTTCTCTTTTATTTTTTAATTTTGGGCTACTCAATTGTCACTTGGAACACCAAAAATGACTGTAATGTTTTATAGCAAAAAAGTGTAATATCTAGACTTAAATTTCTGATTTCTCCTATATATGCAATCAAAAATAGGACCCATGACTTCACAGCAGTGCTTTGCTGTGAGATGACATCTAGAATATTAAACAGATAAATCCCATATTAGTGAATAGCAAAATTGTTTCTTACTCTCATGAAATACAGTGGCGAAGTGGTGGGTGCTCTTCTCCTCAGGGTTACTTAAGAACCCAGATTGAAGGAAGTGTTGCCCTTTTTATTGCAATGACCTACCAAATCACCTTCGGTGTTGTCTCCATCCATGGAAAGGAGAACAAGAGAGTACAAAGAATTGTGAGGGAAATTTGCCTGAGAATGGCCTGCATTGTTTACATGCATGTTCCACTGATGAGAATTCAGCCACAGGATCATGACTATGGAGGAAGGCTGGGTGTGCTATTCCAGGCTGGGAAGCTGCTTTGAAGCAGCAGCTCTATAATACGAAAAGTGAACCTAAGTTTTTGGTGAAAAACTTGCTGTCTCAACAACCTGTATTTGTGTGTGTATAATTTGTGGTTGTCACATATTTCTTGGTGCTGGCATATTTTATCCTTTGTCCCTAAAGCTGTCCACCTAGGTTTGGGCTCAATGTTGCTATAAGTCTCCAGTAAGACAAATGTTATTCTCTATTATGCAACTTTTTATCTCTGTATGAGTGGGAAAGCGATATATCTTCAAAGGTCAGAGCCTTAAGAATGGGCTCTCCTGTATTTTTGAGGCTATAAACCACATACTTTTACAATGGGGCAGAGCAAACAGGACTAAGCACAGGCAAAAAAGCACAAAGGTTAAAGCTAAAGAAATAGATTCAATATGGAGTCACGTTTGTTCTTTGTTATAGGAACTCTGGCCTTTGAATCTCCAGGTTTTACTTTGGTCACATGTTACCATGGCTGGTAACAGATAAGAACCAAAACTGACAATCACTGAAAAATAATGACAAAAAGAAAAAAATAAAAAGCTCAATTCTCCAACAGTTTCCCATAAGATATAAACATCTTTAAACCATTGCAATAGAAGGTAAAAAAAAAAAAAAATTAAAGAGGGAAATAATTATATGTAAAATCCCAAATCACTACTTAAAAAAAAATCAGTGTTATGGGGATAATGAAGTTAATAGCTACTATTTAATTAAACTTTAAGCTAATTATTTTAATTAATTCATCTGATGAGCATCTGAATATTGCCAACATTATTCTGAACCTTTGGAGTATGGTTATAAAATTTGGAGGGAGTGATCTAATGATGCTCAACATTGGTTGTTTACACTGAAAAATAAATTGATAATTAATGGGTACTAAACTCTGATTTACATTGTAAAACTTACCCTGATTCTTGCAGGAGGCGCCTCTGTGCACCCCACCCCCACACACCAAAGGCTAGCCTGTTCAATCTTCTTGCAACACATTGTATTTTCTCCTTACAGTGCATATCATAGTCATAAAGTAGTTACTTGCTATTATTTATGTAATATTATCTACCTCCCTTCTCTAAATGGTAAGCTCCATGAAGATGGGGACTCTTTCTGTCTTAATCACTACTGAATTCCCAGAGTCTAGTGCATTAATAGATACTCAGGAGATGGTGGGATACATGAATGTCTATTCTCGCTAAAAATAAAGCTAGGAATGCACTTTGGGAAGGGTGTGTTGATGTGTGCTTACATTCAAGCCCAGTGAAGTGTAGGTTTAAACACCTGCTCTTTTCAATAATATCTATTAGGTACACACAATTTTGTTATAAAAATTATTTTTTAATTACTGTATGATCCTACAATTTCACTTCTAGATATATTCCAAAGGAGTGAAAGCAGAGACTCAAGCAGATATTTGTATGCCAGTGTTCATAGTGGCACTGTTTACAGTAGCCAAAAGTTGGAAGCGACCCAAGTGCCCACTGGCAAATAAATGGTTAAACAAATCATTCTATATATATGCAGTTGTATATTATTCAGCCTTAAGAAGAAAGGAAATTCTGACATACTGCAACATGGATGAACCTTGATGATGTTATACTAAGTGATGTAACCCCATCACAAAAGGACAAAGCTGATTCTGCTTATATGAAGTAGCAGCTGCTGCTGCTGCTGCTAAGTCACTTCAGTCGTGTCTGACTCTGTGCTACCCCATAGACGGCAGCCCACCAGGCTCCCCCATCCCTGGGATTCTCCAGGCAGGAACACTGGAGTGGGTTGCCATTTCCTTCTCCAATGCATGAAAGTGAAAAGTGAAAGTGAAGTCACTCAGTCGTGTCTGACTCTTAGCGACCCCATGGACTGCAGCCTACCAGGCTCCTCCATCCATGGGATTTTCCAGGCAAGAGTACTGGAGTGGGGTGCCATTGCCTTCTCCAATATGAAGTAGATAGCACAGTCAAATTCATAACAGAAGGAAAGCTGAAAGGTAGATGCCAGCAGATAGGAAGTGGGGGGGAATTACATTTATTGTTTATTGGGTACAGAGTTTCAATAGGTAAAAAAATCTCTGGAAATGGATGGTGGTGATAGCTTCACAGCTGTGTGAATGCACTTAATATTACTGAACTATGTATCTAAAATGATTAAGATGGTAAATTTTATGTTAGGCATATTTTAACACAATTTAAAAGAATCAATTTTGTTTTAGTTCTATGTCCAGCATTATGTAAATCCAGGCTCAAGTCTAGACCTCTATAATGTTTTTACCACCGATAAGTTTCTCATGTGTAGAAATTCTGATATAAACCGCCTTTTTTCAAGGAATAGTTTGCTTGACATTTTCCCATCACTTTACATAAACAAAAGAATCAATCTTTTTTTTTTTTCAATCTTTGTTATTTGGTAGCTGTGAGCTCTTTGATAATCAGTTTATTTTCTCTTGACATCAATTCTTCACATGTAAAATGAGAGTATAATCTATGTGGTGTACCACCCTGAGGATAAAACAAGATGTGGTATGTGGAAAATAATTTATATTTTCATATGGTAAAACATATATAATCCTCAAGAATAAAATAAAAATCACCTGTAAAACCATCATCCTAGAAACCACCATTTTATAATTCATCCATTTTCTAATTCATTAAGTTACCAGGTACCTACTTTGTGCCATTTGCATCTACCTCCATCCATCTACTTACTTATTTGCCCACAAACCTGTACATTAATTATTTTATTCAGTTATTCTTTTAGCATTCAATTATTAATAAGTGCCAGGCACTGTTCTAGGTTTTGAAGATGCAAAAAGAAACAAAAGCCAAAAAACTGCCCTAAATAAAGCTTGCATTCTGATGTGTTATCTGACATTAAGAAAGATAAAAGAAAAAGAAACACATGGTATTTTAGATACTGATATTGCAAAGGAGGGAAAACAGATGTTGATTAGAAAGTCATTGGTGAAATGAAGTTAAAAGTTTAGATTAGTCCAGGGAAAGCCTCATTTAGGTGACTTTGAGTAAAGACCTCCAAGAAGAGGGGGAGTTAGGTATGCTGATGTCTGGGCAAAGAACATTGCATCAGAGGGACCAGCATGTGCAAAGGTCCTGAGAAGGTGTGTGAATAGCATGTTCAAGAAACAGATAAGAGTGTCCTTTGTTGCTCAGTCAATATGATGACAGAATATTAGGGACAAGATCAAAGAGTTAGCCAGGGCCAAATCATGAAGTATCTATAAATCACTTTATTCTGAGTGACAAAGGAAGCCACTTCTGCAAAAGTGGAATGACCAGATGTCTTTTTTATCAGCATGGCTGTGGCTGCTGTGATGAGAATGCAGTGCAGAATAGTATGGGAGAAATAGGGATGAGGTAGGAGGCTATTATAATAATCCAGGTGTGAGATGATAATGATGGCAGAGTAGGGAGGAATTATTTTTTACTGTTGACAGGATTTGTTGTTGGATAGGATGCTTATTTTGAGGGGGAAAGAAAGGGTTAATACAGGATAAGACCTGTCTTTTTACTTAATAGATTCCTTCAAAATTGAGGCCATTGTCTCAGATACAAAGAAAAAGCAATACCTGAGTGCAAATGACACGTGGTCCTATGTAAGAGCTTATTTTGGGCTTGCATCTAGGCATCTATTGTTTTATACTATCTTCCAGCATTTGAATGAAAGCAAAGACTTGCCGAGTTTGGACTCATACAGGTCTAGAGCTCATTCCAGACCCCATGTTTGTGGCCTTGTGTGTTCCCTAGAGTTACTGGTGGTTCAAGCTTGAACCCAACCCTTGCATTTTATGTTCTCAGTGGAAATCATGATGGCAAATATCTGCTTTAGACTAACTTTCCAGGATCCTGTGGGTTCATCTGTGTTCCCTCTGGGTTGCAACAAAATTGCTGCAATAATGGAGAAGGTAGTGTACTATACTGCATTGACTTTACCCAGGTCACATCCAGATAGAAAAAAGGCCATCCTATTTAACCAAATCTTAGAGGCCCCTAACTTGATCAGTACATAATTTGTATTTTCTTTTTCTTTAAAAAAAAAAAAAATTAAATGTAATCTTCTGTATCCAGCTTGCAGTTGACCAGGATGAATTTGCAAAAATTAGAGGGATATGCTCTTCAAGAAGTCATTTATTTGTTTAAAAACAATCTTACAAAATAATTTCTACAAAGCACTGTGATTTATAAGGCTAGAAGGTTTATTTTTTTATTTGTGTTTTGTGGTTCTGACACCCAAGAAGCAGATATTTAGAATATATGTTGTAGAAGTCAAAATAGATAATGGCTTAAATACTGTTTGAACTACTTCCTAGCCACGTGGTATTACATTTCTGAACTTCAGTTTCGTCATTTGCAAAGTGGCAGTAGTAGTACTTAATCGCACAGGATTGTTATGTGACGCAAAGGAATTTATGTAAAGAAAGACTATAATATAGTACAGAGTCTGGAATTGTATATAGACAGCTTGTGGTTTCTGTTCCAATTGTACATTTTGAGAAAACATACGAGGGTAAAGCAAAGACAAGGGCTGTATTGGAGTGTCTTTTGCTTCCCATAAGAAGGAGCAGTCTTGCATGAGCTGTATCACTGGAATTTGAGCTATGGTTTCTGTAGTGTAGGTTACAGAATAAATTGAGAGTCAATTGAAAACATTCTCCAAATAGTCTCGTGCCTTTCTCTCCCATGACATGAGCTAAAAGTAATAGCAGTTGAGAAACCACAGAACAAAAAGCCTGGGAAGAATTGAGCTGGACGTATCAAAAGAAGCCAGGGTGGAGGCCAAGGTAATTAGGCTTGTGAATTAACTGTGACTTTGTAGTAGTTTTGAGGGTCTCTAAATAAAAGTCATGAGGCTCTCAAGTTAGAAAATGGTACAGCTGCAAAGCAAGCTAGCTTGAATACTCCTCTCATTATGTAAGCAGCTCGGGTTAAAACACGCATCCACACAAACCATACCGATTAAAGGAAAATTAAGGTTCCTGGTGCAGAGAATAGGTGCCCTCTGAGAGTCATAATCAAGTTGGAGTATCATTTTTCACTCTTTGGGCAAGGAAAATCAAATCAGTCTTCAGCTTTCACACAGAATGCAAATACCCATCTCTACATTGGAGATGGGTTATTTGGGTGGGCTGAGCACAGGGCATGACAGAAAAGTTGAATTACAATGCAAACATTAGAACCCGATGTGAGTGTAGTACTTTTCTCAGACCAATAAATGCTTTCATGTAAGTAAGCATGTATTTATGTATTTATCATCATGAGGTATTTTTAATATGTTTTTCTGCTATATACCACAGCTAGTTGTCAGTGTGTGTGTTAAAAGGCATACTTTGGTATGGAAATCATAGACTCATAGCATCTTAGACCAGAAAGGGATCAGTGAAGAGTTTGGTACTTAACAGTTAAGGAAGTGTAGTTCATGATTAAGATTGTGGTTCTAAAGGCAGTCTGCTCAGGAGTGAATGCCAGCTCCACCATTTAAGACTCTGTCTAAGTTACTTAAACCCTTTTTTGCCTCAGTTTTATCATCTATAAAGTGGAGATATTGTTGTGTGTTCATCCTATAGTTGTTAGAAGGACTTATTACCTCATCCAAGCTCATACCACTTAGCACATGGCAGGCCATAAATGGAAAGACTAGAGAGGCAGGTTGTAGCAGGGAATAATAGCTTTATTCATAAAGCCAGCAGATGGAGAAGATGGTAGACTCGTGTCTCAAAGGGTTATTATACCCGAGTTAGAATTCAGATTCTTTTTTAAATTGTATTTATGTATTTATTTTGACTGCACTGGGGCTTCATTGCTGTGGGCGGGCTTCCTCTAGTTGTGAGCAGGGGCTACTCTTTGTCGCAGTGCGCTGGCTTCCCTTTGGGATGACCGCTCTTGTTACAGAGCATGAGCCCTCGGTGCGCGAGCTTCAGTAGTTACGGCACTTGGGCTTCATTGTCCCACAGTGTGTGGGATCTTCCCTGACCAGGGCCTGAACCCGAGTCCCGTCCAGTGGCAGGTGGATTGTTAACCACTAAACCACCAGGAAAGTCCCTAACTTCTTCCATACTAAAAGGGGAAGGGGATGTGTCTGGTCCTCACAAACTTCTTGGTACTGGAATTCTTCGTACTTTGTTCTTGCAGCTGCATCTATAGGTCTGATCACAGTGTTCCGTAAACCTGCCAACAAGACAAGTGTTATTTTCTGTCCTGCAGCTCTTTATCTCTACACAAATGGAAAAGTATTATACCTTTAAAGGTCAAGTTTGGGAGGCAGAGCCTTAGAGAATGAGCTACCATGCATATTTCAGGCTATAGGTAACATTCTTTAGAAAGGTGTAGGGCCGCCAGGACTAAACACTAGCAATATGAAGTCAGGTTTTTTTCTCTGTTACAGACTGCATGACATAATCTGTGTAAAACATTCAGCACACAGTAAGTGTTGAATATATTTTTTTATTATTATAAATACTATTTTCATACTATCTCTTTTGGCTCTCATAACTTGATAAAGTATGCAGGGTTTTTATTCTTACTTTACAGCTGTTATTTTCTTTTCATGCTTAGTGTTTGATTTCATGAAACAAGCCATGCCTTGGCCCTCAGAACCTTATACCCGTGTCCCTCCTGGTTCCGCCTCTCAACCATCTGACTTCTTTGTACTTCCTCCTTCCTCACACTAATGACTTTCCCTTGATAAGTCCGTACTTTCCACACATTTTAATAATAAATGTTAAATATTTTACTACTACAGAAATTGGGGACTAGAAAAGGTAGCCTCGCTCACTCAGAGGGAAGCCATGCTGAGCTTGTAGAAGCTGTGTGGGCCTTCCTTGGTAGTGATTTCAAAATTGACCATGAAGATGAGGTCTGCTCTGGTGAAGTTCAGCTGTTAAATTGAAAGGTCAGGAATGTTCTATCACATAAGTAGTAATTGTGGAGGCAGGAATCAAAGCCAGGGGTGTCTCATTCCCAAACTCATACTCCTCCCTACTGCCAAGCCTTTGAGTATGTGGTCTCTCTTCTGGGAACATTGCTCTGCTTGACTCTGTCTTTACTTTCTTAGCTCTTATGCTTCCACTGTCTCTTAGTATAGAAGTCCTTTCTTCCAGAAAGACTTCCTTGATCCCTTAAATCTAAGTTAGACACTCCTGAATGCTTTCATATCATCATAGATGTTTCCTAACAAAGCCTTTTTCACACTATAGTGTAATTGCTTGATGACTTGGCCCTTTATGCTAAGATAGAAATTCCATGAGAATCAGGATCTTATCTATCTTGTTCATTGAGATTCTCCTGTATGCCAGACACTCTTTGGGGAAGTGGAGCTAGAACAGTTAACCTGTGTTTAGTAATTGAATAAATACACAAATAGGTTCTTAAAAAGTTAAATTGGTTAAATTCCAAGACAATAAAATCTTTCAGGTCTTATCTATAGACAAGAACACTAAAAAGGTCCCTTAAATACCAATTTTAAAAGGTCACATATAGCAAAATGCCTAGGTATGTTTCCTTAACTGTTACAGACAGTGGCATCAGATATGCTTTAAGGTAGATACTTAGAGAGTCTAAAAATTTTGGATTCTAGGCTAATGTCTAATATAAAACTATAAAGACAAATTGTGCCATGTTTGTGTGAAAACTTTTTCACTCTAGGCTTTGGGTGATTAGGGAAGGAATCTGGCCTGGACATTAAGTCAGAATGGAGTGGACATTTAATATTTAGTTTCTGAGTAGCTGTCTTTCCAATTGATGCCTTCAAATTGTGGTAGTGGAGAAGACTCTTGAGAATCCCTTGGACAGCAACGAGATCAAACCAGTCTATCTTAAAGGAAATCAATCCTGAATATTCAGGATTGAAAGGACTGATGTTGAAACTGAAGCTCCAGTACTTTGGCCACCTGATACGAAGAGCTGACTCATTGGAAAAGACCCTGATGTTGGGAAAGATTGAAGACAGGAGGAGAAGGGGATGACAGAGGATGGCATCATTGGATGCTGTTTGTTGGATGATACTGACTTGATGGACATGAATTTGAGCAAACTCTGGACGATAGTGAAGGACAGGAAGCCTGGTGTGCTGCAATCCATGTGGTCGCAAATAGCTGGACGTGTTTTAGCACTGAACAACAGCAACAGTACAGCACATAGTGAAAGTACAATCTGGACATCCAGTTATTACAGTCATCGTCCACTGTATCACTTATGATAGACTTATGTATAAATATCTGAGTTTGACTGCAACTTTTAAAACTGTACTGTGTTTAAAAAGTCAAATAAAATTCAGGAAATTGTCACTTTGCTGTAAATGAGAGGGTCTCAATCATCCCTTATAATGTTATTGCATGCCTGTGAGAAATGAAGTAAGTGGAAGTGTTTTCTGAAACACAAGGCCCCTTAAAAATGCGGATGGTATTTTGCTAATGATGAGCTGCCCAGGGCTCCTTCCCTGTCTCTGACTTTAGAGTGTTCTAGATAACAGAGGGTTGGTGTGCTCCTATAGTGCACTTGGTTATCCAGTCTTGATTGTCATTACCATGGGATCAGCTAGAGTACTCTTAGGCTCATCTGAGTATTTTTAGCGTGCCCCCAATTTTTTGTTTTTCTTCAGTGGCGAAGTCGTGTCCAACTCTTTGCAACCCCAAAAGACTGCAGCTTGCTAGGCTCTTTTGTCCTCCATTATCTCCCAGAGTTTGCTCAAGCTCATATCCATTGAGTCGCTGATGTTATCTAACCATTTCATCCTCTGCTCCCCTCTTCTTTTGCCTTCCATCTTTCCCAGCATCAGGGTCTTTTCCATTGAGTCAGCTCTTTGCATCAGGTGGCCAAAGTATTGAAACTTCAGCATCAGTTCTTCCAATGAGTATTCAGGGTTGATTTCCTTTAGGATTGACTGGTTTGATCTCCGTGCTGTCCAAGGGACTCTCAAGACTCTTCTCTAGCAACACAGTATAAAAGCATCAATTCTTCGGTGCCCAGCCTACCTTATGGCCCAACTCTCACATTGGTACATGACTACTGGAAAAACCATAGCTTTGACTATACAGACCTTTGTTGGCAAAGTGATGTCTCTGCTTTTTAATACACTGTCTGGGTTTGTCATAGCTTTGCTTCCAAGCATCTTTTAATCAGATTTTTAGCATACTCGAAGTATTTCAGAATACTTTCAACCAAGTTAAGTTGTGTTTATCCAATGTTGTTTCTTGTTTTTGTTATGTTTGGGGAAGTGTACAGCAGTTAAAAGTGTGCTTTTAAAATAATGCCATCCATGAGCAGTCGGGAATGAGCATTCCAAAATGTCTAACAGCTTCTGGGATCTCACAGCATTGGAGATCTGTCAGGGATAGACTTTCAAATCAAGAACACCTCTGAGAATAAGCTTGCCTTCCCCTTTCCTCTTGTTCATGCTCAGTAATAATTGATCTTATCATGAATTCGGGGATATGAAAGCATATGAGCTTCATGTATTCAGGTAGGTGACAGCTCCAAATGATGTTGTTGAAAAAAAGAGCGTGCTTTGTTCAAGTGTAAGTATAATCAATGTGTGGTGACTGGTCCAGGTTGTGTAAATTCAGGTTCTGTTTCCCTGTGTCATGTTAAGCAATGGATACAGAAACACCTGCTGTCTCTATTGTAGTATACCCTGCCAGATGATTAATGTGCTTTTAGCTTAAATAATTGGGAGGGGCGGCACCTCGGGGAATGCTAAACATATTTTTAATTGCTATATAAATATGTCATTTCCTTGCTAATTCAAGTTATGCATGGGAGGTTATATAATACCAGAGGGCCTCCAGGCATGATGTATTACACCTATGAGCTGAGTTGAAGGACTAACAGGGCCCAGCTGAAGATGAAATATTCTTTGCAAACTCTGTCTTAGCAGATGAAGAATAGATGTTGAAGCCTGACATTGCTTTATAAGAGCAGAATTATTGTTTGGCAGAGAGTACAGTCACTAAATAATTTTCTGAGATATTGGAAAGAAAATACTTGTTCTATAACCAAAAAAAAAAAAAAATTGTCCCAAAACAATCCCAAGAAAAATGACCTTATTTGGGAGAATGCATGTGGTGAAGGAAAAATGAGCATTGTCTTTGGTATGAAGCAAATATACAAAATGGTGAAGGACATTAATTTCCCACTGCCAACATTCATATTATGATCTAAAATTGACCTCATCAGTTTTGATATTTCTGAAAGCAGAGATTCCTTTGAATGTAGTTCTTGTGCCCGGCCCTTTCCATTCAGACTCTTCTTAGAAAAGAGGAGAAAGAAGGGAGATTGTAAGTAACACTTAAAAGTGTGAAGTTGTGCTAAGTCAGTTTCCAGGATATTGATACTTTATCACAAATTATGTAAGAACTTTGTAAGTTGGATTTCACAGTCTGAGTCTGTAAAAAAGTCATATTAAATTGTGTTTTGAATCCACTTTTTGTTGACAGCATCACCAATTTGTGATTCTGAATTATTATCAGAAGCAACTGTGTAATAGATAAGAAAGGTGGCTATTAAGATATTCATGATATCAGTACAGAAACCATTTGCTCTTTTAACAAACCTGCTGATGACAGTTTCCTTGAACACCTCTTGTTTGTGCCATGGACCTTGATTCATTAGAGAAAGACAGTCAATGGATGAAATGCAGTAGACAGATTCATTCAAGCACCAGGTGACAGGCCAATGGCAGTCTTTGGGAAACCTAGTAATTTGATATGGACAGCAATCAAACTGCTATCAAATGTGCCCAATCACAGATCATTATTTTATTTGCAAGGGCCTGGGGGTGTCCTTTAAAGCTGAATAGAATCAGAAATCAATTAATGACTGATTGTTGTTTCTTCTACAAATTGATCTTGGATTTGGCAGTCTGAAGATCTCATTGTGCTAGAATCCATCCATGGGCTTTGTTAAAATAAAGCTAAGGGTTTAGATCAGTTAATTAGACCACTTCCTCTAACTTTTTCAAAAAATGCCTTCTTAACAAAATATGTTTAACTTATAAATTTTCATATTTCCACTCTGGTAACCTTCTATGGTTTTATTAATCTATGACTTTTACCAGATTTTATTAATCTATAACTTTTACCAACTGAAAAGGAATGATGACAACGCATTTGTATTTTAAATATCTCCCTAAATATCTCTGAAAGTGAAAGCCTACCTAATATAGATATTATTTTGACATATAAAATTTTGAAACCAGAAGGTCCCAAAGCTAGCCTCATAAAAATCAGTTATTTGTGCATCTGCTAAAATGGCATCACGTGTACGTACCTGAAGTGTTGGTTGGACTTTGTGATGGGCTTGGGAGAAGAAAGACAAGATCCTTCTCTAGGGTGAGCCTGTCTCATTCCCCTCCTTGCACATTCCCTCCCACCATCCTCCCACAAGTGCACACACACAAACACTCAAACATCTGAAGATGCAAAACTTTCTGAAGCTTTCTTCCCCCAAGCCTCTTCAAAGATAAGCTTCCCTTGTGTTTTATTCCCATGCTCTTCCTGTTGGCTACCTAATCTGGGAGGCTTAGTAAATTTGTCCACCTACAGGACATATCTCCATTTGAAATGATGTTCTAAAAGGTTTACCCAAAGTTAGGCAGCTGGCAAGAATTCCTAAACCTTGTTCCACTGGTTAAGAAAGACATTTATATGTCTCTAAACTTGGGTTGTTCCTTATCTCATCCGGAGACTGTGTGTCTACCCCAGAGATCCTCTAAGAAGATTAAAACTCTTGCTTATGACAACTGGGACTGACTCCAGAATGATAGAGTTCCAAGGACATTCTAGACATTCTGGACATTGTTTGTTTTGTCAGCTGTACTATATAGCATAATGATTAAGAGCAGATACTCCAGAGCCAGACGGCCATTACTTCCCAACTATGTGACCTTGGCCAAGCTATTTAAATTCCTTGTGTCTCAGTTTGCTCATGATAATAACAATCCATACATTGGTGAGTTGTTATATGACTAAATGCATTGACAGTGCATGGTGTATAGTAGTTCTATATCTATACTTGTTACTATTATTGCTTTGAAATTATGCAAGACAAAAGAAAATCCAAGTTTAAGATATTCTTTAATGACACTTTGTTCTTAAACTGTGGATAAAAATAAAATACTCTTGTGTAATATTGCTTTAGTTTGCTTATTACATTATTATACTCTGTGCTTCTTTTTAGTTCACAGTTAACCTCTAGTTTTTTATATATAAACTATTCAAAAAAAAGCATGGCAACTGACTCCTGTTTGCAACCTTGGTCCTTTCAGCACACAAACTCTGAGTGCATTCTAAGGAATTTCTCAGATGCAAGCAACATTACATCACACTGAGTGAAGACTTACCCTTTTATGGTTCCTTTTTCAAGCCCTGTGTCCCTTGATATCTGTCTCGCAGCATCACCCCTACTGTTTCCATGTAAAAGTGATAGAGTGGCAACAAGATGCTCATGTATTTACTCCATCCACATATTGACAACCTGACACCAGAAATACAGCAGTGAGGAGTGGGTAAGGTCCTCCATTTCTTAAAGCCTACAGTAGGTGAGAGAGGGAGGCACTGAACACATATGGTAAAAGGGGCATGTCACAGCAAAGCACAGGGAAGACCTGCTTAGGCAATAAAATAGAATCTAAGCAGTGCCTTTACTCTGTTGTTGATCTAAATCCTCAAGTGTTCTGGGTATTTATTCTTATAACATTCCTACTGTTTAAACTCATTTCCTGCTCTCTGGGGGGCCCTAGAGACAGCTTACACTGGTTCATGAGATCCAATTGTTAAATTTATGGAATTTTGTCAATTGAATAAGTTATTAAACATACTCATTATTAAAATTAAATTTATGAATGTAAAGTTAAGTAAATTAAGTAAAATGAGGATAAAAAGTACTCAAAAACCGCCACTTATTTATTATTTTTATTGCATTATGTAGTTTTTTATGTTCTGGATGTTGTTTAGACTGACAACTATATGTGGAAATACTGCATACATATACTGCAGGTATACCTGAGGTAGCTCTTCTCAACTCTTTAAGGTTCAGTTAAGTCAAGTTGATAGACAATAGCTTGAAATTGGCCATGGTGGGTATTTTTATATCACAACAGTTGGCAAAAGCTGTGAATCGGGAGGGTTGTTTTTGGTTTGGGTTTGTTCGTTTGTGTTTTTTGTTTTGTTTTGTTTTTGTTTTTTCTGCCTGGGGAGCCTGTTTTTAAATATTCATTCACATAGCACTGTTTTACTTCAATGCCTGACATCCAGAACATTCATCTGCCTCCCTGGTCTGGCTGGCTACTGTTAAAACGTTGTGTGATAAACTAAAAGAAGGTGAAAGCAACAGCCTGGTGACTTAACTTCTGATACCAATGCTGTGAGTGAGTTTTACATTCTGGCCATGTCACTTAATAGTTGTCAGTTATTGACATTCAGAAATGAAATGGATAAGATCTGATCTATGCCCTTAAAGAGGCTACATTCTAAGATCAATGGATATCTATCTGATTACAGTTGATTCTGATACAGTGGTGCTTTGGGAATGAGATGAGGCAACATCTCATGTTGGATACATGAAAGGATTTCACTGAGAATACGATTGTGAAGCAGGATCTTAGCAGAATGTACTGACTCTCAGTAGGCAGAGGAGCACCTGGGCAGGTATGATGTAGTCATGCCTGAATAAAGGATGTGGAAGTTCTGGAGGTGACAGTAGTGGGTGAAACAGAATTATAAATTGGGACCAGATTGTGATCCTAATAGTTGTGGAAGGCCAACAAAGCTTTTAAATTATTTTTTTCAAGTGAATAATGATCTCTTCTTTATTTGAACATACTAGGTTTGATACCTACAGAAGGAATGAGTTGAAAGGGTCAGTGTACTAGACAATAACTGAAAGATCAATTTGAGTATCACCAGGATAGAAGAGAGACTATGTGTGGGTGGAGAGCCTGAAGTTGATAAGTGATAATAACCATTGCTTTAGTATTCCACAAAAAGGACAAATATTTCCTTTGACCAGCGCCATATTAAGACTTTTGAAGATTCCAGGCACTTTTGCTTTAATGAGCTCCAAACTGTGTAAAATTCTTAAAGAGATGAGAATACTAGACCACCTGACCTGCCTGTTGAGAAATCTGTATGCAGGTCAGGAAGCAACAGTTAGAACTGGACATGGAACAGCAGACTGGTTCCAAATAGGAAAAGGAGTACATCAAGGCAGTATATTGCCACCCTGCTTATTTAACTTCTATGCAGAGTACATCATGAGAAACGCTGGGCTGGATGAAGCACAAGCTGGAATCAAGATTGTTGGGAGAAATATCAATAACCTCAGATATGCAGATGACACCACCCTTATGGCAGAAAGCAAAGAAAAACTAAAGAGCTTCTTAATGAAAGTGAAAGAGGAGAGTGAAAAAGCTGGCTTAAAGCTCAACATTGAGAGAACTAAGATCAGGCATCCAGTCCCATCACTTCATGGCAAATAAATGGAGAAACAGTGGCTGACTTTATTTTTGGTGGCTCCAAAATCACTGCAGATATTAACTGCAGACATAAAATTAAAAGACACTTACTCTTTGGAAGAAAAGTTATGACCAATCTAGACAGCATATTAAAAAGCAGGGACATTACTTTGCCAAAAAAGGTCCATCTAGTCAAGGCTATGGTTTTTCCTGTGGTCATGTATGGATGTGAGAGTTGGACTATAAAAAAAGTTGAGTGCCGAAGAATTGACGCTTTTGAACTGTGGTGTTGGAGAAAACTCTTGAGAGTCCCTTGGACCACAAAGAGTCCATGGGGTTGCAAAGAGTCGGACATGACCGAGTGACTGAACTGTACTGTACTGGTTCACAAAATGTATTAAAAATATATTCTGCACAGTGTTGGTATAAAAAACAAACAAAACAGTGTACTAATACATATAAATTATTTTCTTCCACCTAAAGTGAAAGTGAAGTTGCTCACTCATGTCTGACTCTTTGCAATCCCATAGACTGTAGCCTACCAGACTCCTCTGTTCATGGAATTTTCCAGGCAAGAGTACTGGAGTGGGTTGCCAGTTCCTTCTCCAAGGGATCTTCCTGACCCAGGGATTGAACCCAGGTCTCCCACATTGCAGGCAGACGCTTTACCATCTGAGCCACCAGGGAAGTTCTTCCACCTAAAGCTCATTTTTTTCCTTTTGATTTTAAAAGAAACCATTTTTGTGGGTCCTTAAAAGTATTTTGGACCCCTGGCTTTGTGCCTGCTGTGCTAAGTGGAGAAGTCAGCTCTGCTTCTGCTCCATTCATAAAGCCAGTAAGCAAATGAGGGAACAATCAGGCAAACTTTTAAAAGATCAACACAATACAAACTTAGTCTTCTTACCATTCTCACTGGATAGAACAACCTTGAGTAATGACACTGTGGTGATAATTTCTTTGTTCGTTGAGTTTTGTGGCAGATTGAAAATCACAACACTGTCTTTGAAGATGTCTGTCTTTTCTTCATTCACTGTATGACAGCGTATTTATGGTTGTGCAGGCAGTGTGCAAGGTAGACGTGTCTACATGGTGGAACCAAACAGAAACAAGCAAAGGCTATTTTTTCAGAGTTTGCTATAGCATGAGAGTTGGTCACCATCACTTGTGGTTTGGCAAAGACTCAAAGGCAGGTAGAAAAATAGGAAAGCTTCCCAAATCCCAACTTTGGAGGCTGTCAGAGAGACGAAGTTGTAGGCAGACTCACTTGAGATCAGGCGTCTATGTGATTGATTAGGGGAGCTTATTTGGCTTTCTTTGGGTTGTTCTAAATTGGAAGTGTGGACAAAAGGAGGGAAGCTGTCAGTGATTAAGTCCTGGCTATGTGGGGCTGACTGTTAAAGAAATGATTATTTAGCTTCCTATATTGACACTAGAGATAGCAGTCTGCCTTCTTGCAAATTTCATTTACAGCAGAGCTGTCTTCCTGAGGGTATTACTGTCAATAAGGGATTGGTTTACTGGGCAGCTTGTTTTGACTGTAGGTCAAAGGCATCTTTGTTTATATGGTCTGGCCACTGCCCATATGTATATTCAGTCTTTTATCATGTACCTAGCTCTGAGCTAAACTGTTTCTCTCATCCTTTTAGTACTGCTGTGAAGAAGGTAATATTTGCAAAGAGGAATTGGGTGGTAGAGAGGTTAGTGATTTGGTAACAAGAGGCAGAGTCTCAAATCCACACATGTCTGTCTTCTAAGCCTGTGTCTGGCAAAGTGAGGAGACTGACTAGATGACGAGTCTCTTCTAGGTCAAATTCGCTGATTCCAAACTGGGTCACAGAAGTCTCTCAGTCATAACCTCTGTTGGTCCGCCAGGGCAACTATTTCCTGCCAACCCAATGACATCATGATGTGAATTTAGGCACATCCACAGGACCTTGAGGATGTTCGTCATTCTTCACCTATAATTTGTGAAACTCAAAAGAACTGAAGTCCACCTACCTGGCCACTTCCCAGGAAGCAAGAGCCCTGGAGGACTTATACCTCCATACTTTCCTGACCACAGCAAGACATTTTCCCCAGGAATGATTTAATTTCTTGCACAGAGAGTGATTCAGCATGGGTGAAGAGAATACACTATCATGTCATTCAGTCATGCCTTCTATTTCGCAGCTTTTCCCTAATGCTGTAGAAATGATTAATTCCTTGGGATGGAAGCCAGAAAAATCATGGAAATAGCAAAAATATTTCGACTGCAATTGGAGAGCACATAAACTTGTCACAGGAGTGATGAGAAAACTGCTGGCTTGCCTCTCATTAGCAGCAAAATATTTTATTTATATATGTGGTTTTGTGTGCATTTTTATTATTGCAATGCAAAGGGTATCTAGTGGGTTTGGGGCTTAGGGAAGCCAGGTGATGGAGAGGAATTCAGGGAAGATATTTCACACCTTGGTTGGGTTTCTCAGCTGTGGAATGCTGAGCACTTTGCGAGCAGTATTGATTGGTTATTATGTATTGAGGGTCTCTGAATGTGAAGCATGGTAGGTACTTATGATATGGAACTTGTTGACCTCTGGACAGTATTGTTGAAACTGTTACAAGAGTAAGGCATGTGTAAGAGATAGAAAAAGAAAGAGTGTGTTCTCCTAATAGTCATGATAGCTTCCATGGATTGATACCTTCATATGTTGTCAGACCTTCTACTAAATGCTGTCCATGAAATTATTTCATTTAGTCTTCGCTGCAACCCTAGAGGTAGCTTACTTTTGTGGTTCCTATTTTGAGGTTAATAGAGCTTTAGAGAGGTAAAGTGATGATCAGTGCCTATAGACAATAGCCGATAAAGTCAGGACTCAGCCCAAATACCGACTCCCATGCTTAAGCACTAACTGCCAAGCTCTGTTTCCTCCCACCAAAAAAGAATATCTGGGCCAAAAAGGGGGTGGGATTTGTTGATCATTTTTGAGGTTTCCAACTATACTATAGGAGCCTGAAAGGTTTGCTAAGGAGCCCAGAGGAAAGGATATTGATTATCCGTTCACTTGGATTATCCGTTTACTACCTGGACTTGTAAATTCTTTAGAGAGAAGGTTCCTTTGGTGAGGAGGTGGTGGAGAGCAAACAAAATTTAAAAGAACAAAAATACTTGTTCTAGTCTGTTGTCTTCATTTTAGAGTAGGGGTTGGGAAACTCTTCCTATAAAGGGCCACATCATAAAAATTTTAGGTCTCTGAAGCCTATACATGGTTTCAGTTGCATTTTTTTTTTCTTTTTGATTTTATTAACTGTTTTTATAGTAAAAATATCATTTTATTTTTTAAATTAATTAATTTTTAAAATAAATTTATTCATTTTAATTGGAGGTTAATTACAACATTGTAGTGGTTTTGCCATACATTAACATGAATCAGCCACAGGTGTACATGTGTTCCCCAGCCTGAACCCCCCTCCCATCTCCCTCCCTATCCCATCCTTCTGGGTCATCCCAGTGCACCAGACCCAAATTTTTTCAAAGAAAATCTTAGCTTACACATTGTACTCAAACAGGCCATGACTTTAAACTGGCCCACAGACTCTAGTTTGCTGAACTCTATTTTAGAAGATAAATTGGAATTTCGGAGAGGGAAGGTGATTTTCTTAATCCACACAGCCAGATTGGAACTCAGATTGTCCGGAATAGTTGTGTGGACTCTGTTGGCCAAACTGAGTGGGTATATCTTCCCTGTGTGTCATGATTCCCCAGACACAGTGCCCAGTGCTTCAGAGATTCACATGCTTGAATAAGGTCCTGGTCTCCCCCAGCAGCTGAGAGTCTACAGAGAGACAAGACCTCAAGCATAAGATAAGTTAACCAGCAATATGGAACCCTCTCCAAAATAGTACATAAGTCATTGCCAGCAAAGTGACTGACATTTCAAGTGCTGAGTTCCAGTGAAACAGGGTAAAGTAATTTCTGGCAGCTCCTAACTGAGGGCAGAAGCCCCCTCTTGATGAGTTTTGGGGCAAAGGGATCTTTTACTCTCCTTCTTTCCTGCTTATGAATGGAAGGTTTGGAATCTGTCCTGAGGCTGGCACAGGAAGGATTTATTAACCCAGGACCCTTATGCTTTTCAGCCAACATTCAAATCTTTTTAACCCCTTTTAACAAGTGTTAAAGAGACTATTGAGAGCTGGCACTCCTGGTTAGATTAATATCTCCCCCAAGGCCCTGCCTGGAGTGCCCTTATCAGTCATTCCTTCTGCTCAGGCATTAAAGTCCTTAATTTGATATGTACCTCTGTCATCTCCTAGACTTGACAGTATCAAGTGATAGAATTATGGGTATTCTTATTCACATGCAAATGTTAATCGGATTAATATCATCACCCATCCAGGTTCTATGAGAAAATGCAGTTAACTTTGATTTGAAGGAAAAGAAAAATTAAAAAACTATAGTGAGAGATGTGGTGAGACAGAGTAGCCCTCCCTGAAGGTTTTTTCATGAACCTGTTTGGAACAAGACAACCTTTATAGATGTTTCAGTATGACCAGACTGCACATCCAATGGACAGTTGAATGAAATGATCTATTGGTTTGTAACTGATCTAATAGCTCGAATATTCAATGACTAGGGTTGATGTGAGGAGTAGGGAGTAGAGAATCCTAGAAAACCACCTTCTTTTCTCATAGCCATGTGTGGTAGAGATGGCTGGCTGTTTACTGAGTTCTTGATGGTGGGTGACTGCATGCTGCTGCTGCTGCTGCTGCTGCTGCTGCTAAGTTGCTTCAGTCGTGTCCGACTCTGTGCAACCCCATAGACGGCAGCCCACCAGGCTCCCCGTCCCTGGGATTCTCCAGGCAAGAACACTGGAGTGGGTTGCCATTTCCTTCTCCAATGCATGAAAGTGGAAAGTAAAAGTGAAGTCACTCAGTCGTGTCCGACTCTTAGACACCCCATGGACTGCAGCCCACCAGGCTCCTCCATCCATGGGATTTTCCAGGCAAGAGTACTGGAGTGGGGTGCCATTGCCTTCCCCGGGGTAACTGCATACCAGGGACTAAATTGCCTAGACTTTCTTGCATCTGGTTATGACCATGTAACTAGTTCTCACTCATAGATGATAAACAGAAATACAGTTTACCGCCTACATGTCTGACCCATAAAATTGCCCTATCCACACCTTTCCATGTTCTTTTCCTCTTCTAACTGGCTGGATAGAGAACATCCAGGGTGACCTTGAATACCATATACTAAGGATGGTTAAGCACCCATAAGTCTGGGTCTTTTGGTGTATCGTCTTATATGGTAGCCATTAGCCATAGTTAAAATGATAATAATTAGCATTAATTATAATTTAAGTAAAATTTAAATTCCAGTTCCTCAGTCACACTAGCCACCTATCAAGTCCTCGATATTTTCATGTGACTAGTGGCTGTCATATTGGACAACACAGATAAAGGACATTTCCATTATTGCAGAAAGTTCTATTGGAAAATTCACCTCTCTTGTATTTGAGCTTTTATATATTTTGACTCTATTTTAGCAATTAGCCTCCTCTTAACTAATATATGGATCACAACAAGATTGACACAGAGGTTTTGCTGAACAAGTAAAGACAAATATTTGGTTGACCTAGTGTTCATCAGGCACTGTTCTAGAATCTGGAAATGTGTCAGTGAATACAACTGACAACACCGCCTGTTCTAAAGGAGCTCACTGTACCTGGCAGTATGACTTGACTATAGATTTCTTAAAGTGCACATCCAGGCTATTGTTGTCTTTTAGCAACAATAACATTCTCTTGATCAGTTCCCTACACTGAACTACATTCCAAGCAGCAGACCCATGGCACCAGAGGTCTGGCTTTGCAGATTCAGAAGATCAATTGAGTAACAGTGACCCAAGAAGAAACAGCCTCCTGTGAGCATGTGTTTGGTGGCTCTACTGGCCACTGTTTTAATCTGTTTGGGCTGCTATAATAAAATACCCGTGGGTAGCTTATGAAAAGTGAAAGTGAAAGTTGCTCAGTCATGTCAGACTCTTTGCAACCCCATGAACTATGCAGTCCATGAAATTCTCCAGGCCAGAATACTGGAGTGGGTAGCCTTTCCCTTCTCCAAGGGATCATCCCAACCCAGGGACTGAACCCAGGTCTCCCTCACTGCAGTCAGATTCTTTACCAGCTGAGCCACAAGGAAAGCCCAAGAATACTGGAGTGGGTAGCCTTCTCCAGTGTATGTTCCCGACCCAGGAATTGAACTGGAGTCTTCTGCATTGCAGGCAGATTCTTTACCAACTGAGCTATTGGGGAAGCTTATATCAGGGTACATATGTCAGGGTAGGTTATAAATGACAGAAATTCATTTCTCACACTTATGGAGGCTGAAAAGTCCAGAATCAAGGTGCCAGCAGATTTAGCATCTGGTGAAAGCTGTCTCCCAGGATGCAGATGGCCAACCTTCCCATGGGGGAAGTAGCAAGGGATCTCTGCAGAGTCTCATTTATAAGATACTAGTCTCATTCATAAAAGATTTAAGCACTTCATGACCAGTGCTTCTTAAAGACTCCACCTACTGATACCATCACCTTTGGAGGTTAGGATTTCCACATATGACTTTTAGAAGTCCAAACATTCAGGCTTATAGCACCAACTTCATTGATGACCATGACCTTCTTAAAGCCTTTGTGTCCTGGGGCTTCCTAAAAGTGTGTCTGAGTGAAGTAGTGTCTATATCTGCTAGAGGCAGGTGTTTTAGTCCTCTTGGCCAAGGCGGTGAAGACAAGAGAAGGATGAGAAGAGCTTGCAAAGCAAATGATTGATACAAGTCATGTTAAATTGTCCGTCATCCCTCTTCATTTTCCCTCACATGTTCTTACACAGTGTGTGCACTTCATACATAGCTTTCCCTACATGTTCATTGTTGATCTGTCCTAGACAGTACATCCTGAGGAGGAAGAGATTATATCTGCCAGATCTTCCATGGTATTCTTGGGATCTAGCCTGTAGTGTTGAAGAAGGCAATGGCACCCCACTCCAGTACTCTTGCCTGGAAAATCCCAGGGACAGAGGAGCCTGGTGGGCTGCAGTCCATGGGGTCGGGAAGAGTCGGACACGACTGAGCGACTTCACTTTCACTTTTCACTTTCATGCATTGGAGAAGGAAATGGCAACCCACTCTAGTGTTCTTGCCTGGAGAATCCCAGGGACGGGGGATCCTGGTGGGCTGCTGTCTATGGGGTCGCACAGGGTCGGACATGACTGAAGCGACTTAGCAGCAGTAGCAGCAGCAGCAGCATGTAGTGTCATGCAATAGACAGTTGTTCTTATCATTGTAAGTTGCCAATTGTGCAATTAATATATTTTGGGCTTTCAGAATATGGTATGGCAGTCTTTGTTTTTGTTTTATATTGGAGTATAGTTGATTTACAGTGTTGTGTTAGTTTCAAGTGTACAGCAAAGTGGTTCAGTTATACATATACATATATCTATTCTTACTCAGATTCTTTTCCTGTTTAGTTTATTTCTAATGAAACTGTAGATTTCATGGAAGTTGATAGGTGTTACATGGAAAAGGGGGCAAATGTGTTTGGCTAATACTGCTTTAAGTAGGCATGTTTCATTATTGCAAGACTTCTAATACAGTGGTTCTCAGTCAGGCTCACCTGGAGGACTGTTGCAATACAGATCACCGGACTCCACACCCATGGTTTCTTTTTTGTTTTTTTTTTTGTTTTTTTTTATGCTTAATGGACCTGAGAATTTTAACAAGTTCCCAAGTGATGCTGATGCGACTGGTCCACTGACTACACTTTGAGAGCCACTGGGGAGGTATATTTTTGACTCTTGGAGAAAAGATAGTTTTCACCATTTCTCTAAAGTATTTAACTAAAGGTCATTTTAAATCTAGAGTTCTGTCTGACTAGGTTACACTGACCTGCTGCTGCTAAGTCGCTTCAGTCGTGTCTGACCCTGTGCGACCCCATAGACGGCAGCCCACCAGGCTCCCCCGTCCCTGGGATTCTCCAGGCAAGAACACTGGAGTGGGTTGCCATTTCCTTCTCCAATGCATGAAAGTGAAAGGTGAAAGTGAAGTCGCTCAGTCGTGTCCGACTCTTAGCGACCCCATGGACTGCAGCCTACCAGGCTCCTCTGTCCATGGGATTCTCCAGGCAAGAGTACTGGAGTGGGCTGCCATTGCCTTCTCCGTACGCTGACCTAGTTCACCCTCAACTGTCAATGAATTATAAATTAGTGTACACACATTGTAAAAGGGACATCTGGGCAGAGACCTATTTGAAGCACAAATAATGTGCTTAATTATTCTGTAAGAGTAGCATTGCAATGTATATATTACCATATGTAAAATTAGATAGCCAGTGGAAATTTACTGTATGACACAGGGAGTTCAAATCTTGAGCTCTGTGACCACCTAGAGGGGTGGGATGGGGTGGGAGGTGGGAGGGAAGTTCATGAGGGAGGGGACATATGTATACCTATGGCTGATTCATGTTGATACATGGCAGAAAGCAACACAATATTGTAAAGCAATTGTCTTCTGATTAAAAATAAATAAATAAATGCTTAAAAATTAATGTGCATCATTCCAAAATAATAATGCTGAGGCTTCAAAATTTGAGAGATGGAGGATCAAAAAATAGCACCTGTTCTTCCTAGTTGTAAAATGGGCTTGAGCACACCTATAATGCCTGGGAAATTACTGTTTTATAACTCAGATCATAAGCATTATTATTGTTTAAAGCAACCCGGATGCTTTGTCTCTGCAGCTGTTCTAGTTTAAACACACACTGCTTGGCCCTGACAACTTGCAGCTTTTTGCCTCTCAGACTCTCTTGTGATTTGAAATGTGTTATTCATAAGTGTGCTGAGTTCCAAGTATTTGAAAGAACAGATGTGGATCTAGAGGAATAATAAGTCCTTGCTAATATCGCTCTAAAAGGCAGTGTATTTGTACATATTTGTGTTTATACATTTTGCTGCATGAAGATGAGGGCCTGCATTTGGTTCTTTGGGTTTAGGGATGGTGGAATGGTGGGGATGACTGAAGGGTAACCTGGTGCTGTTTGCATATTACTCAGTCAGCTCAGCACTAATTAATCTCCTAGATGCAGTAGGTGACCTTCAACACACATAAACATACTTCTTACCCTCATGGAGTTTATCATTTGGGAAGAAAAACATACTCATCGAGTAATGAAGGCAGAGGTTTTTCAGCTTATTTGTGCCACCACTTAAGCAAACCCACAAACAGAAATCCAGATTCCCAGTGGGAGAGAGATAGATGGGGAGTTTGGGATTGGCAGATACAAGCTATTATATATACAATGGACAAACAAGGTCCTATTATATGCCACCAGGAACTATATTCATTATCCTGTGATAAACCATAATGGAAAAAATATGAAAAAGGAGATATATGTATATATGCTGCTAAGTCACCTCAGTTGTGTCTGACTCTGTGCGACCCCGTAGATGGCAGCCCACCAGGCTCCCCCATCCCTGGGATTCTCCAGGCAAGAACACTGGAGTGGGTTGCCGTGTCCATATGCACATATATATATACATACATACATATATGTATGTATAACTGAGGGCTTCTTAGGTGGTGAGGTGGTAAAGATTTACCTGCCAGTGCAGGAGATGCAAGAGATGTGGATTCAATCCCTGAAGGAGGAAATGACAACCCACTCTAATTTTCTTACCTGGAGAATACCATGGACAGAGGAGCCGGGTGGGCTACAGTCCACAGGGTCACAAAGAGTCAAACACTTATGAGTGACTGAGCACCCACCCATGTGTAACTGAATCATTTTGCTATATACCAGAAATTAACACAATTAACACATAATTCACACAATAACACATAATTCACAATTGTGAATTAACTATACATCAGTAAAATAATTTCTTTAAACATCTAGACTCCAAGGAGCCATCTTAGACCTACTAAATCATATATGAGGAGGGTGATACCAGATAATATATATTTTTAACAAGCTTTCTGCACTTAGTTGCTCAGTCATGTCTGACTCTTTGCGACCCCATGGACTATAGCCCACTGGGCTCCTCTGTCCGTGGGGATTCTCCAGGCAAGATACTGGAATGAGGTGCCATGTCCTCCTCCAGGGGATCTTCCCAGCCCAGGGATCAAACCCAGGTCTCCTACATTGAAGGCAGATTCTTTACCATCTGAGCCACAAGGAAAGCCCAAGGATACTGGAATGGGTAGCTTATCCCTCCTCCAGGGCATTTTCTCAACCCAGGAATTGAACAGGGGTCTCCTGCTCTCTAGTTGATGCTAATGACCAGGCAGGGCTAGAAGCCATTGGACATCTTTAAAATTCTTGAAAAATTAAAAGTGCTCTATTGTATAGTATTGTGATAGTTCAGTTCAGTTCAGTCACTCAGTTGTGTCCGACTCTTTGTGACCCCATGAGCTGCAGCACACCAGGCCTCCCTGTCCATCAACAACTCCCAGAGTTTACTCAAACTCATGTCTATTGAGTTGGTGATGCCATCCAACCAAGTCATCCTCTGTCATCCCGTTCTCCTCCTGCACTCAATCTTTCCCAGCATCAGGGTCTTTTCAAATGAGTCAGCTCTTCGCATCAGGTGGCCAGAGTGTTGGAGTTTCAGTCTCAACATCAGTCCTTCCAATGAACACCCAGGACTGATGTCCTTTAGGATGGACTGATTGGTTCTCCTTGAAGACCAAGGGACTCAAAAGAGTCTTCTCCAACACCACAGTTCAAAAGCATCAATTTTTCGGCACTCAACTTTCCTTATAGTCCAACTCTCACATCCATACATGACTACTGGAAAAGCCATAGCCTTGACTAGACGGCCCTTTGTTGACAAAGTAATGTCTCTGCTTTTTAATATGCTGTCTAGATTGGTCATAACTTTCCTTTCAAGGAGTAAGTGTCTCTTAATTTCATGGCTGCAGTCACCATCTGCAGTGATTTTGGAGCCCCCCAAAACTAAAATCAGCCACTGTTTTCACTGTTTCCCCTCTATTTGCCATGAAGTGATGGGACCAGATACCTTGATCTTAGTTTTCTGAATGTTGAGCTTTAAGCGAACTTTTTCACTCTCCTCTTTCACTTTCATCAAGAGGCTTTTTAGTTCTTCTCTACTTTCTGCCATAAAGGTCGTGTCATCTGCATATCTGAGGTTTTTGATATTTCTCCCAGCAATCTTGATTCCAGCTTGTGCTTCTTCCAGCCCAGCGTTTCTCATGATGTACTCTGCATATAAGTTAAATAAGCAGGGTGACAGTATACAGCCTTGACGTATTCCTTTTACTATTTGGAACCAGTCTGTTGTTCCATGTCCAGTTCTAACTGCTGCTTCCTGACCTGCATACAGGTTTCTCAAGAGGCAGGTCAGGTGGTCTGGTATTCCCATCTCTTTCAGAATTTTCCACAGTTTATTGTGATCAACCCAGTGAAAGGTTTTGGCATAGTCAATAAAATAGAAATAGACGTTTTTCTGGAATTCTCTTGCTTTTTCGATGATCCAGCGGATGTTGGCAATTTGATCTCTGGTTCCTCTGCCTTTTCTAAATCCAGCTTGAACATCTGGAAGTTCACAGTTCATGTATTACTGAAGCCTGGCTTGGAGAATTTTGAGCATTACTTTACTAGCATGTGAGATGAGTGCAATTGTGTGGTAGTTTGTACATTCTTTGCCATTGCCTTTCTTTGGGATTGGAATGAAAACTGACCTTTTCGAGTCGTGTGGCCACTGCTGAGTTTTCCCAATGTGCTGGCATATTGAGTGCAGCACTTTCACAGCATCATCTTTCAGGATTTGAAATAGCCCAACTGGAATTGCAGATGACCTCTTCTGTATTTGTTCAGTGTTTTAGAGTCTGTCCTACCCAATGGCATTCTTCTCTGGGTTGTTAGGACTGAAAGGTGGGGAAGCTGGAAGCACAGCTGTGGGAGAGGGAGCCTGTCTGACTCATACTGCAAGGTGGTATCAATCCACACAAGTGGGCCAGGGCTGGTTCACTAACTTAACACATTATTGATTAGGGGATTTTTGCAAAGACTAATACCTGTGGATGTTGATTTGTTATATATCTAAATATTGGAGCACTCCGGTCAGTAACATTCAGGTAAGAAAACATGTATGAATATGTCTCTGGTCAATAAGTCATTAAGAAATATTTATCTAGAACCTACTGTGTGTGACATTGTTTGCAGCACTGATGATGTGATAATAAACAAAACACGTTGTCTCTGCTTTCTGGGCCCTACAGTCTAGTGGAGATATATACATAGGAAATCAGTAGTCATCGTTTTCTTTTCCCTTTTAAAAAAAATGGTGACATAAAGTTTACCATTTCAACCATTGTGCAATGTACAGTTCTTTGGTGTTGAGTAGATTTGCACCATCATGCATCTTGAAACCCATCCATCTCCTGAAATTTCTCATAATCTTGAACTGAAATTCTGTGCCCGTTAAATGATAACTCCCTATTTCTTCCTCCCCACTGCCCCTGCCAATCACCATTCTACTTTCTATGACTATAAATTTGACTACTCGATGAGACTTATCTAAGTTAAATAATACAATATTTGCTGTTTTGTGACTGGCTTATTTCACTTAGCATGATGTCTTCAAGGTTGATCCATGTGGCAGCATATGGTAACATCCCATTCCTTTTTAAGGATGTAGTATTTCATTGCGGAGAAGGCGATGGCACCCCACTCAAGTACTCTTGCCTGGAAAATCCATGGACGGAGGAGCCTGGTAGGCTGCAGTCCATGGGGTCACGAAGAGTCAGACACGACTGAGCGGCTTCACTTTCACTTTTTACTTTCATGCATTGGAGAAGGAAATGGCAACCCACTCCAGTGTTCTTGCCTGGAGAATCCCAGGGACAGGGGAGCCTGGTGGGCTGCCATCTGTGGGGTCACACAGAGTCGGACACGACTGAAGTGACTTAGCAGCAGCAGCAGAAGTATTTCACTGTGTTCATCAACCAAGTTCCATTATCAGTTCATCCATCAGTGGACATACTTTTTGGCTTTTGGACTTAATTTGCTATAAGTATTTGCGTATAAATATCTGAGTTCCTATTTTCCATTCTTTTGGCTATCGCCCTAGTTGTGGGATTGCTGGATCACATGATAATTCTGTACTTATAAGAAATATGCTCCCATCCCACGCTTCCCCTTGTTCATTCTTCCAGCCATTGTCTCTGGTGAAGAAAAGCCAGTGCACTGAATTTCAGCTATCATGATAAGAAACCAAGACAAGAGGTTCCACGCCTGGGGTCAAGTTGCCTGTAATGCATCCCTTCAAATCACAGTTCCTCCATCCCTGGTACAATTTCCCATAATCCTGTTTCCATGCCCCAGAGAAAAAGCTACTGGTTTTTGAGAACTTGATCTCTGTTAAGGTTTCACAAAGGCCCAGGGCATAGGCGCTGGGGAGTTTTAATCTCAACTTTGCTCCATACTGCGCAGCAGCCCCAGGCAGGTCATTTAACCTCCACAATTTCCTGTATTTTCCAACTCACTGAGATGGTTGTAATGACCTCCCTTTGGAGCTAGTGGTAAGGAATACATAACGATAGACTAAGGGATATTTGGAAAGCTCTTTGTGGGATGTTAACTCGGCTGGGGAAGACTTAGGCTTGCTTGTTCCCTGTTTCTGTGTCTACGTCTCAAACAGTCATCCCCTTGGACGTCGCTCTCAGATGAATTCCCCCACTGCTGCACAGGGACTGATCCACTTTTTCAAGTTTATTGGTAGTCCCTGCAGTTAAACTTCTGCTCTGTGGAGGGTTTGTACTTCCAGCTCTTTGGGGAGAAGATGGAAAAGCACTTAGAGAAGGGCTTAAGATTTCCTGCCACCTCTGTGTGCATAGTTGCTCAGTCATGTCTGACTCTGCAACCCCATGGACTATAGCTCACCAGGCTTCTTTGATCATGGGAATCTCCAGGCAAGAATACTGGGGTGGGTAGCAATTCTTTTCTCCAGGGGATCTTTCCGACCCAAGGATCAAACCTGGGGCTCCTGCTTTGCAGGCAGATTTGTTACCATCCAAGCCACCAGGGAGTATTCTTTGAATATTCAGAACCTAGCACAGATTGTATTCAGAACGTTGTTTCCATTCCTTTCAACTTTGTGTGTACAGTGTTGCTGTCTGCATCCACAGTTCTCTGTGCTTGGCCTGCACCATCTTTGACACAGAATTGCTCTTGTTTGCATCTCTCAGGGAAATTCCGGCCACACGGAGAATCTCAGAAATGCAGATTTTACTGAAGATTTTGTAGGGGAACCAGAGCAAGAGCATCTCTAGTAGCAAATACCCTGACATTTTCATCAGCTTTGTCTTCCTTCCTAAGTCACACCACGCTAGGACCATCTCCCCTCCTCTGCTGTCCTCCCCTGCTGCATCCAAGGTCTCATTTCTAATTTTTTTCCTCTTGCATTTCCCATCTTTCATCTCAAATTTCCCCTCCTCCCACTCCCCAAATCATACAGAGCAGCATAATCACCCCAGCTTGTCCCACAAAGGATTTTTCCAAATGCACCTTTCCTCAGAAGGCAGTGCTAGATTCTGTAGTTTTCTTTTACTTATGTAAAAAACTGGTTTTATACAACAATATAAAACCTTTTTCTGTTGTTGTTCAGTGGCTCAGTGTGTCCAGCTCTTTGTGACCCCATGGACTGCAGCACACCAGGCTTCCCTGTGCTTCACCATCTCCTGGAGTTTGCTCAAACTTATGTCCGTTGAGTTGGTGATGCCATCCAAATATCTCGTCTACTGTCTCCTCCTTCTCCTCCTGCCTTCAGTCTTTCCCAGCATCAGGGTCTTTTCCAATGAGTCGTCTCTTTGCATCAGATTGCAAAAGTATTGGAGCTTCAGCTTCAGCATCAGTCCTTCCAATTCAGGGTTGATTTCCTTTAGGATTAACTGGTTTGATCTTCTTGCTGTCCAAGGGACTTTCAAGAGTCTTCTCCAGCATTTTGAAAGTATCCATTCTTCGGGGTTTTATGGTCCAAATCTCACATTCGTACATGATTACTAGAAAAACCATAGCTTTGACTATATGGACCTTTGTTGGCAAAGTAATGTTTCTGCTTTTTAATGTATTGTCCAGGTTTGTTATAGCTTTTCTTCCAGGGAGCAAGCGTCTTTTAATTTCATGGCTGCAGTTACCGTCCTCAGTGATTTTGGAGCCGAAGAAAATTAAGTCTCTCACTGTTTCCATTTTTTCCCCATCTATTTGCCATGAAGTGATACGACCAGATACCATGATCCTAGTTTTTTTTTTTTTTTTTCTTTGAATGTTGAATTATAAGCCAGCTTTTTCACTCTCCTGTTTCACCTTCATCAAGAGGCTCTTTTGTTTTTCTTCGCTTTCTGCCATAAGGGTAGTGTCATCTGCATATCTGAGGTTGTTGATATTTCTCCCAGCAGTCTTGATTCAGCTTTGGATTCATCCAGCCCAGCATTTCACATGATGTACTCTGCATAGAAGTTAAATAAGCAGGGTGACAATATACAGCCTTGACATACTCCTTTCCCAATTTTATAACCAGTCTGTTGTTCCATGTCCAGTTCTGTTGCTTCTTGACCTGCATGCAGGTTTCTCAGAAGGCAAGTAAGGTGGTCTGGTATTTTCATTTCTTTAAGAATTTTGCACAGTTTGTCGTGATTCACACAGTCAAAGGCTCTAGCATAGTCAATGAAGCAGGAGTGGATGTTTTCTTGGAATTAATTTGCTTTTTCTGTAATCCAACGGATGTTGGCAATTTAATCTCTGGCTCTTCTGCCTTTTCTAAATCCAGTTTGTACATCTGGAAGTTCTCAGTTCACATGCTGTTGAAGCCTGGCTTGAAGGATTTTAAGTATTACCTTGCTAGCATGTGAAATGAGTGCAATTGTGTGGTAGTTTGAACATTCTTTCGCATTGCCCTTTTGGGGACTAGAATGAATAGTAATCTTTTCCAGTCCTGTGGCCACTGCTGAGTTTTCCAAATTTGGTGGCATATTGAGTGCAGCACTTTCAAAGCATCAAATTTTAGTATTTGAAATAGCTCAGCTGGAATTACCTCACCTCCACTAGCTTTGTATTTTTAAAGTAGGCTTTGGTCCGTAGGGTCGCAAAGAGTTGGACACAACTGAGCAACTAACACACAACACAAAGATACCCTTTGTATCAATAATATTTTGGTAAAAGATTGTTGCTTCCTTTCTTGGAAGAAGAATCCTATTCCCCCCAGCCAAGATCCTCACTCTCTGATAGTCACATCTTACAGAATTTCCTCCATTTCCGTGAAGGAGGAACATATGAATATGATGAAGTATCACCCTTATGACTGTGTCACGTTTTGTTATATGACCTAAGGAATTTTGCATGTGTAATCCAAGTTACTAATCAGTTCACTCTAAGTTACTCAAAAGGGAGATTATCTGGGTGGGCCTGACTTAATCACATGAACCCTTTATATTCAAGTATAGCAATCAATAGAGAATCCCATGGACAGAGGAACCTGGTGGTCTACAGTCCATAGGGTCTCAAACAGTCAGACATGACTGAAGTGACTTAGCCACACACACATAGAGATCAAAGACTGAGAAATTCAGAAACTGGAAGTGCCAAAGGGGGGATATGGAGGGGACAGAGTACCTTCTAGGGCCTGCAGTCAGCCCCCAGCAGTCAGCCAGAAAGAGAGAGGAAGCCTCAGTCCTGCAGCTGCAAAATGCTGAATTCTCCTCCCAACCACATGAGCTGGAAAATGATCTGAGGTCCAGAAAAGGACACAAGCCATTTGAAACTTTGATGTAAGCCTTCCAAGATCCTGGGAAGTGAATCCAGTTCTATGCCTGGACTTCTGACCTTCAGCAACCATGAGCTAAATAAATGGGTGTTGATTTAAGCGACAAACTCATGGTAATAATCCATTACACAGCAATAGAAAATTACTATGTGATCTTTATTCTGGGCTTGCTTTCCTTTCATTGTGAATGTTAGGATATTATTGCTTTTTTTGAAACAGTAATGCTAGTAGATAATACATTTTCCTATGTTTAATGAAATGATTTTACTTTGGAGAAATACAAAGTATACAAAACTGTGTTAACCATCACCTGCCTTATATGGTTTGTTAGGCAATTTTAGTCAACAGTGCAATTGCCAAGTCTAAAAATCACAGACTGAAAATGTCCTTTCTCCTCTTGTCTTTAAATGTTTCCTTTCTCCAAAGCTCACGTCAAATCAACTTCTTCACAAGTATTTCCAGATATTTCCATTCACTGAGAAATCTCCTTCCTCTTAGTGAGTTCTTAACATCTGTGCCTGAGTCATAACTTTTATTTTCTTATCCAGATAGTTTTGAATCCTGTGTAGCTTATAATGTTTTACACTTTGTGTCTTGCATCTCAGTTAGAGCCTTCCAGACAGGACCGTGATGTCAGATATAGGGGGATGTTCCCATACAAGTTTGGATGATTGATTTTACAAGTAAGGACCAAAATGTACTACTAAATAAAGCTGATCAACTCACCTTTTGAGTCTTTATCCACTCCACTATTTAGATATCACTGCTATATTTGGCTCCATTTTTGCTAAAGAAGAAAGAAAAAAAAACAAAAGGGAGGGGGCCCTCTGGGCATAAATCCCTCTTTCACAGAGAGAAATAATTTGAGTAGCAGCTGGTCCGTGTCAATAAAGATTGAATGACTATCATGAGTTCAGAGTATGGTCTACTTGTTAGGAATCCTATGTAAAGCAAGAGATAACCTGAGAGCCAGAGACCTTGGATCCAGCAGGGAAGTGGGTTGTCAGTGGTGGTGTCCTTCCTGGAGGCATCCTGTTATGATTCCTGGGCCAGGAGCATGCACGCTGTTCAGTGGCTTCTCATTAACCACAGGGACGCATCAGTTCTCGCGGCACACCAGGCCCTCGGCCCCTTGCAGCCTCAGCCCCACTGCTATTGCTCTGCTCATTCACTTCTCTTCACCTGCTGACAGTTCTCCTGGGCCCTGTCATTGCCTGTTCTGGAGTGAACGTTCCTGCTCTCTCTCCCAGTGCCATTCATCTAGTGATTTCTCCATTTACCCTTCAAGACTGCAGTCTTGTATCACCTCCATGCAGACTCCCCTGAACTCCCAAACAGTGGGATTTTTCATAAACATGTATTGAATACCTTCCTTATACTGAGCACTTCATACTAGTTATCACCCACAATGCTCACAGAAACCCAATGAGGTGGACATTATCCCTGTTTTAACAAAGGATGAAGCCAAGACTTAAGAGGGTTCAGTTACCTGCCTGAGTGTTTATACCTCCTAAACCAGAGCTTAATCCTGGGACCGTTTTAATCCAAAGCCTGTGCTTATAATGTCAAGGTCCATCTCTTCACCCCTATGCTGTGTTGACACCTGGGCCCCCACTGCTCCTTCTGCATTGGCTCTAGGAGAGTTCTCATTTCTTCCTGACATACTTTCTTCACATCTGTCTCTGTCATTGGTCTGTGAACCTCAGTGAGGTCAGGATTGTGTTCTCTTTATCTTAGTGTCTATTCCCAGTGCCTCATAAAATGTAGGGCATACATAAGCTTAATAAATGAGCAATTACATAATAGCAAAGGGAAACAAGGATCAAAGGAAAGGAACATTGAAAGGAAATTCTAATCTACTTTAAATTAAATTTTCTATGTTAAGGCCAGTAATGGCCTCTTTAGGAGGGCACTGAATTCAGCTTTTGTTTCATTGAAGGGGAAAGGAGAATTGCATGGACAAAAAAACCCAAACAGCATTCCCACAGAGTGGGGGAAATAAAGGGAGAAGGAGAGTAATTCTGTTTCTTTCTCAGTCATACAGGGGTTTTATTGTATCATTGATGTTTCATTCCGCTTACTTAATAAATATTGGATGAAATCTGCTCTATGCCATTATGGAGCATTTAGAGGAATGGTTTTAAGACATTCAACTCTCAAAGCTCATTTTCACAAACTTGCAGCCTTATGGCATCACATATAACACACGTGGAGAAGAAAGATCTCTCCCTTGAAGCAGAGGGTAGTGACATTTAATACTTGGTGTGGGGAGTAAAAATATCCATCTCAGGTATGGTGAAGTCGGGAAAGAGAAGCTGTACCAGATAATATTTACTTTATATCAGCACTGAATACCTAATTTGATATTATAAAATCATTCCACGGCCTAATAAAAGTTCATCACTGGCACCTTAACCTTTTTTATTCCTTCATCTTTAAATATGAAGTTTTCTCCATAATTTAAGCATTTTACAAGGGAGGCAGCCAGTGAAAACAAAATGATGCCTCTTCCCCTACACACTCCAGACTTGTACACCCAGGACACACAACGATGGCAACCCTGGCAGCTTCAGTCTCCCTCAGCAGTTTCCTGAGCAGGGATCCAGATTGGTTTTCATTTTCTTGGCACCCCTGGTCCTCTGCCAGCTTTCTCTTTGTTCCCCTTCGTCCTGCCATCACCTCCTCAGTGCGTCTTCACAGCATCTCTCTGTCTGTAGTCATTCTGTTCCATGGCAAGGGAAACGATGCCTTTCTTTTCCAAAGTTAAGTCCACTCTGTGCAGGGAAGAAGCACAGTGAACACTGAGAGCCCCAGGGTCAGTGCATTACTTGCAGAAAGTGATTTTAGATGAGTCCCTGTGCTTCTCTAAGTCTGCGTGTCCACACCCATGGTGACAACCTCTCTGTTGCTTATATCTCTGGTCTCTGTCATCACAGTTTCTCCCCAGTGAATGGGGCTTGTATTCCCTTGGCAGGAAGACAGGCGTTACACAGTACCATAATTTAAAAATACAATAAAATATACTTACTACTCCTTTACCCTGCAGGGAAAAAAGTAAACTTTCCTAGACTCTCACTCAGAGTCCTGAAGCAGTGATTACTTTCTCAGTTTACTTTGACTACACTGCAAGAGAAGACCTTTATTTCTCTGTGTCCACTGCCTCATCAGCTATTCATTCACCCCTTAACCCATTCCAAACCCCATTCTTCCTTCCTCTGTCTTTGAATAACCAATGACCTAATATCTAAATCCAATAGCAGTTGTTCATTTTTTCCTTCTCCTTGATGTCACTGTGTACTTTACCCTGTGGTGGGCAAATTCTGTTGTGAAATAACTCAACATTTTTCTGTCCTGCCTAATTGGATGACTCCTCCCTATTTTTTTATTAAAGATAACACACTTCTTTTGGTCTCCCAAGCTTCAGACTTTGAGTAAACTTTGAGTCACCCATTGCTTTTATTTGCTCACTTTCAACCAATCAGCAGGCCCTGCTGAGTCCTCCATGTGGTGTTTGCCTTTCCCTCCATTCCGCTCCCTCCCATTCTGAAGACAGTTTAGTTGTATTGACTATGCCAGCCTCTTAATAGTTTTGTGGCCTTTGAAAAACAACTTGTCTAAGCTTTGGTTTCCTCGTCTATCATAGGAATAATAATAATAACAGTAATAAGAATAATAGTTTCCACTTCCAAAAGTTACTGCGAACAGTAAACAAAATGATAGACAGTCCTATCTATTCATGTACTAAGTAATTCCTGTATGTTAGCTATTATATGCTCCCTACCACTTTAAACCCCAGATAGGTTGTTTTGGGTTTTTTGTTTTGTTTAGGTTTTTTGTTTGTTTTATTACTAGCAAGAGGCATTCATCCCATTTGTAATTTTGTTATTATGCTTTCCTCCAGCTTCCCCCAGTCTAGTACTCTGTAGACTCCAGGCACACATACAGCTAAATACTGTGCAGTGGTGAAGGTTTTGGAAGAGTATAGGCTTTGAATTTGTCAGCCCTAACTTGAATCCTTATTCTGCTATTGATGAGCTGGATAACATTCATCTGGCTTCCAAACCTCTCTGAGGTTCAATTGCCTCAACTTAAAGATTACAATTGTCGTAAATGACTGTCCAGGACTGGTGTCAGAATGAAAAATACCAAGCCCATAGCATAGTACCTAATGCAGAGTTCATGCTCAGTAAATGATAACAGTTGATATTATATCATCTTCCCCCTCCCCACCCCTGCTCTCTTTAACCTAGAGAATTAAATCCTGAAAGTTGTGAAGGACTGTCAAGTTCATCCACAGGTCAGCCTCACCCTGCCTTTCCATTGCCGTTGCTGTTTTACTGCCTGTTGCCTCCTTATGTGAACTGCTTGACCCATAGAAGTGTCCTTATTTTATTTTATTTTCCACAAACTGTAGTCTTTGATTTCTACAATTTTCCCAAGTCCTCCTTTCTGGAATCCCAATACCCTCCCCCTCCCTCTTGACCAAACCCTCTTGTTCTCCCAGCTAAGTCCATGAAATGAAAACATATGAGAGACTTTAAGAAAATTACACATCTAAACCTTACTATGCCAGTCTGTAACTGGAACTATATCACATTTAGTGTATAAACACATATTAGCAAATGACTTTACAATATTTGTGTTGTTTTAAAATGATATTCTTTGTGTGTCTTGTACACGTGTATTTTTGTTTGTTTTCATGATGACTTTTTCTTTGTGGCCTGTGTTTCTTCTGCCATGCTTAGTGGCTCTTGAACAGCTACACACCAAAAGCTTAATAAACCCTGGTCAGTGACTTTCTAGATTTATTTTCATGGTATTTGCAGCTTTGAACCATCTGATTCTTAGGGGTTGTCCCATTTATTTCTTGGCCCCTGCACAGAACCTTTTTCTCCAAGAGATTCCATCTGCTTTGCAGAAATGAGCTCATGAATCATTTTCTTCCCCACTCTCTTTGTAAACTGCAAGGACAAGCAGGCAGCCCCTCTGGCAAAAGTGGAAGTAGGGATCAGATGAAGCAGCAGCAGCTGGGAACAGGCTCAAGTTTGTCAACTCCTGGTTCCGATTATTATCCCCAAAGTGTGTTGAGAAATGAAGCAGGGACAGTTCTGTTCAGTGGAAGCAACAAGGCACTTTGGAGCCGGGCAGGACCACTGTCAGATCCCAGCTCATCCTGTTGTCTGCTTTGAGACCTATAAAGAGTCAGTTAACTTCTCTGAATCTCTGCTTCTTAACCGTAAAGCAGAGGGAAACAATGTCCACCTACCAGGACTTTTGTAAGATGAGATTGTATGAAAAGGCCCAGCACAGTTTCTGGCCCAGAGTAGACATTTAATACTATGGTTCTTCAGTTCCAGAGGTGTTTGGATGCCTTCCAAAGTGAACACTGCTGAAATTACTGATGCATATGCCACAGACTTTGCTAACAACTTCTTATCCACACTCAGGCCAGTGGAAAAGTCATTTTTTAAAGTTGGTTATTTGGTTTGTCTTGCCTCACAGGAGGAAAAGTTGATAAAATACACTTGTGCATTAGAGCTGTTTTTGTTATTTCTGACCTGACAGCCAGCAAGAAAAGTCTGAAAATTACCTTTTCCCTTTACTTGGAATTTTCACAACCGGATCAGTTTTTATGTTCCCTAAAGAGGAGAATTCAATAAAGGAGTTTCTGGGATTTGGCTAGTATTTTTTAGTCACACATTCGAGGGTAGACTTCAGTAAATTGTAAGTTTCACCTTTGTGTTTTATGTTCACTCTTTTAAAGTGACTTTGGGAAGTGAAATGTTGAACTGCTGGACTGGATGGAAATCAGGGCAGCACCCAATTTGGTACATACCTGGGTGAGACACACAGTGTGGAGAGCTTTAGCTTCCTCATCATTTCCACTCGAAATTATTAGCGTGACTCTCAGTTGACCACATTTACAAGAATTTCTTAATCATAAAATTAGTCTTCAAACATAAAAGAACTTCCAAAAACTGTAGTATTATATGCACCCAAACCACATACAGTAAGCCCCCTACATCCGTATCTACAAGTTGTGAACTTCCACAGGAGCAAATGTGTGTTCTATCAACATCAGGCGTGAGTGAAACTGCAGCATGCCCTCTGTCTCCTATTGCTGATGACCCTTCAGCTCTACCTCATCCAGTCAGTAAGTCTTCTTACCTGTTCACTTGAAGCCAACACCTATATGCCAGCTGTTGTACTGTGCTCCTGTGCTTTTCAAGGTACTATACTGAAAGAATAAAAATATTTTCTTTATTTTTGTGTTTATCTTTTATATATTATTTGTGTGAAATGTATTATAAACTTATTCCAGTACAGTACAGTACAGTACTATATAGCTGATTGTATTAGTTGAATACCTAGGCCAACTCTGTTGAACTTAAGAATGTGCTCTCAAAATAGAGCTCATCCAGATATAAGGGACTTACTGTAATAGTTGTATTTTTTTTTCCTATTCATGTTTACAAATTGGAAAATAATGTGGTAATAGAAATAGCATCAAAAGTTAGATATCTGTTAAGGACCTTCTTTGTGTCTCATGACTTAATCTTTCAGATTAAGTTCCTTTATTATTTTTTTCATTTATTAATGAGGAAAGGGAGGCAGAGATCAGAAGTTACTTTTGACTGAAGTCTCTTATTCTTAACAGATGTGCTGATGTTCAAATGTGATCAGTCTGTCTCCAGAGTCAATGAACTTAATACAGAGAACTTTCACAGCCTGGTGTTTCATTCTATGACATATTTAGTAATCATCATATGTCAGGTGGTAAAAATCATGGCAGAAGCTAGAATAAACTAAACAGGTCTGGTTCTTGCTCTCATGGATCTCACAGCCTAATGGCATAGATTAAAGTAAAAAACAATGTGAATGGGAAAATAAATAATTGCATATTGTGATAAACACTGTAACTAAAGACCAGCAGGAGCTGAAAAGGAGAATAAAGAGTCAGGGGAGACCTCTATTGGAGTTGGATGAACCAGGAAGTCTTCTTAGAAGGGGTGATGTTTAGGCTAAGACCAAACAGATGAGAAGGAAGAGGACTTGCATGTCTGGGACAGCTCAACTTAGCTGTTAAATAGACACATAACAGCACAGTGAAAACCAAACGTAACACCTTTTTAGACTTAGTAGGCATTTCACCTTTTAAGCTCAACAAGTTGGACAAAGCATCTTCCAGAAGTTGAAGGGTCCTTTTTTTTAAAGTTGAAACATCTAATTTCTTAAAGCAATTGCTCAATGACATCACTAGCATTTACCTGGTTCTTGGGCCTTTTCAGCATGAAAAACAGGCATTGCCTTTGCTGGCAAAACATTCTAAATGGATTCCTTACAAGTTAGCCTCCCAGGACTGAAGCTAGAAAAGTTGGAAAAGAAAGCCTTTTTAATTGAAGCAAATACTTTAGCAAGAAGCTTGGGACTTCAAAATGGAAGACACTGTGCTTAGACTTCCAAGGTGAGAGTCATATGGGATGCTTTCCTTACAGTGGTGCTGCATGGGAGAGAAAACCATTCATGTGAATTTAGGTTATTCAAAATTTCTGGGCTTTCAAAAGGCTGAATTTCAAACTGCATTGCAGCCCATTTCTTTTCTAAGAATGTAACATGGTAATGTGATGTCCTGGTGATCCCTTTCCCTAAAATCAGGATTGCTGGGAGAATGCGTAAAGTGAGAGTATTAAACTGTCTCCAAGCCCTCAAAGGAAAACTCACTATCAAAACTCATTATACATATTTCCATACAGTTATTAAGGCCAGTTTCTTGTAAATTTCTACTAAGCACCACTTTCAGATGTTTCATGGCTTCCCTGTTGCTTGAAATTTATAAACCCAATGCATAAAAATAAAATAAATGCCCATCAATAGGATATACATTCATCTATAAAAATGCTGTGCAACTCAATACTGTGTACTTTCAAAAGAATCAGGTAGATAAGATAAAATAATTGTAAATGGATATTCTTTTTAAAAAACATTTTATATTGGACTATGGCCAGTTAATAACATTGTAATATTTTCAGGTGGACAGCAAAGGGACTCAGCCATACGTATACATGTATTCACTCTCCCCCAAGCTCCCCTTCCATCCAGTATACCACATGGCATTGAGCAGAGTCATAAATGGTATGTGATTGATATAATATTGATAGGAAATAAAGGACATACTTTACTGAAATTAAAAGACGCTTACTCCTTGGAAGGAAAGTTATGACCAACCTAGATAGCATATTAAAAAGCAGAGATATTACTTTGCCAACAAAGGTCCATCTACTCAAAACTATGGTTTTTCCAGTGGTCAGGTATGGATGTGAGAGTTGGACTATAAATAAAGCTGAGTGCTGAACAGTTGATGCTTTTGAACTGTGGTGTTGGAGAAGACTCTTGAGAGTCCCTTGGACTGCAAGGAGATCCAACCAGTCCATCCTAAAAGAGACCAGTCCTGGGTGTTCATTGGAAGGACTGATGCTGAGGCTGAAACTCCAATACTTTAGCCACCTCATACGAAGAGTTGACGCATTGGAAAAGACCCTGATGCTGGGAGGGATTGGGGGCAGGAGGAGAAGGGGATGACAAAGGATGAGATGGCTGGATGGCATCACTGACTCTATGCACATGAGTTTGGGTGAACTCCGGGAGTTGGTGATGGACAGGGAGGCCCGGCGTGCTGCGGTTTATGGGGTTGCAAAGAGTTGGACACGACTGAGTGACTGAACTGAACTGAACTGAAAGGATATACAGGAGAGGTTGGCATATATGTTCTGTTAAAAAAAAAAAAAAAGATAGTATTCTTGGCTTTGAGGCCATATGGTTTCTGTCACAACTCCAGGTCTCTGCTGCGTTAGTGTGAAAGCAACCATAGACAGTACATAAACAAATGAGCGTGGCAGTGTTCCAATACGACTCTTGTTTCCAGAAACAGGCAGTGGGCCCACAGAATGGAGTTTGCAGACCTAGGTTATAATCTATGGAGAATGTGAAATAATTTGTTATTAAGAAATAATTAAATATTTGAAAGGATGTAAACCAGATTGTCTAATGTTGACTATACTTTAGAAATGCAATAATGGAGTGATTTTACCAGCACTTGTTATAAAAGCGACAGTTGCTTTTATAACCAGAAATAGAGTGAAGATATTTTCTAACTTAAAGGAGAAAAATCAGACTTTGCACCAATTCTGGGTGGCTTATCCAAATAAGTGATGTTTAATTGTATTTTTTACTGTGCCTTTAGAGCGATTGCTGGTCTTATGTTCCTTGGAGACAACCCTGAGAAGTATAGAATTAAACTAATTGAATATATACAAGAACAGAGTGTAATTACCCTCAATCATGAGGCTTTTCAGTCTGGAAGAGTATCTGAAGTGAAGGTCTAGCTTGAAATATACTCTAATCTCATATTCTAGAAGAAGGTGAAGCTCCATGCAAGTCCTCAGGGAATGCAAATTTTCCAATATAAAAAACTTCAGGACTCATTCTGGTCTGGTATTTCTCTGCTACTTGAACTTTGCATTATCAGGCATTGGTCTGCTTTTGCTTGATATTGTGCTGGATTAGAATATGCCCTTAGTATTTTTCCTATCATATGATATTAATAAACACAACTGAAAGGAGAAAATAGATTGTCCCAAAGTCTGTTCTGCATGGTTATCTCTCACAATGGTTATACCCATTGTGCCACCATGGTTATAGTAAGCTCTCCAATAAATATTACTGGGCATATAAGCATTTCTTTCTTTTAACTACCACGGTGTAACGTCTAGGAGGGAGAGAAAATGCTTTAACATCTACATTTGTTTGTTTGCTCATTCACAAATACCTCACAAGGGCCCCACGATATCAGAGGTCCCATGCTGTATGCTAGGAATATAAATCACTTAATTTGCACTGTGATCCTGGGCAAACCCTTTTCATGTTTCTACTCTCCTGTGTCCTGTTGATCTCATAAGAAAGTCATTTATAGGAAGTTCTCAGCCTTAGGCGGATCCAAAACTTTAGGCAGATTTGTGGTGCTATCTATAGCCTTAGAGCACACTAATGACACCAAAATCTTACCAGCAAGAAATTTGTGTTCTTTTAAAAATTTAATCATTTAAATAAGTGAAAAATGGCACCTGATTGTTTTATTCTTTTTCTTTTTTTTAAATTTTATTTTATTTTTAAATTTTACATAATTGTATTAGTTTTGCCAAATATCTTTCTTTGTAAATTATTAATGAGTTTGAAGAATGCATATTTTTGGCTTTAGGTCAAATGGAGTTTCAATGCCATATCATGCTCTTAGATTTTCTTTGCTAAGAAAATTATTCTGTAGTGTACTTCCTGTATTCAGGAAGTAAAAGAAAGGGCAGGAGAGAACAATTATTTATTAAAAACTCATTTTAGGGAACAAAACTGATTTGAGAAAACTGTTTCCACAACACATTGTGTGTTGATAATGCAGTGATGCTGCAAATGTTTCAGTTGGATTCCTTCATCTCATTACCCAAAGAAAAGCCTCAATTTTTCTATTTTTACCCTTGTTCCAAGTGCCACAAGTTTATTTCCATCTCTGTTTCACTTTTGGAGGTAATATCCCAAGAAGCAAGGCAGTAGCATTCCTCTCTAGTCGTTAGTAAAGGATCTTGGGCACTTGAAAATGCAGAACACTCTATAAATACTTTAGGATAATGATGACAAGAATACCTCACCAATACAATATTGTAAAGTAAAATAAAATAAAATAAAAGATAATTGAAATTTCAAAAAAAAATACATAAAATAATACATGCATATTTTAAAAAGGGGGAAAGCAAATGAATTATTTGAAGTTTACTTATTATTTGTAAGCAATTTTCAGAGAGTGTCTTGGGTGTTTTCATAGTCTCTTCAATCCAGCATAACAAAATACCACTGTCTGGGTGACTTAACAGTGATTTAGTTGCTCATAGTTCTGGAGGCTGGAAGTTCAAGATCAAGGTGCAGCAGGGTTCACTTTCTTGTGAAGACTCTCTTCCTGGTTGGAAATGACAGCCTTCTAACTGTGTCTCTACATGATGGTAGAGGAGCAAAGAGTTTCTGGTATTATTTCTTCTTCTTTTTCTTTTCTTTTTTTAGTAAGGACACCTGTTCTATATGATCAGAGCTCTACACTTGACCTCATTTAACCTTAATCACTTCCTTAAATGCCCTATCTCCAGTACAAGAGAGAGGGAGACATGTTAGGGCTTTGGCATATGAACTTGGCAGGGGGGACCCGATTCAGTTCCTAGTAGTGGATACTAAGAAATCGAACTATTGCTGGTCTAGAGCTCAGCTGTCAACTTCATACTACGATTTCTTACCCCCACCCTTTGTCTCAGTTCTTCTCCCCTGTGAGAATCATGGAGAAGATGGAAAAATATAAGACAGGGGTTGGGTGACTTTTGCCCATTGGCTTGTCAACATAAAAGACAGTTATGAGGATCAAACAAGGTTGTAGACTCAGAGATCTCAGAAATCATGCATGCTAAATCTTTTATCCAGATTTGCACATAGAGAAATTAAGATTCAAAAAGATGAAAAGCCTTGCTTTACATTCTGATAATCAATTACTGATAAGATGTTTAAGGTCCTCTGACACCCATGACAGCGCTCAGTGTGGTAGTGAACATGATTGTGCTTTCAAATGAAAGGTCATATGTAAATGAGTTCTACCTTCATGGGATAAATCAACATCAGTTAAGATATTTGTAGCTGCAAGAAACATAAATCAATGCTGATCCTAATCAACAGGCTATTAAGGTCTCAAGAATCAGTGAGCAGGGGTAGGAGGATTTGGTTAGGTGACTGGACCAGGGTCCTGTTGGCAACTCCTACTCTTGCCGCAGAGTAGGAAGTACCTCCAGCCTCATTTGCAGGATATTGTCCCTGCTGTGCAGGCACAACCTCTTCTACCATCACCTGGAGTGAGTTTAGACCAGTCCTATGTCTTCAAGACCTCATAGGATGTCATAGTGCCAGGAAGGAGGTTTACATTTGAGTAAACTTAAACTTACATTTAAGTTTCCATTTGAGTTCATGCATTTATGCCTTTGCTGCTTGAGACTGATGAGGGAGAATCTGACCCCTGCATCTTCCATAAAGAAACATAGGCCCTGTCTTTACATATAAATGGGGGATACTCCAAAATGAAATTGGTTAGGCACGGGATATTTAAAAAATAAAAGCTAACATCTACTGCCATCTCCAGCCTAAGAACTTTCAACAGTTGAAAATGATTTGTGCCAAGGTAAGCTCATTTCAAGTGAAAACATTTCAGCTTTCCCTTGAGTCCTCTGGTCTGCTGTTAAACTGTTGTATATTTGGCATTATCATTTATTTTCCATTCAGAATGAAATCTAGAGTTCAACCCTCTTCTTTTACATGTGTTGATTTCAGCCCTCTCTTTCCATTGTGTTTCTAGAGATACATTGCCACTTGGGTGCTTCAAAGTGGAAGTAAACTTTGTAGCTACTTTGTTAGTTTACTACAGTTAAGACATATATCTCAGTTCACTCTTGGGGGTGTTTTCCAACCACCTACAGAATTCAGACATATGACATATACATATGAGCCCTTGACCACATGGGTTCACTTTTTCATTTGTGAATTCAATTAAAATAGAAGTAACAACCTCAGTTACTTTCCTGTTAAACAGCAAGAGATGTATATGTCTTAACTAAATGAAGAAGAGTTTGTTACCAGCAGTATTATGATCCTAGATTACATGTCTGCAGAGAATTTTCAGTATCCTACCTCTGTTCCCCAGAGCATAGCCACAAGAGGAAGTTTAGGAACTGAGACTTTGTTGGTGAGAAAAAGATATGGATCTTTATTTAGTCTCTGACACCAACACCTCCATCACTTTTTTTTTTAAGAATCAGATTTGTAGTTTTGTGAAACAGGAATGCTGCCTTTCACACTGGCATCTGGCTGCTATTCGTGGAGCAATTCTAAATGTGATAAAATTGTTCTTCTAGTTTCTGGCATGCAATAAGGGTGAGATGGTGGTAGGTAAGCAATTGGCTGGTGCTTGAGATGCAAGAGGAGATAGGGATTTGTGGCTATGTCTTGCAACATGTCCTTTTTCCCAAGTAGACAAGAAAACACAGTTTTGTCTTGATGCATGACCTAGCTCTTCTACTGAAACATCTTTGAAACATATTCCTGAGCTAAGACCTAACTCCTTTTCATCATTACAGGAAGAATTTTTGTTTTTCCTATTTCCATAAGTGATAGTTGCCAAGGAGAGCATATTTTTATGTGAATGCAGGCTAAACGTTGAGAATGAATTTGTAAATGAATACAATGGGCTTTTTCTTTTTCTTTTTTTTTATCCTTGCCCAGGGTAACTCCACACCAGAAGACAGCAGAGCTGTTAGTTCTGTTAAGAGAGTAGGACTTTTGTGACATAATCGATCCCATCCTCTACCTCAGTTTCTCCCATTCCAAAACACTTGAAGACAGTCCATTGGCCCTGGGATATCTGGCTTTAGTTTCCTCAACCTTTTCCCCATAGTAACATTGCAAAAATACTTTGTTCAATTTTTCCCTCAACATGATCATCTTTTTTCCTTCCCAAGTCTTCCTTCTCTAGGTATTTATATCCTACTTCTGTCTATATCCAAGGGCTTCCCTGGTGGCTCAGACGGTAAAGCGTCTGTCTGCAATGCATGAGACCCGGGTTCCATCCCTGGGTTGGGAAGATCCCCTGGAGAAGGAAATGGCAGCCCACTCCAGTATTCTTGTCTGGAAAATGCTATGGATGGTGGAGCCTGGTAGACTACTGTCCATGGGGTCACAAATAGTCAGACATGACTGAGCAACTTCACTTCACTTCTGTCTGTATCCATATAGGTTATATTCTTTATCCTGCTTTAGTCCAGAACACTGATAGACCTATCTCTATAGTTTGAATGAAACCAGATTAAAAACATCCATTTAAGTTCTACTCTGTGATTTTACATATAAAAATGTTGAGTATATCATAAATGAAAGGGAAGCTATTTTGAATGTTAAGTGGCTAACATGTATGTGAACCATGAGGGAAGTACCAAATGAAACCTCTTCATATGGCATTTTTACTAAGCTTTAGGAGCTTATAGAATATTAAAAGAATGCTCTGTAATGTTCCAGCTAACTCAGGTTACTAATTTTGTGTGAATTTTACAGAGCTGTGAGTTTCTTTGCCTGATACTACTATACAACTTATGTAAAAAATTATTTCAACTGAAGCCAATTTCTGATTTCAATTGCTCCCTTACAAAGAAATGTATTGTGCACCTTCTCCACACATTAGGGCAACCATGTTCAGGTTTCTTCCCAGATAAGAAATCAGTGTGGCTTTTTGAAGGGATTCTTTGCTGTATAATTGCTAAGACAATTAGCTACAAGCTCCAGGTAATATCTCTTAGAAATGAAAGCTCCTTCCCACTGTAAGAATTATGTTCCTCTTCAGTAGTGTTGACAAGACAGAGAGCCGTTTGGGATGTTATGACTCTGAAATGGCTATCTGTTGGTGATCCATGCTTCAAAATGGTTATGATTCAGTTCTAGTCAACTGACATTTATGGCTTTTGGGATCTAGACAGGGGCTTTCAATTCAGCTCAATCAGGTGTCTGCAAATAAGCATCTGTTATGTTTAAGTTTCCTGATGTCTTTCTTTCAAACCTGTTATCTCCCCTAAATCAAATGCTTAGTTCAGTAGAGCCTAAAATAATAACAACTCCAAATGGTCCCAATGGAATGCTTTACAGAAAACTGTTTTAAGAAGGCACAGAGAAAGTGCATGGGAGATGTAGAATTGAAATGGCCTAATTTCTCTCAAGCCCTCTAAGCTCTCATTAATAAAGAGGGTAATAACCCAGCCTAGATTACAGTGTATTCATGGGTTCTTTCCTAGGTCAGCTCAGTTAAAGCATTGTAATAACCAGGCTGTAGAACTTCCTGTGGGATGGCACAAAGAGCAGCACTTTGACAGCATGGATTTGCATCCTGACTCTGAATCTATAAACTATGACCTTGGAAGAGCTGTCCGTCTTATATTAGCCTTGGTTTCTTAATCTATACATTGGGAAAATATTTTATCCACACACAAGTATTTAGTAAGCCTCTAATATGTGCCTCAGTTCAGTTTGGTCACTCAGTCGTGTCCGACTCTTTGCAAACCCATGGACTGCAGCATGCCAGGCTTCCCTGTCCATCACCAACTCCCAGAGCTCGCTCAAACTCATGTCCATTGAGCTGGTGATGCCATCCAACCATCTCATCCTCTGTCATCCCCTTCTCCTCCTAGTATGTGCCTTGAAGTTCATGAATTGTTGGGAATGAAGAGTTTGAAAAGAATCAGGGCATATCATTGCCCTTATGAAGCTTATATTCTAATAAAGCTTAATGGCAATTATTATTGTATCCCAGATGTCTGCTGAGGCAACCTACAATTTGAGATTTAAATTACATGTAAACCTCTTATTATATGCCTTTTGAGTAATTTAGCAGCTCTCTTGGTATATTCAGGAATTCATGGAGGATAGAGACTTATCCTTATTCTTTCCACTTCTAGTTCCAAATTCTTGCCTTTGCTATATTAGCACAGTTTATGAGTCTTCTCAAGCACTAGTGGTAAAGAACCTGCCTGCCAATGCAAAAGACTTAAGAGATGTGGGTTCAGTCCCTGGGTTGGGAAGATCCTCTGGAGGAGGACATGGCAACCCAATCTAGTATTCTTCCCTGGAGAATCCCTGTGGACAAAGGAGTCTGGAGGGCTACCGTTCATGGGGCAGCACAGAGTTGGACACAACTGAAGCACTTTGCATGCACACATATAGATCTTCTCACTGATAAACCATTCTATAAATTGTAAATTGGTCTGTAAATTGGTCACTTTGCAACTCATCCTTCCTCCAAATTCCACCAACATGAAGCTATGGGTCCAGCAAACTATTACATGTGATTTGCAATGACAGGAGTAGCTTGCATCACAAATTCCTTAAAATGTAAATATATTTAAATAATGTAAATATATTTAAATAATTTAAATATATTTGGCTGTGCCCATTCCCCAGAAATTTCTAAATGGCCGTGTATCTCTGCAGAGTCTGCCCTCCCCATATTGCTGGGGCCTTCTCTCCATCAGCCGAAGTGCCTCACCTCCCACAGCAGTCTCCTGAGCATTGAATCACATACAGATACCCATCTGGTTTGAGGGATCCTAGTACCTGTTGTTAAACTTACATTTTTCCCATCCCCAATGTATTGCCCTTGGTGTTTGGTACCCCAAGCTATTGAGTTATCTTTATTTTGCAACTACTGACAGCTTTCTTTACCACAGTCAGTGAACTTTACAAACATAGGTCAGTAGGACTATGCCCACGACAACAGAAACTTGGCCACATGTGTGATTTTTCTAGTCCTCTAGCATTGTCTTTATGTTTGTACAGCAGCCTCCCAAGTGGGTGTGTAGTCTGAAGGAGAGAGTGAGTGACCATGTGGGCAGACAGGTCACTTCTCAATAGTCATAGAGTCTGAATTGCTTAGATGGCCCTTAAGTAAATGAGAGCCTTTAGTAATATGCACTTGAAGTTCTCAGTTGTGGCCAGAAAGATTTTGTTATGAAATCAGAGATGCTACTTATAAAACCTGGAGAATTCCTTCACTTGCTGCTTCTTGCCTTTGGAGAGTTTTCTGAATAAGCTCTGGTTTAAGGATTAATCCTAACACCCAACAAGCAAGTTTTTACCAGGCCCAGCACTCAGGATAAATGTGACACGATAGCGAGTGCCCTCCAGAAATTACAGAGATAAGTAGGGGCTCATATTATGCTGGGCCAGGGAGTCCATGAAGTGTTTGTGGAAACTTACACCTTCCACCCATCAGCTCAGAGTGTTTTATCAGCACTTCACTAATGTGGTTTCTGATGAAGGTCACAAAGTTAAATGTCTTGCCCAGTAGCCAGGGTTGATAGTTCATATCTTGATCTTATCACTGGGCCTCTTTTTCCCATTCCAGTTGCTTTTTGAGGACTTAGAATTGCTCATTTGGGAGACCTGTTTGCAGTGAGTAGGAGCCCAAGTAAAAATAAAACTCCAGCTATGGAAGGCACAGTCACAGTGTATGAAACCCAGTATTGCAGCTCGCTCCCCAAATGTGGGATCTAACCCATCTGCTTCTGTCAGAATGATGTGACCCAATAACAAAGTCATTATTTTTTCTTCTGTCTTTTGTTCCTCTTTCTCGGACATCAAAGTCAAGCCTGTTTTCAAACAGACATCTGTCAAAGGGATCCACTTTTTGCTTTCCCACCTTCCATTCAAATATAATTGATGGCAGCAGTTTCACAGCAATTGTTTAAAGGAATCCACACATGAGATAGAAAGAGAGTCATTGAAATGTACATGCACCAAGATCCTTGATATTTGTAAGCAAGATAACATATTTTCCTCATATCTCCAAATTCATAAATACCCTATTATATAGCTTCTTTGATTTCCTTATGTATAAAGCAGAGTATCTCAACAACAGCATTATTGATATATTGGGCCAGCTGAAGCTGAAGCACCAATACTTTGACCACCTGAGTTGGCAAAGAGCCAACTCATTGGAAGAGACCCTAATGCTGGGAAAGATTGAGGGCAAAAGGAGAAGGGGATTACAGAGGATGAGATGGCTGGATGGCATCATCGACTCAATGAACATGAATTTGAGCAAACACAGGGAGATAGTAAAGGATAGGGAAGCCTGGCATTTTGCAGCCCATGGAGTCACGAGGAGTTGGACACGACTTAGTGATTGAACAATGACAATTCTCTATTGTATGGGTTGTCCCATGTGTGAAGGATGTGAGGTAGCACCCCTAGCCCACTAGATTTCTGTAGTACCCCACCCCTGTTTTCATAACCAAAAACATCTTCAGAGATTGCTACCTGTTCCCTGTGGGACCAGTTCTCTCCTGGTTCTAGGTGAGAACCATTGATGTAATGTGAGGCTAATGTGCCCTTCCATAGGTTGCTGCTGCTGCTGCTAAGTTGCTTCAGTCGTGTCCGATTCTGTGCAACCCCATAGATGGCAGCCTACCAGGCTCCTCTGTCCCTGAGATTCTCCAGGCAAGAATACTGGAGTGGGTTGCCATTTCCTTCTTCAATGCATGCATGCGTGCTAAGTCACTTCAGTCATTTCCGACTCCATGAGACCCCATAGACAGCAGCCCACCAGGCTCCTCTGTCCACAGGATTCTCTAGGCAAGAATACTGGAGTGGGTTGCCATTTCCTTTTCCGTCCATAGGTTGCTAGGAGGACTAAAGAGAATTTTGTGCCAATAGAGATCAAGAAATCTGCAAGTCGTGAAAACTGGGGGCCAACGGTATTTACCAACAAACGAATTGACTTACCCGAACACCAAATTCATGATGCAGGAATAGTCTTAACGAATACATAAGTCCATTTCACAAAAGTACTTAGAAATAGTTACACAAGCAAAGAATACAAGTTTCCTAGCATCCCAGGTACCTTGGGTATGCATGTATGCCTAGCATCTTACATCACTTTTTTTTGAATTAATTTTTATTAGAGTACAGTTGATTTATAATGTTGTGTTAGTTTCTTCTGTACAGCAAAGTGAATCAGTTATACATATATCCACTCTCTTTTAGATTCTTTTCCTCTATCAGTCATTACAGAGTATTGAGTAGAGTAGGTTCTTATTAATTGTTTGTTTTATATATGTTATTGTTCAGTCACTCAGTCATGTCCGACTCTTTGTGACCCCATGGACACTAAGGTGTATGTGTCAAACCCAGTATCAGTCTCCCAATTGATCCCTCCTCCCTTTCCCCTGTGGTAACTATAATTTTGTTTGCTACATCTGTGACTCTATTTGCATTTCCTAAGTAAGTTCATTTGTACCATTTTTTTTAAGATTTCATGTATAAGTGATAGCATATGGTATTTGTCTTTCTTTATCTGGCTTCACTCAGTATGACAATCTAGGTCCATTCATGTTACTACAAAGGGCATTGTTTTGTTTTTTTTTTATGGATGAATAACATTCCATTGTATGTATTCGCCACCTCTTCTTCAGCTTCTATGGGAAACAGTGTGGAGATTCCTGAAACAACCAAAACCAGAGCTACCATATGATGTAGCAGCCCCGCTCCAGACAGCAGCATTCCTGTGTAAGGATTTTACCTCTGTCTTTCTGGAATAGTGCTGGCCTTTAGTGTATGTATGTTGAAAAATTATGTTTAAGAGTTGGGGAGGAGAGAAGGAGTATGCCCTCGCAAGAGAAGCCCCATGACCTCGTGGTCCCATAGGTACAGGCTGAACCTCAGCATCCTTGTATTAACTCCGTGCTTCTGCTTAAAGCTGGGTTTGCATCTTGACTCTAAGAGCCATGCAACAGTGGAACCTTGGCAGGTTACTGTACTGTTCCATGCCTCAGCTTCTTCCCCCATAAAGTAGGGATATTGACAGTACATTCCTCATAGAATTGTGGTGAGGATTATGTACAGTGATATCTGAAAATTGTGTGTGTACCTGCTCCCTGTGGCTCAGTTAACCTTAGCTAATAGGATTATTGTCATCATCATCATGGTCATTGTAGTTAGACTGTGAAATAGATTTGTTTTGAATCCCAGATGCAGAAAGTTGAATTAATCACACTGTTCCAGTCCTGTCCTATTTTTATCATGGGTCTGTACAAGGTTCTCCTCTTCAGTTTGTATGCATTTACTTCCTTTCATTCTCATATCCTACATCCACTACTCTTCCCCCACCATAGAAAATCATTCTAATGTAATTACTGAGTATCATTTTCTGCTTACGTTCTTCCAAAATGTATGTTGTTTTATATGCACATATCTTTAATTTGCATGAACAATATTACGCTGTGATTTTTTTTCATATTCTTTTCACTTAGCTTGTTACTGTTTATTGCTGCACTCCTTTGCAGGTACATGATGGGAAGATCCCCTGGAGTAGGAAATAGCAACCCACTCCAGTATTCTTGCCTGGAAAATTGCATAGACAGAGGAGCCTTGTGGGCTACAGTTCATGGGATAGCAAAGAGTTGGGTACAACTGAACAACTCAGCAGAAAGACAGACAATGATGTACACCGAGCATTTGCCTTTGTGTTCTCCTGTTCATGGAGAAGGCAATGGCACCCCACTCCAGTACTCTTGCCTGGAAAATCCCATGGACAGAGGAGCCTGGTAGGCTGCAGTCCATGGGGTCGCTGAGAGTTGGACACGAGTGAGCGACTTCACTTTCACTTTTCACTTTCATGCATTGGAGAAGGAAATGGCAACCCATTCCAGTGTTCTTGCCTGGAGAATCCCAGGGACGGGAGAGCCTGGTGGGTTGCCGTCTATGGGGTCACACAGAGTCGGACATGACTGAAGTGACTTAGCATAGCATAGCATCTCCTGTTCATAAGAGCCCAGATGGCCGCCAACACTCAACAAGTAACACAGTTGTGAATATCCTTGTATGTAAACCCTTAAGATAACATGAGAGGATTTATTTGGAATATACACTGTTCATCCATTCCTGTTAAACAGAAGCTGACATAGGAAAGCATTTCAAAATTTCAATCTCACCACACTGGTATCACTGCTGCCTACAGTTTCATTCAGAGCAATCACATCAATATATGAAGAGGGTAACAGTGATAAATACATCTATTTATTGTGTGTTTTTTATATATTGGCTGTTTTGTGTATTGAGGGCCCCCCAAACCACCTTCAGGTTTGGTGATTTTATAGAACTCCCACGACTCAGTGAATGGGCACACTCAGGGCTGTAAGTTAGTTTAGAAAATGATACCAAGCACAATCAACAAAGGAAAAATGTGCACAAAGCAAAGTTCAGAGGAAGCCACATGCAAACATCCAGCGCCCTCTCCCAGCGGAGTCACACCAAATGCACTTCATTCTCCCAGGAACAAACTCTGACAACATTTGTGAAGTGTTGCCAAACAGAGAAGCTCATTAGAGACTCAGTGTCCAGGGCTTTTCCTGGGACTGGTCATGAAGGCAGCCTGTGCCTGGGAGCCACCAGAATTCCAGAAGAAAAGCAGATGAACAGCATGAACTGTGCTGTTTATACAATTTAGGAACAGCAGGCCATTCTTATCAATTCTGAAAATGGTGGGAAGCTCCCCCAATTCAAGTTCACAGACTCCAGCCAAGGGCCATCCTTACAAGTAGGCCTGTTAAAGGATAGTAGTCATGCCTTGCTGTGTTAACTCTTACTCAATACTTATTTTCATTATCTGTCAGTGTACACAATGGCAGGAAAGCAGATGATGGTATTGCCTTTTTAAAATGAAGAAACTGAGGCTTAGAAAAGTTAAGTAACTTGTTCCAGGTCACTGAGCTAAAAAGACAAAGAACCAAAATATACCCCAGTCTTCCTAGAAAGCCATCTCTTTCTTAGGCTGCTTTCAAAAATTGACAATATCTCTGCCATTAATTTAGGCCTGTCCCTAATAATTAGACACAGAAGAGTTGACAGTCCCTTTCTTTGCTGAAAATAGTTTGATCTGTTGTTTTATTTCTTATTTTGGAAGCAGTTTCTGGGAATGACCTTAAGTAATGAAACTGACATAAGTACAAGGTGTAGCCATTGCAAAGACCAAGGCAAGAGACATTTTTCTTAGACTGTTTAGATGAAGGGTATTTCGAACCACAGAGAGAAAAAGCTAACATGTGTATTGCCACACATATAAAGTGAGTTTAATGTCTATATTGCCATCAGTTTAGAAAATGTATCTCTTTTCTGATTGAGAAAGAACTCCTGGCCATGCGCTAAGCACTCAACATCTATTATTCCCATCATAGGTGTGAATACCAATGCGTGTAGATGTTAAACTCGCCAGATGCCACCTAGCTGGTAAATGGTGGGACAGGGATTTGATCAGGCAGATGCCAAAGCATGTTTTCTTGTGCGTGTGCTCTACTGCTATCCCCAGACTCTAGTCTCATGATGATCCAGGGCAAGCCCGATCAGAGAAACAAATCACTATGGACAAAGCAGGAGAACAAAGAATCAAGTTGGCAATTGATCCACCTTACGCCCCAGCTCAGCACTGGCTTGGTTTGTCCTTGGTTATACAAGTGTTTACACCTCAGTCCTGTTTCTGAAATGAGGCTAACCATGGCTTCTCTATGAACTGAACAGTATTGTTGGGGTGATCACCTAGGGTAACTAATGTAAAAGCGATTTGAATATTTAGAAAGGGCTTATATCAGTTATGGCTCCTTTATGTCTTTGGGCACAAAGGTCTTTTACCAGGGCATAAAACTGAAAACTGTAGGAGCTCTGTCAATGTGGGAAGCTACAGAAAGGGCTGAAATGATGCTGACACAAGTTGGTTTCTCTCTGGCTAGCTTTCAGGCTCCTTTTTCCTTCACAGAAGCCCCTTTTTCAAAAGCATCGCCCTTTGTAGTTACAAGGTGGGGAGGGCAGTCACTGACCTTGCTGTCTCTGGGTGTGTGTCAAGTGCCTTAGGAAAACAGGGGAAGCTTTGAACACTGCCCGAACTGAGATGCCCAGAATTAAGTCTTATTGCCTAAGATTGAACTCAGTTTGGTGACACACTAGGTCGTAACCAATAACAGGTACCAGGAGACGTCCAATGCTCATTGGCTGTGCCCAGGCCACAATCCCACTCTTGTAATTGAGGGTAAAACCAACACCATAAGATCCACTTGGAAAAGCAGTATAGGAAGTGTGGGTCACAAGTGTTGATTACATTTGTAATGAAGATTCAGTGGCATTCTTGCAGTGCTTTATGTACATAATCTCATTAAAACATCAAAGCTCTAAGAAAGCAATGGATCCCATAACCTGGCTGGTGTGTAATGGGCAACACTGAGATGCTCATTTCTGCACGTTGCACTTAGGGCAGAGGGACAGCTCCCCACAGACACACTATTTATTAAACATGCAGATGGAAATGCATTTTAGCACAGCAGGAACTCCCTCTCCAATCTCATTTACGGCTTTATTTTTCAGCTCTTGTCATATCAGCCCACTTAGGGAAGGGTAACTATATAAGGCAATTATGAAGGTAGTATTTAATTAGTTTTGGTTTCAAATCAAGGTATTTGCTGCAAACCTGGCCAGCAACGCTGATGGACAGTAATGAATAAAACCCTGTGATTAAAACATCTGTCACTGTCAAGCAGGATCGATTCAGGGTGGGGATTGGCTCATCACCGAGAACGTGATGATGGCCACAGAAAGCCAAATTAGCCAAACTTAATGTCCCCCTAATCATTAGACGATTGAGCTGACAGTGATGGGTCGCAAACATGCACCGATGAGCACTAATGAAGTTGCTACCAGATCAGTTCAGCATAGGTTTTTCAGGCTAATTAGCTAGACAAAAATGTTAATTTAATCAAAGAAACATGTATTCATTAAAGGTGTGTAAGAGAGCTGGAGGAGAAAATTGGCTCAGTCATTGAGGAGGTAAAATTATAGCTGCCAGGAAAGCCATCTCGGCTTTGAAGAATCACTCCTCAATTTACTGTATCTCTTTAGAAAACAGTCTAGTTACACTTCAGTGTGTCACGTGGGCTTTTTCTTCAGCTCTGATTATTGTAAAGGGGAGATCATCTGCAGAGCAATGTAGAATCAAAGAAAATGCTTATTTCATCCCCAGAGGATTAATTAATTCCTCTAGCAATGTTCTTTTATTTTGATTCATGGACTGTCAGAATTGAAGCAGTTCTTGGGGATTATTGAATTCATGTCATTCTCTTTACAAGAAGAAAAATGAGGCACAGAGAGGCTTTATCACTTGCTCAAAGTCACACAGCCTAGCATCTTCTAATTTTTAACTTAGACACCACATTCCCTGTGTAGTTGACAGAGCACAATGTGTGACTTAAGAATTATGAAAGGTATACCCCACTTTAGTCACTAGGCTAAGACATCCCAGATATTTTTTTACAGACACGTTTATCTCAAAAGAGTATGATCTAGCTGTACTTGTAATTGTGAGGAAAATGAAAAATCTGTATGATGGACAGATACAATTTGACTTTACTTCTTGGCATATGATGATACCTGTGGAAGCGCTAGAATTAATGAGTACTGTTTAGATATCAGCCCTTCCTACCTCAAGCCCTAAAATGATTTTCTGTGTATAATCTTGAATATGTCTTTGGCAAGTGATGTGATACAGGCATTTCCTTGCAGTTTCTGTATCCTGTTACCAGCATGTGTCACCAGAATCCAGAATTATGCTAACATCCATGGCATATTAACAACTTACTAAATTAATGTATTCATTCCTCCATTTATTAATCCTACAGATACTTCTGAAGATGTTTGAGGTGGGAAACATTGTTCAATTTCAGCCTTTGGAGAATCCTCTGTGGGCTAAGAGGGAGACTTTTGGCTCCCATTATTTGCCTAAGGTATTTTCTGTGCAAAAGCCTTTGATCCTCCTTTTGAGGTGCAATTTTATTCATCTTCCAGTGCTTATTTGAAGATTCTTTTTTCTAAGTAGCCATCCCAGGCTCCCACACCCGGTGAGAACCTCATCTTTGCACCCAGCCCAGCACCATAAGCTTAATTGATCATGGCAGCTGTCACTCAGATTAAATCTGCCTGATTTTCTGCCTTTCTTACTAGAATACGGTTTCTCACAATGTGATCCTATTACCACTCACATCAAAATCTCCTGGATTGTTGGTTAAAAATTAAAATCTGTTGGCTGTTTCCCAGACTTAGTTGGGGGAGGGGAAGAGGTTTAAAGTGGATTTTGGCAAGTTTCTTAGATGATTCCTATACATTATAAAATGAAAACATGGTCTTACTCTCACAGTTCCTTTAAGAATGGACAGGTACATCAAGTACTCAATATGCATTTATGGAAGGAAGGAAGGACTAAATACATGGATTCCAATCGTCAGAAGTGAGTAATAAGGTCATGTTGCAGGAACATTCCTAAAAACTTTGACATCTAGCTTTGCTAGTACAGGATTCCAATTCTTATCTCTGATGCTACAGAAGCTTAGTTAGAAGTAATAAAATTTTGGAAGTTAAAAGGTCCTTTGAAGATCTTCCAATCCACCACTGTGGCTGAGATGACCCGATGAGAAGAGAAACTTGCCTAAGGTCACAGAGCACATTAATGGCAGAGGCTGCATAAGAACTCGTGTTTTCATTCAAGTTCATCACCTTCCCTACCACACTGTGCTGTGATTTACCCAGTGAAGGAGCAAAGTGATGCTGCCATACCTCGTTTTGGTGAGGAGAACGATACAAATTCTCTATTTCATAAAGAATTAGAAATATATGGAATTTCTGATAGTTCTCAGATAACTAGCATCCACCCCTTCTAGAAAGTCCTCCTTTATAGATAAGCAACTCAGTCAAGTCTAGTTCAGGGAGAGGTTCTTATCAAAATGTCAGAGTATGGGTACTTTTAAGCTTTAACAGACAATTAGGAAGCCGAGTTTCATGGAATGGGAGCACATTGTGCTTTGAGTTGCCGTTTATTCCACTGTGTTCTGTATTTTATTCATCTCCATCCAGTCATCATAATTTTTGCTATATTCAAATACCAAACATTTTCCTTCGAATGGACTGTTTATAAATTTGATTTATCATGAATGGTATTTATGTAATTTTAAGTTTGTACAAGTCATTTTTTTCTAATATCTACTTTAAAATATTATTTTAAATGCCATCCTCACATGTCATCTTATATATAATCAGTCATACACACATCATACTTTGGAATACAACATCTCATGATTCTAGTTAGGCTTCATGATCTTCCCATTACAACCCAAAGGGAGTATTCCTAAACTTTGGGAAGAAATTTTTTATTGTGGAATTTAAATGAATTTAAATGAAAGAATCATCTTAATTCCTTTCACAGTATTGTGTCTGGCAAGGCAAATTTGACAGTCTTCCATGTGAATATCATGCCCAAAGCCATTTGATTATTTTTACAAAATGACAGATGGCACAAAGGTTGCTAAGGTAGGAGTTAACATTTCTTTGTATGTCTGGCAAATTTTACAGCATATGAATGCTGTTTCATTGCTGTGATTAAACAATGTAAACTGTGGCTTTAGCATCTAAATTTTACATTATTCTCAAGAAAACAAAGTCCTGGTAACAGATGGAAATGATTGATATTTATCTAGCAACAAAGGAAAATCTCAGTTTTACTGCTAGATGTTTAAATCTGGACCAGAGAAGGAGGTGACAATGAAAAGAAATGAAAGAAGTGTGTACATTCCGCTTTCAAAAGCTAGTGTCTTTTTAGATAGATAGATAGATATAGATAGATGAGTATAAATAAGTACATGTATGTATATGTGTGCCTATATATACACACAATGTATATTTTTTTAACTTTTGGAAACGATATCCTAGTTAAAGCTTTGGAATCATCTCTTTGGACTTGTTACAAGGGGGTGTTTGAGTAAGAACTCTAAATTGTTTCTAGCTTCACATTTTCTAGGTTTGAAGCAGAGAAGCTATGTGAATCCTGGCAGCCTAAAGAAAATTACATTTAAAGAGACTGTAGCCTTATGCCTAAGTATGCTACCTAGAGGATGCGTCTCATCAGGAAGGCTGGCTTTGCAACCTGGAAATGGCATCACGCTCGATTGGGAATTTAAGGATCTCTGTGAGGGTTTTGAATTAGGAGAGCATATTTGTCAGATTTAGGGACAGTAGGAAATCGAGCATTTTTGGAAAACTATAAATGAATTAATGTAGTGTTGAGGACAAGCTGTGAATTGGCCTCTCAAAGGAGGTGTGTAGTAATAACCTGCTGTAAAAATTACCACCGCCTTTCTGGCAGTTTTCACCATATGTTCCTGCTCCGAGAGCTGGCATTTTCTGGCAGTCACTGTAGCTTAAGGACCTATTATTCTGCGAGGTGGACTTTGGCTCCGTTTTCTATGTGCTTTCAGGTGGGCAATTTGCAGCCAGGGAGGAAAATCTGAGGGAAGGTAAGTAAAGATGGAAAGATCTTTTTCAAAAGATTGTTTTTATAGGTAGCAACAAAATTACTCTAGCAGAAGAGGTGTTGATATTTCTAAAGGACAGAAAGGAAAGTTCACCTCATCTGCCTCCCCTCCCAAGAAGCTTTCTTTTGCTCCTCCAGCTCATGCTTTGCTCTGCTCTTTATATGACTTTGGAGGACTGTAATCTCTACTGTGATATTTAGCAATTGGTCATTTCCTACCATGTCATTTGTCCTGTCCATTCCTTCTGGGGAACCCTCTCCAAATGGTGTCCCATTCTCTACAAAAATTTAACAGTCTTCTGTACCCTATATAGCACCTCATTTAATTATGACTGCTGAGTAGGCCCATCATAATAATAACTGCCATGGCAATCAAATAATAACAACAGTCATAACAAGTTAATTTATTGAATGCATTTTAGGTGGTGGGCATTGTTTAAGCTTTCCAGGAATTGTGTGTGTGTGTGTGTGCTGAGTGGCTCAGTCCAGTGAGACTTTGCATGTCTGACTCTTTCCGGGAACTGACTCCTGAGTTAATCTTTGACCAATCCTTAGGGGAGGTTATTTTATTTCCTTCATTGAAGACAGGAAGTGTTGAATACATTGCCCAGAGTCAGAAGGAGTCCTCAAGCCCAGGTCATCTGTCTGTACAGCCCCCACTCCTAACCCTCAGGTGGTAGAAACTAAGGAACACCAGCTGACTCAGTTTCTAGAGAAGTTAGGCTGCTCCAGGCACTGGCCCAAGTAGCTTACAAGGTATAAACACATTTATTTAATACAGTAATCCAATGCAATGGGCAGCCTCATCCCCTTTTCCATTGGAAGAAATGTGGGTTCAGAGAGGATTTTAGTGTTTCAATGTCATGCAGCTAGGAAATAGAATACCCGGGGTGTCTGTTCTCTTAACCACTTTTACGTCATTGTCTTCAAGACGTAAATGCTATTTACCTGGATAGTTGGGCTTCCCTTATAGCTCAGTTGGTAAAGAATCTGCCTGCAATGCAGGAGACCCCAGTTCGATTCCTCAGTCAGGAAGATCCCTTGAGAAGGGAAAGGCAGTATTCTGGCACTGTTCTGGCAGTATTCTACCCACTGCAGTATTCTGGCCTGGAGAATTCCAGGACTGTATAGTCCATGGGGTTGCCAAGAGTTGGACATGACTGAGTGACTTTCTAACTACTGCACAATTGCACTCATCTCACATGCTAGTAAAGTAATGCTCAAAATTCTCCAAGCCACGCTTCAGCAATACGTGAACCGTGAACTTCCTGATGTTCAAGCTGGTTTTAGAAAAGGCAGAGGAACCAGAGATCAAATTGCCAACATCTGCTGGATCATGGAAAAAGCAAGAGAGTTCCAGAAAAACATCTATTTCTGCTTTATTGACTATGCCAAAGCCTTTGACTGTGTGGATCACAATAAACTGTGGGAAATTCTGAAAGAGATGGGAATACCAGACCACCTGATCTTCCTCTTGAGAAATCTGCATGCAGGTCAGGAAGCAGCAGTTAGAACTGGACATGGAACAACAGACTGGTTCCAAATAGGAAAAAGAGTTCATCAAGGCTGTATATTGTCACCCTGTTTATTTAACTTATATTCAGAGTACATCATGATAAACGCTGGACTGGAAGAAACACAAGCTGGAATCAAGATTGCTGGGAGAAATATCAATAACCTCAGATATGCAGATGACACCACCCTTATGCAGAAAGTGAAGAGGAACTCAAAAGCCTCTTGATGGAAGTGAAAGTGGAGAGTGAAAAAGTTGGCTTAAAGCTCAACAGTCAGAAAACGAAGATCATGGCATCCGATCCCATCACTTCATGGGAAATAGATGGAGAAACAGTGGAAACAGTGTCAGACTTTATTTTTGGGGGCTCCAAAATCACTGCAGATGGTGACTGCAGCCACGAAATTAAAAGACGCTGACTCCTTGGAAGGAAAGTTGTGACCACCCTAGATAGCATATTCAAAAGCAGAGACATTACTTTGCCAACAAAGGTCCGTCTAGTCAAGGCTATGATTTTTCCTGTGATCATGTATGGATGTGAGAGTTGGACTGTGAAGAAGGCTGGGTGCTGAAGAATTAATGCTTTTGAACTGTGGTGCTGGAGAAGACTCTTGAGAATCCCTTGGATTGCAAGGAGATCCAACCAGTCCATTCTGAAGGAGATCAGCCCTGGGATTTCTTTGGAAGGAATGATGCTAAAGCTGAAACTCCAGTACTTTGGCCACCTCATGCAAAGAGTTGACTCATTGGAAAAGACTCTGATGCTGGGAGGGATTGAGGACAGGAGGAGAAGGGGACGACAGAGGATGAGATGGCTGGATGGCATCACTGACTCAATGGACGTGAGTCTGAGCGAACTCCGGGATTTGGTGATGGACAGGGGGTCGCAAAGAGTCGGACACGACTTAGCGACTGAATTGAACTGAACGATTTTCACTTTCACTTTCTTTACCTGGATGGTTAACAATACTTTTTACTTGAAGAATCCTTAAAAAAGCTTACCCCTTCATCAAGAGAAATGAATTTTTCCTGGTATTCTTTCTGATCTAGAGCGGTGTTTCCCAATCCTTTTATTCACTTTATTCACCATTGTACCCTTATGTCTTTTTTCAAAACCATGCCCTCCCACCAGGAAGTATTAACACGATAGATATATTATGTATCTGTTTATATGTTATATGTATATCTTTGCTTTATACATGAAAAGAAACTTTAGCTACCAAGAACTTATTTTTCAACATTCAGTTCAGTTCAGTTCAGTTGCTCAGTCGTGTCCGACTCTTTGCGACGCCATGAATCGCAACATGCCAGGCCTCCCTGTCCACCACCATCTCCCAGAGTTCACTCAAACTCATGTCCATCGAGTTGGTGATGCCATCCAGCCATCTCATCCTCTGTTGTCCCCTTTTCCTCCTGCCCTCAATCCCTCCCAGCATCAGTCTTTTCCAATGAGTCAACTGTTTGCATGAGGTGGCCAAAGTACTGGAGTTTCAGCTTTAGCCTCAGTCCTTCCCATTATTGGGTGTGATATTCACTCTAGCCCCAGTGATAATTTATGGGTGAGTCTTTCTTAGCCCTATTTTTTAAGCTGTTTGGCATGAGCTTTTGAAAAGCAAGGCACAGAAAAATTTTGATTAAACTAAGAGCTCACTGTGCAGGATGCTACACATAATTAGCCAGGAATCCTTTATGTTTGCATCCTTATTGAATCCCTTGCCTGGTTGTATCAGATTTCTTGGAAAAAGATAGAAATGAATAGTATTTGCCTACTGTGCCTTCCACTCAATCTTTTGAGGCCCAGAGCTCATAGAAGACTCATCCTACAGAAAGTAAGTTGCTCTTTGTGCTGACATGAAATTCACATAACCTAAAATTAACTATTTTAAAGTTAACCATTTTGTGGTATTTAATATATTCAGAATGTTATGCACCTGCTATCCCCCTGCCCCAGTCTGGCTCCAGAACATTATCCTCATCCCACAAGGAGACCTGCACCCAATACGCTGTCGCTCTCTGTTCCCTTAGTCCCTGGTATCCACCATCTGCTCTGCATCTATTTCTACTGAGTTACTCTTTCACATACTTCATAGACATGAAATCGTATAATATATAGTCTTTTGTGTCTGGTTTTCTAAACTTAGCATTATGTTTCAGTCATGTTATAGCAGACATTGGTACTTCATTCCTTTTATGAAGGAATGAAACCTGCATGGCTGGATAATAGTCCTTCTTATGACTAATGTTGCATTTTGTTTATCCATTTGTTGGTTGATGGGCATATGGGTTGTTTCTACCTATGGCTATCAGGAATAATGCTGCTATGAATAATTTGTTGGCATTTTTTGTGCAAGCATTTGTTTTCAGTTTTCTTGGGTATTGACTGGAAATGATGGATCCTATGAGGAGCCTGGAAGGCTGCAGTCCATGGGGTCGCTGAGGGTCGTACACGACTGAGCGACTTCACTTTCACTTTTCACTTTCATGCATTGGAGAAGGAAATGGCAACCCACTTCAGTGTTCTTGCCTGGAGAATCCCAGGAACAGGGGAGCCTGGTGGGCTGCCGTCTCTGGGGTCGCACAGAGTCAGACACGACTGAAGCGACTTAGCTGCATGCTAGCTCTAATTGTAATATTTTGAGACACTGCCAAATTCTTTTCCATAGTCACTGTTTTTCATTCCCACCATCAACATAAAAGGATTCCAATTTTCCCACATCCTTACCAACACTCATTTTTCATCTTTTTTTATTATTGCCATCGTACTGGATGTAAGTGATATCTCATTGTTGTTTTGGGTTTTTTTGGTTTGTTTTTCTTTTTTTTGGTATTTATTTCCCTAAAGACTGATGATGTTCAAGATTGGTGATGCTAAACAGCATTTCATGTATTTATTGGCCATTTGATACATCTTCTTTGGAGGAATGTCATCACATCCTTCCCCCCACCACCCATTTTAAAAATCAAGTCATCTTTTGTTGTTGTTGTTATTCTCTATATATTCTAGACACTAGACCTTAATCAGATAACTAATTTGCAAATATTTCCTCCCATTTTATGAATTGCCTTTTTAATTTCTTGATGATGTTTTTGAAACACAATGACTTTTAAAATTTGGTAAAGTAGATAAAGTACATATCATTGACTTGTTTCTTTCCTTACTTGTGCTTTTGGTATCATATCTGAGATATATTAGCATCTTAATGGGCTGTTTGCAGCTAATAAATTCTTAACTCTAAAGTACTGAAACTTTAATCCTGGGATTCAAGGCCCTTTAGTAGAAGGGATTAAGATGAGTTTTGGTGGGAGTGGCCTTGAAGGAATGTTTTTCTTGTCAACACATTATCAGCCACCTATTCTGAACAGAGTAAAGCCACTCTGAGCATACAGGAACGGAACCTCTAACAAGTATAGTATGCTGGTCATAGGTACAGCTTTGGAGGCAAAAAGACATGAATTTGAATCGATCACTTACTTGGTAGCTGTGTGTCCTTGAGCAAGTTCATGAACCTCTCTTAGTTTTCTTGTTCTTCAAAGGGAACTCCCCTTCAGGAGGACAGTTTGTAAATAGCTTAATACAGTGTGTTGTGCACAGTGGATGCTTAATGATAAATGCTATTGTTGAGTACATTATTAACAATTATTACTTCATTAATCAGTATATATGGTACAAAACCAAAATGAATGATGGTTCTCACAGTCAGGGGCTCTGCATTATCTATGCAGAAGTCCTTCTTGAATGTGACTAATTGAAAGATGATTGCATAGATAAATTTGCATTTATAATAAAAATTTTCCATGACCATGTAGCTCAGTCTTCCCCCTTGTAAGTTCTATAATCAGAGACCTATTGGTCACCTGCATAAGTGCAAGGAAATCTCCCCTAAAAACGTTTGTGGAATCCAGTCAAGGCAGTTTCCTTACCTCAGTTCCCTGCAATTTATTACTAGGGCATCATCAGGTTTTGGGGTTAATTTCACACGCTCCCTGATAAATTGCTCACAGTTACCCAAGTTAGAAGTGGCTGATTTGGATGGGAGAAATGACTCATGTGACTGTGCCCTGTCATAACAGCACTTGCCTAACTGTTAAATTAACTTCTTATCCAAGGAGGGAGCTGGCAGGTTACATGTGAGAGCTGGAAGCTTCTAAATCTCAGTCCACTTTGGCGCCAAATAATGGTGCATTTTCTGGGGTGGCAGGAACAATTTAACAGCGTTCAGTATGACAGAACACTAGTTGTAACTCAAAAGGTGGCAGCAGAGTTGTTCCTTCAGGGCAGGTGTGTGTGTTTAGTCGCTAAGTTGTATCCAGCTCTTTCCGACCCCCCTGGACTGTAGCCCACCAGAATCCTCTGTCCATAGCATTTTTCAGGTAAGAATACTGGAATGGGTTGCCATTTTCTCCTCTCTGAGATCTTCCTGACCCAGAGATCAAACCCAAGTCTCCCATGTCTCCTGTACTGCAGGCAGATTCTTTACCTGCTGAGTATAATTCTTCTAAGAAATTGTGTATTTTTTTTTCCCTCTGAGCTAATGAAATTTATGTGGATCACCTAGTATGTTCTGCAACTCTGATTGCATTAAACAGTAAAACTTCTAAAGATACTGTTAACACTAGGAGTCAAGATAATAGAGTACAAAGCATTGAAATAGAATTGGGATACCCAGTTTTAAATGTCTACCTTTCCTCACCTCTGGACCTTCCAAATATCTCCACACATCTGGAAGTCTGTTTTCTTAACTGTAATGGGAAAATTGGATTTAAAAAATTCTTTAGATGGTTGTTAAATTATTTTATTTTTCAATAGCAATGCGTATACCCTGCAGGACAAAAATTCAAAGGTACAGCTACTAGGGTGTATTTCAGTCCACATTATACATGCAGCTTTGTAGCCATCTCCTTTCTATTTCCATGATATGTTATAAGAAATTCCCTAATTTTCAAGGCATCTTTATAACTATCATTTATAATCTTGCTTAATAAGCCCTCATTCTCTAGTTATCTGTATGGGTAAAAACCCTTTGCCTTCTATTATAAATGCTTTGAATTTTATTCATTATTTAAGTTAATAAATGGAGTTTAAGGCCTTACCTTATATCAAATACCATGCCACATGTTGGGGATATGCTAAAAATAGAATATGTTCCTTCCTCTCTGGAGTTTATGTTCCTAGTGATGATGGCAGGTAATAAAGATAAGAACAAATAAAACAGTTTCAAGATGTAGTTGCAGTTGCTATTTCTTTAATAAGAAAATAGCTTAAATCTCAACATTGAAAAAACTAAGATCATGGCATCTGGTCCCATCATTCCATGGCAAATAAATGGGGAAACAATGAAAACAGTGACAGACTTTATTTTCTTGGGCTCCAAAATCACTGTGGATGGTGACTGCAGCCATGACATTAAAAGATGCTTACTTCTTGGAAGAAAAGCTATGACCAACCTAGACAGCATGTTAAAAAGCAGAGACATTACTTTGCCAATGAAGGCCCATATAGTGAAACTATGGTTTTCCCAGTAGTCATGTATGGATATGAGAGTTGAACCAAAAAGAAGGCTGAGTGCCAAAGAATTGATGCTTTTGAACTGTTGGACAAGACTCTTGAGAGTCCCTTGGACTGCAAGGAGATCCAACCAGTCAATCCTAAAGGAAATCAGTCCTGAATGTTCATTGGAAGAACTGATGCTGAAGCTTATTTTTCAATACTTTGGCCACCTGATGCAAAGAGCTGACTAATTGGACAAGACCCTGATGCTAGAAAAGGTTGAAGGCAGGAGGAGAAGGGGATAATGGAGTACGAGATGGTTGGATGGCATCACCGACTCAATGGACATGAGTTTGAGCAAGCTCTGGGAGATGGTGAAGGACAGGGAAGCCTGGCGTGTTGCAGTCCATGGGGTCGCAAAGAGTCAGACATGACTGAGTGGCTGAACAATAAGTTTGTGTTGAAGCACAAGAAAACTGGATCTGCTTTAGAGGGGATTGGATTTTCATCCAAGTAGCCTTCTTTTCACCTATTTGTGGGCTATTTGCTTTTAATATATGCTCAAATTTGAGGTTAGTACTGTAAAGGATAATAATAATTTCATAGACCCTTGGTAGAATGAATTGCTAACTTCTTTTTGAAAACAGTTTTTCGAACATGAGTCAGCTACAGCAATGCATTGTTCCACAGTGGTCCCACCCCAGAAATTAGTAGACTGGATCTCTGTCCCCATTGTCTGGACTGTGAGTATTAGAGGTTGGATTGGTCTGATCAAAGGCTGAACTCTTGTCCATCTCTTCTAGTTTTATTTGAAGGTTCATGTTTCACTACACCCTGGGTCATTGCTGATTGCATGTAAATAATACTCTTGTAAAGACTTAAGGACCATAGACAGGGAACACAGGATCCATTCTAGTCGCTGGCATTAACTTACTGCATGTCATTGAGAGAATCACAGAACTTGTCTGGGATTCAGTTCCTCAAGGTGTAAATATGAGGGATGACTTGGTATGCCATTGCATCTTGATTTCATCCCATGCGCCATGTGTAGTATGGGTCACTGAGTCAGGGCACAGTGGAAAAGCACGGATGACCATGTCCGCTATCAATGAGGCAGAGAGGAAGCTGTGAATTAGATTATGTCTCTAGTTCCTCATCTGGCTACAGAAATCTTCTACCTTTATCAATAAGAATCTCAGCTAATTGAGATTTTCTGCCTTGCAAAGGTGAGCTTTAAAAACAGATTCTTGCTGGTTTTGGATGGCCCCCCAGATTTTCAAAACTTTTTCTGTTTGTGTGTATGTTTGTTTGTTTGCTTTTCCTTCCAGCTGTCAGCTAATCATCATTAAAGGAATGACAGTAACTGTCGGGCTCTGTATATCCCCTCAAGAGCCCAGGAACCCTGCTCAGAAAATAACATTTCTATCTTTGGGAATAGACAAGCTGCCTCTACTGAAATGTTGAGCTTAGAAGCTGGTTAGGCTTCCAGATGAGTTCTGACACAAGAGACAGTTTGCACTTTCAGAACCGAGCCTCCAACAATGCACCCCATGCTCAGAGATTTGCTTCCTTCTGAGAGACAATTTAATTGAAAAAGTTGACCATCCTAAGCATGGGAATCTTTCTGTGCCTCCCCCCCATCTCCACCCACTCATCCAGAGGTCCTTGCCACCAAAACAAATACTTCTATTAGAGGAGAATGGTCCTCCTCTTCAACTATCATAAATCGCTTTTCCATTCTGTAGAGATTGTGGTTAATTTCATTATAGTATATAATTGATGAAGCACATTCAGCATGAAAATGTATCTATCCATTGTAATTACATCAACATTTTTAAGCTTAAAAAAGTGTTACAGAAAGACCTCATTTCGCATCTATAACCAAGAATGCTCCATGTGTTTTTACAAGAGGGTAATAAAGACATAAATGGGATAGATGGGCCTAAGTAGTTTTACAGATGGTGGTTGCATATTAAAGATTAAATTGCTGTCTATAAATAAAACCACTTTTACAGTAACTAGGTTACTGCTTTATCTTAATTTAGGTGTAATTGAGAGCATTAGCGTTCTTCATAATAGCCCAATGAATGTTCCTGCAGACTGTAAACAGGGCTCCATGGAATGCTAGCTGATGAATTTCCTTTGCTACCGAGAGGCCCAACTTAAAAGGTTACTCTAGAAACTGCTGGTTTCCCATTCTTAACATTGATTTCTGATTCAGAGGATTTTAGAAAGATCTTGTGGTTCTCCATAAGGAGGTCATATATCTCAGTTTTCATTGTATTTTGTGTGTGTGTGTGTGTGTGTGTGTAATGCACTGGAGTATTTTGATCTCCAGTGTTGGCTTCTTTTTCCTTTCCATATTTTTATCAAAATGACTATATTCAACCCTAAATATAAATCTCTAGATCTTGGGCTTCCATCTTCCTGGTGAAATGAGAACCATAAAGTCAAAATTACTTTGAAGTGTATTCATTTGATTTGAGGATGAGAAAAAAAAAATAAAAGTAAAAAATACACTTTTCAAATGGGAATGGAATAGTAAAACTCTAATGTCCCACTTTTATTTGTATTGTCACTTTACAAGTCTAGAGTCCTTGTGGAAATGAGGCAACACAGTAGCATGATTGGAGTGAGGTCTAAGGAGCTGGACTGCTGGGTTTAAATCCTCCTTATACTATCTGCTGCCCCTGTGAACTTGGACAAGTCTTTGGTTTCTTTGTGCTTTGCTTTCCTTCTCTGCAGACAGGCATCATCATAGTATCAAGCACATAGGATTACTGTAAGGATTACGTGACTTATTCATGTAAAACTGTAGGAGCAGTCCTAACACAGTGATAACTCCATAGTGGCACTGCCCACATGCACTCATACAACATGTTATTTTGTTACCATCACATGCTCTTGAGATACTTTTATTTATTAATTCCTTAACCATATTTGCAGGGATTGGGGTATGTAGAATGTGCCATGTGGTATGCTAGTTGCTGGGGATGGGAAATTTCAAAAGCACAATTTCTAATTCTAGGAGTTCTAAAGCAATATGTAAGTTCTAAAAGAGGAAGAACCTTGTCGTTCTAGTCTAGCATTCTCAGTGTCTGACACATGGTTGGTGCTGAGAAAGAGACTTGCTAAATGGATAAATTGGCTCCACCAAGGCCCTGTGCTCCACCTTCAGAGGCGCAGAAGATGTTACCCCCGAAGCAAAATGGTCTTACTCTTTTTCAGAGAACAAAGACTAGGTACTATAGTGCAAAACTCAGTGTCCTCTGCAGATACTAGAGAAGTTAAGGATGTTTGGGAAAAGCTTCCATAAGACAAAGTGAGTCACAAAGGCAGTTGCCATGGAATAGGAGGGTAAGGGAAACTCACTACCGTAGTGAAAATTCTGATGGACTTGAAAGTGTAGAGAGGGATTTGATAGCTTAAGAAAACTGAGACACACTAATATTATAAAGTGAAAAAGAAGGAAAAACTTGTACATTTGGCCAGCTTCAGGACTGCAGAGGAAAACAAATCATATTTAAAAGTCCCTTTCATTTCCTGGTTTGAAATGTATTTTGTGATTTCCCCCAACAGACTTACTGTCCTAATTAAATTTATCCTAGGAGAAGGGGACAGATGGCTAGAGTTCTACCTCCCTTCACTGGCCCAAAGAGCTAGGTTTAGGGAAAGGATGACCGAGCAGAAATAATTGTTGTGCAAAGTAGCCCTTGGTGAAATGCCTGGAATAGAATGATTTTCTGAGGATGAGCTAATATAGAAAAGAATATGAATCCCAGGCTCCTCTCACTAGAATCCAACTATAGAATCATGAAATTTTGGAGTTTAAAGAGATCTGGAAGCCCTCCACTCCAATACCTTTATTTTATAGATAGGGAAACTGAGACCTAGGCAAATTAAGCAGCTATCTTAAGGTCATGCATCAGATAGTGGCAGACCTAGCACTTTAGCCTTGTTTCCACAGGAAATGATGGAGACCATAGGTTCTGTTCCCAGGGTGCTCAAAGCAGGAAGGTATTGAACAGATGCAAACAGAACTCTAGAGATGGAAGAAAGTAACTTTTAAGAAGTCCACAGGGATTTTAACAGTGTTTTAGTGGGAGTTCTGTAGAATTACAGAGATAAATATTTTTCAGATGTTAATTTACACTACTTCTAATGATCAACTCTTTCCTTAAAAATAAGAGAGGTTGATTTGGATCATATAAATAGAACCATATAAAATTGCCACTTATCTGACCATTTTCGACACATGGAAGTTTCTGTGATACTCTAACACAATATACCACACAAAATGAGTGCTGATTTGATAGTCTAAGAACATAGCAATGTGACCAGGAATAATTTATATTTCTAAATCCCCTAACCAAATTTTCTAGTCCTGTTATGGTCATGTTGCCTTAATTGAAATTCATCTTTCTCTAGTAATCTGATCATGCCTCATAAAATATACATACCGTAAACGGCAACCTGGCTGTTATTTTTAAAAAGTAATAATATTACTACAAAGTTTTAAGAAATAGTAATCACTACTTGTTCCTGAGTACTTACCTGTCAGGTACTATGCTAAATATTTTATCTACATTCTCATATTTAATTTGTGTTACCTCTGTGAGGCATAGATAATTTTTTTTAAGACTTTACTTTTTAAGTAGTTTAAGATTCACATCAAAATTGAGGGGAAGGTGCAGAGATTTCCCTTTATATTCCCTACCCTCATACATGCATGAAGTCGTGTACTACTTTTTTCGATCCCATTGACTGCAACCTACCAGGCACCTCTGTCCATGGAATTTTCCAGGCAAGAGTACTGGAATGGATTGCTATTTCCTTCTCCAGGGGATCTTCCTGATCCAGGGATTGAACCCAGGTCTCCTGCATTGCAGGCAGACACTTTACTGTCTGAGCCATTAGGGAAGCCCATACATGCATAGCCTCCCTGACTATCAACATCCCCCATCAGAATGGTACATTTGTTACATTTGGTGAATCTACATTGAGACATCACAATCACCTAAAGTTCATAGTTAACATTACAATTCACTCTTGGTGTTTTCCTTTCTATAGTTTGAACAAATGAACAATGACATGTATCAATCATTTATGGTATCGTAGCATACAAAGTATGTTCAATGCCCTAAAAATCCTGTGCTCCTTTGTATTCATCCCCTCCTTCTCTTCCCACCGCCAAACTCTGGAAATCACCCATCTCTTTACTATCTCTATAATTTTGCTTTTTTCAAAGTGCCAAATAGTTGGAATCACATGGTATATAACCTTTTCAAATTAGCTTCTTTCACTTAGTAATAACTGTGTAATGTTCCTACTCCATGCCCTTTCATGGTTTGATGGTTCGTTTCTTCATAGCACTAAATAATTAATTGTCTGAACGTACCATAGTTTATCTACTCATCAACTGAATGACATCTTCTTTATTTCCAAGTTTTGGCAGGTATAAATAAAGCTGCTAAAAACATCCATGTGCAGGTATTTTTTGTGTGTATGGACATAAGTTTGCAACTGCCTTGGGTAAACACCATAAAGCAACATTGCTGGATCCTGTGGTGCGAGGATGTTTAATTTGTAAGAAATCACTGCACTGTCTTACAAGTTGTTTGCTAGTCACTCAGTCATGTCCAGTTCTTTGCAACCACATGAACTATAGCCTGTCCATGGAATTCTCCATGCAAGAATACTCGAGGGGGTTGCCAATTCCTCCTCCAGGGCATCTTTCTGACTCAGGGTTTGAACCCAGGTCTTCTGCATTGCAGGCAGATTCTTTACCATCTGAGCCACCAGGGAAGCCTACTACTGCAATATGGTTCAGTCTGAAGTGTACTGAAATAAACAGGTTGATAGGAAAAAGATAAATTGGAGGCATGGAACAAGATTTTTAAAAAAGCAAGAAAGAAGGTTGAAGTGACCAGCAGACACCATCTCTCAGTATTAGAAGACCTGAATCACACAGATTGCTTTTAATTCCTTGGTCTCTCATATCCTTAGTAATAACTTTATTTCTTCACACAGCTTGGCTATGTAAATCCACCACAGAGAGGTGACATAACAATATAGATGAATACCTAGGGGTGGGGGAGAAGGCAGTTTTATTTTCTTGAATCTATCACAGGCTCCTAAATAATATATAAAGGCAAGGAAATTTTGGTTCCATTAGAGTAGATGTGGTGTAATAATGCAATACACTAAATCAAGTATTTTCAAAGATAGAAATAGAATTTAAATGATTGGCTATACCATTTTGCATTCCCACTAGCAATAAATGTTGCTTCACATGCTTACCAGCAGTTGGAGCTGCTGTTCCAGAAACTGACCATTTTAATAGATGTGTAGTGATATGTTATTGTTGTTTTAATTGGCATTTCCTGATAACATATGATGTGAGCATGTTTTCATATGCTTATTTTTACCATATATATGCACACACACACACACACACACACATATATATATATGTATATGTCTTCTTAGAAGAGGTGGCTGTAAAGGTCTTTGTCCCATTTTTTAATCAGTTTGCTTGTTTTCTGAAATACTATTCTTAATATCTGTTTTAAAGGAGAGGAATATGAGAGTGAATGAGATTAGCAAATTTGCTCAATGTCAAGCCAGTTTTCAAACTCAGAAGCTAGAATTCAAACCCAGGTCTGTCTGGATCTAAGTTTGTACAATTTAAATATTTATTGTTTATTTGGCTATTCCAGGTCTTAGTTGTGGCTTAGATCTTACTGATCACACAGTATCTTTGATCTCCATTACAGCATGCAGACTCTTTAGTTAGGGCATGTGAATTATTAGCTGTGGCATGTGAGAGCTAATTCCCTGATCAGGGATCAAACTTGGGCCCCCTGCATTAGGAACATGGAGTCTTAGCCACCTCCAGGGGAGCCCCTCTAAGTCTGCACTTTTGATGCCTGCTCTCTGTTACCTTTGTAAAATGCCGTTCTACAGCATCCTCAAGGTTAAGCATCCTTTCTCTGTGTGAAATTGCCAGCGATGAGAACCCAGAACTTCCTGCAGCACAAGTATCATGGAATGGTTTCAAATATTCAAACATGTATCCTAATTTGTTACCCAACCCCCTACAAGATGCCTCCCATTCACTTCCCTGCTCTGTGCACTCACTGAGTCCCATGCTGTACTTGTTGCATAAGACATCAATTTCAGTATAACCACCTGCCTGAGTTTTCACAAAGTAAAATGAGATCGCATTAATTAGAACACTCTATTGGGGATAGATGATATCGATTTCTTAATCAGAGCATGACGGTGGAAAGCAGCTATTTAATTTCTTTATTAGTGTGGTCTACTGTACATTTCTGAACAGCAGCATGCTCTCCATGGGACACCTTTGGCAATCCCATCCTTTCATGGAGTACAACAGCCGGAGCTGGAAATATCTTAGAATATCTCACATTGCCCAGAAATTAGTTTCCAGGACATTTCTGCAGATACACAGACTTACAGTCTTGGCAATTACCCGTTCTAAGGACAGGCAGTTGCCTGTGGTGATGTATTTCAGCAGGAATAACCTCATTCACAGGAATGCTTAAAGTAGGCAAGAAGGTGCCAAGCCCTTACTTTTCTTTTTTGTGAGGGTTTTATCATAGCACTCAAAACATCTGTTCAGTCCCTTTTTATGATGGAGTCCACACCTCCTAGTAGAGTGTCCTTCAAGAGATTAGCTCAATAGAATTGAGTGGGTTTTACTCTACAAAGAGTTCTGAGATCAGATAAGTTTATTAGACAAAATGTAGCAGGTTTTGTTCTTCTCAGTATTTAATTTATCATCATTTGTCAGGTTATTTGGGTCATGTTTCCCCCCACCACACACACTGAACCATAAACTTTGTAAGGGGAGAAATCAGTCTGAATTTCCTCACCACTCTGATTCTCCAGTAGCAACCAGCATAGTCAACATATGTTGGCAAACTAAATGAATGGATGAGTGAATAAAGAAATTAAGTAAAGGAAATTAGGTAAATAAGCATAAAGAGGTAGCCTGAGAATCTACCAGAAGGTGAGAAATAAGAAGATCAAGAGAATGAAAAAGGAACTTTACTAACTTAATTTCCCCAAAACTGGGCTTGCTATAAACTCTGTATCCCAGACTGAGATTATTTGGATTTGTTAAGATGGATGGTTGTATGTATTTTTAGGTTCTGAAAGCCTGAAACTGTGTGTTCTCCATATGGGAAGGAGGATGGGAGCATCTGGGAGCAAACTTACTGTGAGGACCCTCTTTTTACTTTTTACCCTTTATAACCTGACAGCTGGTCAGATGAGCCCCATAAAAAATTGCCACTATATTTCAATATCATTCTGTCTTACTCTGCTCAGAAAGCTTCAGTGGGCTGCAATTTGGTTACCCATTTTTCCTGAAGGTTGAATTTTTCCACCTTTGCTGGCATCTTGGCTGCTGTGATTGTCCATTATAGTCCATTTTTCATGTCCACACCATCGGTGGAAACCCAGGTGCAGAGCATGGAGATGTGGACAGGTGTTTAAACACTGCCTGGGCTCTCGTACACAGTGCTTTGCATGCTGGAGGGGAAGGCTGGATGAGAATAAATTTCATACAATAAGGAATGCTGCTGCTAAGTCGCTCCAGTCGTGTCCGACTCTGTGCGACCCCATAGATGGCAGCCCACCAGGCTCCCCCATCCCTGGGATTCTCCAGGCAAGAACACTGGAGTGGGTTGCCATTTCCTTCTCCAATGCATGAAAGTGAAAAGTGAAAGTGAAGTCACTCAGTCACGTCCGACCCTTAGCGACCCCATGGACTGCAGCCTATCAGGCTCCTCCGTCCATGGGAGTTTCCAGGCAAGAGTACTGGAGTGGGGTGCCAGTGCCTTGCATAGATGAATGTCAACATTGTTAAACTTGTGTGAAAGAAGCCAAATGCAAAAGGATATATTTGTTGTGAGATTTCATTTGCACAACTCCAGAAAATATAAACTAATTTATAGGGATAGAAAGCAGTTCAGTGCTTGTGTGGGACTGAGGGTGGTCGGAAGGAATGGATTATAAAGTTTCATGGAGAATGTGTTGGGGATAGAAATGTTGTATATCTTGATTGTTGTAGTATTTGCACAGGTCAATATAGTTGTCAAAACTCATAGCATTGAGTACTTTTAAAGATATACACTTTGTCGTTGTTCAGTCACTCAGTTGTGTCCGACCCTATATACTGCAGCATGCTAGGCATCCCTGTCCTTCACAATCTTCCAGAGCTTGCTCAAACCCATGTCCATTGAATTGGTGATCCATCCAACCATCTTGTCCTCTGTCATCCCCTTCTCCTCCTGCCTTCAATCTTTCCCATAGAGTCTTCTCTAATGAGTCGTCTCTTCATATCAGGTGGCCAAAGTATTAGAGCTTCAGCTTCAGCATCAGTCCTTCCAATTAATATTCAGGACTGATTTCCTGTAGGATGGACTGGTTGGATCTCTTTGCAGTCCAAGGGACTCTCAAGAATCTTCTCCAACACCACAGTTCAGAAGTGTCAATTCTTTGACGCTCAGCTTTCTTTATAGTCCAACTCGCACATCTGTACATGATTACTGGAAAAACCATAGCTTTGACTAGACGGACCTTTGTTGGCAAAGTGATGTCTCTGCTTTTCAATATGCTGTCTAGGTTGGTCATAGCTTTTCTTCCAGGGAGCAAGTGTCTTTTAATTTCATTGCCACAGACACCATCAGCAATGATTTCGGAGCCCAAGAAAATAAAGGCTGTCACTATTTCCGTTGTTTCCCCACCTATTTTCCATGAAGTGATGGGACCGGATGCCATGATCTTCATTTTTTGAATGTTGAGTTTTAAGCCAGCTTTGTCACTCTCCTCTTACACCTTTATCAAGAGGCTCTTTAGTTCCTCTTTGCTTTCTGCCATAAGGGTGGTGTCATCTGCATATTGAGGTTATTGGTATTTCTCCTGGCAATCTTGATTCCAGCTTGTGCTTCATCCAGCCTGGCATTTCACATGATGTACTCTGCATATAAGCTAAATAAGCAGGGTGACAGTATACAGCCTTGATGTGCCTGTATATAAATCATACCTCAGTAAAAATAAAATAAAAAAAGATAAAAAAATTAAAAAGATGTATTATACTGGAAAGGACTACACTCAAGATCTTCTGCTTTGCTTCCTAACCCTAAGATGCCACTATTTCATTCTTTAGGTCCAGGGTGTTGCCGATCTAGTGGACATACGAGAAGTCTGAATAAAAGCTTTTCATATCAGTATGAATCCGCTTATGAGATAAAGACCACACAGGAAGTTGAAGAGGTTTAATCTAAGAAAGTTATTAACTTCTGATGAAAGAGTAGCTGTAAAATGTAAGGAACCTCCATATGGTGCTCTAGGGCCGAGTGAGAGCACCCAACAAAGGCCAGACTTGGAAGGGACCCTCTCCCCAGGGTCAGGATTCAGACTTTATATAGGACAGGGTATGTTACCAAGTGCAAGTTCATGTGCTCAGTGCACAGTGAGGCAAAAAAAACACTGAAGTCTGGAGCAGAGAAAGGTTTATTGCAGGCCCGTGCAAGGAAACAGGTGGCTTGTGACCCTCCAAGCCCCCAAACTCCTTGAAGGGTTTCAGTAAAGCACTTTTAAAGACACGGTGAGGGAGACGTGTGGTTAGTTGTTGCAGACTTCTTGGTGTAGCAATCCTTTGTCCTTGTAGCTGTCCACATGTGTCAGGTCCTTAATGGCAAAAGGTGTTACTGTAAACCTCCAGCAGACAAATATTATTCCCTGTTCTTCAACTTTTTATCTCTATATAAATGGACTCTTAAAGGTCAAAGCCCTGAGAATGGACTATCTTGTACATTTTCAGGCTATAGGCAGCATTCATTTATAAAAGGTGTAGAGTCAGCATAAATAAGCACAGGAAAAGGAACAGATCTAATATAGAGTCAGATTTGTTCTTCCTGATTACAGGTATATTTCAGCCCACTGGATAGTAGAGGAGTTTGCTTGTTGATCTGGATCAGAGCTGGTCTATAGTCACTGAGCAAGTGGCAGGCAGTCTTCTGAAGGGCAAAGGGGGTATACCTCACCAGCACCTGGTGGTATGACTATGCAGGTGAAGGAGGTCCTAGGGTATGGTAAGCCATACATATGGATAAGTCTGCAGAGGGAGTGATGGCTTAGTGGTTTGAATGGGATCTTTCTGACTGCAGGAAAGCTGAGTGTGGACCTATAGTAAAAATCAGGATTTGATTTTTAATTTAAAATCAGGGCAGAGTCCTGGAGCTTATGGTGTCTCTGTCAAGAAAGCTGCTGTTAGCTTATTATTGTCAAACTGAGCAGAGGCTGCAGTGTGGTCAAGGGATTCTGAGCAGGTGGCTGGGTCAGAGCTCCGCTGGAAATCTCACACCCACAATGCTGATCCACACCACAGTAGCAAAAAAGAGCAAAGGACCTTCTCCCTGTGTGTCCCTCCAACGGAAACTCAATGCTATTTTTGCCATTAAGGAGAGCTGCTTAAAGAAAGCCTGGCCAGTTGAAAGAAAGCAGGTGTTGAATTTAGAGTTGAGAGACAGTTGATACTTGGCATGCTTATTGTTATGGATTGAATTGCCCCACCACCACCCAAAAGGATATGTTGACATTGTAATACCTGGTACCTTTGACTATGAACTGAATTTGAAATGTAATGAAGTTCAGATATCATTAGGTTGGGCCCTAATCCAATATGACTGGTGTCCTTGGAAGAAGTGAAAAAATGCTGTGTGAGGACAGACACACAGGGAAGATGTCACATGACAACAGAGGTAGAGATCAGACCAAGGCAGCTGCAGGCCAGAGAGCACCAAGGGTCAAACCCACCAACAGAAGTGGGGAAAGATTCTGCTGAGGATTTCAGAGGGAGCACGGTCCTACAGACACTTTGAAGTTGGACTTCTGTTCTCCGGAACTGTGCAAATAAATCTCTATTGTTTTGAGTCACCCAGTTCATATTACTTTGCCCTGGAAGCTGTATGAAACTAATACAGATTTGGTCCCAGTAAATGGAGCAACAGCTATCTAAAAACTGCAGAAATTGCTTTGAAATCAGGTAAAAAAAAAGAGGCTCGAAGTGTTTCAGGGCACTTGATAGAAAAAGCCTAGATGACCAAAGGTGATTCTGGTGAGAGCTCAGAAAGAGGAAAGGAGAGTTGCAGAGAAAGTTTCTCTTGTCCTAGGGAATACCTACATTATCAAAAGCAGAATGTTGCTAAAAATGGGAACATTGACAGTACTTCTGGTAAAGTCTCAGGATTGAGGGACAAGTTACTGGGCCCTGAAGGAAAATGATCTTTGTTATTAAGTGGCAGAGAACTTCCTGAGTTATGCTCTGCTGTTGGGAAGAGAGGAGAACGTAGATGAGATGAACTTGGATACATCAGTGAAGGTGCAGCATGGTCATTCTTTGCTGCATAAATGTAAGGTGCAAAAGGGAAAAATACTGATGAATGAACTGTTAAGGAAAAGAGAGCTCCTGGGGTTACAGGAAGCTGGAAGAGGCAAGGAAGGGTCCTCCCCTAGAGGTTTCAGATCCTGCTCACACCTCGATTTTGGACTTCTAGCCGACCCCCAACCAACCCACCCCACAACGTCGAGACAGTACATTTCTGTTTTTAAGCACCTTATTTGCCTTACTTGCTTAAGGCAGCCCTGGGAAATAAGTACATTTGGCAGATTTCATTCATTAATTCAGATTTTGAGTTAAAACCTTTTTAATAATTATGTTTGCTTTGTTGGTTAGAATATAGACAAAATTGTACTTTATATGTTGTAATAAAAAATTACATTAATCCAAAAGTAATTTGATTTCAGTGAACATGCCTTGATTGAAGCCTCTGCCGAAAGAAGTATTTTGACTTTCTGGATTTGAGCACTGTTCAGTTATCAGCATTTGACTGGAACACAGACCTAAAGCGCATTTGTTCTGCTAACTTTCTGATTTGCTTTCCCATGTGTGAAAAATCAGTGTTTAACTATTATACTTTCTTCAGATGATGTGTTTATTCTAAATAGTAAAGATTTCAATATGGACACCTTATTTTTCTTTATTAATACAAACAGTTCTGAAAATAGCTTTTTTAAAAACCTGCTTTGTTTCTTCAAGTTAGCCACTATTGCTATAACTTTGGTCCCCTAAAAATAGTGTCTGGCCTGTATGAAAGGCTGACTTGACATCTACTGATTAAATATACAATTCATAGGAATTATTTTTTAAGACTTTAAAGAGCTAAATAAGAAACCATTTCAATGAAAGAACAAAAAGCAAATATTTGACACATTCATTAAAAAATATATCAAATATCACGTCCCTAAATGGGCACTTTGTGTATGATGGGATATTCACTAGGACACCAAATTTATATCATTGTTTTTGGCTCACACTAAGAAAAACACAGAAGCAAAATAATTTTTTTCTATTTTAAACCCACTGTTATGTCTACCTTTGCCTTAAATCCTCCTGCCCAGTGGTGTTTGAGCTGGGGCAGAGAGTAACCTTAGAAAACTCAAAAGAAGAACCCTTTCCCCATGAGTTTCTTGTGTATGGATAATAAAGGGTAAATGTCCCTCATGTCCTATTCATGCTTGGTTGGGAGACTTGCCTTCCCCATGTGGAAGAGGAGGAGATAGACCACTGAACCCCTCTAACTTTATTTTCTCATTGGGGTTATGTATGTGCAAATGATGGAGTTAGACCTTGAATCCAGTCCAGGCTCTTGGTTATTATCTCTAATCCCCCTGGTTTTTACCTATAAAATGTAATTTAAAGTTTACCTTCATGCAGATGGTATGGGCTTCCCAGGTGGCTCAGTGGTAAAGAATCTGCCTGCCAATGCAGGGAATGCAGAAGACTCAGGTTCAATCCCTAGGTCGGGAAGATCACTGGGAGAAGGAAATGGCAACCCACTCCAGTATTCTTGCCTGGAGAATCCCACGGACAAAGGAGTCTGGCAGGCTATAGTCCATGGGGTCACAAAGAGTCAGAAATGACTTAGCAACTGAGCGTGCACGCAGATGGTATATGAATTAAATGAGATGATTGATATAAAGGATAAACCCAGTTGTTTTTGAAGAACTCAATCATCATCATCACTATCACCTTCACCTGTAAAATAGAGATAATGGTGACTTTCTGTCAAGGGTATTTTGAATGTAACATGACAGAGCACTTTTGTAAAGTGTTTAGCTCTGTGATGGGCACATAAGTTAAGTTTTCAGTAAGTTTTAGTTTCTTCCTTGAAACTCAGAACAGTTTAGGAAGATAACCCATTTTAGCAGAAGATTGTTAAAGGCTAAAGATGGTGACTTTTTTTGGAAGGTATTCAACCTGAAAAATGAAGAATAAAATAAAGCTCTTTGAAAATACATTAAGATTACCTTATTTTTTTTTCATTCAAAAGATAGCATGTAAAGGTGGAGGGAATTCTTGATTGCATGCTATGCTCAAGAGAAAAACGAACCTGTCCAAGCACTCTGAATGAAATTTTCTTTTTTGCCCTTTCTGTCTCCTTCCTGTCTTTGTGTTTTCCCTTTCTCCTGTCCACCATTTTATTTGTATATAATTGTGTATATATTACATAACTCACATTATTCTGAATGCTTGAACATATAGAGAGAAGATATGTTTCCTGCACGCAAGGGTTCTGTTTTCTAGAAGAAAGCTTACTGACTGGAGTGTTTATAATCTCTTTCACTATTGCTGTCATTCTAATTCCTTAAAATAATGCTTCTCAAATCTCTGTGCATGAGAATTACTTGGAAAGTTTGTTTAAAAATATTGTCTCTTCAGTTAAGAAATGCCGAACTAAGTGAGGGCCAAGGGAAGTGACTGTTCTTTCTCATTTTGGCTGCATATCCTTGGATTGTTTGACTTCCCCGAGTCTCAGAAACCTCTAGGCCCATTTTGCACAAAAAGAAATTAAGAGCCCTTTGTGTTTCTACAAAGACCATGTCTTCTCCTAGCAGTGTGTGTAACAGGGTGACAAGTGTTAGTGACTTAAGGAGTAAACATAACGCGTTTAGTACTCAGTCGGTGCGTTGAGAATTAGAAATGGCCAGTTAGCATGTTGGCTGTTTTCTGTTTTAGTGAGGCAGTTCTGCAGCATTAACTAAGCTGATTTGGAAAGGTCTCAGTCCAATTGCACAGCAGACATTTAGCTACTTCGGTCTCCCTCTCAAGTTAGCTTGGATTTCATTTTGATGTTTCCTCAAGATTTGAACTCAAGCAAGAAATAAGTATTGGCCTGAAAGTTTCCCTGCTCATTTACTGAGAAACTTTTTTTTTAGAGACGTCAAACTGACCCCCACCACCCAGACTACCAAAATGTGTTTCTTTATTTCCTGTGGCACCATTATAACGAAACCAAAGGCACCATTAATGGATTGATACCATCAATAAAGCCTTCTGTTTGACTGAGGTCTTTCCTTTCAAACCTAAGCTGAAGGTCAATTAGAACAATGATGGAAGGCAGTTAATTTCCTGTTTATAAATACAGACTGAGAACTGCAGTATTGATTGCTGCACTTTAAGGAAGGGACAACTGCTCTCATCTGTGGGCAGTCCAGGATGATGTAATTTATAAGGGCAGAGGGTTCAGTGTTGCTGCATATGTCAAGTGAATGATGATTTATTTGACTAAGACCACATAAGGGCTATGAGTCTGAAATACATGAGATAAAGTTCTGCCCTTTTAAGAGCTTAAAAAAATTAGGCATCAAATCAAGACTCAGACATTTTAAAAGATTTGTAAATCATTATCATAATTGTGGAAATGCTAAGTGTTTTTGGAGTTCAAAGAAGGAAAAGATCCATTTGATCATAGGCATTGCAATAGAATTCACAGAAGAAATGGGATTTGACCAGGATTCTAATGAATGGGAAAAGTAAGAGGTGTGGTCTCAACAATCCATGCCACACACAGTGATCAGAAGGGTATGGTGTGGAGAATGTGTGGGGACAGTGTTGTTGAATGAGTGGATAGCTGTTCTGGAGATTATTATCTATAAGCTCGTTCATTCTGTAGTTTGAAATGATTGAGCTGAAGGTTTAATCAAGGAGACCACAACCCCATATTTCCAAGGATAGACTATGATAGCATGTCCTACAGTGTACTCTATAGGAAGTTAAAACATGGCTCATGAAATGATGGTTCCATAGCCAAATAAGTTTTTAAATAAATAAAATTAAAAGGATTACATTTTGATTACAGGCTTCTCAGAACCTTGAACAAACTACCATAAAGTTATCATTCTCTAAGAATTGAATGGAGTATATAGCATTTCCAAAGATGACTTGACCACAGAAAGAAATTAATTAAATATGTTTGAATGTTTACACACATATATATAGACAGGTAGGAGGCATAAGTATAGGTTAGTAGGTAGAGATTCTGATTTTATTTTTCTACAGTACCTCATAGAAAAAGTGTTTTCAGAGCATACTTCCAGAAGTATTCATAAATATATATATATATATATATATATTTTTTTTTTTTTTGACTAGGCTTTTACTAAATCTAAATAACTTTCAGTGTGTGATTTTGTCAATGTCCAGATCACTCATTTCTTATGACAGCTCTTTCCCCTTTGTAATGTCATTCTAAGAAGCCTATAAATGCCTTCTTTGGAGAAGAGACTGTGTAGGTATTCTGCCCAGTTTTTCATTGGATTGTTTCTTTATTTTTTTTTATTTTGAGCTGTGTGAGCTGTTTCTGTATTTTAGAGATTAATCCCCTGTGAGTTGCTTTTGTTTGCAAATATTTTCTCCCATTCTGAGGGTTGTCTTTTCATCTCCTTTATGGCTTTCTTTGCTGTACAAAAGCTTTAAAGTTAACTAGGTCCCATTTATTTACTTTGTTTTTATTTTCATTACTCTAGGAGGTGAGTCAAAAAAGTTCTTGCTGTGATTTATGCCAAATAATGTTCTTCCTATGTTTTCCTCTAAGAGTTTTATAGTGTTTGGTCTTACATTTAAGTCTTTAATTCATTTTGAGTTTATTTTTTGTGCATGGTGTTAGGGAGTGTTATAATTTCATTCTTTTATGTGTAGCTGTCCAATTTCCCACCATCACTTATTGAGGAGACTGTCTTTTCCCCATTGTGTATTCTTGCTTCCTTTATCATAAATTAGGTGATCATAGGTGTGTGGGTTTATATTTGGGTTTCTATACAGTTCCATTGATCTATGTATCTGTTTTTGTGCAAGTATCATACTGTCTTGATTACTGTAGCTCTGAAGTATAGTCTGAAGTCAGGGAGCCTGATTCTTCCATTTCCATTTTTCTTTCTCAAGATTTCTTTGTTTATTTGAGCTATTGTGTTTCCACACAAATTGTAAAATTTTTTGCTCTAATTCTGTGGATAATACCATTGGTAATTTGATAGGGATTGCCTCAAACTGTAGAATGAAGTAAATCTGAAAGGTAAAAGCAGATATCATATATTAATGCATATATGTGAAATCTAGAAAAATGGTACTGATGAACACATTGGTGGGGCAGGAATAAAGATGCAGATACAGAGAACAGATGTGGACATGGCGGGGAGGGGAGGTGGGATGAATTGGGAAGTTGGGATTGACATATATATACTGCCATGTATAAAATGAATAGCTAGTGGGAACCTGTTAAGTAGCATGGGAAGCTCAGGTGCTCTGTGGTACCCTAGGTGGGAGGTGATTAGGAAGGGGGCATGGGACGAAGAGCCAAGAGAAAGGGGATATATTTGTACATATAGCTGCTTTACTTCATTTTACATGAGAAACCAATACAGTATTGTAAAGGGACTACACCCCAATAAATTATATATATATATATATATATATAAAACTATATATTTATAACTTATATATATAATATATATAAAATATTTATATATAAAAATATATATATATTTAAAAGAAGTCTAAGGAAATGTCAGAATTTGTGGCGTAAGAGGTGCAGTGCCTTCTCAAGAATGTATGGTGTTTTTAATGGTAAAAAGAGATTATATATAGTTAGGGAATTGGATTTATCGGATATTGCCTGTCTAGTTAATCCAACAAATGTCAAAATGAACACCAAATTCTCATTAGACTTTGGAACTGGGATAGCATTACCAGAAACTCTGGAAGAACATAAGTACTTTATATTACTATTAAATGAGAATAAAGTTTAATGACAAACAACTGGCTAAAATTAAACAATTTTAACTTTTGGACCAAGACAGCTATGATGAAGTCCAATTTTCTTAAGAAATTATGCATCTGTCCTATAAATAACTTCTTTATATATAAGATATGGCTGGAAGATTCATTTTTGCCATGGGCTTTCATTCTTGTTTATTTTTTGGTCCTTTCCCCTCTGATGTCCTGGGAAAGATATGAACTTTTATTCTGAAGTTAATTTTCACAATCTCGTTTCAAACAATTAAATCTCAAGACCTTTATGCCAGTATTACTCAGGGAGCAATAAACCTTTAGGAAGGAATTACGGATTGGGAATCCTGTACTTACTGGTTTGAGTTCTGAAAATATCCTTTGACTGACCAAGTGCACATTTTATCTCCTTCAGTCATGGATAAATCAATTTTGCATTGTCCTTAGAACTCTATGTTAAATCAAGAAAGTTTAGACCCTAATCATGCCTTGAGATCTTGAGCTTCCCACCTTTTTAGTTCTTATAGCTATTACAGACGCAGACCATGAGTAGACTATGGGTAAAGTACAAAATAAATGAAAAGCTGAATATAATAGAATAACATCATGTATGAATTTTATATATCCATGTTCAATTGTATGACATAGAGGGAGAGAGAGAGCATGAGGAGAGGGGGTGAGAAGAAGGAAATGACGTAATCTTCTGTGTTCGTCCTCCTGTTCAAATAAGACCTTGGCCTTTATAGTCCCACGTGGGTGTGCTTAGTCACTCAGTCACGTCCACCTCTGCGACCCCATGGACTGTAGCTTGCCAGGCCACTCAGTCCATGAGATTGTTCAGACAAGAATACTGGAGTGAGTTGCCATTTCCTCCTTCAGGGGATCTCCCCAACCCAGGGATTGAACCCCCATCTCCTGTATTGGCAGGTGGATTCTTTACACTGAGCCACTTGGGAAGCCAAAATGCAAATAAAAATAAAAGCAGTCAGTGCTGAACTTTTATATTTCTAAGAGTCCAGCTCCTGGCTTTAAGGAACAATTATTTAAAAAACAAAAGCAAAATTGTAAAGTAATTAGCCTCCAATTAAAATAAATTTATATTTTAAAAAAACTTTCACAGTTAACTTAGACTGTGAATGTGTATACTTTTTTTTAAAATTTTCACTTTGTTCACTTCCCTACTTATTCCAATGTAAGATGCTGAAAGTCATAGGATTACATAACTTTAGAACTGAAAGAAACCAAAGAAATTATTTAGCTTAACCATCTTTATTTACTGATAGGAAAATCAAGATCCAAAGAGAGGAAATAAATTAAGTTTACTGAATTTCAGAAGGGGAGATAAAATTTGGTTTCTTTAATTATAATGTATCTTTTCCTCTGTGTTTAGAAATCAGATAATTATGCTTGGTGAGCATTTTCACGAAAGGAAATTAAGTGGACTTTGAGTGGCTGGGAATAGGGGTGGTAGCAGACAGCAGTGAGGAATGTTTTATCTTATGGGTAGAACCTGAGTGTTTAGAATACAGACCCTTTCTTTGTTTTTACATTAATATTCCCCAAAGAAGGAAAGCTGTAGTGTAATTTTTAAGCAATGAACTTGTGTGGAACTGTGCAGAATAGACAATTATCATTAGTATAGATTATGATTACATCATGCAAAATGCCAGACTGAATGAAACACATGCTGGAATCAAGATTGCTGGGAGAAATATCAATAATGTCACATATGCAGATGACACCACCCTTATGGCAGAAAGCAAAGAACTAAAGAGCCTCTTGATGAAAGTGAAAGAGGAGAATGAAAAAGTTGTCTTAAAATTCAGCATTCAGAAAACTAAGATCATGGCATCCAGTCCCATCACTTCATGGCAAATAGGTGGGGAAACAACGGAAATAGTGACAGACTTTATTTTCTTGGGCTCCAAAATCACTGCAGATGGTGACTGCAGCCATGAAATTAAAAGACACTTACTCCTTGGAAGAAAAGCTATGACCAACCTAGACAGCATATTAAAAAGCAGAGACATGACTTTGCCAACAAAGGTCCCTCTAGTCAAAGCTATGGTTTTTCCAGTAGTCATGTATGGATGTGAGAGTTGGACTATAAAGAAAGCTGAGCGTCGAAGAATTGATGCTTTTGAACTGTGGTGTTGGAGAAGACTCTTGAGAGTCCCTTGGACTGCAAGAAGATCCAACCAGTCCATTCTGAAGGAGATCAGTCCTGAATATTCATTGGAAGGACTTATGTTGAAGCTGAAACTCCAATACTTTGGCCACATGATGTGAAGAACTGACTCACTAGAAAAGACCCTGATGCTGGGATCAATTGAAGGTGGGAAGAGAAGGGGATGACAGAGGATGAGATGGTTGGATGGCATCACTGACTTGATGAACAAAACTTTGAGTATGCTCCAGGAGTTGGTGATGGACAGGGAAGCCTGGCATGCTTCAGTCCATGGGGTTACAAAGAGTTGGACATGACTGAGTGACTGAATTGACTTACTGATTGATTCTGATTAATTATATCCACATTCATTAAGAGTCTATTATTTTTAAGAAAACTCAGCCCTAAAGTAAGCCCATTCTCTCTTCTATCAAATGCTACTCTATATTGGAAAGATTGTAATGGCACTTTGGAAAGGTGTGATCATCCCTGGGAAACATTAGAGTAAAGCATGTATTAACAGCAGCAAAGAAAAGATGCTAATATTTCCCAGAGACGTCCACTTGAGGGGCCAACATATAATACTTGGTTCTCCAGCAAACAATGAACTTGTAATAGGGGTCTATGACTATTATGCTTTCAAGTATATTTTTTGTTGAACTGTATATTTATTGGGATGAATATAAATACAGATGATGTGGTTTGCATTGAGGTCTCTGCAGTGTCCACTAGAGAGTTTGAGAAGGAAGAAATGAGGTCTTTGTTCTCCTCATCCCAAAATTACATGATGTTTTATGGGTCCCTAAACTTTTCGGTGTTTCATCTCCTCCACCCAAAATAAGGGTAATAAAAACTACTTAGCTGATGATAATGATGGTAGATAGATTTTAGCTACACTTACTGTGTGCTAGGTACTATGCTAAACACTTTACATGATTATCTTATTTAAAATTCACAACAGATCTATGAAATAGCTACTAGTATGATACTCATTTTACAGAACTGAAGAAACTGAGACTAAGAAAAGCTGTGTCATTTACCACTAAATAATACCATTAGTAAGTGGAAGAACCCTATTTGAATCCATGCTCCCAGTCACCCTTTTATATATGAAAGCATTTTGAGAATAGACATATACAGAAATATAGGGAATTTTTTTCTTGGTTGCACTCTTGTAGAAATCAAAGCAGTGGCAAGAAAGATTACTTCATTTACTAGATCCCCCTTTTTTAGACATAAGTGTAGGCTCCCCTGGTGGCTCAGTCGATAAAGAGTCTGCCTGCAATGCAGGTGACCTGAGTTTGATCCCTGGCTTAGAAAGATCCACTGGAGAAGGAAATGGCAACCCACTCCAGAATTCTGGCCTGGAGAATTCCATGGACAGAGGAGCCTGGTGGGCTACAATCCATGGGGTCACAAAGAGTCTGATGCGACTGAGTGACCAATTTGCACTTTTCACTTTCCTTTTTTAGAAGCAAACGGAATAGTGCTTTAATTTCCTACTCCAGCTATCTTTTCCCGCTGAGCAAATATGACTTGTATAACACATCACAGTTCATGAGTGTTCCATGTTAAGTTTGTCAAATACTGTACTGACCTTTAGGAGTAGGCAGAGTGTGGCAGAGGTGTTTTGGCCCCCAAATAATTGAAAGGCTTTTGTATTGCTATTGATTTTTTTTTAAGTCAAGACTCCAGCAGTTCCCTGGCTCTAACATTAATTACAGCATTTTTCTGCAGTTGAACTGAAATGCTACATGGAATAAGGTCATTCTACACATTTTACATTTGTTGAGCTCTGTTTGGAGCAGAGTCTCTAGAGTCCTAGCTGTAACTTGAGAATAAATTGGATGTTACCAGGTACTCACACACATTTTTGTTAACCCTAAGTCATATTTTTACCAAAGGGGGTCAGGGTTACCACCTTTAGGATTCCCTCTTGGAGATCACCCACCTACCTTTTAATAGATCAGCACTTCAAGTATACCTTAGATTGTGCTTCCCAAACTCTCATGTGTACATTAGTCACTAGGCAGCCAGTGAAAATGCAGATGCTAATTCAGGAGGTCTGGGGTGGAACTAGGTGATGCTGATACCACTGCAGTATAGTCTGAGAGTTGACCTAGTAAAGGGCACTTCTGTATCCTAGTGGAAGGAACTGATACAGCATGTCAATTCAGGGGGAGCAAATTAGGGGGCAACTTCTTAAAATTGGTTGTAGTAACTTTCATAGGAACATTGTGAAACTGGTAAAATGTGTGTGTAGACACTTCCTTAAATACAAGCAAACACTATGTTTCCATCTTTCCTTCTGTTCTCTTATTCTCTGAGTCATTAAGTGAATGTTCTCCCCAAGAGGCCTCCATGGGCATCTCTTTGCCTTTCCCATTTGACCCGTATCGCGTAAGACTTCTCCCTCTTCTTTCTCTCTCTAACCTGCATCAGAAGTTAGCTGTGACCTTCCCCATACATTCACAACCTTACCCTCAATGTAGCACCAATGTAATCAATTCAAAGTCTCGATCCAAAGACGAACAATTCAGGGAAGTTGGATGAAGAGAGATTTTTGAGCAAAGGACATTGCTGGGATCCTTGAGATGATGGCATGCAGATCAGGGTAACTGTTAGCACTGATGGATGCTTCAAGCACTTGTTCTGTCTACTCAGCAGACAAGTCCCTTGTACTTGCTCCTCTAGATGCTCAGGCTTCCATGCTGAGCAGCATTTCCTTTTTGTTTCAGAAGCTCTTATTTTTTCTGTATTTGTGAAGAAAAAGAAAGTAGTATACTTATTCCTTTCCCTTTGGGACCATATCTGTCCAGTCTCTCATTTCTGTGCCTCTTCCCAAGCTTTCCCTGCAGCCAGCAATGTGCTACACAAGTTATAGATAACACAGGAAGGCAGCTTAAATTATTTTTCAATATTTTATGAGAGTGAAAATGCCAAGTCATATATTTTAGTGAACACATGCAACTAAAAAATTCAGTGTTTCCTTAACTGAGGAACTAAGGGACTAGTAACAAGGACAAGTGGCAGTTTCATCTCAGCTCTTGGTAAAGACTCTAGGGAGAGAAACCATTCCAAGAAATAAATATATTTTATCTGCATCCACAACTATTTATTTTGAAAACACTTTACAAACACTAATTAAACTGTCTACTAGCTTTAAGAATAATGAGGACAGACCATAAGGCAGTCAGCTCAAGTGCTTTCATGGAAAAGCTTTTCTTTCATTTCTGGGGGTTCTGGAGTCATATAACTCTCCCCACAGTCATTTCAGGACACAACGAGGGAGAGAAAATGTACAGCAAAGTGATCAAGAGTTTGCCTTCCTGGGCCAGGCAGGACCTGGTTCTGGGTACTTACTAGCTGCGTGGTCTTACATGGAGAACTTCAGGTGCTCTGAGATCTGGTTTCCTCATCTTTTGAACAGGGACTGCTGAGGACTATACATTTTAGGCTGGAGGCAAGACTGACTTTCTTAGACACAGTGGGTACAGCACCCATGATACTTTTGGAGTGCCACAAGAATATTTCCAATTTGAGTTGCCAACATCCAGGGGATCATCAAAAAAGCAAGAGAGCTCCAGAAAAATATCTACTTCTGCTTTATTGACTATGTCAAAGCCTTTGACTGTGTGAATCACAGCAAACTGAAAAAATTCTTAAAGAGATGGGAATACCAGACCACCTGACCTGCCTCCTGAGAAATCTGCATGCAGGTCAAGAAGCAACAGTTAGAACTGGACGTGGAACAACAGACTGTTTCCAAATCAGGAAAGCAGTACGTTAAGGTTGTGTAATGTCACCCTGCTTATTTACCATATATGCAGAGTACGTCATGAGAAATGCTGGACTGGATGAAGCACAAGTTGAAATCAAGATTGCTGGGAGAAATATTAATAACCTCAGATATGCAGATGACATCAGTCTTAAGGCAGAAAGCAAAGAACTAAAGAGCCTCTTGATGAAAGTGAAAGAGGAGAGTGAAAAAGTTGGCTTAAAACTCAACATTCATAAAACTAAGATCATGACATCCAGTCCCATCACTTCTTGGCAAATAGATGAGGAAACAGTGAAGACAGTGGCTGATTTTATTTTGGGGGGCTCCAAAATCACTGCTGATGGTGACTGCAGCCATGAAATTAAAAGACACTTACTCCTTGGAAGGAAAGTTATGACCAACCTAGACAGCATATTAAAAAGCAGAGACATCACTTTGCCAACAAAGGTCCATCTAGTCAAAGCTATGATTTTTCCAGTAGTCATGTATGGATGTGAGAGTTGTACTATAAAGAAAGCTGAGCGTCGAAGAATTGATGCTTTTGAACTGTGGTTTTCGGGAAGACTCTTGAGAGTCCCTTGGACTGCAAGGAGATCCAACCAGTCCATCCTAAAGGAAATCAGTCCTGAATATTCATTGGAAGGACTGATGCTGAAGCTGAAACTCCAATACTTTGGCCACCTGATCCAAAGAAGTGACTCACTAGAAAAGACCCTGATGCTGGGAAAGATTGAAGGTGGGAGGAGAAGGGGATGATAGAGAATGAGATGGTTGGATAGCATCACTGACTCAATGAAAATGAGTTTGAGTACGCTCTGGGAGTTGGTGATGAACAGGGAAGCCTGGTGTGCTGCAGTCCATGGGGTCGCAAAGAGTTGGACACAACTGTGCGACTGAGCTGAAGAATATTTCAAAATGAGAAGAAACACTTAACTTTAAAGCCAGAGAGGGCTTTTTATTATGCAATATGTTTATCTTCATAATCATTTTGGGGTTTGGAACACATTTTCTGAATAGGGCTAGGCAGTAAACATTTAAAGCTTTGTAGATCAAGATGGTCTTTGTTTTTTTGTAACTCCTTGAACCTGCTATTGTAGTGTGAAAATACCCATAGCCAACACACACACACACATATGTACACACCAGTGTGCATGGCTGTACTCCAATAAAACCTTATTTACAACAGGCAGCAGGCTGGATTTGATTCCTAGGTCTTAGTTTCCTGACTCCTGTCTTTAGTAATTATTGATAATTGAAATGAATTTTAATTTTATCCATTCACTTTCTGTGAACTATCCCTTAAAGAATGTGAACAAGAGGGAGAAGAAGTAAGTAATAGCCTTTGTGGTATTCCAGACAGCCAAACAGAAGAACTCCTCAAAGTCTTAGTTATTCAAGATTCATCTCAGGAGAACAAGCCATCATAATTTTCTGCACTGTACCAAGGAAAGAATTCAAGCATAACGTAACAAAATGCTGTGGTCACACCTCAGTGTTCTCAGACCACCTTGTGTGGAAGAGTAAAATACTCATAAAGCAAAGCATCTTTATTGAGGATCAACATATGTCCTTAATCATAAGCAGAAATTGCACATGCCAACGTACCTAGTTATGCTCTGCAGCTCTCCTTTTAATTTGAAGCTGTAGAAGGTCTCTCCCTGGGATTCCTGGGGCCAATCAGGCAGTTTCATAAAGACAGAGGACATTAAATAATTACGTAGGAGGAGCAGAAAGGTCTTCCCAAGAACTAAGCCTCAGCTGACTTAGAGGTGAGCCTGACCCCATGCATTATAAGGTCTGTTCGTGACTGGAGAGGAAAGCCATATATAACCTGAAGTCAGAACTTAGTTATCATCAAATTTGCCCTAGGAAACAAATGGCTAAATTGGTGTATATTGGTGACTGTGTATATAAAACAGTGGTGGCTCCTAGAAGTAAGAGGAAAGGGAAAGACATTGCCTGGAGTGTTACTGAATACAAGTTTCTGAGCCCAACATGCAGTGAGGCCAAGCAAACAAAAACATCAGAGTTTGGAGCAGAGAAAGGTTGCAGGGCCATACAAGGAGATGGGTGACTCATGACCCAAAACACCCCCAAACTCTTCAGAGGGTTTTAGCAAAGCACTTTTAAAGGCAAGGTGAGGAAGAAGCAGGGTTCGTTGTTGCAGACTTCTTGGTGTAGGAATCCTTTGCTCTTGTAGTTTTCTACATAGGTTAGGTCAGGATGTTCCTGTAAACCTCCAATAAGACAAATGTTACTCTTTGTTCTGCAACTTTTTATCTCTGTATGAATGGACTCTTAAAGGTCAGAGCCCCAAAAAGGGGCTACCCTGAATGTTTTAGGTTATAGGCAACATTCTTTTACATAAGATGCAGGGCTAACATGACTAAGCACAGGCAACAAAGCCCAAGGGTTAGAGCTAAAGAAACAGATCTAATATGGAATCAGATTTGTTCTTTCCTATTAGTAGGAGTAAATTTGGACTCAAATCCAGACTCGGCTGTTTATTTTGCGTTAGAAATGTTGTTTTAACTGAAGCCTCAGTTTTTGTGATGATCAGAGTTAAAAATACTTATTTATACAATGTGCATGGTAGTTGTGAGGATTAACTGAGATTTTTCATGTAAAGACTGTACATCATTGATTGACATGAAATAGGTGCTCAATGAATGGTTGAATTTTAATTCCTGTTAGGAGTAATGGAAGAAGAAAAGGGAGGACCTAGAAAGCATTGGTGATAAAACTTTGGGCTCTAGAATTTGATAATTCCCTCTGTTCAATTGTTAGGTATATTATATTGCATATTTTCTGATCTTGAGTTTTCTTATCTGAAAAATGGACATAAATATACCTCATGAGGAATATACCTCATGAGACTGGTAAGATTAAATATGGTATGCAAAAGAAGCCTCACATGGTCCCTGTTATGTTTTTCAGTTGCCAATCATGTCTAACTTTTCGTGACCCCATGGACTGCAGTACACCAGGCCTCCCCATCCCCCACCATCTCCTGGAGTTTGCCCAAGTTCATGTCAATTGCATCAGTGATGCCATCTGACCATCTCATCCCCTGTCATCCTGAAACTCTCATCTTTAGTGAGTTTAGGCAAAGCTTGAAAGACTGCAGAGAATAGGGCACAGTGCCTAGCATAGGGCAGAATGCTGGCATATTGTAGAGGCTCGTCCCTTTCTTCCTTCTCCTCATCACTGCTTAGTATGAGGCATGAGTTTTGGGGTCCCTCCTAGAGACCTGTAGTGACCTTTAAGGGCATGTAAGTCTTCTTAAAACTGTGGATATTAGAGGTTAGGGTTTGGGGATTTTGTTTTTATCCATATGTACATTTTCCTGAGTAAAAAATCATAGCTTTTATTCACTTCTTAGGGGGATCCATGACCCAAACTGCTTTACAAGCCATGCCATTAGACAAAGTATTCTTATACTTTGAGGAGATCTTTTGTAGCCTGAATTATAATAGCTTATGATGATAATCCAAACGATCAAGAATTGTTACCTTAAATTAGTATACCATATTCAAGGAGATAGCCAAAACTGTATAGTAGTATATTTTAGTGATATTTCCAGATACTAAAGGTTCTCATGTGAAAGGATGAAATTAAAGATGTGAGTTTCAGTACTTGGGAAAAGCTGCAGCTGCTGCTGCTGCTGCTAAGTCGCATCAGTCGTGTCTGACTCTGTGTGACCCCATAGATGGCAGCCCACCAGGCCCCCCCATCCCTGGGATTCTCCAGGCAAGAACACTGGAGTGGGTTGCAATTTCCTTCTCCAATGCATGAAAGTGAAAGGTGAAAGTGAAGTCGCTCAGTCGCGTAGGACTCGTAGCGACCCTATGGACTGCAGCCTACAAGGCTCCTTCATCCATGGGATTTTCCAGGCAAGAGTACTGGAGTGGCTTGCCATTGCCTTCTCCATTGGGAAAAGCAGGATATGTGAAATAACTTATTCCTTAATGATTCTGGGTAGGGATCCTATGGTAAAAAAATAAAAATAATAACATGCAGTAGCTAATATGTATTTACCATTTTGAAGATAATTTTCTAAAGAGTTACTTATATGTATTACACCATTTAGTCCTCTCCATAACCCCAGGATAATTCACAATTATGCCTGATTTCTTGGCATCAGTCCTTTCCATGAGTTGGAAAGGATATCCATTTGATGGGAACTGAAAGCAGCTGCAAAGACAGAATTGAGCCCATTAGCTATTGCTAGCAATGAGCACTTGACTCACTTGCTGTAAGGAGAGATGCCCTGAGGGCCAGAGCTGAAAAAAAGCACAGTCAGAGAAGAACAGACGTGGCAGGTCAAGCAGAGTTCTCTAATGCTGCAAATTCTAGAGTCTCCCACGTTCATATTGATTTACTAAATTGAGAAAGTATACTCATAAAGACAGGCATAATTTATGAAGTAGTCAGCTTCTAGCAAGGGAGTTGCATGTAAATAACATACAATACTTCCAAGCCAACCTAGGGACCTGAGAGCCTAGGGAAAATAAATTGGTTTATATGTGAAAATGATCTCTTTCTGGATGTGAACAGGTTCTCTCCAAATTCAGATTCATTTATTTCTTGAGCACCTTGTAATAAAGAGAAAATATGAAAATACTTGTATTTTATAAAGGATTGAGAAGGGGACGACAGAGGATGAGATGGTTGGATGGCATCACTGACTCAATGGACATGAGTTTGAGTAAACTCCGGGAGTTGGTGATGTTCAGGGAGGCCTGTGTGCTGCAGTCCATGGGGTCACAAAGAGCAACTGAACTGAACTGATATCAATAATAAAGAATGGCTATAGTAAACAATAAAAAACAACTGAATTAAAAATGGGCAAAAGACTTAAATAAATGTTGCACAAAAGAAAGTTTGTGACTAGCCAATAAACACATGAAGAGATCCTCAGCATCATTAGTCACTGTGCGTGCTAAGTCGCATCAGTCATGTCCGACTCTGTGACCCAGTGGACTGTAGCCCACCACCCTCCTCTGTCCATGGGATTCTCCAGACAAGAATACTACAGTGGGTTGCCATGCCCTTCTCCAGGGAATCTTCTTTTTTTTTTTTTTTTTTTTCAGGGAATCTTCTTGACCCAGGGATCAAACCCACGTCTCTTATGTCTCTGCATTGACAGGCAGGTTCTTTACCACTAGCACCACCTGGGAAGTCCCATTAGTCAATGCTGCTGCTGCTGCTGCTAAGTCGCTTCAGTCGTGTCCAACTCTGTGCGACCCCATAGACAGCAGCCCACCAGGCTCTGCCATCCCTGGGATTTTCCAGGCAAGAACGCTGGAGTGGGTTGCCATTGCCTTCTCCGCTCATTAGTCACTGCTGCTGCTGCTGCTAAGTTGCTTCAATTGTGTCCAACTCTGTGCGACCCCATAGACAGCAGCCCACCAGGCTCCCCCGTCCCTGGGATTTTCCAGGCAAGAACACTGGAGTGGGTTGCCATTTCCTTCTCCAATGATGAAAGTGAAAAGTGAAAGTGAAGTCACTCAGTCATGTCAGACTCCTAGCGACCCCATGGACTGCAGCCTACCAGGCTCCTCCGTCCATGGATTTTCCAGACAAGAGTACTGGAGTGGGTTGCCATTGCCTTCTCCACTCATTAGTCACTAGGGATATCCAAGTTAAAACACCATTGAGATAGTATTACACACATGCCAGCTGATTAAAAGATCATCTACACCATATGTTAAGGATATGGTGTAACTGAAACTTTCATATGATGCTGAGCCTGTAAACATTACAACCACATAGCAGAATTATTTTATATTTTCCTGTAAAGTTAAACATATATCCACTTTATGATGCAGAAGATTCTAAGTAGCTAAGAGAAATTAAAATATATTTCCACAGAGGGCTTTCAAAAGAATATTTATAACAGCTTTTTCATAATAACTAAAAAATGGAAATAACTAAGTATTTATCAACATAAGAATGGATAAATTGTGGTATATATATGTGTGTGTGTGTGTGTGTGTGTGTGTGTGTGTGTGTGTGTGTTAGTCACTTATTTATGCCCGACCCTTTGTAACCCCATAGACTCTAGCCCGTGTGGCTCCTCTGTCCATGGAATTCTCCAGGCAAGAATACTGGTGTGGGATGCTATTCCCTTCTCCAAGGGATATTCCTTGCCCAGGGATCAAACCCTGGTCCCCTACATTACGGGCAGATTCTTTACCATTTGAGCTACCAGGGAAGCCATATATATATTTACCAATTAAAAAATACTGAACTACTGATACACACAACAATACAGATGAATCTAAAGCAATATTATGTTAAGTAGAAGAAACTAGACACAAAACAGTATATACTGTATGACTCCATTTATAAAAATTTCAGGAACAGGCAAAACTGAACTCTGTGCTAGGAATCAGAACTGTTGTCTGTAGGATTTAGGAGCTAACTGAAAAGGAAACCAGGGGACTTTGGAAGTGAGAGTGTTCACTGAGATGGTGGTTTCATGAGTTTCTGTGTTTGTCAAGATATGTTAAATTGCAAACTTATAACCTCTGAATTTCACTGTATGTAAATGTTCTTAAAATGAAAAACGAAAAGAAAATGGCTGGTAGGATTCAGATAAGGTCATCTAATACCACGTACTTCATTTGCCCAGTGCCTAAATTGGTAATTTCAACTAGGAAGTCCCAACTAAGATCTCATTGAAGATTTGAGTGAATGTTTCAGCCATTTCTTTCCCCCACCCCTTTTAGCATCTTTGTAGCACTTAGCACCTTTACTTAAAGATTTTTCTCTTTCTTTTTTTTTTTTTTTTTAGATTTTTGCAACTCTTTCTGTCTAAATAGATGGTAAATTCGTTGGGAGCATCATCTAATCAGTGGCTCTCAAATTTTAATATGCACAAGAATTAGCCAGGGAATTTATTAAAATGTAGTTCCAGGCCTCATCTTGCAGATATTCAGTATATTTGGCTTTGAGCTGAAGAATCTGTGTTTTTTTAAGTAGCATTTCAGATGATGGTCCACTGACCACCTTTCAAGAAATGCTGACCTCTATAAATTGAACTATTTCTGTCATATCCATGAGGCTTTGAGTGCTGTGTGGCAAGAAATAAATTAGTAAATAAACTAGATAAGTTTGAATCCCTCTAACACTAGTTTTCAACTGTGGCTAGATTTTTTTTTTTCTAGAGGGGAACGGTATTAAAAGCTTCAGACAAATTCTAGGAATGATCCTAAATTAAAAGATCATTTTCCCCAGCTCTCTCATTGTCCAGATGTGGGAACTGAAGTCCAGAGAGCAACAGGGACTTTCCCACAGCTGTTTAGTTAGCAAGAGCTGCGTGGAGGCTAGAACTCACATCTCCTGACTCCTTATCTAACTCAGTTCTCCTTGTCATGCAATGACTTTGTCAAGATCAGAAAGGACATTGTTTCTCAAATAGGGGTGATTTTATCCCCCAAGGGGCATTTGGCCATGCCCCAAGATATTTTCGATCATCACTATTAGGGTAGGGATCAGAGAGTGGTATATGGCTGCTCTTTAGAAAGCACACCACACAGTGCAGTCCCTGCCACCAAGAACTGTCAGGCCTCACATGTCTGTAGTACAAGGTGGAAGAACTGTGGGCTAGTCCCTGTGGAGTTCAGTGGTCCCAGATAACTCTTCCTGGACATGACTCAGCCTTGTGCAAGCACCGTGCATTAGGATCTCCCTCAACCACGCTGGGGGCTGCTGCTCCATGTGCTTCTTGCCCACCCTGGCTCTAAGTCCGAGGCCTGGCTGCAGACTCTCCTTTCCTGCTGCAGGCAGCTTGGACAGACTCCTTAGCGCTGCTGTGGCAGCACGTGTCATTTCTTCGACACAGCATCTGCCAGCAGCCGGCCAGGGAGTCCTGAACATGGGCCACCCCAGCCCGCCAGCAGCTCTCTGGTGAGGCAGGAGCTGCTCGAGCTGGTCACAGAAAGAGCAGCCAGCTGGGCTTGAAGGAAAGCAGATTTAATTTGGGTCCTGATTGAAGTAGAAACTAGTTTAGAGACGTGCCCTCTCTAATTTGAGATTTTTAAAAGGATAATTGGGGTAACTGGTAGAAAGGGAACCTTGTAACTCAGGATATAAGGAAGGAAGGATGCTCAGTGTGTGCCCCAAGTCTGTTTGGCCTAGTTTTCAATGTATTAGGGTAGCATTAACTTGACATGCACACACTGGGTCTCAAGGGTTCAGTACTTCCTAACCATGTGACTTTGGAGATTTATCAATACTAAACCACTTCAAGCCTTACAAAATACTGATGATAATAGTGCTGATACTATAGAGTCATTTTAAAGATGAAACGAGCTAATGAGTGTAGAGAAAGATTATAGTGAAGTGACTGGTATGCAGTTAAATGCAATAAAAATGATCACTAATCGTATTAATTTCCTGCACCACTAACTTGCAAGATATGGCAGACTCTACCTGCCTCTGACAATACAGCAAGCCCACCTCTTCTTTTTTATGCCAGTATATGTTGGACACAGGTTCTCCCTGCCTTCTTTACAACCAGCTACCCTCTTTGCAAAGTAATTCTATCTATTCTTTCAACCGTCCACAAAAGGGACCCTCCCTTGTCCCCACGAATCAGCCTTTCACCTGCTGCCCCCACCCCCAATTCTGTTTCTTCTTGCCTGAACTGACTACTCCTGCCCACAGCCCCATTTGGAAGTGGCCCTCCTGTGTCATGGCCTGTCTTCAGCATGCCAAAGCTCATGATGATGGTTGAGTGTTTGGGTTCTCCCAAGGCTGGTGATATTAAAAGAGGTCAGAGCACACTTGGGATCCAGTTGGATGAGGAAAAAAAGCCCTTTGCTTCCCTGTGCCTTTTCGTTTCTTGTTGGCCACAAAGTAGCTCATGTCTTATTTAGAAATCTGTTCTGACTAGTTCTATCAGCTTATTCCTCTTTCCCATTTCTCCAAAAGGACTTCAATCCATCCAAAAGATAGGAGGAGACAACATACTCTGTGACTTCTATTTTCTTCCAGTCCCTACCCCAAGCCAACACTTTTAGCAAAGTCTGCTGTAACAAAGCAAACACTCCTCAAAACACCAGAGCTGCACACAACTCCTGGAAAGCTCTGCAGGAATGTATATTTCTTCCGCAGCTTCAAGCAGTCAATTCAGTGTGTTGCAGTTATGAGGAGGCCTGTTTGAATCCTGGAAGTTTTGGGTGAGGGCACAGAAAGAAGAGCAATAAAGCACTTGGGGGAAGGAAGTGGCCAGACCTGAGAAAGGCAGAGAGAAGGCAAAAAAAGATGTACAGAAGGAGTGGCACATTTCTTGGAAAGGGAGGCACTGGGGCTTGAAGTGAAGATCCCCAGGACTGCAGAGTGAGAAATCAGAGAGGCAATCATCTACTTCATTTTGATTGGCCCTGCCTGAAGGCCGCAGTCAGCTGTGTCCTCTTCCTTGTTGCTAATGCCAGAGCAGGCCTGGCTGGCCTGGATCTCCATGTGATTTATCAGCAAACCACACCAAGAACTGGATCACTTCCAAGTGGCCCCCTGTGTGCTGGTTCTTGAACTTGGGGTTTAGGAAGACAACATAGAATTTGCACCTTCCAGTTACATGTCTGCCTGTCTGTTGACATCTTCCAATTACATTTCTGTGGTTTGCATTTTAACACCATAAAAACGGTTTTGAGTTAATCTTTGAAATATTCATAAAACCCATACAGTATTGAAAAGAAAGCATTTCCAGAAATGAACTCAGTATGCGCAGGTGGGAGCAGCCAAAGTGGAAGCAGAATAAACGTGACCGAAGAGCTGAGAAAGGGAGTGATTGGAAGAGATGAACAATTCAGCAATCATTATTTTTTACCCCTAACATCCAGAAAAACTAAATTCTGGTGTAATCACTATATACAAATATGGCCATAAGGAAACTTAAAGTTTAAAACTTTTAAAAAGAGGCAATTGCAGTTCATTTTGAGATCAGGGTATAGAAGAATTATATCTGAAACAGGAGAAAGGAAAAATGCCCTCAAGAAAATAGGGCATAGAGTAATGTCTCTGTGGCTAAATGTTGCACACCGGGGAATTGGAGCTCAGTGAGTAGTAAATCCCCCGACTTCTTCAGCAGCATTGCTGTAGAGGAAAATCGCCATCCGAGGGAGGAACCCATTTTGGCAGCCTCGTATAACGATGACTCTGGGAATCCTCATCAAGTACTGTCTGATAGGTAAAGTAAATCCTTTTGTTTAAAAATATACATCCAGGCCAACTGGTAACGCTGATCTAAGTAACAGCTTTGTCCCAAAATAGATCTTAGTACTGTGATCTCAGCAGGGATTTCTGTTTTAGAGAAAGATATTTTATGGGACTACGAGAAGGTTTGTTGGAACTTCCAATATCCTTGAACTGCAAGCAGCAGCAATTTTAGACACTGTTAATTCAGTGAACTTAAGAAAAGAAAAGAAAGGAAACCCACACAATTGTCAGTGCTAAATGAACTGAGAAGTAGTTTGAAAAAGCATGTTGGACTCAATTCTTTCTATATTCTGTTTTTACTTCTAAGGAATACTTCAGACTTCAGTGTTGTTAAACGCCATTGAGTAGAATGGAACCAACAGAATATAGCATTTGTTTAGATATATATATGTTTTTGTGTTATACTGTGGTGGAAGAGTACATTGAACAAAGCAAGTGAGACTTTTAAGATGCTATTGAACAGCAAGGTTATCTCCCTAATGCAGTGTAACCCTTTAGAACCCACTTGAAACCTGTGGGTTTAGAACCCACTTAAAACCCAGTTAAAACCCACTTAAAACCTGACCTTGGATGGATATAAGACAGGCTGCCTGGCTTTGCTGGTCAGTCAGATAGAGTCATCTAGACAAATCAAGTCACAAAACCAATCCCATTTCAGTAATTCAAGGGAGAAGAGGAAAAAACGGAGAAGGGTCTTCCTTGACCAGTGCTATTGTTGGTGAAAGTGTTCTCTGAACTTGACTTTTGTTATGGGGACTTTATTTCAGGAGGATTTTGTAGGGATCTCTCACTAACTCTTGCCTTGATACTGACAATTGCCTCTTCCTGGCTGGTGGTCATGGTTGTCTACATATGTGTGTTTAAATTTTTGTATTTGTTTCTTTGGCATCCATTTATCACAGAACTAATTATATAGTAACTATAGTTCTTTTTTTTTTTTTTTTTCTGTTCTTGACGGTCTGACATTTAGGAGCCTTGCAGACACAGGAAAAGACTGTTCCCCCCAGGGCTATTCATGGACCCTTGAACAACACAGAGGCTAAGGGTGCCAACCCCTCTCCAGATGAACATCTGCATATAACTTTAGTCGGCCCTCCCTACCTATGGCTCTGCATCTGCAGATTCAACAATTGTGAATCATATAGTACTATAGTATGTATTTATTGAAAAAAGAGCCATGTATACGTGGGCATGTGCAGTTATAGTTCAAAGTCATGTTGTTCAAGGATCAGCTGTAATTTACAGTGGTAACAATGGCTTGCCTAGGAGCATACCTTTCACATGCAGTCCCCAGTCTATAGTCCCTACCACCTCCTTTTCTGACTTTCACACACCAATTCAGTATGTCCCCTGCTGGAAAGCATCCCAGAGTGAGGTGTCAGACAAACAGAGACCACCCCTAAATCCAGAGCCCACTGAAATTTTGCAGACAGCCAATCCGAGTCTGTTTACTCTGCCTTGCCTTGTCTTTCCTAGGGAAAACCCAATGAAGTCTTAGACCTAGACTCTCCCCTGCTTCCTACTTCTCCCTGACCAAATCTGGTACCTCCTCATGTGGCCCTGCGTGATATGGCGGGCCCCCTTATCTCAGGAAATCATTTCTTCTTTCCATGGCATTGGCCTCTTGGTGTCATCATTTAGACACCCCCAAAGATTAAGCAACTTTGCAGGAATCTGAGTACATATTTTATAGTATATGGTATTTCACAATTTGAAAAAGCTTTCTTGGGGAAAGTGGTTCTCATTACATAATAACTGGACTCAGAATCTCACTGCATGCAGTTTAAAAATATTTAAGAGCAGCCAAAAAATGTGAAGGTAGGGCCATAGACACTTCATCTAAATTTTCTTTTCATGAACAGCACTAATAGTAATGGAAGTAAAATGGGAAGTGCAAATTTACCTTCAAATCACTTATTTTCTGTGTCGTTAGCTGCATAATGCAATATTTCTCAAGGACTGTTCTCTGTAATAATCATTCTGTAGGCAGTTAACAGAGAGTAAAGAAAAACATAGTATTTTAATCAAATGCTCTTGGTATCTCAAGATCAAACTGCCACCACTACCTAGGGAGTGCACAAGCTAATAAAGGATAGGAAAAGACGTGGAGCTACAGGAAACACTGGGAGTGGCAGCATGGATCATGGGGACTTGAGACCGGAGTCTAGGATTTGAGTGTAAATGTTGCCTTTAACTGGCTCTGTGAACTTGGATCATTGAATAGCAATTCTAATGCTCACCTCAACCATCAAGTGGAAATAACTATTTCTGTGGTAACAGCTATGACTTCCATGGCTTGTCAAATTTATTCTTGTTATTTATCTTTCTCTAATTTCTGACTGGACCCTCACTGAGATTGATGACCAGTGTATATCAGGAATTTGAGTGGGCTCCCTCCCTCAAGCCAGGAGGTGGCTTCAGCCACAGACCCTAAGGGTGGTCAACCCTCCTCATGCGAGGAGGTCCTTATGAGATCAGGTAGCTCTGCAGGCAGCTCTGCTACCTCACTGCTACTCTCAGTCACAGAAATTTTGTGGAAGCCTCCAAACTACTTCAATCCTGACAGGGATCTCTGCAGCCACCCCAGTGAAAATGTGTACCCTGAGGCATCTGTGTTCAAGCCATCCACAGAAACAAGTCTTTAGCACCTTCTCCATCTTGCTCAGTCACTCTCCTCTTGCAGCCTTGAGAGCCAAGAGCTGTCACCTCTTAATCTTTTCTGGTAATCCAGCCAGCTCCTCAGTTGTCTTTGACCTGAGAACTAAAGCCCTCCATCCAAGTATTTTATTTGATCTTCTCATTATGGAGAGAGAGAGAGATAAAAAAATTTTAATTAATAGAATGTTACATTGTAAAAAAATGTAAAAATTATTTTTAAAAACTGTTTAATTAGAGCTGAGCAGCTATGTCCCTGTCAGGGCCTGCACTCTCTCCAGGCCTCCACCTGGTGTCCATTTCAGTCATCAAAGTCACTTGCCCACCTCTGGGCATTTGATTTGGGGACCGCTGCCTTTGACTTGAAAGCACTAAGACCTTTGGAGGATACACTCCTTTTACCCACATGCAGATATGTAGTATCATACTTGAGCTCACAACACCAAGAATCCCTACAGCTCCCTTTTCATCCCAACACAATGGCATATGAGAAGACAAGACAGATAAGTCACCAGGAAACAGTTACCCTGGCTTTTCTGAAAGTCTGGGCATGATTTCACTCCTCCTCTTTGCTTCTCTAGTTGTGTTCTTGTAGAGAGGGTGGAATGTACAGTTCATGGAAACCACCCACTCCCAGGTCCCTGACTGAAATTCAGTGCCAGAATTTGACTCCCGGTTTTCCCAGCATTTTCCACAAAGTAGTAATGAACTCTGACTGAAAAATATGAAGTTACATGACTTTAAACCAAAGCAGACACCACCAGCTGCTGTCTTGATGACGGTGGAAAGACCAGTCCTCCAGCTATCTTACCTGATACTTCTCCACACCTACTTGGGGATGGCTGAAACAACAAGACAAGTTGCTGTGACGAATACTCTTGGCAGTCAATAGGGAAGCACCACAAGAGTACCTTCAACTGTACACAACACTCTGCATGGTTTATAGAGAGTGTACTTGACTGATGGGTAATAGAAAAATCCAGAGACAATAAGGCTTTGATTAAAATTTTGTATTCTATTCTTCTGGAATTTCCTCAGGTTTGTGGTTCTCTTTGGTTGGCATCTCCTCAGATGGATTCCACTCATGGTAGCAAGATGAAAGCAGCTGCCCCAGGCATCATATTTGCATACCAAATATTCACAGCTTAAAAGAGCTTCTCTGCCCTGGCTCACTTTGCTTAAAAACCTTGGGCTTTGCTCTGATTGAATCAACTTATTTCTCATGTCCAATAGGAGCCAATCACTGTGCAAGGGGAATCAGATGACCTTGATGGGTCTGAGTCGGCTGAGAGAGGAGTCAGTTCTACCCAAATTGCATGGCTTCTACCACATATTATAGATGAGTCATTACCATAACTTCTGCTAACTTATTTAGTTGACTAGATTGGAGGGGAGAGGGAATGAAATCAACATTTTCTGAAAGTGTACTCTCTCCTAGGAATAATGCTAAGTGCTTTACTCTTCCTGAGATTTCCATGACTAAAAATCGCTGTGCTTTTTAGAAAATTCTGTAAGCTAAATCTCAGAAGGTTCAGGAACTTTCTCCAAGGTTTTAAAAGGCCCATTAGGTATTAACACTCAGGTTTTACTGCCTTGAAAGGCCATACCTACAGAACACTATGTATGTAAAAGGTCACAATATTCGCTGAGAATTGTGTGAAAGGAACAGTATCAAGCAGTACAAAGACAGCTCGGAGAGCGAATCCCAACCCACCTGCTAATAGTGTTATATGAGCATGGTTTTCAACACCTCTCTAAATCTCTCAGCATTGGTTTTGTTATTTGATAAACTGAACACAATTTTAGAGTGGATTCCATAATGTTGGTGATAAGATTAGAATAATATTAATAGATACAGTATTGAAGCTAAAGTAAGATTAATAACAAAAATATTTTCCCCTCACCTAGAATATTGGTATTTGAAATTCCACAGTGAGGCCTTTGCTCCTGTAACCTCAAGTTTCCTCCATTCAAAAAATGTAAACACTCTTAATTAAAGTTTGATGCATTGAGCTAGTGCTTTAATCTTAAAAATACAAGGAAGGTACAGTAACAATGGGTAGAGACAGGGAGAGACTGTTACGGGTCAGGGGACTATGATGCTCTGAACCTGGAGCCTCTGACCGCATGAAAAGGAAAATGGCTACTCAGCTTTACCAATTGTAATCATGTAGGAATTTGAGCCTTTTATTTTGCTAAATCTGAAGGTTTTTCCAGAGAAACCCACAATCTAAATGGATTAGTGTTTGTTCTGTTTTATATTTTATTTAAAACACTGTGTGTGTGCTAAGTCACTTTGGTCGTGTCTGACTCTGCAACCCTATTGACTAGCTCAACAGTCCTCAACATCTATAGGATTCTCCAGGCAAAAATACTGGAGTGTGTTGCCATTTCCTTCTCCAGGGGATCTTCTTGACCCAGGGATTTAAAACACTAACTGTATCCAAAAACTACGTCTGCTTGCCCAAAATATCTCACAGGCACCTACTTTAAAACTTCTGCTATTGTATGTCTCTTGATCTACATGATCCTGGGGTTTTCTCATCTACATTTGTCAAAAGAGGGAGATAATAATAGTACTTGCCCTCATGGGAATTTATTGAAGAAGAATGAAAATATTTCTACAGTGAATTTCAGATCCCTTCCAAAGACAAGTTATTAAAAAAGACTGCTAAATAGATGTATTTCATAGAAGCACCTGGGGAAGAGGCACACCTAGATGCTGAACCCAGGATGGGGGATCCGTGATCAGTTTTCTCTAATTACCTTGTCCTCTACTAGCAAGTCTGTGAAGGGACCTTATGCTTCCTTTTGCCTTTTTAATCCCGACTTATCCCATATACCACCTGCTGGGGTCACAGAGGCTGGTGACTCAGGAACCAGCACAACCCACAAAGCCAGTCATCTGTTTCCATGCCCTTGGAAGAAGTTTCCTCCTTTTCCACACCCATGCCTGGCCATCTGACTCTGGAGGTTTTAATAAGATGCTAAACTGGGGAAACTGGCTGCTGTGGGGCCTGAAATGTCAGTCTCTGATCCAAGACCCAATACTGGGGATGGAGATTTAGATTCCAGTACTGTGAGGTGAAGGAGACTGAGTAGGTCACTGCAGCCCAAATGATCACAGTGATTTGGGTTCTTATTGGAAATTTCCAGAAATTAAAACCTGAAAAGAAATGCCAAAAAAATAGAAAAGGCTTCAATCTACACTGTCTGGTATGGTAAATAGGATAGCCATGGGCCACATGTAAAGTTATGGAAGATTTGAAATGTAGCTTGTCTACAGCAAAATATTCTGTAAACATAAAATATAAACCAGATTTTGAAGTCTTAGCACCTAAAAAGAAAAAAAAAAGTTGGTTACATGATGAAACAATAGTTTCTTTTCACTTTGTAATATGGCTATTCAAAAATTCCAGCTTGTATTTGCTTTTCTCTTGGACACCAATTGGCTTAGACCTGTCTATAAGGAAAAGTTATTTCAAATTTACTTTTAACTCATGCCACTTCCACTATGCAAACTCTCTCTTGTAATTAAGAATAATGTGCTCAAAGTATTTTCTTAGGTAATCTTTATACTATATATTACTATAAGCATCATAAGGTGATATGCATTGCTTCATTTTCTCCCTCATTCTGATTTCAGTACTCTGAAAGCACATGCCTATGCTCTAAATTTTAGAATCCCATTCTGGAATGTCATTGGTCCATCTTTGACACTTAATCTTGTCTCCCTTCCTGATCAGATCTCATCTCTTCTAGCAAACTGCTAGATAATGAGGGCAGCTTCGTGTCTGATTAGCCCTTTTGTTTTTCTACTCCCAATCCCTAGAACATGCATTCAGTGTCAAGCATAGTACAGCATAGTGTTTGAGTCCAGCCATTAGACTTTGACAAGCTTGATTTCAAATTTCAGCCTCATTATTTACTTGGGCAAATTCCATCATTCCTTGGGCAAATAACTTGTTTCTGAGACTTATTATGCATGTGTGCATAATAATGGGACTTGCCTCAGGGGTCATTATAAGCAGTCAGTATATACTGAACATTTAGCTCATTGTCTAGTATATTGTAAGAAATAGGTAATAGTTTTTCATTGTGTTACTGTTATTGGTTTACACATATAAACATCAACTAATGATTACTGAATCAGTGATCAGAATATTATAACTCTCAGTGTTTTTCTTTTTTCCATGATTAAAGTGACAGATGTTCCTTCCGTCAATTATTTTATCTCAAAAACAGGAACAGTAATGCTTGCTCACTAGGCTTTAGTGAGAGAAACTCTGTGTTCTTTTTTGAATAAATATCCTCCCTAAAGTAAAATATGAAGATAATATTGTAAATGAGCCAGATTATAAGCACTTTTAATCCTCTTTATATAATCCGAAGAGGTATCAGGAACTAAAAACAAAAGTAAATTTATAAAATGCTTTTTAAAACACTTAAATGCATAAGCTTATACTTATCAAGACGTCTTCCCTACATGATACTAAGTTAGGCAGATAAAATAGTATTATCCTTTTAGTCTGTTTGAAAATGGATATCTACAGTGTTTGAATGGTCTGGGACAGAGTTTCTCCATCTCAGCACTTTGGACCAAATAATTTTTATGGTGGGAGGTTGTTCTAGGCATGTTTAGCAGCAACCCAGCTTCTGCCCACTTGATGCTGTTAACCACCCCTCCCCCCAAATCATGACAATCAAAAATATTTCCCAATATTGCTAGATGTCTGCTTGGGGAACAGAATCACCCCTGATTGAGAGCCATTCATTGAAGGCCATACAATAGTGAGTGGAAGAACTTTTCGTGGAAGCCTGCTGTTACTCCTCCTGTGATCCTAGGAGTAGTATAGAGAGGGACCAAGAAGGCAGAAAGGGTACTGGCATTCGAGCCTGTGAGCTAGCAGAAGGAATGTGCAGGTGAATAGCAGGAGAATTTCCAAGGAAAAGAGGTTGGATGGGGAAGAGCTGACCTCATGCAGATGCCACTGAACAAAAGGATAAATGCATTTTCTGTTAAAAACTTGAGCTGGAGGTGTTTTATCTTGAGTAGTATTTTTCCAAGCTTCAGTGACAGCAAGATGGGTATAAGGGGCAGGAGTTTTGGGTTGAATTTTTTTTAACATTTGTACCCACATTTGATGTGGGGCTTCCCTGGTGGTTCAGATGGTAAAGCATTTGCATGCAATGCAGGAGACCCTGCTTCAATCCCTGGGTCGGAAAGATCCCCCTGGAGAAGGAAATGGCAACCTGCTCCAGTATTCTTACCTGGAAAATTCCATGGACAGAGGGGCCTGGCTGGCTACAGTTCATGGAATCAAAGGGTCAGATACGACTGAGCCACTAACACTTGATGTGAATGGCTCCAGAGTTTGATGGAGGATTGTCTCAGTCAGTTGAAATATTCACTCTTATCATTGCCATCTAGCTGGCCTAGCCTGACCTGCTGGCCCATCCACATTATTTACCCCATGAATGCTATTTGTTTCAGTCTTAGTTTGATGGTTACCAGGTACAGTTCATGTATTCAAACAGCATGCAATTTGGGAAAGGATTACTTTGCTGATAAGTCGCCTCAGTCGTGTCCGACTCTGTGCGACCCCATAGAGGGCAGCCCACTAGGCTCCTCTGTCCCTGGGATTCTCCAGGCAAGAACACTGGAGTGATTGCCATTTCCTTCTCCAATGCATGAAAGTGAAAAGTGAAAGTGAAGTCGCTCAGTCGTGCCCGACTCTTAGCGACCCCATGGACTGGAGCCTACCAGGCTCCTCCATCCATGGGATTTTCCAGGGAAGAGTACTGGAGTGGGGTGCCATTGCCTTCTCCGAAGGATTACTTTACATGTCTACAATTCTATAGCCAGAGATTGGTTAAGGTGATTTCAGAAAATATGGTCCAAAGTGTGACTTTTTCAGTCTCTTCACTTCCTAAGAAGGAGGGTTAGGGTTACCCCAGCAAGGTTTTTGTGTGTTTGTTCCCTATTCCCCTACCCCTTCATACCCACCATATAAATTTTTATTAACTTAGGAATCTTATTTCCTTATTTGAGCCATTGGCTCAACATGAACCCCTGGTTTAGAGGTGCTCTTGGAGCTGCCTGGCTTGGGGTCTTTGGGTGCTGGTCTGTTGTCACACCCAGTGTTTGTCTTAATTCTCAGCTTCATGAATCAGAGCTCTACACTTTGCCCCATCTCTTTTCCTTTCATATTTCTAACATAGGGCTTTTATTTACTCTGTTCATTCACTTATCCATTTATCCACCCAACAAGAATTTATTAAGTTATCTACTCTAGTTCAAGCCATAGGCAAGTTCCCCCAGTGCCTTAAGCCCCATATTGAACAGTGGTTTGGAGAATTGCATTTGACCTACGCTTATTTCATTTGTCAGATGAAAAATAGAATTGTTTTTCAGTTGCTATAGAGTAAATGATATCACCTCTAGAGTGTTTTTACTAGATGCTTGGCTTCCTTTGCACCATTTTATGCTAGCAAATCCATTTTGTTTGATTAGCACAATAAGGAATTTTTTCAAAGCAATTATTTCAAAACACATATTGTCAAACAGTTGGGATCACCTGTATGCTGCTGCTGCTGCTAAGTCTCTTCAGTCGTTCCGACTCTGTGTGACCCCATAGACGGCAGCCCACCAGGCTTCGCCATCTCTGGGATTCTCCAGGCAAGAACACTGGAGTGGGTTGCCATTTCCTTCTCCAGTGTGTGAAAGTGAAAAGTGAAAGTGAAATTGCTCAGTTGTGTCCGACTCCTAGCAACCCCATGGACTGCAGCCTACCAGGCTCCTCCGTCCATGGGATTTTCCAGGCAAGAGTACTGGAGTGGGGTGCCTTCTCTGGGGATCACCTGTATAGAGTAGTATAAAAATCATTTCATGTCAATTACACTACTTTTCAAAGAGAAATTTCCTAACTTTTATTAATATCAGTACATATTTTCATTCTCTTCCAAGCTCTATACTTTAAATGTGACTTAGAAAGAAAGGAAAAAAAAAAATCTCTGGGTACCTCATGAACTATAGTGTAATTTCCAAATATTTAGTAAAGTAGAATCATATGTAAAAAAATAAATAAATAAAAATTAAAATCATTTCATTAAATGTAGGGGTCTTCATTTTGACCACTCGTGTGAAACTGGGAAAGTAACCTCTCTAAAATCAATGTCATCCTCTGCAAAATTATGAAATTGCACTTAATAATTGCTAGGGCCTTCTGGCTCTAAAATAAATTCAAAATATTTGGAGGAATGTTGAGATTTTTTACCCGGGATGTTCTTCCTGATGACCTAAATTTTTAGGATTCTGCAAACACAACTCTGAAGTGAGGTAAGGTCCATGTTTTATTTCATTGCTTGACATTTTCTGTTGTCCTGTTCCGTGCTAACTTTCAGAAGGTCTGACTGATTTGGGCATTGCTCAGTACTAACAGACCCACTCCAGTGTTCTTGCCTGGAGAATCCCAAGGACGGGGGAGCCTGGTGGGCTGCCATCTATGGGGTCACACAGAGTCTGACTGAAGCGACTTAGCAGAAGCAGCAGCAGCAGCAGTACGAACAGAAAGCTAAAGTGGAACAAGCACAGGATGAGGAGTCAGGAGACTAAACTGTGGCTGTAGCCCTGCCACTACAACTTGTGTGACTGTGGGCAGGTAAACCCCAGAGCCTTATCCCCCGTTTATTTTTCTGTTGAAATGGCCAAGTTGATTTACGTCACCTCCAAAATTTCTTTTTTGCTCTAAAATGCTTTAGTTTTATATGCATATGTTATCAAACCAAAACTTGGGTTTGCTCACCCATGCACAGTAAAGCCAATCTACTGACATTGGTTTGTAGTGAAAGAAAAATCAGTGTTTATTTTAAGGCACTGTACAAGGAGTCCAGAACACCTAATCCTCAGAAAGCCTGAACTCCCTGATGGTTTTCAGCAAAGCATTTTTAAAGGCAAGGTGAGAGAGGAATCCCGGGGTTTGTAATCAGCTTGTGCACAGTGCCTTGGCTTTGAAAGTGAAAGTCTTAGTCACTCAGTTGTGCCCGACTCTTCGTGACCCCATGGACTGTAGCCAACCAAGCTCCTCTGCCCATGGAATTCTCTAGGCAAGAATGCTAGAGTGAGTTGCCTTTCCCTTCTCCAGAAGATCTTTCTGATCCATGGATCAAACCTGGGTCTCCCACATTGCAGGCAGATTCTTTACTGTCTGAGCCACCAGGGAAGCGCAGACTTGGCTTTAATGATTCATCAAAGATACCACATTTATTTAAAAAAAAAAAAAGTACTGATTGAGCTCTTATTATATGTCAGACATTGTTTCAACAATGAACAAAACTCTCTTTGTGCCACCAGTGATACCCAAATAAGTAAAAGTGGGATGTCAGATACTGAGTAGTACACTAGCAGAGATGAAGCAAAGATGCTGTGTTACATGTCGTGGTCAGGAAGGACCTGTTGAAGGATATCACATTGAGAAAGAGTTGAATTAAGAGAAGAAGACAGCTGTGTCAAGAGCTTGGGGGAGATCATTTCAGGCAGGAGGACCAGCAAGTACAGAGGTCTTGAGGTTGGACCTGTTTGACGTGTTCAGAGTACAAGCAGCAAGACCCGTGTTGTGGCTGCAGTGACTGCCTGCAAGCCCCTGAGATCATGGACTTGGCTTTGACAGAATTCTTACTTTTCTTATGTGCGTGCTTGATATTTAACAGGAATCAGCCTCCTGACATTTTAGAAGACAACAAATCTTAAATGTCTGGCTGAGGGGAAAAGGGTCACCCTGAGGTTGTGGAGAGAGAATTGATACAAATTGCAGTTGACACAGTATGCCCATCTTAAATGCTGCTGACTCCTGATACTCAGAACAGTGGTTCACATTACCTCCCTTCTTTTATCTTTGCCCACTGACAGCTGAAAGGAGTGAGATGTCCAGAAATCTTGCAGTTTCAATTGTACGTGGAGTCAATTCTGGAGGGAAGTTCAGGTGCCTCCTTTTCTTCTATATTTCTTAATTTCTCTCCTAAGACCAAAAGCCTCCATAAAGTCCAGTACTTGGTACATGCCGTCTGGCGAGTAATGTATGTTGTGACCCTGAAAATAAGAGTCCAATACCACTTATCTATTTAACCTGAGGTGTACTCTTCTCTACATGCCAGGCCAGGAAGTTTGTTTCATATGTCTGGTTTTGATCTTACTTAAAAAAAAAAAAAAACAAAAAACAAAAAACAGCAAGCACATTTCTAGGTATTGAATTTCAGTAAAACCCCACTACTCATTACAGTGTTCTTCTGTTTCAAGTTTGCAAAGCTGACATCATCCAGGAGATTAGAACCAGCTTTTGGGCATCTTCACTAACATTCTTACTCACTTGGAGACAATTTAGAGTAAATCTCATCATACCATAACCCAGACTTTGGAGCTAAATCCAGGTGAGAGAGGAAGTAACCTGGAGCCAGTTAAATGGCTTTCTCCATGGAGATGATATGTTGCAGGGTTTGAAAGCTTAAATCTAAGGCAACAGAAAGAAACTTTGTAAATACTCCACTAGTGTGAAGTTGACATCCCATAAACCAAGTTTTTTCCAATATATAGAAAGTAACTCGGATGAGTCCCATTATGTCAGGCCAGAACCTGAGGGAAATAACTCCATGAGCTTTAGCCTGGATCCACTAAAGAACACATTCTCTAGCACGTGACATTATTATGAAAGATGGGGAAAGTCTGTAATAATCCTAGCCTCAAGAATCTCTACCCGTAAAGAGGGATTTTTTTTTTTTTCCCCTAAAAAGACAGACCATGTTAAGGCCAAATCTCTTTCTACTTTAAAAGAGGGGAGATAGTATTGATAAAAAACCATAGTTTGCCACTTTCTATGCCAGATAACTTAACACAGCCTTATATACTGTGGCAGCTTGTTGATTTTGAGCAAATTGAGGTGTAAAATATTAAGTGATTTGCCCCAGGTCACATAGGTGAAAAAGAGTAAAATCGACATATGAGGATGAATCTTTTTGATACTAAAGTTGTCACTGCCTGCTCCATAAAAATGGGCGTTGTAAAACCTGAAGTTAAGGAAGAAAGTATTGAGTTATTCCCTAAGCTAACATCTTCATTGTATGATTACATATTAAGCTGCACATTTTTTCAAACTATTCATCCTCCCCTCTTATTCAACCACTCTGAAATGATTTTTTTGTGTGTTTCCTAGACTGGATGTCATTCTCACACATATATTAGTTATGGTGGTATAGTACACTTTTTTTAAGGCTTGCCCATTATAAGTTATTATATGATAAGAAAGGCAGCTTAGATGATAAGACATGATTCGATACTTTTCCTAAAACGCTGTGGACGGAATGAATAACACATGGCCATTTATGTTGAAGGGGTTCCTTTTACCTGAGCTTGATGATTGCCAGGGGTCATCTTGGTTAAATTAGATTTTAATTCTGAAATATTGTTGTTGGAAATGTTCCCACTGGCCAATTCATATCTTGTGAATAATAGGATTTGAGTCAAAATTGAAAGTGCAGGGAAAGTGAATGAGGAATGTCTGTCAAGTAACTTTTTTGAAAAAAACTTATTCCTAATACAAAGAGTTTTAAAAGTGCAAGAAGCATTACCATAATGCATATATCTGTTGTTCCTGAAGAAAGAGAGCTCCTTAGATGAACACTTTCTAGTTAACTTGATGTCTCCTCTTCTATACCTTTTAAGCATGACCTGAGAGATACTATATTCTTTCTACTTCTATTTTATGCATCTCTTTATCTCTGCCATGTTTTGAGTATAAGAGAAGGTACTCTCTTACTTGTTAACCTCTCCTACATAGTTGGACAGGAGAGAATATAGGAATGCATAAATCATTCTATGTTTTCCTTATACCCAACAATCATAGAAAGAGCCATGAATAAAATCAAGGCAAATCTCTCAAGATCCTTCTATAAGCATGTAGAACACTAACAGAACATGAAGAAGCACCCTCCGTCTAGCCGGCTATAGTAATTACAAACCTTTACTGAACTGTTCCCAACCGGTTTGTTGCTGTTCAGTGGCTAAGTTGTGTCTGACTCTTTGCAACCCCATGGACTGCAGCACATCAGGCTTCCCTGTCCTTCACTGTCTCCCTGAGTTTGCTCAGACTCATGTCCATTGAATCAGTGATGCCATCCAACCATCTCATCTCCTGTCACCCATCCAGTTTACGTGGTATTAAAGAATTAATTTCCCAGTACCTGTGATAGCCCCATTCCCATCAATGTCAAGATTACCATAAGCTCTTTCGAATTGTGATATAGCTTCTTCTTTCATGATCACATTGTAATCTTAAGCCTGGCATCATTTTCTGGGAGAGAACCAAGTGAAGGTCTGACTGGGTGCTTGATAACTCTTAATACTGTCCTATAATAGGGCTGTATATATAATATAATATAACATTATATTATAACAGAGGCTGTTATAATATAATATAACAGAGGCTGAGAAAGTCTTAGGTGTCTCCAAGAGTGTTATTTGGTCACATCTTTAAGGGGTGTGTGGCGACTGAAGAGTTATGTAACATGGATAAATCTTTTTGAACCAATAATGTGGTTCCCATCCGAAGGCCAGTAGGCCCCAGTTAAGAGCCATGTTTCAGTTTAAATGTGGAAAAATCCCCACTTACTAGAGAAATGATTAGCCCATTTGTGCTATTCTGGCCTTCAACTACTTGGAGGGGGTGCACCCACTTTAGGGAAGGAAATCTGCTTTAGTGGGTCTACCTATTCAAATGTTAATCTCATCTGAAAACACTCTCATAGACATACCTAGAATAGTGTTATATCAAATATCGGGTCACCCCCTAGCCCAGTCAAGGTGACACATAAAATTAACCATCACAGCTATCATCTCAAATAAGGTTTAAAAAATGGTTATGATTGGGTTCACAATGAGTTTTTTAATCTCCTCTGTCTGCTCTTTTTGCCCAGGGAATTACCCCAATTCTGAATCGCAGGAACTGTTCAGACTTATTCAAGATGCCCTTCTTAAGGGGTGGATGGGGGTACAAGTATTATCTGGCATGGTTATTTAAAAGAGAATAAAAGGTAAATAGAATCCCATTAATCTGCTTCAGCCTCTTAATATTTGATGATTTAATTCTTTATGTTGAAATTACTAAAGAACTATCTTGACCAGATAGGAAGGCAGACTCAATTTTAGCAAAGCCTAAAACATCCTTCCCCCTTTCCTTTCTTCTTGGTTTACTAACTTTAAGATATGGGGTGAGCTCTAATATTTCACTTTGTACTAGTAACAGTATGAGAAAAATTTAGTAGCAAACTCCCGTAGCTTCTTCATAACTACCCCTTATCTCCTTCATTCTCCATCCTCTTGACACTGGCAGCTCTGTAACTGACCCTCTTTTTCCTTCTCTTACCCAAGCCTCTCCATGCATATCGAATCAAGTAAGTGAAATTCTGTGTTAAAGAGTGTGGCTGCTGTGGAAAATCAGAGAAGGTAGTCAGAAAAAGGAAGGAAAGAGGAGATGGATGTGGGATCCAGGGGATGGAGTGATGCATAGTTTGATATAGGGTGTTGTTGAGTACTTGTAGTGTTCTAAGCACTGTGTTTAAGCAGATCAAATGTGTATGCATGAGCACATACACACACAAACACACAGAATCCTGAAAGAGTGATAATGTGCTTCGCATTACTAGAAAAAGTTCAGGGAAGGTTCAGTGACTAGTATGGGACCTGAACTCAGCAATGAATCATTCTGATTCCAGACCTCCTGGTCTTGATCACTGTGATCTCTGAATTTGACTAGGCAAAGGAAGTGGAGAGTACATTCTAAAAAATATTAAAATTGAATAAAATTGCAGAATCAATTATCAGCAAGTTCTCTTTTTAGAAAACAATTTTGAAATTAACTTGAAATAGTGAATTCATCAAACTTGTGTCTAGTCCTTTCATGAAAATCTTGTTGGAATTTATCTAAGTTAAAATAGAAACCAGTTCTCAGCATTCCCTTCCTTAACACATTCATTTGTCACCAATCAGGTAAAGAATAAAACTCCAGACTCCTTAGTAGCATCTTCTCCAAATCTGGTCCCTTACAACCTGTTGGGATTCAGCTCCTACTACTCTCCATCTAACGTAGAGGTAGATGTCACTCCACTATAGTCATCATGGCTTTCTTCGAGTTCCTCAAATATGCCAGGCTCATCCCCTCTATCCATGGATCTTCCTTATGACTGGCTCCCTCACTTAATTTGGGTGGTTTCTCAGAGATAAATTCTTGGGCCTCCTGTCAAAAATGGAAATTCTCCTCCCTCCTCACCTTCTTACCCTCTTATGCTGCCTTAGTCCTCTTCACAATACTTCATAGCTCTTGCTTGTGTAATCCTCTGAATTAAAAAAGCGCATGACTTTGTTGACTGAGCAGATGGGATTCTCTGAGCATTCAGTGATTCCCTGTGCTATATTCAGTTGTTTTACTCTTTTGAGAACATGTGCATGAAATGTGAGAGGAATATTGTGCCTTAGGAGTACACACAAGGGAAGCAGCCCTAGACATCTCCCCCAGACAACTGTTGCTTCTCATTAGTTTAAGGCAAAGGGTAATTGTGGAAATTGGCAACACATCTGGAAGACTGGGAGTACATCCTTTGGAAGGCCAATGTGGACATCAAAACTTGAACAGAAGGGCCAAATTAATAGGTAACATAGCTCTAGTGCCAGAAGGGCACGTGCCAGCCTTCCTGTTTCTGAACTTATCCCTTGAAACCTTTCTCACAAGTATCAAAAAGGCACTGGACTCTTTGAAGCTGTAACTTGAAGTCTCATGAAAGACACTGTCGTGTACAACTGACAACTTTTCCTAATGAAAATAGAGGGAAGGCAGGACAGCTAGCTCCCTTGGGGAGCATACCCTGGTGAAAGGATCTATTTTGAAAGGGATTTTCACAGCATACATTTTTAATATCACTCAGGCCAGTGTCTTAATCGGGCTTTTACTAGTGGGGAGTGTTCACCAGGCAGCAGGGAATGCCATGGTAGGAATTTAATCTAAACACGTGGCATGAGTCTAATCATATTTCACTTATTTTCTTTTATGTGTCTCCTTAAGATAAATGAGTCCCCTCCTTTATCAACAATAGCTCAGGATTCATAAGCTCACATTTTTCACCTGGGACAGGGGATATAGCAACTCACACTTTATTATCCATCTCTCATTTTCTTCCCATTAAAGAATCAATAAATTCCCCACCGATGTCTCTTTTTAAAGGTTGCTTACAAGTTTCTGTTTCAGAACAATGTGTTGGTATTGGTTTTTATGCCTAAATCCTCCACAAATCTGGGTGTACATTTGGAGTGATTTGTAAGAGTTTTTGCAAGAATGTCTTTGGCAAAACTGCAAGTCACACAGGACATGCTAATTGCAGCCTCTCTGGGTTGCCAGCACCAGTTCCCAGTGACAGCTGTAATTTGTTGTTGTCTAGAGAGTATCTCCTTCCTGTACATCATAGAATAAAACTTTTTAAAGTGAAAAAGACCATAATGTTCATACTGTCCAACTTCCCATCATGAGATGGAGGAAACAAAGGCAGAACAGCTAGGCTTGTCCAAGTCTGCACTGAGGGCTAGTGGAAGGTTCAAGGCTAAGCCCAGGTGCTGTATGTACTCCTCTCATCATTCTTAGGAATGTGCTTACATTTCCTTGAAAACGTTCTTTAAAGATAATCTTTAACCCATGTCTTGAGGTACACAATAATCCCCATGTTGATCTGTTTTCCTAGATGGTCACCAAGCACAGTACTGGTCTGGGTGAGTGGTACCCAGGACATGTTGACTTTTCAACCAGACTTGACTTCATTTGGATCTAACTTACAGTTCTTGGCAGCTGACAGAAGACTTCTCATCCATTCAGTCAAAATTTGTTGTCTACCTACTCTGTGTCAGGGTTTATGACAGGTGATTAGGATAAAAAGTCAGTTAAGGTACTATTCCTGCTGCTTGAAGTTTGCAGTCTAGAGAGAGAGAAAATAATAGGTGAGCATGATAGAGTATGCTCTGACTGTTACAGCATCTGCTATGAATTGACTTATGCCCATGGCGCTAGTGATAACCCGCCTGCCAATGCAGGAGACATAAGATATGTGGGTTCACTCCCTGGATTGGAAAGATCCCCTGGAGAAGGGAATGACCACCCACTCCAGTATTCTTGCCTGGAGAATTTCATGGACAGAGGAGCCTGGCTGGCTACAGTCCATGGGGTTGCAAAGCACTGGACACAACTGAAGCAACTTAGCATGCACACACACACATTTCACAAGCCGTATCTCATGGCCAAACCTGTCATAAGTGGGTTGGGAAATATAGATGTACATGTGCCTAAAGATATAGAGAGCAGCAGGGTGTTCAAAGTGGTGGTTGCTCTGCCATTCTATGCCCTAGTTGCTTTATCATTAAACTTCCATGGACATGTAGCTTGGGTAAGAAAGAAATCTTTATCATTTGATCAGATCAGATCAGTTGCTCAGTCATGTCCGACTCTTTGCGACCCCATGAATTGCAGCACGCCACGCCTCCCTGTCCATCACCAACTCCCGGAGTTCACTGAGACTCATGTCCATCGAGTCAGTGATGCCATCCAGCCATCTCATCTTCTGTCATCCCCTTCTCCTCCTGCCCCCAATCCCTCCCAGCATCAGAGTCTTTTCCAATGAGTCAACTCTTCGCATGAGGTGGCCAAAGTACTGGAGTTTCAGCTTTAGCATCATTCCTTCCAAAGAAATCCCAGGGCTGATCTCCTTCAGAAAGGACTGGTTGGATCTCCTTGCAGTCCAAGGGACTCTCAAGAGTCTTCTCCAACACCACAGTTCAAAAGCATCAATTCTTTGGCACTCAGCCTTCTTCACAGTCCAACTCTCCCATCCATACATGACCACAGGAAAAACCATAGCCTTGACTAGACAGACCTTTGTTGGCAAAGTAATGTCTCTGCTTTTGAACCTGCTATCTAGGTTGGTCATAACTTTCCTTCCAAGGAGTAAGTGTCTTTTAATTTCATGGCTGCAGTCATCATCTGCAGTGATTTTGGAGCCCAGAAAAATAAAGTTTGACACTGTTTCCACTGTTTCCCCATCTATTTCCCATGAAGTGGTGGGACCAGATGCCATGATCTTCGTTTTCTGAATGTTGAGCTTTAAGCCAACTTTTTCACTCTCCACTTTCACTTTCATCAAGAGGCTTTTGAGTTCCTCTTCACTTTCTGCCATAAGGGTGGTGTCATCTGCATATCTGAGGTTATTGATATTTCTCCTGGCAATCTTGATTCCAGTTTGTGTTTCTTCCAGTCCAGCATTTCTCATGATGTACTCTGCATATAAGTTAAATAAATAGGGTAACAATATACAGCCTTGATGAACTCCTTTTCCTATTTGGAACTAGTCTGTTGTTCCATGTCCAGTTCTAACTGTTGCTTCCTGACCTGCATACAAATTTCTCAAGAAGCAGGTCAGGTGGTCTGGTATTCCCATCTCTTTCAGAATTTTCCACAGTTTATTGTGAGCCACACAGGCAAAGGCTTTGGCATAGTCAATAAAGCAGAAATAGATGTTTTTCTGCAACTCTCTTGCTTTTTCTATGATCCAGCAGATGTTGGCAATGTGATCTCTGGTTCCTCTGCCTTTTCTAAAACCAGCTTGAACATCAGGAAGTTCATGGTTCACACATTGCTGAAGCCTGGCTTGGAGAATTTTGAGCATTACTTTACTAGCGTGTGAGATGAGTGCAATTGTGCGGTAGTTTGAGCATTCTTTGGCATTTCCTTTCTTTGGGATTGGAATGAAAACTGACCTTTTCCAGTCCTGTGGCCACTGCTGAGTTTTCCACATTTGCTGGTATATTGAGTGCAGTACTTTCACAGCATCATCTTTTAGGATTTGAAATAGCTCAACTGGAATTCCATCACCTCCACTAGCTTTGTTCGTAGTGATGCTTTCTAAGGCCCACTTGACTTCATATTCCAGGATGTCTGGCTCTAGGTCAGTGATCACACCATTGTGATTATCTGGGTCGTGAAGATCTTTTTTGTACAGTTTTTCTGTGTATTCTTGCCATCTCGTCTTAATATCTTCTGCTTCTGTTAGGTGCATACCATTTCTGTCCTTTATCGAGCTCATCTTTGCATGAAATGTTCCTTTGGTATCTCTGATTTTCTTGAAGAGATCCCTAGTCTTTCCCATTCTGTTGTTTTCCTCTATTTCTTTGCATTGATTGCTGAAGAAGGCTTTCTTATCTCTTCTTGCTATTCTTTGGAACTCTGCATTCAGATGTTTATATCTTGGTATTTGACTGATACACAGGAGTTGTCTGATTTAATCGTCTGTTTATAGGATATTATTATCTTCTAAGTATTCATGTAAGGAGAGTGAGGTATGTAAGGGTACTAGCAAGTTAAGTGGTCATACTAGCACTGTAATATACAGTCTGATTCTAGAATTCATATTCTTAGCCAATATACCATAATGCTGTGTGTATGTATTTGTGTGTTCCCATTACTTAGATAAGGTGGTTTCTAAAAGATTGAGGAATATCATGGAAGACTTCTCAAGGAAACTGAGAGGTATGCCCTAAAGAACAAGTAGTAACAAAGTCATTTAGAAATAAAGAGACTGAGGCTTATTGCCTGCGTGTATGCATGGGAGAGGAATTCCCTCTCTTTGGCCAATTGTCTCATCCCCAGGAAAATTATAGAGCAAAGGATGCCCATCTATATATTACTACTGGCATCCAGGAAATATAGAATGCTTCAAATACCATGGACTTGAACCTATAAATCATTAAAAACAACTTGATGAGATGTTATAAAGCATAAATGAGAAATCCCAATTCTGACTCAGTGAGGCAGCAAAGAAATTTGACAGATGTATGTGTCTTATATGCCCCCTTCACTCACACACACACATACACACACACACACACACACACACACGATTGTAACCAGTCTTTGAGGCTTAGCTTTGGTGATAACTGGGAAGTAATAAGGAGAAGAAAGAAAAACTACAGGCTAAGTTGACATGAATGGTAAAAGAAGGAACATACGAATAAAGTTGAGATTATATAGCAGCTGACACAAAGGATCAGAACCTGTGACCCAGACACTGAGGGGTCATCTGGTCTTTGCTGTTGTGTTGTCATTCAGCACCAATTACAGTCCAATATTTAATGCTCGCTGGAAAAGATCAATAGCAACCTTCCTAGACTACCCGCAGTGTAATTGACTTGGTCAGTAAATACTTCCTGGGTCTAGTGCAGTTGCTGCGTCTTCCCTCACGCTGCTCCTCCTTCCCCAGCTTGGTCCTTGATGGGAACAGAACACTTGCCAGCATCCTTCTTTTATCCCTACACACCAGCTGAGGACAAATAATGGAGTTGTCTCTTACCAGTTCCCTCTTGAACCTGCTACCTCTTGCCCCAGCACATGTCTCTGAACCTGTTCTCTTTATTAATTTGGAGAATTTGAAAGCACATGTCATGTCTCCTGAACTGGATTTCTTTTTTCTTGGAATATCAGTGTATGTCTATTACTCTTAAACAAACAAACAAACAAAAACAACAACTTGTTAAGGTTAAATCTACACACTATAAGATTCAGCCCTTTAAGTGTGATTTCAGTGATTTTTGGTAAATTTACTGGTTTTGGCCACTATCATCACATTTCAAATTTAGAGCAGTTCTGTAATCTCAGTAAAATCCCTTAGGGTTTTTTAAAGTCACTCCTCAATCCTAATCTATGACTCTACTGCTAATCTACTTTCTACCTTTATAAATTTGCCTCACTGGATGTTATATATAAGCAGACTCATACAATACATGATCTTTTGTGTCTGGCTTCATTCACTTAGCATAATGTTTTTGAGATTTATCTGTGTTGTGGCATGGATCATTTTGTTCCTTTTGCACTGCTAAATAGTATTCCATAGAATATTTTATATATTCATCAGTTGGTGAGCATCTGGCTTGTTTCTCCTTTTTGACTATTAAGAATTTTACTATAATGGCCATTTATGTTCCAGTCTTTGTGTGAGCGTAGGTTTTAATTTATCTTGGGCAGATGGCTCAGAGTGGAGTTTCTGGGTCGCATGGTGACTGTGTTTAACTCTTGAGCAGTCAAATCCTTTTGTAAGTGCCTACCCCCCATTGTGTTCCCACCAGTGGAATGTGAGTCCCCGTATGTCCACACCCTCGCCGTTACGTGTGTTACTTGTGTTTTGTCCTTTAAACGAGCAGCTCCTAGAAGAGAGGGACTCGATCTTCAATCCTCATCACTTTGCATTTAACACAGGGCTGGGAAAACACTTGGATCTTAACCATGCAGTATGCAGTGTGGTATCAGGGTGTCCGAACATCAGTTTTCTCAACTATGAAATGGGCTAACATTGCCTACCCACTAGAGTTATAATGAGGATTAATGGACATGTCAGTCAAGTGCTTTGCCTAATGCTTATAGCAATGGTAGCTTTGTTATTATTTTTCATTTGCACTGATGCATCCTTTCTGAGCCCTCTCTAGCTTACTTTTTATTGCTCTTGCAGTCACATACTTAGTTATAGACAATATATTAGGCCTGAAAGATGGAGTAAGGACTGACACACTACCACTCATCTCAAGGAATTTGAAGTCAAGTGGAAGGACACAGATGTCAATGGATCATTGTACTGCTGTGGGTAAATGCTGTGATGGAGGTGCTCACGAAGTGTGCACATCAGAGAAGGGCCCCTAGACCCAGAAAAGACATCTGACCAAAACCAAAGGACTGGAGAGAGAGGCAGAAGGGTTAGGAAGAGCCTTGTTGGCCAAGGGAGGGACATTAGTGAAAATTGAAAAGGGAAAGACTTTGGAGAAATTGCTAGCCTGCTTTGTGACAGAGTGAAGGGAAACCGATAAGAGATGAGACTGGAGAAGTGGCTGGTGCCAGATGAAGAAGGTGTTAAATATTACATTAAGGAGTTTCTGCTTTACCTGTGTGCTACCATGTCATTACATTTTACAGGCTAAGAGGAAGGTTCAGTATGTGAATGGCAGAAGTGACTGCTTACAGATTAAAGGGAGGAAAGATGGAGCAATCTCAAAATCTATAACATTCTGGTGGAGTATTTCTCAACTTTTTTCTTTTCCTTATTGCCTCCCCCTCCCCGAGAGCATTTTTAGACTCCTCACTCCCCTCACCATGAAATTTTAATTATATTAATATACTGTGTATGCACTCTATATATAAGCATATCTGTGCATTATATATAAGAGTGTGATTTGCATCTTCACCCAATCACCAGTTTTCACCCATTCAGCACTGTACCACCCTAGTTGAGAACTCTTGCTGTATTTTGAAATCTGCTCAAGGGACAGGTTGAGCTTTTAACATCTTTGCAGTTCCCACAGTACACCTTTCAAAATACAGCTTTATTTGAAATGACATTATAATACTTCACAAGTATTTGCTGATCACATCCTATGAATCAAGCAATGTTGTAGAAATTGAGAGTTCAGACAACAAAATCCCATCTCTCCTGAAGCTTGCCTTTCTGAAGCAATCTGTGTACAGATACAGTTGTTTCACTCTGATCAAAATCAAGCAATGCCTACCATTAAAACTGTTACAACAAGAGCTCATCTTGAGACCTGCTTACTAAAATAGGACCTGGCATTACTTCAGGCTTGAAAATGTGCTGATGGAATTAAAAACCTGTTTGATGCTGATATAGCAAGAAAATGAGAGGAGCAAGAAATAATACTTTCTTTAGAGGAAGGCAATACTGATTCTCATCCCTCACTCCACAAGGGCCAACAGGGCATTCCACAGCGCTTGGGATGTTTGGACATCTCAATGTTTTCCCAGCACTAGTGGGTTAGCCCTGAAGGGCACTAGTCACTGTCTTTCACTGGCAAAGTCTCAGAGAACTGTGGTCCCTTTGTGTCTTTAAAAGGGATCTCTCTGCTATTCCTGGGAAGGGGGAAGTTTGGAGAGGCTGGAGTCCTGCATCCATTTCTCCCTGAGGTCCTAACTCCCCTAGGGATGCTGGCAGGACAGTAGTCTCTAGAACTCATGGAAATCATAGACACCTTCTCCATCCCCAGTGGAAATGAATCTCATCTTCTACTTGCCTCCCTGCCCAACATGCCTGACAGTCCATTTATTGAGAGTTACCTCTTACAAATGATAAGAAACCCCAGTGCTTTCAGGCCACCTCTGCTTCTTTGTTCTCAAAATCTCTAAGCTACATGATTATAAAGCCTGAGAACCTATCTGAAATGGTGATGAAAAGGGCTGGAGTCTGACATGGGAGATATGAAGAAAGAAACAAATTAATATTTCAGTCTATTGTCCTGCCACTCTGAAGTCTGTGCATTTATTCTCGACTCATCTTGTGGAAAACTGGCCACTTGAAACAATTAACTGGACAGTGTGACCCAGATAAAACATGAAGAGCAAATGCCATCATCTTTGGTCCAGCCCAGAGGGAGATTCTCTCTAGATTCTATCCACCTCTGTACCTGTCTCCAGGCCCTATCTCCTTCAGAAGACCTTACAAGGGGCCACTCTAACTTGGCCTGGAAAAATAATGAGATTTGCTCATGTGTTTGTGAAAACTCTTGTGTGCTAGGCAGGGGGTAGGCACAGGGGACACTGTACTGACAGGTCAGCAGAGACCATTCCCTCACTGGGACAGTGGGTCCTGGGTTCCCACTTCTGTCCCAAGTGTACTTTGTCAAATGTAGGACCATTGGCTGAATGATGTTGGCTCAGTCAAGGCCAGCTAGTGGGCTGCTAGAATTTTCGTGCTTCCTTCAAAGAATGACGTTTTGCCATTTGAAGGGGGGGAGGGGGAAATGGTCTATTTCTAATTACTTTGGGAATGACTGTGAATCTTCCCAATGCTTTTTCCATCTTACTGGGAAGGAAGTTTTGATTCAAAACTGACCTAAAACTCCTATCTTAATAATACCCGTAGCTTCTTGTGCAGTTAAAGTAAAATAGCTTTAAATAAGGCTGTTCTCAAGCTGTTTCAGTGTGCATTTAATCCAGTCTGATTGTTCCAGAGCTATCAAAGGAGATGCTAATGTGAGAACTTATTTAGTCGGCTACTCTAGTATGTATTATAGTTTGCAAATAGAGGCTAATCATAGTGATTCAGGGGCTTCCCAGGTGGTGCAGTGGTAGAGAATCTGCCTGTCAATGCAGGAGACCAGGGAAAGTCCCTAGACTTTCTCAGGAGACCATAGTTAAGTCCCTAGATTGGCAAGAACCCCTGCAGTAGGAAATGGAAACCCACTCCAGTATTTTTGCCTGGAAAATTCCATGGACAGAGGAGTCTGGTGGGTTACAGACCATGGAGTTGCAAAGAGTCAGACACAACTGAGCACGCACATGCACAATGACAATAATTCACACTATTGGAAAGAGCTTTCCTGCCACGTATCTTGGGCAGACCTAGGGACTGGGACAGAAAGTGGAAAATGAAGTGATGAGGCACAAGTATAGGAAGAACCTGTAAATGGAAGAAACAATAAGCATTTGGCAAATTGGTAGTGAGCGACTCAGCACACACACTTCTTACCAAAAAAGGCATTAAAGTAAAAGTGAAACTGCTATTACAAAGGAGTTAATTGACTGCTGGATTGGATGAGCTTTTCTCAAACGTTGCTCTTTCTTATATTTCCTTGACTATTCTTCTTTGGCTGTGTGCCACCTGTATTATAAACAGCTCAGAGGACATGTTTGACAAGGGCTGTTCCTCTTTCTGCCTCCCCATAGCTTGCAGCACATAGTTAAGCACACAGTAGGCTTCCCAGAAATAGCAGATGATTTAGCCTGTGTATAGTCCCATGGGAGGCAGTTGGGTTGTAATAAAGAGCCTTTAGACTCTGGGAAGGTGGAAAAAAGGTATTTGACCATAAAACTGGATGGTGTTAGTCTTGCAGTTGGAGATGACCCTCTCTACAGTTGCTGAGCACACCAACCAAGTAAGTGAAAATCAAAGTGGTATTAAGAAAGATACTTTAAATATACATTAGATTGGGTTCAAATAATGAGTAAAAGTATATAGTCTGAATTTGATACTCTTGGGTTTAAGTTCCTGATTCTGTCATTAACTAGGTATGTAACTGTGAGTGAGTTGCTGCTGTTGTTGCTCAGTCGTGTCCAACTCTCTGCGACCCCATGGACTGCAGCTTGCCGGGCTTCCCGGTTCTCCACTATCTCCTGGGGTTTACTCAAACTCATGTCCATTTTGAGTCAGTGATGTCATCTAAGCATCTCATCATCGGTCGCCCCTTCTCCTGCCTTCAGTCTTTCCCAGCATTCAGGGTCTTTTCCAATGAGTCAGTTCTTTGCATCAGGTGGCCAAAGTACTGGAGTTTCAGCTTCAGCATCAGTCCTTCCAGTGACTATTCAGGACTCATTTCCTTTTGGATGGACTGGTTTGATCTCCTTGCTGTCCAAGGGACTCTCAAGAGTCTTCTGCACCACAGTGCAAAGGCATCAATTCTTCGGCGCTCAGCCTTTTTTATTGAGTCACTTACCAGTGAATAAGTTATTTACCAGTAAATTTTCTCACGTATAAAATAAGGAAAATAATAACTATCTCATAAGACCGTTGAGGAGATGATAATTACGTTAGATAATGTAAGGATGCATGTGTGTTGAGTTGATTCAGTCATGTCCAACTCTGTGTGGCCCTGTGGACTACAGCCCGCCAGGGTCCTCTGTCCATGAGATTCTCTAGGCAAGAATATTGGAGTGGGTTGCCTTGCCCTCCTCCAGGAGGTCTTCCCAACCCAGGCATTGAACCCTCATCTCTTATATCTCCTGCATTGCCAGGTGTGTTCATTACCACTAGCATCAAATATATGACATAGTATACATTTTTGATAAAGATTGATTTTTAAAATAAAGCATAAAATGTTTTATAACCTCTTAAAATTCAAAAATTGTTAGAGAAAATTATATAGTACAGATAAGCAAAAGGAAGAAAATAAAAACACTCATATTTTAGGCATACAAAAATAGCTAACCTTAACATTTAAATGTATGTTTTTGTATAATTTTTTCCCTGCAAAATGTTCTCTAGAATTTTTCCCCTTAAGTCCATGTATGTATGTATATACATATGTATATATAGTTATAAAAAATGGTATGAAATATACATATGTATTTGTTAATCAATTTTTTTCACTTAATAATGGACTGTGAATATTTGCCTGTGTTCTTAAATATTCCTCTACAAGAGCTACATCATATCCCATTGTAGCATATTTACCCTTTTAACGTGAAACTTTTATTTTCTAATTTTTCATGTTTTTATTTTATAAAATGAAATGGCAATTAACAACTTTGTTGCCAAATGTTTGCACATCTATATGATTATTTTATTATAGTTAAAATCAAGAAGTAGCATGGTAATTTCAATAATGATAAAGAAAATGAAATTAAAGTAAAAAACACAGAGTATAGTAATTGGAACATAGTAAGTCATCAATAAATACTAATAGGGTATTTATGAATGAACTATAAGAAAGGAAGGAGATTTATTTGAAATTAGCTTGCTGATTACCCCAAATATAATCTTTTATTTAAGAATATTTAGGAGTTCCATTTGGTTTGATAAATACACATCAGAAAAAAATTAACTAACTTAGGAAATATTAAAGGCAGAAGGAGAAGGGGGTGATAGAGAATGAGATGGTTGGATGGCATTGCCAACTCAGTGGACATGAATTTGAGCAAACTCCAGGACACAGTGAAGGACAGGGAAGCCTGATGTGCTGCAGTCCATGGGGTCGCAGAGTCAGACACAACTGAGCAACTTAACCACAGAAGTCTATCTATAGATGTCAGGTTTAGTATGTGTTTCTGTTACAGAGTCCAAGCTTATATTGCTCACCATAAGACAGGCCAAGAATTCAGGGATGAGTTGCTGAGATGAGGAATAGTGACTTTATTCAGAAAGTCTTCATACTGAGAAGATGGTGGACTAGGGTCCCAAGTGAAAGTGTTAGTCACTCAGTCATGCCTGACTCCTTGCGATCCCATGGACTGCAGCCCATCAGGCTCCTCTGTCCATGGGGTTTTCCAGGCAAGGACATTGGAGTGGTTTGCTATTTCCTTCTCCAGGGAAACTTCCCAACCCAGGGATCGAACCCAGGTCTCCTGTACCGCAGGCAGATTCTTTACCAACTGAGCTACCAAGGAAAGATGCAAGGGTCCCAAAGAACCATCTTATACAAGTTAAAATGTAGGCTTCTTTTATACTAAAAGTGGGGGGAATGGCTTGTTGTTGCAGGAATCCATTGTTCTTGCATCCGTCCATGTGGGTCTGGTCGGAATGTTAGTATAAACCTATAACAACATAATTGGTATTTTCTGTTCTGAAACTTTTTGCCTTTATATGAATGGGAAAGTGTTATACCTTTAAAGGCCAGCACCTTGAGAATGAGCTATCCTGTGTTTTTCAGTCTGTAGTCAACATTCTTTTACAAAAGTGCAAACCAACCTGACTAAGTACAAGCAACAGAGAGCTCAAGGGTTAGAGCTAAGGGAATAGATCCAACTTGGAATGAGGTTTGCTTTCTCTGTTACATTTCTATGAAAAGATCTGCTTCTCCAGTTAATGGAAATCATCATAATAACCCAAAATACAATAACTCATACCCCCTTTTGGTGGGGGGAGGGCTGTGTGGATATTTGCTTTTGCTTTTTCTCTTTGTTGTGGATCCTCCCTGATGCTTGTGTGATATGGGCATGCCTTCCAGCCTACTGCCCCTCACACTGGGTTTAAATGCCCAGGCTAGGACCCTCTTGGAAAAGCTGTCCCCACAAGTAACAACAATAGAAATATACAGATGACCTGCTATCCATGAAAGAACAATATTGACCAAGAAAGATCTGTTCTCATCCATGGACTGAAGTGCCGTTATAAAAGAAAATTGGGGAAAAATGTGTATTCTCCACTTGGTCACTTAGAGTCCCCCTACCCCCATACAATGTCTATAACAAGTATATTGAGGTACAGAACACATAGCAGTGCTGGAGAGAAGATATAGTAGACTTAAGTCATAAGGTTTAGGGGTGTGATAAAACATAGCTTAGTGATATAGGTTGGGCGAAAATTGTGGTGACCTAGAGAGCATTTGATTCAGGCTGCTCTGTACCTCTAGCCAATGGCAGCTATGTGAGAAGGCAGGCTGAGACTTGCCATGGCTTTCAGTTTTCATGAGATGCTGATAACCTGAAGTTTTCATTCTGAATTTTGCACTTTTCAAATGGTTTTGGGAAAATGCAGGAATAAATTTTTAATGCATTTTATATATTCATATATATTTTAAATCATATATATATATATATATATATAACATAGGGTTTATTTAATTAATCTGAATCCCCAGCTTACTGTCTGCAGATCTGGAGATTTGTCAGTCTTCGTAACTTCCTAAGTCAGATCCTTAAAATGAATGAGTGAATGAATGTGTGTGCATGCGTGTGGATATATGTACATGCATACCTACACAGACATATTATTAGCTCTGTTTCTCTGGAGAACCCTGGCTGATACAGATACAAACACACACCTTTACTTGGAGAAGAAAGAAATATAATGTGACAGAAATATACTGTGACAGAAGCTAGACTTCTTTGAATGTATCTTGGTTTATAGATTTGACTTTGGTTCCATCTAAATAGTTCACAAATCTATAACAAAACAAGACTTTAAAAAAGCATTCATGAAAAATTGAAGCAGCAGGTGTGTGGGCAGGGATGAAACAGTTGAACCTAACTGAAAAGAGGTTGCTGACATAACCATTCAGAATAAAACTATTTTAAATGACTTTAAAATGCAGCCATTTGATTATAGTTTACTAGTTGTACATACTCAAGATTTTTTAAGGGCAAATTTTTAGTTGCTTTTCTTAATCATAATGTTAGTATGGTTAGTGGCATTGGTTTTTCTGAAACTGTTCTTTGTGTCTTGTGGGTTAAATCAAATGAGTAGTCATATTGATGTTATTGAAAACAGGGATTTTTGGTATGGAAAATAGGTAATAACACTGTAAGATCCATGAGGTTAAATGAAAACCGTCAAGGCCTAAGTTTGAATTGAAATTTCATGAAAACTTATGGTATATTCCATTTAAAACATATACACAACTCATTTTCTAGCTCTGTTCACATAAACAAGAGCCAGTCACATAAACAAGCTCTCAGGTTATGGTATCTAAACACCATTTCCCACTGAAATGAACCCAGGTTCTTACTAGAAATGGCTGGTTCCGGCCTGGGGCAAGAGATATGTAGGATAACCCTGGAACATCTTACCATGCCAGAAACAAGAGGGTGGTTAAAGATGCCTGAGTCTTAATTAAAGGACTTGAAGAGACCCCCCCTGAGCAAGAAGAGAACACTGTAAACTTCAATAGGAATAAAAACTGCACTGGAATGAAGCAAATCAAAATGTTCATAAAGATAACCAAAGGTTTTCTTTTTTAAAAAAATATCATAATGATATTTTTTTAAAAAAGAAAACCTTTGGTCATCTTTGGAGAATATTAGGTAACCAATTCAAATTTTTAACATTAATCAATAAAGGAGGAAAAATCAAGCATCTATCAAGTTTTTATATAATTTAGGGTAAACATGTAGTTGATGATATATAATTTCTCTTGATGCAATACCCCAGATAATAAATTAAGAAATAATTATTTTATCACCAGTTTGAAATCTCTACTGAAATAATGGATCCTCTCAGTCACCAGTGGCTTATGACATCATTGCAAAAGACGTTCACTGCTTCCTGATAGAGCATGTGGTAGGCAGAAAAAATGCCCTCCCTTCTAAAAACATCAATGTCCTAATCTCAGAATCCATCAATATGTTGCATTACATGGCAAAAGGGAATTAATGTTATGATAGAATTATGGTTGCTAACCAGGTGATCTTAACGTAGATTATCCTTGTATGCTTTGTGAACTTTAAGTGTCTAAACCAATGCAATACTCTAAAGCAGTTATCCTTCAATTAGAAATAAATTTTAAAAGTTTTTTAAAAAGAAAATAAAACTTGTAAAAATTATGAAATCTGAATAAAATCTGTACCTAAGTTATTAAAAAAAAAATAGAGAGACAGATAATTCATTGTTGGAATGATTCAATGTAAGAAAGATTCAACCAACCATTGCTGACTTGCAGATGGAAGGGGCCACAAGCCAAGGAATGTGGGCAGCCTTGAGAAATGAGAAAATGTCAAGAAATGGGTTCTGCCTTAGGGCCTTCTAAAAGAGTGTAGCACCCTGCTGTCACCTTGATTTTCCCCTTTGAGCCCTGGGTCTGACTTCTAACATACAGATAATAAATTTGTGCTGCCTTAAACCATTGAGTTTGTGGTTATTTGTGGTGGTAACAAAAGAAAATGAATACATTTCATTTTCTAGGATGTATTTTCCTAGAAAACTGACCCTGAATCTCCTTAAGCTTCTTGACTTACAGAAAATTCAGGAGAGAGAGGAACACATGACATGAAATTATGGGAATGTTCAGCAAAATCGAAACTCGGGAAAATGCTATTGGAAAAAATGTCATTTTGTTTATCAAATAAGTGTGTTTTTGTGTGTGGATGTGTGACAGAAATTGAGGAGATTTAAGGAGATGATCTAGTATTTTATGTACCAAACAATTGCAATAGGGAACTTGATTTCAAACAAAAAGATATAAAGAGAAGAATATTCATGAGACTTGAACATTGACCCTGGGTACTTGATAATATTTAGCAGTAATTTTATTTATCTTTTTGCTGTGGTAATGGTATTATGGCTATATTTAAATAAAGGAGTTTGATATAGTAGCTGTAATAGAGAACAGTAGCCATAAGTTGATAATTGTTGAAGATGAATGATAACTACATAAGTGTTTGCTATTTATCCTTTCTACTTTTATATTTCAATATTTCCATGCTGCTGCTGCTGCTGCTAAGTTGCTTCAGTTGTGCCCGACTCTGTGCAACCCCATAAATGGCAGCCCACCAATAATAAAGTATTAATAAATATGTCAGTAAATAATTTGACTCCTTAAATATTTTGTGAGCCAAAGACACCATGTCCAAAGGATGGATTAGACCAACATACTGCAGTTTGTCATTTCTGCATAGTTTCAGATATCAGATCTTTTGCTTTAACCTGGGAAATCATCTTTTTCTTCTTTCCACACTCATCTCCTGCCTCCATTCTTTCACCACTGCCTAGTCAAAAGGGTGCCTTTCATCTGTGCTGCTTAGATTTCTGCTTGCTTGAAAAATTTACTCAATTTTCCAAGATTGTTTAAAATAGATTTTCTCAGAATAAGTTAGCAAAGAGGGTAATATGCATAATCACACCGAACAATGCCTCCAAGTATATTATGTCTTCATTTTGACCTCCTCTCATTCCACGTTCTTAAAAAAAAGAAAGGCAATAATTTTGTTTCAATTTTTGAAAACCTAAGGTATTTTTGAAATTTGGACTAACCAAATTTTCCATGTTCTCTCTGTGCCTCTATTTTAGGATGGAATGGGAAACTTGAGAATCACAGAAAAAGGTCTAAAGCTAGAAGGAGACTCAGAATTCTTGCAACCTCTCTACGCCAAAGAAATCCAGTCCCGACCAGTAAGTTTCTGTTGGAAGAAGGAATCATTGTTTCTCTTGAATCTAAACCTGGGGGAAAATTATCTTGCCAATGACTGAATATAAAAGGTTGAGGGACGGGGTAGCCATGTACATAGTAAGATGCCTTTGAATCGAAATTTTTGAATGCAGTTGCCTCTGTAGTACAAATGAGATGACCTCTCTGAGCCTCTTTCCAACCCTGCCAAATAGAGAGTGATAACCTTTATTAGTGAACTTTCTAGATTGTGCTGCAAAGAAAACAAGAAAAAAAATGTGGAAGTGCATTAAAGTGCTATATAAATCCAAGAAAGTCTTCCTATTGCTGTTAATTGTCAAGTATTTCAAAGCCCTCTTTAGAAATAGTCCTAAAGAACTAGTATTTTTTATGAAGAATGTGGACAATATGGCAAAGGTTGATTAGAATCAATTTAATATATTAACAGCTATGCTCAAAAATGGTATTTAAATGATCACACTAGAGTGTGTGCTCTGTCCCATGCACTTTGCTATTCTGATGAGTTATCATTATCTAATATAATTCACAGGTTGGTCCAATGGGATGATGTTTATTGTTGTCTTCATTTTACAGATTAAAGAATTGAGGCTTGGAGAGGTAGGTTGTTCCAAGCCATGTTCTTATGAACCAGCAGAGCAAAGATTTCAACTCAGGAAATCCAATTCAAAAGCTTCTCTGTTAACCATAGCCTTCTACCAAAGCTCTTTGTCTCATTCTTTTTATTTTATTTTATTTTATTTTAATTTTATTTTATTTTTAAACTTTACATAATTGTATTGGTTTTGCCAAATATCAAAATGAATCCGCCACAGGTATACATGTGTTCCCCATCCTGAAGTGATCCCTAGACACCTTGATTTTATTAGCCTATATTATCAAAATTAGTATTTGTTTTGAGTATATTTTGGTGTTATTTGTTCTTTAGCTTTCATTTTTGCTTTTTGGTGTGGTGGCGAAGTGTTGAAAAGGATTATTGATATATATGCTCTGTCTGGGATTGGTTCTCATCCACCTGTGAACAAATAACATGGAAGTTCTCCAAAGTACCATTTGCATTGTGTGCCTCAATTAATGAAATTCAGCAAGTTGAGGCAGTGGGTAATTTTATCTGAGTGCTATCTAAACTACTGAGTTGTATAGACTGAATGCAACTACTGAATTGCCAACAAGTTTACTTCCTTCTGTGTCTGGTGAGAGGGAGGGAGCCATGATGCTAAAATCAGCAAGAAGACCAAATTAATTCAGTCACCCAGTCAGTGATTATGAAATTTAACAGGGACTCCATACCATACTGGCTTAAAGTACCAAAAATATTGTAAATGTATCCATTGTTTCTGTGGAAGCTATATCCTAGAAGGAATAATTGGATAAAACTGTAACGAGGGTTGAGATAGGATTCTGCATTGGACTGAACAGTCAATTTCAATCATTTAAGAAATGACTATTGTGCTCATTGCTCTTGATTTATTTTACTCTTCCTAACCTAGCAAGTGGGCTTCCCTGGTGGCTCAAGATAGTAAAGAATTTGCCTGCAGTGCAGGAGACCTGGGTTCAATCTCTGGGTCTGGAAGTCTCTAGGAGATGGGAATGGCTACCCACTCCAGTATTCTTGCCTGTAGAATCCAATGGACAGAGGAGGCTGGTGGTACAGTCCATGTAGTCACAAAGAGTAGGACGTGACAAGGAAACTAATCACATACAACCTAGCAAGTTGGTTAGTTAAACTATCCATTTAAATTACTAAATATACAATAGGTTAATGATCTTACCTAGATTAAACTAGTTTATCTCATTAATTTGTATTGGTCCTTTCTCTCTAATGGTCTGTCCCTTTTTCTGTAAAGGGCCAGGTAGTAAATATTTTTATCTTTTTTTTTCTTCCTTTTTATAATTCTTTAAAACTGAAAAAAAAAAAAAAACATTTTTATCTCAAGGGCCACAGAAAAATAGGCTGCAGGCTGTAGTTTGTCAACCCCTCTTACCTATTTATCTATATTTCTATAAGTGTGTCAGTGATCTGGCTAGATTTCTTATGTATAATAGAGCAGATTTTAAGATCATGTGTAGAATAGTTGATATGTGTTAAGAAAAATGTTGCTAAATAAGTTTCCCTGGTGGAGAATTAGAGCCATATAAAGAAATTGAGACACATGTCTTAGAAGACCTCTAAAAGGGTACCTGATTTATCTCTTAAGCCCACATGTAAGAATTGGACTTTTAGCAAATATGTCAGCCAAGCTATCTGAAAATCAATAGTCATCTGATCCCAAGTCAAAGATACACTTAATTAGAAGCTTAAAAAGTAATGATGGTCTTGGAAAAACTTACTTTAATATTGAAAAAGCAGTGAGTTAAATCCAATACTTTCAAGTCCTTGTTTAAATAAAATTAAAGGGTTAAAATTCACTATTTTTCCATTATTTTTTAGAAATTAGTTTTCCTTTCTAAAAGCTCAGACAGTACAGAATCTGCTTGCAATGTGGGGGACCCGGGTTTGATTCCTGCGTTGGGAAGATCCTCTGGAGAAGGAAATGGTAACCCACCCCAGTATTCTTGCCTAGAGAATTCCATGGACAGAGGAGCCTGGCTGGCTACAGTCCATGGGGTCACAAAGAGTCAGACATGACTGAACAACTGATGCACACACACACACACACACACACACACACACACAGCTTTTAGTTTATATGTTTCTAAGCACGAAATTAATGTGTTCTAAATGAAGAAAAGAGGGCATACAATGTGTATATATGATAAAACCCATCAGAAAGTCTCTTGGCCTCTACCTGAAAGATGTGCCCTGATCCATCTACTTTTCTCCGTTGCAGGCACCCCACTAGTTGAAGCCCCCATCCGCTCTCATTGCTGTAGCCACTTCTGTCTCTGCTGCCTTTCACTCTTAGCCTCATTATCCAAACTGTAGCTAGAGTAGCCTTTTCAAATATCAAGCTGCTTTGCAAGGGATTCTCTGTTGACTTCCCATTACACCTAGAATAAAATCCAAACTTCTTCCTGAGGCAAAAGAATAATATTATTAGCTAGGGATTTGGTCTGTAGGCCTCTCCTTACTTCAAGAACAGGAATTATTGCCAGCTGAACAAAATTGGGATTCAGGGAGCAAAGAAGGTAGAGAGACTGACTGATGAGCAGGTAAACAGTGGAATTTGCCACACTTCCTGAATCATAGCCTCGCATAATGCTCACAAAGAACCTCACATGCAGGAGCTTTCCATTCTCTACTCTGGCATCTTCAGTTTACTGTGTTTTTGTTGTTTTCTGATGTACCTGACCATTGCATGCATGCCACCTCTGGAAGATTCTCCTCTGTAGAATAGTCTGCCTTGTCACTTTGCCATAGATCATGGCTGTTTCTCTTTCATGGGGTATCTCCTGTTTTTCTCATTGAAAAGAGATCAGCGTCCAGTTGAACAAGATTACTCAGCTCTTCTAAGTGAGGATAACTAATGAAGCAACTCTTGACTTCATTTTGGTTTTGTGTTTCATTGATCTGAGAGGAGCTGAAATTGGTTAAGCAATCCACACTATGTTCAATACAGTATCTGATTTCATTATTGAAGGTTACAACCTTGGAAAAGTCACTACAAATTGATTAGTGCTATAGCAATCACTTAGGAAGATAAATTAATGAGAAAATGTTCATCTCTATAAAAACTCTCATCTGGGAATTCAGTGAAAGACCTGGCTTTCTCTAGCTTTAGGTACATGGATGCCTAGCTTCTAAGTGGTAAAGTATCATGCGGCTCAGGAAATTGCCTGAAAAGGACACACTAAATTAACTATTCTACCATCACATCCAAAGACCACCCAGTCCCTAGTAATTCTATTTGAATGCATTAGCACAGAAATTTATAAACTTAAGGGATTTAATGCCATTAAGACTATATTTAAATCCCATTTCAATGTGGTAGGCATCTTTATAATTGCAAAATACAACTACGGGGTTTTGGCACAAGCTGTGAGTAGATAGATTGAATGCATGAATTCTAAGTAGACTTTTCATCACAGAGTATCATTCTGGATAAAAGTAGCAGATTCTTGCTTTTTCAGAGAGGCATCTTCCCTTGCTTCCCGTGATGGTGGAACTAGATAGTGTTTTTACAAAATTTAATGTGAAGTGACAAGAGAAGGGAAGCCAGCATTTATTGAGCAAATACTCCGTCTCAGACCTACACCAATGAGAAAGCTGCACAGTGAGTTATCTCCATACTCCCCTCAAACTATACTTGGGGTGAGTATAGGGGTCCTAGCCCATTGCTGTATTGAATTTGGACATTTTGGAGAGGAGAGAATAGAAAGAAAAGTTGGAGGAGGGATACAAAAATTGATTTAACAGAATAAAGTGGAAAATTATTGTATAAAGTTTAAGGATATTTCTATATTTTTCATACTTTTTATCTATTAAAAACTTACCTATTTTAAGATGTTCTACCTACCATAAACTGTGTCTAGAATAAAGAAATCATGTGTAAATGGGGTTCTTAGAAGTTGCCTGTAACAAGAGTCAGTACAACACCATCGTCAAGCTCACGTGCTGTATCATTGGCCTTGGGTGGCAACCAGAGCTACTGTTTAACCAGTGAGTGATCTTTGAGCAATTTCTTAACTTGGCAAATTCTTGTTTTCTTACCTGTGCAACTGAGGTGATACTAATACCTGCGTCATTGGTGGTTGTAAATAAATAAGGTAATATTTGTTAAGAGCTTCATACAGAACTTGACATGAAGTGAGTTTTCTGGAATGGGCATTCCTGCTCTCACCTCCATCCCCTGATGATGATGATGTGGATGATGGGGAATGATGATTTGATGACAAAGACAATGATTGTCACTATCTGCATCATCATCATGTAGTGAAGATCTCATCTGATGTTTAAACTTCCTCTGAACCAAATAGTCTCTTATCCTCTTCTTCATGTCTTCTTAATCACAAATTCAGTGAAAACCTCTGAGGAAACTCTTTTCATATTCAATAGCTTTTTGGAGAAGGCAATAGCACCCCCACTCCAGTACTCTTGCCTGGAAAATCCCATGGATGGAGGAGCCTGGTGGGCTGCAGTCCATGGGGTCGCAAAGAGTCAGACACAACTGAGCAACTTCACTTTCACTTTTCACTTTCATGCATTGGAGAAGGAAATGGCAACCCACTCCAGTGTTCTTGCCTGGAGAATCCCAGGGATGGGGAGTTTAGTCTTCAATTTTTCTTTCACTGAGTTACACTCTGTCAATGTTCAACTCACTTTTTTTTCCATGCTTCTGCTTAAAAATTTTTGCTGACTCCTGCACTCATAGTTTACTGGCAGTCTTTCTGAAAAAAAAAAAATAGATTTTGGTATATGCTAAGTACCTTGGCAATGGCACCCCACTCCAGTACTCTTGCCTGGAAAATCCCATGGATGGAGGAGCCTGGTGGGCTGCAGTCCATGGGGTCGCTGAGGGTCAGACACGACTGAGCGACTTCACTTTTGCTTTTAACTTTCATGCATTGGAGGAGAAAGTGGCAACCCACTCCAGTGTTCTTGCCTGGAGAATCCCAGGGACGGGGGAGCCTGGTGGGCTGCCGTCTGTGGGGTTGCACAGAGTCGGACACGACTGAAGTGATTTAGCAGCAACATCAAGTACCTTAAAATGTTTATATTCTTTAATCCAGGAATGATATCTTCACTCATTTTATGATACAAAAAAGCAAACCATAATAATATAGAGATTAACACACACATATTCCAGTGTTTTATAAACACTAGTCTGAATGTTGTTTCCCGAGAGGCCTGAATTCCACATATAAAATGGATTTTGAGGGTATCCCATTTTGTCCGTGTTTATGAAAGCTGAGAAACTGCTAGGCACTCATTGAAACTCTGAGCTGCTCAACCTCACCATGGATTTTTACATTTATGTGAAAATGATTTGATGACAAGGACAATGATTGTCACTATCTGCATCATCATCGTCATGTACTGTGTGATCTCATCTGATGTTTAAACTTCCTCTGAGCCAAATGGTCAAATCATTTTTGTTTTATGGAAAGCTGAGTTTTTAAAATCCCATTTTGATTTTAGTATGATATGAATTGAGACTTATTCTATCAGCCTGCATTAACAAGGCATATCTAGGCTGAAAGTAGAAAGTCTCTAAGAATTCAATTAAACCAGTAACTTCATTTAATGTATGGAGACCTAAGGCTCACAAAAGGAGTCTGAACTTACTCAGGTTATGCCTAGCAAAAGTGAGAACTGAAATCCAGGATTGCAGTATTTTCTTCCACATCAACACACAGCATATGTGATAATTAATTTTCTCATAACACTGTCTTTAGTGCAATAGGTTGAGTTATGCATGGCCATTTCCCTCTCATGAGAAATAACTGCAATGCACATTAAGTTCCCAAGAGAATTCAAAAGCATTAAGAAAAGGAAACTGGAAACAGCAGTGGATAATGCAGCAAGACCAACCTTAATGATGGCTGATGTAACACTGAAATGATATTCTTTACTTTATCAAGTTATTGGTGAGAGCGAAACTAAGTCATTTAAGTGATCCACCTTATAAACTATGAAGTCAGCTAATGACAGAATTTACAAACTGAATCCAGCCCAGTTTACTTGCTTCACACAGTGCTTTCCTTTGAATGTGAATTTGTTTCTAATATTCAACTACATGAAGATGTGACATTTTAAATATATATATAATTTTTTTATTCTCACACACGAAACCACACAGAAAATCTGGCAGAGTCCTTTAATATTCATAAGGACTGGAGCTCAGTAGACGGTGCCTCCTTTAGGAGTGTATTTGTTCTCCATTGTGCCGCAGCCACCATCAGTCACCACTTGTTCCATTCCTGAGCTGCTTAGCTTGTTTATGTAATGAGCCCCTGAAATCCCTTGAGGATGCACAGCCCCTGGTTTATGGCACTGAGAATGCTATCTATCTCATTATGCAGTAGTCCAGAAATTAAGTTGACTTCCTCAAATTTGTAGTCACTCGTGACTCAGTGCTTCTTATTTCCTGTGTGTCTCTTTTGCCCCAGTTTTCTTCTAGTTGTCTGGCTCCTATGGGTTTTGACATCGTGTATAAGCTCAGTGACAGGAGATAGCAGACTCAGAGCCTCTGGAAGCTGAGGTTCTGGCACACCAGGGTCATTCTCCACCCTGGGTTTCCTAGAACACACCTCTTTGTCTTTCTTCCTTTAACCTTGACTGTGCATGACTGGGAAAGAAGCAGACAAGGGGAAGAAAGCTGAAAACTTGGATTTGGCATGCTTTCCATGAGGCAGAATAAAGTAACCTGGGATGACAGACAAGCACAAGAAAAGAGGCTTCCTTGACAAGTTAGTTATAATAAGAGGAGCCATGTTTCTGGTTAGTTTACAAACCAGACAAAAGCCGTGGTGTCTTTTCCTCAGTACTCAAAACAGCTTCAACTCCCAGCTGAACATACTTGCACACAAAACAGTATTTTCCATGCCACTTGTATGGAACATGAGCATCTTGCTGTCTTTAATTAAGAAGTTAACTGGACCATGAAGTATTGCCCAAGTAAATAAAAATGATTTGTATTAAGTCAGAGGGGCGCATTAGGCATCTTTGCATTTCTTAGCTCATATGTAAACTATAGAGATTATTAAAAATTGGAAGGGGTCATCTATAAAACCATCTGCACCAAGAAGCAGATTGCCATTCCTGAAATGTATCTATCTTTTTATGTGTCATCGTTTATTGTGAACAATGGAGTGAAACAGCTGCTTGCTTTTTTTCTTTTTTAACCAGACACACAAACTTTGAATAGATCGATGCTTAATCCTTTGGTCTGTTTGTTTGCTTATCCTGGGAAACAGATAGTTATTCAGAGGCTTTGGTTGCCTGAGAATTAAAATGGGCTGATGGGGTTTTTGTTCTTTCTTTAATTTGGGAGAAATTGACTGTGTGTACTTTTCTTGAATGAAGATCATGCTGGAAATAGAAGTTACTGAGGACTTTGGTCAGATCTCAGCTGTAACTAGAGTTTTCATAGAAGAGCTAGGTCCAAACTTCAAATGAGATTGACAATGTCTAATTGTATTGTTTAAGGACCACTAGGAAAGCAGGCTGCCCCCAGAATTCTTTCTTGTCTGCTGTGGTGCCCAAAGGTTCACCATTAGAATCTCATCTGTTCGAAGACCTGGAAATTTGTATTCATGCCAGTCCCCTACTGAAAGTACCCTTCCCCTCATGCAAATACACATTCCCACAAAATATTTAAAGTAACTTGTAAGAAATATGTACAGGGACAGAGTAAGAAAAGATGCAATTGGTTAAGACTGAGAAAAGTATAAATTAGAACAGGAGGCAGAGGTGGAGATACTTTAATACCTACAGGAGAGAGGCAGGAATTTTTGCATTCCTCTTGATAAGCCTGGAGTTTGATTGTGAAGTTTCCAAACAGAGAGAGACAGTCACTTGGATAAAACCTTTTGTCTCTACCCTCTAGATATAAATACCGTGTCCTGGATGGGAGGAGGGTTACAGCTGGCAGCTAGGTGTTTCCAGAAAGAACGTTAGAGTCAAAGTTGGGGAATCTGGGTGCTCTTCTTGTCCTGCTGGGGTTAGCACCAAGCTCTGGTGCAAGTCATTCCTCTTCCCTCTCAGTGTGTCTGTCATAAAAGAGGTTGGATGTGCTCAGTGGTTTTCTGCAATGTTGTTTTTAAAGCCATGGAATCTTTTTGAAGTCAGATTTTACTTGAAACCCTAAATCTGAACCAGATGGAAGCTGAACTCCTGTGGTTGGATAAGGACTGGGGCACTGCAGCCCATGGCTTTGTCCATCCAGTGTCCCTGTCCTCCGCCACAGGATGCCCAGGCCCTGGGAGGGAGGTCCATGTATCACAGTCTGAGAACACAGGCTGGATGAAAGCCTAGACTTGTTCCATCCAGGCCTCTGGTCAAATGGCACCTCCTGGTGGACAGCTTCCCTGACGGCCTATCTAAAATATATCCCTTAACTAGTAACGTTATTCTCCGCTATCATATCATATATTACTTAGCTATTAATATACTTAGGTATATTAATTTCCATTTCTATATTATAGGTGCATATTATATGACTAAATGACTGAATGACCATTTGCTTCTTAATACTGCATCATCTCCATGATTACAGGGGCTTAGAAAAGCAATTGTTAAGTGACGTATAAGAGAAGGTTCTAAAACACAGCTTCCCATGATTTAAACTTGGTTCCACCATTTACTAGCTGTGTAATGCTTGACCTTTTCTGGGCTTTACTTTCTTAATCTGTAAAACGGGCCTAATAACAGCACTACCTCATAAGCATATTATGGGATCATAAGAGTTAATTTATATATATAATTTTATAAAATTTATTACATAAATGTCACTGTTTGTAGAATATTGTTTTGAGCATAAAGCACTATAAAAATTTCAATATGATAATTTATGATTATTAAAATTTATTAGTATTATTATTTGCTTTGTTTACCACTGTTTCCCTGGTTTCCAACTAGTGCCTGTCTTATGAAAAGAAAGCAAATTGTTGTTTTTTTGAATAAATTACTTTATTAGGATCCTTCTGACTCAGAGATTCTCTAACACTTCTCAGGTGGGGAGATAAAGACAAATTTCTCTTTTTATAGGAGCTTTAGAATGATTAATTTTCTTTTTTTTTTTTGTTTTATTTCATTTTATTTTTAAACCTGAAACACTGTATTTTGCCAAACATCAAAACGAATCCGCCACAGGTATACATACGCTCCCCATCCTGAACCCTCCTCCCTCTTCCCTCCCCACACCATCCCTCTGGGTCATCCCAGTGCACCAGCCCCAAGCATCCAGCATTGTGCATCGAACCTGGACCGGCAACTCGTTTCATACATGATATTACACATGTTTCAATGCCATTCTCCCAAATCTTCCCACCCTCTCCCTCTCCAACAGAGTCCATAAGACTGTTCTATACATCAGTGTCTCCTTTGCTGTCTCGTACACAGGGTTATTGTTACCATCTTTCTAAATTCCATATATATGCGTTAGTATACTGTATTGGTGTTTTTCTTTCTGGCTTACTTCACTCTGTATAATAGGCTCCAGTTTCATCCACCTCATTAGAACTGATTCAAATGTGTTCTTTTTAATGACTGAGTAATACTCCATTGTGTATATGTACCATAGTTTTCTTATCCATTCATCTGCTGATGGACATCTAGGTTGCTTCCATGTCCTGGCTATTATAAACGTGCTGCGATGAACATTGGGGTACACGTGTCTCTTTCCCTTCTGGTTTCCTCAGTGTGTATGCCCAGCAGTGGGATTGCTGGATCATAAGGCAGTTCTATTTCCAGTTTTTTAAGGAATCTCCACACTGTTCTCCATAGTGGCTGTACTAGTTTGCATTCCCACCAACAGTGTAAGAGGGTTCCTTTTTCTCCACACCCTCTCCAGCATTTATTGCTTGTAGACTTTTGGATCGCAGCCATTCTGACTGGTGTGAAATGGTACCTCATAGTGGTTTTGATTTGCATTTCTCTGATAATGAGTGATGTTGAGCATTTTTTCATGTGTTTGCTAGCCATCTGTATGTCTTCTTTATCAGCTGCATGCTAAGTATCATATTATGTAGAAGAGGGTGTGAGCAGCTGTGTTGTAGGAAACCATGGGGAGCAGGACAGACAAGGTGACAGAGGTAAAAGTGGTCCTGCTGCTGCTGCTGCTAAGTCACTTCAGTCGTGTCCGACTCTATGCGACCCCATAGACGGCAGCCCACCAGGGTCCGCCATCCGTGGGATTCTCCAGGCAAGAACACTGGAGTGGGTTGCCATTTCCTTCTCCAATGCATGAAAGTGAAAAGTGAAAGTGAAGTTGCTCAGCTGTGTCCGGCTCTTCGTGACCCCATGGACTGCAGCCTACCAGGCTCCTCAGCCCATGGGATTTTCCAGGCAAGAGTACTGGAGTGGGTGCCATTGCCTTCTCCAAACATGGTCCTAAGGGTACCAAAAGCCCATCTTTCCCTACTTGACTCTTTTGCGCTGCTGTAAGCCTTGATTCATGCCAACCCTGGCTAATGGAAGCTCACAGGTATGGAGCTGTGTGTTACAGGAAAGGTGAAGATAATGAAATTTAACACTTTCCAGCCCTTGAAACTTTGAGCTTCTCTACATCATCACTGTGGCACATCAGCATCCTTTCACCCTTTTGGTTTCTGGGACATCCCAGTCCCGTGTAATGACTATGTGATGTGAGATTGCTTCCTGCTTATTTCATAAACAATACTGAAGACAGAAGAATACATGCCAGAATCTACTGTGGTTTGGTTTTTGTTCCCTTGATGGTAGGAATAAGTACTATTTTAGTTAGGTGGCGTCTCACAGCCAATAATACTTGTTGAATATTGGGGGAGAATAATGGAGCAAGAAGTTAGCATTCAGAAAGAATTGAAAATAGAGTATTAGTTGCTCAGTCATATCCGATTCTTTGTGACCCCATAGACTGTAGCCTGCCAGGTTCCTCTGTCCATGAGATTATCCAGGCAAGAAGGGCATTCTAATAAAATTTATTTTAAAAAAGGAAGAAGGGCATTTTAATATGTTCATAAACATTTTGTTCTTCACTAGGCAAAAGGCTTAGCAAAAGAGTCACTTAAATTGTTTTCTTAATGCTTCAATCAAAACATACTCATTGAAACATGTAAAATATCATGTATGAAATGAGTTGCCAGTCCAGGTTCGATGCACGATACTGGATGCTTGGGGCTGGTGCACTGGGACGACCCAGAGGGATGGAATGGGGAGGGAGGAGGGAAGAGGCTTCAGGATGGGGAACACATGTATACCTGTGGCGGATTCATTTTGATATTTGGCAAATCTAATACAGTTATGTAAAGTTTAAAAATAAAATAAAATTAAAAAAAAAAAAAAAAACATACTCATCTCCCAGGGACTCTTGTTGCATCCAACACTTTGTAATTGCTGTGGGTGTTGCACTATTAGTCTTAATTTTAAGAAAACTTGTTCATTATCAAAAAATACTGATAATTTTTCAGGAGATATAATTTCAGAGGCCGAAAACACATTTCCTTGCCATGTGAAATTATAAGCAAATACTCACTCTGATTTTGTGATCTCCATCAGTAACTGAGTGTAGTTTTTTTTGACGCATTGCTCTGTAAATTATTACCAGTGATGTTTTAAGTGGCAGTTGCCTAAATTATGAGTGTGGGACTTTCCATATCCATGAACGTTTCTGTTTTTATCAGCAATGATTCTGTCTCCAGGCAAATACCAAATGGTTCACTAAGTATATGAAGCTTTTAAGACTGATAAATATTTTGCAGATGTACTTGTTGCATTCTGGAGGGAGATGAGGAGGGAGAGGTAAATGGTGATGAAAATCACCATGTTGGGAGGATAAGGCAAACACTCTACTGTTTTTTTCTTTGCTTGCTGCAGTATGGTAGATTTCGCCAACTAGGAAGCCACAGCTCCCATTTTGTAACATCAGAGTCATAGAAATAAAAAGTTATCTCTCTACAGTCATAGACAAGTACAGATGGTAGGATAATTGCAGTCTTCTACTCTCAAGCTGTGTAGATTGGTTTTAGGACTCAGTTAAGGCTCAGGTAGTTACATTAAAAATATGAGAAGACTTTTATGGGAATACAAATTATCCCTAGGTCATTGATACATGAGAAATGGAGCTAGCTTTATTTTTAAGTTATCAATGCATAAATAGTCATATCATTGGATGGATATATAGTCCCCATGTTTGTTTCTGACTTTAGGTGTTAACAAACCAAGTGTCTTCATTTATTCTATAGCAGTCTTGATTTTTTTTTTTTCGGACTGATCTTACTGCGTGCATTTTCTGAGATGTGGAATCTACCCCCATGCTTTCTGTGGCTGCCACAGAGAATTTGCTAAATCACAGTGTTTCTTTGACCATATCTTAGCAGCACTCTGTTTAGGAAGGACAGGAAGAAGTTTAGTGAAAAGAAAATACAATGTGGCTACATTACAGCAAAGTTAGTATAAAAAGATGGCCGATACCAACTCAGTTTTGGATTGTGTGGGACAGTTGCCCACTCTAAGTGGGTGGAAGAAGCAGGGACTGTTTATGTTAGGGTTCCTTCCACCACAGCTTGACATAGGGCTTATGATCCTACAGGAGTCAGCAATGTTCATTTATCATGAAGTTACATGAATTTGACTTTTAAACGTAGCCCTATGGCCAAAAGCACATTTGTTTTTAAAGTTACGCTTGAAAAGTCTTTATATCACCACAAAGTACAGTGTCCATGGGCTTATGAGCACAACATTGTTAAGTAAATATAATGACCAGGAGACCCAGTGAGGCTAGGCTGAGGAGAGGAAGACAAGACACTCTACGGATGCCTGGACCATTGTGTTACAAGGATGACTAGCAAATGGCAACCAGGAGGTGGAGAACGATAAGGAAACATTAATGTTGCTACTTACCTGTCAGATTTGCCTTTTCTAATACTGAATATCTGTAACTTTAAATCATCTTAATGGAACTGTTGTCATAGAGATTAAATGAACTAATAGGTTCAAAATCACCTCCCAGAGAGTCTCACCCATAGTTATTGCTCAGAAATATTTGTTGAATTTGAATCCAAGTAATATGAGATTAAACCCTCATGTTGTAAATAGCTAATAGTCACAGTTCTTATGTAAAATTACCTCATTCATTCCTTAGAGTATCACTAAAAAGGACCTATCATTTTGATCTTCCTTTTAGAGATGAGCAGTCAAATAGAGGGCTTAAGGAAAAACATGCATTTACTATTCCAAACCATGTTGACTCTAACATACTTCTTAACTGAAATACTGTATTATCTCAGGGCAACACATAAGTATTGGCCCATGCTGTTTGTCTAACTTGCTTTCCCTGTAACCCAAAGAAACATGTAGGACCCTTACTAGTTTCATGAAGAGAATATCTTCATTTTCCTTTTTCTTTTGTCCATAGCTGCTTCTCTGGCCATCCCCCACTCCCGTACAGATGGCTTCTGTTCTGTTGCATAGGCTTCATGCAATCACAGCTACCTGTAGAGGCCAATTTTTCCCCATTCCAACCATAGATACCCTAAACTGTGCCATCTCCTGCTATACCGTTATTATTCTTTGGCCTTGGCTTCTTTTAGAATTATAGTATCTATTTGGAAATAATCAAAGATCCATGTGCTAATGAAGTCTGACTCCAGACATTATCATGATGTTCTAGAGATCTTAAATTCTGCAGATATGACTTTGTCCAGAACCTCAGACTGCAAGTTGCTGGTTTCTCACTCTAAGCCCGCCAAAGTGGAGGTAATAGGAAGTAATAAAAACTTACAGAATACCAAATTTCTGAAGCTCTGGCCTTTGTTAACTCCAGTTCCTTATCTGAAACTACAGAACATGGAAAATATGAGTGACTATTTTCTTAATTCTTCCAATTCTCTAAATATCCAGTACCATCCTAGATTCATAAAAGAGAAGTTAACTCATTATGTATAATGTATGCCTTAGGGCCTCTAGGCTTAATTACCTCTGGGAACCCCTTTGAAGAAAGAATTCTCTCTTCTTCATTCTAAATTCAGCTTCTTTTACAAGTTCCTTAAATATATTATGTACAAGATCCCACTACCATTCTTATTCCTTGAGCTGTTTTTTCATTTCTTAACAACTGAAACTGACATATTTGCAATATAGTTAAAAATACAGTAACACTCAAATGCAGTATGTGTCCTTAGATAAAATTTTCCTCTAAGATGAACACTTTCTGCTATCACCTTCAGGTATCATGGTGGGTGTAAATATCATCCAGCGTAACACTGTTAATTTGTGTATTTTCTTGGTCCAGTAGTAATTAATGGCAGCCCAGGGAATAGCTGAATGTTTTCCTGATCATTTGTATAATTCATAATTAAATGAAAACATTATATTTGGACACCATCTATATGCCCATCATTCTGGTTTTTTGGTTTGTTTTTTTTTAGTAAAGATTTATATGATGAGTTTATCTGGTCCTACCCAACTCCACTGAGTCATCAGATGCTGGCTGCCCTACCTGTGCAGCCATCAGCACACAGCAGTGCAACCCTAGCTTGTATATGTTCTCAGTCATAGTGTAACACTGCTTGCCCTCGCCCATCCCCTACTCCATTCTCCAACCTGTTCCCAGCCTTCCTCACTTCTAAATCAGCTTTCTGCTTATGACCTTGTCCTAAGCTGGTTTGTTACCCCCAGTTCTGCTTTTCCACCTTTGATGAGTGCTTTCTTCCTCAACTGTGGGGTGAGTTTTCCCTGTTTTTCTCTCTAGCCTTCAGCTATCCTGGATCATCATCCTACCTGGTGCCCTCTTGTCAGCGTATGAAAATCCTCTCTCTGGATATGTGCATTCCCATGGAGAGGCTTGCATCAGGGTGATTGTGTAGGTAACATTGGTACACAGGGACTTCCCCGGTGGTCCAGTGACTAAGACTGTGCTCCCAATGTAGGGAGCATGGGTGCAATCCCTGACCAGGGAAATAAGGTCCCATGTCTACATGCTGCATGGTGTGGCCAAAGAAACAAAGAAAGAAAAGTACCCACACTTTAGAGTCAGGCCAAAACTGAGTTTAAAGCTTGGCTTTAATACTCACTAGATTTGTGACTTGGACCATGTTATTTGATATCTCAAACTTTAGTTTCTCTATATATAATCTGAGGTAGCCAGATAGTGTTGTAGAGTTGTTTTGAAAATTAAGTGAGAAAACATGTACAGGGTGCCTAGATCAGTGTCTGGCGTTTAGCCTCTACACATGGCCACTATTGTAATTAAAGGCTTTGTGGTAGAAGAAACCTAGAGACTGGTCTTAAAGGATCAGCAGTTTGGGCACCACTGTGTCACTGAAAATATAAATAAGGTTTCTTATATTCCTCTCCATTTATTAATTCCAGTTACATTGGTCAGATGAGTGATTTTGAATCCTACCAGAATTGCACCTTCTGAGCTGAGGCAAATGGAAAGGGAAATCTCTGTTTCCCAGAAGCAAAAGCCATTTCCCAAGAGGTGTCTGTTCATCTCAAGCATGCAAATGCTGCTGTGATGGTTTCGGCACAGAAGGTTCAAGACATCACATACCAGTGTTAGCCTTAAAGAATGATACTGGGGCTCTTGCCTCTTGATCCACAGGGTGTGCCCACAGGAAAATAGAAACAAAAGCAGAGGTAGGTAGCCCCACTTGGCACAGTTGATTGACTTTATTAGGTCCTGATTATGCTGCTCATATTCCATGAAATTAAAAAGCTTACAAATGTTATGAGCCATTACCCTTCCATTTAAGAGAGCTTATGACATGTTAGCAACATTTAATGAAATTCTTTCAAAATGCCATCGGCAGACTCAATGAGATTCCATGTTGAAACTCAACTTGAAGAATTGTTTGAGAAAGTTTGTTCTATACCTACCTGTCATTGTCATGGTGTGTGAAACCCACCTCCAGGCCAGAAATTTCTCATCAAAGGTGACTTGAACCTTTGATGCAAAGAAAGATTTCTGCTTTGACCCTGAGAGTGTTTTTCCAGTTTACAAAGTGATTATGAAGCTGTCGTGTTTGTGTTTGTGCTTACCGTGGCAGCTCAGAATAGCCTGCAGTTTCACACATTGACACAACTTAAAGCTCAAGTCCTTTCTATTTAATTCTGTTGTATATTTGTTGAAGATCTAAAACATTCTAGCAAATAAGCTGAATATTATTGCCTGCTCTGTCTTCAGTGAGGTCTTACAGCATAACTTGGGAGATAAGACTTTGTGCAAAAAGACAATTAAAGCATAGGAAATGAGATGATTGAATCCTTGATTATATGGTGCTGATTATTTATATAATTAAAGCTCAAGAAATGAAAGTATTACAGACAGTGGAATGAGAAGTTTTACCAAGTAAAAGAAAGATGAGTAGGAAGACATAAATTATTTAGGAAGGATTAATACTTTGTGGTGAATCTTTCATTTTAACTTTTATGATGGTATATTTAATGGCAATGTCCATTTATTTTGTCTGATTCTAAAGGATTACTTCTTATGCCACTATCTTGTCAGTAACATCCCCTAGTATTTTTTGAGATGTTATAGGTCAAAGAGTATACTAGGTGCTTGCTGTATATTTTTGTTAAATTCTCTTAACAGTCTTAAAAGGTTGATTATATTGGGTTGCCCAAAAATTCCATTCAGGTTTTGCTATAACATCTTATGGAGAAACCCAAAAAGCTTTGTGACTGACCCAATATTAACATTCATTTTGTAGGCAAGGAGAACTGAAGTGTAAATAGTTAGGTAATTTTTTCCAGCTCATCTGTGGAGCAATAGGAATTCCAATGCAGGTTATGAACTACCCCAAAGCATGTGCTTTCTATCTCTGTATCAATCTGTTTTGAAAACAGAGTATGTCAATAAAGCCACCATTCTATTCTGTTGCTGTGTGAACTTTGTGCAGGAGTACAGAGTTCTGTTGGAGTTCTGTTGCAGGAATCCCATTCTAGGACTTACTCACTTTTGTATTCGTTGTCCATCATAGTGATTGGCACTCAGCAGATACTTGTTGAATAAGTAATTTGTAAAACAAAAAGATTTAACTTGTAATTACGTAGAACTCATAATTAAGATGTAACTTTATTTTTGTCTTCACTCTTCCTTTCAAATTGGACTTGGGAATGGTCTTCCATTCTCTCTCCTGCATAAAAACTTGGGCAGTTCCTAGTGATTTTTCAGCCCACTTAAAAGCTAAGAGTGTGGTGGTATTTAAGGGACAAAGTACAGATCACTTCAGAAATTTTAGATGTCTCATGTGACCTATTTATCACTTCAAACCTCATTCAAAGTTAAGTATTTATTTCTTTTCCCTAAATACAGCCTTTAGCTACTGACTCCCTACCTTTGGAAGTAAGGGTAGGACTCATTCTGGCTGTCTCTGCTCTCATCTCCTGAGTTCCTATCTGCTGGCTAGAGGTTAAGACCTTACCAGGGTAGTGGTAATAGTAGAGGGTGGGATATTCGTTACTCGACTGGGTGCCTTTGTGCCCTCTGGGACTGATAGATGGTTAAACTGCCTTCCTCCCTATGAAGCATTTCCTGGCATCTGTAGATTCCTGGCCCTGGAGGTGTTTACATCTCCGACAGCTCCTATGGAAAAGCAGGTGAAGCATTCCATTCCTGGACACCTCATCCCTCCTTCAGTTCCACATGAAAACTTCTTGCCTCCCAGGAAGTCCCCTTCAGTAGGACTTCTGATGTCTCTGAGACAGCTCTCTTTCCCATTTGGCCTACCTCTGTTTTGTGAAAAACAGCCTTCCCTGAAAAACTCTGAGAGCATACATGCCCTTCCTAAATCAGCAGCCCTCCCCTGCAGTACACTCTGGATTAGAAGTCTGTGATGACTTCAGAGATGAGAAACACATGTCAGGATCTCAGAGTGGGTTCAATGATGCCTTTTCTCAATGGACTTGAGATTAGAAAGTAGCAGCCCCCCACTAAAAATATATATTCACACATCCCCTCAACTCCCCGTGCTCAGTCAGACGTGACTGAGCATGCGTACAAAGTCTGATGAAAACCTGTTTTTACTATCTTTCTGAAGATTTCCTGTGATTGGCTGACATTAACAGTAAAATGGTGAGGAGTGCTGGCTTAACTAGTCCTACTGTATACTGTATATAAAATTCTTAACACCATGATGGAATCCAGAAAATGGATACTCAAGTGAGTAGGAAGAAAAACAAGAACGCCACTTGGCTGGAAGAGAGATTCTGCCTTTACAACTTTCCTTGCCATCTCACTGCTCTGGGCCTAGAGAAGCACTCTGACTTTCCTTCCTGTAAGAATTAACTAAAGGAGAGAGGATATATTTCCCTCACTTCTGAGTTTCAATAGGCCTGTTCCAGTGTGCTTTCAGAAGATGTCTAGGTTAATAAATCTTTTTTGGCTTTCTCAGAGCCCTCACGATATTTAGAATAATACATTAGCCAAAGCAAACATGGAGTAAGGTAAGCTAAGTGGTTGGCTGAAGGTGATTCCATTCCGTAGTATAGTGATGTCATTTGGAACAATTCACTTTATTTTTAAAGGAAGAAGGCAAATATTTGAAGAACAGATGAGAAAAACTACAATGAAAAGATGTTGCTTCCAGTGAAGGTGGTCAGCATTTGGAATTGAATATGTTCTGCTTTTGTGTTCATTTTTTTCTTTTGATGCTGTACTTCGCTGACTTGGTTATTTTGGAGTATTTGAGGATGAGAGGCCAGAACGACTTTTATGTCCTATTCCTAGAGACTTCCCTCTCATGATCAGTTGGAGATGCTGCCTGTGAGTTGGCTGCCATTTCAGTTACTCATCTCTGTTCTTGGGGCTCTGTGGGTATTCTGTTCCCAGTATTTTGTGCAGAGCAGGTACTTAGCAAGTTTTTGTGACCTTAATGTGAATTAAACCCCCTTCCTTTCTTCTTCGAAGTACTGCTTGTTAGGTAAGACTTTTAAAAACACTCTGAGTTACTTCTGTTTGTATCCTGTTGTAGTAAACATTTGACTAAACTCTATGGCACAGAGTAGGTGCTCAACAAATTATTACTGAATGGATGAAAGAGTTAAGGAGAGAGGGAGAGAGGGAGGAGTTTGGAGAGAGATGTCTGTTGTCTACTGGGATGTCTTGACCTGGCCCAATTTTGCAAGGTTTGTGCTCTCCCTTCATCTTTTCAAATTTCTCTGTTTCATTCTTAATTCTTTTCTAAGTAATTCATAATTGGAATTTATTGCAATAAAACTATAGATAATAGCTAACAGTTTCATATATTAAATTCAGTGGATGTGTGCATTATGGGAAAGGGTTACAGAGAATTCAGAATTCAAAACAGCATTTTCTGCTTTTGGCAGAGCCTTTAGGAAGACCCTGTCAGAGGGTTCCTTGTGGTCACAAAATCACGTCAAAGAATACACCACTTGCCCTGTGCATATCTGAGTCCACACTTTGTGTGCTGAGCAATGCTTCTGAGAGCTGTAGGGAAAGGAAAGCATGCCTGCTGGTCTTCACACTCTTGGTTCTCCCTCTGTATGTGAGTTTCAGCTCTGACACAGTTCAAAGATGGATTTATCTCTAGGGCAACAGGTATATTGTAAAAACCACAGTCTTCGGGACCACACGGGTCTCGAACAAATTGCTGAACCTCACAAAGTGATACTTTCCTCAATTGTAAAATGTGAGTATGAGCTCTTGGAGTCAGGAGCCTAATAAGCACCATACACAACATTAAGTGAATAATAATTTGCTGTTTTACATATATAACACCTCTTCAAACTATGAATGACTGCCAGTGCTTTAGGGAAGAAAGCAAATGGGTTCTGAGAAGTTTTTAATTCGTCCGAAGCTTTTCAGGCAGTGAGGACCTGAACCCTAGACTCCCTGACTCCAAAGTCCATATGCTTGACCATGATGTCACATTGTCTAATTATCCCAAATTTGGTATGGCTTAGAAGTCAGGCAGAAATAATGTATGTAAAGCACTTAGCACAGTCCCTAGGGCATGCTACGTACTCAAATGGTAGATGTTATTATTATTCATTATTTTATTTATGGTTTCTCTCTGTATTTAATACCAAGTTATTTAATGGAGAGTAAGAATTACAACTTTCTCTCTGGGGGAGGTAATTGGTGTACCAGATGCGTTTTGTTTTGTTTCGCTTTTCTCCATATTTATATTCGGGGCAGAATTTGGATGTCTTCCAAGAGGATGTCTTCCCTTTCGTATGTGTAACCCTAGCTAGGCCACATCATTTAAATGGAAAGTGTACTTCTATTCCTCCCTGAATATTTATGTGAACATTAAATTCTCCTGTACCTTAAACTCATTAATTTAACAAGTACCCATTGATCCTTACTCTGCATCACAGTTTGCTGCTTTGTCTCACCAAAGGGCAGGTCAAATCTTGATGGCCATGTTCTGCATGTTAGAAGCAGTCATGCAGAAGTGTAGCATCTACCCAGTTGCTTTGCTGTCAACAGGGTGGTCATGCATAGTTTTTATGGCAGTCAATTATTTACTTTTTCTGCAAATATATATCGAGCACGTTCCCCCACCCCAGTGATAGGCTGGATACTGTGAGCTAGGGATACAATTTTTCTTCTCTTTTTTTTTTTTTAATTTATTTTATTTTTTAACTTTACAATATTGTATTGGTTTTGCCATATATCAACATGAATCCACCACAGGTATACACGTGTTCCCCATCCTGAACCCTCCTCCCTCCTCCCTCCCCGTACCATCCCTCTGGGTCGTCCCAGTGCACCAGCCCCAAGCATCCAGTATCCTGCATCGAATCTGGACTGGCGACTCGTTTCATATATGATAATATACATGTTTCAATGCCATTCTCCCAAATCATCCCACCCTCTCCCTCTCCCACAGAGTCCAAAAGACTGTTCTATACATCAGTGTCTCAAAAGAAAAATATTTTCCAGTTTCTATGGAGTCAGTAATCTATAGGGGATGAGTGGAGGATAAACAGCAACAAAAAATGAGTAATTAACAATTGAGCTCTGAGGAAAACAAAATGAGATGAGAGGGTGACAAATTACAGAGGAGAGTCTAATTTAGATATTGTTATAGAAGCTAGCCATGGCAAGAACAAGAAGAAAAATGTTTCAAATCAAAGGGATGAGTTCTAAGGCAAACAGCTTGATATGCTAAAGGAGCAGAAAGACTAATACGTTTAGAAGAGTAAGGAAAGGAGAAAGTTGTGCAAGCTGAGGACAACTTGTACTCAAGTACAGTGTGTTGAGTACAACACGTGCAAGCAAGTCTGTACAAGTAAACTTGACAGGCTGAGGTTTTATCCCAAATGAACTAGGAAGTCACAGAAAATTTTAAGCTGACAAAGGATAAATTTTGGTTTGTGATAACTGATGCGTAGAGCAAAAATGGACCATAGGAGGGAGCAGAAGTGAGAGCTAAGGGATCACAGAGGCGCCTGCTCCGGGGTTTGAGTGACAGATGGCAGTAGTTCCAAATGGAATGGTGGCAAAGAAGATGGAAAGTTGAGGGATTTGGAAAGTGTTTTGGGGGTACAGTTGACTGAGCTGCCCAGACATCTCTGGAGAGCAGGAAGAAGAATAGAAAGAGAAATAAGTGATGATTCTTGGCTTTCTGTTGGAATGCATTTTAAAATATGTTAGTCTTGCCAGGGTCATAAGTTAAATCCTTAGTGTGGGTCAGGGGCAGTGGAGGAAGGCATCACAAAAAGGAAAAGGAAATGAGGCCTAATATGTATGGAGCCCCTGAAGTATGACAGGGACTATGCTAACCTTGCATATGCTATTTAATCTACTTGATAGCAATCCTAGAAAGTAAAAATCATGACATACTCATTTTACATACAAGGAAACCAAGTCTCAGAAAGTTAAGTAACTCACCAAAGGTCATAGAATTGGCAAATTAGGGAACCATAAATGAACCAGATCTCTCTCTTTCTGAAGCCTCATCTCTTTCTGCAATAGCATGCTCTTTCCAAGAGCTGACATAATGCCAAAGTGCTCAATATTTTATTCCTTGAAAAGTGACTAGCATTATGCTAGGTATCTGTTGAATATTCATTATATGCTGCTTAAGTAATAGATTTGAGTCATCAGTGCAAACATTTGTCTTTATTGAAATGTCAAAGATTTCAAAGGCTGCTGCTGCTGCTAAGTCGCTTCAGTGGTGTCCAACTCTGTGCGACCCCATAGACTGCGGCCCACCAGGCTCCGCCCTCCCTGGGATTCTCCAGGCAAGAACGCTGGAGTGGGTTGCCATTTCCTTCTCCAATGCATGAAAGTGAAAAGCGAAAGTGAAGTTGCTCAGTCATGTCCAACCCTCAGCGACCCCATGGACTGCAGCCTACCAGGCTCCTCCGTCCATAGGATTTTCCAGGCAAGAGTACTGGAGTGGGGTGAGTGAATCTAAAATATATATACATATATATATATATATATATATATAGTATATTTCAAGATGGGTGATCAAAACAGTAGACAGAATATTAATGATAAATTTAGAAAACATTTATTTCCTCCCTTCTTCAATAAACTTGGTGGCATAAAGCATGCATTCTCCCTATCCCCCACTAAACTGTTTGAAACTTTAAATATAAGGCATGCTAAAAGATGCTAACCAAAAGCTCCAAATTATTGGTATTAGAAGAGCTGAGAGGGAGAGAATTCCCTGTATACTCAGCTGCTCAGAGGATTACATCATATGTTTGACTTCTGTTATATTTAGCTTTGTGTATGTTTATTTATAACATGCTCTGGAGCATACTATTCTGCATCAAATGCACTTAGAGTTTGACTGTCTTTACCTTGGACAAAGGGCTACATGTAGCTTAAATGGAAAGAGAACCTTACAGATTAAGTTATTAAAACTCAGGGGTAGACTTAACAAACTGTAAGACAGACCTGATTTTAAGGTGTGTGTATATGTGTGTGTGTGTGTGTGTGTGTGCATGCACACATATAGGTAAATATTTGTGTTTATTTTGGGAGGGAGCAAAGGCTGTAATTTTTAAAAATATTTTTGGGTGAAATATACTATTCCCCATATTGACACAGCCTCTGATAGTCCCTTTTTTCCTAATACAACCATTTTACCTACATATAGTAACTGTCTTCCCTTTCAAGGTGGTTAGTTTGAAATGGATGTATTAAACATGGTCACCTTTGATTTCTGCATTTAAATGTAAGAGTTTATCAGAATGATCTCTCTGTATTACATGAGTGCAACCTGACTTTCTGAGACCAGCTTATATGAGTGCAATCAGCTTTTTGGAAAACAATTAAGTACTCTTTCATATACAGTCAGGTAATATACATTATGCATATTAATTCACATAATGCTTTTAGAATCCCAGTGAAGCAGGTACTATTATTATCTCTATATTGCAGGCAAGAAAAGAGTAAAGTAAGCCTCAGAGATATGGAGTAACTTGCCTTCGTGCTAATAAGGTACACGACCAGCATTCCTACTTAGTCACTCCAAATTTAGAGAAACCCATTTTTGTCTGAGCTGTCTCCTCATAGTAATAGCCCATCTTGTGATTTCTGCTTGGCAACCTTGCAATGGCTCAAAAAACAAACAAACAAACAAAAAAAAAAAACTGTCCAGACTATCACAGCAAACCAGGGGCAACTATAGACCAAGAAATTCTGAACAGGAGAGCCTGATACTAGTCCCCAGTCTTTAGAGATTAGGACTTGCAGACCATATAAACTAGGTATGTGAATTCAGGTGGTGTAGTGGTAAAGAATCGCCTGCCAATGCAGGACAGGCAGGAGATGTGGGTTCAGTCCCTGGATTGGGAAGATCCCCTAGAGTAGAAAGTGTCAACCCACACCAGTATTATTGCCTGGAAAATTCCATGGACATGGGAGCCCGGTGGGCTACAGTCCATGGGGTCACAAAGAGTTAGACACAACTGAGCAACAGAGCACACACACAACTTAAGACATAAATGAAAGACTGAAGTCCAGATGAAGGCAAGGCCATTTCATGGATCTAGAAACCGAAAGAGATTCTTTTATAATTCCTGTTTTCAGTTGGAGCATAATTGCTTTACAATGTTGTGTTCTTTCTGTACAACAACATGAATCCGCTATATGTATACATATATCCTCTGCCTCTTGAACCTCTTTCCCACCCACCCCCATCTCACCCCTGTAGATCATCACAGAACACTGACCTAGGCTCCCTGTTCTATGCAGTAGCTTCCCACTAGCTATCTATTTCACAGTAGGCTCTCCCGTGCCCTGTAGGCTTACTGGTCTTGACCCAGTAGATGTGAGTAGCACCTCACGTAAATACCCATCCTGACAGTCAGAAAACATCTGCTAGATGCCCCCATTGACAACCACGGATCTAGATGAAGAAAGAATGCAAGAGAATCCATTCACTCATTCAACAAATGCTTGCTAAGTGCTACTCAGTTTTAAGTATCATGTGACTTCAGGTCTTTCTTAGAAAAAGCTCAGTAAAAGAGGACTTTGAATCATAGGATTAATCTGGAGACTTCAGACAACATGGTGCTTTTGTGAAAGGAAATGTGCTCTGGGTCTAATCCATTTCAGGTTTGGGCATTTTTACCTTGGGCAACTCACTAGCTCTCCTTGAAATACAGTGTCACTCTCTGCAAACTAGAGATAATAATAACACTGAACATACGGGTTTGTTGTGAGGATTAAATGGGATAATAAAAGTAAGAGGCTGGGCCAAGTGCCAAACACACAGTCAAGTGCTTAAGTTATCCTTATCATAAGTGAAGTCTGTCATATTCAGAGTGACCCAGAGATACTCTTTGGTGCTCTAAAGCAGTAGTTCTAACTACTGAACATATTTAAATAAGTTTGCTTTTAGGACTTTTAGTGCCCAAAAAATAGCCACTGAAATAATTGTTCTGTGAAGTTGGCAAAATGTCCACAAACTCTGGTAGACCAATGTGGAATCAGTCCAATGGGGAGACTGGCTTGCAGTTTTGTCCTTAAAGGATTTACGAGATAAACAGCATCTCTTCAGGAAGCAGCTTGCAAACTCAGCTGGGTGTATTTCAGTAAAGAGGGACTTTCTGAATTAAATCTCTTCTTTGAGAAGCAAAGTATGTGTAAGGATGAAGTAAGGAGCTACTAAGTTGCTTCAGTCGTATCGGACTCTGTGCGATCCCACAGAAGGCAGCCCAGCAGGCTCCCCCGCCCCTGGGATTCTCCAGGCAAGAACACTGGAGTGGGTTGCCATTTCCTTCTCCAACGCATGAAAGTGAAAAGTGAAAGTGAAGTCGCTCAGTCGTGTCCAACTCTTAGCGACCCCATGGACTGTAGCCTACCAGGCTCCTCTGTCCATGGGATTTTCCAGGCAAGAGTAGTGGAGTGGGGTGCCATTGCCTTCTCCGGAAGTAAGGAGAGGGACCTCTATTTCAAGCCAACAAGGAGTTGGTTACTTAGTCTATGTTACATCCAGCAGCCTAGGTGATATTAGCAACAATGTTGAAGAGAGAGGCAACAGACAAGTTGCATCATTATTCTTCCTTTCTGAAGTCAGGGCAAGAAACTGGAATATCTTGCAGTAAAGAGCCCACCTAGCCAGTTAAAACTGGCCTTCTAATCCTCAGTTCTTTGAATAACTTCCTAGGGGAACTTGGGTAGATCACTCAGCCTACCTGGATATCAATTTACCTCTCAACCTCTCAATTAAATAAACAGATTATTTGAGAATTGCCAGATTATGGAAACAAGTTTCCAACCTTTTCTTTCCCTGCAAATATAGAATGTCTGGCCATGGGTACACATTCTCCTATATCCCATGTTTCTCCATTGCAGCCATCCAAACAATCCACAGTGAGAGCCCCAGAAGGTTCCAGATCAGGGGTGAGCTGTGGATGACCAGAGGAAGCAGTCTCTTCATTCACTAAAAGTATTAATAGAATTTTCTGAATTATAACCACCCACTACAGATTGGGCACAGGCCAGTATAGTAGTAACTGTTATCTGGATACTGAAAGAAGAGTCTAGCAAGGGAGAAAATAACAGGACATTTATCTAGGGAGAAAAGTAAAAATAGCTTGTTCTGCCTTATTGGGCATCTTGGGCTCAGCCCCTGCATGAGAACTTCATAGGTAGTGTTCCCATCCGTGTGCCTTCAAATGTTGAATGTGAAGGTTTTCAGGTACGTGGATATAGTCCCAGCAATCCTGGGCATCCCCACTCACTATTATTTTGGCCCATGAAGACATTTGAGTTTTGTTTCCACCAAGTGTGAAATAAAACCAGTGCTGGCATGTTGGCAGCAACAAATGCACTGGCAAAACAAAAGTAAAGGTCACAGTGGTTTTACTCTTGGCCAAAAAGGCAAAAGGCAGCTTTTTCAAACGCCAAAGAAAAAGAAACTATGGTAGACAAGCACAACATTTTCTCCATAAATATGGGCATTGGGATGTTTTATCAGGAAGTGATGATGATAATGGTTAGTATTATTCTGAGTTAGGAACTTAAACGTGTATGCACATAAAGGTACTAATAGTAAGAATGACTCTAGTAACTTCTGTTATCATTGACCATGTTAACTAGCATTTACTTTGTTTCCCTTAATCTTTTTATTTTTGACCCATTTTAAAAGTTTCCATTAAATTTGTTACAACTCCGCTTCTCTTTTATGTTCTGTTCTTTTTTGACAGAAGGCATGTGTGCTCTTAGGTCCCAGAGCAGGGGTTGAACTCTCACCCCCTGCATTGGAAGGTGAAGTCTTCACCACTGGGCTGCCAGGGAAGTCCCTGTTTCCCTTAATCTTAACACTCAAAGCTAGATAAGAATAGCCTCTTCTTTTTCCTCCGAAGGATATCTCTTTTTTTTTAATGTAATACTTTTTATGAATTAAAAAAAAAAAGAAAATTATCAAACTAGAAGGCTTGAACTTATTCCTGTAATAACAGTTCGGGGAGCTCAGCTCAGTGCCCTGTGATGACCTACATGAATAGGCGGGAGATCCTTGAGGGAGGGGATCCACAGATACATATAGCTTATTCACTCTACAGCAGAAAGGAATCGCCTCACTTGTTAGGAAAGGAGACTTGTTAGAGAGATGAATGAGTTGCCCAAGGTAGCACAGTTGGTAAGGGAAGAAGTCTAAGCTGTCTTCTGACCAGGTGACCTATTTATATGCTGGCTGTGCCACTAACTAAGCTTTATCTCCTTTTGAGCACCTCAGTTTCTTTGACTGAAATGAAGAGGTTGAACCAGATAGTTCTTCAGACGTCTTCTGCCTTTAATATACCATTATTCTAGGTAGTACATTTTTTTAAAGTGTGTATCCCATGAAATGAACTATATAATAATATAATGAGGCTTCTGTGTGTTTGCAAGTAATGCCAGGGGCAATAGATCATTCCTTCCCATGCCCAGTCTTTATCAACAAGTTTTATCCATGGCTACCGTGCACAGGAAGAGGAATGCAGTCATAGCGATATGTTAGTGTGGAGTCAGGGAACCTCAGGGTTCTGGTCCCGGCTTTGCCACTGCAACCATGGCTGTGACCAAGATACTGAGCCTCTCTAACGCCTCAGTTTTATCATCTAGCAAATGGGAACCACACATGCCCAGCTTGTCACACGGCATTTGGAGGTGGAGGCTTGCAGGCTTGCACGTGCAGGTGGCGGAGTCCAACACTAGGGGATCCTGAAAGAGGGTTGAGGTCACAAAATAAATGGAATGAGGATGGAGTTAACAAGAAACCAAAGCCAATGACTTTGGCTCCCGGTTCTGTAACTAATTAGTGAATGTTTCACATGGGTATCAGTTTCTTCATTTGAAAAATGGAAGCATTAGTCTATATCAGTGTTTCTAAATTATCTGGCAAGGATGAATATTCTTCCTAAATGTCCTAGAGATAACATTTGGAAAACAAAGCATAATCTCTCCCCATCTTAGATTCTAGCATTGGCCTATTCTGAGATGCTCTGGAGTAAAGAAACATTTAATTTTATTGAACTCATTTTTCAAATTAAGTTGAGCATGGGATACTTGTTAACATCCCATGAAATGTAATTGGGAAATTAAGGTTAGGTGCTGTGGTTCTGTGAGAAATTATAAAGAGAGATTAAGATTTATGCGTTATATCTAGGTTACATCTACAAGTGTCAGGGATCATTTTTCTTTCTTCTCTTTTTGTTATCTCTATCTCTTACATAAAATGTGCCTTCTTAGTTGGTAAGCCAGTGGATATACATGTGTCTATTTTATTAGCAAGTCCATTATTGTGCCTACTGCTGTGGTAAGTGCTTGTGGACAACAGAAAAAAATAAAATAGAGCTCTTTAGCCTCCACCGTGGACTTTACTACTTATAAAGGAAGTCCAGATGCTGAATGGTTTTTAGGTTATTTTATTTCACTGAATTCTATGGCACTGAATGTGAGAGAACACAAAAATGGTGATCATCATGGGCTGAGATAATTAGAGAAAGCTTTATAGAATAAATTGAATTTTGCTAGGCTTTGAAAATTTGTAACATATGATACTGTCAGATAGAAATAATATGGAATAGTTGAAAACTAGCCAGGATTTGAAGGGCGGGAAAAGTATCTGGACTTGTTGTAGAGGGCCCTAGTAGCCACCATTAGTTATCAAGCAAAGAAATAGCAAGGGGAAATTGAGATGTCTAGGAGGTGAGATGCATAGAGCATTTGGTATAGTCCCAGGGCAAGTGACTGGATACAGTAGTAAGGCATCATTATGCGGGAAGAAATACACTGAATTTCAAACAAGAAAGATTGTGTTTGTGTCCCAATTCTTTTATTTAAAAATATTTTATAATTAATTTTTGTTGTTGTCTAGTCTCTCAGTCGTGTCTCAGTCTTTGCAACCCTGTGCACAGCAGCACGTCAGGCTTCCCTGACCTTCACCATCTTCCAGAGTTTGTTCAAACTCATATCCATTGAGTCGGTGATCCCATCCAACCATCTTGCCCTCTGTTGTGCCCTTCTCTTCCTGCCTTCAATCTTTCCCAGCAACAGGTGTTTTCCATTGAGTTGACTCTTCGTATCAGGTAGCCAAAAACTGAACCTTCAGCTTCAGCACCAGTCCTTCCAATGAATAATCAGTGTTGATTTCTTTAGGATAGACTGATTTGATATCCTTGCAGTCTAAAGGACCCTCAAGAGTCTTCTCCAACACCAAAGTTCAAAAGCATAGATCCTTTGGCACTCAACCTTCTTTATGGTCCAACTCTCACATCCATTCAGGACTAATGGGAAAAACATAGCTTTGACTATATGGACATTTGTTGGTAACGCCTCTGCTTTTTAATATACTATTTATGTTCTGTCATGCTTTTCTACCAAGGAACTAGTGTCTTTTCATTTCATGGTTGTCATCACCATCGGCAGGAATTTTAGGGGCCAAGAACAGGAAGTCTGTCACTTTTCCATTGCTTCCCCGTCTTTTTGCCACGAAGTGATGGGACCAGATGGCAGGATCTTTGTTTTTTGAATGTTGAGTTTTAAACCAGCTTTTTCACTCTCCTCTTTCACTTTCATCAAGTGGCTCTTTAGTTCCTCTTCACTTTCTGCCATAAGGATGGTATCAACTGCATGTCTGATGTTATTGATATTTCTCCCCACAATCTTAATTCCAGTTTGTGCTTCATCCAGGTAGACATTTCACAATGATGTTCTCTGCATATAAGTTAAATAAGCAGGGTGACAATATATAGCCTTGATGTACTCCTATCCCAGTTTGGAACCAGTCCATTGTTCCACGTCCAGTTCTAATTGTAGCTTCTTGACCTGCATACAGGTTTTTCAGGAGGCAGGTAAAGTGGTCTGCTATTTCCATCTCTTGAAGAATTTTCCAATTTGTTATGATTCACACAGTCAAAGGCTTTAGTGTAATCAATGAAGCATAATTAGATTTTTTAAAATTATCTTGCATTTTCTTTGGTCCAACACATGTTCGTAATTTGATCTCTGGTTCCTCTGCCTTTTCTAAATCCAGATTGAACATCTGGAAGTTATCGGTTCACATACTATGGAAGCCTAACTTGGAGGATTTTGAGCATTACTTTGATAGCATGTGAACTGAGTGCAATTGTGTGGTAGTTTGAACATTCCTTGGCATTGCCCTTCTTAGGGACTGAAATGAAAACTGATCTTTTCCAGTCCTGTGACCACTGCTGAGTTTTCCAAATTTGCTGGCATATTGAATGCAGCACTTTAACAGCATCATCCTTTAGAATTTGAAATAGTTCAACTGGAATTCTGTCACCTCCACTAGTTTTGTTCGTAGTAATGCTTCCTAAGGCCCACTTGACTTTACATTCCAGGATGTCTGTCTCTAGGTGAGTGATCACACCATGGTGATTATCTGGGTCATGAAGATCTTTTTTGTACAGTTCTCCTGTGTATACTTGCCACCTCTTCTTAATATCTTCTGCTTCTGTTAGGTTCATACTATTTCTGTCCTTTATTGTGCCCATCTTTGCATGAAATGGTATCTGATTTTCTTGAAGAGATCTCTAGTCTTTCCTATTCTATTGCTTTCCTCTATTTCTTTGCATTGTTCACTTAATAATTCTTTCTTATCTCTCCATGCCCTTCTTTGGAACTCTGCATTCAAATGGATATATATTCCATTTTCTCCTTTGCCTTTAGCTTCTCTTCTTTTTTCAGCTATTTGTAAGGCCTCCTCAGACAACCATTTCGCCTTCTTGCATTTCTTTTTCTTGGAGATGGCTTTTGTCACTGCCTCCTGTACAATGTTAGGAACCTCTGTCCATAGTTCTTCAGGCACTCTATCAAATCTAATCCCTTGAATCTATTTATCACTTTCACTGTATAATCATAAGTAATTTGATTTAGGTCATACCTGAATTGCTTAGTGGTTTTCCCTACTTTCTTCAATTTAAGTCTGAATTTGGCAATAAGGAGTTCATGATCTGAACCACAGTCAGCTGCTGGTCTTGTTTTTGCTGACTGTATAGAGCTTCTCCATCTTTGGCTGCAAAGAATATAATCAGTCTGATTTTGGTATTGACCATGTGGTGATGTCCATGTAGAGTCATCTCTTGTGTTGTTGGAATGATTGATTTATTTAAAAGTATATGTTGCCATTTGGGAATAGATAAGCCATCATGTTGTAGGATGTTTAGCAGCACCCTTTACCTCTACTCCCAGAGGTGAACACTCCCTGTCCCAACAATGCCAGATGCCCCCCTGGGGGACAAAAATGACCTTGGTGGTGAACCACTTGGGGTGTTCCAGGGGTGTTTGATAAAGAGGAATCACTGTACTTAAAGGTGGAGACAATGTTGATATGATTTTTACATCAATGAAAGAGTGATAAGATTGAATTTTGACTTCAAGGACTCTGGTCTGTGTAAACGGAAGAAGAGTAAAATTTCTGTCAATTATGATATTCTTAATAATACTTTGGGCTGCAAATATCAAATATGCAAACTTGAACAGGAAGGAAACCTATTAGTTCACTTGATATGTGGTCTTGAGATACGTTAGACTCCAGTTTTGGTTGATTCAGTAGCTTTCAGTTTCATCATGGGCTCAGTTATTCCTGGGCTTTGGACCTATCACCCATAGAACTGGGCTTGTTCCCCTCTGAGTTATCAGATGGCTATCAGCAGTGACTGTGTCTAATCGCTTCCTTATTTGTGTCCAGGGATAGAAAAATAGCCAGATGCACGACAGATTAATAATGTTTCTTTCCCAGGAACCATCAGAAATCTTCTGTTCTTGAATTCCTGGCCCAAACTAACTTAGCACCCTACCCTACACCCCATTCCCTGAGCCTCTCTGATGATATAGCTAGGATCTGTTTTGTAAAGTGGATGTGGGATTCTTCACCATAATATCCCCCATACTATCTTTAGAAGGGAAAAAGATAATCAGACAAGTATGGAATTTGATGAGTTCAGGGTAAAACCTTATGCATTTTGAGCTGATCATCGTTCAGATGCATTTAGTGTTTGGGTCAGTGAGAATACCAAATTGACTATAAGCTGAATCATGAGAACTCTCAAAGGAAGAATGTATTGAGAATGTGTGCAGAGAGAAGAGAGAGAGGGGGCCAAGGACTGTAATCTTGGAGGAAATCAGATGTGGATAATTAATTCAAAGATGAGAGAGATTTGGTCTAGCTTGAACACAGAGCTGCCTCAGGCACCTGCTGGGCATTTGATCTTGGCCAAATCATTTTTCGTGTGTGTTCTGTCTTCCTTGTTTATAGGATTAGAGCAAAACCTTCCTCATAATGCTGGTGAAAGGGTCAAATGGGACAGTACATACAGCACTGAATCGAGTGGTGGGTGTCTAGGAGCTTTGATGAGCCATCACTGGTGATGGTAGGTGAGGTGACTTAGTAAACCCGAGGAGTAAAAGGAGTGAGGAGAGGAGTAGAGAGGCCTTTGGAAGAACAGGGTAGGTGCCTGTGATCTTGCAGGAGGAGATGACTTCTCCAAGCATTCTAGAAGGATTTTAAATAACACTCTTAAAATACTCTATATCTGGCTAAGCATTATAAGACTGAAATTTAGCCCAGCTCTGAGCTATTTAAAGACCTGCCAATTTACAAAAGCTGCCAACTCAGACAGGAAGTTATTTTGATGATCTTTTTCTTCCCACTACCTCATTCCCTTTCCTATGTCAACAGGCAATGTCCACAAGTTTTTAAAATATCAACTTAAATCAGAAATATGTTCAGTATGTTTAGAAATGTTCACTATTCCATGAGCATTTAAATATTTACCTTGCCCAAAATACAATATCATCTTTGATCACAGATTGGTGCTAAAGGAAAACATCTGTTCCATGTTTTGTTTTGTTTTGTTTTGTTTTGTTAGCAAAACAGAACATAGAATATGTCCATCATCAAAGCAGGATAAGCTCAGATGTTAGCCTAGATGTAAACAAGTAAGAGTATTATAGCACTGGATTTTCAAGATGTATTAAAAATGTGATTCAACCATTTAGCATACTTGCCTAAAATATTCATCCATTGCATTAAACACAATTTGCTCAAGCATCTGCTCTGTGCAGGGCATGCGCTTGGTTTGATGCCCCCACAGTATGGAGATTCCTAGGTGAGGCAGAGGATAGGGACCTAGAAGGACTTAGCATTTACAAGGCTTAGGTGCTCCTCTAGTAAAAGAGCATGGAATAGGACATGTTAGATAGAAGGATGTGTGTTATTTTGTCTAGTCCACTTAGCCACCCCATTGCACTATGTGTCTGCTGTTAATGAGGGCATCAGCTTCTTCGGTTACATAATCTTTAGGTACTTTGTTTAAACACAAACTGTTTATTAATAAAACAGTTTATTAATAGCCTCTCAAGCTCTTGGTTTTCCACACCATTGCCTAAACTCAGAGCTGAACTGAAATCCTGTTGTCTAATTCTGACTGTGGTATCCAAAGACTTTCTGCTAAATCACTCTGCTTCAGAGTTGGACAAGAAGTAATGGCTGCCCCCAAGAAATTTACTGTCTCATAGGCAAGTGAAAACTCAACACAAATAACCATTACCATCATCATAAAAGCGAAAAGAGTACTGAGCCCTTGCTAAACACCAGACAGTAGCGTGTAGTGTTCCAAATGTTTTACATACCTTAACTCATTCACAGCAAGCCCCATGAGGTTTCTATCATTATGAGACCAGTGCTGCAGAGGGGGTACATTGAGGTACAGAAAACGTAAGTAGAAACTGACACACAGAGTTAAAAAGAGGTGAATCTAGGATTTAAAATCAGTAGGTCTTTGGTAAAGCTCATTACCACCTTGCTACCTGTCATAACCACCCTTCAGGGTTATAAGTACAGACTTCCCTGGTGGTCCAGTGGTTAGGACTCTGTGCTTCCACTGCAGCGGGCTTGGGTGGACTGTATCCCTGATGGGGTAAGTTCACATGGAGCCAAAGAAAACAAACAAATGGAATAAAAGGTTGCAAATGCGCAAAACCTAAGAGAAGTATCAGTTCAGTTCAGTTCAGTCACTCAATCGTGTCCAACTCTCTGTGACCCCATGAATCGAAGCACGCCAGGCCTCCCTGTCCATCACCAACTCCCGGAGTTCACTCAAACTCACGTCCATCAGGTCCGTGATGCCATCCAGGCATCTCATCCTCTGTCATCCCCTTCTCCTCCTGCCCCCAATCCCTCCCAGCATCAGGGTCTTTTCCAATGAGTCAACTCTTCGCATGAGGTGGCCAAAATACTGGAGTTTCAGCCTCAGCATAAGTCCTTCCAATGAACACCCAGGACTGGTCTCCTTTAGAATGGACTGGTTGGATCTCCTTGCAGTCCAAGGGACTCTTAAGAGTCTTCTCCAACACCACAGTTCAAAAGCATCAATTCCTCGGTGCTCAGCTTTCTTCACAGTTCAGCTCTCACATCCATACATGACCACTGGAAAAACCATAGCCTTGACTAGACGGACCTTTGTTGGCAAAGTAATGTCTCTGCTTTTCAATATGCTATCTAGGTTGTTCATAACTTTCCTTCCAAGGAGTAAGCGTCTTTTAATTTCATGGCTGCAGTCACCATCTGCAGTGATTTTGGAGCCCCCCAAAAATAAAGTCTGACACTGTTTCCACTGTTTCCCCATCTATTTCCCATGAAGTGATAGATAAATTGTATTTCTTATCTGAGTAAATGGGGAAGGCATGGAGCTGTAAGGAGACAACGGTAATTGATCTATTCTCTAAGGAACCGGGAAGATTTGATTATATAGAGCTGGGGAAAGGGGTATTTCAGGATAGGGACTTTTCAACTTTGAGCAAAAACAGAAGAGATGCTGGTGCCTATGCGGGATACTTGTTTCACATTCTGGTGAGTTTGGTGATAAGTTATAGGCAGGCTTTGCTCCCCTCCCACCCCCAACCTCACTGCCACCATTGATAGCTGTGCACTGTGAGCTTGGGACCCACTGGCAGCCCAGGAGAGCTGACTTTATGTCCATTGATTTATCCTCAGACTCCTGTGTTCACAGATACATCACCAAGCATTCCTGCTCCCAGAGTCAGTGGAGGGAGGTTTATGACTCAATTTTATTGGTTTGCTTGTGCAGACGAGTGGCTTCAGTTGTGGAGGAGTCATTTGAAATAAAACATCATTATTAGATTTCCTCTCCCTCAGCCCCCTCTCTTGGCCTGCCGTTCCCTCTGAGCTAAGGGTCGAACCAGGACCTGCTGGAGAACTTTTCCCCTGTGGACTAAAGATGTCCTGTATTAGCAAATAGAAATTTAAGAACTGAGCACAGTGCTTTTTTTTTTTTTTAAGTTACTTTATTTAAATTGGAGGTTAATTACTTTACAGTATTGTGGTGGTTTTTGCCATACATTGACATGAATCAGCATGTGGTATTGAAGGGATTCAGGGATTATCATGCTCTACAAAGGCAGCACTTAACATTTCACTTTTTCTTTCTCATTGCATCATCTGCTTTGCTTCAATTAAGTAAATAACTCACAGATAGAGAGAGACAGTTTTCATGGAGGGGCATCTCACTGAGTACACATGTTCCTCATGGCATGACCATTTTGCCCTTCCAGTATCCCTTCTAGCCTCAGCTATTATCCTTATTTTCCATACCTGAACAGGGTCATGCCCTCAAATCTTTTCTGATCTTGACCATAATCACCAAAACCTGTGCAGTACCCTCCCCCAACCCCAGTAATACAAGTGTCCTTTGCACCTACTATTCTTGCTGCCTGAGAAGTTTTTTAGCTGAGATATCTATTTCATCCTCTCTCTTTATCCAGATCTCTGCCCAAATTCTCATGATGTCAGAGTGTCATTCCTTTGAAAAATTCACCATTCCCAACACTTTAAAAATTGTATTTTTTTTCTTAGCACTGATCAGTTCAAGACATATTATTTACTTTCCTTCTGTCTTACTCTACTCTGTACCTATATACATAGACCCACACACCTGGATCTTCTCTGATGTCCTAGACTTTTGCTCTCGGAATGTCACTGTCAAGTCTGTCCTTTTTGGCTCCTTCTCTTGAATGTGTTTGTCCATGGGAAGTGGACAGAGAATTTTCTGTTTTGTGTTTTTTATCTTTAATGCTTGACCCATGGTGAAAATTTGATAGTTATTGAATGTATGGAAGCATGAAATGGAAAGAATGAAGGAGAAAAGGGAAAGGATGAGGAGAGGAAGAGAAAGGAAGAAAGAAAGAAACGATATACATTTCTCCTTTTCCATGTTTGTTTGGTTAACCAAGTCACAGTGACATCCAGTTCTTAGACACCCTAGTCTAGCACTGTCTCCATCATTGTTTGTTGTTATACCCTTTGATCCAGAATTCACCATTTCCTTGCTTTTCCATTCCATCCATTCTTACATTTTACTTTTCCTCATAATTTCTACCAATTATTTTCCCATCCTTCAGTGGACAGATGAAGCTATCATCTTGCCATAAAGCCTTTCCTGACTAATAGGAATGAATGAAGCTCTTCTTTGTTTTTCTCTTCAGTTGACCTGACCTATTACTGGGGCAATTCATTAGGCTTGTTTTATTGTAAGGGATGGCATCTCTGATGCACTGCCCAAGCAAAGGTCCACAGTGTGGACAGCTGTAAGCAGATCTTCCCCTCAACGGATCTGACATTCAATGTTGAGAGTCAGCTGGAGCTCATGCCACAGACAGATAAGCACGTGTTTCTCTCCAAACTTCTACTTCTCTCTTCATTTCCCTGGTGACATCTGGGTGAGAGCCTATAGGACACATGTGTAAATAGTTGTCCTCTTGGTTTCCAATTCAAAAGGCTTGATACTGTCTGCCTACAGTACATGTAAAGAGAAATTGGGAAATTGAATCTGAGCCAAGTAGAGAAAGGAGGGGTTATAATGTTATTGACAAGCAGTGCCTGCCTAGGCTGGGCATCGGTGTAGAGAACTGATGACGCCATGGTTTCCTCTTTGCCATCCCTACCCTAGTAGGATCTCACATTCTGTACTGTTGTTTCCGACAACTAGCTGAAAGCAAGCATGCTTCTAGTATGTATTCGTTTTTTATTAGAACCAAGTGTAAACAGAAGACTTTTTTTTTTTTAACCAAATATATGGTTCAAGTACAAATGGGTCTGGAAGCCATGTAAATGGGGAAAAGCAGCTGACCTACTAAGAATAAGGATCAGTTCATTAGAAAATAAAAATTCACTCCTGGAGTACCCTCCATCTGTTATTTCTGAGATAACAATAATTATTAATGATAATAATAACAATAATAATAATATGGGCCATTTTACAGTGGAACACAGCTGTTCTCTGTCATCAGCCCCAGATACTTTTTGATTCTTTTTCAGAACCCTCTTTCATCCATTAATTTGTCTAGACCCTTACCAAACCTAACTTGTTAGTTCATTTCCCCATAAAGGATATCAAACCATACAAATGTATATCTTCTTTTAGATGCCCTAAAATCACTTGTTAGCAAACTTTGAAAAAGGTCCCCTGATTTTATCCATTTGAAGACAAGACCATGATCAGTTGGAATTTCAATCGGCATTGCCCTGAATCTGTTGATCAGTTAGGTGAATAATGACACATTAACAGTATTCCAATCCATGTATTAACAGTATTCCAATCCAAGTCTTCCAATCCATGAACACAAGATGGTTTTTCTACTTATTTAGATCTTTAATTTCTTTCAACAATGTTTTATAATTCTAAGTGTACATATCTTATGCTTCTTTGGTTCAATTTATTCCTAGAGTTTTTCAAAAATTGTATTACCATTAGAATTATTTTTCAAAATCTCTTCAGCTTTAGGTATTACTCCTTTTGAAGATTCATCTTTTCTGCCTATAAATTCACATTTATGTCTTCATAATCTTTCTTCCTATAGAGATATAATTCATATAAAAAGTTTCTTTTTAAAGCATATGATTCAATGGATTTTAGTATATTCACTATATTGTGTAACCATAACCACTATCTATTCCAGAACATTCCCATCACCACAAAAAGAAACCTGATACCCCTCAGCAGTTACTATCCATTCTCTCTCCTCAACCACCAGGCCCTGACAGCCCCGATCTGCTTTCTGTATCTATAGATTGGCCAGTTTGCAATTTACTTAAGTGGAATCATGTATAATATGTGGCTTTTTGTGTGAGGCTTCTTGCACTTAGCATCGTGTTTTCAGGATTCATCCACATTGTGGCATGTACCAACATTTTATTCCTCCCTGTGACTGAAGTATTCCATTGTTTGGATGTACCAGATTTTTGCTTATTCATTCATCAGTTCATACACATTTGAATTGTTTCCATGTCTTGGTTGTTATGAATAATATTGCTGTGAATATTCATGTCTAAGTTTTTGTGTGAACATATGTTTTCAGTTTTCTTGGGGTGCATATCTAGGAGTGGAATTGCTGGGTCATATGGTGGCTCTATGTTTAACGTATTGAGGAACCACCTGCAAAACTGTTTTCAACAATGCCTCTATCATTTTAGATTCCCACCAACAATTAAAAGTTTTCTAATTGCTTCATGTCTTCAGTTTTCTGGGGTGTTTTTGTCTTGTTTTTATTGTAGTCATTCTAATGAGTATGAAGTGTTATCTCACTGTGGTATCTGTATGTATTTCCTGGATGACTAATGATGTTGAACATCTCTTCATGTACTTGTTAGTCTTTGTATATCTTCTTTGAAGAAATGTGCATTCAAATCATGCAGTCCACTTTTTAAATTAGATTATTCATCATTTTCATTAGTTACAAAAGTTCTGTATGTGATCTGGATACTAGACCCTTTTAACATATGTAACTTTGTAAATATTTTCTCTAATTTTGTGAGTTGTCTTCACTTTCTTGATAGTGTCCTTTGGCACCAAAAAATGTCTTTATATTCTGATGTAAGTTCAATTTATCTATTTTCTCTTTGATTGCTGTATTTCTGGTATCATATCAAAAAATCTTAATCCCATGCCATTCATATTTATACCCAGATGTTACTATCAGAGTTGATAGTTTTAGCTCTTATATTCAGATCTTCAGTCTATTTTTAGCTAACTTTTTAATATGGCATGTGGTGGGGGTAGGGAATTAATTATTTTGCATATGGAGACCCAATTATCCTGGCACCATTTGTTCAAAAGATTATTTCCCCCACTGAATAATTTTAGTATCCTTGTTGAAAATCAGCTGTAAATGTATAAGTTTATGTCTGGACTCTTGATTCTATTCCCTTGATTTCTATGTCTGTTCTTATACCAGCACGACACCTGATTACTGTAGTTTCATAGTAAGTTTTGAAATTGGCAAGTGTGAAGCCTCCAAACTTGTTTATCATTTTCGAGATTGATTTGGCTATTTAGAATTCATTCCCTTTCCACATGAATTTTAAGATCAGCATGTATATTTCTGATAAAGTATCTGTTGAAATTTCAGCACTGAATCTGATCAGTTATGTGAATATTTCCATGTTAACAGAGTCAAGGCTTCCAATCCATGGACAACAAATGTTTTTCCACTTATTTAGATCAACAATGTTTTGAAATATTCTTATTCCTATGAGTTTTTAAAAATTCTATTATCAGTGGAATTATTTCCTAAACTATCTTAAGCTTTAAGTGTTTTTCCTTTTGAAGGTTGATCTTTTCTGCCTGTAAATTCCATTTTAGTCAATAATCAAATTTCATATATGTATTTAATTTCCCGAGCAGTTACTTGAATACTGGATACCTAAAACATTTTCTGATATAGTGTTTGGAATGGACCCAGAATCAGGCTCCATAAACCCATTTACCTCCCTCCAAATAAGCTAAGCCCAGACAATCTTACTGTGTTCCTTAGTAGAGCAGGAAGCCCCTTAAGAAGATTAAATTACTCATGGTTAATTGTCACCTAAGATCTCCCATATCATTTTTGTCATAGTCTCTCCCTTGAAGGATCTTTTTTTTTTTTAGAAGTTATCCTTTGCTGTGATTTTCTAGATTCTCACTACCCCAATATCCAACTCAGTTCTGCCCATCCTTGTTATTTCCCTGCTGAAGACTTTTTCTTCCTTTGCTGTATCACTCGGTGCACAATAGACCTCTACAAACCAGGGAAATCATCCATGGTTAGCCATGGCTTAAAATGGCTTTCAACTAAAGCTGAGATCCTCATGAGTTGGCACTGTATTTAATTGCATCCCTCTAGTTCGTCTGTTTTTCTGGAGTAAAAACAGTTAAAAACAGTCCTATTCATTTCACAAACTTTTATCTAGCATATAATGTGGGAGACTCGGGTTCATCCCTGGGTTGGGAAGATCCCCTGGAGAAGAGAATGGCAACCCACTCCAGTATTTTTGCTTGGATAATTCCACAGACAGAGGAGGCTGGGGGGCTACAGTCCATGGTTGCAAAGAGTCGAACATGATTGAACAACTAACACTTTTACTTTTTCAAGAACCAATGTGAAGTCAAATTATATACATTTTATTCTTGGCTTGCTTGAGAACTGTATTAGACCTTTCTTAAACATTTTCTTTTTTGATAGACAACTACATAAATTTTAGGACATGACATGAATATCTTTGCAGACTTAGAGGAAATAGCCACTTTTTTGTAACTGTGGTTACAGGTTATACACCAAAGAGTCATATTTACACATATAGAGCTACGTGTCTTACTGCATAATAATTTCTATTGTTTACAGACATAATGTCACTTAATTAAGAGAATATTGTGAGTGATAATGGGGTCTTGGTGTTTCTATTCCTAGTTGCCAATGCTTTCCCCACTTTCAGTATCTTTTTCTGCTGTGGAGGATGAGTGCTTTTCATTTTCCATTTTTGTCTAGTGGATACTCTTTATCTGACAAAATCAACCATGGATCTAAAATTCCCATCTGCAGAATATTTCTATCTTCTAAATATTTTCCCAGGAAGTCATCAGTTGGTTGATCATTTTCAGCCTGCAACCACACAGTTACATCTGCAGCTGAGGACGATGTTGAAGACTCCATAGCAACACCATCTGTTGTTCACAGAATGTTTTTCTTTCTGATAAAGATGGGAGGTGTTAGTTGTAATTAGGCAAGTTGCATGCTGGAATCAGAAGCTTTTTTGATTTACCAGGATTTCTGCACCAATAAGTGCCTCTGACCCTGTGGGTATTCATAAATTCAGGGAGTTAGAACTAACACTGCTATTGTCAGTTATAATTTTTCACACTAGAACAGGAGTCCGCAAAGTTCAGACCCCGGGTCACATCCAGTTGGTGGTTTGTTTTTATAAATAAAGTTTTATTGAGACAGCCACACGCATTCATTTATGTATTGTCTGTGACTGTTTTCACAATATAGCAGAGTTGAGGAGTTATGACAGAAGTTATATCATCTATGGAGCCTAAGCTATTTACTATCTGACACTACAGTTCTCTTGCCCTTGTATTAGAATAGTATTAGATGATTTTTCTGCTGTCACTAGATTTGTATGACTTTCGTGTCAAGCACATGATGATTTTAGATTTGAAAACATTACCTTACAACAGAGTATTACCAGCTCTAGGAAGCTTTCCATTATGCTTCACCTTTATTCCTTATCAAGCTGGGCATAATGTTCTTTTCCTGGCCTCATCTAATACTATAGATAGGTCTCAATTACTGATTATATCGTATGATTTTCAATAACTTAAATATAAACCAATTAATGGGCAAAACACTCTCTGACATACATCACAGCAGCATCCTCTATGACCCACCTCCCAGAATATTGGAAATAAAAGCAAAAATAAACAAATGGGACCTAATTAACCTTAAAAGCTTCTGCACATCAAAGGAAACTATTAGCAAGGTGAAAAGACAGCCTTCAGAATGGGAGAAGATAATAGCAAATGAAGCAACTGACAAACAACTAATCTCAAGAATATACAAGCAACTCCTACAGCTCAACTCCAGAAAAATAAATGACCCAATCAAAAAATGGGCCAAAGAACTAAATAGACATTTCTCCAAAGAAGACATACAGATGGCTAACAAACACATGAAAAGATGCTCAACATCACTCATTATCAGAGAAATGCAAATCAAAACCACTATGACGTACCATTTCACACCAGTCAGAATGGCTGCAATCCAAAAGTCTACAAGTAATTAAATGCTGGAGAGGGTATGGAGAAAAGGGAACCCTCTTACACTGTTGGTGGGAATGCAAACTAGTACAGCCACTATGGAGAACAGTGTGGAGATTCCTTAAAAAACTGGAAATAGAACTGCCTTATGATCCAGCAATCCCATTGCTGGGCATACACACTGAGGAAACCAGAAGGGAAAGAGACACGTGTACCCCAATGTTCATCGCAGCACTGTTTATAATAGCCAGGACATGGAAGCAACCTAGATGCCCATCAGCAGATGAATGGATAAGAAAGCTGTGGTACATATACACAATGGAGTATTACTCAGCCATTAAAAAGAACACATTTGAATCAGTTCTAATGAGGTGGATGAAACTGGAGCCTATTATACAGAGTGAAGTAAGCCAGAAAGAAAAACACCAATACAGTATACTAACGCATATATATGGAATTTAGAAAGATGGTAACAGTAACCCTGTGTACGAGACAGCAAAAGAGACACTGATGTATAGAACAGTCTTACGGACTCTGTGAGAGAGGGAGAGGGTGGGAAGATTTGGGAGAATGGCATTGAAACATGTGTAATATCATGTATGAAACGAGTTGCCGGTCCAGGTTCGATGCATGATACTGGATGCTTAGGGCTGGTGCACTAGGACGACCCAGAGGGATGGTATGGGGAGGGAGGAGGGAGGAGGGTTCAGGATGGGGCACACATGTATACCTGTGGCGGATTCATTTTGATGTTTGGCAAAACTAATACAATTATGTAAAGTTTAAAAATAAAATAAAATTAAAATAAATAAATAAAAATAAATCAATTAATGTCTTTGCCTGCTATTTTCTGTAAGCTTGTGAAAATTCTCACATTATGTTCTGATTTAGATAGATGTTCATAAAATAAGGGAAATATTATCATTCTAGGGCAAGGAGTCTGCTTTATTTGTATTCCTGTTGCCTAACATCAGTACCTAGGGCAAAGAATGCACTTGAAAAAAAATGTTGAATGAATGGGTTGAATGAGTTATTAATTTAAAAGAAGATATTATTTAACTCTATTTATGTCTGTGCTGGGTCTTGGTTGCTGCGTGCTGGCTTTCTCTAGTTGTGGCGAGTGGGGGCTACTCTCTAGCTGCGCTGGCTAGGCTTCTCATGCAGTGGCTTCTCGTTGCAGAGCACAGGCCTTAGATGCGCAGGCTCTGCAGTTGTGGCGCATGGGCTTTGTTGCTCCATGGCATGTGGGATCTTCCTGGACCACAGATTAAACCCATGTCCCCTTTACTTCCAGGTGGGTTCTTTACCACTGGACCACTAGGGAAGTCTCTAATTTTTTTTTGAAGGCTGTTCTGGATGTAGGTTAATTGTGTGGTGTCTAGACTCCAATTTCTTTTCTTTCTTTTTTTTTTTTTTTTTTAGATTTTTTAAAACTTTCTATTTTATATTGGATTATAGCCAATTATTAATGTTGTGCTAGTTTCATTAGCAAAGGGACCCAGCCATACATATCCATGTATCCATTCTCCCCAAACTCCCCTCCTATCTAGGATGCCATGTAATATTTAGCAGAGTTCCCTGTGCTGTGCAGTAAATCCTTGTTGATTCAGTCAGTTCAGTTCAGTCGCTCAGTCATGTCTGACTCTTTGTGACCCATGGACTGCAGGACACCAGGCTTGTTGGATATCTGTTTTAAATACAGCAGTGTGTACATATCGCTCCCAAACTCCCCAACTATCCCTTTATCCCTTCCCCCCATCCCTCAACCCTGGTAATCACAAGTTCATTATCTGAGTCTGTGAATCTAGACTCCAGTTTCTTGATGTGAAGCTTCATTTCTACCCCTTATGTGGTAAGTCTTTGCTCTAAGTCTTTGACTTAGTTACTTAGTCTTTGTTACTTAGTCTTTGCTCTAAGTCTTTGCTCACATTACTTAGTCTCTCCTCCTTCAGCTTTCTCATCTATAAGCTGGAAATAGCAATATAACCTCTCTCCTGTGTTGTTGTGGAGGACAAAACTGTATCATCCATGCAAAGTTTAACATAGCACCTGACTTGTACTAAGTATTCAACATACCATGGTCATTCCTGGTGACTATTATTTGTTTTAATCAAAAGTCAGCTGACTATCATGTCACCATTAGTTTTGTCACACATCTGAGTTAGTACTTGCAAGTATCCATGAAGATATAGTTTATACAAAGAGCCACTTTTTTGGTTTCTGACTCTGTGTCACAGTGATGGGGGTAGAAAGTAGATCAGATGCCTTTATGATCCTTAGGTATCTTATAATCTAGTACATTGAGCCTAAAGCTGCCACCTGGGGAAGGATGTATATAGCTCAGTCACAAAGACGGTCAGAGATTATCACCGAGGACTACTGTCTTTTCTGGTACATGTTTATGGTCAAAGAACAAAACCCTAAATGAATGAAATAAGTTCTATCTAAGGAAAGTCAGATACCAATCAAGGAGTCCAGTTTTCTGCGCAGAAAACCTTCCAGATCCTCAGTGTTCCTCTAGGCATCATTTCTGTCTGCACTTGCAGATGGCTCTAGTTCAAAACGAACAAAAAATAAAACAAGGAATTCAGATTGTTGTGAAAACCTAAGAAAAATTTCTGTACTTATTAGCTTTGAGTTGGGTAAATAGGACTGAGAGTACCTGGAAGGGGAAAAGAAGGCATTTGATGAGTGCCAAGGTCATTTGCTATGCAGAGAATAGGGCTAGGAGTTCCTGTTCTGGACTCTAACAGATAGGGGTTGAATGTCAGTTTTACTGTTTACTAGTTAGGTGATCTTGGACAGCCCCTCCCCCTCTCTGTTTTAGTTTTCTTTTTGCTAAGATGTGAATGGTCCTTTTATAAACTTCATCAGGTGGCTGTGGGATGAAAGGAGATAACATAAAGGGTTTCATAGTGCCTAGGACATAACAACTCAATAACATGAGCTTTCAATTAGAGTAGAGGTTAAACACAGAGAAAAACAAAGGACCATCGAGATTTTGTTTAGTTATCCAGAGGAGGGGCATGTGAATGAAAGTCGACCTCTTTCTAGTGGAAGAAGGATGAGCGTCTTAGCCTCTAGTCTCAGGAACACTGATCCGTTTTCAAAAGCACCCCTGATTCTCTCAGACCAGGAGGTTTTCCATCATGAAGCCATCAGACTGAGATTCCTCCATCTGCCACTACCTTCTTCCCTGCGCTTAGCCTCTGTGTGGTGCTTCTTCACACTGTGCAGTACAAGGAAGTTATCAATGGGCCAGGCAGCAGGGCCTTACTTGGGTTCAGTACATGTTGGAGCATTGAAAACAAAAACAAAATGATAAGTGCTGTCTAGATAGAGATTGAGCTTACTTCTTCATAAAAAAAAAAAAAAATCTATGGTAGCAAATTGCCACCAGAGTCAGAATAGAACAATAATTAAAAGCAGAGATTTGGGAATAAGAAGTTTCAAGTTTGCTGTTTTGTAGCTGTGAGACTTGGAGTATGTTACCTGGCTCTCCTCAATTTCTTCATCTGTGAAATGGGAAAAATGATGTGGACATCTCTGAGATACTGGGGAAAATGAAAGGTTTTGCATCTTGGTAACGGTGACGTTAGGCAGGATGCCAAGTTCCTGCACTTCCATAAGAAACATGTGTACCCTCTAATCTTGAGTCTCTTGGCGATCTATGCCTATATAAGGAAATTTTCCTTCCCAGGCATGTCCCAAAAGAATTTTTAACTCCAGATTCTAAAGGTACTGAGAGGACTTCCCTAGTGGCGCAGTGATAGGAATCAGCCTGCCAATGCAGGGGACATGGGTTTGACCCCTGGTCCAGGAATATCCCATACGCTACAGAGCAACTAAGCCCGTTTGCCACAACTACTGAAGCCCACTCATTCTAGGGCCTGTGAGCTGCAACTACGGAGCCTGTGTGCCACAAGTACTGAAGCCCACGTGCCCTAGAATCGCACACCACAACTCCGAAGCCTGCGCGCTTAGAGCCTGTGCTCCACAATAAGACAAGCCACCATAATGAGAAGCCTTCGCAGCACAACTAGAGAATAGCTCCTGTGTGCCACAACTAGAGAAAGCCCACAGGCAGCAATGAAGAGCCAGTGCAACCAAAAATACAGTGTTATTTTCTGTCTAATGATATTTATCAATCCTAGGAGATAAAAATTATGGGTATCTTCATATTGTTCTATCCAACAGGAGAGTTAAAAGATCAATATCAGAAATTTTCATTAAAAGCCTCCAGTGATAATAGAGATCAGAGTAGAGAAATATTATTATAAATATGCTTTTCCGTGGTGATGGAGTTAGGATTCTGTTATGAGCTTGTTTTATTCATGATTAGTTATTTCTGTCAGTTTTCTTTCATCACCTTTATGTTTCCTTTTTCTCTCACATTACAAAACAATTAAAGAATTTGGCAAGGAAATAGAGCCAGATGTAACAGTTTCCTCTTACATCCCTTAATAGAAGCAAACATGCTTTAATGTAATTTTTATTCCCTTGGTCAGAACTGCTCCCTCCCCCACATTCTCAGCTGTAGAGGAGTTACAAAACTCCTTGAAAGTGGAAAAACCCTTATTGTCAATGCAATGTAATTAAATGTATATAATGTTGCATCAGCTGGCTGAAGAGGGAAATCTGGAAAGAAATCCTCCCATTTTTCAAAGTTACTTTGGGCTATACCCAGAAATCCTGCTAACTGCTGACATGAGTTTCTGTATGGGGGTGGCATTAATGCAACTATGGGCTGTATTTATGCCATAATGAAGGAGACTCATGGAATTCAGAGATTCAGAAAACAAAGTTTAACTGAATTTTTAATAAGGAAACAATACAATGTAGTAATTATGAACATTGGCTCTGGAGTTAGACAGTTTTCTGACCAGTTTTAATTTGTCTTCTGCCTGTGGTTCTTTGGATGAAATTAGATGACTCAGTTGGTATCCTTGATCTTTACTTTCCCCACCTGAAAAACAGATGAGGGATAATAAAAGTTCATAATTAATGAGATTGTTATTGTATTGAAATGGTTCAATGCATGTAAAGCTCTCTCTCTAGTACAACATATATACTCAATAATGATAGCTGTTAGTTCAATTATTTATTAGCCATGAAGGCTCCACAGCAACCACATTAATTAGAATTCACTCCACGTGGAAGAGAGAAATGCACAGGAAAAACCAATCTTAATTTAGGATAAGATTGAATTAGAGAAAATGTGGACAGATGTTCCACGCTGGAACACCCACTTGCATATAGAACACCATGTCCTTCTCTTGACAAGGGCTGATTATTCTTCCACACTTTGGGACTTCTCTGAAGTCATTTCTCAACTTTGGCCCTGAGTTTTCCTCCTCTGCAAATAAGGAAGTCAGAATAGATGATCTTGGAGGACCATTCTGGGTCTGACTTTCTGAAGATTCTTCCAGGATTGGCTCAAGTCACGTTTAAGCTATTATTAGAAATATTCATGCTTGCCTGAATATGTAAAAACAAAGAATGGTTCTTCATTTGAAAGAAATTAACAAGCAATAAAATAGCAAGAGACTGTCTGAAATATATCCAACCTTATGTTAGTCCAATAAAGCAGGGAAGCTCTTAGAAAGGTGTTTCCTGACTACTCAGGCTTGAATAACTTAGTTTTGATGGATTAAAAACATAGATCAGAACTGTTCCTGTTATAGTAGGGTCAGTATTGCCTGCTTCTCTGAATGTACAATGAATCAACCTAATGGTACTGAATGGATTTAAGTGGTTTTCTCAGCGTCTATGCAGGTTCTTCAAGTCAGCCCTTCCAGTGCAGATGCAATCCATAAATGGGCCAATTTTTGTTACATGTAACCTTATTTCTTTCATTGATGTACTAAGATGTGGTCTTTTTAAAATTTATTTTTAATTGGAGAATAACTGCTTTACAGTGTTTTATTGGTTTCTGCCATACATCAACATGAATCAACTATAGGTATACATATGTCCCCTACCTCTTTGAAGGAATAGCATCCCACCCCAGTATTCTTGCCTGGAGAATTCTGTGGACAGCGGAGACTGGGGGGCTATATCCATGGGGTCGCAAAGAATTAGACATGACTGGAGCAAATGTTGTTCACTCTTAAGATGTGATCTTATGGAAAGAATGCTACGTTTAGAGTCAGGGACTTGGGTCTAAGTTCCTGGTCCCATATCCATCATCTTAGATGTTACTTCAATTCTTGCACTGAATTTCAGCTATCTTCTCTTTAAAAATAGGGTCAGTATTAATCATATTAAAGGGTCAACAGGAAGATTAAAGAAGATAACTCATGCAGAGCCCCAAGCATGTATGTTGTACATGTCAGGCACTAGGTATGTAAATGACAATATTCTTACATTTAACAAATATCTCCTGAGCCCTTGTTATGTGCCAGGCACTGTTTTAGCAACTTGAGATACGTTAAAGACAGAAAGATCCCATACCTTTGGGGCTTAGTTTATAGTGGGAGGAAACAGACAATAAACATAAATGCTGTACAACACAGGCATATCGCCAATATTTTATAAAAGCTATAAACAGAGTATAACTTTAAAAATTGCGAATCACTATGTTGTACACTTGAAACTTATAAATTACCATTACCTCAATTTTTAAAAATTTAAAGAAAAAATCCAATAAACATAGAAAGTTAGTAAATTATGTACTATGAGAGAACGTAATCATTACTGTGAGAAAGAAAAGAAAACTGGAGCCCAGTGTGCAGGACATGAAGAGCCAGTGTGAGTGGGAGAGGCTGTGGGCTTAACGTTGGTCCAGGGTAGGTTGGTGGTCAGGGGAGGTGTCCTGAAAAGTCGCCACTTGAGGACATGAAGGAGGTAAAGAAATTAGCTATGAGAACATTTTCTGGGAAAAATTTCCAAGCTGAGGTACAACGGCCCTGAGGCAGTGATCAAGAACAGGGACAGCAGTAGAGATGAGATCAGACAGGTAATGGGGTCCAGACCCATGGAGGATTTTGCAGGCCCTTGTAAAGGCTTTGGCATTTCCTCTTAGAGAAAGAGGAGACACTGAAAGATTTTGAGCAAAGGAAACACGTCATCTAGCTTAGATTTTCAAAAGGACCACTTCGGTTGCTATTTTAGGACAGCAGGGGTGCAGAGGGTGGGAGAGGAGGTGAGGCTGAAGGCGGGGAGACCAGATGGAGGCTCTTCAGAATTCCAGGGACCAGGTAAGGGTGGTCTGGCCATGGATGGTAGAAAGGGGTCAGAATCTGAATATCATGCAAAGATCCTTCTTTCTACCTACCTTTAATTTCTTGGTTATAATAACAATATTTACCTAATTAACTTAAAGAGCTATTAACAGGAGGAAGATAGTGATGACAGACAGTTATTAACATTGACTCTCATACAGGCACTGTGAAAAGTGCTCATCAACCCTAGGAGATAGAAATAATTTTTAACTGTTTTTGATAGATGACCTGAGGCACGGAGAGACCAAGTAAAGTACCCAAACTCTCACATTTGCAAAGTGTTACAGCTGGGAGTTCAACATGTCGCATCTGACACTGAAGCTATGCTCTGAGGATGTGACCAGTGCCATGAGACTCTCAAAACTGTTCTCAAGAGACTTGCCACACTCAGTGTCTTCTGTCTGGAATCTTTATCAAATAATAAGGAAGTTAAATATGATACTTACTGGTAGAACTTTGTCCTCTGATGTGCTAGTCTGTTGAATGGTTGGTGAATTGATTTATTGGAAAATAAGGAAAGAAAAGAACGAACAGTTATATCAAGACACTTTTTTTTAATATGGTCTCACAAGGTCACGGTGCATTTTTAAAACATTTTTGATTGTGGTTAAAGCACACTTAAAATAACCCACTTTTACATGTACAGTTCAGTGTATTCACATTTTTGTGCAGCCATCTCTACCATCCATCTCCAGAGCTCTTTTCATCTTGAAAAACTAAAACTCTGTACCCACTAAGTCCTCATCCCTGTCTGCCCCTGACCTCTGGCACACCCCACTCAACTTTCTGTGTCTATGGAATTTAACTCTTGTAGGTAATTTATGTAAGTAGAATCATGCAGTATATGTATTTTTGTAACTGGTTTAATTCATTTAACACAATGTCTCAAAGTGTATCCATGTTGTAGCATGTGTCAAAATTTAATTCCTTTTTTAAGGCTGAATAATACTCCATTATGTGTATATACCACATTCTGTTTATCCATTCATCTGTTGATAAATCAAAACATATTTTGAGAATCTTATAGCACATTCAGTTCAGTTCAGTTCAGTTGCTCAGTCATGTCTGACTCTTTGCGACCCCATGAATCGCAGCAGGCCAGGCCTCCCTGTCCATCACCATCTCCCGGAGTTCACTCAAACTCACATCCATCAAGTCGGTGATGCCATCCAGCCATCTCATCCTGTCATCCCCTTTGCCTCCTGCCCCCAATCCCTCCCAGCATCAGAGTCTTTTCCAATGAGTCAACTCTTCGCATGAGGTGGCCAAAGTACTGGAGTTTCAGCTTTAGCATCATTCCCTCCAAAGAAATCCCAGGGCTGATCTCCTTCAGAATGGACTGGTTGGGTCTCCTTGCAGTCCAAGGGACTCTCAAGAGTCTTCTCCAACACCACAGTTCAAAAGCATCAATTCTTCGGCACTCAACTTTCTTCACAGTCCAACTCTCACATCCATACATGACCACTGGAAAAACCATAGCCTTGACTAGACGGACCTTTGTTGGCAAAGTAATGTCTCAGCTTTTGAATATGCTATCTAGGTTGGTCATAACTTTCCTTCCAAGGAGAAAGCATCTTTTAATTTCATGGCTGCAAACACCATCTGCACTGATTTTGGAGCCCCAAAAAATAAAGTCTGACACTGTTTCCACTGTTTCCCCATCTATTTCCCATGAAGTTGTGGGACCAGATGCCATGATCTTAGTTTTCTGAATGTTGAACTTTAAACCAACTTTTTCACTCTCCTCTTTCACTTTCATCAAGAGGCTTTTTAGTTCCTCTTCACTTTCTGCCATAAGAGTGTTGTCATCTGCATATCTGAGGTTATTGATATTTCTCCCAGCAATCTTGATTCCAGCTTGTGCTTCTTCCAGCCCAGCATTTCTCGTGATGTGCTCTGCATATAAGTTAAATAAGCGGGGTGACAATATACAGCCTTGACGTACTCCTTTTCCTATTTGGAACCAGTCTGTTGTTCCATGTCCAGTTCTAACTGTTGCTTCCTGACCTGCCTATAGGTTTCTCAAGAGCACATTAGCTGCTTGCATTTTAGAAATCACATCATTTCATAATAAAGAAGAGACTTAAAAGTAGAAAATTCCTTCTGAGCGCCTAGACTGTAAAGAAAAAAGAGATCTAAAGGCTCAGACTCAGAAACTGATTTGTCTAAATTAACAGGACAGTCTCACAGTTCACAGAGCAGAAATCTCTGTTGACATTTCTTCCATAGAATCATAAATGTGGAGTGGTTTTCAGTGTGTATTTTCATCTCATTTATTATGTTTCATTTGTCTTAAATTAAGCTAATCATTTTGTTTGCACAACAATTTGCTTTTTGGGTTGTATTTGGGTTTTGTGAAAATTTAACTTTCCACAGTAAATTAATACATTTGTTCAAATATTAACCTTGGGGAAATGCAATTTGACAGTTCTTCAAAGAATGTATAAAACTAATTATAAGTGAAAGTCATTTCAATTTCAATAATTAAAGAAAAAAGCTGCCAGTACTGGATTATTCTCTTTCAACTCATATCATAGATCCATCCGTCATTACGGTCCTACATGTGCTTGCTGATCAAATTGCATGAATCAAAGAAGTGAAAACCTAATTTTGTTGGTGTTCTATTCAGACCGTATTTTTAAAAAATGTGCATAAACTTAATTTCAAAAAACTGATAGATATCTACCAAAATGAAGGTATTTCTGCTGTTTACATCTGAAAGTCACTTACTTGGCTTATTTTACCTGTTTTAGGTGGCATTCAATTTTATTATTGGAGTAAAATAACACCAGCTTTAAAGGACCAGGATGCAATATTAAATAGAATCATCAAATGTCAGGATAAAAAAACTTACCCTAAAACTTCCCCAGCCCCCATTCTCAACCTAGGCTGAATCTGTGAGGTGGTCTGTGGTCCTCTAGCCTCTGCTTAAATGCCCTCTATCCTGTGTCACCCACAGCATAGTCATCTGCATACTCCTGGCATAAAAATATGTCCTTTTTACTAGTTTTACTTTTCCTTTTACAATACTCCTTGCTTCTTTGATGCTTTAAAAGAGAAATTAATATTATTCTAAGTGAAAACTAGTGTGATTTCCCATGGATAGAAGACAGATTTAAAAAATATCTATAAACAGCAGGGTAGTAAGCTTGAAGCCAACTCTGCCTTTGGTAAAAATGAAAATGTGAAAGTGCTACAGAGGTATTGATTTCATTGTGAGCTCAGAGTGAGATACTGTCTCTAACATCCCAAAAGGTAGAAGAGAGTTGGCAGGCAGTGGTTTTTCTTATATGTAATGCCGTTCTCTGTGACCCCTAAAATCATCGTGAATACTACTGAGTCCCAAACCTTGGGAAACAAGGACCCTTCCTCTCATTCCGTTGTTTGGAGCAGCTTGGCAGTTAGAAAGTTCTCTCATCAATTTGACATCTGTCTACATCTATGGTTCACCCACAGATTGTCCTATTCTTCAGAGCCATCCAGAGTAAATGCAGTCTCTCTTTCCCATAACAGCCCTTTGTTTATTTGCAGATAGCTCTTACATTTAAGCTAGCCTTCTCTTGGCTAGATTCCCTCAGTTCTCTGCATCTTTTCTCATATGAAATAGTTCTGTAGTAGTATTCACCGACTTTTGCTACCCCACTATTTTTACTGCCTGTATTAGTCACAATTCTCCACAGAAATAAAACCAGGGTGGGTGTGTGTGTGTATGAGTGGATGGGTAGATGGATGGATAGACACAAACATACATACATTCCTACATACATGCATAACGTTAAGAAATTGGCTCAGCAGATTATGGAGGCTGGCAAGTCCAAGATACACAAAGTGGGCTGATAGGCTAGAGGTAAAAGTGCAGCTCAAGTCCAAAAGTCATCTGCTATAGAATTCTCTCTTGCTTGGGGAGTTCAGCCTTTTGTTTTATACAGGACTTCAACTAATTAGATGAGGCATACCCACATTATACATGGTAATATGCTTTCTCAAAGTTCACTGGTTTAAACACTGATTTCTTCCAAAAACACTTGAAGTTGACACAGAAAACTATCCACTGCCATTAGTATTGCATCATGCCTTAAGTGTCATGACTAACAAAATAAGCTAAGAATTAGTAATTTTTGCAAAGCATGATATGAAGCTTATTGAAATGTGTAAACCTCTGAACATGACAAATTCAATATTCTCCTGAAAATTTTAACTAAGCAACCTGGATATTTTGGTCAGTGAATGATAGGTGCTGGATGATGACGGTGTTATTATGATTATGGTGATTAGCCATGTTGACAATAGTGCCTAATAATGGATTTCCAGTGGGCACTGCTCTCACTGCTTTTCTTACATTATCTAATCTTCATAATAACCTATAGTATAGGGTCACTTTTATTTCTATTTTATGGATACAGACCCTGAGCAATAGAGGAATTAAGTAATGTTTCCAGGTTGATATAGAGCTTCCTAGAAGTATGGATAGAAGTGAAACTCATGTAGTCTAGTTTCAGAGCCCTTATCATAGCCATCTCTACCCCCAGTCACTATCCTTCACCCACTGAATCACTGGAAGTGTTGTAGAATACACAGGGTGACCAGAAAGTCTGGAAACATAAATGACTGCCTGACATATTTGAACACATGCATTACCAGTTAATACCCATACTTGACTAGCTAGAAATTTGCTCAGTGGCTCCACCATTCCACACCAGAGTGGTGAGGGTCTGCTTGACTGATCATCTGTAAACCTGGTTTGGACATGTGGACACATGCAGTGGATTGCCTTTGTGCCAGATATGAACCCTTCTGACATGCTGAAAATGTAGGCTTATTGCATAATAAAGAGACAAGAATAATCTGAGCCAATACATCATAGATACTATGCAGGCTTGAAAATTTGTTAATACACCACATTTATTGCAATTTCTCAGTTCATTGAACTATGCATTGCTAATGAGAAACACATTAAACATATCACATAATACATCATGCATTGTCATATAATACTATGGAGCCATTTTTATGTATATACACCAATGTTTACAGACTTTATAACCATACTGTATTTACCATCTTGGTTGTTCAACTTTTCCTATTTCCATTAATGTGTAGAGTCTAGACTGAACACAGTATTCCATATGTTCTCTGATTATTTTGAACTGTGGTGTTGGAAAAGACTCTTGAAAGTCCCTTGGACACAAAGAGATCCAGCCAGTCAATCCTAAAAGAAATCAGTCCTAAACATTCATTGGAAGGACTGATGCTGAAGCTGAAACTCCAATACTTTGGCCACCTGATGCTAAGAACTAACTCATTTGAAAAGACCCTGATGCTGGTAAAGATTAAAGGCAGGAGGAGAAGGGGATGACAGAGGATGAGATGGTTGGATGGCATCACCAACTCAATGGACATGAGTTTGAGTAAACTCCGGGAGTTGGTGATGGACAGGGAGGCCTGACATGCTGTGGTCCATGGGGTTGCAAAGAGTTGGACACAACTGAGTGACTGAACTGAACTGAACTGATACATGGTAAAGCAAGGCCATCTTCCTGCTCTTCATTCTTTTAAGTATTTATAATACCGTCTAAACCATGTAGACTTCTCTGGCAATCAGTCCAGTGAACACAAGGCAATATGATTTTCATTCATATGACAGTCATTTTTCATATCTACCTTGTACAAGACTCTGTTTTAGCCATTGGAGACACAGTGGTGAACAAAACAAAGTCCCTGCCCTCAGTGATCTTTTGTGGTAGAAGGAGACAGGTCAAACACACACACACACACACACACACAATCAAATAATATACATAATACATGTTGTGTTGTGCCAAGGTAAATGGAGAAAAAGAGAGCGTTCTGCTCTTTCTTTATAAACTGAGAATGAAGAGGTTACTGCTTTAGCCAGGTGAATATCTAGGGGAGGTCATTCCGAAAGCAAGCCACAGGAAATGCAAATGTATCAGGAGGGGGAGACACTTGGTTTATTTGAAGAAAAGGAAGTTAGTGTCCATGGAGTAGACACACAACAGTGGGAAGGGCCTGGGAGGGAATAAAGATTGGATAGAGAAAGAGACCAGATCACAGAGTCTTGTAGTAAGGAATTTGAGTACAAGACGAGTTGTGATAGCCACTGGAGGATTTTACTTTTTTTCCTCTCATGGGAATGACATAATCTGTGTTGAATTTAAAAAGGATTACTCTGACTGTTTGGGGGATAATAGACTTTAGGAGGGCAAGAGTGGAAGCAGGGAAATCAATATGAACTACAACAGCTATTTTTGTATGTCCAAGATAGGTTGGTTTTTAATTATGTGTCTAACTTGATTTATAATTTAATTGCACTGCAGTCAGAAAATGTGTTTTGTATGACACTGGTTATTGAAAATTCCTTTGTGAACTAGCACCATGTCAATTTTTGTTAACGCTTTAGTGTCTTTGAAAATTATGGAGATCCTCAACTTGTTGGGTGCAGGGTCTACATGTCTGTTAGTTCAAACTAGTTAAATATTATTCATTCAAATCTTGGATGTTATTTGGTCAGCAGTGTCTATAACTTTCTAATAGATTTTTGTTAAAATCTCATCCTAGGGTTTGCCAAATTTGCTTCATGCTTCTGATAACTTTTAATTAATGTTTTAAAGCTGTGTTGATTATTAAGTGTCTAGTCATGATTTTATAGAAGGCAATGGCACCCTACTCCAGTACTCTTGCCTGGAAAATCCCATGGACAGAGGAGCCTGGTGGGCTGCAGTCCATGGGGTCGCTAAGAGTCGGAGACGACCGAACAACTTCACTTTCATGTTTTGGAGAAGGAAATGGCAGCCCACTCCAGTGTTCTTGGCTGGAGAATCCCAGGGACGGGGGAGCCCAGTGGGCTGCTGTCTATGGGGTCGCATAGAGTCGGACACCACTGAAGTGACTTAGCAGTAGCAGCAGCATGATTTTATAGATTCTTGAGTTTTTATTTTATATATAGTTTCTGCTTAGACATTAATACCTTTTGCCTTAAATACTAGTTTTTGTCTAATACTAGCATTGATACACCAGTCTTCTCTTAGTAAGTATTTGCATAGCATATCTTTCTGCCATATCTTTATTTTCAGCCTTTCCATGTGGTTTTATTTTAAATGTTTCATAAACAGCATTTACTTTGATATTTTATATGTATAATGGATGTTTCTTAAACTTGTACCATCTTGGTTTGTATTTCTTCTCTATTATTCTCTTGGCTTCTTTTTAATTTATTATTTTTTTTAATTTTATCTTTTCTTCTTGTGGATGAATTCATTTTTTCCTCTTCCCTCTCTTTCTCCTCCATTGGTTTCAGGGCCATAGATTGTATTTCAATTTGTTTAATGACCACTTTAATTTACAACATGTATGCTTACTAAGTAATTTATCTTCCCCTTACATATAATATAGACATCGGTCTATTTTAACTATCTACCAGGCTTCTTAGCACACACTCCTCCTCTTCCCCATCCCCAGCACACAAACTGTTACTGAACTCAGCTTTGCCTTCTTATTGCTTGGAAGGCAGTACTCAAGAGACAAGTGTTGGTGAGAACAGAAAGGTTGCTTTATTCAGCAGGTCAGCAACCTGGGGAGAAGACAGACTCCTCTCCAAAAACCAATTCATAAGATTCTGCTTGAACATCAGAGTTTTTAGAGGTAGAATCATTTGGGCAGGGCATCGTAGTCTTCCTTATCTTCTGCTGTGTACAGATTTTTCTTCTGATTGGTTGATAGTGAGGTAACAGGATAGTGTTCCAGGAATCTTCTCGTCAGCCTGAAGTTTCTGTCCTCCAGCTGGGTGAAGCCCTAGTTCCTATGGAAGAACACAGAGGTATTGTTACGTGTATCTCTTGAGGAACCAGGACTCCGTCCTGAGGCTGCACTGTTGCTTCTTGATGCCTCTTCCTTTCTTTCTACATTCCTTCCCTTCCTTGAGAAGCAAATGTTTGAATCTGCCCTTGGAACTCAGGAAGGCCAAGGAGGCTGAATGAAGCCTATTTCCTGCAAACAAGAAATGGGGGACACAGAAAGGATTTGTACCCAGGAGGGCCCCATTTGATCTTTGTTTTTGTTCAGTCACTAAGTTGTGTCTGACTATTTGTGACCCCATGAGCTACATCACACCAGGCTTCCCTGTCCTTCACGATCTTCCAGAGTTTGCTCAAACTCATGTCCATTGAGTCGGTGATGCTATCCAACCATCTCATCCTCTTCTGCCCTCTTCTTCTGTTCTCAGTCTTTCCCAGAATCAGGGTTTTTTCCAGTAAGTCAGCTCTTTGCATCAGGTGGCTAAAGTATTAGAGCTTCAGCATCAGTCCTTCCAATGAATATTCAGGGTTGATTTTCTTTAGGATTGACTGATTTGATCTCCTTGTGGTCCAAGGGACTCTCAAGAGTCTTCTCCAGGACCACAATTCGAAAGCATCAGTTCTTAAGCTCTCAGCCTTCTTTATGGTTCAATTCTACATCCATATATGACTACTGGAAAAACCATAGTTTTGACTATATGGACCTTTGTCAGCAAAGTGATGTCTCTGCTTTTTAATACACTGTCTAGGTTTGTCATAGCTTTTCTTCCAAGGAGCAAGCATCCTTTAATTTTGTGGCTGCAGTCACCATCTGCAGTGATTTTGGAGCCCAAGAAAACAAAATCTGTCACTGTTTCCACTTTTTCCTCTTCTATTTGCAATCAAGTGATGGGACCAGGTACCATGATCTTAGTTTTTTGTATGTTGAGGCTTAAGCCAGATTTTTCAACTCTCTCCCTCCACAGGATCCTGCTGTTTTAAAACCTCCTAGCAGGAGAGTCTCTAGTTTACAGAGAACTCTTGAAGTACCCTCTTCTTTGCCTGAGCTAAGTACACAGTCATTATGGCCCACTTCTAGACCTAACTGTCAACAGACCCCTGTCTGTAGCCCACACTCCACTTAGTGGTACTTTTTCTAGACCATGCACATAGTTGTCCTTTTTTTTTAAAATTGTGGGAAAATACACATAACAAAATTTACTTCTTGAATCAATTTAAAGTATACAATTCAGTGTCATTAAGTAGCTTCACAATGTTATGTAACTATCAGCACCATCTAGTTCACAATTTTTTTTTTTATTACCCTAAACAAAAATCCTGTATCCATCAAGCAGTCACTTCCTGGTACCCTCTCCTCCCACATCCTGACAACCACTAATCAGCTTTCTGTCCCTATTCTGGATGTGCATCTTCTGGATGTTTTATATAAATGGAATCAAAAAGTATGTGGCATTTTATGTCTGGCTTCTTTTACAAAGTATGTTTACAGGGTCCATCCTTGCTGTGGCATGTATCAGCATTCCATTCTTTTTCATGGCTGAAAGATATTTCATTATATAAACACACCTTTTGTTTTTTTACATTTATCTGTTGCAGGGCATCTGGGTTGTTTTTACCCTTTGGTTATTGTAGATAGTACTACAATGAACATTTGTATATATATTTTTTAATATTTGTTTTCATTCTTTTGGGTCTATACCACAGAGTAGAATTGCTGGATGATATGGTAATTCTATGTTTAACTTATTGAGAGGCTGATGAACTGTTTTCCATAGTGGCTGTACCAATTTTCATTCCCGCCAGCAATGTTTGAAGGTTCTGATTCTCCACATCCTTGCCAACATTTGTTATTTTCTGATGATGATGATGATGATGTTTGTCATTCTAGTGGATGTGATGAGTTGTATGTTTTCTGAGTCCAACTCTGACTTATTGGTTTTCCTCTTCTTGTTGCTTTTGTTGTTGATGTTACTATAACATTGCTATAGGCTTGGATCACAGGAGTGTATCAAAGCATGTACTGATCTCTCCATTTCAATTGGAAGCTCATATCAATTCTGGCCATGTTCTTATAGTGGAAAACTGAGTTAGCACCCACAAGCCAAAGTACCTGAGCACATGATACTGTTACTTTTCTACAGAAGGAAGAAGAAGAAGATATCTTTTTGAACTGCTGTAGACTTTTACCAATTTAATTGAAGTTTACTTTAGCTGATTTCCTCTTTAGACATCTCCCCTTTTCCAATGAGCTCATACAATGTAGATATTACTTAGCTAAGTGAGGGGAGTGGAGACATATATGCTTTTTCTACAAAAATTGAAAAATTGAGCTTTCTTTTCCAAGGATTAATGACAACTACAAAATCATTCCTCTTCTCTCCCTTTTGACTTGCCCATGAAATTAGAAATTTTTGTCTTGCCAAAAGAGAAATTAAGAACACACAAAAATACTAAAGAAACTTACATATTGCCTGTAACTTTAAATATTTAATGACATGTCATGTTATTTTATGAATATGTTTTTATATTTTATATTCATGATATTCCTGATAATTAACATATTGTATATTCACAATTTTATATGGTTGTGAAAATAATGTGTGCTCATTTCTTTTTTCTTTTTTGAACAAGAAAGTTAAAGTCACATATTATCTTCCACTTCTTAGGAGCTGTAAGGACCCAGGGAACGTAATATTAAGTCCCAGCACTGTTTTAGATTACCAGCCTGGGTTCTAGGTCAGCTTCCATGTACCTGGGGATTATTAGTGGGGATTATTAGTGCTTAACCCTTCTGTAAATCTGATAATTAGATGCATACAAAATGCAAACAATGCCTCAAGTGTGAAATACTTTGTTTGAATACTCCCTTTCCTTTTCTGCCTACCCTTCATGAAATACCTATCCATGCAGACCTGTTCTAAGGTTCCATATGGAATTTGTGTTCATGTCCTCACTTTGAATCAACAGTTACATACCATATCTCCATCCTCCACTCACCTTGTTCTCCATGGCAGCTGGTGAGGCAGGCTTACATGTAAGGAGTCTCAACCATGGGTCCTTCGGACCCCTTTTTGTGGTCAGGGTGCCTTCCATACCTCCTTAATCACTCCAGAGAGTCATCTACTCTACCTAGACACAAATGCTGCGCAGGACATTCTTCTTGTCCTCTTATATCAGTTACTGTTACTATATGCTGAGTTCTTACTCTTTAACAGGCACTGTGCTGTAGGTCTTGCATGCGTTGACTTACTAGTTTCAGCAGCCTATCAGATGGGTACTGTTCTCCCTCCATTTGATAAGTGAGGCAACTAAGACACAAAAAAGGTTAAGCTGCCTGCATGCATTCATATCACTAGTGTCTAGAAGAGCCATGTTCTATGCTCAGCTCATCTGCCTAAAATTAGGCTCTTAACCACCGTGGACAAGCAGAAATGTTTCATGTCCCCATAACTGTGCCAGTGTATTGGGGCTGACAGAGCTTTCAACTGTCAACGTCAGTGACCTAATACTCTTTTAAATATATATACATACATTTAAAGGTACAAACATGATGCTAAGTTCCTTACCTGTGCTATTTATTTAATCCTTCCAGTTCTGTAAGGGAGTTACAGTTAACATGTCCACTTCACACATAATTAGCCCCATTTTCCAAGTGAGAAACCCCAGACTGTGTGGTCTAGGGCCCCTAACTGAGGAATGTCCAAGCTGGGTCTCAGCCGAGGGCTGCATGGCTCCAAAGCCCAACACAACCACAGCAGCACAGCCCAAGGAAAGGCTCACATGACCCAGGGCTAGGGGTTGGTTAGATTGTTTCTGTATCACTAGTACTGGTTTGTTAAGAGGCAGTCTCTATTGTGTCCCTTAGCATTGGGCTGGGTATATATCTTGCAAAACAAATCACATTGCAACACTCCCACACCATAAACTGGGCCTAAGCAGCAACTGCCCCTCTGTGCGTGTCAGCAACGCCAGCCTCCACTTGCACTTGCTTCTGTCTGCAAGGCTCATATCATCTTGATCCAGATTGTTCCTCAGAGATGCTTTCTGCCTCCCTCACAGGCCACACGCCATTCTCTGAAAGGTCAAGATCCAGAGCTAAAGGCCTCACTGATGGAGGGAGGAAAACATGCAAACCGAGCTGAGGAATGTGCGGGGGCCACCACACAGCTAGATTCGTGCTCCGAGGCCTGCGGGTGCTCATGGGCTGCTGCAAGGAGAGCCCTGTTTGCAAATATGTGCTAAAGCCAGGGAATATGGCTTCTGAAGTTTCTGTAGCAAAGAATAGGAGTGAAAGAGTTTTTATCTGTTGCTTTCCGTATTAGGAAAAACAGACTTCCATGAGTAAAGCTTATCTTTATCTTGATGCCTATTGAGTTTTAATGCTATAATACTGAAATCAGCTTGACCTCATGGGGAAAAGATGGTGCTGCCTCCCAGTACTGAGGTATTTCACTATTTATTGGCTTTCTAGAACCCTGGTCTTGTCTCCCTCCCCCTCTGTGAAGATTGCCCTAACTATGCCAGCTGATACCAAACTCTTCCCTTCATCACAGCTCTTACCCTTTCTGTTCAGGTTACATGTCCCACAGCAATAGGGACATATAGGGGGAAAGTGCTTATGTCTAGAGTCCCAAGTTCTCTCTCTGTGTCATTTACCAGCATGCAGGCCTGGGCAAGTTGTGCTCCACACCTAACCTCAGTCTTCTTATCTATAACATGTCCATAACACCTGCTCACTAGGACCATAAACATTAATCAGTCCAGTAGGCATTATTGAGAGTCTGTCAGCTTCTCTGCTAAAAAGTCCTTTGTTGGTTTTTAAAGAGATAAAGCCAGAGATAGGTAAATCATTTAAAGCAACCAGTAATGTACCACTCCCACATGGGGCCTCCCATGTTTTCTGTCAACATGTAGTTTCAGAAAAATAAAGTTATAGGATTAAGTAGATTTCAGAACTCCTGGGTACACAAAGCTAAACAAATTATGTTGATGTGGGACTTCTTAGACCTGATAATAGACTAACAAGTATTATGCAGCTAGAAGTTAGAAGTAACATTGAATTTATTGAACTTTCCCACCCCTACAAAATCTTTTTGTGCAGGTTTTTATTTTATTTTGAAGAATGGCTACTCACGTATTATGGAAAAGTTTTCTGCAAAATACTAGGAGATGCCAAAAAGAAGGTTCAGTCAGTTACTGAAGCTGGCATCATGATATCTGCTGTAAAGATGAAACCATCGTCTGAGATGATGTGCAGGAGAGTGAACTGGACATCGTCAGGTGACCCATCACAGTCTGTCTCCGACATCACACTGGTTTTGGAGTCTTGCTTAAATTTTAAGGTTATCTTTCCAAATACAGCACAAGCTCTCGGTGGCCTCTTATACCGCTGTTACAGTTTCTAGCACTATGTTGGGCAACTAGAAGGGTAACCAAGACTGACCTTGGTATCCCCAGTCAAGCAGGTATAACACATCTGCTTTTTTCTGTATGCCCAAACAGTCTCTGAAATAGCTGCACCCTCTCAGAATTGAGTCCAGGTTACAATATGTCCCTTTGGACTCTTTGATTGGAATGTACAAGTAGTCATTCTCAGCCAAGGTATCCCATTTAACCCTCAGATCTGACCTTACCCCCATAGAGGAAAATCACCAGCATTTTCTTTTCTCCTATGGAGGTAGCTGGTGACTCAGATGGTAAAGAGTCCACCTGCCACGCAGGAGACCTGAGTTTGATCCCCGGGTCGGGAAGATCCCCTGGAGAAGGAAATGGCAACAGACGCCAGTATTTTTGCCTGGTAAATCCCATGGATGGAGGAGCCTGGGAGGCTGCAGTCCATAGGGTCACAAAGAGTCAGACACAACTGAATAACTTCAGTTTTTGGAGATAGCTACATTTCAGGAACCTTGACAAGCAAATTTGAATTAACATAATTATATGTTTCTTGCTGACTTGTTTATTGTATATATCATTAGAAACCCACCCCTCCATCATCTTCTGGACACACTCACACGCATACTGCCACACCAGACTGGAAGAACCGCTGCCTTTTATCTTCCTAAGAAGTCTCTTTCAATTCTTTGTAACCTTCAAACTATGAGAAATTTGACTTGAGATGTTACCTTTAAGTTAAAGATTGCATTATTATATCCTCTCATAGGATCCCAAGTGATGATTTCTAGAGAAAGTAGAAAGCAAAATTTAAGCTGCCAGAAAGAATCAACATGAAAGTGCACAGATTTCTGTGTGAGTTTTGTCAGTTGAGATAGTTTAATTGTGAACATTTTTCTAAAGGAGCTTTTAGTATTCATTGTGGATGTACAGTGCAACTTAAAGATAGAATGTAGAGTTGAAAGATATGGCAACTTTGCACCTCAATTTACCAGATTCTGAAGAAATTCATACTTACTGTGCCCCAACCTAAATGCTTAAGTCCTCAACCTTCCACCTACCAAACTCTCCCTTCAAGTATTTTCTCTCTTCCACACTGGCCTCTGGGTCAGTGAATGGCCTACTACCTCTCCAGTTGCCCAGAAACATAAGAGCCATCCTGGACTGTGCCCCTTCCTCCTTCCCAAGCCTAGACACTTATGAATTCTGAAATATATGTTTAACCTCTCTGCTAATCTTCCCTATCCCAACTCCAGGTCTAGCTGCCGTCTTCCCCCACCTGGATGTCTACAGTGGTTTCCCACCTGGTTTCTCACGTCAGTCCTCACAAGGTAGCCAGAGTGACCAGAGGGTCAGGTGAAAATAGGCTCACATCACTCCCTTGCTTAAAATCCTTTGATGACTTCCCACTTCTGGAGAAAGTCTAGTATCATTTAAGTGGCATCTAAGAGTAAAAAGGGAAGACAAATCTATCAGATATTTAGATGTACCATAAACCATAGAAGTAGAAGAATATAGTATAGATGTCCAAAGAGACAGACAATAAAATAAACTAGAAGGTTCTGGCACAGACTTATGTATATTTGGGATAAAGATAGTACTGCCTATTAGAAGGGAAAATAGTCTATTGATAGACAGTGTTAAGGCTTCCATTTGAATTCCCACCTCAACTATTTACCAAAGAGGATTCCACAGGCAATGAGGACTTAGTATGAGAGATGACACCCAAATGTGGGTAGAGTAGAATACAATAATTCCCCTATATATGAACAAATACTGTTCTGGGAACACATTCATAAGTCCAACAAAGTTACCCAACTAACCCAATCAGCTATATACTAGGTTCATAATACTTTTCACACATGTAAAATGTGTGAACAAAAAACACAAAAAGAAAACATTTTTAATCTTGCAGTATAGTTCTTTGACAAGTACAGTAATAGAGTACAACTGGCATACAGGGGCTGGCATCAAGTGAACAGGCAAGAAGAATTATTGACTGGAGGAGGCAGAGGAGGTGGGAGATGGTAGAGTGGAAGGATCATCAGTAATGGAAGATGGAGGGCAAGCTGCAGTTTCACTCTTGCCTTACATAATCGGACAGGCAAACCTACATTCATTTCTTTGAAAGTTTATAGCTTGAAGGTTCTTATGTAGGGGACTTACTGTATAGAAAAAGAACTAAGGCAAGAAAAGATTTATTTGTAAAACCCCAAAGAACTATCCTTAAGGAAAAACAAATGGATTTTCTTACATCACAATTAAATATCCCTATTGGTCAGAGGACAGCATGGACAGAGTTAGCAGAGCTGATGGCAGACTTGGGGGACGTGTTTCCCTCTCTCCCTTGATCTTTAATCTCCTTCCATGTTGGCCTTTCTCTCTGTCCCTTAAAAATGCCAAGCTCCCTCCTGCCTAAGGGCCAGCATACCTTTGGAAAGTTCTTTCTCATCGGGTTTAGCTAACTAGTTCCCATTCACTCCTATGATCTCAACCACAGTGTCTCTCCCTTAGGAAGGCCTTCACTGACTGCCCAGATTAGGGTAGGTTTCTCTTGCATGTGTGCTCAGTTCAACTTCACTTCCTATTGATTGTATTCATTGCAATTACATAATCATTTAAGGAACTCTTCATTTCATGTCCATCCTCAACACTTGGGGTTGTAACCTCCAGGAGAGCAGTACTATGCTCAGAACTTGGCACAGTGCTTTATGTCTAGAAAATAACCTTTGAAATGTTCATGAAATGAACAAATGCTGATTAAAAGAAGCTATATTCCATACCATATGCCAGATGGATGCTACAAGCCCAGGGAAAATCACAGGCACAATTTAACCTTTATGTCGACAAAAATTGAGGGTAACGATGCACGCCTCTGCTTCTCCCTGTCATCTAGAGTCTCAGCATTCAGCTCTCGTTTGTACCGCATGAAGTTCCTTGCACTCCAGTAGGTGGTGAACAAGTATTTGTTGATTACAGGTCTATACTGCCTCCTCCCACCCCTCTGTTTCCTGTGTTTATCACATCAGCCATGCTTACTGGCTTGCCTTTTGAAAACTCTGACAGCTGATGTCAACCTTCATTTAATTGCTTCTTTTGTTGACAACTCTCACTCTCTGTTGACTCTTAATTTGATCTGAGCATTCAGTTATTCAGCAAATATTTATTGAAAGCCTGGTGGATGCCAGGAATGTAACAAGCACTGGGAAAGCTGGCGGTCCACTTCCATTTTTGATATGCTAACATGACACCTCAAAAGAATTGTTGAACAGAGCAGTTCAATTTACTTACATATCCAGAGAGACCTAAATGCACCCAAATTTGGGCACATCATGGAGAGTATCTGAACAGAAATGTGGTGATGGAAAAACTGGACTAGCTCCCAGCTTAGTGTGAGTAAGTGCTTTACAGTGTAGCATCATTATTCATGACTGGAAAACATTTTCAAAACAATAGAAATCCACAAAAGCACCGTTATAAAAAGATATTCCAAGGTAAAATAGAAATGACCATAGAATAATATTTTTCCTACATATATGTCATGTTTTTAAAGGGCTTCCCTGGTAGCTCAGTTGATAAAGAATCCACCTGCAATGTGGAGATCCACGGGTTGGGAAGATCCCCTGGGGAAGGAAATGGCAACCTACTCCAGTATTATTGCCTGGGAAAGTCCATGGACAGAGGAGCTGGTAGGCTATAGTTCATGAGGATCAACTCAAAGATAACTAAAATATCCTACTTAAAATATTAATGATAATGAAAACATTTGATGCTTGCTGAAGTTATACTTACAAACTAACTTTTGGTATGATTTTAATGGCAAATCTAAGTTTGTGTCAGTTTGCTTATTCTAGTCACATCAAGAGTTAGTATTTCTTAAAAATACATTCAGACATAGGGAACTTCCTTGCGGTTGCCAAGGGAGTGGGGGGATGGTGGGTTGGTAGTTTAGGATTAGCAGATGGAAACATGTATATAGAATGGATAAACAAAAAAACATGGTCCTGTATAGCATAGGGAACTATATTCAATATCCTGTGATACATCGCAATGAAAAAAATATAAACAAGAATGCAGGTATATGTATACCTCAATCATTTTGTTGTACAGCAGAAATTAATAGAACATTGTAAGTCAACTATACTTCAATTTTTTTTTTAAGTATTATTTAGTGAACATTGATCAGAATAGCCAATACATTGTGATCCCTACCACAAAAGAAGCCAGCAACTTCTGACTACCCTGTGTTCTGTAACCTGACCAGGGGAGAATGAGAGCGTATAAAGACAAAAGGGCTTCCCTTGTGACTCAGCTGGTAAAGAATCTGCCAGCAATGCAGGAGACCTGGGTTTGATCCCTGGGTTGGGAAAATCCCCTGGAGAAGGGAAAGGCTACCCACTCCAGTGTTCTGGCCTGGAGAATTCTATGGACTATATAGTCCATTGGGTCGCAAAGAGTTGAACATGACTAAGCGATTTTCACTTCACAAAGACAAAAGAAATGTAAATTTAACAAAAAAGAAAGAGTGTGTGTAAAGAGCCCTGGGTAGAAAATTGGCTGTGAGAGACCCCCTCCACTATTGTTTACTATAATATTGCCAAAGATAAAATCCTGTGGACATAAGTTTGTTTAGGGGAGAAATTTCTAATAACAGGATCTACTTCAGAATGAAATCACATGTCCATAATGTGTTAAACATCCTGCCTTCTCAGAGATGAGTGCCCTTCCGAGGTCACTTCCTGAAGTTCTGGATCTTGGAATTTGGCAGCCTAATATAGCATTCCAAAAGACCACTTAAATTTTTAAATAGTTTTATATATACAGAAAGGTTGTAAAGATTGTACAGAGCATTCTTGTATACCCTACAGTCAATCTCTCCCATTCAGTTCAGTTCAGTTCAGTTCAGTCGCTCAGTCGTGTCCGACTCTTTGAGACTCCATGAATTGCAGCACGCCAGGCCTCCCTGTCCATCACCAACTCCCGGAGTTCACTCAAACTCACGTCCATCGAGTCAGTGATGCCATCAAGCCATCTCATCCTCTGTCATCCCCTCCCAGCATCAGAATCTTTTCCAATGAGTCAGCTCTTCACATGAGGTGGCCAAAGTACTGGAGTTTCAGCTTTAGCATCATTCCTTCCAAAGAACACCCAGGACCGATCTCTTTTAAAATGGACTGGTTGGATCTCCTTGCAGTCCAAGGGACTCTCAAGAGTCTTCTCCAACACCACAGTTCAAAGCATCAATTATTCGGCGCTCAGCTTTCTTTATAGTTCAACTCTCCCATCCATACATGACCACAGGAAAAACCATAGCCTTGACTAGACGGACCTTTGTTGGCAAAGTAATGTCTCTGCTTTTGAATATGCTATCTAGGTTGGTCATAACTTTCCTTCCAAGGAGAAAGTGTCTTTTAATTTCATGGCTGCAGTCACCATCTGCAGTGATTTTGGAGCCCCCAAAAAATAAAGTCTGACATTGTTTCCACTGTTTCCCCATCTATTTGTCATGAAGTGATGGGACCAGATGCCATGATCTTAGTTTTCTGAATGTTGAGCTTTAAACCAACTTTTTCACTCTCCTCTTACACTTTCATCAAGAGGCTTTTTAGTTCCTCTTCACTTTCTGCCATAAAAGTGGTGTCATCTGCATATCTGAGATTATTGATATTTCTCCTGGCAATCTTGATTCCCGCTTGTGCTTCTTCCAGCCCAGCATTTCTCATGATGTACTCTGCATATAAGTTAAATAAGCAGGGTGACAATATACAGCCTTGACGTACTCCTTTTCCTATTTGGAATCAGTCTGTTGTTCCATGTCCAGTTCTAACTGTTGCTTCCTGACCTTCATACAGGTTTCTCAAGAGGTGAGAAAATACCAGGTCAGGTGGTCTGGTATTCCCATCTCTTTCAGAATTTTCCACAGTTTATTGTGATCCACACAGTCAAAGGCTTTGGCATAGTCAATAAAGCAGAAATAGATGTTTTTCTGGAACTCTCTTGCTTTTTCGATGATCTCCCCCGTTCAGTTCAGTTCAGTCACTCAGTCATGTCTGACTCTTTGCAACCCCATGAATCGCAGCACGCCAGGCCTCCCTGTCCATCACCAATTCTCGGAGTTCACCCAGACTCACATCCATCGAGTCAGTGATGCCATCCCGTCACAGTTAATGAATCAATGTTGATACATTGTTACTAGATTAAAATAAATCATTTTTTCAGATATCCTTTGTTTTATGTAATGTCCTGTTTATATCCAAGGTTCTCATCCAGGATACCACATTTTGTTTGTCATGCTTCTTTAGGTTCTATATGGCTATGGCAGTTTCTCAGACTTTCCTTGGTTTCAATGCCCTTACCATTTTGAAGAGTACTGCTCAGGTGTTTGCAAAATGATCCTCAGTTAATATTTCTCTGATGTTTTTCTCATGATCAGATGAGGGGAATGGGTTTTGAAGAGGAAGCCTACCAAGGTAAGTTCAGTTCAGTTCAGTCACTCAGTCGTCTCTGACTCTTTGCAACCCAATGAACCACAGCATGCCAGGCCTTCCTGTCCATCACCAACTCCTGGAGTCTACCCAAACTCACGTCCATTGAGTCGGTGATGCCATCTAACCATCTCATCCTCTGTCATCCCCTTCTCCTCCTGCCCCCAACCCCTCCCAGCATCATGGTCTTTTCAAATGAGTCAGCTCTTTGCGTCAGGTGGCCAAAGTATTGGAGTTTCAGCTTTGACATCAGTCCTTCCAGTGAACACCCAGGACTGATCTCCTTATGGATAGACTGGTTGGATCTCCTTGCAGTCCAAGGGACTGTCAAGAGTCTTCTCCAACACCGCAGTCCAAAGCATCAATTCTTCGGCACTCAGCTTTCTTTATAGTCCAACTCTCACATCCATACATGACTACTGGAAAAACCATAACCTTGACTAGAGAGACCTTTGTGGACAAAGTAATGTCTCTGCTTTTTAATATGCTATCTAGGTTGGTCATAACTTTCCTTCCAAGGAGTAAGCGTCTTTTAATTTCATGACTGCAATCACCATCTGCAGTGATTTTGGAGCCCCCAAAAAATAAAGTCAGCCACTGTTTCCCCATCTATTTGCCGTGAAGTAATGGGACCAGATGCCATGATCTTCATTTTCTGAATGTTGAGCTTTAAGCCAACTTTTTCACTCTCTCTTTCACTTTCATCAAGAGGCTCTTCAGTTCTTCTTCACTTTCTGCCATAAGGGTGGTGTCATCTACATATCTGAGATTATTGATATTTCTCCGGGCACTCTTGATTCCAGCTTGTGCTTCTTCCAGCCCAGCGTTTCTCATGATGTACTCTGCATATAAGTTAAATAAGCAGGGTGACAATATACAGCCTTGACATACTCCTTTTCCTATTTGGAAAGGATCCCTTTCCAAATCCTTTTCCTATTTGGAAAGTATCCCAAGGTAAAGTATCCCTCATATCAACATGACTTACCACTGTTGAAGCTGACCTTGATCCCCTGGATGAAATGGTGTTTGTCAGATTTCTCCTCTGTGACATTTCTGTCCCCTCTTCCATGCTGTGCTCTTTTAAAGAAAGTCACTAAGTGTATCTGTCTTTAAGGAGCAGAGAATTAACTGAAAAATGTTTGGAATTCTACATAGGAGAGTTGTTTTTTTTTCCTCCATTTATTTCTTTAATTATTTATTTATATCAGAGCTGGACTCACAGATATTTATTTTATTATGCCTTGGGTAATAATTAAATGCTGCAATATTTATTTAGCTGTTCACATTGGGCTTCACAGCTTGGCCATTGGGAGCTTTTTCAGTTTGTCTCTTGTGTTCCTTTGACATAGTCCCCCATAATTGTGGGGTGTTTTTCTGGGTTTCATTTGTTTGTTTTTGAGCACTTCCTTCTGACCCTGTAAGATGTTCCAGGCTCATCTTTCATATTTCTTGCCCCTGTCCTTAAATTGGCTGTTTTCTAAGAAAACTTCTTTCTGTAGGTTTTGTCTGTTTTCTTTGTTATAGTTTATGTACCATTTTGATAGCTGCTGTGCTAGGCCCTTGGCATATACTATCTTTTTTAATCCTAATATCAGCAGCATTAGGTAGCCTTTAACTTCATTTCATAAATAGAAAAAGTGAGTCTCAAAAAGGATTTACCCAATGCTACACAGTTAATAAAAGAGTTAGGATTCAAGCCCAAATCTGACTCCAGAGCTTGCACTCTGAACCGTTACTCCACAGACCAGGCTCCCCTGTGTTCTTAGTCAACATTAGGTGGAAGCTCTGCTATTGTAAACTGCTGTGCCATTTTGTTAGGCAGATAAGGCAGAAGCCAGCCCAGTTCTCCTCTGGGAAGATGCTGCAGGATGCCAGCCACACTGATCCCTTCCTTCTCTGAACCTCATTCCCACTGAGAGTTGAAAACCTTCCCTGAATGTGGAAATTCTTTATGTGCTTTCTTGGGGTTTTCTCTGTTTATCTGCATTCCCAGATCAGATTGTTAGTTCCTCCTAGAGCAAAGAAAACACACTACCAGGTAGGATTATGAAGATAAATAACTTCAGAACAGACTGTGTTAATGCAGCTGGCATCAAAAGCAAATATTAAAATCTGTGCCCTCATACCTGGACAGCATAGATCTCAATGGAAGGGATGCTGCATTATTGTCATGGTTATTTTCCATTTCCTGATGGACAAGGAGCTTCTCCCTTCCTGTTGTCCAGGGCCAAGGATAGTATATAGTATGTTCTAGACACTCAGTATACATAAGATGCTTCAGAGAAGTTCCTGGGTCCTGGACTAGACACCATTTGTTTTGACTTACACAGTTTAACCCGCTTCTTCCACTTAAGAAAGCAGAAGTAAGAAGTGGCCCTAGAGATAGACTGATAGCAGTGAGAAATGATAAGCCTCTGGGTCATTCAGAAACCTAACTCAAAGAGACAGTAAGAGGACAAAACTAAAAAGGAGTAAGCTTACATTGTCACCGAGAGAGGAAGAAACATGGAAAGGGATGATAGACAGTCAGGGAGACAGGGCTGACCAGGCAGAGCTGGAATCTACAAACATGCAGTGAAAGAAAAGAAATAAATCAAGGAAGAGGATCCATGATACAGAGCCTGGAAAGTCTCAGGAGCTAGATATCCCTGAAGACTTGAGACTCACTGTCCAGAATCAGTAGAACAGGGTTACTTTTCCACAAAGCACTTGAGGTGCAGTGCCCAGAGTCCACAGTAGCCATGATGCACTCTGGAGTGAGGCTGACAAAAGGCACTGGTTGGAAAATCTGCATAAAGACCAGCTGAACTCAGCATCTATACCCAGCTCTCACCCTCAACTGACCCAGCTAGGAAGTAACCTCTCCAGCCTAGCAGAAGATAGGAGGATTTTTATCTGGAATATTAAGCCATCCAGAAGGATTAAAAAGTCTTCTCTAAATAGAAAAGAGGCAAGAATATATAGGAAAGAGAAAAATCACAATTGGAAAATAAACCACTTAAGCCAGTACATAGATTAAATTTTTGTGTGTGTGAAAGTGATGATAACTGCAATGAAGAGCAAAAGGATAAATATGAAGTTGTAAATGAGATCAAAATCATAAAACGTTGGGGAGGGGAGTAAGAAAATGAAGAGTTTTTTAGAATTTGTTTGCACCTATATGACCACCCATATGATCACCAGTCTAAAGCAAGTAAATATAATAATAGTTTAATGAGGAAACATTCAGTAGATTTATAAAAACCAAAAGGAAGAGGACTCAAGCATAATGCAAAAGAAAACCATCAAGCCACAAAAGGAAAAACAGAAAGAAAGGAACAAAGAAAAAATACAAAATCAACTAGAAAAGAGGATTTTAAATGGCATTAAATACATACCTCTCAATAATTACCTTAAATGTCAATGGACTAGATGCTCCAATCAAAAGACATAGAGTGGCAGATTGTATAACAATGTGCTGCCTACAAAGAAAAACTCCAATTCAAATGATACATGCACCCCAGTGTTCATAGCAGCACTATTCACAAAGCCAAGACATGGAAGCAGTCTAAATGTTCATGGACAGATGAATGGATAAAGAAGATGCGGTACATGTACACAGTGGAATACTACTCAGTCATTTAAATAATGAAATAATGTCATCTATAGCAACATGGTTGGACCTCGAGATTATTATACTAAATGAAGTAAGTCAGCAAAAGACAAATACATGCCATATGATATCCCTTATATGCGAAATCTAAAATATGATGCAAATTAACTTATTTATGAAACAGAAACAGACTTCCAGACATAGGGGAAGAAAAAAACAACAAAACTTGTGGTTACCAAAGGGGAGAGAAAGGAGGGATAAACTAGGAGTTTGAGATTAGCAGATACATACTGCTGCTGCTGCTGCTAAGTCACTTCAGTATGTCTGACTCTGTGCGACCCCATAGACGGCAGCCCACCAGGCTCCTGCATCCCTGGGATTCTCCAGGCAAGAACCCTGGAGTGGGTTGCCATTTCCTTCTCCAATGCATGAAAGTGAAAAGTGAAAGTGAAGTCACTCAGTCGTGTCTGACTCTTAGCGACCCCATGGACTGCAATCCATCAGGCTCCTCCGTCCATGGGATTTTCCAGGCAAGAGTACTGGAGTGGGGTGCCATTGCCTTAATAAACAACAAGGTCCTACTGTATAGCACAGGAAATTATATTCAATATTTTGCAATAAAATATAGTGAATAAAAGAATATGAAAAAGAATATATATATAGAAAACTGAATCACTTTGCTATATGACAGAAACTAACACAACATTATAAATTTACTATCTTTCAATTAAAAATAAAAGTTAGATCGCAGCCATTCTGACTGGCGTGAAATGGTACCTCATTGTGGTTTTGATTTGCATTTCTCTGATAATGAGTGATGTTGAGCATCTTTTCCTGTGTTTGTTAGCCATCTGTATGTCTTCTTTGGAGAAATGTCTATTTAGTTCTTTGGCCCATTTTTTGATTGGGTCATTTATTTTTCTGGAATTGAGCTGTAGGAGTTGCTTGTATATTTTTGAGGTTAGTTGTTTGTCAGTTGCTTCATTTGCTATTATTTTCTCCCATTCTGAAAGCTGTCTTTTCACCTTGCTTATAGTTTCCTTTGTTGTGCAGAAGCTTTTAAGTTTAATTAGGTCCCATTTGTTTATTTTTGCTTTTATTTCCAATATTCTGGGAGGTGGATCATAAAGGATCCTGTTGTGATGTATGTCGGAGAGTGTTTTGCTTATGTTCTCCTCTAGGAGTTTTATAGTTTCTGGTCTACAAGCAATACATGCTGGAGAGGGTGTGGAGAAAAGGGAACCCTCTTACACTGTTGGTGGGAATGCAAACTAGTACAGCCACTATGGAGAACAGTGTGGAGATTCCTTAAAAAACTGGAAATAGACCTGCCTTATGACCCAGCAATCCCACTGCTGGGCATACACACTGAGGAAACCAGAAGGGAAAGAGACACGAGTACCCCAATGTTCATCGCAGCACTGTTTATAATAGCCAGGACATGGAAGCAACCTAGATGTCCATCAGCAGATGAATGGATAAGAAAGCTGTGGTACATATACACAATGGAGTATTACTCAGCTATTAAAAAATACATTTGAATCAGTTCTAATGAGGTGGATGAAACTGGAGCCTATTATACGGAGTGAAGTGAGTCAGAAAGAAAAACACCAATACAGTATACTAACGCATATATATGGAATTTAGAAAGATGGTAACAATAACCCTGTATACGAGACAGCAAAAGAGACACTGATGTATAAAAGAGTCTTGTGGACTCTGTGGGAGAGGGCGAGGGGGGGATGATTTGGGAGAATGGCATTGAAACATGTATAATATCATATATGAAACAAGTCGCCAGTCTGGGTTCAATGCACAATACTGGATGCTTGGGGCTGGTGCACTGGGACGACCCAGAAGGATGGTATGGGGAGGGAGGAGGTAGGGAGGGTTCGGGATGGGGAACACATGTACACCTGTGGCGGATTCATTTTGATATATGGCAAAACCAATACAATATTGTAAAGTTAAAAAATAAAATAAAAATTTTTTAAAATAAATAAATAAAAAATAAAAGTTAAACCAGAATAACTCTAGGCTCTGGTTGTTAGACATAGAATGAACACTGAAAACAGGTTTGAAGGAAAGTCTGTCCAATGAATAGCAACATATCCAGCCCTCTCCCCCTCTAACATCAGAACTGATTTCTAAGGTTATATCTACCACCTGCCTGGCAGGAATTTAGAGAATCCCTCTTTGATGAAACTAGCCCACAGGTACTGACTGCCCACAGATACTGACATTAGGAGGTTCTCCATTGAATTATCCAATTCACCACTACAGTACACTATGGCAGGGTTTGCCCTTCCAGAAACACAGAGCTTCCAAAGAGCTTTTTTATTCCCCTGTAAGAGAGAATGAAAGTGTTAGTCACTCAGTCAGTGTCCAAGTCTTTGTGACCCTATGGGCTGTAGCTGGCCAGGTTCCTCTGTTCATGCAATTTTCCAGGCAAGAATACTGGAGTGGGAGGCCAGTATTCCCTTCTCCAGGGAATGCTCCCAACCCAGGGATAGAACCCAGGTCTCCTGCATTGCAGGCAAATTCTTTACCATCTGAGCCAACAGGGAAGCCCCAAAGAAAGGATAGTGTGTCGATCAAACAAAGAAGGGATGACATAAAAGGAAGGTTCAAAGAATAAGAAAAAGCTTTTGAAAATTACAGGTATGGTAGTAGAATTTTTTTTTTTAATCAGCAGAAATATTGGACCTTTAAAGCTGAGGTTATTTCCTAGAAAATAAAACCTAAAGAAAAAGGATTCAACATTGGAAGGGAAAAAAAGCATTTTTTACATGAAGCATTTATCTATTCTATGAAAAGAAAAAAACAGCGGGCCAGAAAGGAAAAGGAAATGTAATTAAAGAGCTTGATTTCATTTAGCTGTGGGCAGTATACACATAACCTTAATATTGTAGATTCTGAATATTGATTTGACCAAAATTATATGCAAGAGTCCATAGCATTGCAGAAATTCAATGGCTAACATCTAAAGCCAATCAGAGAGAGCACAGAGCATATTTTGGGCCACAGAGAGGGAAGTACCTGAAGGAGAATCCTGGCAGATTGAAAGAGATGTGAACCACTGCTCTTCAATATAAGCTTTGGAGTATTTGATGTTTATATAGACTGTCTTCATATAAGAACAGGTAATTTCAGAATGTCAGCATGATGGAGCCATTAGGTGTTCAAATGGCTACCTGTGTACAGTAACCCCTGGAAGACATTGTAGGACAAATAATGTTTATTGAGTGGTCTTGAGTCATCAAGAAACGGTGTGATTCTGTTCTGCTTGTTGTGCTCTAGAGAAGCAAATTAATGGGGGTTCTTATCCATCCAAATGCTGCAGGCTTTAGTTGTTTGAGGAGAGTCCTGATGTGGACTCTCCTGCTGTCCCGAAGCGGGGGAGATTTTACGTGCTTTCTTCCTCATGTCCCACACAGCTCAGCCTGTGTCCAGGAGAATCTGGGCTGATTGGCCACTGACTGACTTGCTGATAATCCACAGCAGTTTTGCGTCTGCCAAACTCCTTTCCAGTAGGCAAGGCTAAGCCTCCCCCTGGTCTCCCACAAGCCCCTTGTCCTTGGATGGTTGCCTTGAGGTTAGTTAGGGAAATTCACTGGCTCCAGAGCAGGCTGTCCTGCAGCAGAAATTAACCTCCCCAGGCCCAGGGGCTACAGTTGGGAGTGGGAGGGAGACAGGAAATAGAAGCAGCTAAGTGGGCAGAATTTAGTGTCTCCTCAGACATGGAAGTGTTTCCCCTACTCATTCTGATACCACAGAGACCCCAGGGGTGCTTTTCTTGGCTGCTTTTCCCTGGTTTAACCTCAGCCAGCCAACCCAGAGAACAAATATGAAGGCACTGACCCAGCTGTCAGGGGAGGCACTTCAGAGTTTGTTAGCTGGTGGTTCCTGCTGTTTTCCCAGCAACCTTTCTGTTATCAGGTATTTGGGAGGATCACAGCAAGGTGTCCCAGGCTAGAATGAGGCTTTTTGTTTAAATCCTGATGTAGCAAAGACTGTTTGCCAGCGTATTAGCACAACAGATAATTAATGCTAAGGTATTATATTTTGACATAGCAATAAAAGGGAATGGCTGGCTGTAGTTTATCTCTCGCTGTAAACTTTGATCAAAGCTGTTAGGAGATTTTTTTTTTTTCTCCTCAATAGAATTTGGTGAATATTAAGGACAGACAAGTACATTTGAAAACACTGGCATTTGAAAGACAATAGTGAAAAACTTGCAACTATAGGGAGATCCTTTAGTGGACATAGAAGATACCCAAAACTTAGTTCACAGGTGGATTGTAGGGATGAGGATATACAAAGAAAGGTCATCTTCCTTACCCTCCATTCTTTCTTGCTCCCCCAACCCCCTCCTCCTCCTGCCTCTGTCACTAAACTGCCCTGTCCACCCTGTATTTTAATAATAATAATACATGTGACATCACATATCAAGAAACTTGAGACTTAGAACCCTTAACTCGCTCAGTCAGCCAACTGGAATGTGGTAGAGATTGGAAACTAGGTAGCTTGCCTCCGGGGCTTCTACTGTGTGCTTGGCTCATAGAGAGGGCTCAGTTATGTCAGCCCCAGCTGCTGCTGTTGCTATCAGTTTTGCAGAGAATGAACCACAGAGCAATTAAGTTGCTCAGAATCACACACTGGTCAGTGACTGTGGAGCTTATCCAGTTCTCTGATTCCAGGTCACCCCTCTCTCTGCAGTGTCAGGTTGCTCAATATATGAAGAGTTAAGTACATTAACTTCTGGAAACCTATATCCCCCTTGCAGTTTCCAAGTTCTGAATTCTCACATTGCTTGAACTTAAAAAGCTTACTTTTTAAGTTTTCAGTAGAAGAGTTAAGCACTGCCAGAAGCAATGGCAAAAATAAACAATTTTTGGTTAATATTTGTTTTCTAATGTATGGGGAAAAAAGAACTATGTCAACTTTAGATTCAGTGTATTTCTTCTTCCCTGTTCCAATTAAAAAACAGAACAAAAAAAGAATATTCTTCATTCACCAGGCAAAATTTTAATTTTAAGCCATTAATGGAGTGACTCAGTGGTTGCCTGGATGTGGCAGTTCTGTCCTCCCTCAACACTAGGACAAGAGCCCTCACTCAAGGGTAGCTGGTTCCTCAGGGCTTGAGTGAGTCGTCCATCCATTTTAGCAGTTAACCTTGGCTGAGAGGGCCATGGCTCTAACCATCAGTGTGTGGACAATGCCTGGGTGGTGGCTGTCCCCACCCCCAGCCCCGCCTCTTGTGGAAACAACTCAGACCTTGACCTGATCTGCAGTCAGCACACCCCTGCCTCTTCACCATCTCCAGGCACTGGGCTGGGCCCACGAATCGCCAGTTTTAGAAGGAAAAAGAGATGAGAAAGTCCATAATCTTCCTTGTTTTTTTGTTCCAACTTGGGAAAATCCTATCCTACCTTGGGAAATTCAGTTCACACATGACTACCCCCTTTGCTTCTCTCTGTGCATCCTTAAGGCAGGAATAGCCTCACGCTTCAGGAAAGTCTCAGCACACCGTTTGCCACTCTCTAATCACCCTTGCCGTCCCCTGCCTGGCCGTGTGGGTGTGTGTGCTGTGTCATTGTCCCCATCGGAACGTAAGACTTTGAAGCTGAAGGGGGTCTTTCCCATCTTCATTTTCCTCACAATTCATGGCACAGTGGTTTCTCTGTATTTGAGACTGAATCCATAGTGTCTTTACTAAATTTTCAGGCAGATGCCATGTGCCAACAAGGGTTTGAAAAGATGACGATGACTACCCACATTCTCTTTTCTAATAACAACTATCTGGTTACTGACATATTCTGTCAGAGATTCATCCTTTGTTTTATAGCTTTAGTTTATTCCAAGCAAAGAACATCTAAGTTGAGGGCTGACAAACCATGGCCTGTGTCTGCCTGTTCTCAAACGGCCGGTGAACGGAGATAGTTTTTGGTGGTGGTGGTGGTTTAGTCGCTCAGTCGTGTCCGACGCCTTGTGACCCCATGGGCTGTAGCCTGCCATGGGATTTTCCAGGCAAGCATACTGGAGTGGATTGCCACTTCCTTCTCCAAGGGATCTTCCCAACCCAAGAATCGATAGTTTTTAGTATTTTTAAAAGGGGGAGGGGGGAGAAGAATGATATTTTATGACATGGTAAGATTATATTGTTTAAAATTATAAGAAATTCAGTTGTCTTTGTCCATGAAGAAAGTTTTATTGGAATACAGCCATACCCATTTGTCTATGTATTGTCTATGACTGGTTTGCACAAAAACAGCAGATATGAGTAGTTAACACTGAGACAATATGTCCCACAAAGCCAAAAATATTTATTTTCAGGACCTTTATAGAACAAGCCCGCCAGTGTTTGTTCTGAGTCATTCTCAAAAATGTCTGCCACCATGTGGAAGAGGAATCAGGTGCCCTTTTTGATAAAAGGGAGATGGATTAAAGGTAGAGGATGCCTGGAAGAAAAAAAAATCTGGATAAAGAAAAGGAAAAAAGGGGAGGCAGAGGTCTTCTTAGAGATGCTGGATCTCCTGGGTTGTGTGTCCACATGTGGTAAACATCTCTACAAAAAGCATACCATCCTCCCGCAGAGCACCTGGATTCTCACAGCTGGTGGATCTGCTGGAGGGGTAGACCTAGTGTATTTCACACAAGCATTTACTCTCCACTAAGGGCTCTGCATGATTCCTTTGGAGAAACTGGTGAACTAGAGAGGGTGAAATTAGGAGACCATCATCATTCCTGATCATCCCGTGTACCAGAGCTAACTACCATCTACAGCAAGAGCTAAAGGGCTCTGTGTTCTTATAGTCTTGGATTCAACAAATTTGGGTGTGTATGTGTATATGAAATCTCTTTTGAGTATATCTGTCTATCTGTGTGTCTCTCTGGGGAAAATCCATTTTGGCTGAATGCCAATTAATTATCATATATGTGGGGATAACTAAACAGCTAGGATTTTCAAATAAAGATACATCAATTAGAATTTTATTTCCCAGGTGGTTCAGTGGTAAAGAATCTGCCTGCGAGGCAGGGGATGCAGGTTCTATCCCTGAGTTGGGAAGATCCTCTGAAGAGGGGAATGGCAACCCACTCCAATATTCTTGCCTGGGAAATCCCATGGACAGAAGAGCCCTGCAGGTTATATATAGTCTATGGGATTGCAAAGAGTCAGACACAACTTAGCAACTAAACAGCAAAAAATAAAAAAATAACAAAGATCAGTTCAGCCCTTGGAGAGTTGGGATTACAATTATTTAGAAATCTTTTGTCACCACCTATAAAATAAAAAACAGGATCCATTTTATAGTGCAGGGAACTTTATTCAATATCTTATAAGAAACTATACTGGGAAAAAAAGAAGAAATCTGCTATTTTCATGTGTTTTTCTTATTTTCTTATTACAGGGTAACGCCCTATACTTCAAATCTGCCAGAAATGTTACAGTGAACATCCTCAATGAACAGACTAAAGTACTAACTCAGCTGATAACAGGTAAGAAAAGAAAGAACTCAGTAGTGCCTGGTCTGGGCTAAACACTCAGAAAGCATTGAATGGAAGGGTGAATGAAGCACCGTGTGATGGATCTAAGAAGGAACGTCTGCTCACACATTTTACAGCCTCAAAAAAGAGAACAAAGCATGTGTTCCATGATGCTACTCAAGGGTAGAGGCTCATTCTATACACACATTTAACTTATGCAAATCTGATGATACTCATTTAGGGGGTAGGGAGGAAGAATAAACAATTTTTCATGTAGCATGGCCCCTAAACAACAGCCAGCTGCTTCAGCTGGTGCTCAGCCACAGGGAAGCTCTCTCCTCCAGTGCCGCAGGAAAAGCTGGCTGTGTTGGATTAATTGGGAGATAGCACAACATATACAAAACCATGCACATCATACTTTATGGATTGTAAAAGGGATTTGTAGTGATAGTTTGAATCCGTGCCATATTTGCCCTACATGCTGACTTTGAACCTAGCTCCACTGCGAGATGCAGCTGTATTCCTCCCCCACCCCGAATATGTTTCTGTGGTTCCTTTTAATAGAGCAGATCTCCTTCTAACAGCCACGGAAAGCATTCAGTGGGGTTTAAGCTGCATAGTCCTGAAATTTAAACAAGGATAGGTTATTCACAATAACGACTCTAATGATGAACACGGGTCTCATGGTCACATAATGTGTTGGGTGGTATTACCCCCTCTGTAGGTTATGAACAGCAGTAAACAGGATCCTCTGTGCACCCCCACAGTGGATGTGGGAAAGGGACTATGTCTGAATGGCATTGTTAGACTTCCAGACAGAAGATGCCATTTGTTTGGCTTCAGGGCTGAGAGAGAGGTATACAGATGGACATTTTGAGAAGCCAGTTGCCTGAATGTCCTGACAGATAACTGGGACTGAAACATCTGGAGCTCCACTCATCAACATGCCACAGGGAGGCAGGTGCCTTTGTGCCCAGACTCTCACTGGGGCAGGGTGGGGGTGTGTGCCTCACCCTCCCGCTGCAGGATGTGGGTGTCTGGAGGGACGCAGTCAGCCGGGGGGTGACTTGGACCAGCTCCCACTGGAGGAGCTGCTGTGGCAGAGCCCGAAATCCATAAACAACAAGCTCTCCAGCCGGCGCCCGGCTCAGTGGCCTGGCTTCTCTAACATCTGGCCCGCAGTCACAATGCTAAATAATTAAATAAACAGCTTCAGTAAGCAATGATTTAAGCAGCATGTGTGAAAATTGCCTCCAGGAGGGAAATAAATCCGACCTCCAGCTCCCAGATTCCCGCATTCAAAAGGAACTTATTTAGCCTGTTGATCATTTGCCATTTATTTGCAGTGGGAGATTTGGTTGACTTGAGAGATTTTGTTTTGATAAAGCTGGAATTGGATGCATGACTGTTAGGAAGAGTCAGTCTCTCTCCCTCTCCTTCTCCACCCCTCCCCCATCCCCATTTTTTACTTCTCTTCCAGCTCCCCTCTTTTCTCCCCTTCACCCCATTCTCCCTCCCTATCTCTCCTTCTCCCTGGTCTCCCTCTGCCTCCACCATTTCCTCCCTCTTCTTCCCTCTTTCTCTATTTCCTTCTTTCTTCCTCCTCCTCCCTCCCCTTTCTCTCTCTCCTTTTCCTCTCCCATTGTTCTCTCACTTGTCCCTCTCTCCTCCCCATCTTCTTTCTGTCTCCCCTGCTCAGGGCAGACCCCAGAGCAGAGACCCCTGTTTACTTCTTAAGGTAAGGCACAAGGTAATATCAAATGAGATGGGCCAAAAGCCAGCCTAACACCAGCTGGTAGCAGCCTTTCAAGATGCCTTCTAGAGTGGATAGTGCATATGTCTAAGTGGAATCACCAATATAGATAGCCAAGCACAGACTCCCTAAGATTTTTCTTCAGGGTTCTCCTTTTACACTAATACATGTGATGGAAAGCATACAGCAGATCCAGGAGGAAATACCTCCTAAGGCTTGTTACACTTTGTGGTATGCTTCAGATCAGATCAGATCAGTCGCTCAGTCATGTCCAACTCTTTGCGACCCCATGAATTGCAGCATGCCAGGCCTCCCTATCCATCACCAACTCCTGGAGTTCACTCAAACTCACATCCATCAGGTCCGTGATGCCATCCAGCCATCTCATCCTCTGTCGTCCCCTTCTCCTCCTGCCCCCAATACCTCCCAGCATCAGAGTCTTTTCCAATGAGTCAACTCTTCGCATGAGGTGGCCAAAGGACTGGAGTTTCAGCTTTAGCATCATTCCTTCCAAAGAAATCCCAGGGCTGATCTCCTTCAGGATGGACTGGTTGCATCTCCTTGCAGTCCAAGGGACTCTCAAGAGTCTTCTCCAACACCACAGTTCAAAAGCATCAATTTTTTGGCGCTCAGCCTTCTTCACAGTCCAACTCTCACACCCATACATGACCACAGGAAAAACCATAGCCTTGACTAGATGGACCTTTGTTGGCAAAGTAATGTCTCTGCTTTTGAATATGCTATCTAGGTTGGTCATAACTTTCCTTCCAAGGAGTAAGCATCTTTTAATTTCATGGCTGCAGTCACCATCTGTAGTGATTTTGGAGCCCAGAAAAATAAAGTCTGACACTGTTTCCACTGTTTCCCCATCTATTTCCCATGAAGTGGTGGGACCAGATGCCATGATCTTCATTTTCTGAATGTTGAGCTTTAAGCCAACTTTTTCACTCTCCACTTTCACTTTCATCAAGAGGCTTTTGAGTTCCTCTTCACTTTCTGCCATAAGGGTGGTGTCATCTGCATATCTGAAGTTATTGATATTTTTCCCATCAATCTTGATTCCAGTTTGTGGTGTGCTTACCTGACAGCAAATGCTACCAGCTGCTCGAGCAGCCAGGTTCACTAAGACAGTCCTGAGGATTCAAGAGTTCTCCTGCTTATTACCTAATAACTGTCTCAAAAGCCCAGAAGAAATTCTAGTGTTGGTGATTCAGATGATCTTTTCACAAGAAACAATGTTCTAAACGATGGTTAGGCTCCCAGGCGAGATCACAAAACACATATTTGATTCATGCCTCTGCTGGTTTAGTACTGCCTTGGTAGTAGGTGCAAAGGGGGAACCCTCTGACCTGCAGAGAGGAAAGTTGTAGAAGTATGACGCAGCATCTGACCAGAGTGGGAAAGGCCCTGGAATGAAGGGGATGAGGAAAGAAATGAGACTCCAAGGCCCCAGGTCCTTCCAGCTCCCAGATGGCAGTGGCAGCACTGGCACGTGGCTGGCACACTGACAGAGGAGATGAACTGAGGAGGTGCTTCACACATAGGCCACTGTCCGCAGAAAGGGATTAACTGAAAATGAGTTTCAGCTTACAAATAGTGATCTTTTCCATCCCAGAGAGGAACAGTGAGTTTGCCAGGAGACCTCCTGAGTGGTCTCCAGCTCCATTTACTTTTTTCTGTAGAATTTTTTTTTTTTTTTTAAGATTTCACCGACATCCATGGAGGTTTGGCAGCCCCAGGTGAAATCAACAACAGAATAAGCCATCTGCACCATGGACCAGTGGTCTCTCTGTGGGGTTTTGGCTAAAACACCAACTACTGAGCTTTATATACCCAAATGATTCTGGCACTGGATAAAGTCCATTTTGTATTCTGAGAAGGCCTGAAAAACAAAATAACTTAATTGTCTGGTGTTCTCTGTCGGCTGTCATCTCTTCAGTACACGCACTTGCATCTCACACACTGTTAATAGGTTCAGAGAAAACTCAGCTTAACACAGGCCAGTGTTCTTGACTCCTTAGGAGTATGTCTTGTGGTCTTGCCCAAGTCCTTGAAAACACAGTCCAGGCGTTTGTGTTCCCAAGTCATTACACCATATCTGAATCAATCCAGATTGGGCAAATTGCACTCACCCTATGCCCATGCTGAGATCATTCATTCATTCATTCATTCTCACTAGACCTCCTTATCTGCAGTCTTCACCCTAAAAAGAAAAAGTAATATCCTCAAAGAATTCCTAAGTAATACAGGTTTTATTGAAAGTTTTGCTGTGACTGAGAAGATAGCTGCATCTTAGCCATCCTTAAGCAGCCTAATCCCAAACCCTCATTGTACACGTCTGTCCTTACAAGCCTCTCTCATCCTTGACTCTAACTTCCTAATACCTTGCATCCTCAAGAGCTCCTCTTCTCATCGCACCAGCCTCCTTTCCCTTTCCAGACAAGTAAACATGCCTTTTCTGCCATGGAACGATTCTGAGGCTGCAGTTCCAGATGCAGATTTACCATTAGCTCACTTGGTGACCTTGAGGGAGCCCTTGACTTTACTGTCATTTGTTTCTCAGGTGGCACTAGTGGTAAAGAACCCGCCTGCTAATGCAGGAGACACAGGAGATGCAGGTCCAGTCCCTGGTTTGGGAAGATCCCCTGGAGGAGGGTATGGCAACACACTCCTGTGTTCTTGCCTGGAGAATCCCATGGACAGAGGAACCTGGCGGGTTGACAGTCCTTAGGGTCACGAAAGAGTCAGACACAACTGAAATGACTTAGCACACACATTCTCACATCCAGCATGATGGCAGTCAGAGAAGACGTCTTAGTCCCATGCCATTTGGAAATGTGTGCTCTGTCAGCTGTTTCAATCCCCCACACATTAAAGAGCCTCTCCAATGTCCTTCATTTTGTCAGAGGTCCAGCTGAATTGACATAATGATGGGAAAGAGGGAAGTTCACTCAGACATGGTCACCCTTCATTTATTTCAGTGTATTGAGAGCATTACGGTAGAAAAATGGCTGTGGTCATGACCCCAGTGGTGGTGATCACAAAAGCAGCCCCCCTACGTTTCACAGCTCTTTTGTACCTACAGAGTTCTTTGTATAAACACAGTATAAGTCAGTAATTTTAACCTTTCTTTGAGGTAAGATAGAAGCGATGGTAGTAGCACAGTTTTGAAGATAAAGAAAATGAGGTTCAGAAAGATCAAATGATTTTCCCAAAGTCATGTTACCAGAAAATGAGAAAGTTGGGACATAATTTCTACCTTTTGATGGTCCTCTGATAGTGGGATAGTCTTGCCAAAGAGTAGAGGGGCAGACACCAGACATCCGGGGGCCGACCTGGCTCTATCAGCCAAGCTTTGGTGTTCTGTATGAACAGAATTTCGCAGGACATCAGCATCAGACAAGGCCACTTGGTGACCATGAAAGATAGAGACAAAACAAAAAGCAAACACAACTGTGATCATGTCTGAACACAGATTAAAAATAGAAACGTTTTTCCAAACCACAAGAATGACCAAACTATCCTCTATCCCCCTCTAATATGAGTGACTGCTGTTTATCTATTACAGTTTTAGCATTGTTCTGGTCCTCCCTCCTCTAGATAAGATTTACTAAAATTGTAATCATAAATTTACTGTCAGTTCCTGACACTATCTAATCCAGAACAAAACCTTACTTCCTAAAGCCCTTCCCTCACATAACCTATCATAAAGGGCCAGATCCTATAAGTTCTTTCTGCTTGATGAGAAACTCCACAGTTCCCCATGGTGTGTGTTCTCTCTTATGGCCATGAGCTAAAAATCCAATTTGTTCAACTCCAAGTGTATTCCTAGTGATCTTTACATGGAAGGCATTGAAGGCCCTTTCATTACTACTTTTTACTAATAAGTGACACTGTCTTGAAAAAATGACTAGAAAGAAAAATGCTATGCAGTTGGTCCTCCACATCCAGGAGTTCTGCATTCTTGTATTCACCAACTACCACTAGAAATATTTGGGAGAAAAAAATTCCTGAAAGACCCAAAAAGCAAAACTTGAATATGCTTTATATCTTCCCATGCTGGCAACTGTTTACATAGCATTGATATTTTATTTGCAGCTATTTACACAGCATACATTGTATTAGGTATCCTAAATAATTCAATCATTGAAAGCATGCAGGAGAATATGTATAGGTTATATGTAAATATCACACTGTTTTATATGAGGGATTTGAGAGCATCCATGGATTTCGGTATCCAATGGTATCCTGGACCCAGTCCCCACAGATACTAAGGGAGAATTGTATCAGAATCCCCTGGGCAGTTTTGAGGAAAATATAAGCTTTCTGAGCTCTACCCTCAAATTTTTTTCTATATGAATTTCCAGACCAAAAGATAAATTCCTTTTTGATCTCAGATAGGATCACTGAGGATGATTATACCCCTGGGTTATCCTAATGCATTTCTGTGGTCGAACTTTTTGGAACCTTCTGAACTTCTGGTATTTAGGTAGCTCCATTTCTTTAAGAATTCTAACACACTAACCTGTTCTAATTTTTCTGTAGTACCTAAGGAGAAGGCAATGGCAACCCACTCCAGTACTCTTGCCTGAAAAATCCCATGGATGGAGGAGCCTGGTAGGCTGCAATCCATGAGGTTGCTAAGAGTTGGACACAACTGAGCGACTTCACTCTCACTTTTCCTTTCATGCATTGGGGAAGGAAATGGCAACCCACTCCAGTGTTCTTGCCTGGAGAATCCCATGGATGGGGAAGCCTGGTGGGCTGCCGTCTATGGAGTCGCACAGAGTCAGACACAACTGAAGTGACTTAGCAGCAGCAGCAGCAGTAGCAGTACCTAAAACTCTCAGTGGTTTTCTGTTTGATTTACTAAGGCATGTTTTAATGTATATTGGCAGGTAAGTGCTGAGGGATCAGGGACTTTGTCTTCCTTTCACCACTACTATAGCCCCAGCTTCAAGCATAGCATCTGTTGTTATAGATAAGCCCTCTAAAAGTTATTTTTTATTGAGTGAAATTCCAGCATGAAAGATTCAATAGCTTTCAAGACAATTACAATATATTATAGCCTCTTCTGCTAGAAGATGAGTTATATACTTGTCTGGTGTCAAAAACAGCCAGTGGGTCAAGGGTAAAGAATGAGACAGATTTCAGCTGAATTTAAAGATGCCCTTTTATGAAAGCAGAGAACACTCACCACCTCTTAAAGAATTGGCATGTCTTTGGCCAGTTCCAGCAGTTGGGCTGGCCAAAGAAATGCCAGTCCAAGAGGTGGTGAGTGTTCTGTGCTTTCATAAAGACAAGCCAAAATCTACAATATTTGACAGTAATTTGGTGGTTAGCTGAGGGAAATCTCATTCAAGCATTAGTTTGGAGGAAGGAGCTGATGGTTTTTAAAATCAGCCGGAGAGCGTATGATTAAAAGTAATTGACAAGACATGGCTAGAGTCACGAGGCTGGTTGTCACGGCTGACTTCTGAAAACCAATCCACTTACATTAAAGTCCAATACAATCTTGTCAGATGTGTATGTTCTGCGAAAAGCTCTTTGAAATTGAATGTAGTGGGACTAATGTATTCTCTCTCTCCCTCTTCTAGGGCCAAAAGCCATAGAAGCTTATGGCAAAAAGTTTGAGGTAAAGACGGTTTCTGGAAAATTGCTCTTCTCTGCAGATAACAATGAAGTGGTAGTAGGAGCCGAGAGATTACGAGTTTTAGGTAAGGAAACTTCAGTCATTGAACTGGTTTGATGCTACTGTGTATATTTTAGAGGCACAGTGAAATGGTGTCTAGAAGAGTGATTTAGGCCAGTTACCTATAAAGGTAATTTTACTGTCATAAAAGAGGGAAGAGGAACCTCCCAGCTCTCACCTTAAAAATTTATCGAATCGTGAATCTTCATGGCATGTCTGCCAACACCAAACTTCCAGTGGGGATGTGTGCTCATATCAAGAAGTGCACTAATCCTCACAGATTGACAGTCCTACAAGAAGCAGTCAAGACTTGTATACATCGTCGTCATGATCACCAAACCAGGTTATAAATTAAGAATCATCTCAGAAGCTTCTGAAAAGTTGAGGTTCATAGAGCCAACTGTGACCTACTAAATTAGAAGTCATGGTGGAAAGACCCAAGAATTTACTTGTAAAAACATTTGCAGGAGTTTCTTTTTTGGTTCCACTGTTGAAATCGTTGAATTTGACTGTGCACTGAAACAGTCTAGCAGGGTGGGTTAAGAGTTCCGGTCCTAAAGCTAGCCTGGCTCTTCATTCCTGCCCTGTCACCTACTAACTGTGTGACTTTAGACAAGTTAACAACATCACTGAGCCAGTTTCTTTTTCTTCTCAATCGAGCTAAGAACATCTGCCTTCTCAAGTTCTCCCCAGGGTTCAATCGGATCATGTTTGATCATGTTATATACACTTATCACAGTGCCAAACACAAAATGGTGTTCATTCAGTGGTAGCTGTAGGTACTGGTGTTAATACTCATGCTGCTATTAATACTAATCCTGCTTTTCCTTCTCTTGCTCCCTAAGAGTTACTGAAACATACCAGTTAAAAGTTCAGACTCTGGAATTAACCCATCATTTTAATCCTATCTCTATCCTTTACTAGCTGTGTGAAACTAAAGCAAGTTATCTAACTTCTCTGTGCCTGTTTTGCTCACCTATAAAGTGGGGGTAATAGAAGTATCTACCTCCTGAGATTGGAAGGATTGAGTGAAATAATCTATGTAAATTTGTTAGTAAGGTGGCTAAAAAATAGGAAGTGATCACTAAGTACTAGCTGTTATTATCTTAAATTATTATGTTATTTTTACTTGAGCTCATGGTTTGTTGTCTGCATTATTACTTACTGAAAGAAGTTGCATCTTTCTTCTCCATTAGCTCTGTGTTCTCCTCGTCATCACCTCCACCCTCAGCCTGTCAGTTTGGTGTGTCTGTCTATCCCTCTGGTATAATATACATTCAGAGCTAACTTTCTTGCTGGATGACTTTTAAGTTTCCATCCCCAGACCCAGCATCTTCCCTGAGTTCTAGGTCTTTTTCAACTAGATATTCTACCAAGCTCTCAAACGGAGTAGATCTTGAGTGCCTAGTATAATAACACACACACAAGCACACAAAAACACACACCCCCTCACACCTCTACTCTCCCACTTATATTTACCCCCTTACTTCCCCATCACTCTAACTGATCCCATTTTGCTTCCCACTGCCAGTTTCAAAATTTTAGCATTGTTCCAACCAGCCTCAGGCTCAGCAGAGTCAGAAGATGGCCATGGCCATCCTGACAGAGCTCAGTGGCATGGGAGGGCCAGGTACAGAGGCAGTGAGCCAGGGGTGGTCTAATCACTTATCAGGTGCTCGCTGGGATGTAATCTGGAACAACTGCTTTCGTCTTTCAGGGCTTTGCTTCTCTCCTGTCTGTAAAATGAGAATTGTCTAGAGCAGAAATTTCAAGCAGGTTTTTTTTTTTAATTTAGCAACAGAGACTTTTAAAAATAAAATTTCATACCAAACCCCAATCAATAAAATATGTAAAAGAAGAGCACTGCTCTGGGTTGTGGATGGGGCTTTTAAGGTTTAAAGGTTAAGTTGTGTAGCTTCATCATTCCCCACCCCCTTGCTGTTGGGAGGCCTCTTAGAACTTATTTATAAAGCCCTTTAAGTAGATAGTCTTTAAAAAAGAGTAAAGTCTACTGACCACTTGCTATGATCCAAGTACCACACTTTGTGTGCATGATTACCTTTAGACCTCACCAGCACCTTTTGGGACAGGAACCCTTCTTATCACCCTAATTTTACAGAGGATGGAGCTGAACTGTTGGAAGGGGTGAGCCATAGGATTCACATACAGGTATTTGAATGCAGACTGCTTCTCATTAAAGCAGTATATTTGCTGCCTTGTCAAACTGGTCCCATGTTTAGATGAGTGAACTAAGGTGAAGAAACACCAAGATCAAGTACCAGTAAGTGGTGTGACTGTTGTTCAAACTCTTGCCCATGAACACTATCCTCAATGCACGTGGCTACACATAAATACAGCTCTAGGATCTTTGCCAACTCTTAAACGATAATTTTTTTCCATTATTCATAAAAATAGTACTTTCTATGTTAGTTCGAAGTTCTTGTGGGGAAAAAAAAAACAACACAGAAACTTTAGGTTATTTTCTTATTCAAGAGTATTTTGCTATTTCAGCTCTAAAGTATTTACCCAGGGAAAAAAGTGCTGGCATCTCATGCCACAATCATTTCGTAAAAATGGCACTTCGCATTAGTCTCTGAACCTTCATGAGTCACCCCGTTTTAAAATCTGACTTTGCAAAGATACTTTAGACGTCCAAACACTGTGGTTTCATCTTTGTATATGAAATTCTATGATGGTATTATTTAAGAACTCCTTTCCTCCATCGTGACATAAGGGTTGGAAGATGATTGTAGTATTTGGTTGCTTGAAGGCAGGTGGATAATTTTGCTGCTGTTGTTTCTTATGCTGCTGATATTTCACTTGCACAATGATTTAGGATAAATCTCTCTCCATCATCATAAGCATTTGTTTGTGTGTGTGTGTGTGTGTGTGTGTGTAAAAATCTCGAAAGGAAGCATCATAATAAATACCACTGCTGCTACCAGTGCTAAAAAGATGAGGAAATGACCACCCCACAAGTCTCACATCCTACTCAGTGAAATGAGCCTAGTGTGTTGCAGAAATGAGCTTCCTGTCATCTGGGATTCAACCATATGGTGTGGAACGAGAAGTTTAGGCAATTTCATTTTCAGCTTAATGAGAAGTTTGTCTTTTTGAGTCATCAGACTGCACAAGCTCTTGGGAGATTGGAGTCTGGATGCATATTTCATAGTAGAATCTAACATACCTGGGTTGTGAATCTTCACTCAGATACTCAGGATCTGAGTGACCCTATCCAAGTTTATTTTTCTCTTTAAGCTTTAGTTTCTACATGTGTAAAGCAAAGAGAGAGGAACACAATAAAAAATGGAAGTAAGAATGAATGAATATAGTAAGAAACTTATGTAAATAAATCAGTTATTTTAGTTGAATAGTTGAGTAAGAATAAGCAATAGAAGATAATAATAATACTAAGAAAATAATGTCTCTTAGATACAGTAGCTTAACTAGGGGCTCAGGACAATTGCTTATGTTCTTCTATGGATAACCACACCCACCTATTCAGTTTTCAGGACAATGACCACCTTGGCCACTCTCCAAAGACCTTGAATAGTCTGGCTAAAAGACTAGTAACCATATCTCATATAGAACAGTCAGCTATCTAGAGTCTTTTGCCCTGAAAAAGATGTGGAGGCATTGTGGAGGCAGACACAATAGTTGCTGATCTTTCATAATATGCATCTTTCCTGGGTAAAGAAATCAGGCAAGAGCTGTTTGGTTGAGTAGCTGAAAGAACAGGTTTAATCCTGATTTCTGTCATTTGTTGGTCAGTGCCTTGAGATACATTACTTTAGCTTTGTAGGCTTCCTTCTTCTCTGTTACATGGTGTCATTTGAGTCCTGAGTCCTGACTCTCACAGGAGTTGAGAGAACTAGATGGTACAGTATATGTACTGAGGATCAGCACAGTATTTGGTCCTCAGTATGCTGGCTGTTGTAGTGTTGGCGATGGGTTTTATTGGTCCACTTGTGCATCAGGGACCCAACAAGTCCTAAACTTTTACATAGCTCTTTTAGGTTCTCAGAAAAAGGTACTCAGGAATTGGCTTAGGACTTGTAGGAGTATTTAGGTATCAGTTAAGTTTGGACTGGTAGATTTTCTGGACCCAGCTAAGGTCAGAAAAGAAAACACCTTTTCAACATAGGAACTACTTATGAGAGGAATTGAAGGCCTGAGTTGATTTCCCAAAATTGTAGGGTCTTCCCTTTCATTCAAAGACAGTGATTCTCAGAGCATGGCCCTAGAATTAGAAGCATCAACTCTGATCTACTTACTTGTTTAACATATAAATTATCAAGCTCTACCCTAGACCTACTGAATCAGAAACTCAAGTGTAGGGCAAGCCCTAGGTGATTCTGATACAGGCTAAAGAACCACTGACCTAAGATAATCACAACTAAATAATTTTGCCACCACTTGGCTAGTAGCTCTCCATCGAGTTCATGCTCAGCTTTTTCTACTTTGCTCCAGAGAAGCCCCAAAATAAATATAACTAACACAGATTGAAGGCTTATTCTGTGCAAGATGCCAGTCACTTGCACTGAGTGCAAGTATTTGATCCACATCAAAACCTTAGAGAAACCTGGCTCATCAACTTGATTTATAAAGGGACAAACTGGCCCAGAGTGATGTGAAGCACACCCCAAGTTGCACAAAGAGAAACTGGCAGAGGCAGGATCTGAATGCAGGCAGTCTTACCCACAGTGCTCGATGACCTCTGTCACATGCGTCTGTCACGTGTGTGCATGCTAAGTTGCTTCAGTCATGTCGAGTCTTTGTGAACCCATGGACTGTAGCCTGCCAGGCTCCTCTGTTCATGGGATTCTCCAGGCAAGAATACTGGAGTGGATTGCCATGCCCTCCTCCAGGGGATCTTCCTGACCCAGGGACTGAACCCTTGTCTCAAGCATCTTCTGCATTGGCAGATGGGTTCTTTACCACTAGCGCCACCAGGGAAATCCCGACCTCCATCACAGAAGCCTCTGCTTCCCTAAATTCCATGACATGGAGCATCGCACCAAGGGGGAAGGGACACTGGGGAACAGTTCTCCAGCTCTTCCCCTCCTTTCTGGCTTCAAGAGACACTGCTTTTCCCACAGTTCTCCCACATCTGTAACTGCCCCTCTGCTTTCTATACTAACTCTTCTTTCACCTACTCAGTGACGTGGATTCACTCCTGGCATCACATGCAGACTTCCCTCCGGGTCAGTTCTTAGTTTTCTCTTCTCACGTTTCTATGGAAAATCCTGTACTTACATACAGTTTCAGTAATTGCCCTTTTCAGGTGACCCTCAAATCTGTATTTGCCTTAAACTGTCTTCTCATTTCTAGTTCCAGATTTTAAGAGTCTGGACTTTTCTGCACGAAAGTATCCCATCACTTTCACTTCATCACTTGCAGCCGAGCTTACCCGTTGCGCTATCATACTTGGCACCTCTCTAGTGCCTGCCTTCCTGATTCTTCTCATGGGCCTCTATCTTCCTAGGCTTCAAATTTTACTTTCCTTCAGGTACCAGATCCTGTCTTTCTTCACATGGGCTTCAATGCCTTTGTCAACCTTAGATCTTCCATATTACAAAGGTGTCTTTTTAGATCTTACACAAGAGAATTTAAGTTTATAGCCAAGTCTGCTCATTTAATTATCAAACAGGTGTCAAATTAGCATGGATGATGAGGCATGGTACAGTTTAACTTTAATTATAGAACAAAGATATGAAATACCAGTTAGGAATGGTCTTTAAAAAGCATCACATGTAAACATCATAAAAGCCAGCACATCTTAGAGGCATCTTCATGGAGACACCAGAGAAAACATAATTTTGATCTTCATTAATGACCAATTTCATTGAACAAGGAATTGGACATTATAGCCTTTATAAACAAAGCACAATTATAAAATGTTATTCTAATTGTTAATTAGCTCTATTTATACTCTAGATTAGTTTTTTAAATATGTCCTCTAGATGCCACTTGATGCTAATTATCTGAGTTACAGTATTATCAATTGAAAAACATTTTTAATTAAATCTAAAGCCATTAAATTAGCATAAGATTTATATAAATTTAATTGTGGTCTGATGCTTTTTTTTTTCTTTTTTAAGACCACATCTGATGATGCATTTAGTCATTTGAATTAGTTTTTGATGAGATTCTGTACTGCAGCCTGGCAATTGACAATTATGATGAAAAGAGGAGGGTGTTCTTAGTAGTATTTATTCATTAAATATATGTGTTTGTATCATATGTGTGTGTGTGTATTTATATATGAGATATCTCCACATCACTGTTATGGTAGTCATGGAGATACAGAGATGAATGTCACTGTTCTTGCTCATTCAGGGAACTGTCTTATCAGGACGATGAAGCACACATGCAAATATCTGAGAGCCCAAGCAGAAAACAAGCTTCTAAAAAAGACAGAAGCAAAGTGACTCTAGAATGATAGCATCTAGATGGAAAAGGGTGGTATCCCAGAGAGAATTTAGAGAGCTTCTTAAATGAAGAGCGTGTTTGAACTAGGTCTTGAGTATGTACTGAGGTAGGGGGAATGCATTCGGAGATTGCTTTCTTTGCAAATGGAATAGCATTTCTTTACAAATGTCAGGGCTCATTTGGTTGTAAATTCTAGGACTCTAACTCAAAGCCAGTGGTGGGGAGATTATTGACTTATGTGGTAGAAAAGTTCAGTGGTAGCCGGCTTCAGGCTAGATTCATTAGCTCAAATAATGTAACCAAGCTTCAGTCTCCCTTTTTCTCTTACCGTCTCTCAGCTCTGTTTTCCAATCTTGTATTGTGTCTACCTCTGCTGGTAGGCAGGAGGAGTGCTTACCTACCTAGCATAAATCCAACAAAGTCCTCGTTTTTATGCTGACTGGACTGACTGGGACCGTATGCCCATCCTTGCGTGTGCCATCTTGACTTCAGTGATGAAATCTGGTGTATAGCACAGCCTGGCTCGTATCCCACTGTTGGAGCTTGATTGGAAATGCCTGAGAGTGAGACAGAGCATGGTCCATTCTCAAAAGGAAAACTGAGGTGCTGTTACCAGGAGGAGGACCGGGTGCTAGGCAAAGAAAAATAGCAAATATTCCTTATATTTTTATTATAATAATCAAAGACATGATCATGGAAAATCACGACTGTTGTGCATGCAGTAGTGGAACCCAGGCATTATGAATGGTGTCAGTGGAAGATGCTCTGTGAGTTCTCTCCCCCTTGATTGCTCAGGCCCAGATACCCTGGCTTCCTTACTTTATCACCAAGCATGTTTTCACCACCCAGCATCTGTACTCTCTTCCCTCCGAATGGAATTCTCTTTTCTAGTCTATGTATAAAGGAGTTCCTTCTTTGTGTCTTAAATAACATCTCATCAAAGAGGTCTCCTTTGACTGCCTTAAAAACATAGCATGTTCCTGCTATTGAAGTCTATACCAGGAGTTGATAGAATATGGCCCATGGGTCAAATCAGGCCACAACCACTGCTTGGTTTTGTAAATAATATTGTACTGGAACATAGCCAGGTTTTGTATTGTCTGTGATTGCTTTCACCCTCCAACAGCAGAGTTGAGTAGTTGAGACAGATCTTACTCCCCACTATTTTGCACTTTACAGGAAGTGTTTTTTGATTCTGGTCTGTACATTTACCTGCTTTATTGCTCTTCATAGCAAGTATCACAACATGGCATAGTGTGTTTTGTGTGTGTGTTTATTTTTTCATCCTGTCTAGCTCATCAAAATATAAGCTTCATGACACCAGGAACTTTTGTTTTTCAGAGTCTACAATAGTGTCTGTGCTTAATAAGTGCTCAGTAATATTTGTTACATGAAAGGACTGTAATTTTTGAACCTTGGAATGTTAGATAACCAATCTGGATAGTACAGAGAAACAGAGGCAGTGAGATCTTACATCTAAATTAAGAGATTATAATACCTTTGTTGATGATTCATAAAGTCCAAACCAGGAGAGAAAGAGAGAACAAATGAGAAGGATCATCTTGAAGCAGAACGAATCTGGCAATGAACTAGATGTGGAAAATCAAAAGGGAGGGAAGTTGAGATGTTCCTAGTGTTGTACACCATGTCAACCTGACAGTTGTGGCATTGTTAAAAGAAATGTACAGGAGCAGCAGCAATTTAGGATAGATGATGAATAGTCAAAGCTATGGTTTTTCCAGTAATCATGTATGGATGTGAGAGTTGGACTATAAAGAAGGCTGAGTGCTGAAGAACTGATGCTTTTGAACTGTGGTGTTGGAGAAGACTCTTGAGAGTCCCTTGGACTGCAAGGAGATCCAACCAGTCCATCCTGAAGGAAATCAGTTCTGAATATTCATTGGAAGGACTGATGCTTAAGCTGAAGTTCCAATACTTTGGCCACCTGATGTGAAGAGCTGACTCATTTGAAAAGACCCTGATACTAGGAAAGATTGAAGGCAGGAGGAGAAGGGGATGACAGAGGATGAGATGGTTGGATGGCATCACCAACTCAGTGGACATGAGTTTGAGTAAACTCCAGGAGTTGGTGATGGACAGGGAGGCCTGGTGTGCTGCAGTCCATGGGGTCGCAAAGAGTTGGACACAACTGAGCAACTGAACTGAACTGAGCTGAACGTGCACTGGCTCTTGTTGCTCAAGCACCTCTTGAAGGGAGAGGCCAAGTGTCTGGTGGGGAATGCCAGCCAAAACAAAAGCCACAAGAGATGCTTTTCTGAAGAGTTTAGCAGAAAAGTAAGAGAATCATTTGTACAGATTGAACAGGTGGACTCCAGAGAAGAGGTGGTCAAAGAGGGCATCTGGGAGCAACAAATGCTCCCAGAAAGAGAGAATAAATTACAGAAGCCTATCAAATAGACCGAAACAAACCCCCTCTCTTTCTCTGATGGAAGCTTAAGACTGGAGACATGACTGCCTTTCTGGAGGCACCTTCAGAATTTGAGAGCCTCCTCCTGTATTCTAACGCTTTTCTTATTCCACTCTGCTTTTTTTCCTTGAAAAGGAACTTGAAGGCTTTAGAATGTGGCATAATTGGGTTCTGCCATAGCTACCAGCTACCTGAAGTTGGCTGTGTTACTCAAATCATTTAGGCTGTGTTTGTGGGTGCTAAATAAACAGCCTCTCCCCTTTTCCTTTTCCTTTTCCTTTGTCTCTATCTTTTGTTCTTCTTTCTCTTCTTTTATGAAGTATCCCATCAGTGAGTAGAAGGAAACCTGAGAAAGTCTGCAGGATTATATATGAAAAAGTGGACACATTTTCTCTTCCGTGGTGGTAAAAACTAAACAGTTCACTGATACTTGGGAGAGGAGGTTTACCAACCTAATAGTAACATTCGAGTCTGCTCTGTGTTACCCTCAGCAGAGACCATCTGCTGGAGATTCACCTCTTTACAGAGAACTGCCAGTTGTAGAGTTCTGGCATCTCATTCCAAGGCTGGTTTATTATTTAGAGGCATACAGAAATAATATATTAGATCATAAAGATACATTCGCCCATAAATAATGTAGTGAGAAAGTCACATATAAAAGAGTCTCAGATGAACAGCCCCAACCTTAAGAATCCAGAGATACTTAATGAGAAAAGGCACAATTTTACAATAGAGAAATAATAATGAGCTTTCAGAGGTTTCATTGGAAATGCTCCTGGGAGAACAATTCTTATAATTCTCCAAAAAATAAAAAAGAGCAAGTCTCAAAGCCTGGGTGATTCCACTGCCTGGTTTCATATGTTCATCCACCCATGTGCACAGGCATCTTAAACTGGGATGGGTCAGCTTTACCCCCACACTTAGGGGTTGATAACTGATGCAGGAGGAAAACCTATTTGCATAGCCCCACATGCTTTTCCCCTGGGCAGGAGGGAGATGTGATTTCATATCAGCAGGGTGGATTAGTCATTCTGTGTAAACATCCTGAACTGGCCCAAAGACATTGCCTTAACCAACCCCCACACATGCTGAGCCATGTCTTCCTCATCCGTATGTAGGAATGAAGGGAGGAGGGATTAAAAGCAGTTGGGGACATTTGTCAGCTTTCTAGTTTGCTTAAAGAGTTGATGAGGTTCAGTCTTTGGCTGCTTGTAAGAGAACCAATTCCAGCACTTACTGAGAGAGGGCTATGTGTGTTTTTTTGTTTGTGGAACCGAGACAAATTTAATTTCTCTATCAAGCTACAGCTAATGTGCTTTCAGACATCTGTTGGTTTGTTTTCATCTTCAAAGTTGTCTTCTTGCCAGTTAATGCCCAAAAGAGAGTGTTTTCAGACAAGGAGACAAACTATTCAAGAGCTTCTACCAGGCCATCTTCAATGACAAGAGTTTTACCAAAGAGTCTAGCTAATGAGTCTCCATTCTCATTAGTTCTATTGATTGTTGGAGAATATTTTTATGCCACCAGAAGTCACCTGAGTTGAATTCTTTTTTTCCTTTCTTCCCAGCAGAGGCCAAGAGGAATGTTTGTATTCTGCAGTGACAGTAGGAATTTAATGAAATGACAATGTGAATAAGAAACTCTCAGTGTGCAGAATAGGGAAGGAAATTAACTTTATTCTCCTTTATTGGAGGGACTTGAGTTTAATTCTACTTATTTGAGTGGGAAAAAAGGGACGCTAAAAATACATTTTATGCTTTTCCTTCCACCTTGCTCTAAGCTTTTGCCATGAACTACTTTTTGAATCTTAACTCCTTGGACACCCTGTCTTCCCCAGGAAGAGCAGATAAGGCGGTGTGTGTGAACCTGAACAAAAGAAATGAGGAGAGATAGAAGAGAAAATATCCAGTACCCTTCAGGACACAGAATAGAAAAGCAAATGCCGAAGTTTCTGCTTTTAGAGAGGTAGTATTGGAAAGCAGGATGGTTATCTGAGTGTGGGCTTTGGAGACAGACTGCCTGGACTCCACTCCTGGCTCTCCCAGTACAACCTTGGGTAAGCTCCTCAGTCTTTGAAAACCTCACATTCTCATCTTATAATGAGGATGATAAGAGTACCTACATGATACATGGAAAGTCCTTGGCACGGTGCTAAGCACAGCATAAAGTGCCCCATTTATTGATGCTGGTTCCTCCTAAAAATTCCTACAGAGCAGCATTTGTGCAACTGGCACCAATCGAAGTTCATTCAGGGATGAGGAACGCAACGTGAAGGTCCCTCAATCACAGTAAGTTATAGTCTGGCAGGGGTACCAAAGCAGCACACACCCAGTGAAATAAATAGCAGTGAAAAACAAATTTTTTTTCTAAGTTAAAAAAGGAAGGCAGCCCTTGGTTCCAGTTTGTTCTGGAGTCAGGGGTTAGGAGATAAAGCCTGTGAAGGTGACCTGCCAAACTTCCTAGAGAAGAGGTTGTGATGGCTGGGGCAAAGGTAGACTTTGCAGATGCGGGTGAGTGAGCAACCGCTGCCTAAATGGCAGGGTCAGCAGAAGCAGAAGCCCAGTTCTGGTAGAGGATGTGGGATGAGCTACCATTGTTTCCCCACCCCCTCCCCAGCAAATAAGCATATTTGAAGTTATCTTTGGGAAAGAGCTTGTCATTATCAGCATAGTGTAAATAGAAATTGCTTATTTCTCCAAAATCCTGAATTAAGATGATGTCTCGGGGCTCTGCTAGAGCTTCCCAGGGATTTTCTCCTTTTGGCAGTGTCCTGGGCAGGATGTGGCTGCAATGTTCACAGAAATATTTGAGAGGATTTTCATGCTGTAAGCCAAAGAGAAAAGTCAAGTAGAGTTGGACACTTAGAAGTTATTTATGATATAGAAACTTTCACGGGTCGTAAAAGAAAGTGACTTCAATAGGAAGGTTCTTGGCATTATTCAAACCATAGTGTAAGCAGTTCTCTCTGCAAAAATTACAAAACTACAAAAAAGAAATTCAATCGTATTCAGCCAGTATTAGTTGAGTGCTGACTCTGATCAACTGCTGTGCTGACCACAAAGACACCCATGCCCCCTGCCTTTCTACAATGCACAGCCAAGAAGAAAGACAGATGTTTTAAACATCTACATGAGAAGAAGGATGTGTCATCATGGGAGTAGTATATGATGGATAGAAACATAAAATTAGGAGGTTTTAACCTAATTTTGCATGTAAGGGAAGTCTTCTTGAAGGAAATGGTGATTAAGTTGAGACTGGCAGGACAAATAGAGTTAATCAAGAAAAATGGACTTGGAGGAGCTAAGAGTGGACTGGCATCTACTCAATCCTGAGGAAGCATGACCTTTCAGGAAAAGTTTCAGGAGTCTAACCCAGCCAGAGGTTAGAGGTCAAGGAGCAGGGTGCCCAGACATGACAAAAGACAAGCTATAAATGTAATGATTAGCATTTATTAAATGCTAATTCTGTGCCAAGTACTCTTCAAATCTCTTCATGTGTTAATTCTTCCAAAGGCCTTCCATGATAGGTTTTTTAATACTTATTTTACATATAAACAAACTGACAAATAGAAAGGTCGTTTACCCACCGTTACATCACAGGTTAAATGGCAGATGTGAGATACAAACACAGGTAATCAGACTCTAGGGTGCATGTTTATTTTTTTTATAATACCTTTGTTGAGATATAGTTTACATTGTCTTACAGTTAACCCATTTAAAGTGTGTAGTTCATTATTTCAGTATGAAGAGCCTATACTTTTAACATATGCCACATATATATAGCCACAAATATGCATGTCTATATTATTTATGTTTCATTTGTATTCATGGTATATATATTTGTTATTTATGTCATATATATGTGTGTATATAAGGAGATGTACATGTGTATAAACCTATCATAAAACCATAGTATTATAGTGGGCACTGTGTGTTGTATTAAGGTATGGACTTAATAGTGGAGAGACACTGAAGAACTTCAAACTGGGGAGTGACAAGATCTGATTTGTGATTTACAGGGTGCTGTGAGAACAATCAGCAGTAGGGGGTGGGTTGGACAGATCCAGTAAGCAGAGGACCAGATGTACCTATGAGGTCTATGCTTCGTGGTTTAATTCAAAGACATTCCAAAAAGAAAGTCATGATCTTGTTCTACAAGACTTGGGCTCACAGCTCCCATTGCTCTTTTTTCACTCTCAGCCCAAAGGAAACAGGCTTCCCATATGAGAAGGGCAGGATTATGTCAGTCGGAAAAAGCACAAGCATGGCCAAAATGAGGTCTAGACACAATGCATTTCTTCCTGCTGAATTGCTTGATGGGAACCTATCAGAGGTCAGAGCACATTTCAGATACTTGTATCCCGGGCTTGTGGAAGAGATGGCACTTAAGCTAACAAAGGAGAGGGCTGATATGAAATTAATATGCAAGGTGCCTATGAGCTACGGAGGAAGGCAATGTGCTTTCCTCCTTTGGCTGTTAAATATGTCTCAACTGCCAAGGAAAATGAGTTTTCCTCTCGACTTCCTATCTGTCGCACTGATTGGTTATTGGGGAGTGTTCAGGCTCTAGTGCTTCAACTGTATGTTTAATAAGAGCATCCTTGCATGAACAAGCTCCCCTGGCCTAATTCTTCCTCCCAGGACTCTGAAAATATGTGTCTCCTTAGCAAACTCTGATCAAACGATTTCTAGTGGAACAATGTAAAGTGCCAGGGAATTGTTTTTATAATGCATGGTCTCTGCTGCCTTTGAGAACTTAGGCTACAGTATGAGATGTGAGAAATGCACCAGAAAAACATATACCCCAAAAGTACCCAGAGAACTGGGGTCAAGTGTGAGAAGTCAGTTTCAGGGAATGTCTATGCTACCACAAATCACAGATGGGCTAATGCACAAGAATTCATGGAATCCTAGAACTGAATGTATAGTCGCCCTTTGCTTAGTAGTGTTGAGTTAGATCTGAATATTTGTTGTCATCTTATTTGATTCTCAGAAGTATACTAAAAGGTACTCAAGATAGAGAGAAAAGAGAAAGGAACTTTCCAAATCTCCATTTTAGAGATTGAGATACTGAGGCCCTTGGAGGTAAAAAGAGATTGCCCAAGGTTCCTCAGCTAATGTGTGTTTCTGCCCAGATATCATACCTTGACTTGGGCAAAGTATGTCACCCACGCCTCACAGTAACTGTGATCAGACCCTGCTCTGAGTATGATCCTCCCCCAGGCACCCCTGTGGATGATGCAGAAAGTACTGAGACATGGCTATGATCTCTGAACACTTGCCTGATATTTATGTTGAATGGTCATTTGAAAGCAAGCATCTCCCTTTTTCTGCCGTGGAACCTTTTGTCAGGCTGCTGAAGATCACTTCTCAGAATTGTACTTTTATCCCATTATACAAAATTACCAAACAAAACCAATGTTAGACAGTCATCAATGTATAAAAAACAATTTTGTGATGTAGTAACATGTCTTTCTTTGTTACAAACACCTTAAAAGATGTTGTTATAGGCCTCATGATTATCCTCATTTCAAAGTAGTGATGAGCATGAATGATATTTGAGAGATACACAATTTTATTCTGACATGAAATAATCTGTAATTTCTATTGATGACACAGCACCATGGAGATAATTACTGCAGATCATTTTCTACATTCTAATCAAAGGGCATCCTAGATTTAATTTAAGGATTAAGGAAAATAATGATGTGAAATCTTCCCCTTCAAAGCTCTCTGATGCCCTGAGTTCTAACCATGAATCCCAGGTGTCTCTAGGGCCCAGGCAAAGTCCCTTATTCTGATATAAGTGTTTTTGTTGTTCTTCAGTAACTAAGTTTTTGTGAACCCATGGACTGCAGCACACCAGGCCTCCCTGTCTCTCACCATCTCCCAGAGTTCACCCAAGTACATGTCCATTGAATCAGTGATGCCATATAACCATCTCATCCTCTGCCGCCCTTTTCTCCTTTTGCCTTCAATCTTTCCCAGCATCAGTTTTTTCCAATGAGTCAACTCTTCACATCAGGTGGCCAAAGTATTGGAGCTTCAGCTTCAGCATCAGTCCTTCCAATGAGTATTCAGGGTTGATTTCCCTTAGGATTGACTGGTTTGATCTTCCGGAGTCCAAGGGACTCTCAAGAGTCTTCTCCAGCACCACAAGTCAAAAGCATCAATTCATCGGCGTTCAGCCTTCTTTATGGTTCAACTTTCACATCCACACATGACTACTGGAAAAACCATAACTTTGACTATACAGATCTTTGTCATCAAAGTGATGTCTCTGCTTTTTAATGTGACTCTAGGTTTGTCATAGCCTTCCTTCCAAGAGGCAAGTGTCTTCTAATTTCATGGCCACAGTCACCATCTGCAGTGATTTTGGAGCCCAAGAAGAAAATCTATCACAGCTTCTACTTTTCCCCCTTCAATTTGCCATGAAGTCATGGGACCAGATGCCATGATCTTACTTTTTTAAATGTTGAGTTTTAAGCCAACTTTTTCACGCTTCCCTTTCACCTTCATCAAGAGGCTCTTTTGTTCCTCTTTATTTTCTGCCATTAGTTTAGTATCATCTGCATATCTGAAGTAGTTGATATTTCTTCTGGCAATCTTGATTCTAGCTTATAACTCATCCAACCAGGCATTTCACATGATGTACTCTGCATAGAAGTTAAATAATGAGTGACAATATACAGCCTTTCTTTACTCCTTTCCCAATTTTACATCAGTCAGCTTTTCCATGTAATGCTCTAACTGTTGCTTTTTGACCCACATATAGATTTCTCAGAAGGAAGGTAAGATGGTCTGGTGTCCCCATATCTTTAAAAGTTTTCCACTTTTAAAGGGAATGTTGGCAATTTGATCTCTGGTTCCTCTGCCTTTTCTAAACCCAACTTGTACATTTGGAAGTTATCAATTCAAGTACTGCTGAAGCCTAGCTTGAAGGATTATGAGCATAACCCTACTAGCATGGGAAGTGAGCACAATTGTCCAGTAGTTTGAACATTCTTTAGCACTGCCTTTCTTTGGAACTGGAATGAGAATTGATCTTTTCCAGTCCTGTGGCCACTGCTGGGTTTTCCAAATCTGCTGACATATTGAGTGCAGGACTTTAACACCATCATGCAAAACTAATACAATTATGTAAAGTTTAAAAATAAAATAAAAAATCTGCAAAAGAAAAACAAAAAAAATAAAAAAATAGCTTAGTTGGAATTCCATCACTTCCACTAGCTTTATAGGTGGTAATGCTTCCTTTACACTCCAGGATGTCTGGGTCTAGGTGAGTAACCACATCATCAAGGTTATCTGGATCATCAAGGTCTTTTCTGTACAGCCTTTCTGTATATTCTTGCCACCTCTTCTTAATTATTCTGCCTTTGTTAAGTCTTTACTGTTTCTGTCCTTTATAATGCCCATCTTTGTATGAAATAGTCCTTTGATATCTCCGATTTTCTTAAGGAGATCTCTAGCCTTTCCTATTCTATTGTTTTCCTTTATTTCTTTGCATTGTTCATTGAAGAAGGCCTTCTTATCTCTCCTTGCTATGTTCTGAAACTTTGCATTCAGTTGGGTATATCTTTCCCTTTCTCCTTGTAAGTACTTAGCAAGCTCTAATGTGCAATCTCTACATTAAGCTGGGGATTCAGCTGGAATATACCAAGAATAAGACATAATTCCAAACTCTGAGGTATGTCTATGTCATTTCATGTTAAATATCATGGAGTAGATGAAAAGGCTTCCTTTTGCACATAGAGCTAGCACTATGATTAAATTCTGAGGATGGGATCAGCTTGGAGCTATTAGGAGGAGGACATCACAACACACTGGGACCAAACAGTCATTCTCACCAGGGGTGATTTACCCCCCCAGTGGAAATGTATATGAATGTCAACAAATATCTTTGATTGTCTCAACTTGAGTGGAAGGAGGTGGGGGAGTTTCTCCTGGCACTTGAGGGCTAGAGGACAGGGGTGCTGCTCACCATCCTACAATGCATAGGGCAGCTCCCACAACAAAGTAATAACAATACTAGTTTGAGAAGCTGTGAACCAGAGTAAAAGTGTACAGAATGCTGAGTGAAGTCCCCTATAAATAAACTTGAATATCTCTTGTTCTCTGCCCTTCATCCCCTCAGAAGATCAGGTGTCCTTCTTTCTGATTTCTCAAGGTTGTAGATAACACTCTTTCCCCCTCCAAAGTGCCTGATAGGAGGCCATACACACAGCAGGTACATAGTGAATGCCAGTCATTGGTAAGGGTGATCTTGCTGTCTTTGTAGCTCGGGGCTTGGCCCTAAAGTAGTGGCAGAAGCAAAGGACTAAAGATGGGAGCTCTGCAGGAGATGGCTCTTTGGACTGGTGGAGACAGAAGTAACAGGAGTAAGGGTTTGAATTTCTGTCTCTCATTTGGAGCGCTGCGATGCCCTACTTTAGTCTGTGAAGTAAGGATTGGAGCAGCCTGGGCAAGACATTCCTAATGAGAAGTTCTGTTATTTCTTGATACAGCATGTATTATGCTTGTCGTATAGGATAGATATGCATTCCCTTATTTATATAATCTTAGGTGACTGCAGCCATGAGATTAAAAGACGCTTACTCCTTGGAAGGAAAGTTATGACCAACCTAGATAGCATATTGAAAAGCAGAGACATTACTTTGCCAACAGAAGTCCGTCTAGTCAAGGCTATGGTTTTTCCTGTGGTCATGTATGGATGTGAGAGTTGGACTGTGAAGAAGGCTGAGCGCCAAAGACTTGATGCTTTTGAACTGTGGTGTTGAAGAAGACTCTTGAGAGTCCCTTGGACAGCAACGAGATCCAACCAGTCCATTCTGAAGGATATCAGCCCTGGGATTTCTTTGGAGGGAATGATGCTGGAGCTGAAACTCCAGTACTTTGGCGACCTCATGTGAAGAGTTGACTCATTGGAAAAGACTCTGATGCTGAGAGGGATTGCGGGCAGGAGGAGAAGGGGATGACAGAGGATGAGATGGCTGGATGGCATCACTGACTCGATGGACATGAGTCTGGGTGAACTCCGGAAGTTGGTGATGGACAGGGAGGCCTGGCGTGCTGTGATTCATGGGGTCGCAAAGAGTCTGACACTGAGCGACTGAACTGAACTGAACTGATATATAGTTGGGGCTTCCCTGGTGGTTCAGATGGCAAAGAATCTGCCTGCAACACAGGCCACCTGGGTTCAATCCCTGGGTTGGGAAGATCCCCTGGAGAAGGGAATGGCAACCTACTCCAGTATTCTTGCCTACAGAGTGGACAGAGGAACCTGATGGGTCCTTGGGGTCGCAAAGAGTCGGACATGACTGAGTGACTAGCACACACACAGACATACACGCACATAGTTGAAATAGGCATTAGAAAGGCATTCATGACTTTACCAACATTTGTTAAGGACCTCATATGCATTTGTCTCAGCTTTATGTCTTCCCATGTATCATATCACTTGTTTCTGATGCTTCGCCTGCCCCCAATCCCCTTTTCAGTGAGAATAAGTGTTGTTTTGTCAGTACAAAAACCTTCTCTTTCCAGGGCAAAGGATAGACTGCACCTGTCATTCCAGGTATTTAAAATGGCAAATACTAAGCCCTATATTAGATGGCTGCCTTAAAGACTACTGCAGTAACATTCACAACAGGCCTCATAGTTCGATCTGTTCCTTTAAAATTGTGAGATGTGCCAAAATCGGTAACATTTCCTTTCCTTCCTTTAGGGATGATTTGGCCCAATCCTGAAATGATTCCTCAAGTTATGATCAGTTGTCTGAAAGGAGGATGGTTCTTGTGGGGTCCCTGGGACTCTGGAAGCCCTTTGCTGTAATGGATTGGAGGGATGTCAGTGTCATCCATTTAGTGAGCCTTCTTGAGCTGTTTCCATTTGTCATGAAAATCTGGAAGGTGTTTTTGCATTGCCTGAGTAAGAAGATTCAGAAAAATGAGACTGGGCTTATTGATATGTTAGTGTCCACTGTCCCTAAAATTAGACCTTGGAGTGGGACTTTTTGAGAGCTATAAAAACATATAGAGCAAGTTTAGCAGACCTAGATGAAAGTATTGCCTTTCTCTTATGTATTGAGCTTACTTATCTGGCTTTAATGGGACCTACTTATACAAGGGACAAGTTTTAAAGATTAAAAATAGTTTATTTGATACGGGGAGATTGCTGAATACTACCATTTATCACGAGCTTTGTATTTTGCCATGCAGGTTGAAAAGCTCATTCACCCCTCATTTGGTCTTCATAACCTGAGCCATAGAATGGGCAGTGGGTTATGCTCATTTTATAGATGCAGAACTAAGCCCAGAACAGTAAGTTTGGTTTGAAATTCAAGATGAGAACACCAGTATTCAAACATCTTAGTCAGAACTGAGCTATAACATGTAATAGAAAAAAAAAATAATAATAACCTAACCTTGGGTTAAAAGAACCAAGTTCTAGTAACCACACTACTATAAATTAAAGCTACATTTCTGTTTAATAAAGTATAGAAGCACAATTTGCAATATAGAAAGACTATATCCCATTAGCTATAAAGATGAAATGGCAAGAGCCAAGAATGACTCAGTTCAGTTATCAAAGCATAGGTTTTGAAATTCCTTGTAAGTTGAAGATCTAAGGGGGTATCTCTTCAGAATATCTTTAGTCAACCTCAGTAGCCTACTTGATAATTTCTCATTTTTTAGCATATATTTCTTGATGTACAGGAGTTCCAATATTTACCTTCCATTATGGATCAGAACTTGGACTAGGGTTCATTTTAAAATAAGACATAAGAAATCATTGGTATTGGGTATCCTTGAGAGCTTAAAGCTGATAAATATTTGGTTTGAAGGCCTCACTATGACAGCCTCTGTCTTTTCCTTCTTTGTTGTTCACTCAGTAATGTCTGAGTCTTTGCAACCCCATGGACTGTGCAACATGCCAGGCTTTCCTGTCCCTCACCATCTCCCAGAGTTTGCTCAAACTCATGTCCACTGAGTCAGTGATGCCATCCAACCATCTCATTCTCTGTCATCCCCTCTCCTCCTGCCTTCAGTCTTTCCCAGCATCAGGGTGTTTCCCAATGAGTCAGCTCTCTGCATCAAGTGGCCAAAGTGTTAAAGCTTCAGCTTCAGCATCAGTCCTTCCAATGAATATTCAGTGTTGATTTCCTTTAGGATTGACTATTTTGATCTCCTTGCTGTCCAAGAGACTCTCAAGAGTCTTCTCCAACACGATAGTTCAAAAAGCATCAATTCTTTAGCACTCAGCCTTCTTTATAGTCCAACTCTCACATCCCTACATGACTACTGGAGAAACCATAGCTTTGACTATACAGACCATTGTCAGCAAAGTGATGTCTCTGCCTTTTAATACTTTAAGTTTGTCATTGCTTTTCTTTCGAGGAGCAAGCATCTTTTAATTTTATGGCTTTAGTCACCATCTGCAGTGATTTTGGAGCCCAAGAAAATAAAGTCTGTCACTGTTTCCATTGTTTCCCCATCTATTTGCTATCAAGTGATGGGACTGGATGCCATGATCTTTGTTTTTTGAATATTGAGTTTTAAGCCAGTTTTTCACTCACCTCTTTCACCTTCATCAAGAGGCTCTTTAGTTTCTTTTTGTTTACTGCCATAAAGGTGGTGTCATCTGCATATCTGAGGTTATTGATATTTCAATAATGTCAGTATTATTTACTTACTTTTCCTTCTACCATCCTAATTACCAAACCACAGAAAGGAAATACCTAGAACATTTTAAGCTTGTTACTCAATGAGCAAGCTGCATGGAGGCATCACATTTGACTCAGTGAGGAGGTAGAGGGAAGAGATGGATGTCTTTGTGAGTGAACCACAATACAGGTTTTAAATGGAGTCCCTGGAACACAGCCTCCTGGCCTCAGTCAGGTTTCGGTATCGAGAGCCAGTGTGCCCACTTAGTTGTGGTGGGATCCGGAGCCAGTCAGCAACCTCACTGAGCCTTTTGTGCTTCCTGAGACAGTCATGTTGGGAAATAAGGCATGTAAAGTTTACATTACTGAGCCCAAGCTCACTCTGCTCACCTCATAACAGGCCAATAATTGAGAAACTTAAGATGTTGGGGTAAAGAATACTGACTTTAATTGGAAAGCTAGCAGACTGAGAAGATGCAGGTTAATGTTCCAAAAAACCATTTGCCTTAGTCCAGTTTTGGGCTTCTTTTATACAGAGAGGGGAGAGGCCCACTGTGGCATCAACCAGTGGCTGAGAGGGACGGCTGTCACTAGCTAACAGCCACATGCCTGCCCCACCCCTATTACAACTGCAGTTCCTCAGATATATTACTAAGTTCTCAATAAATTAACTAGTTTATCATTTAAAAATTAATTTCCTGTCTCAAAACCTGTTTGTTCATCCACAGATGAAGATGATAATAGTACCTACCTTGTGAGTTGTTTTAATGATTGAATTACATAATACAGTGCAAGTGCCTGGATTCAAGTTAGAGTCAAACACTATTCTTATTAGAACCTTGAACATTTCTTTTAAGCCAGTAGTTAAATGAATATTGAAAATACTTGTGCAAACTAATATTTAAAAAAGAAAAATTCCAACTGCCCGATAACATGTCAACCAGCCCAGACTTCAGAAGTAAAAGCCAAAATAATGCTGATAAAGAAGAACTCTAGCAAAGAAACACAAGAATGATATTCTCTGCCCAATGAGTCACATAATGGGAAAAAATTGAGCCAAGCATGAGATCATAAGGGATCCAAGGATAGCTACAAATGTTTGGGGCCTAATAAGGGGACAGCAAATAGGAAGAGAACAGCAGGACCACTAAAGAGTGAGTTCATGCTTTGGAAGAGTATTTTCACAAGGTTATCCAGCCACCCGTAGAGGGCAATAGAAAGAACTCCTCTGGAAAAATCAGTAAGACCAGAATCATAAAGTCCTTTTCTGCATCTAGAGCATGTCATCAGATATAAACAAGTTGATTAGCCCATATAAGTAAATATCACCTTATATTTCTTAAATTCCAAGGGATAATAAGAGAGAACAGCTAGGAGAATGCAAAAATATAAGAATCCAGGCCAGGACTCTCTTTTTCTGTACAGGGCCAGATAGTAAATATTTTATGTTGCTGGACCATGGGATCTCTGTCACAGCTACTCAACTCAGGTATTGTAATGGGTGAAACTGTAAACAAGCACAAATGCCAAGACTGAAAAATCTCTCTGTAGACTGTGGGGGAAGTGGAAGCTTTGGCGTGTTTAACACAGAATCTCAGCATTTTTGCAGTGCCTGACACACAATAAATGATGGGCGAATGGCCATCTATTGGGCCATTCACCCATCATTTATTGGACAAATTGACAGTGGCAGTGGTTTATGTTTGTTTCTAGATGAGGCTGTCATCATCACAGGTAGCATTTGTTGCATTCTCATTGTATGCCAGGTCCAGTCTGAGTGCTAAACCTGTGTTCACTCACTGAAGCTTTACAACTACTTGGGAGGTAGATACTATCATAGCCATTGGATATTCGAGGTATGGTGCACTATCTTATTAGATTCTCAAACTTAAATTAGTCAGTTATGTTCAGTTCCTGTGCTCCTTTCATAAAAGTGTTTATGAGAATGAAAAAGTATATGACAGTCTTCACAAACTGCCAAGTGATATTCAAACATGAAGTCATTGTTTTTTCAACCCAGATCTTGTAAGCATGCACAGGTGAGATGGTGCAGGATAAGAAGGCATGACCCTTGGCGTGTATTGATCCAATTTGTGAACATATTGGAAAACACTAGGGCAAATTGTGGCGGTCTGTAGAGATTATTACGGATGCTCACCATTGTCATCTGTGGTAACTAGGACATTGCCTAACCCATAAAGCAGGCACTACATAAATATCGACTGAAGGGAGAAATGAAGGTACAACCAAACAGAGGAAAAAAAGGAAAGAAAAATTCACCTGCACCAGACCAGGAAGGACACTCTATCCATAAGATATTCTGGGTGTTAATAGGTTCTCCCTGAGCCTGGGATATAGATCACAGTATAAAATGAGGGGAAATGCCTGACCTATTTACTATTGCCTTGAAAGCTGGAACATTTTCATAGTGCATCAGAAAGGCATTTTTCAGGACAACTTGGTAATTCATCTTTATTTCCTTGTATACACAGTGCATTCTGTTTAAAAAGAGATACTAATGTATTTACGTTAAAGCATATGGATTTACAGCCTGGGATAAAATATATTCATAGATAGTATACCTTAATCCTGTTTAGGGAAAAGGAGGAGTCAACTGGAATCAGATTAGTATTGATGAACTGTCACTTGGATTGACAAAGCAGTACACAATACACTTAGCAAATACCCAAAACGAGCTATAAAGCTCCGCAGATTTGGATTTTGACACCTGCTTTTTTTTTTTTCTTTCTTCTTTAAAAGGAAATCAGTTGTACGTGTAAGAACATACTCTTTGATTCAGATCTCATAGACACCAGTTTGTTTGTTTGTTTTCTTACTGTGTGACATTGGCACTGATTTTAGGAGTAGAGGAAAAAGCTCACAAAATAGACTTGCCCCCAACTTGTTAAACAGAGAGAGATGTAAAGGCATCTTATGCCAGGTCACATGGGAAGGACATTTTCAAGCATACTCACTTTCACAACTCTTGTCTAGTAGTGAAAATTGACTGGCTTTGTTGCCCTGTGGATTTCCATTTAATGTTGAGCAGGCATTTGCAGTATAGAAATGACAATCTCTCTCTAAAGATAGACTTGTTTGTGGGCTCCAGAGAGCAGTTCTCCTCTCTTTAGTGGTGTGGCTTATTAGGGACAGTCATAAAATTGACTCCCCCACCCCATGAGGAAAATAATGCATTATTCAAGGTGCTTCCAATTGTAGGTGAGAGAAAACAAAATTAACCTAGCTTAAAGAAAAGATTTTTTTTTTAAATACAAAAGATGGGAATGTGATCACTCAGTAGATAGTTGAAAATTTCAGATAAGACAGACTCTGGTGCTTTTAACATCTGTTCTCCTGCAGAGATTTCCTTCAGGCAGCTCCTTACTGGACATCATCTCAGAAAGAATGAGACAGGAACACTGTTCTCTAAGCAGCCACAGCAACCCCTTGAAAAGAACTTACTGGCCCTGTTTGTGTCACATGTTCTTATGGCAAAGGCTCTTTCTGGGGAATGAGATATTCTGATTGGCCAGCCTGGATCACATTCCCTTCTGTAAGTGTGTAAGTGGTGGGGAAGGCCGCATGATTATCAACCCTAGTTGGTTTCCCCAAAGCAAATAATTGTTCTAATATCAAAGTAAAGTGAGGAAGTGTTAAACAGGAAAAGACATTGTCACCCTTCACCTCTCACCTTGGTCATAGGCAGATGTAGTTATCTTCTTCTGAAGTTCTTTTTCCAGACTTTGTTTCTTGCTAAGTCTCAAAAATTATTAATGATAAAGAACACAATTGAAGAAGTTTCATTCTTTTTACTCATCTTTTTCCATAGCTATATTCCCTAATCTAAGTTGAATGCCAAGCCAAGGCTTGATACCTGTTATGAAACATTAGAAGCAAAGGGGAATGGAAACTCAAGACTAGGAGAGTTGCGCTGACTCCGGTTTAATGTTGAAAAGTGAGGGAACTGGAAAGCCTCTACTTCCATTCACTGAAGAGCTGCCTACTTGTGGTATTTTCTCTTTGAAGAGGCTAAGCTCTTAAGACTCTTAAGGCGACTTATCCACGTTGTCAAGTATAATGAAATCAACAGGGAAGCCTCTAGAATGCAGGTGTTTCCTCTGCCCCTTGGGGCCATATGACCTCTTTTTTTCTCTGCTCTGTCACATTTTCTCATTGAGATGCTACTTCCTATGTACCTTTCAACATGACTGCCAGCCCCAACCACGTTTTATTTATTTAGTTATTCAGGCTGTGCTGGGTCTTCATTGCAGCGTGCAGGCTTCTCACTGCCGTGGCTTCTCTTGTCACAGAGCGCAGGCTCTAGGCCCATAGGCTTCAGTAACTGCTGCCCGTGGGCTCTAGGGCATGGGCTCAGTAGTTGTGGTGCACGGGCTTAGTTGGCCCATGCTATGTGGGATATTTCCTGGACTAGGGATCAAACCCTTGCCCCCTCCATTGGCAGGAGGATTTTCAACTACTGGATCACCAGGGAAGTCCCCAACCACATTTTTGATGGTTAAAATGTAAGCTGTTTGTCTCAATTTTTATCCCAGCTCTATTTTAACTATTTGTAACAGTGGGTAACTTATTACTTAACCTGCCTGAGTCAGTATTTCTCAACTCCTATGGTTACCAGGAAAATGAAAGAGACTATATCTGTAAAAGCAGAAAATGTTAGTTGTCTTGTATCTATCACTCACCTACATTACTCACTGCGTTGATTAGTTTCAATTCTCAAACTAGAATCTGACTGGCAGGTGTGGCCAGGTAGCAACTCAAATTTAAGAGCACCAAGGTGACCCTTCAGCTGAGAAGTGGTTGTGAATAGAATGTGCAAAACCGGACATTACTACTCTGGGGTGGTCTGTGTCTAGAGGAGGATATGTGGGGAGTATGACTCATAATTCTCAAACTCATGGTGGAAGGAATAACAGGTTCAGCAAGGAGTTAAGAACCTGGGATCCGTAGCCACATTTGCCTGAGTTCAGGTTCTGGTTGCCACACTCACCCTCTGGGAATCCCTTCTGCCCCTCACTTTTGTCATCTAAAAATTGGGACATGATATTGTGTACCTCACTGAGGTACTGTGAAAATTAAATGAGTTACTCCAAGTGAAGTACTTGGAGAAATGCCTGGCAAATAATAAGCACGTAATAGATGTGAGCACTTGATATGACTTTTATTCTCTAAACGTGACTCTTAACTCCTACGATGGTCTGATATGAAATTTCATCCCCATCATTACTGGGTTTCTCAGGAATGGGAAAGAACATGTGGCATCAAGAAAATATGAACAAGCATACTAATTTTTGGCCCATTAAGATCGTATCTGATATTTTCATTTTCCTGGCCTGTGTGGTCAATGAAAGTATGTCAACTCTCAACTTTCATGCCATACAGAGAGTCAAGGAATCTTTGCTGATGCTCTGGGCCCCTGTGCAGGAAGTCATGTCTTCATGACACAGCTGAGGAGCGTGACACTGCTGTCCCTTCTGAGGGTCTGTCACTTCCCAAGGGGTGACTCTTGACTTCAAAGGATCTTAGATCTCTTGGTTCTTATAAACCAAGGGCAAAATTCGCCTTTCCCTTTGTCTTCCTTCAAAACAGCTCCTCTCTTTCCCCCTCACCTATAGGATAACCAGCATGCTATCTCACTAAGTTTAGCCCTTTAGAAGGAATAGGGTTGCTGATGATTTAAGACAGCTCTGCCTTTTTTTTTCAATATTTAATCAATTTTATTACTTATTTTTGTGCCAGTTTTTTGGGGGTATAATTGCTTTACAATATTGTGTTAGTTTCTGCTTACAACAAAGTGAAATACTCATAATTTTATATATATATATATATATGTATATATATACACACACACGACCCCATGGACTGTAGCCTATCAGGCTCCTCCGTCCATGGGATTTTCCAGGCAAGAGTGCTGGAGTGGATTGCCATTTCCTTCTCCAGGGGATCTTCCCAACCCAGGAACCGAACCCGGGTTTCCCGCATTGCAGGCAGGCACTTTACCGTCTGAGCCATCAGGGAAGCCCATATATATATATCCCCTTCGGAGAAGGCAATGGCACCCCACTCCAGTACTCTTGCCTGGAAAATCCCATGGACAGAGGAACCTGGTAGGCTGCAGTCCATGCGGTCCCTAAGAGTCGGACACGACTGAGCGACTTCACTTTCACGCATTGGAGAAGGAAATGGCAACCCATGCCAGTGTTCTTGGCTGGAGAATCCCAGGGACGGGGGAGCCTGGTGGGCTGCCATCTATGGGGTTGCACAGAGTTGGACACGACTGAAGCGACTTAGCAGCAGCAGCAGCAGCATATCCCCTTTCTCCTGAACCTCACTCTTACGCCCTATCCCACCCCTCTAGGGCACCACAGAGCACCAAGTTGAGCCCCCTGTGCTATACAACTGCTCCCCACCAGCTGTCTGTTTTACATATGGAAGTGTGTATATGTCAATGCTACTCTCTCAATTCACCCCAACCTCCCCTTCCCCCACTGTGCCCACATATCTGTTCTCTACGTCTGTGTCACTATTTCAAGGCAGCTCTGCCTTTAATCCATTGAAAACCTTCCGTCATGAAACTCAAAAGCATTTTGCTAAGTTAAAGTCAAACCTCACACTCTCTACTGAATGATTCCATTTGTATGACATTCTAGAAAAGGTAACACTACGAGGTCCAAGAACAGTGGGAGCCGGTACTTAGGACTTGAAAGAAAATTGACTCCAAAAAGGGAGCTCAAAGGGATTTAGAGTGAAGAGATTGTACTGTATTTGCATTTGGTGGTTCATACAGGACTCTATGTCTTACAACTCATAAAGCTATATACTGCAAAGAATGTGCCATGCTGTGCTAAGTTACTTTAGTCGTGTCCCACCCTATGTGACCCTATGGACTGTAGCCTGCCGGGTTTCTCTGTCCATGGGATTCTCCAGGCAAGAATACAGGAGTGGGTTGCCATTTCCTTTTGCAGGGGATCCTCCTGACCCATTGATCCAACCTGCATCTCTTAAGTCTCCTGCTTTGGCAGGCAGATTCTTTTTTTTTTTTTTTTTAATTTTATTTTTAAACTTTACATAATTGTATTAGTTTTGCCAAATATCAAAATGAATCCGCCACAGGTATACATGTGTTCCCCATCCTCTGGCAGGCAGATTCTTTACCACTAGCACCACCTGGGTAGTCCACTACAAAGAATACATTTTACTTTGTGGAAAGAAACAACAAAACTATGCAAAGGGCCTAACTTTTTGCTTGGAATGTAGGGAAGACAAAAATATGGGGATAGTGAACGTAAATCAGTACTTTAAATAAGTTATCAAGCCACAGACAAAGCTAAAGAGATGGAGTATGCCTGATCACATCATGTTAAAAAGTTGGGCTTCCTGTCGAAGGAAACAAGCACTCATTAAAGGGTGTAAATCAGACAAGAAGCCTGCCACAGGTGGGCTCTGGGAAGCTGTGCTGAAAGCAGTTAATTGAAGAGGTTACAAGAGAGAGTTCTTGCAGAGTTGGTAGCAGGCTGTCCCACTGAGACCATGTAACCATTTGCTTTCCTGGACAAAAAACTGTAAGGCTGTCACAGTACAGTATAGCTGATACTGACCAGTTCATGCCTCTCCCCTCTAGAAGCTTCTTTTTCACGCTGCAACTTTCCCTGCTTAAGTGAAATTAAATCCAAAGCATTTAAGTTTGCTTGTAGCTGCTTGTCTAGAAAAGCACAGCGACCCCCACAATGTGGTTCTTGACTTTAAGTAGCTTACATTGTTATGAAGGGAAAACACGTTCAGCAAACCATCTCACAAGATGGAGGGAAAGGAGCACCACCCCGGATATTAGCTGTGGACTTTGGAGGCACAAAAGAAGCTGCAGTTAGTGATAACTGAGAGAGGACCTGGGAAAGCTTCACTATGGAGATGGCACTGGAGCTAGGCCTTAAAGGATGTGATACACTGAGAAAGAGAGATGGGTACTTTCTGGCTGAGAACAACATGAGCAAAGGCAAGCAAGTGGGAAAACACAACCCCACCCAGCAATCTGACACTTCAGTATAGTATAAAGGTACAGGAACAGTGGTTTCCAACTTTTGATCATTTGGTATGTAGGAAATAAAAATAGAAACTTAGGTGAAGAGTCTGCCTCTTAAAGGGTCAATTTTCTTCTTCTCTCTGCTCAGTCTCAAGTAAAATGGTAGTGAACCTTAGGAAGAGATGAACAACAGGATTCTTGTAGGGTGACTCAAACAAATAATAAGTAGGCACTTGTTTTTCTCCCTTAAGAAGTCTGATAGCAGGCGGTTGCTGGTGGCTTAATCGTCTGACAACATATCTGAAATCCTATATGTCTTTGTCTCATGGTAGGAAGATGGTTACCACTCCAGGTATTATGTTGATGTTCAGGTAGACAGAATAGAACCAGCAACATTTTGTACCTTCCTATTAGGGCAGTAAAAGCTTGCCCAGTGCCTTACTCTAGTAGATTTCTACCTACGTCTTATTCAATAAAATCATGCCGTGGCCAACCCTTGCTTCAAGTGAGTCTGAGAAAGTGATTATTTAGCTGAGCATTTTGCTATCATGAAATACTAGTATTTTTGTTGTCAGGGAAAAACAGATGTTGATAAAGTAACATGCTGGCCATATTAGGGATAAATTCAGTGGATAAGGTAAAAGTCACACAGAAAATATTACCATTTAAGTCACCTGTAAGATCTGTTGATTTTGAGGCCTTCATTATATGTTGTATTCTGAAATTTAATCATTCAAGTGTTTTAATACTTTCAGATGTTCAGTACTTTCATTATGATTTCAACTGGCTGGTTTCACTTTTCAGGTCATTATCTTCTTCATCACCTGAAAATGACTTTATAAGTTTCTCCAATTATTTTTTAGACAGTGTTTCTTTGTGGTCCTCAATTAGTGTTTCAATTTCCTTCTCCATAGGAAAGCATCACCTCCAGCCTGCTTGGCCAGAGGAACAAAGGGTTCATCTACTCTTTCAGTGACCGGGAAACCCTTAAAATCACGTGCATGTTGTTCTCTTAGGTCTCACCAGCCTCCATTACCTCTTGGAGTCACAATTGCTCTCACACTGTGAGAGACACTTGAGAACTAAGACTGAGAGGAAGCAGTGTTTTCAAGGCTCCCTTCTTACCCTATTCCCAAGTAGAAGGGCAGGCTTTTCTTAGTTTGGTCACACATTTCATATCCATCTCTCCCTTTTTCTCTGCACTGGTGGCCTGATTCTGGACACCTGCCCCACAGAGACCCGGAGGCAGCTATGAGTGGAATGCCACATTCATCCCATTCATGGGACACATACTGTATTATTTCTGAGAGCCAAGGAGTCTCTGTCACTCCCAACTCTGCTTTTCATGTCAAACATCTGTTGCCAGTACTCTGTTCATATACTGTCCTGACTCTGAGGATGCCTTATTCCGGTGTTCCATCAATGCAATATAAAGCCAGTGTGTTGAAGTTATTTGTTTCATTGTGTGGTTTTATTTACTATCAACAATAATGTAGTCATGAGAAACTGAAATGAGGTTGCTTGCTGCTTGAATGCTCCCTTTTAGTTTTTCCAATTTTGGCTTAATGATACACCAAGCATGAGTTCTGGTCTGTTGGTTTCTAGAGTAGAGTTTGTTTAATTAAACTACTTGTCTCTTCATATCTTGCCAGAATATTTTTTATACATGAATCTTAAATTGCTCCGTGGTTTCACATTCTACACAATTATTTAAAGTATTCACCTTGATGGTATGGTTTGTTCAGTTACACTGCTAGAATACTTGAAAGGAAACACATCTCATTCTTCTCTGTTGTTAAGATTCAAATTATTCAGTGTTTTTTGGTCATTCTGGCCTATTGTTTTCATCAATATCAACTATTCTAATACATAATAATGTCTACCATTTTTTGAGCACTTTAATATACTAGGTGCACATAGCACTATATATTTAGAGAGAGAATATATATAATGAGAATATATATATGTATATATTAAAGGACAATTCTCTAATACATGTGTTAGATCCTTACAATAGCTTTATGAGAGAAGTAGTATTATCCTTGTTCCTCAAAGCTGGAAACTGAGGCTAGAAGAAGCTAAATGAGTTACCCAATATCATATTCCTCATCATAGTCTTAAGTGCAATCCTGAACTTGTTACATTCTACTTTCAATATGCATACCTGTTAAAATCTCCAACCTAGATGAACCCAAATATCCACATTCTGCTTGCTCACATCAAAGCAATTGAGGAAACTCCTCTCAGCCTGTGCCATAAAACAGACCTGAAAGTGGAAAAGTGAAAGTGTTAGTCGCTCAGTTGTGTCCGACTCTGTGTGACCCCATGGACCAGGGCCCAGCAGGCTCCTCTGTCCATGGAATTCTCCGTACAAGAGTATAGGAGTGGGTAATCATTCCCTTCTCCAGGGGACTGGGACCCTATCAATTTTGGTTACTAACCATCAGATCAGATCAGATCAGATCAGTCGCTCAGTCGTGTCCAACTCTTTGCGACCCCATGAATCGCAGCACGACAGGCCTCCCTGTCAATCACCAACTCCTGGAGTTTACTCAGACTCACGTCCATCGAGTCAGTGATGCCATCCAGCCATCTCATCCTCTGTCGTCCCCTTCTCCTCTTGCCCCAAATCCCTCCCAGAATCAGAGTCTTTTCCAATGAATCAACTCTTTGCATGAGGTGGCCAAAGTACTGGAGTTTCAGCTTTAGCATCATTCCTTCCAAAGAAATCCCAGGGCTGATCTCCTTCAGAATGGACTGGTTGGATCTCCTTGCAGTCCAAGGGACTCTCAAGAGTCTTCTCCAACACCACAGTTCAAAAGCATCAATTCTTCAGTGCTCAGCCTTCTTTACAGTCCAACTCTCACATCCATACATGACCACAGGAAAAACCATAGCCTTGACTAGATGAATCTTTGTTGGCAAAGTAATGTCTCTGCTTTTGAATATGCTATCTAGGTTGGTCATAACTTTCCTTCCAAGGAGTAAGCATCTTTTAATTTTATGGCTGCAGTCACCATCTGTAGTGATTTTGGAGCCCAGAAAAATGAAGTCTGACACTGTTTCCACTGTTTCCCCATCTATTTCCCATGAAGTGATGGGACCGGATGCCATGATCTTCATCTTCTGAATGTTGAGCTTTAAGCCAACTTTTTCACTCTCCACTTTCACTTTCACCAAGAGGCTTTTGAGTTCCTCTTCACTTTCTGCCATAAGGGTGGTGTCATCTGCATATCTGAGGTTATTGATATTTCTCCCGGCAATCTTGATTCCAGCTTGTGTTTCTTCCAGTCCAGTGTTTCTCATGATGTACTCTGCATATAAGTTAAATAAGCAGGGTGACAATATACAGCCTTGACGATCTCCTTTTCCTATTTGGAACCAGTCTGTTGTTCCATGTCCAGTTCTAACTGTTACTTCCTGACCATAGCTGCATCTTAATATCCAATATTTAATGCTCAACTGTCTTACTATAATTTTCTTGTCACAAAAGAGGAAATCTTGTTATAACCATTTCTTCTCTTCCAACTTACTCCTCTACTCACAAGAGTCCACCTCAGGCTCTTCATGGAATGTCTCATGTGATGTAAATGACCCTCATGTTACTAAATTCCATGGACACCGTAATTCCTCTTACCTCTAAGTACCAATTAAGCATCTAGGTAACTTCTCTCACCTTCTTGAAATACTTGTCACTCTTGACTTCCTATGTTACCCCATTTCTGTTTCTCTGGCCAGTTACTTTGTTTCCCTTGATGGCTTATCTTCCCATACCCAAACTTTAAATGTTAGAATCCATTAAAATTCTGACTTTGCCAACTGTTCATATTACTGTAACCATTTCTTCATTAATTTTATCTATTCTCTTGGTTTTCATGATCTTCTGTATCCTATTGATTTTAAGTTTATATCCCAATGGTTTAGAACTCTACCTTGAGAAATATACCTTGAGCTGTAACAGCTGACTACAAAGACATCTTAATCTGGGAATGCCATAGATACTTTCAACAAAGCCAAAATCAAACTTATGCTTCCCCCTACCAAAACGTATACATTTGTCACTCATTCACCTCTCATATCACTATGTTCTTTCAATTCTCCACTTGCTCTCACATTCACCCTTTCCATTTTTCACTGTGAGTTTCTTAGTGTAGGCCATCATCATTTCTCACCTGGCCTACTGAAATAGTCATCCAACTGATGGTTGTGCTTTTGTTCTTGACCCCCTATAATGCCTTCTATAGAGTATACAGGCTTACCTTGAGGATATTATGGGTTTGATTCTAGACCACCACAATAAAGAGAATCTCACAATCAAGCTAGTTACACAAATCTTTTGGTTTCCCAGTGCATATAAAAATTATGTTTGCAGTATAGTGTAGTCTGTTAAGTGTGCAATAGCCTTATATTAACCCACTCCAGTGTTCTTGCCTGGAGAATCCCAGGGACGGGGGAGCCTGGTAGGCTGCAGTCCGTGGGGTTACTAAGAGTCAGACACGACTGAGCGACTTCACTTTGACTTTTCACTTTCATGCATTGGAGAAGGAAATGGAAACCCACTTCAGTGTTCTTGCCTGGAGAATCCCAGGAATGGGGGAGCCTGGTGGGCTGCCGTCTATGGGGTCGCACAGAGTCAGACATGACTGAAGTGACTTAGAAGCAGCAGCAGCCTTATATTAAAAAGTATACATACCTTAATTTAAAAATACTTTATTGCTAAGGAAAAAAACACTCACCATCGTCTGAGCCTTCATTGAGTCATGATCTTTTTGCTGGTGGAGAGTCTTGCCTCCGTGTCAATGGCTTCTGACTGATCAGGGTGGTAGTTGCTGAATGCTGGGGTGGCTATGGCAATTTCTTAACAATAAAGTTAGCCGCAATGATTGACTCTTCCTTTCATGAATGATTTCTTTGTAGCACGCAATGCTGTTTGATAGCATTTTATCCACAGTAAAATTTATTCAAAAATTGGAATCAGTACTCTAAAAACCTGCCACTGCTTTATCAACTAAATTATGTAATAGTCTAAGTCTATGTTACCATCAGAATAATCTTCACAACCTCTTTACTGGGAGCAAATCTCATCTCAAGAAACTACTTTCTGGAACTTCCCTGGCCATCCAATGGTTAAGAGTCTGCTTCCATTGTCAAGGGTGCAAGTTCGATCTCTGGTTAGGGAACTAAGATCCCGCATGCCACATGGCAAGGCCAACAAAAGAAGAAAAGAAACTTTCTTTGTTCATCTATAAAAAGCAACTCCTCATCCATTAACATTTTATCATAAGGTTGCAGTACTTCAGTCACATATTCCAGTTTCACTTCCAATTCTAGTTCTTTTACTGTTTCTTTTACATGTTTCCAATGAAGTCCTGAACACTTCAAAGTCATCTATGAGAGTTAGAATCAGTTTCTTCAAATTCCTGTTAAAACTGATATTTTGATCTCTTCCCATGAATGTTCTTAATGGCATTTAAAATGGTGAATTTTTTCCACAATTTTTAAATTTATTTTGCTCAGACCCATCAGAGGAATCACTCTCTCTGGCAGCTATAATCTTAGGATAGATAAGACTTGAAAGTAGAAATTATCCCTTGTTCCATGGGCAACGAAATGGATGCTGTGTTAGCAGGCATAAAAACAACATTCATCTCATTGTACATCTCCCTCAGAAGTCTTTGGTGACCAGTTGCATTGCCAATGAGCCTTAATATTTTGAAAGGAATATTTCCGAGATTTTTTTTCTGAGCAGTAGATCTCAGCAGTGGGCTTAAAAGTTCTTCACCCTTTTTTCTGATATCCCTCTTCTAAGCAATCATTTCAGCTCTTTATTCCCCTAATTATACCCCTCCAATGAAATTATAGTATAATAGATAATGTATATCAATTTGTGTATATTTGTACTTTATTCTTGAATGGATTAAGATTCATTTTGGCTCCAAGACCAAATTTTGTATCTTTGGGAACTACATTACCCTCATTGAGAGTGCATGGTTTATACTAATTTTTATGAGAAATCAATTTAAATTTGTTCTTGAATATCTTTCTAACTATAGTAATACTACATAAAAGGGCAGAGATCAAAGCTTCACAGTGAATATTGCTTTAGCATTGTGCCACACACATAGTACATAATTGTTTAATATTTATGGACAACAAATATTGCAATGCTTAGAGTGGCTATAAATTTTGTATTTTTTGATTCCATAAAGAAGAAAGTCTGAATTTGTTTTCCCCACCAACCCATGTATGGAGTAGGCCCTCTATAAATATTTGTTGAATGAATTAATTATCTGTACTTTTAGGTTAGGCAAATCTGTCCTGATTCCTAAAAATAATGTATTTGGTGCATATCCTAGAAACAACTTGTAATGACCACAAATGTTTCATGTTAGCAGTTTATTAAATGCCACCAGCATCCAGGGAGACACAGTGGGATTAAGTTATTACCTCAAGTGACTTTTTTCACTCAAAGTTACTGCCTTGCGTCTGTCTGTTGCTCACGAGTGGGATGGCTTTCAGAAATTGACAGCCTCATTCAGTGGTTAATCCTGAAATTTGTGAAGACTCTACTATCTCATTCATTACTTGATTCACTTTAAACTGTTGATTAAACATAACCCAACTCACTCCTTGAAAAGAATTTTTCACTGACTAATACTATTAATAGAAAGTCAAACCTTCATGATAGGAACTAAATACAAAAGCACTGTTTCTGTGGAAAATTCTAAGGAATTTCCGGTGATCATTTCTCCCACAATTCACTCTCTTATATGTACCTTGGGTAATATGCTGTGGAGAAGATTGGTTTTCAGGAAAAATGGGTCTCACTCAGACATTATAGAATTAAGTATCAAAGTGTAACCATGTCACGAGCCTGGACTTACAGAGGCAAAAACCATTATCTTGTGAATTTTAGGAAGATTTTAAGCAATAAGAGACATATGATCATGTGTTCAGCTAAAACATTAGAGAAACCAGAAAATTATCTTTCACAGAAGACTATGTTCATTATTCAAAGAATTATTGCATTATTCATAGTTTTCTTTTAATGCTTATAAGCTCTATAAGAAACTTAAATTTTTCTTTGTCATGTTACCTGTACCTCCACAGGAAAAATACAGTTGGATGCAGAGCAATTTCTGTTATTGAGTAAAGGCAATTTCTATTACAGTTAAAATATCAAATGTCAAAGAAGCTAGATTTTATTGGAGTAGTGTGAGGTTGCCTTGGGCACAGCTGGCTTTGGGTATTAATCACTTGACTTTGACCACAATTTCAGCTGTTCCATTGGGCCCTGTGGTCATCCGCTATCTCCCTCTTATCCAGCACCTCACTAGATCCCATTGGTTTTCCTCTCAACATATCTCCTAACTCATCCTCACTTCTCCACCTGACTGCCAGTTCTTTAGTGCAGCCTGTTATCATGTCTGCCCTGCTTTGACTCATATACCTTTGCCCTCCACAAATATCTTTTCCACGATACAGTGTCTCAGACAACTCAGTCTGTTATAACAGATACCAGAGACTGGGAGGCTTAAACAGCAAGACATTTATTTCTCACCGTTCTGGAGGCTTGGAGGTCTGAAACCAGGGCACCAGCATGGTTGAGTTATTGTGAGGGTTACAGTTGGAGCATGTGACTTTTAGGGGGACACAAATATGCCGACCATAACATGCTGCCACCGCAATCTTTGAAAAATGCCAACTTGCTTAGGTCTGCTTAATGCTTTCACCATGAGACATCCCCATTTCATATATATTTGGCCACCATATCATGGGGCTATATATATATATATATAATATATAAAATTTATGTATATTTATATATTTTAAAATGTACATTATACATACACATACATATATATATATATATATATATATATATATATATATATATATATCAGATCAGTTGCTCAGTCATGTCCGACTCTGTGACCCCATGAACCGCAGCACGCCAGGCCTCTCTGTCCATCACCAACTCCCGGAGTTCACTCAGACTCATTTCTATCAAGTCAGTGATGCCATCCAGCCATCTCATCCTCTGTCATCCCCTTCTCCTCCTGCCCCCAATCCCTCTCAGCATCAGAGTCTTTTCCAATGAGTCAACTCTTCACATGAGGTGGCCCAAGTACTGGAGTTTCAGCTTTAGCATCATTCCTTCCAAAGAAATCCCAGGGCTGATCTCCTTCAGAATGGACTGGTTGCATCTGCTTGCAGTCCAGGGGACTCTCAAGAGTCTTTTCCAACACCACAGTTCAAAAGCATCAATTCTTCGGAGCTCAGCCTTCTTCAGCAGTCCAACTCTCACATCCATACATGACCACAGGAAAAACCATAGCCTTGACTAGACGAACCTTTGTTGGCAAAGTAATGGCTCTGCTTTTGAATATGCTATCTAGGTTGGTCATAACTTTCCTTCCAAGGAGTAAGCGTCTTTTAATTTCATGGCTGCAGTCACCATCTGTAGTGATTTTGGAGCCCAGAAAAATAAAGTCTGACACTGTTTCCACTGTTTCTCCATCTATTTCCCATGAAGTGGTGGGACTGGGTGCCATGATCTTCGTTTTCTGAATGTTGAGCTTTAAGCCAACTTTTTCACTCTCCACTTTCACTTTCATCAAGAGGCTTTTGAGTTCCTCTTCACTTTCTGCCATAAGGTGTCATCTGCATATCTGAGGTTATTGATATTTGATATTTCTCCCGGCAATCTTGATTCCAACTTGTGCTTCTTCCAGTCCAGCATTTCTCATGATGTACTCTGCATATAAGTTAAATAAATAGGGTGACAATATACAGCCTTGACGAACTCCTTTTCCTATTTGGAACCAGTCTGTTGTTCCATGTCCAGTTCTAACTGTTGCTTCCTGACCCGCATACAAATTTCTCAAGAGGCAGATCAGGTGGTCTGGTATTCCCATCTCTTTCAGAATTTTCAACAATTTATTGTGATCCACACAGTCAAAGGCTTTTACATAGTCAATAAAGCAGAAATAGATGTTTTTCTGGACTCTCTTGCTTTTTCTATGATGCAGCGGATGTTGGCAATTTGATCTCTGGTTCCTCTGCCTTTTCTAAAACCAGCTTGAACATCAGGAAGTTCACGGTTCACATATTCACATATTGCTGAAGCCTGGCTTGGAGAATTTTGAGCATTACTTTACTAAACCCAAGTAAGACAGTAGGTGTTTCAAGAGGGCAGCAGAGGGCAAACACACTGAAACCATACTCACAGAAAACTAGTCAGTCTAATCACACTAGGACCACAGCCTTGTCTAACTCAATGAAACTAAGCCATGTCCATGGGGCAACCCAAGACGGGCTGGTCATGGTGAAGAGGTCTGACAGAATGTGGTCCACTGGAGAAGGGAATGGCAAACCTCTTCAGTATTCTTGCCTTGAGAACCCCATGAACAGTATGAAAAGGCAAAATGATAGAATACTGAAAGAGGAACTCCCCAGGTCAGCAGGTGCCCAATATGCTACTGGAGATCAGTGGAGAAATAACTCCAGAAAGAATGAAGGGATGGAGCCAAAGCAAAAACAATACCCAGCTGTGGATGTGACTGGTGATAGAAGCAAGGTCCGATGCTGTAAAGAGCAATATTGCATAGGAAACTGGAATGTCAGGTCCATGAATCAAGGCAAATTGGAAGTGGTCAAACAAGAGATGGCAATAGTGAATGTCAACATTCTAGGAATCAGCAAACTGAAATGGACTGGAATGGGTGAATTTAACTCAGATGGCCATTATATCTACTACTGCGGGCAGGAATCCCTCAGAAGAAATGGAGTAGCCATCATGGTCAACAAAAGAGTCCATAATGCAGTACTTGGATGCAATCTCAAAAATGACAGAATGATCTCTGTTCATTTCCAAGGCAAACCATTCACTATCACAGTAATCCAAGTCTATGCCCCAACCAGTAATGCTGAAGAAGCTGAAGTTGAACGGTTCTATGAAGATCTACAAGACCTTTTAGAACTAACACCCAAAAAATATGTCCTTTTCATTATAGGGGACTAGAATGCAAAAGTAGGAAGTCAAGAAACACCTGGAGTAACAGGCAGATTTGGCCTTGGAATATGGAATGAAGCAGGGCAAAGACTGATAGAGTTTTGCCACGAAAATGCACTGGTCATAACAAACACCCTCTTCCAACAACACAAGAGAAGACTCTATACATGGACATCACCAGATGGTCAACACCAAAATCAGATCGATTATATTCTTTGCAGCCAAAGATGGAGAAGCTCTATACAGTCAGCAAAAACAAGACCAGGAGCTGACTGTGGCTCAGACCATGAACTCCTTATTGCCAAATTCAGACTTAAATTGAAGAAAGTAGGGAAAACCGCTAGACCATTCAAGTATGACCTAAATCAAATCCCTTATGATTATACAGTGGAAGTGAGAAATAGATTTAAGGACCTAGATCTGATAGATAGAGTGCCTGATGAACTATGGACTGAGGTTTGTGACATTGTACAGGAGACAGGGATCAAGACCATTCCCATGGAAAAAAAAAAAAAAAATATATACACACACACACACACACACACACACACACACACACACACACACATATATATACATATACATATACACACCTTCTCCATGCCTCTGCATTACCTGGGCCAACCTCTCTCTCCAGTGTCATTCCACACTGCTCACCTGTGATAAAATATGGTCTGGCCACACCAATCTTCCTTACTGACCTCAGCTTCCCTACCCTGCCATGTTTGTGTAATCTTTTCCCTCTCTTGACTAGGTCATTACTGGATGCTTGGGGCTGGTGCACTGGGACGACCCAGAGGGATGGAATGGGGAGAGAGGAGGGAGGAGGGTTCAGGATGGGGAACACATGTATACCTGTGGCAGATTCATTTTGATATTTGGCAAAACTAATACAATTATGTAAAGTTTAAAAAAAAAAATATCAGCAAAACTTCCCCTTTTCAGGGAAACATACCTGCCAGACCAACCTGGTGCTCCAGGTTCTTTACTCTCAAAGACATGTTTGATTTTCCTTTCAAATCTGTTATCAACATTTGTTACTAGTATATTTTATTTCTGAGATTATTTAATTACTGATCTTTAAACTCACCATTGTATCCTCCTGGAATATACAACATTCTATTGGTCTATAAGCTCCATGTCTCTCTAGTTTACCTCTACAGTGCCCTGCCCAATACATATTTGTTAAATACATTTAAGTTTGGGCTTATCAAGCCTACCTTCCCTGCCCCTCTGGGTCATTGGGTTCATCCAACTAGGTTAACTGGAGGTTTGTAAAATAGCAGGACTGGAGGTGGCCTCATCTAGTCACCACCCCTACTTTGTATAACAAATGGGGAAACAACACCTAAGGCTAAATTGCCAAAGATCAGCTATAAGCTTATGGAAAATCAGGTCTTTGGTTTCCCAGTTCTCAGTTATTTCAAGAAATCACATCATCCTTTCTCCTTTCTCCTATTTTCTTATCACCATTTTTTGGACTGACATTCTTTCTCCGTTTTATAATCTAGTATTGGTTTAAAAGTAGAACCTTATCTTATCAGGTAAAATATGGCTATTATTAAGGACTGTCAATCAGGATATATCTATCCAAGCAACAGGAATTGGAAAACTTAGGACAGTTTGACTTCAAACAGTGATCATCAGATATTTTAACTCATATATGGAACCTGTTGAACATTTTAGCTCCATGGTTTTAACAAAAAGATGATTTTCAGTCTATTTTCATTAATACAAAAGCATTCATCATAATTATGTCCATATTAAAGAATGTATATCAAGAAGGAATTTAGGAGAGCAAACCCATTAAGCTTATTTAATTCCTTCATCAGTTTTCCAACAGTATTCATAAACCATGTCTGCCCATTGTAAAAGTCTTTCTTGAAATTGGTACCTGTAACAGTAGTCCTCTTCCATGTACAACAAAAAAGTTGATTTGTCATATATTTCTTGATCTTCAATGTTACTAATTATATCTTCTATCATTGTAATTTTTTCTTTTGTGTCTCACATTTCTCTCAAGTCCAATTTTCTGCAATCTAAATTTTTCTTCTAGTATTTAATCCATGTCTGTTTTCAACATGTACAGATTTAGGCACTTTAATGTTTATTATTTTTATAAAATTGAATTTGCTTTAGATCAATAAAGAGTTACAAACCAGGTTTTTATTTTAGTTAGTCTCATCTACAATAAATTTTTCTCTCTACCATTTATCTCTTACGATCTATTTTCTGGTGATTATTTCTACTAATTAATTGCAGTTTAAATTAGACAAATGTCTCTCTCCTTTAATTTGCCTTTTTCTTTAAATACTGAGATATTTTTAGCATTTCTCTTTGGTATTCCATTCCAGGGCCGGGCACACTGGTAAAGAATCCACCTGCCAATGCAGGAGACAGAAGATACTTAGATTCGATCACTGGTCCTGGAAGATACCCTGGAGAAGGGAATGGGAACCCACTCCAATATTCTTGCCTTGAGAATTCCATGGACAGAGGAGACTGACAGGCTACTGTCCATAGGGTTGCAAAGAGTTAGACACAACTGAGCGTGCACGCGCGCGCGCGCACACACACACACACACACACTCTGTCTCTCTCTCTCTCTCTCTCTCTCTCTCTCTCTCTCTCTCTCTCTCTCTCCCCACCCAGGGTTGCTCTGTTTTCCTGGTAGGAAATGAAGGTGATTAAAGACAGTCTTCTGTTTAGATTAGATTGTTACCTTATAAAATTTTCAATTTGGGGAGAAAACAGTTTAGCTCTGACACTTCTTATCCCACCCCTCATTTTATAGTGAAGGAAATCAAGGGCCACAGAGGGTTATGGGATTTCCCAGCATTACAGAGATAGGACTGGATTTCAGGTCTCTTGACATACAGAACACTTTGAGGGAAAAGCATGACTAAACTCGGCTCTGAACTTAAGGATACTTTCCAGAGAAGGGAAGCTGGCTTTTTTGTTGCTATGGCAACAAAGTGCATTAGAGACTTTTTTTTTTTTTTTTTTGGTGAGTTTACCCCCTACCTGTGCTAGTAGGAAAAAAGAGCCATTGAGCTGATCTTTATGATGATTCAAAACACTTTAGAAAGATCCTGTCACATGCTCTATAAGTTCCTGATTGATTGTGTGGAATTAAGTTATTGGGCAGAGAACCAGCTAATGGAAACACATTGATGAAATCATTTTTGAGGGATATTAAATGGAACTTAAAATAAAACTGAAATGGCTTTATGGATTTTTCACTCAAACTGTTTATGAACATTTATTGCCAGTAAATTATATTGTGTCAAAGAAGGAATCAGTGGGTATGGCTTTAATAGAAACCTTTGTGAAATAATAAACTTGATAATACTTTATTATCTAAGAATGGCTAGAGAGTGGGATGGGGAAATTCCTCCTGATGGATATTGCAGATTGGAAAAGTGAAAAATGATGTGAAAACAAGAAATTGGATAGGACTTGGGGAAAAAAATGGTCTTTTGGAAATGTGTTATCTCATTTCATTGTACATGGGAATTATTTTTAGAAGACAAGTGTTAAGGAATTTAGCAGGTGTTACTTGAGACTATAAACATGGGTGTTTTTTCATGTTTCATAAAAGATGAGCAAGTAGAGAGTTACTTAATCTGCTGATTGAGGGTATACAGTAGGGTCAAGGGCATTGGTTTTGGAGCTGAAATGCTGGAATTCAAATCCTGGCTCTCCCTCTTCATGTACGACCTAGGAAAATTTCTTGACATCTCTGAATCTCACATTGTAGCTTCATAATAGCAGAAATTAATAGTCCTGCTTTCCCAGGGGTTTTTTGATGATCAAATGAAGACAGTTGCAATTGTTTCTAGATTTTAGTACATGCTTTAAGTCTTCATTTTTAAGAGTCATAGAGGACCCAGATAAGAGGAGGAAAGAATAGGGTTCATGGACATTTTCATAAGAGTAGTATTATTTTATTAACTGTCATCTGATGATTGGAGAAGGCAATGGCACCCCACTCCAGTACCCTTGCCTGGAAAATCCCATGGACGGAGGAGCCTGGTAGGCTGCAGTCCATGGGGTCGCTGAGGGTCGGACACGACTGAGCGACTTCACTTTCACTTCTCACTTTCATGCATTGAAGGCGGAAATGGCAACCCACTCCAGTGTTCTTGCCTGGAGAACCCCAGGGACAGAGGAGCCCGGTGGGCTGCCGTCTATGGGGTTGCACAGAGTCGGACACGACTGAAGCGACTTAGCAGCAGCAGCAGCAGCAGCAGCAGCAGCATCTGATGATTGCTATGGACCAGAAATCTCATTTAGTGCCCCAAGATTCCTGGGAGATGAGGGTATTATCAGTATCCCTTCTTTTCAGAGAAGAAAACTGAGTATCAGAGAGATTTATGTCCAAGGTCACTTAGCTAGTGAGAGATTTTGTTACCTCCCCCTGGAAAATCATATACATGAGTCCGTCCTCCAGTGCATATGGGAAATATGGACCCCTGTGGCTGAAGTCCAGCAAAAACAAAATCAAAGGGCATCTGGTTGGACGATGGAAGCTGAAGGAGCTTGAGTGTCATGCCCTTGACTTTGATCCACATCAGACCCTATGAGTCACCCATCTTCTCCACCTATCAGAGCTCAGCCCCTCTGGGTTTTGCTGGCTTGCCTTCAGTGAGTACCACATTGACTGGCACTGAGAAAACAAGACTCTAGGGCACCATGGCTAAATGTGGGTTCTTTAGTCAGATGCCCAGATGTGAAGCCCAGCTCTAGCACTTACTGGCCATAGGACCACGAGCTAAACATGCCTTTAGCCCTAGTTCTCTTATGTACAGGATAAGCAAGTTTCTTGGTCTGTGAAAGAAAATGCAAGCCTTTAGATTGTATTTTACTTTAAAGAAATATTTATATTTAACCCAAATAGCATTCCTTTATAAGCATACTCTTATTTTAGAGGCATAGTTAAAATGCATTAGGTCATGATTGTGGACATTCATTTAATATGTGAGACATGAGGAGTTTTAGAGCTGTAAACTAGTTCTCTTATAGAAGTGGCAGTACTTACTGAAATGAATCCAGTAGAAGTCTTGGAAATCTAAAGTCAGCTCTGGCTGTATTCTCTATTGGACCTTGCCCCTGCCCACACTGAGCTTAGTCTAGTTGAAGAAATGAGATGAGTGTCTCCAAGGTAGACCCCGAACAGTGTGTGCTCAGTACCTCATGAGTGCTGTAGCCATCTTACAAGTATTTGCTGAGCACCTGCACTGTGCCAGATGATGAGGAAATGACACAGAGCAAGACTTATTCCTAGCCAGGAGTGCAGCAGATGCAACTGCAGTCAGCGAGCTGAGGACCCAGGCTCAGCTGTTCAAAGGAGACCATGTTCTTTCTTTCCACAAACACAGAGAATGAGCATCTGTAAGGTACCGGATGTGCTATTGCCACACTATATATGTATATTTAGAAGGGTGGCAGAGCTCAGATCCCCCAGCTACAATAGAGGAATTCCTTCTTGAGCCTAGTCCAGCAAGATGTAAGAAGTAAAGTAGCAGATGAAGTTTTGTTACTGTACTTGACAAGTAAATAGGGTCAGCACAAAGTTTGGACAGGATATAAAATTGGCCCAAGCTTTTGAGGTTCATTGTTCATAAGAGTTTGCCATTCTTTGTTTTGGTCTGAATAAGTCTATGCTATCCTATGTGTGTGTACTGGACACAGTTGCAGAAGGTGCAACATAGATATCTCTTCTTTGGCTTCAAAGGTCTTATAAGATGATGGGCATGAGAAAGAGGTGAAACATGAGTCTTCACAGCATTCTAGTAAAAATTCAAATGATGAAAGCTGTCCATGGGCAGTGTGCATTGCCATGGGAGTGTGTCAGACAATGATGGCTGATTTGGAAATAAGTAATACTCTTTCTTGTTGCAGCTTTCATGGAATTCTTGGTAGAGGAAAAAGAGATTTGAGCTGAAACTAGAGAGTATAGATAATAAATAAATAATTCTCTTCTCCTTATTGAGTCATATAATTGTTCCTTTAAATTACATTATTACATAGAAATATAGACATTTTTAAATAGAGTTCAAATGACTAAGAACTAAGCATCTCTAAGAATGTCAAAGAGAAGTGCCTGTTAACTGCAGTACCAGCAGATGAGAGTTGTTCAGTGACAGGCGAGATGGTGCTGAGGTGGCTGAGGGCATGGTCTTGGGTTTCAGACAGCCCAGAGCTGCCTTCTGATGTGTCAGTCAGTGTCCTGTTCTGCAAACCTGTTTTATCTACTTGGCAGCCTCCACATCGCCCCTCAAAAGATCCCAAAAATGCCAGAGATGGAAAATGGATGTTCTGTAAAACCTAATATAACACACACGTAACAAAAGCTACATTGTAATTTGTAATCTACCCCATTCTTATTCAGTCACTGCATCAGTCAGAGTTCTTTAGAGAAACAGAACCAATAACGTCTGTATAGAGAAAGAGACTTGTAAGAAGTCGGCTCACACTTACAGAGGTTAAGAAGTCCCACAGTCAGTGTCTGTTAAATGGGAGACTTGAGGAAGGCCAGTGGTGTGGTTTAGGGATGTTAGTGGTGTCAATTCCAGTCTAGGTCTGAGGGTCTGAGAACCAGGATCACTGACAGCAGATCAATGTTCCCGCTCATAGGGTCAGGCAGGAAGGGCTGAACACTTCCTGCTTCCACTTTGTTGTATTCGGACCCTCATCTGATAGGACGATGCCTACCCATATTGGAGAGGGCAGACTACTTTACTCAGCCCACCTATTCAAATGCTACTCCTAATCACATCTGGAAATTCCCTCACAGACACATCCAGAAATAATGTTTAGTCAAATATCTGGACATCTTTGATCTGGTCAAGTTGACACATAAAATTAAGCATCACAGTTATTAAGAACACAATAAAGCTTCAATCACAAGAGCAAAATAAACAATATATACATAATAAAACTGAACATTCTTATGAAAATTTATACCAAAAATTGAATTTAATGGGGCTGTGGATACATTTTGATATATTTGAAATGATGTGATTTGGGATCTTAGAAAGTAAAAGTGTCTATGGACAGTGAAAGATCTTAAATGTCCCCACATGAAGTGCCCCTATGCCATTTGGAACTGTAAATTTTATTCTTGTTGTAGTGAATAAATTATATATATTTATATATATATATATATGTGTATATATATGACAGTAGCAATGTGGTAGTTACTCAAAAATGTTAGCTGAGGATGGTAGTTATTATTCACAGAATAATGTTATTAATCTTATTAATAATAATATTCATCAGAATATTCTTTTAATGACCCTATATAGTATTATGGAAGAAAAAAATTTTCTCATTTTGCTTGTGGTCGTTTACACCTATCAAATAAATGTTTCCATAGTTGCTACAAAAGCCAGGAAATCAATTCATTGTCATAGACTCATTAGTATGTGTCAGAATAAACCTGGATTTGGAATAATAGTGGTTAATGGAGGATTTGTACACATTATAACAGTGCAAGAGGATTCCTGAAATTCACACATGAATGCAAGATATTATTCTACTCCTTCTTACAGTATCAAAGAAGTACACTGAACATATAAAAGTAAACACCTTTACTTCAGAGTACAGGATACTGCCTAAGGTTAATTGAAAAACAAATATCCGGTGCAATTGTCTGTGATAAACTGAGGCTTAAATGATTTGAAGACACTTTGAGAGTGGAAAAATCAGATAATCACAATCTTTATGGCTGGAAAGATTCAACTGGTGTTGACAAATTGTAAAGATAAAAGCTTATGGCAAAATCAAGAGCTAAATGTCTAGATTGGGTTGGGAATCAATATTAATACTCAAATTGTAAAAGTGCTGAACTTTAAATGATCTCTCATAGTGTTCTCTTTTGTTTAAGATTTCAAGATAATAGTGTAGAACTTGATTGCTGAAAAATATTGGCTTAATTTTCATTAGGCAAATTCCTTATAGTCTTACAGTATTCTCCACCATCTAACCCACTGCTTAGTTGTTATATGTGTTATGTGATTTGTGCCCTGTGCTGCAGTAACAGAGTTCCAGTTGCTGGTTTTCAAAACACTTTCAGCTGGACAACTGTTAATATTTTATGAGAGACAAGATTCAGACTATGCCATTTCTAGGCATCTTTTTTTTTAAGTCGACATGGTATTTGCCTCATGACCTTACTCTGATCTCAGCAAGAACACATTCAAAAGAAGTTACTAGTTTTTTCAAAGACTGCTTGCATGAGTTGATTCAATGCTCTCCTAGCACAGAGACATGCCCTAGAGCCAGTGGCAGATACGTGTGTATTGGTTTGTATAAAGGATTCACCGCATTTAACTCTATTCATTGTGCTGACCCATCCAACACTCCAACCTCTGTTTGCTTTTTTCTTTTGTTTGCAGGAGCAGAGGGCACAGTGTTCCCTAAATCTATAGAGACACCTAATGTCAGGGCAGATCCCTTCAAGGAACTAAGGTAAACTTATGACTATGGTTTGCATTGATTAAGTGGCTATTTGCTCTCTCTGTACAACTGATTGATGATCCATTTTAAATACCTATGATGTCATAGTGTCATGAGTATATAAACTGGGAGAGGTTATAAAGGATGTGAAGATAAGTTACAACCAAGAGAAAATTTTTTCTGAGTACTTAAAGTTGAGAGTTTGGAGGAAGAGGTTGCCAGTCTTGTAATAAGATTTAAGATTCATTCATTTGCAATGCTTATTTCATGATGTATTTTGTGATATGATAATCCTCTCATATTAGAGAACTAGTCAGTAATTGGTGCTAATCAGCCCAAAGAAGTGTGGTGTTTAAAAGAAGCTGAATAGTAAATACAATACTTTTTTTCTTTACATATATATATATAAAACACAAGCTATTTTCTGGAATGATTTGGTGCTAGGACTGGGTTCTGTGGATATTCCATATACTGGTGTTAATCAGATATCCATAAGCATGCTGCTTTTAGCAGAAAAGGGCTCTGCAGAGCCATGTACTTATGGCAAACAACTATGGAAAACAAAAAGAACGATAGACATACAGATGGACAAAGAGAGAGAGAGAGAGCTATAACCTAAAAACCATTCCTACCACCCAAGAGCTACCCCCACCCCTCCTAAAGAAACACGTATAAAATGGTATGATGATACAAATATAACTTTAAGTTTCACTGTGGGCTCAGGTTGTTGTTTAGTCACAAAATTGTGTCTGACTCTTTGTGACCTCATGGACTGTGGCATGCCAGGCTCCTCTGTCCTCCTCTAACTCCCACAGTTTGCCAAGATTCATGTCCATTGAGTCAGTGATGCTATCTCACCATATAATCCTCTGCTGCCCCTTTCTCCTTTTACCTTCAACCTTTTCCATTATCAGGGTCTTTTCCAATGAGTCAGCTCTTCGCATCAGGTGGCCGAAGTATTGGAGCTTCCGCTTCAGCAACAGTCCTTCCAATGAGTATTGAGGGTAGATTTTCTTTAGGATTGACTAGTTTGATCTCTTTGCTGTCAAAGGGACTCTCAAAAGTCTTCTCCAGCCCCATGGACTTATAGCCATGAAGAATTCAGTGAATATCAGCTTTCTTCATTTCTCATATTTCTTTTAATTAAGACCAGTCATAAATCACCATAAAGAGCCCTGAATAACTCTCTCATAAAGACATCAACTATAAGCAAATATACTGTGTTGCACAAGTCACATCTTCTCTTTGACAACCAATCCCACGATCTCTATTTTGCTAAAACAGCAGCAGCCGCATTGGAGCAGGTGTTTCCTGAAACAGAAATACATCCTCAGTAAGTGGAGAATATATCACCTCATTACAAAACCATAGCATTCTTGCCAAGCCTGTGAGTCTTTATGAATATAGGGAAATAAATCAGGCCAATGGAAGAGGATAATCGGTGGGAAGTGAGAACCTTTTCTTAACAAAATCTCATGTACTATGGGCTGTATTTTTTAAATTACACACCACACTGCAACATTTTACGTTTTACTGGAATAACTTTTCAGCAGGGCTTCTAGAGGCCAGAAGTTGCCTGACTCTGTGTTGATGAGATCCTGTGTTTCATGTTAATGTGCTAAAGCTAGAATCTTTTGAGCAAATGCACCCCCAAAACCCTGCATTTTAGAACTCTAAGGGAGCTCATTCTCTGAAAATGCACAGAATCCTTTTGGCTATAATGTAAGAACTCTTTCAACCAAACTAATGGGTGGCCCAGTTCCCTTTTCTTCACAGTCCTCTTTAGGAGAGGGGAGTTTTATTTGAGGAGGGGGTTGGAAGTTTTGTCTGTCTGTTTTTTACACAACTACTGACTAATTTGCAGTGATCAGCCCAAAGATAAGTGCTGTCTAAAAGAAGCTGAACTCTAAATATCATACAGACTTTTTCTATGCAACAAACTATTACTGGAAGACTTAGGAAATAGGGATTTAGGCTAATTTTGCTTTAAACAGAAAAATAAACCTTCTATAGTTAAAAACAAACACAATCATACCAAACAACTAAAAGACAACTATATCTGAGCATCAGCCCACTGTAGAGATCCATATCCTGAAGAACTGAGGACAGAGTGTTTGCTCCTACGAAGATGTGGATGCACTTCCTGTCCTCTGCACACAACCTCTGGAAACCTTGACATTTGACTTAAAAAAATTAAACTTCTAAAATTTACAAGTAAACATAAGTTTAGTGCAATGAAATAAAAATTTTCAGGACATTGTTGCTTTTCATCATTTATTCTAAAATGATAAGCATATTCTATAGTGGCCAGAAATAACATTTTGTTACAGGAAGCATAAAAAGACTTCTTTACTATGTATCCCTAAAACTGGTCTTTTTTTTGCCGCTATTTAGGTTGTGTTGATGCGAAATAGCTTGAACTGAATCAGGAGGCTATAATGTGATCACTTGGCCCCTCTGTCCTTCTGGAAGTTTTTTATTTATTTATTTTTTTAATGACACTTTGTGGCAGAACCTCTGACCAATTGAAAGGATAATCAGATAGATTAACCCAGACCAGTGTGTCTGTGAATGTTTCACATTTTCCATCTAATGGTGCTGCATTTTTACTCCCAGTTATTGACTGGTATTGACTTTGGATGTTGAGTAAATAGGTAATGAACTGGCTAACTAAGTCTTCTGACCTCTGGCTTTAAAGTTGGGTCAGTTTTACTGACCTAACACTGGTGTGTTTTCTGGTTATAGAAAAGTAGAGTGATCTAAGGGAATTCCCTGGACTTGTATCAGCAGGTCACACTGTGAACTGTTCAGGTGAAACAGAAACAGTCACTCCTTAGTGGCAGCTGGATAGAGGGGAAAGAGCCCTGAGCTGAGAGTCAGGTACCTACTGTGAGCCTGCAGTGTGGCCTTGAGCTAATTTTAGAACTCTGCTGTCCCTAAAAAGCTAGGTTACTTCTTGCTTCAAATGTCTAATCTCTTTACATTATTTTTCATTTTTTTAATAAATAGCTTTAAATTTAAAGAAGAGTTGCAAAATTCATGGAAATGATTCAATTCACATGCACCCTTCACCTGATAGTCCTCTAATGATAACATCTAACATACTCATGATAAATTTATCACAACTATGAAATTAATATTGTTACCTTGTTCAGTTATTAAATCATGCCTGACTGTTTGTGATCTCATGGACTGCAGCACACCAGGCTTCCCGGTCCTTCACTATATCCCGGAGTTTGCTCAAACTCATGTCCATTGAGTCGGTGATGCCATCCAACCATCTCATCCTCTGTCGCCCCCTTCTCCTCCTGCCCTCAATCTTTCCCAGCCACAGGGTCTTTTCCAATGAGTGGCCAAAGTATTGGAGTTTCAGCATCAGTCGTTCCAATGAATATTTAGAGTTGGGTCAGTTGGTGTCCTTTAGGATTGACTGGTTTTATCTCCTTGCAGTTCAAAGGACTCTCAAGAGTCTTCTGCACCATAGTTCGAAAGCATCAGTTCTTCAGTGCTCAGCTTTCTTTATGGACCAACTCTCACATATGAACATGACTACTAGAAAAACCATAGCTTTGACTAAAGGGACTTTGTGGGCAAAGTGATGTCTCTGCTTTTTAATATACTATCTACATTTGTCATAGCTTTTTTTCCAGTGAGCAAATGTCTTTTCATTTCATGGTTGCAGTCATCATGCACAGTGATTTTGGAGCCCAAGAAAATTAAATCTGCCACTGTTTATATTTTTTCCCTCCATCTATTTGCCACAAAGTGATCGGATCAGATGCCATGATCTTAGTTTTATGATATTGAGTTTTAAACCAGCTTTTTTACTTCCTCTATCACCTTCATCAAGAGGCTCTTTAGTTTCTTTGCTTTCTGCCATTTGGGTAGTATCATCTGCATATCTGAGGTTATTGATATTTCTCCTGGCAATCTTGATTCCAGCTTGTGATTCATCAAGTCTGGCATTTTGCACGATGTACTCTGCATAGAAATTAAATAATCAGAGTGACAGCATACAGCCTTAATGTACTCCTTTCCCAATTTTGAACCAGTTCGTTGTTCCATGTCCAGTTCTAACTGTTGGTTCTTAACCTGCATACAGGTTTCTCAGGAGCCAGGTAATCTGGTCTAGTATTCCCTTCTCTTTAAGAATTTTCCACAGTTTCTTGTGATCCACACAATCAAAGGTTTTAGCATAGTCACAGAAGCAGAAGTAGTTGTTTTTTTCTGAAATTCTCTTGCTTTTTCTATGAGCCTACAGACATTGGCAGTTTGATCTCTAGTTCCTATGCCTTTTCTAAATCTGACTTGTACATCTGGAAGTTCTCGGTTCACGTACTGATGAAGCCTAGCTTGAACTATTTTGAGCATTATCTTGCTAACATGTGAAATGAGTGCAATTGTGTGGTAGTTTGAACATTCTTTGTCATTGCCTTTCTTTGGGATTGGAATGAAAACTGACTTTTTCCAGCCTTGTGGCCTCGGCTGAGTTTTCCAAATTTGCTGGCATATTGAGTGCAGCACTTTCACAGCATCATCTTTTACTATTTGAAATAGCTAGAATCCCATCAACTCCACTAGCTATGTTTGTAGTACTGCTTCCTAAGGCCCCTTGACTTCACACTCGAGGATGTCTGGCTCTAGGTGAGTTATCACACCATCATGGTCATCCTGATCATTAGGACTCTTTTGAACAGTTCTGTGTATTATTCTTGACACTTCTTCTTAAATCTCTTCTTCTTCTGTTAGGTCCTTGCCACTTCTGTCCTTTACTGTACTCATCTTTGCATGAAATGTTCCCTTGGTATCTCCAATTTTCTTTAAGAGATCTCTAGACTTTCCCATTCTATTGTTTTCCTCCATTTCTTTGCATTGTTCAGTTAAGAAGGCTCTTTGTCTCTTCTTGCTATTTTTGAAACTCTATATTCACTTATGTATATCTTTCCGTTTCTCCTTTGCCTTTAGCATCTCTTCTTTTCTCATCTGTTCGTAAGGCCTCTTCAGAAAACTATTTTTCCTTCTTGCATTTCTTTTTCTTGGGGATGCTTTTGATCACCACCTCCTGTACAGTGTTACAAATCTCTGTCCATAGTTTTCAGGTGCTCTGTCTATCAGATCTAATCTCTTGAATCTATTTGTCATTTCCACTGTATAATCACAAGGGATTTGATTTACATCATACATGAATGGCCCAGAGGTTTTCTCTACTTTCTTCAATTTGAGTCTGAATTTTGCAGTTAGAAGCAGTAAGAAGATCATGATCATGAAATTAACATTGTATGCATATAATCTTATTTTATATAAGATTTGTTTAAAAGGATGCAGTCACCTGAATGTCTTACAGATTGAGAAATACACACAAAGGATTTTAACAGAAAATTTGTTTGTGGGGATGTGAGTTAGTGTGTCTTTAGAACTCCCACTGCAGTTCAATTGGAATGTTTCTAATAAGAATTTTTGTTCTCTTCTTTAAAAATAACATTCTATGCCCAGATTTTCTTGGTCTTGTTAATGGGAAACAAACTGAATTAAAAGGTCACAGTTTTATTTATACTTAGATTGACTTCTCAGATAAACAAGTAAAACTGAAATATCCATCCAGTGTTTCCCAGCTCCCCAGCCAATCAAACATGGAAAAAAAAAAAAAATCGAACTATTTTAGATACCTTTTCTGTTGGGATAATGTTTGTTTCCTCAGACCCCTTTCTTGGCTGTTGGAGAGTTTTTGTTTTATTTTGTTTGGTCTATTGTTTGTTTGTTTGCTTGTTTGTAAATAAGAGGCAGATTTTAGGCCTCTGACATTTCTTCCGATAAGCTCTCAAATCTCAGCTACAGGAATGGGAGCTTCCTCCCTGCTAGAGTTTTTCACTGCTTTTCTTTCCATACTTACTGTGGGACTTTTCTTCTGTGGAGCACAGGCTCTAGGCACATAGGCTTTAGTGGCTGTGACCTGTGGGCTCGTAGTGTGGGCTTAGTAGCTGTGGCACCAGATTCAGTTGCTCCGCGGCGTGTGGAATCTTCCCAGACCAGGGATCAAATCTGAGTCCCCTGCATTGGCAGGCAGATACCTATCCACTGTCCCACCAGAGAAGTCTGCCCATTTTCTGATGGGGATTTCTTTTTTATATAGAACTATATGTGCTCTGTATATTTTGGACATGAATCCCTTGTCGGTCACTTTGTTTGCAAATATTTTCTCCCATTCTGTGGGTTGTCTTTTTAGTTTGTTCATACCAAATGTTTTTTTTAACACTTTATTAAGAATCAAGGCATGTGCTAAATACTCTGAATGTAGAGCTAAATGCATACTCAAATAATTTATAGTTAAGGAATAAAATGGAAAGGAACTTCAAATTACTAGGTAATAAGATCTAGGGTAGGTATATGAACCAAATCAGAGGAAACACAGAGAATGACAAAACCTACCTAAATGAGTTAAATAAGCTTCACAAAGGAAATAACATTTTAGTTCCGAGAATAAAAAAAAAAAAAGCAGAAATACATCTCAAAAATCAAAAAGTGTGGTTCTCTACAGCCTTTTAATATAGGGGAAAGTATCCCAACCTATTTCTCTAGCTCCCAAGAATGTTACTGTGTTATTTACAAACATAAGGGACTGTAATTTCCTTATAATACTATGTTCTTTAAAAAATTGCATGAATGCAGTTTCAAATATGGTCACAAAAGACTGAAAATTTTACAAGCTTCAACAGTATTTAATTGAATTCAGAAATGAAAGTTTCAGTGACAGCAAACCCATTCTACAGTCCCAAGTATGGTGGTGTTTTGTTACTGTTAATTTTTTTCCATGATATTACCAGAATTTTAATGATAAACTGAAAAATTATAAAATACATCTATGGCTCCAAATAATGCACTTAACCAAAGTGAAACTGAAAGTCCCTCAGTCATGTCCGACTCTTTGAGACCCCATGGACCATACAGTTCATGGAATTCTCCTGGCCAGGATACTGGAGTGGGTATCCTGTATCCTGTATCCTGTATCCAGTATCCTGGAGGATACTGGAGCCTTTCCCTTCTCCAGGGGATCTTCCCAACCCAGGGATCAAACCCAGGTCTTCCGCATTGCAGGTGGATTCTTTACCCGCTGAGCCATAAGGGAAGCCACTTTTTTTTTTTTTTTTTTTTTAACCAGGTAAGTACTAAATCTGACTCCTTTGGAAATGTGTGAATTTAAAGTTTGTGTGTCTCATTGGGAAACAAGGATTAGCAAAGCTTCCACAAGTTGACAAAAATGAACTGATTTTTCTTTAGTTGTATTTTTAAATGTCTATAGCCAGCTAAGTATTTATTGGCTCTCAGTGGTTTATAAATTTAAGTGACAAGAACAGTCTGTCAGAGCTTTAGGGTTCATTTAATTAGAGGCTTGGCAATCCTCTTCCCTTCTTTGTCCTCTTCAAAATTCACAATACCAAAAATAATTGGTCAACAGTCTGATTTAAAAAAATATATACACACACAGGTAAAGGGAAAGAAACACACACACTGAGACAAAGACAGAAATGCAAAGAAAGAGCTGGAGGGAGTGGGGAGAGGAACAAAGAGGTAAGAAGCTGTGTATTGAGCTTTCAGCTATGGTGCATGGTCAATGGGGGAATACCATTATGGAGGAAATTTTTATATTTTTTCCTTTTAAACATTTTGCATACATGTTCTGTAATTTTCTTTATTTCTTATTCCCTCTCTTCTACCCCCTAACTTCATATACTTAGACTAATTTTTATAGTTCTGTTTTGCATGTATTAGATTTAGAATTATTCAATCATATAGCACAAATATTGAAGTGAATCAAAAGAGAAATGAAAAAAATTATAATAGGCCAGATAATAGCACAGTTACTTATTCCAGGGCCGTACAATATAGAATAAGGATGAAATAGTGTCCCTGTTGGTCAAGAGCCTGTGCTTTTTCTTTTTTCAACTTTTTATTTTGTTTTGGAGGATAGCCAATTAGCAGTGTTGTGATAGTTTCTGGTGGACAGCAAAGGAACTCAGCCATACATATACCTGTATCCATTCTCCCCCAAAATCCCCTCCCATCCAGGCTGCCACATAACACTGAACAGAGGTCTCTGTGCTATACAATAGGTCCTTGTTGGTTATCCATTTTAAATATAGCAATGTGTACATATCCATCCCTTTCCCTATCCTTTCCCCTGAAGAGCTTGTGCTTTGAATTTGGCCCCTATGTTTGTCTGCTTTGTGAACTTAGACAAGTGTCTTGAGTTCTCCTAGCCCCAGTTCCTCCAATGGAGGAAAAGTTCAGTGAATACTATTTTGATACATGTTAGCTATTTGGAGAACCCTCAAGAAGCTCTCTCTCATAGGGGTGCAAGAACTCAGATGGAAGTTTCCAGAGTTTAATATTTCTTCAACCCATAAAAAGTTTCCATCAAGTCATGGTGACCAGCAATTATTTCTCGAAGACAAAAGCAAAAAACTATTGAGTATTTCCATCTACTATCAACAGCATTTTATATAAGAAAAGGATGTAAGAAGACAGAATAAAAGACGGTCTCATAATTGAATACAGGACAATCTCAATTAACTATATTAACATGTCATTGTATTTTCTCCATTTTGCCAAAAATGCTTGTGACTACCTTACAACTCTTCTCTTCACACATTTCATAGTGCATGCCAAGAAAAATAAGATCTGAGAGCCACAGGCCAGGGCTTAATGAGGTCCACTTGACTTTAATACTGTTTGGTTTAAAATCATAAAACTAATACAGCTTGCACATCTTCAAGACGAGTCAGTATATATATATGTCCCTTTTCTTCCTCACTTTCTCTTCCTCCTATATTCCAACATCCAATCATTATTCTAGTTTATTCCTGTTAGTATCAGTACTAGAGTTTTAATTCTTCTATATATATTTCCCTTTTCCTCTTTATGCCCAGTCTTTCTCCAGTTACCCTTTTCACCATGTTTCTCCTAGAATATGTAAGGAGAACAACAAGAGGTAAAGGATAGGAGATACTTAAGGTATCTTCACCTTTCCTTTTGCCTTGTTTATCAACAGTTTCATTTCTGTGATAAATAGTCCATCTTAAAGATATTAAACCCATGAGTCTGTGTTCATCTGCTCACTACATTATGATTCTATCATTAGAGGCCAGAGAATGATAGATGGCAGATGACATCACAGGGTAAACTGAGGCTCAGACATAGATGAGTCCCATTCAGACAGGAAGAAGAAGAGGAAAGTTCATCTCTTCTGGTCTTTGGTGAATTGTGGGAAGAAGATAGGAAATGTACAAAAAGCAGGTGGTGAAATATGTGTCCTGATGACCTTTCTTTCGTGAGTCAAGGAGGGAAGAAACCAAGTAGGGTTTATGGAAAGTCAAGGCAATGGCACCCCACTCCAGTACTCTTGCCTGGAAAAATCCCATGGATGGAGGAGCCTGGTGGGCTGCAGTCCATGGGGTCGCTGAGGGTCAAACACAACTGAGCAACTTCACTTTCACTTTTCACTTGCATGCATTGGAGAAGGAAATGGCAACCCACTCCAGTGTTCTTGCCTGGAGAATCTCAGGGACAGGGGAGCCTGGTGGGCTGCCGTCTATGGGGTCACACAGAGTTGGACATGACTGAAGTGACTTAGCAGTAGCAGCATGGAAAGTCAAAACCAGAGGGTCATTGTGCATTTTCATTTGGGGTTCCAGGAGGAAACCAACTTGTAAGGCGATCCCATAACCCACTGGAAAGAGATGAAAAGGGGACCTAGGTCAGCAATCTGGAATCTCATTTAGTTCCAGGGGTGGTAGGTGGGGGAAAGGCAGTTTGTAGAAGTGTTTATGTAGTGTTGTGTCAAGGAATGCACTTGGCTAACTGATGATGTGAGCTGGCTGGTCCTGGGGAGCAGCACTGCAGTGGGGCTGAGAGCACCAAAGAAGACATTCCAGTTTGGCACAGTGGGATACCTGCCCAGATCTCAGGGTCTACCAGTACCATTCAGTCCTGGTTCAGTGGGTCCTATGGGAGCCCGGAGAGAGTTTATCCAGTGAGGACTCGGGCATGAAGTTCTAGCCTGTTGCAGATCAAAGCAACATCTCATAGAATCTCAACTTGCTCTGTTCCTGTCACCACATGCTCACATAAGCCCACTTCTGCCATATCCATAATGATATATGAAGGAGGGAGAACAAAATTTAGACTGATTATTTATCCTAATGAGAAAGTTGAAACTTCTCAATTACAGAGAGGATGCCAGAATAGAGTAATTTTTTCCTCAACAATCCAAAAGGATAAGATTGAGAGAAAAATTAAGTCAGGTAAGAACAATAAAGAAATGCCTTTTGTTTTCATGGATGAGCATGGTTTTTTACGTTGGCCAGCTTGCAATACTTGCTTTCTGGGTAGCTCAAACGGTAAAGAATCTGCCTGCAATGTGGAAGACCTAGGTTCGATCCCTGGGTCTGGAAGATAGATCCCTTGGAGAAGGGAATGGCAACCCACTCCAGTATTCTTGCCTGGAGAATCCCATGGACAGAGGAGCCTGGCAGGCTACAGTCCATGGGGTCACAGAGTTGGTTATGACTGAGCGACTAACATTTTCACTTTCAGCTTGCAATACAGGGTATCATGCCAGTCACAAAGTAGCTACATGACTTTACCAAACTTCCCAGGCTATAAGTCTTCCTCTGTGTCTTGTAGGGACCACTAGATATGAGCAAAAGCATCTTTATCTGCAAGTTTTGAGTGAGCGTTGATTAGAATTATGATCTAGATCTGATGCTCTCAACGTGCTTGCCAAGACTGGTCCTGGATTTTTAATCCTTTTAAGTCCATAAAATATGAGAGGAAAGCTTTAATAACCGAAACATGTCACAAGACTTTCTCTCAAAATCATTACTGGACTGTCTACGAAAGCTAGAGTCATCAGTCTTGTGCAGTGAGGCATCTGATCATCCTATAATGGCCAGCCCATTTTTGTCTGAATTTGAGAGGCAGTGTGACATATTATCATTATCTAAGACAAGTGGCTTTCTTTAAAAATTCAAATTCTATCCTTTAACTTTTTAACTTAAGACTATAAAATATGAAAATATGAAAAAAAAGTGTTCAAAAGATAAGACCATAACTGGGAGGGGTATATAAATTTGCACTTTTATCCATGTCATCAGGGCAGGCAGGACATCATGAAGTAAGTGCTAAGCTGTCTGCGTTTTAGAGCAGATTGGGCATGTGTATATATTTGCCAAAATTCCTGAGTTGAGGCTCCCTTCTGCCTCAACACAGAGCATCCTGACTTTATGATTGTTTCTATTTTGATTAAAATGTCAGGAGCTGCCATTTATTATGTAAAGTGTGTGCCAGTAGATTCTTCTATTATTCTTGAAAAACACACAATTACTTCTGAATCTCTCTTTCCTTCCCCCCAGTAGTATTGCCCTGCTGGGTGGAAAGACAGAAAATCTTGTTTAATTACACCCTTCATGATCCTGGCTTGAAGCCAGTCTTGTTTTACTCCAATTATAACCTTTTCAAAACAAAGAGTAATGAGAGTTTAGAGGAACAAACTGACAAATAATTTTTACCTGAAATAAGTTGAGATCTAAGAAGTAAATTAAAAAAACAGAAAACACCAGTCAGTGGATGTCGTATGTTTTCTTAATCTAGAATTTTCCATGGTTTGATAGAATATGCAGTTGACCATTGAACAATGCAGGGGTTAACCTGCAGATAACTTACAGTTGGCTCTCCATATCTGCTTATTCAATCAACCACAGACTGTATGGTTCTATAGTATTTACTAATGAAAAATATCCACAGATAAGTGAACCCATACAGTTCAAACTTGTGTTGTTCAAGAACCAACATAACATAAATAAAACTAAGACCATCTTAGAAAGAACTAAATAAATTTGCCTGACTTCCTGGCCTTGAATTATGTGCCTAGTTGTGCTAAAGGTCACTCCTTTGTCTGCTGTTCTTCAGTGGCTCCCACTGACTTGAAGATAAGCAAAAACATTCACCCACTACCTTAAAGTGGTTGATCTGGCCCCACATGAAGGCTCTAGCCTCTCACCTCGAATTACACTTGCCCCTCCTTCCAGTCCTTTGTTGTATTTGTTTATCCCTCTGCAAAGACCTTCACTGCCCCAGGGAAATAAGAATAGTGTAGTGAAAACAGCATCTCTGGTTCCCATAAATACGTGAGCAGCCTCAAGTCACAAGCCTGCTAATCCCTGACAACAGACAGGTGGCACTGAAATAGGACTTGTCTGTACTAACAAGGCAATAAAAATTGAGATAGCAAAGGCCCCTTATGGACGAGGACCCCTTATGACAACCCTTCCCCCCAGAACTGGTGTTATCAAACACAAGTTTGTGTGCCTGCCACACAGTAAGGCCAGACAAATCAAAACATCAGAGTTTGCAGCAGAGAAAGATTTATTGCAGGGCCAAGCAAGGAGAATCGGTGACTCATGCTCAAAAACCCTGAATTCCTTAATGTTTCGGGAAGAGGTTTTTATAGGCAAAATTTGGGATGAGAGAGGCAGGGTGTGTGACTTTCTTCTGATTGATTGGTGGTGAGGTAACAGAGCAGTGCTCTGTGCTCAGCTCCACTTGGGTTGAGGGCCTTACTTCCTGCAGAAGAACTCAAAGATATGTTTAGGTGTGTTCCTTCAGGAGGAGCCAGGACCTTGCCCCACTGCTACACGAGTGTTGGAGGGAGTGGTGTGCCCACAGGGTCCTATTTGGTTTCAGTAACACAACTGAACCAAGAGAATATTGCTTCTTGGATTCACAGTCTATTCAGCTGTTGTCCAGAAGCATGCCTGGACATGCATCCTCTGGCTGGTGGAGACCAGTGGAATATTCTCACTCCTCACAAAGCCAGGCTCTCAAGACATAGAACAGGATGAAAGGAAAATCTTGTACCTATGCTTCTCCTTATGACAAGTAAAACAAAAGACAGAGACAAGAAGAAAAGATGACCATATGGGAGGAAGAGAACCAGTGGAAAACAGGAGTTCCTGTAGTAAATCTTTACCAAACTTGCTATACCCAAGGAACTTATTCACACAAATAGTTTCTCCTTCTAATCTACACTGGAAAAGGAAGAGGCAAGGCATTTTTACTTTCCTCTCTTGACCTAAAGAACACTACAAAGCAAAATTCAGGAGAGCTGACTTTGGTAAACATTCTTAGTTTTCTCCTACTTCTGCCAGTTTTCCAGGATCTCATCTGCAGGCTCTAGAACAAGCATGATATCTCAGAAAGTTCCACCTGGGTTGCCAAAATTGTGGGAAGGGAAAAGTAATTTTCCCTCTATAAGTTCTTGGCTCAGACACCCTGGTAATGAAAGATTAATATGGGGAAAAAAAAAAGTTTAATGACATGTGTACTTCCTGTATACATGGGAGGTAGCCAGAAAAACTGAGTAACTCCCTAAAATGGCCCAAGCCAACACCTTAAATATCATCTCTAGCTAAAAACAAAAGGTTTGGATGAGGAGTGCACGGGAGGCCAGTTATGGAATATTATCAGGAAAAGCACAGTAAACAAAGGTAGGGTTTTATGCAGATTTGTCATTGCCTTCTGCATTGATAAGAGTTTCTAGAAATTCAGCCTTCTTTACCTGGTACAGAGAGGGAGACCCCTTTCAAATGGAGATTTTAGTTATAAATGTAAATGTCTCTTTACAGAAAAGTAACATCTGCTTGGTTTTCAGAGCTTCTCCCTCATCTGCTGTTTCTTAAAAATCATCAGCCTAAAATAAGCCTTATGCCAAAGGGATGTATTTTGGAGTGGTATATTCTGCTCCTATTCAGTGTTTTTCTTTATCTTGGTGGATTTGTGCCTTTTTTGGTCCATTTACTGCAGTTGTGTTAGCATTTCCGGAACAAGCAGAGATAGACATATGTGTTGAGTTGGCTGTTGAATCAGAAACCTCCTCAATTTGCAGGCTACAACCATTCTTCCTTTTCTTGGTTTCCTCAACAGTGTCTTAGAAGCTGTACATGCTAGTCTCTTTTCTTGAAACATTCTTCTCTGCTCTTTATGAATCATCCTATTCATTTGCTAACTCTCAGTTTAAACTTCACACACTCTGGCAAAGTCTAGCACACCCCAGGCTTCTACTGGTCTTCCTGTTACAAACGCACATAGCCCCTACTCATCTTTATTTTTGGATGCACTGGCTCAGATATCTTCCACATTTGCCATTGCCCACAAAGGGGTTTAGGTTAGGTGAATCATCACAAATTCATTCCCTCCAAAAGTATGTGCTCAGCCAGCAGAATGATGAGTAACTACCTCTTTTACATTTGTTTGTAAAGGAGAGCCATCAAAGTCTCCTGGAGTCTCTCGTTTTGGCCATATGCTTATTTATCCCATGCCTTTCTTTCTTCTATTCATCCCAAGTCATTTCCAAAGGAGAATAGTCTATTCTTTTTTCTTTCGCAGTTTCAAAATTTTAGATTTCTGTTTTGCCCAAGGTTCTGCTACAGTCACACTCCAGTAGGACTTTGCTTTAGCGTGAAGCCTCCAGCCTGCAATCCCTATTCATTTTCTCAACCATAGTTATCATAATTCATAGAGGAATAAATTCCCCTTTCACCCAGTTCTCTATTTCATGGTTGCTTTCTATTCACAAAGGAAGATGAGTTTCCAGGTCTTTGGATTTTTTTCAAAAACACAACCTGACTCATTAATGATAATTTTCCTTGCCTGGCATCTGAGCTCAGGCGCATTCACTCTGGAATAACAAAGCAGACAAATTTGAAGTCCTTTGACAATCCAAGCACATACCCCTAACCTTGAATAAAAAATAGATGCTAATAAATTCAGGGTCTTAAAGATGTGAATTATAGTCCTTTCACACTTCGTGGCAACTTCATGCTGAAGAAATAGCTTAAAACTTAATTACGATGCTTGTCCCTTCATTAAGTGCAGATGACATTCCTCAGATAGATTTTTGCAATGACATCTGAGGAAGGGGGTTGAGAAACTTATTAGTTATTCATGATGGAGGATATTGACTGTGTACTGATTTAAAGGAATGAGTTGACACCCTTCTTAACATGATGCATCTGTCTGTTCATTTATGGTTCTCCCTGTGGTCTTCATTGAAAGCTCTTTGGGAAATGAAGAAAATGCCCTTCAGCATTTGAATACAGATGTATGTAAAATGTGCATGATGAGTGAGATTACAATGAAGAGCAGGAGGCACTGGGTTCCTGATTACTCACCCCTGCAGATGACGGGGCTGCTCAGTGAGGACCATCTGTGACACACACCACCATAATGGAATAAACATGTCCTACTCTTGCTGCTTGAGGAGTATTACAATGCCTTCAATAATTCAGGGATTCATTCCAAAGTTTAAAGTCAGTTCTTAGTTAATGAAGTATAGAGGGTTTTGCTTCATGTCACATCATAATCTCATAGCTTCAGCCAAGTGGGGATTAAGTTAAGTGAACAGGGGAAGATACAACCCCCTTCCCTCAATATTTGTTGTTGTTCAGTCTCTCTATCGTGTCTGACGCTTAGTGACCCCATGGACTGCACCACACCAGAATTCCTTGTCTGTACCAGGTCCTGGAGTTTGCTCAAACTCATGTCCATTGAGTTGATGATGCAATCTGTCATCCCCTTCTGCTCATGCCTTCAATCTTGCCCAGCACCAGGGTCTTCTCCAATGAGTCAGCTCTGTGCATTAGGTGGCCAAAGTATTGCATCTTCAGCTTCAGCATCAGTCCTTTCAATGAATGTTCAGGACTGATTTCCTTTAGAATAGACTGGTTGGATCTCCTTGCAATCCAAGGGACTCTCAAGTGTCTTCTCCATAGTTCAAAAGCATCAATTCTTCAGCACTCAGCTTTTTTATGATCCAACTCTCACATCCATAACTACTGGAAAATCCATAGCTTTTACTATTATACTTTGTCGGCAAAGTAATGTCTCTGCTTTTTAATATGTTGTCTAGGTTGGTCATATCTTTTCTTCCAAGGAACAAGTGTGTTTTAATTTCATGGCTGCAGTCACCATCTGCAGTGATTTTGGAGCCCCCCAAAATTAAGTCTGTCACTGTTTCCACTGTTTCCCCATCGGTTTGCTATGAAGAGATGGGACTGGATGCCATGATCTTAGTTTTTTGAATGTTGAGTTTTAAGCCAACTTTTTCACTCTCCTCTTTCACTTTTATCAAGAGGCTCTTTAGTTCCTCTTCACTGTCTGCCCTAAGGGTGGTGTCATCTACACATCTGAGGTTATTGATATTTCTCCTGGCAATCTTTACTCCAGCTTGTGCTTCATCCAGTGCGGCATTTCGCTTGATGTACTCTGCATATAAATTAAATAAGCAGGGTGACAATATATAGCCTTGTCGTACATCTTTCCCAATTTTGAAACAGTCTGTTGTTTCACGTCTGCTTCTAACTGTTAGCTTCTTGACCTGCATACAGATTTCTTGGGAGGCAGGTAAGGTGGTCTGGTATTCCCATCACTTTAAGAATTTTCCACAGTTTGTTGTGATCCACACAGTCAAAGGCTTTGGCATAGTTAATAAAGCAGAAGTAGATGTTCTTCTGGAACTCTCTTGCTTTTTCTATGATCCAATGAATGTTGGCAATTTGATCTCTGGTTCCTCTGTCTTTTCTAAATTCAGCTTGAACATCTAGAATTTCTTGGTTCATGCACTACTGAAGCCTAGCTTGGATAATTTTGAGCATTACTTTGCTACTGTGTGAGATGAGTGCAATTGTGCAGTAGTTTGAACATTCTTTGGCATTGCCTTTCTTTGGGATTGGAATGAAAACTGACCTTTTCCAGTCCTGTGGCCACTGCTGAGTGTTCCAGATTTGCTGGCATGAGTACAGCACTTTACAAGCATCATCTTTTAGGATTTGAAATAGCTCAACTGAAATTTCATTATCTCCACTAGCTTTGATCATTGTGATGCTTCCTAAGGCCCACTTGACTTCACATTCCAGGATGTCTGGCTCTAGGTGAGTGATCACACCATTGTGGTTATCCAGGTCATAAAAATCTTTTTTGTATAGTTCTTCTGTGTATTCTTGCCACCTGTTCTTGATATCTTCTGCTTCTGTTAGGTCCATACTGTTTCTGTCCTTTATTGTGCCCATCTTTGCATGATGCTTGGTGTCTCTAATTTTCTTGAAGAGATCTCTACTCTTTCCCATTCTGTTGTTTTCCTCTAATTCTTTGCATTAATCACTAAGGAAGGCTTTCTTATCTCTTCTTGATATTCTTTGAAACTCTGCATTCAAATGGGTATATCTTTCCTCTTCTCCTTTTCCTTTCACTTCTCTTCTTTTCTTAGCTATTTATAAAGCCGCCTCAGACAACCATTTTGCCTTTTTGCATTTCTTTTTCTTGGGGATGATCTTGATAACTGCCTCCTATACAATGTCACAAATCTCCTTCCATATTTCTTCAGTCACTCTATCAGATATAATCCCTTGAATCCATTTCTCACTTCCACTGTATAATCGTAAGGAATTTGATTTAGGCCACACCTGAATGATCTAGTGGTTTTCCCTAATTTCTTCAATTATGTCTGAATTTTGCAATAAGGAGTTCATGATCTGAGCCAGAGTCAGCTCCTGGACATGTTTCTGCTGACTGTATAGAGTTTCTCCATCTTCAGCTGCAAACAATATAATCAATCTGATTTCAGTATTGACCATCTGGTGATGTACAGTTATAGAGTCATCTCTTGTGTTGATGGAAGACGGTGTTTACTATGATCAATGCATTCTCTTGGCAAAACTCTGTTATCCTTTGCCCTGCTTCATTTTGTACTCCAAGGCCAAGTTTGCCTGTTATTCCAGGTATCTCTTGACTTGGCACTTTTGCATTCCAGTCCCCTATGATGGAAAGGTCATCTTTTTGGGGTGTTAGTTCTAGAAGGTCTTATAGGTCTTCATAGAATTCTTCAACTTCAGCTTTCCGCATTAGTGGTTGGGGCATAGACTTGGATTAGTGTGATATTGAATGGTTTGCCTTGGAAGCAAACAGAGATCATTCTGTCATTTTTGAGACTGCACCCAAGTACTGCATTTCGGACTCTTCTGTTGACTATGAGGGCTATTCCATTTCTTCTACAGGATTTGTGCCCACATTAGTAGATATAATGGTCATCTGAATTAAATTTGTCCATCCCGGTCCGTTTTAGTTCATTGATTCTGAAAATGTCAATATTCACTCTTTCCATCTCCTGTTTGACCACTTCCAATTTACCTTGATTCATGGACCAGGTTCCTATGCTATATTGTTCTTTACAGCATCATATTTTACTTCCATCACCAATTACATCTACAACTGGGCATCGTTTTTGCTTTAGCTCCATCTCTTCATTATTTCTGGAGCTATTTCTCCACTCTTATCCCATAGCATATTGGGCATCTATCGAACTGGCATGTTCATCTTTCAGTATCATATCTTTTTGCCTTTGCGTACTGTTCAGGGGTTCTCAGGGCAAGAATGCTGAATACTTTTTGCCATTCCCTGCTTCAGGGGACCACGTCTTGTCAGAACTCTCCACCATGACGTGTCCACCTTGGATGGTCCTACATGGCTTGGCTCATAGTTTCAATGAGTTAGACAAGGCTGTGATCCATGTGATCAATTTAGTTAGTTTTCTGTGATTGTGATTTTCATTCTGTCTGCCCTCTAATGGATAAGGAAAAGAGGCTTATGGAAACTCCCTGATGGGACGGACTATCTGTGGAGGAATCTGGGTCCTGTTCTGATGGTTGGGTCCAGGCTCAGTAAATCTTTAATCCAATTTTCTATTGATGGGCTAACAGCAACCTCCTCCAAGAGGAGTTACACCACAAGCCAGGCCTCCCAGGTCTGCTGCAGCCAGAGTCCCTGTGCCCATGGCAAGCCACCACTGCTCCGTGTCCCCACTTGAAGACGTGGAGACACTTGAACACTGAAAGGCAGGTCTGGCTCAGTCTCTGTGGAATCTCTGGGTCCTGGTGCACACAAGGTTTTGTTTGAGCCAAGCATCTCTGACGGGTGTGGGGTTTTGATTATAAACGTGATTTCACCTCTCATACTGTCTTGCTGGGGCTTCTCCTTTGCCCTTGGACTTGGGTATCTTATTTTGGTGGGATCCAACATTCTCCTATCGATGGTTGTTCAGCACTGAGTTGCAGTTTTGGAGTTCTCACAGGAGAAGATGCGCATATGTCCTTCTACTCTGCCATCTTGGAATAAAGTGAAGACTGCCAAGTATGACACCAGCCAGCCTTCTTTTTTCACCTACAGAAACTACTATGGGACCAATTATGTGCACTGGTCTTGACCACCCTGGTGACAAGGGTCACGCTTATGAAAGGATGTGGATCAAAATCGGGCCCAATGGCTCTCTCATAATTCTAGCAAGAAAGTGAAATTACAGTTAAACTCTTATGAGGTTTGGGATTTTTTTCTTTTTCACATTGACTGTTTTGCCCATTTATTTTTACATATCCCATAAGTTTTTGACCCTCCGTTGAAGTACACCCTTAGGAGTTACATTGTTTTCTTCCCCTGAAGGCCACAGCCAGTGCTTATTTTTCACGAGGGTTGAATGGATTTTTATCTCATAACCACAGGCTGCTGCCACTGAACTCTTGCTTCCTGCCTGCACCCTATTGCTGGGCAAGATTAACCTGTAAGGTATACTGACCGCTGTGGCTTTTCTAATAGACCTAGTTCTCTTTGGTTATAACAGTTAGACACTTCTGTGGCCATGAAAAGCAAACCCTAGGAGGATTTTCCAAAAGGCTTTGTCACTTGACCAGACCCTACGAATGAGGTCTAGTGGACGAATAGCACACAGGTCCATGTGCTGTTTCCATGGATCTGATCATCCTTCTCTTCCTGGTGTAGGGAGAGATGCCCCTTACAAATGGAGATTTCCTTTAGAAATGTGAATGTCTCTTACAGAAGGATAACTTCTACTTGGTTTTCAGAGCTTTTCCTATGTCTACAGTTTCTTAAAAATAATCAGCTAAAAATAATCCTTATGTAAGACAGGCATATTTTGGGGTGGTATATTCTGTCCTCCTTCAACAGCAGGAAAAGCCCCAGATTCATCTTTCTGGCCATTGCCTCACTGAAATGAGGCAAATGAGGAAACGTCTGTTATTACAAATACAGCCATAGCATGGGAAAATGCACAAAAGCAGATCAACAAAGTTTACTTTTCAGTCACAATCTACTAACCTTTGGGACTTATCTCAAAAACAGAGATTTGCTGGAGCCAACCAGAAAGCATAGAACACTGTTCTTAAAGACCTTTTGCATCGTGTAATTATTATTCATTTATTCACTTGTTTTTTATTTATCTCCCTTACTGGGATGCAAACACTAAGCCAGCGATTTTCATATTAGAAGCACTTGAGTTGAAAAATAATTCTGATTCCTAGTCCCTATTCCAAAACAGTTAAATTAAAGTTTCTAAAGGTACAACCCAGATGTTGATATTGTTTAGGTATAACCAAACATAGGTTCATACACTCACAGTTCAACAACCAATAAATTGAGGGGCAAGTTTCAGTAGAAAAGAAAGATACAGAAAAACCCCTACAAACAAACAAGTTCCAATCTGAGAGCACATTTGTAAGTCCAACAAAGTTAGCTTAGGCACCCAACCTTCAAAATCACCTGTATAGTACTGCACTGTAATAGGTCTATAATACTTTTCACACAAATAATACATAAAAGACAAACACAAAAAATAAAATATTTTTAACCTTACAGTACCTTGAAACATTCAACAGTATAGTACAACAGCTGGTATACAGGGGTTGTCATAGGGTGAACAGGCAGGAAGAGTTACTGACTGCTGGAGGTGGGAGATAGCAGAGCTAAAGGATCATCAGCAATAGGAAACAGAGGGCAAGCTACAATTTCACTTACAGCTGATACTGATGGCACCTGATATTGATGGTTCCGGTTCACTGCTGGAACCAGATGCACATTCACAGCTTTGAAAGTTGTCACCTTGAAAGTTCATATGTAGGGGACCTACTGTACTTTATTCAGAAAAGCTGGCAATCTGGAGAGATGGTGGACTTCTCTCAGGAGACCAACTGCAAAGATTCTGCTCAGCCATTAACAGTTTTTTAAAGGGAAATAGGAGAAACTGTCTCAGTTCATCATTAGGGCAGGAGGTAATATTCTTCATCAGCTTTCCATTGTGTGCAAACCTGCTGACTTCTCCTGATCTTCTCTTGAGCAAGAATGCTGTCTTGCTCACATGGTCTGTCTGCAACTGGGTGTCCTCTTGCCCTCATGGTCCACCTGCCATAACTGAGGGGAAGCTAGGGGTTGAGAGTCAGTCATTCTTTAACTACTTAATTCTTCATTCTTACTCCTTCTAATCCAGGAAAAGAATCAACAGGTTAGGTAAGGTATTGTGTATATTTAGTAAATCAGAAATCAGGAGCTAAGTTAACTGTTGTTTTATGATCTCATTTTTTATGATTAAGGTCTAAAGAAAACGGGAATGATAAAAAAAAAGGGGGGGGGGAGGCAGAGGAGCTGCTTACAGGAACATGTCTGGTGATTCCAGGGTGTAGAGAAGGTTGAAAAGTGGCTTCCAAGGGGACAAGTACCATGTCACACACCCTCATCACCATATACACACCAAGTATTGTAAACTCTGAAACCATGCCTTACACATCAGTGGATACTAAGTAAACATTGTGTAAGTGGATGGCTAGAGAGATGGAAGAATAGGTGGGTTGAGTAAGTGAATGAATGGAAAAACTCAATGATTATAAGTTACTGGAGTGAAGTTCTTATGGTAGTTGTTATTAGATCATTGTTTACAATTGACCTCATAATAGGTGAGATTCTACATACCACTGTGCCGAAAAAAGATCATTAGAGTTTTTAGATGAGTATATGGAAAAGTAAAGAGCAAACTGCAGGATGCACACATCATCCAGAAGTGAGATTTACTCTGCTTTCTTTAACGTGACATTAATCTCCTGTCTTGGCACACTGCCATCTCTTACCGAACAGGCAGCCGTCACATCAAAGGTAATGGTTCATTATTATTTCTTCAGTGAATCATGTTTGTCTGAAGGAAGCAAAGACAACAAAGAGGAAATTATAGTTTGTGTGGGGTGATATGATTGCTTGTAAACCAAGCAATAAAAGAGAAGAGTATACAAGCAATTGAGAATTCTGTCTTTGTCCACCAAACACAGAAAATGTGCAGAGTGAGCAGCTTATGAACTATTCACAATTTAATTGGGGGTGGGAGAAAAATGCTGAAGTATCTTCTACACCTGGGCAACCCACAATTTCCTCGTTATAGCATTGATTACACCCCTGGATAATTCTGTGCATGCCAGTGCAATGCTGTGCACACCAGTGTTGATTCCAGCTCTGATTCACGTAAAGCACAAGCAAGTCTGTGTTGATACAGAAAGTAGAAAGTAGCATTGGAGAGGGTTTCTGTTGAGTGACCAAGTACTGCTTTGTCCCTATGTTACTTAGATGTCAGAAGAGATTATCCTGTCCCCTAATACCTACTTAAGAGTGACTGATGAAAAACTCCTTTTTCCAGATCGAGCAAAATGTATGTCCTTCCTAAGGAACCTCCTTCTAGTTTTGTGATCACCTCTGACTTTGGCTTTTTATTCTGTGAATGTGTTCAGTTTAAGACTAAGAACTACCACTAAACCATATGCTCCTTTTGTGCAAATTAGAGACACTTCCTCAGGTCATTTCCATCTGTCAGAAAATTGTCACAAGACAGTGATATTTTAAAGAACAAGATACCTGTTGCATGTACTAGAAAATTGTTTATACCAATTGTTTATGCCAAGGATGTGAATCGCCCCTCCACACACATGTACACATGTGCTTTACCTGGATAACTATGTTTGATCCCCTAAGGGCATCTCACTGTCCTGCTCAAGCTGTCTATGTAAAAGTACACTAATGGGAACATGGACCACAGTTTTTTTTTGTTTTTTTGTTTTTTGTTTTAATTTCCATCAAAAAGATTTACTCACACAAAGCTCTGGTGTATACAGAAGATTTTATGAAAGTTATGAAAAAGCAAAACAAGCTAAAATTCAATAGTAAATATTCTCATTCCCAAAATTCTCTAGGCCACGTTATCTGATCCTCCCTTTTCTCTAGAGCAGTCTTTCTCTCTTTCTGTGGTCTCTCTCCACTTTGTACTCCTGCCCCTCAGATGTCTGGGTCCTTTCTAATGCCTATAAATTTAGGTATCTTTTGGATAACTCATGTTCCTACAGACCCATACACTCAGGGTCTCATTTTTTTCCCTCAAGCTGCACATCAAAGTGTTTGCCCAAAGAGAATTCCTTCCCTAAGATAAATTCTGGGGAAAGCATTAAGAATTTGTCTTTAAATCTTACCTCAAATATCTAAACTAGAATTAGTAGTTCAGTGTGGTAGCTGGTTTCCATCTAGTAAACATTCTATAGGCTGCAAGTAAGAAGAAACCATTAAGAGAGAAAAATTCATAAGAGCTGAAGATGCATATGGCCCTTGTATATGAACTGGTCCAGTTTTCTCAGGTTATAAATGGGGAAATCTAGGCCTAGAAAGGGAGAGTGACCTGCCTCAAGTCACATAGCTAAGTGCGGTGGTCAGTCCTGGAAACAAAGTCTCATAATTCCCAGCTCTGGGAACTTTTTAGTACTCTACCACCTCTGACAGCATTTCATTTGTAATTTCTAATCAGTCACATACCAGCCTGTTATCATGACTATTAGAATCTTGACATTAGAGTCAAGCTGTCCTAGCACTATTACTTGTTACCAAGGACTTAATTCCTCTGAGTTTCTGTATTCTCATTTGCAAAATGGGGATGCTAATACCAAATGTAAGGAAATCCAGGTTGCAGTGCACTCTATTGGTTTTAGAAGGCTCTTAGTGTTTTAGAGTCATGTGCTTTATCCACTCAACTAGTAAGCCTGTCTTAGAAATGCTTTGAATTCAAAGATGGTTAAATCATGTTCCCTACGTCAGTGAATTGCCTGCTAAATTCAAATTTCAGCTCTATAACAGGCCTAGGTAAAAGCTTGTAATGAGTTTATGAACTGAGAACACAGATTAAAAGTCATGTGTTATATGTCTCAAAGATGAGTAGGAAATCACCAGAAAGAGCAGAAGGTAAAAGCAACCCATTAGGGTGAGGTAGCATCCTTTGGTGCAGCATGGAGGCATGAAAGCACATGCATGAAATGTTGGAAGTGGGATGAAATGTCAGGAGAGTTGCTCTTTGAGACAAAGAGAGATAGAAGATGATGCCAGATGGGCATATGAAAAGTCTTGAATGAGGTGCCAAAAAAATTGGATTTTTATCTACAGATAATGGGGAGAGCAAGCAACTACAACATAAAAGAATTGTTGTCCTATTAATTACTGCAGTGATTTTTTTTCACTGATTAACATTTTACTGTTAGCCATGTTCTTGATTAATTCTCAACTTGGGATTACTAGGGGAAAATACTCTGGTTCTAAGATATCTACCTAAAATGAATTACCTCAAGTGAAGTAGCCAAACCAAATGCTGTCATGAAGGTAAAAATATAATCTCACCAGTCTTTTATTTAATTTTGAGGGCTTGCATAAGGAAAGAGTTCACTATAGCTAAAATAACACATTTCCTGCCACTGGATTTAATGAAAACCAACTTTAAATGTGTATAAAAAGAGTGAAAAGCTGGGTGCATTTTCTGTCTGGTGCATGTCTCAAGACATTAGTTAGTGCAAATCAAATACGAAGCTTGTTGCCAACTTATATGAAGGTAGCTAATTTTTAAAAGATAAAAGATAATATAGAATGTCAGTTTAATTTAAAAAATAAATGCAGTGCCATGGCTATAATGGTGTAAAAACACGGGTAGTAAGTTTGTAGATCTTTTGTTATTGAGAAATAAAATGCTGTGTTTTCTCATAGGATGTGGTAAGCACCTGAATATTTCTCAAATAAGATTATAGAAAGCATCTGTAGAAACATACAGGTTGAATAGCTTCTACTGTGGGTGAGTAGCAAGAAGGGGATTCTTTAGAAAACATTCATGCTGGAACAGTGAAAAAAGCAAGCAAAAAATCGTTGACTTTTGCCTTACCCCAAGTCCTCCCAAATCAAATTGCATAAGTACAAAAATCTTTTTAGCTCCTGCCAAAAGAGCAGTATCTTCAGGCTATGCAATAACTGATTTAGAGTTGACCACAGTGACCAAGTTAAAGAAAAAGAAGGCACTATAAGCAAGGGACATTAAAGCACTAGGAAGAAAATTAATTGGAAATGTAGAGAGAAAGCAACATGTCCACCTGTGATGAGAGACGGAGGACATCATTTGATCAGCAGGGGCTGGGTTCTCTATGGCTTTGAGGTATTAGGGGTCAAGGACTGGATGAAACTTAGTTTTACACTTGATATCACTTAATAATGACTCTCGGTGTAGTATCAGCTCCCAGGGTCTCCAAAGCATCATCACAGGAGGTGTCCATGAGTACAGTGAATTGATGGGTGGGGTGATGCCAGTGTTTCCCTTCCCCGTACCCCATTTACATGAGAAGCTTAACTTGGAATCCCCAAAAAGCAAAAATATTAAAGCAACTGAGCATTTTAGTGCAGGAGGTAGGTACCAAAACTATGATAAAATATGGGAGGAAAAGCCATGTTTCTCTAAGAGCAGGAAGTGGGAGTATCTGAGTGGATGATAGCCAAGCAAAAGTTTTAAAGGGAGCAATGCTCAACTTATCAAGATGTGTCATTCTACCAAGGGAACCACACTGGAACGTGGGAAATATCTGAAGGTGGGATTGTTCATTCTGTAAGATTGTAATGAATTGATAAGCTCTTTTTTTTTTAATTTTATTTTATTTTTAAATTTTACATAATTGTATTAGTTTTGCCAAATATCAAAATGAGTCCAAGCTCTTTAACCTAGGGAGACATACACCTTTCCATCAAAGACTTCATCAGTCCCCTCCCTTTTGCCTCATTTATATCTTTTGTGGAACTTAAGCATCACTTTCTCAGGTGCCACCCCATGCCTTGAGCTCCTAGAGCCTCCACATTTCTCCTCCATTTCTCCAGAGCATTGACTTCCAATTCCTATTGCACGTTCACTTTTAGGCTTGTTTATTCATGTTTGTAATCCTGATTAGCCAAATGCACTGTGAAGGCAGAATCATTTTCTTTCACATCTAATACAGTGCCTAACACATAATAGTTATTCAATAAGTACTTGTTGAATGACAGATAAACAGGTGAGGTTAAATCGGAGCCAACTTGTCCAGTTAACTCTGAGAGGAGATGGGTAATGCTGCAGACACAATTGTATTTTTGCTGATGAGAGAACCACTCTCACCTTCATTGCGCCTGACTTGGGTCTAAATGTCTCAACTCAAAAAGCACTACTCCCTGGGAATTTAATTAATGAGAACCACAAGTCAGCACTTGGTAATCATCTAAGCACCTGCAGAGGACCCTGAGCTCTGGACTGCAGAGACCTGAGTTGAGACTCTAGCTCTGCCACTTTTTAGTCATATGATCTTCTGCAAATCACCTACCCTGTTGGATGCTCACTTGCCTTATCTCTGAAAGAACAATCATAGCAGATTCATCTCGTAAGGCATCCATGAGGCTCGGTAAGCAAACCAAAGCATGGGCACACAGAGATATTTAATTATCCTTATTCAAGGGAAACTTTGGGGAGTTTAAGGTTGAGTCAGTGAAACCACACAGAAAGAAGAGACCAAATGGTACAATGACAATGCCGGGAATTGTAACTCGTATGTTTAGTTATTAACTGTGTCCTGCACAAACCTGTGAGAGCTGTGCCCCAGGGGTCAAGTTTGTTTACTGGCATGTGCACAGGGCTGGGCACACAGTAGGTCGTTAGTCAACTTGGATGGATGGATGGATAAATAAGTTCCCAGGTAGAACATTATTACTTGCCAAACTGTGTTCTAGTTAAAGTATTTAATGATCTACACTAGAGTACTAGTTAAAATGCTAGTTTGAACACCTCAAAGGCTACGCTAGAGTTCACACCATCAAGGCTTAGCACAAGAAAGGGCGGTGGCATTCTAGGTTAAAAAGGATAGGCGGGTGATGATGAAGTGGCAATGCTGTGACAAGAAAGAAAGCATGTTAATATGCACTTCCCGGGGTCATGGCCATATGCTTTACATGGGAAATAAATAGTCTGTGATGCCCTGACCTCTGTTTCGTTTTCCTGTACTATGGACCCCAGCTAAGGTGAATTATTTTCAGATTGTCAAATTCTTTTTGAGCCCACGTCATCTTTCACTAGTCCCCTGCCTGGAATACTTCTATGTCCTCTTTTTGCATAACTGCTCCTTATTCTTTGGGTCTAAGTTCAGACAGCATCTCCTGTAAGGTTTCTCTGAGCCCTCAAACTAGTCTGTCTTTAATGCAATCATAGTAATTGTTCTGTGTTTTGTTTCCATGCTGAGACTTTCCTTCCCCCTGGGTAGGCTAAGGAAAGGCAGGGACAGCCTATGCCTCATTCACAAAACTTACCAGCCTCTAGCATGTATTAGTATTTATTGAATGAATAACATCATTCTAAGATGTGAAGCCTAAAAGAATCATAGAGTAATGTGTCGCTAGAGAAATAGGAAGCTTGTTGGGGATGGTTGGGGCTTAAGGCTGATAATCGGAGTTTTTCATTTTCTTTGAAGTAACAGCGCCAGATGAATAAAAATTCATAGGAAGCAATGGAACACAGCCTGAAAGAGAGAAGGTCGGGCTAGAGCGGATGGCATCTCAAGAGAACAAAAAGTGAAAAGACAGGCACATTCAGGGACTGGAAGGAAGAAAAGGAACTGACAAAGGAGCTAAGTTACAGAAACCAAGAAGGAAGAAAAATGTTTCTCAGAGGAGTAGATGTGCTCAAACACTGCAAGTGGAATTTTGAAAAACCCTTAAAGCAGAGGGCAGATGCTGAAAGGAAGTGGGTGGGGACACCTGTTTGGGCGCTCCAGCAAGGAAGAAGGTGGGCTGGAAGAGAACTCACATGGGCTGCTTGGCCAAGGTAAGCTGTCACCAAATCAAGTTAGAATTATGCCTTTGAAAGGCAATGACAATCGAGAGATGGAAGATGGCAGAGGAAACACAGAGGGAGGTGGATCTGACGTGGAAAGTTATTATGTTTTGTTTCTAAATCTTTGGCCCTTATGCCACTCTGCTGCAGGGAAATGGGCTTAGGCGCTGTGCTTGGTAGGATGCCTTAGCGGTTCCCAGGCATTTGATGAAGCATCCCATGAAGTGGTTGGAGAGGAGGGGAAAGGGCCATCATGAATATCTTTGCTGTGTAGCTCCTAGGAATTTGGCTGTTTTGGTATCCACAGAACCACCTGCTTGCCTAGGGGCTGCCTTGGCCCACTTCCTAAGTTTCCTTCAAGCATGCATGCTTTGTCAAGAAGGTTATAGTACAGTTGGGAAGACAACAGGGGGACTGTCATTTCCTTTAGTGTCTTGGCAGTAACCTGTATCTATAGCAGCTACTTAACAAATGTTTATTGAAGTTCAGTCAAGCTGGGCTGATGTTCTTTGATGCTACGAGGCTTGACTCTCACACTCTTTCTTCTAAGCGGGTGAAAGACACTTCAGAAAGAATATTACTCTTCCATGAATTACTAAGAGTGATAGTTATATACTGAACACTGTGCACAACACTTTACAAACATTTAACAATCAAAATGATGCTATGAGTTAGGTACTATTTTTAGCCCCATTTCATTGATAGGGAAACAGAGGCATGGAGAGGCTGAGGAATTTATTAATCCAGGTCATGCTGCAAGTTAAGTGGTTCATTTGAACTTAAATATTTGTCTAAATCTAAAGACCACTAGGCTAGACTGATCCTCAGATGTCCACTTTTCTCTCAGGGTCTCCATAAGGCATGTAACCAGGGAATGTTAGGACCATAATAGTCACCTATAACACACTACTTTCCTACCTGTTCCTTCCTTTACCCTGAAGTCCTGCTAGAAGCTAGAGTTGCTGGAATAATTAGCACAGACACCACCTCTCTTGGCAGGACAGCCTTGATGGATAGTCCCTCTAAGCAGGTTAGTATCTAGTATACCATGGGACTCAGCTCTCTTCATCCTGGAGAAGGATTCCTACTGAACACAGGATAGCCACAGTCCTTGGTACAGTTTCCCCAGTTGGTAACAAGATTGTTAAGTGTCCAGGGGACAAAACTGTGGCTGATAACTCAGTTTGCTTTGGATCCATCGGATGATTTGAGCATGGTACTTTCAGGTTACTGGTTTCACTCCTTTGAGTAATTGGAGTTGGTTCTGCCTAAATCTCGGATCCACTTTGCTTTATGGAATTCTGTGGACAAAGGCAAAGCTACAGAGAATTTGATCTTGAGCACTTCCCAGGGTCAGTCCTTAAAACTGACCACTTCTTCTCATTGTGAGCCTCTGTCAGGATTTCACAACTGTGGCTGTGATTTACTGACTTGTCTGATTCCCTCCGGGGGCAGTCCCATTTTTCAAAGCTATCCCATGCTCTGAGTGGCTCTTCACACAGTGGCCTTCCATCAGGGGCACCTGCTCCAGCAATCAGCAGCTCCAGAGGCACTCAGACCTTACTAGACACTGCAATGATCATCCACATAGACGAATCATGGATTTAGAGAACTACACTACTGTGACAATGCGAGAAGACAGATTAATAGAGAAAGCAGAGCAGGCCAGGGGCTGCGGAATGTGGTGACAGAATTCCAGGAAGTTAAGTCACATGGCGGTAGCACTTGATAAGGCTGTAGCATCTCAGTGTTCCCCTCTCAACCAGCAGGAGGAATTGGCATTTGAACCAATGGAGGGTCTCTAGAGCTGAGACATGATCTCTGATCTGGGCTAAAGCAGTCCAGAAATCAGAATTACAAAGATACATTTGAGTGAAACACTCTTGCTTTTACATCTTTCAATTGCCTGTTATTTTCTTCTTTAGTAACCATTTAGCAGGGGTCATAAAACAGAACATGGAGGGAGGGGAGTTGTTGACTGGAGGTAGAAAATTCAGCATGTGCTGGCATTCTGTCACTGAACTGAAGTGCTCTTGGAGGCTCTTTTTCCTCAACTTTGAATGAACCCCAACTGTCTCTTTTATCAGAGCTGCACAGTGAAGGAGACAGCAGCTAATGTGCCTGGTGAAATCGACAGCCTCAGCCAGGGAAATAAATATACAACACTTGCATGCACTGACCCTTCTTTCCCTCTGCATCAACTTGCATTGTAAATGGCTATTCACTGACAGGTTGTGTTGATACGAATTCAAGCCTGATTCCAGCACCAGGGAAGCATGCCATTCACTTAGTGCCTGTGACCATGGGCCTGGCCCCTCCCAGCTGGTCACCTTGTTTCTGCCTGCTGGAAGAAGGAGAGATGATACCCTCTCCTCATCACAGAACTAATACCCAGACATGCACTTGAGTACCTTCGTGACCAGGAGATTCACCCACTGTAGGATGCTCCAGAAGTCATGCTGACATCTGTTCCCACCCCTTCCCGATGCCCCCCACCACACACATGCATATGTGTGCATGCGCGTGCATACACACACACACACACACACACACACACACACCTCACCATCTTGCTACAGAAAAAGAGCTGCAGAACACTTCAGTGTTGAATTGCCTTGTTAACTTTTTATTTAAACACTTGCTATTTTTAGCAGAGTGGCCGGCCCGTATAAATATTTGGTATTTAAATCTTTGTTGAATGAAAAGTTAACCTAATGGATTTTATCTATTAGGCTGTTGATAATGAATTTTCAAAGATACTAGCTTGTTTAATCTTTACAACAAAAATAGCAGCTACTATACCTGTTCTCTCACAATTGCACTCATCTCACACGCTAGTAAAGTAATGCTCAAAATTCTCCAAGCCAGGCTTCAGCAATATGTGAACCGTGAAATTCCTGATGTTCAAGCTGGTTTTAGAAAAGGCAGAGGAACCAGAGATCAAATTGCCAACATCTGCTGGATCATGAAAAAAGCAAGAGAGTTCCAGAAAAGCATCTATTTCTGCTTTATTGACTATGCCAAAGCCTTCGACTGTGTGGATCACAATAAACTGTGGAAAATTCTGAAAGAGATGGGAATACCAGACCACCTGATCTGCCTCTTGAGAAATTTGTATGCAGGTCAGGAAGCAACAGTTAGAACTGGACATGGAACAACAGACTGGTTCCAAATAGGAAAAGGAGTTCATCAAGGCTGTATATTGTCACCCTATTTATTTAACTTATATGCAGAGTACATCATGAGAAACGCTGGACTGGAAGAAACACAAGCTGGAATCAAGATTTCCGGGAGAAATATCAATAACCTCAGATATGCAGATGATACCACCCTTATGGCAGACAGTGAAGAGGAATTCAAAAGCCTCTTGATGAAAGTGAAAGTGGAGAGTGAAAAAGTTGGCTTAAAGCTCAACATTCAGAAAAACGAAGATCATGGCATCTGGTCCCATCACGTCATGGGAAATAGATGGGGAAACAGTGGAAACAGTGTCAAACTTTATTTTTCTGGGCTCCAAAATCACTACAGATGGTGACTGCAGCCATGAAATTAAAAGACACTTACTCCTTGGAAGGAAAGTTATGACCAACCTAGATAGCATATTCAAAAGCAGTGACATTACTTTGCCAACAAAGGTCTGTCTAGTCAAGGCTATGGTTTTTTCCTGTGGTCATGTGTGGATGTGAGAGTTGGACTGTTGAAGAAGGCTGAGCGCCAAAGAATTGATGCTTTTGAACTATGGTGTTGCAGAAGACTCTTGAGAGTCCCTTGGACTGCAAGGAGATGCAACCAGTCCATTCTGAAGGAGATCAGCCCTGGGATTTCTTTGGAAGGAATGATGCTAAAGCTGAAACTCCAGTACTTGGGCCACCTCATGCGAAGAGTTGACTCATTGGAAAAGACTCTGATGATGGGAGGGATTGGGGGCAAGAGGAGAAGGGGACGACAGAGGATGAGATGGCTGGATGACATCACTGACTCGATGGACGTGAGTCTGAGTCAACTCCGGGAGTTGGTGATGGACAGGGAGACCTGGCGTGCTGTGATTCATGGGGTCGCAAAGAGTCGGACACAACTGAGCGACTGATCTGATCTGATCTGATACCCGTTCTCTAATTTAGGGTTCTCCAGTAGTGGACAAGAGAAACACGTTCTGACTTACTTACCTCAAAGACTGTTTTTGGAAAGGATTTCAAGAAGCTTCCAAAATCAACAGAAGGTTAGTAAATGAGGCCCAAAGACAAAGAAAAACTAAGGTGGTGTTAGAAGTTCAAAAGGAAGACATCCTGGAAACAGGATGAGTAGGACCAGGAAGCCACTGCCAGGATGGACAGACTCTACCTGGTTTCCATCCCTTTGCCTTCTGCTTAAGAGTCATATTTCAGCCAGGTGTACTGGTTATCCTGGTCTCCACGGCTACCACTTGTCTCAGGGAGTATGCATCTCAGGTTACAGCTCCATTGAACTTTATTTGGTGAGAAGAAAATACCAAAGGAATTCAGGGTGCTGTGAGATAAGGAAAATAGATTCTGGGCAGCTAAGCAACCCATCAGTTTCACCATATTCCTTTACAGGTTGGAATACCAATGCTCAGAGTTTGTTTCAAAATCACACACATGGTGCTTTAAAACATGACTCATACCTGGATTTTCTGTCTATTCTCAAATTCTACATCCTTTCCTTTATAACACATACAATATGTTCATTTAGACCTCAAAATGAGGCACTAAATGTAATGTGTATCCTACATTCGCTTCTAAATAGAAAAAGGACATAAGGAGAAATTAGTAAAACCAAATACACTGACTATAATTCAGTTGATAGTATTGAATCGGTGTTAATTTCTTAGTCTTGACAAGTGCAACATGGTTTTATATTAATAAGATGTTGATGTTAGGGGAAAGTGGCTGAAGGATATATAGAAACTATCCTTACTTTTTACAACTTTTCTCTAAATCTAAAGTTAGTCCAAATAGAAAATGTTTTTAAAATATCAGGTGTATAGCTCTCCTCAGCTTCTTTGGGACACAGTGACACACGTTTATCGATAGCCTTGTAGATACAGAATATAGTAGAATTCCCCAAACTCTCAAAATCTCGTCCTCTGTACCAAAGGAGGAACTATCCAGGAAGAGCAGTAATTATCACAGAAAGGAATCTGGTGACTGGCATCATACTCAAGTACCTGATATCTGAAGCTCCAATACTTTGGCCACCTAATGCAAAGAATTAACTCACTGGAAAAGACCCTGATGCTGGGAAAGACTGAAGGCAAAAGGAGAATGGGACAACAGAGGATGAGATGGTTGGATGGCATCACCGACTCGATAGACATGAATTTGAGCAAGCTCCGGAAGTTGGTGAAGGACAGGGAAGCCTGGCTTGCTGCAGTCCACGGGGTCGCAAAGAGTTGGACACTACTGAGAAACTGAACTGATTGTACTCAGAAAGTTAGGAAGAGGCAAAGAAATTTGAGGGCAGAGTTCGGGGAGAGGTGGTATTTGAGTTGGTCATGAAAGGATGGTGAAATTTGGGTTTCAAAGAGAGGGAAGAATGAAGCATAATCTCTGGATCAAGGAGAGAATAGACTGAGATGGTGAATGAGGTAGGCAAATGGAAACCCCACTGTCCAGACTGAGAATTTGGGGTTTCTTCCTCTCTGTTGTAGTCAATTGAAGTCCTCAGAGCTGTTTTTGGAAAGGATACTCCAACTTGATGTGTGGGAGAAGTTCTGAGTAGAGAAACAGGAGGTAGGAAATATGACAGGAAGATGATTCAAAACTCAAGAGATAATTCAAATCAATTCCATGTCTGGTGGGGAGAGCGAAGGGGCAAGATAGGGGAAGGGGAATAAGAGATGTGGACTACAATGTATAAAATAAAAAAGTAGCAAGGGTATATTGTACAACACAGGGAAATATATAGCCATTATTTTGTTTAAACTTTAGATGGACTATGATCTATGCACGCGTGCTCAGTTGCTTAGTTGTGTGATCCCAACAAGATCTCACAGAGGAGATTTTCAACTCGGTGATCCCATGGATTAGCCCCTCAGGCTCCTCTGTCCATGAGATCCTCCAGGCAAGAATACTGCAGTGAGTTGCTATGCCTTCTTCCAGGGAATCTTCCTGACCCAGGGATCAAACTAGTGTCTCCTGCGTCTCTTGCATTGGCAGGTAGAGCCTTTACTAGTGAGCCATCTGGGAATTCCAGAGTATAATCTATAAAACTATTGAATTACCGTGTTGTACACCAAAAACTAATATAATGTTGTAAATCAACTGTACTTCGATGTAAAAATCATCACACTAAAAAAAATTCTGTGTCTTAAGCACTAGAAATGGTCACTACTAAAAGCCTTTGTTTATAGAACTATCTGATAGATGCTGTTATTCTTGGTGGACTAGAGAAACAAACTGGATTGTTTGTAGTTGTCTATGATATTTTGGTAAAAGATTATCATCCCTTTCATCATGTCAAACAGCTGTTAGCATTTTCATGTTTAAAAAATATGCCATTCTTATTTAAATGAATATTTTAAATGTACTATCTGTCAGGCATGGTCCTGAATGCTTTACAAATATTAATTTTCTTAATTCTCATATTTTTTACTCTTAAGAAGTAAGTACCATATTAGCAGTCTTCTAGAGTTGAGGAATGGAGAAGGCAATGGCACCCCCACTCCAATACTCTTGCCTGGAAAATCCCATGGACAGAGGAGCCTGGTAGGCTGCAGTCCATGGGGTCGCTAGGAGTCAGACACAACTGAGTGACTTCACTTTCACTTTTCAGTTTCATGCTTTGGAGAAGGAAATGGCAACCCACTCCAGTGTTCTTGCCTGGAGAATCCCAGGGATGGGGGAGCCTGGTGGGCTGCCGTCTATGGGGCCGCACAGAGTTGGACACAACTGAAGCGACAGCAGCAGCAGCAGCAGAGTTGAGGAAACCAAGGAGGAGGGAGGTTAGGTAACTTATTAAGATCACAGAGCCAGTAAAGATCTGAGATTCCGGCCCTGGCAGCCTGGCTTTAGACTTTGCTCTTAATCAGCACCCTATTTTATTTTTGTTTTATTATTTGTAAGTTGTGATTAAAACAAAACAGATGATGCTGAAATAGCAGTGAGGCTAGAGAAGAGGAATGAATAGGAGAGACTGTATTTGAAGAAGATAAACAAGATGGCAACTCCTTGAATACAGCTGGGAGTAAAGGAAAGAAAACCAAAAGGTGACTCTTAAGCATATGAGTCTTGCAACTGAAGTTTTATTGGAAAATAAAAAAGAGATTGCTCATGGGTCTGAGGCAGGGTGGCAAAAAGTAGATAAGCTTGAGTTTATATGCTAGTGAGTTGTTTACAGAGAGACGTACAGCAAGCAGTTAGACTTTTGGGAACACTGCTCAGATACGAAAGCCATCTGATTCATCATGGCAGTTGGTGCCACAAGAGTAAAAGTTATTGTCAGGAAAATGATTGTAAATAGAAGACATGGCTATTTCATTAACAAGTGCTTCTTTTTATGAAGAAAAGCCTGCAATAAATAGAGATAGGAAGAAATTTCAGAAGTGCATGAAGGAGAAAATATGTGTTTAATGCAGAAAATATGCCAAACAAAGTGAAGATCAAGAATGGTACATTGCAGCGACTTCCCTGGTGGTCTAGTGGTTAAGACTCTGCTTTCCAGTGCAGGGGGACATGGGTTTGACCCCTGGTTGGTGAGCTAAGATCCTACATGCCAAAAAAACAAAACATGAAATAGAAGCAATAGTGTAACAAATTCAATAATCACTTTAAAAAATGAAATTCAGGGATATAGGATGACTGGTAAAGCCAGAAGGTTAAGGTTGTGGCAGGATACTTTTTGAAGGTCAAGATGGGACACAAATTGCTATTATAAGTGGACAAGAACTGTAATGTCCACTAAATTTAAATTAAGATCAAGTAAAATTAAAAATTCAGTTCCTCAGCCACATTAGGCACCTTTCGAGTGCCCAGTAGCTACATGTGGCTGCTCTGATGGACCACAAAGAGAGCATTCCCATCATCGCAGGAAGTCCTTTGTGCAGAGTTCAGCTAAACTAAGGGTCAAGAGACTTTCTATAAAGGGTCAGATAGAAAATATTTTAGCATCTGCAGGCCACATGGTCTCTGTCACCAGTACTGAACTCTGCCATTATTGCTTGAAAACAGCCATAGAAAGTTCAAGAACAAATAGGTTCCCCAAAAACATTATTGTTGGACAGTGATATCTAAATTTTAAATGATTTTCATTTCATTACATGTTATTCTTCTTTAGATTTCAGTTTAACCATTTAAAACTTAAAGCCTATTCTTAGCTTGTGTGTCACACAAATACAGGTGTCAAGTCAGAGTGCAGCAATAGGCTGCAGTTTACTGCAGAGCTGTGTGGATCTCAGCAACAGGAGCCGCACGTGCCTGAGCATCTGTGTGTGCTGGATGGGCCGGACAAAACTAAAAGTAGAAAATGAATATATGTTAGCACTGGGCTTCATCTGCTCTTCATCATCCATATAGATAATGCAAATAAGATAAAAATACTCATCAAAATTGCATGAGCTGTGTTGGAAGGTTAAAAGGAAGGCTGTTAATGTAAAATGATGAAAAGGAAATTTTGATGTGTGGAATTGACATTAATATGCTAGAACTGCAACTTGTGACTAGGTAACTAGATCTGTAGCTGTATGAAAATCATTGAGACACTCACTGTAAAAAAAGAAATCCTCATATTCAGCCCAATTTCCTGAAATACCAATATTTGTAATCCTAAACACATCATCCTAAGATTCTACAAGGTCCTACAGAAAATGCAGTTAAATGCAATGACGACCTTTCTGGTTTACAAGACACTGATAGTAAAGAGTTTTCTTCTCATCTAGTAACTTCTTTATTGACAGTAGCTGCCCAGAGTCCTGAGAGGAGGAATGTCATGATTGATCATTAATGTTTGCATGAGTGAGAGTATGGGGACTCATGGCACAAGTGCTAGAAATTTGTTCTCCCTGTACCTGCAGCATGACACAATGGCAGAAGGGTGGGGGGATAGATTTTGAAACAACGTGAAGAGCAGAATCCATGATATGTAGGCTTTTTTTTCCTTTTATTATGGAATATTCTAGACATTTATTAAAGAGTTTACAATGAGCCCCTACATACCTATTGCCTCGCTTCAGCAATTATCAATTCATAGCCAGTCTTTACTTTCCCTTCCCCACTTTATTAAGAAGAAAATCCCAGACATCATAGCATTAATGAGCCATTTTATAAGTTGTTTATTTATTTTGGCTGTAATAGGTCTTTGTTGCTATGAGTGAACTTTTTCTAGTTATGGCGTGCAGGGGTTACTCTCCAGTGGTGGTGTGCAGGCTTCTCATTGCAGTGACTTCTCTTGTTGTAGAGCATGGGCTTTAGAGTGCAAGCTTCAATAGTTGTGGCACGTGGGCTCATGAGCCATTTTTGGACCAGTTTCTGACCTTGCCTAGCATGCCTCCATTGTTATACAATAAATACTTTTAAATTGTTCAGTGTTTTTCAGTGAGCAGTATTATGGCACAAACAGACTGAGCTCTTTATTAAAGGGTCTAAAAATGATTGATTAAAACAAAACCTTCAGTTAACTACATGGTAGTCTAATAAGCCTATGGAAATAAGCCTAGGAACTTGAAGATGGGGTTTATAATATATGCACTTCTAAGTATGCTTATCCTCAGGCTCAGCCATCAGCTGCCATGTGCCAGCCATGTGTCAGACACCATACTCAGTATAATCACCTCCTCTCATCCAGAGCGCTGCAGGACATTGTTTTCACAAGATCAACTGAGGCACACAGGCGCTAAGTGATGGATCTGAGGCCAGGCAGACAGAAAGTGAGGCACTTGAGTAAATAATTTGCTGTTTGAATGAAACAAGACTTGCAATATGCCTGAGCGCCCTCTAACTTATTTAACATAACTCTGATGTTCCCTTTGGTAGATTTCACTTTTTCTAAAGTTGTCATTGAAACCCAAGTCTAGTAGTGACATGAAGTTTGGATAGCCTGACAAAAACCATGAACAGACACCTGGAGGGGAACAAGTGAGTTTAGAGCTAATATTTATGACCGTGGAAATAAGGAAGGCAAGAAATCCTATTACATGCTCTAACTGCCTGGAGGGAGAGAGACCAGCGTGTCCTACATCCCCAGGCTTTAGAGAGGAAGTGCGTGATCTGACCTCAAAACCACCTTTAGGATCTTTCACAAGAGTTTCATTTCTACCTTTAGAACTGAGTGGAAAGCTGGAAATGAGAATGAGAAAACAGTCTTAAGTTCATGAATGTTTGGAGACAGTTAGATATTTATGTTAAAAAATCAACATCCTGGGGACACCAGTACATCTGCCAGCATACTATAGTAATGAATGGAAGAGGAAGCAGGGGGACTTGACCTCTAACTGGCTGGTTGCTATCCCCAGCCATCACTTCTCTCTGATCTTATTTCCCTGTTAATAAAATTAGAATGGTAGACTATCAGAAATTTCAGCTAATAGCTTGCAGACACATCCTTTAGCATATGGATTGTGTTGTTTTCATTTGAAAACAATATTTAAAAATATTTAAAAATTGGGAGACTTCTCATCTTTTCTGGACCCATCTTTTAAATGGCAAGAATTGAGAATCTCCAAGAGTTGCTGCCTTCAGATAGGATGGATGATCTCCTATTCTCCCTGGTCAGCACCACTCCTTATTGTCTCCCTGACAGTGAAGTTAAGGGCTAGTTTCCATTTCTCTCTGTCCTTGCAGTGACCTCTGACATATCTCACTCTTACAACTCATACATCCCCTGCCTGGTCCCTAGAGACCTCTGCAATTATAACCTGGACTTTATGAACGCTAAGGTCTTGAGAGTCCGTGGTTGTTGGGTAAAATATAACATCCCAGATGACTAAGGTTGCAGTATGTTGTCTAATTAAAGTTTTCAAGCAATGGGAGCTTTTGAGTCCAAACTTCAGGACTAACCTCTTCACCCAGGTCACTGTAATTTTCAGAGGAAGTGCTGACTCTGGATCTGGGAGATGAGGTGAGACCACTGGAGTCCTGTGTTCTGTTTAATTACATCTCCCTACCTTTGCTTTGCCTTCATTTTCAGCATTCACTGAGAGGTTATTGGTTTTTTGGTTTTTTTTTTCCTTAACTTTTTTGGCTACTTATAGTCAAATCTGAACTGTGACCAGCTAGAGTGTTTTGGACACTTTATCTATTTTTTGCATAGTCTTTTACAATTTTCAGTAGAGTTCTTTTTTTTTTTTTTTTACTTTACAATATTGTATTGGTTTTGCCATACATCAACATGCATCCACCACGGGTTTTACAATTTTCAAAATTCTCCCCTAAATCTCATGTTTTGTTCATACTAACCCTATGAGAGATAGAGCATGTACTGCTACCCCTATTTTACAAAAGTGAGGACAAAATAGGATGCTATTAACAACGATTTTTACATTTCAGTCTTTTCCCTTAAATCAGACCCCATTGCTTTGTTTTTAAAGCTGTTTCCTAAATACAAAACTAAAAATGTGTTTATTTAATTAAAACATCATTCTCTGAGGTCTAAAGACTTCCAGACTGCATTATTCTCCCTCCCCACTGAGACATAATTGAAGATTGATATGATACATTTTATTAATTAGGGCCGTCTGGTTTCCCCACAGAGAAAAAAAGAAATGTGTCATCTTTTATGCCAGCTGATTTAAATAAAAATCCACTTAGACTTAGCCTTTTTGTGGTGGTGCTATACCAAAATGACCAGGGTGTGAAATGTGAAATATTTACTTTATCATTCTCAGGGAAAAGATGTGAATTGTTGTAACAAAATTCATTATTTCTCAGAGCACTGAGGAACTGAGTATTATGCAGGATTTGTATATTCTGATTGACTAATTTAAGTGCAAACTAATCAAAATGAGTTGAATGAAATTGTTAGGAGGAATACAGAGAGTATGTCCTTGGTGTCTCCTCCTTGGTTTCAGAGGACATTGCTGGTTATATGTGTTTATGTTTGTGTATATGTATTGGTTAATTTTATGTGTCAATTTGACTGAGCCATGTACCCAGATACATTATTTTAAATGTTTCTGTGAATGCATTTTTTTTTTCACTTGGGATTAACATTTAAATCAGTTCAGTTCAGTTCAGTTGCTCAGTCGTGTCCGACTCTGCAATCCCATGGACTACAGCACGTCAGGCCTCCCTGTCCATCACCAACTCCCGGAGTTTACTCAAACTCATGTCCTTCGAGTCAGTGATGCCATCCAACCATCTCATCCTCTGTCATCCCCTCTCCTCCCACCTTCAGTCTTTCCAGCATCAGGGTCTTTTCAAACAAGTCAGTTCTTCACATCAGGTGGCCAAAGGATTGGAGTTTCAGCTTCACCATCAGTCCTTCCAATGAATATTCAGGACTGATCTCCTTTAGAATGGACTGGTGGGATCTCCTTGCAGTCCAAGGGACTCTCAAGAGTTCTCTCCAACACCACAGTTCAACAGCATCAATTCTTCGGTGCTCAGCTTTCTTAACAGTCCAACTTTCACATCCATACATGACCACTGGAAAAACCATAGCTTTGACTAGATGGACCTTTGTTGGCAAAGTAATGTATATCAGTATACTTTAGTAAAATAGCTTACCCTCCATAAAGTGGGTGAAAATGAAAGTGAAGTTGCTCAGTCATGTCCGACTCTTTGCAACCCCATGGACTATAGCCCACCAGGCTCCTCCATCCATGGGATTCTCCAGGCAAGAATACTGGAGTGGGTTGCCATTTCCTTCTCCAGGGGATCTTCCCGACCCAGGGATTGAACCCAGGTCTCCCGCTTGCAGTCAGACGCTTTAACCTCTGAGCCACCAGGGAATCCCTCCATAAAGCGGGTAAACCTCAACTAATCAATCAAAGGTATTAGGAGGAAAAGACTAACCTTCCCCGAAGAGAGAATTCTGCCAGTAGACTACCTAGTGACTTGTACAACATCTCTTCTCCAGCTTTCTGGTTTGCCCTGAAGTTTGAACTTGTCACTTTCCATAATCTGATAAACCAATTCCTTAAAATAAATCTATCCATATCCATACATATTTTTGGTTCTATTTCTCTGGAAAATTCTTAACTAATACTGTGCATGTGTATGTATATGTGTGCATCTGTTTTAGAGAGATTTTGTGTGTGTTACACCCTAAAATAACTGAGCCTCTAAACCAGGAGTTGGCAAACATTTTTTATAAGGAACAAGAGAGTAAATATTTTAGCTTTTTGAAAGACAAATGATCTTTGTTGCAACTACTCAGCTCTGTTACTGTAGCTCAAAAGTAGCCATAGACAATGTGAAACAAATGGACTGGCTGCTGCTGCTGCTGCTAAGTCGCTTCAGTCATGTCCAACTCTGTGCGACCCCATAGATGGCAGCCCACCAGGCTCCTCTGTCTCTGGGATTCTCCAGACAAGAATACTGGAGTGGGTTGCCATTTACTTCTCAATGGACATGGCTGTGTTCCAGTAAAATGTATTTATAAAAATAGGTGGTTAGATTTCACCCATAGGATATAGTTTGCAGACCTCTGCTGTATACTCTGAAGGTGTGGTTTCATATAGTTATTGCAACAGTTATTGTTTGCTAGATAAAATATTGAGCATTTACCACATGTCCTAGTATTTTATGGCATGTAATGTATATACATTTCAACTACAACTCAAATGTACAAGATGTAAAATCCTTATTTTTCTGTAGCAACTTAATATTCTAATTTTAGCTCCTATTCTACTAGAGTGCAAAACTTAAACTGGGATTTAAGTTTTGGGATTCAGAATAATTCAGAATAATTTCCCCAGGGCTTATCTTGTAGGGAGGGAGCATGCCTATGTAACACTTGACATCTTCTCCCCTACTGATATCCAGTAAGGTGCCCTTGTCTTATCTGGCCTCTGGTCATCACATGTCACCACTGAGATACTCCTATTTCTGCAAGGAGTCTGCAAGGCTCCTGTATGTCCAAAGATTCTTTGTCCTATCTGCACACCACTCTTGTTAATTTTTCTGTTTTTGCATCACTTGGAGACAAAGAAATTTCCTAAAGAAATTTTCTAAAGTTCATGACCTAATGCCTGAAAACACCAGCTAGCCAATCTTTCCCAGGGTATTGCCCTTCTTGGGATCCTTCTAACATTAATTGGGTACCATAAACTTAACTTTCTCTCCCCCTCACCTCCTCTTCTCCAGGCTCAGCCTACAGAGCAGAATATAGGACTGAGCAGTGTCCAAATTGTCACAACCTGCCTCTATCTTTCATCCCTCCCCAAGCACAGTCAACTTCTCTCTGGTCTAGGAGTGAGAAAGCCCCACTCTTACTCATCATGTCTTTAGTCAATTCCAATCCCTTCATAAGCTTTTCACATTCAAAGGCACTGGAAGACTCATTTTCTCTGAGCGTTTTCATGGTATATCATTTCTGAGACCATAAGCAAAATATGACGGGCTCTTGGATGGAAAGGATGGCTAAAGTGAGAAAAAATACAAGATAAAACAGTGGTAAATATTTGATAAGACTATCATGTTACACTTAAAACACTTGGAGTGGAGTGAATTTCTATACCTGTTTATAGAACTAGAAAGCAGAGTTTAGAAAAACCGAACCATTTGCCCAAATAGCAGACCCAAGAATCAAATGAAGGCCATCCTTACTCCAAAACCAGGATTTTGAACAACCAGCAGGTTTTATTAACCAGTTATTTATACAGGATGTTCTGCTGTTGGAGGAGACTACCACCTCTGGAGTCTGACTACTAATTTGTGAGTCAAGATCAAAAGAAAATGAGCAATGAAAATTAGTTTCTTGGTGGAAAAGAACCTGATATAGTAAGGGCTACATGTTTGAAGAAAGCAGAGATTATTTTTCAAGGACTAAAATAAATCAGTTAATGGATATACATAAGTTTTAGGGAGGAGTTCTGTGTCTTCCTGTCTTGGAAGAAGATGTATGGCCCAAGGCCATTAGTACATGTCCAGTCACTTGAGAGAAGTCACTGGTTTTACTCATTGGTACCTATCCCAGTGACATGAAACATTTGTATTTTAATCACTCCAACCATGAGGGCTCTCAAGTCATACCATCCATTTTTAAATCATTTATCTTCTCTTATTGGTACTTGGGAAATTTTAAGATGCTTCTCACTTTGAGATTCTCTGAAACTGTCCAGGCGGAGCCAGGAAAGAAAAATATCTCCCTAGCTATGCCACTCAGTCAATGTCAGTCAGACAACAAGAAAGACCTGGAATTACTCATTGAGACCTTTAGTTTCCTCTCATGATACCTGAGAAGCTAAGCAGTGGTCAGTTTTGTGCTGGAACCATCCCCAGGACCTATCTGGAGTTTTAGTTGGCTGACCCTGTTCTTCTCCTCCAGTGTCCTAGAGCCTTGGGACATAGGCAAGATCTAAACTGTGAACATATTCCCCCTCCATTTGTTGTTTGACAGCCATCTGTTAAGCTATTTTGGGCAGGAAAACTGTTCTTATGCATTCTTGGAGTTTCCAGTTTTTTTTCCCTCTTGCTATTCTATGTCTTTGGCTTATCAAGCCCACAAACAGAAAAGAAAACCCTCTCTCAAAAGATCAACTCTTGTAATTACATACCTCTTCTTACAAGAGTCTGTGCTAGAGCAAAAAGTGAAATTTCTAACTCTTTATTCTGGGGACTCTTAGAACACTCTTCTCTCTTCTGCCACTCACTCTCCATGTGTGTGTATACCCACTCAGATTTTACAGACATGGAAAGCCATCCTTGATTCCAGTTTAGGTTTCTGGGTGTTTGTTCTCTACCTATTAGATAGCAATTGCCAGTTATGCTTTTTTATACCTGAAGGCTACATGCAAGTTTAAAGACCAATTGCCTTATGGGGTGATTGCTAATTTTTGTTTTTTTATGATGATGATACTATTCTAAAAGAGATGATTGTAACAACTTTCTAAATATAATGAAAGTCATTGAATTATATAGTTTAAATCAGTGAATTTTATGTTATATGAATTATGTCTAAATAAAGCTAAAACTATTTAGATTAAAAAAATATAAAAGAAGTGGCACAGCCCTCCAGGACCCTGACTATGTGTAAGAGGAGGTGTATGGAAACTCCTAGGAGGTATTCTGTTCCCCGAACATCGTGCTTTGTTGTCTTCCTTCACGTTTCCTGTACTGCAAGACTCTACATCACTCTTTGCTTCTCTCCCCCAGATGTCATACATAGATACGATTTTGACATAAAGAATTTCAAGTCACCCTTGGGAAATAGTTCAGACATTAGCTGTTTCCATGACATTTTCCTTGACCAGCCAAATGTGAGTTAAGAGCCCCTGCCATGTGCTGATATTATAGCATGAAATTTATCGCAGCTGTTTCACACTCTATCATAATTGCCTCCTCACCAGACTGTGAGCTTGTGGAAGCCGGAATCACTTTCATCATGTTCACTGTTATATCCCTAGTGCTCAGAACAGTGCCTGGAAAATAGTAGAGTGGATTGATGGATGCACAGACGAACGGATGATCTAACATATAGCTTAGGACTTTTCTATTAGGGGATAAAAACTGATGTGTGGTACAAAGAAGGTGTTTTCAAACCTGAAGTGAGGAGAAAGAAAGAGATAGGGGTATAACCATTCAGATGGATCATTTCATTTTTTCAGAATCCTTATATTTTTGACTGGTGTGTAATGAAGGCTTTCTCTGGAGATAGTGGATCATCCACATTTGCTATTATAATTGACCTAGCTCTGCTATCCTGCTGTTCTCCCTGCTTGTTTATAAATTAGAGAACATCTTTCAACTTGGTGGGGGTGCTGTATTCTAGCACAAGAACAGTAACATGGCAGTATGTTAGGATAATTTACAGACACCACTGCAACTCAAATGGGATGCCCCATACTTTCAAGGCATGAAATCACTCACCAGGACAAGATCAAATAGAATGAGAGGTTTATTTACAGGACCAACAGTATTTTTTAAATTGAAGTATAGCTGTTGTACAATATTATGTAAGTTACAGGTGTGCAGTATAGTGACAAGGACAGATCATTTTTAAGCAGGCCAGGAGCAGGGATAATGTGGTGAAAAAAACGAATTTTCTGGTTGATCCCTTCTTGCTTTTCCCTCTGCTCCCTCACTAATGGCACCCACAGTGTTCTACCACGGCCACCAATTCTATGTATCCCAAGGCCAGCTTTGAAAGTATATCATATATACATGTGAGGGGACACACGTATACCTATGGCTGATTCATTTTGATGTCTGGCAGAAACCAACACAATTCTGTAAGGCAATTTAAAATGTAAAGAAATTTAAAATGTAAAAAAATATATCAACCTTTTATCAATATGTAAGTATCAGTTGGACAGTGCCTTAAAGGCCACCTGGTCCAACCTGCTACTTAATGCAGTAACCCCTTCTGCAGTACTCTGAACAGATGGTATTCAGCGTGTTCTTTGCGCATGCCTGGCGACAGTTACTCATTACCACAAGACACAACCGATGACGGCACAGCAAGTTTGTCTCAGAGGAGCAGAGTCGTAAAGCACACAGTCTGGAGACACACCAGCCTCAGACTCATGACTCTACTCTTGATGGCTGGGTGCCCTTGGCCAAGTTCCTTACCCTCTATAAACTTTCTTTATCTATATAAAAGGGAAGTCAGCATTATCTGACTCATTATATTATTAGGGTTAAATAAAATATATGCAAAGCATTTAGTATATCACATGGTATTTAAGAAATATCTAATAAGTAGTAGTTTAAAAATAAAACCCAACAAAGTGTTTAAAAGATTCTAAGAGTAATACTTGCATGTAAAAGTCAAGAAGGGAATGGGCTACAATCACCATGATTGTTGGTCTTGCTACTATCTTATTCTAACAGGTATGGCATCTTATGACTCTACTTGGATTTGAAATGAAAGACTCTGAACTCATTCCTAGTTAAATAGACTTAGGAGTAAGGTATTACTAAGCAGAGACAATAATGTGTGGAAAATAGTTGCCTAGACATTGAGAGTGGAGGTTTTTGTGGGAATCAGGACATAGCCTAGGCCACTCTATTTTCTTAGTAGAAAAAAGTAGAATGGTAAAAGTAGGTGAAAACTTGGGGGTCACGTCTACGCTCTTGGTCATCTTGCTTTGCCAAACCCTCTGTTCCTACTGTAACAGCTAGTGACAACCACTGATGACACAAAATCACACAAATGAATTAGTTTGGAAGAAAAAGCCAATTCTTTGCTATCAGTGCCCACATGCAGAATTTGATCATTTTTTTCTATTTCTAAAGCTTGAAATTACTTAGCTTCTCTCAAGGTGCTAATTGGAATCTCTGTCTGATCTCTAAAAGCAATTGGCTGTTGCTTCACAAAAAGACCATTGTTCTTGATTTTTCTGAATTACCTTGCATTATAATCAAGAGATATCCTTGCAAGTAAGAGGGTCACAAGTTAGGGCCATGCTCTCAGTTTAGCACACCAAAAATGTAGTAGAATTTGTAATGACTCTTCAAGAACTATAATCAGCTACTTCTTAAAGGACAAGTCAGCACCAGAACTTGTTTTTTTCAAAGTGGCCATGAGATACAAGGGAAAGAACTCATGAGAAATATCCAAAAGTGTCCAGTGGTGGCCAAGGACATTTCACCTTTCCCATAATCCACATCTCAGTCAGAATGATCTACTCAATTAGTGGCACATCTTGTTCATATGAGCTGAATGTAAGATCGATGTGAAATGAACTTCCCAAGAACGAGGACCGCAAACTTTCTTTTACAACCATAAGATCATTACATTTTGGTCACCAGCTTTGATCTTATAGACTCCAACTGCAAAAACACATTTGGGTCCTGTTCTTTTGGATGAGAAAGACATGTTCAAGCTCAGGAAGAATATGAAGGCACTTTCTATATGAAGAACTTTAGGGGAAATCCAGGTTCTTTTCCTTCAATGAATTTAGTCCTGAAAAGTTCCTAGAGAAACTGTAATGACTGATTTTTTTTTTTCCTATACCCTGTGCTTTTGAACTTGTTATTCCTTCATCTGGCATCCTCATAGTCTCACCCCCTGATTCTCTGTTATCAGGTTAATTCCTGTTTATCTTAAAGCATCACCCATTCCTGGGCTGTCCCCAGCATCTCTGTATCTTTGTATGAAGCCTGTACTATTGTCTTTTAATTTACCCACTTGTCCACCTGTTTCCAGAAGGCTGTGCACTCCACCTTTGTACCATTATCGTACCTAATAGCTTCCCAATAATAATTTCATTCAGTAGTTTTGACAGAAAACAAACTATTCTAATTGAGGTATTTTATTTTTCTTTTTCAACACATTTCTATTGAGTTGTTATACCTAAAGAAGAGAAAATTGTAAGGGAATGAGATTTTAAAGTCAGCAGGACTGAGAGAACAAATTCTAGTTTTTAAAAATTACCTTTGGCAATCTCTGAAATTGTGTCTGTAGTACATGGCTTCATATGTTCAACCCTTTACAATAATTCTAATGCACTCTAAGGTTTGATAGTCACCAAGTTAAAATGTGGCGCAAAGGGCTGCCTAAATGCATATACCTGGGCAGCCAAATCATTCGATATTTAAGTAACTTAAGTTCCTGTGAATCAGAGAGTGGGTGTAGTGTTCCTACACACCTGAGATTTCTTTGAATATTAAATCCCTATAGGCTTAACATGTATTGAGGTATTTGTTTTAATAACTAAATGAGATAATAATTATAAAAACACCTAGCATAGCCCGCAGCACCTGTGACTGTTCCATAAATGTTTGTTCAATTGAAAAGTATATCTTACTTGATTGGAGGTATATACACATTTGCTTTTGAAAATTTACCACCTCTTTTTTGGTCGTTCTTACTATGGCTTCACTGACTTGATGCCCCTGTCACCTGGAGCCCAACAAGCGAAGTTTGGTTCTAATGACAGTATTTGCATGCGATACATGAATCATGTGACTATACTACATATGACCATGCTCTGCCAGCCACCAAAAAAGATTAGTTGGGGTGGAAAACATGTTCCTGGCCTTGGAGAGCCCCATGTCATGTATGAAAGATGTAGATTGACCAAATAATTACCAAGGGTCACCTGTAATGAAAGAGGGAAGTCAGAGTGGCCGAGAAGCTTATTACAGTCTAGTCTGAGGGTCTAGATGAATTGGTATTTAAGTCGTAATTAGCTGAATGTTCAGTTCAGTTCAGTCACTCAGTCATGTCCGACTCTTTGTGACTCCATGGACCGCAGCATGCCAGGCCTCCCTGTCCATCACCAACTCCCGGAGTTTACTCAAACTCATGTCCTTTAGGTCGGTGATGCCATCCAACCATCTCATCCTCTGTTATCCCCTTCTCCTCCTGCCTTCAATCTTTCCCAGCATCAGGGTCTTTTCAGATGAGTCAGTTTTTCACAGCAGGTGGCCAAAGTATTGGAGTTTCAGCTTCAGCATCAGTCCTTCCAATGAATATCCAGGACTGATTTCCTTTAGGAAGGACTGGTTGGATCTCCTTGCAGTTCAAGGGACTCTCAAGAGTCTTTTCCAACACCACAGTTCAAAAGCATCAATTCTTTGGCACTCAGCTTTCTTTATAGTCCAACTCTCACATCCATATATGACTACTGGAAAAACCATAACTTTGACTAGACGGACCTTTGTTGGCAAAGTAATCTCTCTACTTTTGAATATGCTGTCTAGGTTGGTCATAACTTTTCTTCCAAGCAGCAAGTGTCTTTTAATTTCACAGCTGCAGTCACCATCTGCAGTGATTTTGGAACCCAAGAAAATAAAGTCTGTCACTGTTTCCATTGTTTCCCCATCTATTTGCCATGAAATGATGGGACCAGATGCCATGATCTTAGTTTTCTGAATATTGAGTTTTAAGCCAACTTTTTCACTCTCCACTTTCACTTTCATCAAGAGGCTCTTTAGTTCTTCTTCACTTTCTGCCATAAGGGTGGTGTTATCTGCATATCTGAGGTTATTGATATTTCTCCCGGAAATCTTGATTCCAGCTTGTGCTTCCTCCAGCCCACCATTTCTCATGATGTACTCTGCGTATAAGTTAAATAAGCAGGGAGCCTTGATGTACTCCTTTCCCTCTTTGGAACCAGTCTATTGTTGCAATTAACAGTAGGGAGCAGTGTTTAGAAGGGGAACTAATGGAAGAGCCAGAGACCAGAGACCCTCAAGGAATAAGGGAAATCCAATCTGGTTGAAATGTGGAAGGTAGGCTTAACCATTGCCTCTGCCCACCCTATCTATGTGCCATCCTTGGTTAATCTGATTCTCTGTCTAGCCTCTTTCTTCTCTGAGGCATCAGACTCTCCACCAGAGAATAATATACAATCATATCAACCAGTCTCTCTCTAAGGTCACAAGCCCCAACCTCAACTGGGCTATGGGTACAGAGCAACACTCCAACATTTCTCTAGTCCATTGCCTCATAGTCCTAGAGTTACTTCAGACTACTCTTTTCTCTTCAGAACTTTACTAGCCCCCTCACTATGCCTACTTCTTTTCTGATGGCTTTTTTTCCTTTTTTTTTTTTCTCTCTCTCACACACACACAAATAGATGCAATCAAGAATGGCCACACATTTCAACCACAACATCTACCTGTGTTTAACATCTACCTGTGTTTTCCACCTGCCTTCCTCTAGTTGCCAGGATCAACTGCCCATACTTCTCATTAGAACAGCCCCTCTACTCCTGCATTGAATCCCATCCCCTTACGTATCCCATTCAAGGCTATTAGTCTAAGAATTGGCCACCACCCCTCACCTGTATCTTCAGCTTTTTCCCTCTGGGTCATTCTGATCAGTGGTCTCATGTCTGAGCTAGGGAAAGTAAGATAAGGAATAGAAGAAATCTTCCCTTAATCTCTGTATCACTCCTGTACCACTCTCTGTATCACTCCCCATTTCTTTCCCCCCTTATAATAAAACATCTTGAAAAGGCTGTCTCCACTCTCTGTGCTCCCATATTTCCTTGCTCCCTTCCAGGTAGGTTTTCTCCCCCACTCCAGAGAACACTTTCCAGTCTTTAGTGACCATCACCAGATGTGGATTGACCTTGACTCTCATAAAGCTTGTGCTTCAGTGATCCTCATTTTTACAAGCGCTTTCAAGACCCTGAACTTAAGTTATATTCTCTCTGTCTCAAAGAGTCTTCAAATTATATAAACCTTGGACCCCACAAAGCTGGATCGGCCCCTTCTTCTGCATTGACATATACAATGGTCAGTGTTTCTAGTCCTTTTCTTACTATGAGCATTTGACACTATAGATCACTCCCTCACTCTTAAAAATGTTTCTTTCCTTCAGGCACCTTCTCCCTAGATTCACCTCCTGATCTGCAGGCTCTACTTCTCCATGTCTTTGGCTATTTCTTATCTCCTTGCCCCTTTAATCATCATTATGCCCAGGACTCAACCCTGCAACCTCTTCATCTACAATCATTCCCTAGATAATCTCATCCAGCTTTATGGTTTTAAATACCATCTCTAAACTGATGACTTACTTATTTACCTTTAGCCCTGGACTTTTCTCCTGAACTCCAAATTTGTATGCCTACGTAGTTACTCACTCTCCCTATTGAATGTCTAATGGATATCTCAAATACTAACTAACTATAAATTCTTAATTTTCCACCAAGCCTGACCCCCTGTCATCTTTCCTGTCTCAGTAACTGATAATTGTATTTTTCCAGGTGCTCAGGGAAAAAAAAAATTTCCTCTTTCTTTCATGTTTTACATACAGTCTGCCAGAAAATTCTGTTGCATCTCTCTTAAAAATAATTATCTGGCATCCAACCACTGCTCTCTTACCCTATGTTGCCATCCTGCCTTGCCGGAATTATTGCAATTACCTGCTAACTCATCCTCCTGCCTCCACAATTGACTGTTTATACTTTCTATATTTTAGTCAAAGTCAGATCATATCGTTTCTTTGCTCAAGATCATCTAACTGGGAGGAGGGGCTAAAGAGAGAAAAAGAGAGAAAGGGATACCCAGGGAAAACCAGATGGTTCAAGGACCAGTGAGTGCTTTTAAGGAGTTAGCTCATCATCCTCAGTGAAATGGAAGGCCTCTGAAGAATTATAAAAAGGGATTTACCTAGATTTTCACTTTAAAATGATGTTTTGATAATACATTCAGCCCTGGGAGAACAGAGTCGTGGGAGTTCTAGTACCTTCTAGAATTTGAGAACTTGGAGATGTGTAGTAACCAACATTGTCATTTATGTTTACAAAAAAAGCTGGAAAATGATAGCATCTCTGTGCACTGATTATGCTTGTTTTTTAAATAAAGAATTAATTCATTCCCAATTCTTTATACTTTTACAAAAAGGTAAAATCCAAAAAAGTTTCAGATATTAGATAAACAATCCAAAGAACTAATGCAAGTTTTGGGGTTTTTTTTTCCTTTTTTTTTTTTTTTTTTGAGGTTATGTTAGAGTTGTATCTTTGGTCTTGATCTTCCCTGGTGGCTCAGTCAGTAAAGAGTCTGCCTTCAATGAAGTAGACCCAGGTTCAATCCCTGGTCGGGAAGATCCCCTGGAGAAGGAAAAGGCAACCCATTCCAGTATTCTTGCCTGGAGAATTCCTTGGACAGTGGGGCCTGGTGGGCTATAGTCCATGGGGTCACAAAGAGTCAGACACAACTGAGTGTACTTCACGGTAGAGTTGTATCTATGATTTGATTCTTGAGGACTTCAATAATCTTTCTCCTCTGTTTACCTTATTTATGTATTATATATTCATTTATGTATTATATATTATATATTCAGATAAAGGTTTTATCAGTCAGTTGAAATTCTCAGATTCTTTTCTGGCTCTAGATGTGTCTGTGTTGGGTATTACAGGATGCTATTAGTAATAAAATGTTGACTCAGCACTGCAGCTGTTATTTAAAAGTGTTTAAGGGCTGGGTGGGTAAAATTTGCTTCATTCATTCCAGTGACCCCCTGCCTGGAGTTAACTTTCCTCTTCTAAAAGTGCCAATCTATATTTCCCATCTTCTTAATAACTCATTTCTCAGCTGAACATCCATCTCTCCATGAACTCTTTTACCCCTTTATCATAAATTCTACCTGGGCATCAAGTTAATAGTCTAGCAAAAATGTGTATATTTTCCCTCTCTAAGTCATTCCCAAACAAACTCAGGGAGAAATGTATTGAAACACAACCTAGTGAAACCAAAGCGGAATGAATTGAACTTTCTTTGGGAAATGCTTCTCAGTTTAAAAAGAAAAAAGTAATAAGTGTTCTGCGTTTTATCCTTCAGGAAGCTCCAAAGTCAAAATGACTTTATACAACTTCTGTTTCTGATAAGGCAGGAGTTCTGTTTGAGGGGAAATTAAACATCCACAGTTTAATAAAGTCAGACTTCATTTTAATTTAGGTTTTTTGTTTCTGTTGGTGGGATACAATTCTCTTGGGTCTCTTATGTTTTTGTGAGTCTTCTAAGTCTAGAGGCATTTTTTCCAAACCCTTTTCTGAAAGATGTTTACATAGTGAACAGCTTTAGGAAATAAAGTGTCTCCTCCCGAACATAGGGCAGCCATGCTTACTGTCCAGTAGTAGATTGAAGATCTCTCTCCAGAGCAAAGGACAGGCAAGTTGCTGCCCATTTAAGATGATTTGAGTTCCTTAAGTTCAGGGTTCCTCTCCTGTAAGATAGGGCACTGCACTTGCAGACGTCCATCAGGACCCATTTTTTGCCTCGCTCCCACCCATGAGATTTAGGATAAGGGAAACTGTCGGTGGTATGATGACGTTTATGCTGCTTGCAGTGCCATCAGTAAATCTCTTGTATCTGACCCAGGAGCATCATATGATCTTCAGGCTACCTCATTAGCTTCCAAGCCATGTGAAGTCTCAGACTCTTCACCTATTGAAAACTATGAAAGAGACACTTTGAAATGTTTTAAACAGCAAAAAATATTACTTTCAAATCTATACTGAATGATTCTATACCTTGAAATATATGCCCCTGAGTTTGTCCATACAGATTTTTTTTTTAACTTAAGTTATTCCTTCTGTCTGAAATTTCCTACCTTTCATATTTTTATCTAAGTCATTTAACAGCTGTTATTTGGAATTTTTTCTGAATAGTATTACTTTTTAATGTATATTTAAGAATTTAATAGTTTATATTGCAAAAACTTATTGAAATAAAAGGATTTGACTTTAAATGCAGTTTGCACTATGCCAGGCAACAATTTTAATAGGAAATATTATTCCATTCATTTGTTCATCTGTTTATCTTGTACCTAGTTTGTTCCATGTTCAGTGTTGGATCTTGAGGATACAGAAATAGGGAATTCTCAATATAAAGAAGCACAGGATAAAGGAACGTAATGAGATGAAGATGAGAAAAAAATCCATACCAGTATGGATTTTATAATCTTCTCCCACCAAAATGCTTCACTGAGAGCAAGGTCTCCACAAACCATGGCATTTGCAATTTATTTAGAATTACATGGTACACTATGACTCTGACCCACTGCTCTTTCTTGGACCATTGTCTATTACTACAGAGGGAGAAATGAAGAATGTCATTTGGATACATGTGGACAAATGTATTAGTAAGAATACATGTGGACAAATGTATTAGTAAGAACTTTGGTTGCAAATGAAAGAACTCCTAAGTCAAGCTGACTTTTCAAGGGCTCTGGGGATGGTAATGATTAGCTCACATAGCTGAAAAGCACTGCAGGTGATATGCCCAGACATTTCTCGATCCAGGCTCTCAAATGGTAGAACATAATCTCCACTTTACTCTTTCCATTTCTGAGCTCTGGGTTCTTTTGCGTGGTTCCATTCTCTGGAAAGCTCTCCCCTAGTTCTGACAACATACCTCCCAAGCTTCCAACCCATCTTTAATTCACTCAGGGAAAAATAAAAAGAAAGCAAGAATCCTTTCTCAGAGGTTTCAATAAAAGTCCTGGAATTAAACCCCAGCAGTCTAACTTGGATCACATACTTTTTCCTGAAGCAGCGCTGCCAAGGGAGTACAGTACTCAGATTGGCCAGGAATGGGTCATGTCTGGAGTTGGACATAAAAATAGACCCACTCAAATCATATTATCTGAATATAAGGAAGGGATAGATCCCCAAAGAAATTCTAGTTACTGTGGCTAGATAAATAGGGGGCACACAGAAACAACAGATGTCCCTTGTTAACCTAAAGGTCTTTTTAAAAATGTTCAAAAAATAGGAACTATTTATGAACATTTTTTCAAAGTATCAAATACTATAGTACAATTGGAAAGTAGGTTACTCAAGTCTGTTCATAAAGCAGGCATCAATTATACAATGATCACTAATGTATATAGTACAGCATCTTCATGTTTGTGCCTGTGTCCTAAATCACTTCAGTCACGTCTGACGTTTTGCGACTCCATGGACTGTAGCCAACCAGGCCCTTCTGTCCATGGGATTCTCCAGGCAAGAATACTGGAGTGGGTTGCATGCCCTCCTCTAGAGGATTTTCCCGACCCAGAGATCAAACCCAATCTCTTATATCCCCTGCATTGGCAGGCAGGTTCTTTACCACTAGCACTACCTGGGCTGGTGGTGCTATATCGTCATGTCTGTGTTGCTTTAAATGGTGATCTAAATTGCATATCATTAAAATACAGTGAAAGCTTGGTGGTGGTGGTGTTCAGTCCGAAATTGTGTCCAACTTTTTGTGACCCCATGGACTGCAGCATGCAGGCTCCTATATCCTCCACTATCTCCCAGTGTTTACTAAAATTCATATCCATTGAGTCAGTGATGCCATCTAACCATCTCATACTCTCCCTTCTTTTGCCTTCAATCTTTCCCAGCATCAGTGTCTTTTCCAATTAGTCAGCTCTTTGCATCAGGTGGCCAAAGTATTGGAGCTTCAGCTTTAGCATCAGTCCTTCCAATGAATATTGGAACTTATTTCCTTTAGGATTGACTGGTTTGATCTCCTTTCAGTCCAAGGGACTCTCCAGAGTCTTCTCCAGCACCACAGTTCGAAAGCATCAATTCTTCGGCACTAAGCCTGCTATATTGTCCAACTCTCACATCTGTACATGACTACTGGGAAAAAACATAGCTTTGACTATACGGACCTTTTTTAGCAGTGATGTCTCTGCTTTTTAATATGGTGCCTAGGTTTGTCATTGCTTTTCTTCTAAGGAGCAAGTGTCTTTTAATTTCATGGCCGCAGTCGCCATACACAATGATTTTGGAGCCCAAGAAAATGAAATCTATCACTGCTTCCACATTTTTCCCCTTCTATTTGCCATTGGACCAGATGTCATGATCTTAGTTTTTTGAATATTGAGTTTCAAGCTAGCTTTTTCACTTTCCTCTTTCACCCTCATCACGTGGCTTTTTAGTTCCTCTTCACTTTTTGCAAAATTAGAGTGGTATCATCTGCATATCTGAGGTTATTGATATTTATCCTGACAATATTGATTGCAGCATGTGATTCATCCAACCCAGCATTTAGCATGATGTACTCTGCATAGAAGTTAAATAGCAGGGTGACCATATATATAGTCTTGTTGTACTTCTTTCCCAATTTTGAACCATTCTGTTGTTTCATGTCTGATTCTATTTCTTCTTTCCTGCATACAGGTTTCTGAGGAGACAGGAAAGGTAGTCTGGTATTCCCATCTCTTTAAGAATGTTCCACAGTTTGTTGTGATCCACACAGTCAAAGGCTTTCACAAAGTCAGTGAAGCAGAAATAGATGGTTGCTTTTTTTTTTTTTTTTAATTCCCTTAGTTTTTCCATGATCCAACGGATGTTGGCAATTTGATCCCTGGTTCCCCTGCCTCTCTGAAACATCTGGAAGTTCTTGGTTCATTTAACTGCTGAAGTCTAGCTTGAAGGATTTTGAACATAACTTTGCTCGCATGTGAAATGAGCACAATTTTACAACAGTTTGAAGATTCTTTGACATTGCCCTTAATTGGGATTGGAATGAACACTGACCTTTTCCAGCCCTGTGTTCACTGCTGAGTTTTCCAAACTTGCTGACATTTTGAGTGCAGCACTTTAACAACATCATCTTTTAGGATTTGAAATAGCTGAGCTGGAATTCCATCACCTCCACTAGCTTTGTTTGTAGTAATGCTTCCTAAGGCCCACTTAACCTCACATTCCAGGATGTCCACCTCTAGGTAAGTGACCTCACCATCATGGTTATTCAGATCATTAAGACCTTTCCTGTATAGTTCTGTGTATTCTTGCCAGCTCTTTTTAATCTCTTAGGGCTTTACCTTTTCTGTCCTTTATCGAGACCATCTTTGCATGAAGTGTTTACTTGATGCCTCCAATTTTCTTGAAGAAATCCCTAGTCTTTCCCATTCTGTTGCTTTCCTCTGTTTTTTGCATTGTTCATTTAAGAAGGTCATTTTATCTCACCTTGCCTTCCCACATTTTTAAAAAAATGTAGCTATCCTCAAGGTACCACCATTCACCTGAAGGTAGCTTACCCATTAAAAAAAATTCTGAAGTACTAGCCTCATAAACATACCTGTTATTTCCCCCCCTGTTATTTTCTCCCTGTTAATATCAACCCAAGGAACCAAATCTGATGTGAAAGTTGAGATAGATTGGAAGAAGAGAAATGACATTTTTATTCTTCATTGAAGGGCTTTGATTTATAATAATCCATGCATTGTAAGGATTCAGCAAACTTTTAAAAAAAACTTCTATATATCAAATGCTAGTAGATATTTCTTTTCTCACAAGATAAAATTCCAGTTTCTAAATAGAGCCACCTTTTGTTATAATAATTTTAGCATAGGTTGCTAAAGAAATCCGCTTGTGATAATAGAAATAAAGATTGTTGTTGTTCATAATTGTTGTTTAGTCACTAAGTCATGTCCAACTCTTTGTAACCCCATAGACTGCAGCATGCCAGGCTTCCATGTCCTTCACTATCTCCCAGAGTTTGCTCAAACTCATGTGAATTGATTTGGTGATGCCATCCAACTATCTCATTTCCAGGATATGTTAGGTAAATTGTATATTGTAAAAGATACTTGTCTCCCTTCCCTGGAGATTTACACTGCCTTGCACTTGTCAAGAATCACATGATTTGCATTGAGCAATGAAGAGTGAGAAAAGTGACAAATGCTACTTCTGAGCAGAAACTTTCAGAGCCATTGCTTGATTCTGCCATTTTCTCTCTTCCCTCCTGCCACAAGATCAACAAATTGTCTTTTTTAGCCATTGAAATTCTGCATCCTTGTTACTGCGGCATAGTTTAGCCTGAACCCACGGATACAAACCCAAGGCTTTATTAAAGGGATATCGCAGCACCTGAAGTGTGATTATCCTCTCAGTTTAAAGATAGTCTTTTGAGCCCCTCCCACCTGAAGGTCAGAGAAATTCAGCCAGTACTAATTAGGAAAAACTCAATATTTGGAGTGTTGGCAATGAGCTGTGTGTGACTAGCTTGCATCGATTCTGTGTAGACACTGCATACCTCTCAAAGAAGATGAGTTCCTTTGTCATGACTCCATGATCACAGGTATTGACTAGTGCCTTATTACTTTACTTTAAAGAACTTTAATATTTGATTTTGTGTCTTGGCCAGTCCTTTAATAATGATGTGACTTAGATCTTGCCCTTCACCACTGTTTTGTAGGGCCTTGTTTCTATTCACAGTGATTTTAAATGTGTTTACTAAAATACCCCAATCAACCTGGAGCAATCATATTCAATTTTGTCAGTGATTCTAAAGTAAAAGTCAGTTGAAGGTATATTTAAACCCTTATTTTCCCCCATTTATATGAAAGATACTACAGTATAGTGTATCATTTGTCTTCTGGGTATATAATCTCAAATTATATATATCTATGCTGTGTGCTGTGCTGTGCTGTGCTCAGCTGCTCAGTCGTCTCCAACTCTGCAACCCCATGGACTGTAGCTCACCAGCCTCCTCTGTCCATGGGATTTTCCAGGTGATTTTCCAATACTGGAGTGGGTTGCCACGCTCTCCTCCAGGGGATCTTCCCAACCCAGGGATCGAACCTGGGTCTCCTACGTTGCAGGTGGATTCTTTACCATCTGAGCCACCAGGGAAGCAAATGTATATAACATAGCGGGTGTAATTTCCAACCTGGAATAAAACACAGATGATTTTTTCTCACTTACCTAGAACCTCTATTCTTATGGATAGCATAAAGTGGTTATTTACTTCAGGATATCACTATCTTTCACCATTCTTACTCTGGTTTTGTGTCTCAGTTAAGGTAGGAGTACTAATAACATGACAAGACTACTGGGTAGTGGCAATTGAGTCCTTGTCATTGACCTGCACTGACATCTGCCGAGATGCCTTTATTTTTCCTGATCCTTGGTCATTGGCGCTGGTAGGATGTAACTGCATCCCCTAATCCTGGCAGTATGACCTTCACTTTGTCAATTCATCTGTGTCACATTCCTACTGCCTTTAGGTGGTGGGACATTTTGCTTCCTCCGGTTTTATGCTCAGAAGTACACTAAGATGCCTTCAGTCTGTCTGTGGCATCCCTCAGGCAATCATTTCTTCTTGGATTCTTGACACTTTGCTAGCCTTTCCTAGGAAGGGTGATGAGGGTACATGGTCCCTCTGCTCTCAAATTGCCCAGAGTTAGCTGGAGGCTTCAATACTCTGCCCCTTCCTGCACTTGGACTTTGCTGGGGCAGGAAATAGCTACTAGGGAACAGTCTTTAATTCTTCATTATCTATCCTTCTTCTCCTCTTAGGATGTACACCTTTCTTCCTTTATCCAGAACGTTGTTGATTCAGTCTGCTGATATGTTGCCTTAACTCTCCAACTCTTTGAGACCCATTGTTTATACTCTAACTAGTCCTTTTGAGATCCACATGTCAAGAGCTTGATTGTCTATTGCCTGCATACTGCTGTGTCGTTCCGTATGTGATGTAGTTTTTATAGAATACTGTACCTGTTACCTAAATAGGAAGAAGGGTTACAGAATCATAGGAGGCAGTCCTATTATCCTGTCAAATACCCAAACCTTAGGCTTTTGGTACAGCATCTTTTCATCAAGGGCACACATTTTGGGATAGAAATTGGTATTTGTTTTCATTGGTCTTTCCATCTATTCTTGTCTGTGGACTAGGGTGGTGCAAAGAATATGCTATAAATCTTTGCCAGCCAGTATGTCATGGAACACGTTATCTGGCTTCATGCATTCACCTCCATTTCCTTTGTTTTAATTAGTACTCTCAGTCCCTAAATGTACTCAATTTTTACATATTTTAGTGGACTGTAAGATCTTACAATAAAGATCCATCTTTTCTCTTTTAACAAGAAAAATGTCATGGTTATTTTAGATAACAGGTGTTATGGTTAGTCCAGTTAACTTAAAGAATAAGATCAAAATGGACAGAATCAGATGAAAGCTCAAAAAGAACACAATAAACTGAATGTGAAATATATGTTCCTTGCTTCTAAATATTAGTTTATATTTTATAATAAGCAGTTATATTATTTTTGCTTTTACAGATAATTTTAACATGAGACTAATTCTAAGCTAGATTATTGAACAAGCCATTAATAATGTAGGTTAAATCAATACTGGTAAACAATCATGACAGGGAAACTGAAAAATAACCTTTAAATGTCATTTTTTTTTTCAAATGAGAATTGTTGTGTACTTAAAAAAAGCACTTAATTAAGATTATAAAAAGGGTTTCAAAGTTTGGCTGTGTCATTGGTAAACAATTCGTTTCACTTCTCTAAGCTATAGTTTCTTCAACAATAGAAGATTGTACTAGTCAGTGTTTCCCAAAGTGTAGAATTCTTGCCCTGTCACTGGGCATAATTTTAAAAGAGACATTAAATAATAAAATAACAAAGCCATTCCCTTTTCCACTCTACCATCTTGATTAAGACAGGATAAAATCATGTTGTTGCTAGTTTTTGGTGCTTATTGGGGTTACTGGTATTACTTCTACCTTTTAAACCAGGAGAAATTGAATTCAGAGCTTTGGGTATATAATAGTTTTTAGATAAAACACTGTTGTTTTTCGGTAAAGCATCTGCCCGCAATGCCAGAAACCCAGGTTCAATCCCTGGGTGGGGGAGATCCTCTGGAGAAGGAAATGGCAACCCACTCCAGTACTCTTGCCTAGAAAATTCCATTGATGGAGGAGCCTGGTGGGCTGCAGTCCATGGAGTCGCAAAGAGTCGGACACGACTGAGTGACTTCACTTTCTTTCACTTTCTGTTTTTATTGTACTAACTCCTTGGTTATCTTCTTTGGGACGAGGAATGTAGGATTATTTGTTCCAATTCAGTGAAAAATGTCCTGGGTAGTTTGATAGGAATCATATTAAATCTGTAGATTGCTTTAGGTAGTATGGTCATTTTAACAGTATTAATTCTTCTAATCCAAGAGCATGGGATATCTTTCCATTTCTTTGAATCATTTTTAGTTTCCTTTATTCTCAGGATATAAGTCTTTCACCTCCTTGGTCAAATTTATTCCTCAGAATTGTATTTCTTTAGTATGATTTTAAGAGAGACAATTTTGCATTCCCTTTCTGATATTTCATTGATCATGTAACAAAATACAACTGATTTCTGCATGTTCATCTTGTATCCGGCTACCTTGTGGAATTTGTGTATCAGTTCATTTTTTGGTTTTTGAATGGGCAGAACTGAGTAGATGGAAAAGTTGTCAGAGTAGATTAGTAGGTATAATGAATTTGTGCTAACCCTAAACTCAGGACAATATGCAGAGGCCACAAAGATCGTGTGCTGACAAACAGAAGGGAAGAACTTGAAATCACGGAGTATTTCCATGGAGAATGCAGAAAGAGCTAGCTACAATCGTCATGTGGAATTTGTTCAGGAGCAGAGGGTTTCCATGAGGTTGAGTTGCTCCTACTTTCCCCCTTCCTCATTTACCTGATAATGAACATCCTCTCTGTGCAAACAATAGTGTAGTGAGAGAATCTACATGAATTTAGCAGTTAGAGTCAGAGTAGCTCAATGCTTCACCAGATCTACCTTGGGAGAAACCTGGAGAGGGATGAGGAAAGGGGTTTGTGCAGAAAACAAAGATTGAGAAGATTGAAATGTTGGGGAAAGACTTCAAACCAATATGAAAAGGATTAAATGATCATGTATGCCTGAGAGCTTCTGGGGAACTGTTTTTTGTTTTTTTTTTTTTTCCTTCCCCTGAACTACAACTTGTATAAAGGATGAATATTACACAACTATTGTTTCTCCCTTTGTTACGTATCAGCAACACTGCCAGACAAGAAATTTCTTGGTTATCTTCATTTTGGGCTTGGGAGGGAACCATTGAGACTTCCTCCTGCTTGTATTATTTCCGCTTTATTCTACGGATTTGGGAAGGGAATCAACATGAAAAGCCAACTACATCTCTAAAATTCAACCTCACATGTCCCAGCCATGAGGGACTTTTGATTGAAGAGGTTGAGGAGCAAGGAGAAAAAAGTCCAGACTGCAATCTAAAACCCTTATGTAATATTGCAGCTGTGGGATTTGGAGAATGTGTGTGTAGGGGGAGGAGGGGTTGCTTCTTAAACTTCCATTTCTTTGTCATTTTTGTCCACTGAGAATCATATAAAATAATCTAGACCAGATGATAAGAAGTGCCTGGAATATGAAGATTCTTCCCTCAAACCCCTCTTATTGGCTCCAAGAATAATAGTAAACAAAGCCAGGAGGTTTAATTTTTTTTTTCAAAAGATGCATAAATTTCTGTGTAGATCAAAGCTTGATGAAGGATATATGCACAGTAAATAATGATTGGATGCCATTGTCAATCATAACACCCTTAGAAGAAGAGTTCCTCAGAAAAGAATATTGGGAAGGGGGGCGGTAAAATCACTTGGTTGTACCAGGTACTTCAAAAAGTACCTTCACTTTCTAAATCCAGAGCAATATTCTGGGGTGCTTTGCAGTATCTGACCTGCAAAGGTAGAGTTCTAGAATGCCCTGCTTAGTCAACACTGCTAAGGCAGTATGGATGGGTTCCTGCCAAGTGAACATTCAGTTCAGTCACTCAGTCGTGTCTGACTCTTTGCGACCCCATGAATTGCAGCACGCCAGGCCTCCCTGTCCATCACTAACTCCCAGAGTTCACTCAACTCACGTCCATCGAGTCAGTGATGCCATCCAGCCATCTCATTCTCTGTCGTCCCCTTCTCCTCCTGCCCCCAATCCCTCCCAGCATCAGAGTCTTTTCCAATGAGTCAACTCTTCGCATGAGGTGGCCAAAGTACTGGAGTTTCAGCTTCAGCATCATTCTTTCCAAAGAACACCCAGGACTGATCTCCGTTAGGATGGACTGGTTGGATCTCCTTGCAGTCCAAGGGACTCTCAAGAGTCTTCTCCAACACCACAGTTCAAAAGCATCAATTCTTTGGCGCTCAGCTTTCTTCATAGTCCAGCTCTCACATCCATACATGACCACTGGAAAAACCATAGACTTGACTAGATGGAACTTTGTTGGCAAAGTAATGTCTCTGCTTTTGAATATGCTATCTAGGTTGGTCATAACTTTCCTTCCAAGGAGTAAGCGTCTTTTAATTTCATGGCTGCAGTCACCATCTGCAGTGATTTTGGAGCCCCCAAAAATAAAGTCTGACACTGTTTCCACTGTTTCCTCATCTATTTCCCATGAAGTGATGGGACCAGAACTAAGATCATGAAGCCATGATCTTAGTTTTCTGAATGTTGAGCTTTAAGCCAACTTTTTCACTCTCCTCTTTCACTTTCATCAAGAGGCTTTTGAGTTCCTCTTCACTTTCTGCCATAAGGGTGGTATCATCTGCATATCTGAGGTTATTGATATTTCTCCCAGCAATCTTGATTCCAGCTTGTGCTTCTTCCAGCCCAGGGTTTCTCATGATGTACTCTGCATATAAGTTAAGTAAGCAGGGTGACAATATACAGCCTTGACGTATTCCTTTTCCTAATTGGAACCAGTCTGTTGTTCCATGTCCAGTTCTAACTGTTGCTTCCTGACCTGCATACAAATTTCTCAAGAGGCAGGTCAGGTGGTCTGGTATTCCCATCTCTTTCAGAATTTTCCAGTTTATTGTGATCCACACAGTCAAAGGCTTTGGCATAGTCAATAAAGCAGAAAGAGATGTTTTTCTGGAACTCTCTTGCTTTTTTGATGATCCAGCAGATGTTGGCAATTTGAACTCTGGTTCCTCTGCCTTTTCTAAAACCAGCTTGAACATCAGGAAGTTCACGGTATTGCTGAAGCCTGGCTTGGAGAATTTTAAGTTCCTACAAATGTATCTTTCAATATCACCCTCATAGAACAGGCAGAAATAAGCGGGAAAATGAAGTAGAGGGGGAAAGTAGCTTTTGATGCATGCAGCTCTGGCAGCCATCTGCATCAACATAAAAACTTTTAATCCATTGTATGTTGCTAGAGGATGACCCTGTCTGTTGGCACTGGTAATTGCTGTGTTTTACCTCTTGCTGTGGCTTCAGGGAAAGGTTGTCCCCAAGCCCTGACCTGGCTTTAATCCAGTACATGCATTTTTTTTTAATCAGGTCTTATATTTTAATGACTTCCTGAAACTCCCCAAAGTGAAATACATCATAAATCAGTATCTCTGCAGAAGTATGATAGCCTAATAGTCTGGCCAGTTGTCACAGGAGGGGGTAACTCTACAGGCTTGGTAGGTCTTAAGAAACGTTTATGAGCTATTGGTACTTGGGAGTGTTTATGGAGGCAGATAAGATAGTCATTATTTATCAACTCATTTTTGATAAAGTTTATTTTCATAGCTAAGGTAATGTTCCTACTTACCTATTCCAACCAACTTTTCTATTATGTGGAAAGTGTTGAATGCAAATATAAGAAACTAGACTGTGTTAAGCGGGAAAAAATGTATTTTAATCTTACTGGGTTTCCCACGAAGCTAAGGCCCAGAATCCAGCTTTTCAGGCAACAGTTAAGCTAGGATCTGAGCTCTGCTTCATCTGCCCTCGTTGCTCCTCCTCCTGTGTGGCAGGATGAGCCTGTGTCATCATGGTACACACCGTGTCCTTGTGTTGACACGTCCTCTTTCTTAGGCTGGCATGCCCTTTTACAGATTCCTTCTAAGAGACATCCCACTCCTTTTCCCGAGTAGCCTGGTTCTCCATGCTGTCCCCTCACTGCTTCCTTCATGGTATTTAAGATAAAGGGAAACTGTTTTGTTTGCTTGCTTATTACTCCAAGCTTGAATGTAAGTTTCATGAGGAGCTTGCTCACCTCTATATTCTCATCATCAAGGCATTGGCCCCACACAGTAGGTACTCAATGATGACTGAATCATTATAGAGATACAGGCTCAGCTTCTATGATCAGGGATCACCGGGCAGTTAAAAAAGAAAGGGGGTCAATGTGAGTTGGAGAGACTCCCCAAAATGTCCATAAGCACTTGACTTCCTAAACTGACCTCTAGTATTTTCTCACTAAGCAATAGGATGTGCATCACCTGCTGGCCCTGGCCTTCTCCCTTCACCAACCCACACCAGCTTAATCATTGTGCCATTCATAGATCAGGTCCTCGATCCTGTCAGGTCAATATTCCAGTTACCTCTTCATGCCAACATATATAAAAGGAATCTCAAGCTTGAGAGTAATACTTACAGTCGATCCTCATTTTTCTTTGATCCCCTATTTGTGAATTCACCTACTCACGTAAAATTTATTTGGAACTCAAAAATCACTATGTGTTGTTGGCTTCATGGATGTGCAAAGGGTAGTGAAAACTCTGAGTCACTCAAATGCACATGTTTCCAGTGGAGGTTGGCCTAGGCAAGTCTCTGTGTTATTATTTTAGCTCCCATCCTAGAAACAGCTATCCTTTTTGTGATCTCTGTATTGCCACTTTTTAAAAGTGATTTTGCTATTTAAGTTGGCCTCCAAGCATAGTACTGAAGTGCTAGCTAGTGTTCCTAAGCATAGAAGGCTGTGATGTACCTTGCAGAGAAAAAATGTATATCCCATAAACTTCACCAGGCATGAATTACAGTGCTGCCTGGGAGTTCAATGTAAATAAATATATTCAATATTAATATATATATTAACTCTCTTTAAACAAATCAGGATAATGTTTTGATCAGCTGACAAAAAAATGTTATGACCACATTTGGAGGAACCTAACCTGTATTCCCCTAGGAGTAGTGGTTCAGTGTTTGATATTTCAGTATTCATCCTGACTCTACAGAACACAGCTGTCATGAATAATGAGAATCAACTGTGTGTATTAATTTAGTGAGACCTTTTAAGGGATTCCATACCAACTTTTAGATGTTTGCTTGAAGCATATCTTTGTTTTTGTATTTTTTTCAAATCAAGCCATTCAAAACACAAATCTTTGTTGAAGAATGTGTACCCTTTTGATGAATCCTTTATTTTTCTTGGCCACTTCTCTAAGTTCATCCCAGGTCATTGGTGTCAGACTCATGAGAACTATATATACATCCGTGAGTACTTGGGGCTAGATATCTGTGCTTTGCTACTGCTGACTAGAGAAAAAGATATTGTATTTCTCATAGTCCACTGTTGACAGGCCCAGGACAGGGCTCACTGAGCTGTGAAAGTTGATATCTGGTACACAGCCACTCAACCTACATGGTGGTGAAGCTGCACTGAAAGCCTGTTACACATCTGCTCATTCCTCGTATTGCCTGTCACTTGTCTTGGACCTAAATTAAAGAGTAATAATGGAAGGAAGATCGGAGATAGGTAAGATGAATAACAAAGATTAACCTCAACAGAATCATCAGAAATTGAGTAGAAGAAATGGAAAGGACAGGAGATTATAGCCTTTAAGGCTGGTAGATGCTCATCAGTGAAGGGCAATTTGGTTGGTAAAGTCAAATTTCAAATTCAGTCATGATTTGTGCGGGAGACAGCTGCAAAGCGAGGTGGACACACCTTGCTGGTTGTCTCCGTCAGGGGCTCAGACTTAGCTTGCTCTTCTTGCTGGCTTCTCCCAAGCCTGAGTGACTAACCCATGTTGCCATCTCCCCATCAGTCTGTCCTCACTTAATAAACATCTCCTTGGAGTAACTCTGTGAGCCAGGCAAGGTCAAACTTTGGGGATACCAGAGAGTGTAAAGTTTAAGTGTTTGGGCTGTGATGCAGTAATGCCTGGGTTTGAATGATCATCCTGTCCCTTATTAACTACAATGTCTTAGGCCAGTTAGTTAACCTGTCAGGGCCTCAGTTTCCACATCTGTAAAGCACAGATAACATCAGCACCCACCTCATTAGGCTGCCGTGAGGATTAACTGAGATAATCCAGGTATTGGTCCTTTGCACACCGCCTGGTGTAGACGGAGTACTTTTCTGAGATACAGAAAAGGGGCCATCATGCCAAAGTGGTGCTTTGCTTTACCACTTAGCAAGGCAAGAGTGCTGCAAGATGAAGCAGGTGGGCTAGATCCTGCAGGGCCTCAGATGTAGCCAAGGGGAGGATTTGGAAAGAAACACTAAAGTGGGTTTAGGAAGCTTTTGTGTGGTTTTAAGTAGAGCACTGACAACATGTTTTGAAGAAGCAATGTTGGCTCTAAGATCATTTCTGCAATATACTCTCTTTAGCTAGAAATGTTTGAAACATAGCCTCTATCTTTTAATTCCCTTCCATTTGGATTGGTCTGTAAGCTACCCCACATGCTCCTAAACACCTCGACGTCAAAGGGACACACTAAGCTTGCCTGATGTTGATAATGACAGCACAGGCAGAAGAAGAATTTACAGTAACCGAAACCACTGGTATGCTCACCCATGTCAGGCTCACATGCATTCTTTTATTGGGCTTCACAACTACATTCCAAGGCTTTATTATCCCCTTTTTAGGAAAGTGAAACTGAGCCTGGAAGTATCTCAGCTAGGTATGTTAATAAATGCAGATTTTCTCTTCTTGCACTCCCTAGCTTCTGCCCAATTTCCAGAGAGTACTTGAATATGATGAAGTGACATTGCTGAAGTCAGACAGTGCCTTAGCTCTGCCTCACACCTCTGTACCTCAGTGTTCCTATCTGGAAAATGGGACTAGCACCATGTATCTCAGGAGCTTTGAGGAACATTGCGGTATCTCTGCAAAGTGACCAACACAGAGCTGGACGTGGAGGAACCACTCCATCCGAGTTGCACTGTTATCTTCTGTTTGCCCATTTGCACTGAGGTAGTAGGCAGTTTTAAGTCGTCTCCTAAAAAGGCAGCTCCTTACCTCTTTGTCTCCCAGAAAGTACCACATGGGGGACGTGTGCCTTTCTTGAGGCTACTCTTTCCACCTGAATGGAGGGGAATGGGGATGCTCTCAGAGTGCACCTTCAGGAAGTTAAGCTCCAACTCCTCTTAAACAGGTTCCCTACAAATTGTGCTTTTTAATTAAACCTTCTAAGGGTTAATTAGGAAACTAGGTAAATCATTTTTGTTTCAGAATATGTCTTTGTGGTTTGGCTAATTATGTGGTGAGATTTAATACGATTTCTCCTTGTGTGTGAAATTAATACATTGGATATTTCTAAAAGGAAGATATTGAAAGCATTTACCTGAATGTCCGGTTGAGAGCCAATAGAGTCTGGAGAAGTTCCACTTAAAGCGATGCTGGGAAAAGCTAGGCTGGTTGCCAGTGGGTCATTTTATATGGGATGCCTCCAAGACACACATTCTGTCTCTTAACCAATAAGTCTAATTGTGCAGCCTTTAACAGTGCCTCATTACCAGTAGAAAAAAAAAAAAATCTAGGTTCCTCATGGAGGTACTTCATTCCAGTTCCAACTCCCACCCTCCCTTGTGCATGCTCTTCTCTGGCTGCATCTTGCTGTGTCGTCCCCGCTAACCCCAGGCTTCCGTATGCTCTGGTGGCCCTCTGTACGACACAGCTTGCCTTGCCCATACTTGCTCCACTGCATCTATATTAACCCCATCTTTATTTTTTGTATTTGATGCATTGCATCACTGGGCCTTGCTAGGACCACTCCTCTCAGGGGTAGCTAATTCCTAGAGACAGGATGTAGCTCACCTGCGTGCAAGCACACACCTTTCCTGTGCAAACCAACCAGTCTAGAGTCCATACCTGCCATCTACCCCTTCCTTTGTCAGGCTTTCTATTCTGGACCACTCCCTGATGTCAGGGCCTGGTTCCAGAGACCTAGAGACAGCTCCCATGCCCCAGGGACCTGCCGAGATTATTCAGACTAGCCAACCCTCCTCTGTTTTGCCCATTTCTTCCCATAGAAACCCAAGTAAAGACTCTTGCCCATGGCTTTCCCTCACTCCCTCTGCCTCCTGACTGACTCTTATGCTTTCCTGTGTGGCATGTCATGCCTCCTGTTTCTAGGGATTCTGTGAATATATAGCAAGCATCTTCCTTCATGACAGCCATTTCAGTGTAGCTAACCATATCTGACTAAAACAAATCTTGGGACAATTGAAACAGCATTTTTCAAAGTGTAGCTCAAAGGCACTTATTACTCCATCACACCTTCTCTGTTTCTCTTGAAAATGTCTCATCCATGTAAGCTGTGTTGAAACAGAGATGTCTGTTTTCCTAAATTCTGTCTCATGTTCATCTCTGAACACCCAATATTTAGCACAAGGCCCAGAATGTTTATGTATGGAGCAGACATGGGGAATAAGTGAATGAACTGAAAATATCACAACCTTTTAAGCTGCATCCGTTAGGAAAGGGGCCGATGATCTGAGCTGAAGCTGATATAATAATAATAGAAATAAAGTCCACAGTAAATGTAATGCACTTGAATCATCCCAAAACTACTCCCCTGACCTCGAGGTCTGGAAAAATTGTCTTCCACGAAACTAATTGCTGGTACCAAAAAGGTTGGGGAAGGCTGCATTAGGGGATAAGTCAGGTAATGTGTGTGTTTCCCTTATTCTCCCGAATCTGCATGGCGCACTGTGGCTTGGGGGTTCAGAGTGCAGCTTGGAGTCCAAGGTCAGTCCTCAATTCCAGCTCTGCCACATCAACCCCTATGGCTTTGGACAAGGTATTTCACCTCTGGGTGTTTTTTTTCATCCATAAAACAGAGATGATAGCAGTATCTCTCTCCAAGTCCTAGAAGGATTAAAAGGAAAAAGACCACAAGTCTTTTCACAAATTCTTTCCTGTAGTGTTCTTTCCTGCCCCTCCTTCACCTCCTGACAGCTCCTTATCCTTTACATCACAACTCAAGAGTTGCCCCTTTAGGAAAGCCTTCTATGCCTTCCCTAATGAGGGCAAATCTCCCTAATGTGGATTTCTTTAACCCTGTGCATTTATCCTTAGTCATATTTGTCGTCCTAATTTTTCACTGATGGTCATGACTTTTGAATGGATCTTTCTCCTTAGACTGTGTATAAGTCAGCTTTCTCCAGAGAATTAGAACCCAGAGGATAGGTGCATGGTAGTAAGAAAGAGGTTTATTTTTAGGAACTGGTTCACACCATGGAGGCTTGGCAAGTTCAAACTCTGCAGGGTAGGCTGGCAGGCTGGATACCCAGGGAAGAGTGGCAGTTTGAGTGCAAAGGCAGTCTGTTGGCAGAACTCTCTCCTCTTCCAGGGAGGTTCGTCTTTTTCTACTCTTAAGGCCTGTGATGATGGGATGAGGCCCACCCACATTGTGAAGAGTCATGTCCTCTGCTCATAGCCTACTGATAGTCCTCATTTGAAAACAATACCTTCACAGCAACATCAGGAGTAATATTTAAGCAAATGTCTGGATGCCCTGGCCAAACCAAATTGATACATAAAATTAACTATCACAGATTGTAACCTGTATGAAGACAAGATTCTCACACTGCTGCCTAGTGAACCTAGTACATTGTCATCTCTTAGTAAATTATGAGGGAACAGCACCTAAATGCAAGGCCCAGCACCTAAATGCAGTTAGTGGTAGATGGTGTTAATCTTTAAAATCAGAACTTTTAGTAGTGTTAGAAGTATAAGGAGGAGATATCCAGCACCCAGGATTTTAAATGGTTCTTGTAGATGAAGGCGAGTTTTCAGAACATCCACTGGCCATGGCCATCCTCACAAGGTCTTCAAGGGGGACAGTGGCCCTGAAGTGGAAGCAAGCTTGGTGTGTTCAGCAAACAGCAAGGTAACTGATGTGGCTAAGACAGAGTGACCAAAGACAGCGCTGTCCAGCAAGGAGGCTACAGAGGCAGCAGCTGGCCAGTGCTATAAGCCTGAACGTTTGTGAAGGCTGGGTGACATTGTGTCCACTTGTGGGTTTTGAGCCCAGCAGTGAAATCAAGGCTTCCAAGAATCAGAGGGGATCCAGCAGAGGGTCCCCTGCAACACCTGACCCAAAAGTACATTCTTCTAAAGAGAGATTTATCTTCTAATTCACCCAAAGGTACCTTTTGTTCATAAAGCCTGCCTTCTAAGGATTGCTTTGGCTCAGATGTGCCAGCTTTAAAAATCTTGGCTTCTGTGAGGAGAAAAGCAAGAAGACCAGTTAAATAGGTGCTTGCAAAATCCAGGGACGATAAGATGGTGGCTCGGACCAAGGTGGTAGCACTAGAGTTTTTCAGAAGTGCTCAGATTTCAAATGTATATTGAAAGCACAGACAGTGGAATTTTCTGACATAATACTGCATGACTGTAAGGGAGAGGAGTCAGTGATAACCCCCAATGATTTTTGCCTAAGCAACTGGAAAGATGAGGTTACAGACAGCAGAGATAGAGACAGTTGCAATAGAATCACAGGCATAGGGGCTGGGACTGCAGAAATTAGGAATTTAGGTGCAATGTGTTAAGTTTACTATGCCTGTGTATATCCAGGTGGAAAAGCTGAGTAAGCATCAAGAGATACAAGTCTAGAGTTCAGGGCAGAGCCCAGACAGATGCCAATAAGGGCGTCATCCATGTAGAGAGTATATCTAGGCCAAGAAATGCATTAAAATCAGCTGGATGGTGAGTATTGACTGAAGTCAGGGACATAAGGAGGAACTACCAGTAAGATATGAGAAGAATTGAGAGAGAACTGTTCCTGAACCTCAGCCTTGTACATTTCAAAATGAAAGGAGTGATGGACAGTGTCAATTACTGCCAAAACTGGCTAATGAGACTGATACTGAACCACTGGATTTGTCCCCATGCTGGATAATAATCAAATATTTCAGGTGGTAACATCAAAGGGAAAGAAGTTAAGCAGTAGCTGGAGGGGTATTTGGGATCCACAGAGATAATACAACAAGTTTGTGTTAAATGAGGATGATGCAGGAGAGAAAGGGGATGGAACAGGAGAGGAGAGAGAGCTCTGGGGAGAGAAGGATGTAATTGTAGGGTTTAACCTGGGCGTATGGAGAACTAGACCTGGTGGAAGGAGAGAAAGCATAGTATAGATGCAGGTTGATTGGGTGATGGAAACATATGGAACTTTGCTGCTGCTGTCCTTATCTTAGTGAAATAGAAACAAGGTCACTAGCAGAAAGGAAAAAAAAAAAAAGACTCTCACTTTCCCATTGGATCCCAGGACCACCCAAACTGGACTTATGAAGAACAAGAGCCATTGATCACAGAAGCAATGGACTATTATTGTTTGAATGACTGAGTAATCCTTATAAGGCTTGAGTGTACTCTAGTTTATTTCTAGAGTGGAATCGCATCTGACAGACAAAGGAAACTGCAAATAAATTCTGCTCTTTACTCACATCTCTCAAAGAACATAATGCGGAACCCACCTCACAGTCTTTAGCATCTCACATTGTCACCTGCATCTTCCCCTCTTAGTCCACCTCGTAAGGCAGTTATCCCATGCCTGTTTCCAAACAACACTCTGCCAGTGCTGCAACCCACATGGTAGGTGACTCTCATCTGCACCCCTCTTTGTCTGGATTTTGTTAGGTAGACCAAATTTGTCTCTAGTGTTTCTCCATTCTGAAAACTATAGAAGGAAAAAAAGCAGCAAACGTAAATCTGCTGGGAAAAGAACATGGAAAGCAAGGCCTTATTTGGGGGCTGACATGGAGAGGAGGGAAAGCTGTGGACACTCACACTTTAATAATTTTTGTCTTGTCACAACAGCAATCAAATCCCCAATGACAGTGTTGTCATAAAATCTATACAGCCCCTACCCTGGGCTTTGGTCTCAGCCTGTTTTCTGGGCTACAGACTCAGATTCACCACAATCCTTCCGCAGCTGTTCAGCTCCTCTTATCACCCTGTGTTTTACTACCTCTTTCTAAGCTTAAAATGCAGCATTTTATACCAAATATAGACCCTCAGAGAAGGAAGTGTGGAGGTCCTCTTACCCAGCATTTCATGCTGTTCTGGCATCATTCTCATAACTTCCCTGACACCTAGCCATTGGCCTCACTATATCCTAAGGCAGCCCATTCCATTAACGGAATGTGTTACATTCCAATGAGCTAAATCTCTCTACTTCTAACCCCTGATTCTCTGACTTAGCTCTGGGGCTACACAGAACAAACCCATCCAGTCCCCTTTGTGTAGGGAACTAGCCATCTTCTTTCCTCCATCTTGTCTCCTCTAACTGTTCAGACAGCATCTGAATCACAAATCAATCTACACTGAGAATGAAAGCTTTTTGCAGTCTTTACCTGCTAGTAAATTAAACATGAAAGAGAATATACCTGCTTCAAGTAGAGTTCCAAATAGCCTTTTGCTAAGGGAGGATTAAGAGCTCCTTTAATGCCTATATAAAATCCAATGAAAAGGTTAAAGCTGGATGAAATTGTATTTTTGAATGATGTATCTAGCATGAATACTACAAGGAAAGAAAGGGGAGGGGCATGATTATTTGAAGTTGAGAGGCAAGATTAGGGAAAGAGCTATTCACGTGCATCCCACTGAAGTGTAATCTCAGTCCTGCTCCTCTACGTTTTTATTCAGTGTCTGCACATTCCAGTGATTGAGCTAGGTGTTAGGATAGCAGTGGTGAGCATTCCTTCACTTATAAATTCAACAAATATTTCCTGTGGACCTGCAACCTGCTAGCACCATTCTACCAAAGGGATACAAAACTGAACAACACAATCAGAAAAAAAAAATCGCTTTTCCACTTAATATTCTAGGGAGGGGGAAAGAACTTCACAAATAAATGTAAAACTCTAATAGTTACAAACATGTAGGAAGGGAGTAAGGAGGATTGAGGTCAGAGATGAAACTTGAGGGGTTGGGAGAATCCAGATAATATAGGGATTTGTGAGTCATGTAAAGAATTTCCATCTCTGGCTACGAGCAGTGAGGACCCACTGAAATGTTTTAAGCTAGATATGTGTGTTTAGTAGGATCTAGTTTCTATTAAGGAGAGAATGGATTTAATGTAGAGAATGGATTGGAGGAGACCATGGTGAATACAGGAAATTATTACAGTGATTCACAGAAAAGATTTTTGTTACTTGGACCAGAATGATAGCAATGGGTATAGAAACAAAGCGACAGATTTAAGAGATCTTGAAGAGAAAACCGATGGGCATCACGGTGATTTGAATTTAAGAGGCAAGGGAGAGCAAGTGTGTTTTCTTTTCAAATATATAAGTTAATCTTACTTCATTTTTAAAATAATTGTATTGGAGCATAGTTGGTTTACAATGTTGTTAGCAAAGTGATTCAATTATACATATACATATATTTGGTCTTTTTCAGATTCTTTTTTCATATAAATCATCATAGAATATTGAGTAGCATTCCCTGTGCCATATAGTAAGTCCTTGTTTATCTATTGTGTGTATAGTGCTGTGTGTATGCTCATCCCAAGCTCCTGATTTAGCCCCTGCCCCACATTTCCCCTTTGGCAACCATGAGTTTTTGATATCTGTCAATCTGTTTCTGTTTTATAAATAAGTTCATGTGTATCATTTTTAATTAATTCCATATATAAGTGATATTATATGATATTTGTCTTTCTCCGTTTGAATATGGCAATCTCTAGGTCCATGTATGTTGCTGCAAATGGCAATATTTTGTTTTTATGGCTAATATTCCATTGTACCTATGTACCACAGTTTCTTTATCCATTCATCTCTCGATGGACATTTAGGTTGCTTCCATATGTTGGCAGTTGCAAACAGTGCTGCAGGGAACACTGGGGTGCAGGTATCTTTTCTAGGTATGATTTACTCTAGATACATGCCCAGGAGTGGGACTGCTGGCTCATATGATAGCTCTATTTTTAGTTTTATATGGACTGTTCTCCATAGTGGCTGCATCAATTTACATTCCCACCAACAGTGTGGGAGGGGTCTCTTTTCTCCACAGCCTCTCCAACATTTATTGTTTGTAGACATTTTAATGACAGACATTCTGACCGGTGTGGTTTGATTTGCATTTCACTAATAAGTAGTGATGTTGAGTATTTTTTTATGTGTTTTTTGCCCATCTGTACGTCTTCTTTGGAGAAATGTCTATTCAGATCTTCTGCCCATTTTTTTTTGAACAGTTAAAATTAGTTAATTTTATTTTATGTAAATTATAACTTAATAAAGGTATCTTTTGAAAAAGTGTTTAAAGAAGATTTTTACAAATATTAACCAAGTTATACACATATGTGCAACATGTACCAAACGGTAGACATCTCAACAGTGATGTCTTAGAATTTTATAAACTTGGTCTTGTCACTGCCATGCAAAAATCATTCCATGTATGATATGAAGTTTGTAACAACATCTACTATTGGTGCAAAAGAATGGAGCAGAGACAAGAATAGGATGGGACCCTATGTCTGAGGAGGTCAAACTGCATTAATGTCACTCTTCAGCAAAGATCCATGATAGTGACAAGGAGAATTAGTTTGTGCTAGACATCCATCAGTTCACCATCTGGAATATCCTACTTTTGAAGTTAAACAAGAAATCTTGTCTCTTGGCAACTGATATAAGCCCTAATAGTGGCTTATAAAGCACAACTGTCCAAGTAGTGCTACAATTTTAAAAATAACAAGGAACACAAAGATGCCTTTGCAGGTCATCTCACATTCAAAGATAAAGCTATCTTCCACTAGCGTGGAGAGATGAATCGTCACAGCATACAACTGTGGGATGCTGCCATATTATAACAGAACGTGTAAGGGATTCACTAAAAATTCATATCTTTTAAATATATTTGACCTATTTATTACTGCTTGTCCCCATGAGAATGATGACACTCCGCCATGACAGGGACTTTTGTTTTTGTTGTTCACTGCTGTATCCCTAGCACCGACTACGTAGACATAATATATTCATTTAACAAATGTTTATTGAACAATTACTGTATGCTTGGCATTGTTCTAGGTGTTCTGCCCATTTTTTGATTGGATTTTCTGATATAGAGTTGCATGAGCTGTTTGTATATTTTGGAGATTAATCCCTTGTCAGTGGCTTTATTTGCAAATATTTTCTCCCACTTTGTGGGTTGTCTTTTCATTTTGTTTATGGCTTCCTTTGCTGTGTAGAGATTTTAAGTTTAATTGGGTTCCATTTGTGTTTATTTCCATTACTATAGGAGGTGGATCCAAAAAGATACTGCTGTGATTTATGTCAGTGTTCTGCCCATGTTTTCCTCTCAGTTTTTATATGTATAGTGTCTGGCCTTGTATTTATGTCTTTGATCCATTTTGAGTTTATTTTTGTGTATGGTATTAGAGTGTTCTAATTTCATTCTTTTACATGTAGTCCAGCTTTCCTGCACCACTTATTGAAGAGATTGTCTTTTCGCCATTGTGTATTCTGCCTTCCTTTGTCATAGGTTAGTTTGACCATAAATACGTGGGTTTATCTCTGTACTTTCCATCCTTTTCCATCACCAAAATAGCGACCTCTGTGAGAGCTCAAGCTAATCATTCTTTGTAGCCTCTACCACCACTGTCCTCTCCCCACCACCAGTGAGCCATAGCCAACCTCATCTCCCCAGGAGCACCTCCAAGATTGGAGTCTCGGTTTCCTCCTGCACTGTGGAGCTTCTGACTGAAGTCCCTCTGGCCTTCAAAGATGCTCTTGGGGCTTTTGTTGCCTAGGGAAGATTGGAGCCCGTATACTCCTGGGACAAAGCTTGGCACCTACCCATGCCAGTCCCCTGGAACTCCTGTAACCAGTGTCCTGTTGCCTGGGGGTACCAACAGGGAAAGAAGCTTTTATGGTGGGCCTGCCCCACTACTCGTGCCTCCACTGTGGATGAGCATCTCAGGCTGGGGAGTACAGAGCAGCTGTGCCCACCTTCTGTGCAGGTTACTCTCTGCTTTGCCCTCCTCCTGAAACTTGTTGCTGCACTCTCCTTGGCTTCAAAGCTCCCCCTCCATCCAGGCTGATCTTCCTGCTGGCAAGGAATCTTCCCAAGGTATGGGGACATTTCCTTCTTCACAGCTCTCTCCCCAAGGTGCAGGTCCTATACCTTCCCCTACTGATTCCTTTTTTTCCCCTTTGTCCTACTCCATTACATGGACGTTTTATTGCCCTTTCAGAAGTCTGCGGTCTTCTGCCCTGTTCAGTAGATATTCTGTGTGAGTCACTCCTCTTGGTGGTGTATTTTTTGTTTTCATGTGAGAAGGTGAGCTCCCCATGCTGCTTCTCTGCCGTCTTTATCCTGTCCTCTGTGTTGGCATTTTAAAGGGTTATTTTTGGAGGATAAGTACTTATTTGTGACTTCCTGAAAACATATAGACCTCATCTGAATAGACAGAACCACATAGAAATCAACCCAAGCCCATCCTTCAGGAGGGATCTGGAGATATTTGCAAAATCCCTCTCCTTAAATATCCTCCAGCTTGAGATCTCCAAGTGAGCCTTGCTGAGAATGTATTTTTTTGTGCATATCGTGGTAAAATATAACTGCTCTAAGATTTTTCTGCCAGCATGCTCATTTTTAATAAGGTTTTCATGCATTGCTCCACAGGCCTTCTGCTGTATCAAGAATGCATTCTAGGTAGTGATCAAGAGTGGCAGTGCCACTCACTGGACTAGCAAACACCATGACAAAGCCAGATCTGGAGAGGAAAGGCCATGGTTAAAGTGGGGACATGTTGAGTTTGAATGTCTGAGATGAAACAATAATGGGAGTATTGATAAGTAACATAAGTCTGGATTTCTAAGGAATTACCCAGAATGACAACACTCAGAATGATTTTGGCTATGGCAAGGAAGGATCATGCTAGATCAAGGAGCAGCATGCAATTTATCCTTGGAAGGCTGGGCTAGAGACACCCTATTCTGAGCTTCTGGATTTATTAAGAGGTGGTCTTAGAACCATTTGGGTATCTAATACAAGTTATCTTGGTACAGAATCAATTGTTTATAAGACACAAGAATATCAGATAAAATTGAAAGGTAGGTGGACTCCATGAACAGGAATGGGGACGCCATCTGGAAGTAAGGCAATTATCCTTTCTCTGTACATGAGTATTCCCTGCTTCTGTTGTAGATGAAACAAACTGGCCACCTCAGTCCTAATCAGAGTGGTCAACAGAGACAGGCTAGTCCCATAATCAACTCCAAGTCTTCAGGGTAAAAAACCATATTGACACATCTTGCAACACATGCCAACCCTAGTACAAACATGCCAGCACAGGGCATCTTTCTACAACAGCCCACTGCAGAGGCTGCAGGGGCAGAGTCTCTGAGAAAGGACAGAAACAGGCCTGACCAATTGACTAATATGTCTGCAGCAGAGTATAATTAACGCTCATCCAATTTGTGAAGGGAACAAAAGCTCTCTGCTTTACAATCAACTCTTAATTATCTTGATGGGTATTAATTTGTACATCCATATTTCTCCTTGGTTAATTATTAATCTTATGGTTCCTGTCTACCATATTTTCTAACTCTCATTTTCCTGGCATCTAATAAAACCTGTTACTGGATCTTCATATTTCCTTTTCAAATTCTGGTCATCTCCCCAAGAATTTTACACCTCTCAATTGTATTTGTGTCACTGTTTGATCTTGTCTTGTGTCTCATTTTTATGTGATCCATCTTGACGGTGGCTATGCTTAAAAATTCTGAAAATCCCTGAAATATTTTAAACCTATTTGCATTTTTATTTCTTTTTCAAAGACCTATGAGGGTGGTGAACCTCAGACGCTGATACAACTGCCCACTCAGACAGTCATCTTTCCTGAGAGTGCCACGAGCCAGCCCCTAAGTTCCACCTGCCTCCATCCTGTGTTGTCATGCTTAGTAAATGACAACATAAAGACATCAATCTGGATGGCATTTTCTCCCTCTGGATCAGCCCTTTTAACCTGCCTGCCACTTCTTGTAATATTTTAAGCCAGATAGTCTCTCCAGTTAAAGACCCTTCAGAGGACAGATTCCACACCCCTTTCTTGGTCCTAAAGGCCTTTTCTCACCTCTTCAGCCCCTATTTCACCACTATCCATCCCCACCTCACCCTATTCTTCATGCATAACACACTCTTAGGTTTGCTCTGCCGAAGATATCCCCATGTTCTATTACTTTCTCCTGGGGCGGTTTTCCCAATCTCCCCACTCCCAGATCATATCCTCTACCTTGTCTGACTTCTCTTACAATCAGTGTTCTTGCTACCACATCTCAGCTGTAAGTTTACAGGTTTGTCTTCTCCAGGTGAGTCGGTGTAATGAGCACCAATTTTAGAACCAGAGTGCTAGGGTTCAGATTCAAGTTTTGCTGCTACCTGAGTTATGTGAACATTGGCAAGTTGTTTAACCTTTCTGTGCCTCAATTTTCCCAAAAAGAATCTCTTAAATAGTACTTAATTATATAGTCTCAACACTTAGCACATGCCTAGTACATAAACTAGTAAATTTCTTTAGAACAGTGCTCTATATTTAATCAATTAATATTTGATTAACAGCAGATGTGATAGAATGCAGACAGACCGATACTATCCTCTGGTCAATTCTCAAAGACAGAGAGTGATCCAAAATGTTGGTAAAAATTCAGATGACGTGATAATGTCAGAATATTGGTATTTCCAGGTACATATATGCTAGTATATACTTAAGCATACTGCAAAGAATAAAAACCTTGAAGTTAGATTTAAGTTTGAATCCCATCTCTGTTGCTTACCTGTATTTTCTATAAGGTAAATAAATCATTTTTCTTCCTCTATCTCATTCCATAAATAATAACAATATTATATATTTTAAGCCACAGACTAAGTAAGATTATATGTATAAATTACCTACCTCAGTGGCCAACAGGGAAGGTAATCAATGTAATTTGCTTGATGAATCACCTTCTGTCTTTTATAGAAGTTTCCTTTCAAAGTAAAAATACAGAAGGTAGTTTGAGGAGATCAGAACAGGTAAAAATTTTTGCTTTATGTTATGAAGTTACTTGACTACATTGACAAATAGCTAATGTCTTTGAACACAAAATGTTCCAGGGACTGTTCTCAGTGTTTTACCATCAGTATCTCATTTAATCCTCCCCAAAGCCTGTAAGGTCTGTACTAATATTATCATCAGGTGGCAGAGGCTAAACCAAAGTTTGGAGAACTTTTTAAAGACCAAAAGATCATCAGAAAGAAGGAAAAATGACTTACTAACAAATACCAAAGTCTTTTCTAAAACCCATGGTGACCTGATACCATAGAATGAGAAGGAAGCAGTTGACCAAGGTGGATAGATTTTTCTTTGCTCAGATACTGGGGCTTCTCATAGTCATGTATAAGGGCAAACTTTTTGTAAGAGGTGGACCGCTTCAAAGGCTTAGCGTTAGTAAAAGCCTCCTACTTTATACCAACAGCCTCCAGACAAGGCTCTTTGAAATAGTAGTTATTCACTTGTTAGCCAACAGGTGGGCCACTAGTTACCTAAGAGCATTATTTTTCAACTTCACTGTGTACAACAGTTATGTGACCTTATCCAATTACCCCAGGATTCAATGACATTAATAAACATGCTCTAAAATCATCTGGGTTGCAGAAACATCCCTTTTATTGTAGATTTGCACCATAACTGTTGGAAATTACCTGATGATTAATGTTGTCTAACCTGGGGAACTATATTGTAATGAAGTTCAGGATTTATTGAAAAATACAATAATAATCCTCTATCTTTGTTTACATCTGTAATTAATGTAGTTCAGGAGGGAGCCCTTGAAACCTTATATAAGCAAGATTTATCCCCATTGGAATAGATTGCAGCCATATGTCACCATTCAAAAGGTAATTGGTACATTTCATTAGAAAGTAATTGAAAAAAAAGATTTATTTTAATGCCTTGTAATAAATAATCTCGATAAACACTATTGTTAGCAGAGATATCTGCACTGTAGAAAGATTTTGCATCAGAATATGGTATATACTACATATCATTCTTGGATTTTTCTAAGAAGTTTTTACTTTGTTGTGACTCTGAAGGAAGGATAGCCTCTTATTATGCTATTGGCTTTCCTCTGGGGTCTAGACCTTCTCATTATGGTCACATACCTCTCTGTTCTCATAATTTTCCTTATGACAAAGCCCTGGTTTATTCTATATCACTCAAAAGACAATCCTCCACACATATGAACAGAAATGTTTCTAATGGTGGTTTGGAGCACAGTCCTAAGAGACTGGGCTACAAAGTCTCAGACTTTGGCTGAATGGACATTATGATAGACATATGTCTTAGGATTTTAGAAAGCATTAAACAAGTTGATATACACAAAGGCTTTAAACAAATTCTTGTTATACAAGAGACACTCAATGAATGCTGTGGTGGTTTAGTCGCTAAGTCATGTCCAACGCTTGCGATCCCATGGGCTGCAGCCTGCCAGGCTTCTCTGTCCATGGGATTCTCCAGGCAAGAATACTGGAGTGGGTTACCATTTCTTCTCCACAATGAATGGTATACTTAGTACGCTTAGTATGATTACACTCTCTCTCAGGGTCTTGCTATCCTGAGCCTTTGAGGAGACATCCTCAGTTCCAGGGTGTGCTTTTATTTAAATTGCATTGTAAAAGCAAAAGTAGTTTTTTACCAGCATTTTTCCCCCATTTTCATTTTTTTATGTGATGAAAATAAACAAGCGCATGAAGAACAGAGAAAACTGCACCCTTCTCAACACTAGCTATGACTAAAAAGACCTTCTCACTCCCAACTAAAGTCTCTGAGGTAAAAACAGATCAATAATTATTTTGAGACTTTTACGACTCTGTGAGCTACTTATACAGAGTAATACAATCCCACTTACTTCCTCATCTCAGTTTGTTGAGAGCAAAATAATCCCCAAAGCCATCTGCAGATTGAGATAAAATCATGCTTTTAACAGAGGACCAACTGAAATAGCAAAACAATGGCAGAAGAGAAGTGAATTAAATAATTTTCTTTCTACATCTCTGATAATCAAGCCACGTTCAAGAGTTTTTCTCTGCCTATCACAACTGTATCATGATAGAATAGTTCAGACCTGTGCTATATAATCATAGCTCTATAAAGTGACTGTTAGAATCCTCATTACCTTTATTTTATAGTTGGGGAAGGTGAGCTCTTATCCAAGATCGTACAGTCACTGTGTGGAATGTCAGGCCCCAAGTTCTGAGTCTCCTTACTCTGCTTCATTTCAGTGCTGTGCTTCTCAAATTAGGATCCAGAACACCATAATCTTCCTGGAGAATGTTTTGCCTAAAAATTTTAAGGTAGAAATCAAATAATTTAATTATACATTAAATCACTATTTTTCCATTAAATAGGGACATTTTATACTCCATAATGCACTAAATCAATATTCCTTTCAAAGATACATGCAAGAAATGTCAAAGAAACATTGGACTTTTAATGGGTCCTGTGCCCCACAGAAAAGTATGAACCCTGTATGATGATAATTCAGTGGAAGGCTTTGAGAAGGCTATCTTGAAGCCAGATGGTCCTGGTTACCTGAGTCCCACCTCTGAGAGTCAATACCTGGGTAGCCTTGCATGAATCATTCCACTTTACTGAACCTCATTTGTTTAACAGGAATTCTACCACATACTGCTTAGGAAGTCCTAAGGATTCCTTAGACCATGTGAAAATCCAAAAGCATAATAGGTGTTCAGTATACAGTGAAAGTGTTAGTCACTCAGTTGTGTCCATCTTTGCAACCCCATGGACTGTAGCCCACCAGGCTCCTCTGTCCATTGGATTTTCCAGGCAAGAATACTGGAGTGGGTTGCCATTCCCTTCTCCAGGGGATCTTCCCAACCCAGGGATCGAGCCCAGGTCTCTTACATTGCAGGCAGATTCTTCACCATTTGAGCCACCAGGAAAGCCCCAGTACATAGTAGTCATCATTATTAAAACATGCCCTCTGGTTTGTTCAGCCACTGGTTCCCACATAATCCCCAAGCTAACTACTCTGAGCCCAAGAAAGAACCACTGGCCCCTCTCCATTTTGCTTTCAAAACTATTTCTAGGAGGGATTGGGGCCAGGAGGAGAAGGGGACGACAGAGGATGAGATGGCTGGATGGCATCACCTACTCAATGGACTTGAGTTTGCGTAAACTCTGGGAGTTGGTGATGGACAAGGAGGCCTGGCATGCTGCAATTCATGGGGTCACAAAGAGTCGGACATGACTGAGCGACTGAACTGAAGGTATTATTTTGAATAAAAGGGGATCCCTAAAATGGGCTGTGACAAATTCCAAAGTATGTAAACTAGATATTAACTAGCTTATTTATTTTATGGCTGGACCCAAAATAGAAAATTTCAATTAAAACCATATAGAAAACCATTCACTTTAAATTTATGTTATCTAAAGTGTTTCCGCAATGGCTCAGCAGGTCAAGACTCCACCTGCAATGCAGGAGATGTGGGTCAGATCCCTCAGTTCAGAAGATCCTCTGGAGGAGGAAAATGGTAATCACTCCAGTGTTTTTTAATTAAATTTATCTATTTTTAATTAAAGGATAATTGCTGTGCAATATTGTTTTGTTTTCTGCCAAACCTCAACATGAATCAGCTATAGGTATACATATGTCCCCTCCCACCTCCCTCCCCTCTAGGTTGTTACAGCGCCCCAGTTTGATTTCCCTGAGTCATACCGCAAATTTCTATTAGCTATCTATTTTACACATGGTAATGTACATGTTTAGAAAATCCCATAGACAGAGGAGCCTGGCAGGCTACAGTCCAAAGGGTCGCAAAGAGTTGGACACAACTGAGCAACTAAACACACACACATTATCTAAAATGCCTTTCAACACAAATAAAGTGCTCTGTAAGTTTTTATTATAATTTACTTTTACCCCCAAGCCCTAACACTTCATCCTGTTACTGTAATGTTCATTCCCAGTCAATAAAGGCAGTTTTAGAGTAGGGTTTAGAAGTATGCTTTCTGGTGCAAGAGCTGCGGTTGAAACATCTCTGCTGCTTCCTCCTAGTGATGTAACCTTAGGCTTATCATCCCCCTCAAACTCACTTTCAAACTAGGATCATTAACAATTATGGTGTAATGACTTCCTTCTAGAATTGTTTTACTGAGCACAGTCCCTAGAACATGTGGTACGTATGCAATATTTTTTAGCTATACTTTTATATAAAATAGCTTTTACAAAATTAAACTTGAATTAAGCATAGTTATTCACATATGAAACATTAATTTTCACTTTTTAGTCTTCTAGGAACTATGTAGCTCACCTGTAGTTCCCCACAGATAGAGGTTCCCGTGGATACGTGCACAGTTTCTTCACTCAAGTCTGACTCTTTGTGACCCCATGGACTGTAATTATCCTGGCAAGAATACTGGAGTGGGTTGCCACTTCCTCCCCTAGGGGATCTTCCCAACCCAGGGATCAAACCTGCATCTCCTACACTTGCACACAGATTCTTTACCACTTCAGCCACCTGGGAAGCCCAGAGTTTTCCTGTACAACATGTAAACAAACAGATAAAGAGAATTCCTTAAGATGTCTACTGATTGTTAGCACTGAGGATGAAGATATCGTGACAACCTCACTCAGGGTAGGAGGGCTCTTTCATGATAATCATGTCAGGCAACACACTCATTTGCTATTCATCTTCCAAAATCTGTAATGAGGTATATTTTAGGGCTGAGCAAGGCAGCCTTCCATTTGCTGCCCCAGTCGCCTCATTGTGTGCAGGAGACCAGGTCCCCATGGCCATGTAGCAAGTTAGTGCCGAGGGGCTGAACTGACTTCCAATTCTGATCAAAGCTAGTGATTTCATTTAAAAGAGAAATCTAAATAATATTTCTTAATTTTCATTCTTAATTAAAATAACTGACAGCCTAGCTCTTTGTTACACATGGAGTCAGGTTAGCTGCATGGGTCATTAAACATTCTGAGAACATTAGGTCTTATTGAAAAGACTTGAAAGTTATTACTCTCATTAATAGTGTGGAAATGTTCATCATTTCTTTGATATGCAAATCAATTATTTGGTTTTTATCTCACTTGAGAAAGAATCTCCAAATGCGAGGAATATAATACTTTGGAGATGGTAGGGTGCAGAACTAGAGAGTTTCTCTGGAAAGAGCAATTATGATGTCTGTAGTTTTATATGCAGTCAACTTGGAAACCTCAGGTTGTGAGAAACAGGATTTCCTGCAAAATCCAACCATCTAATCACCATTCAGAAGCCCATGTTAGACTCCTAATGCACAATATTTGTGATCAGTTTTTACCTCTGGCAGAAGTAACTGACAAATTCTACCCAAAACCTGTCAAGAGTTTTCCCCTCTCAAAGTCATTGACATTTTAGTAAATCTTAAAACAGTAAAAATAGAGTATGGAAGAACAATGGACTTCTAAGTCACTTACCTTTGAAATTTTTGACATCCAAGCTTTTTTCAAAGTCTGCATGGGGCCACTATGTAAACCAGGATGTCTCCTATGGATAATGAAATGTTAAGAAACCCAGAGGGGTTTAGGAGAGGGAAAAACAGAAAAGGAATCATCTGTTCTAACCAATTGAGGAGTAGAAATGAATAGATATTTCATTTATATCTGGATAAATACAGTAATATAAACTATCACCTATCACTACATCCTATGCACTTGATGAAAACTTCATCATCTATATTTCCACATTTCAGCTTCCTAACAGTCTTGGGAGGGAGATACTCTTATCCATACAGAATATGAGAAACTGCTAAGCCTCAAAAAAGCTTAGTTAGGGACTTCCCTGGCAGTCCAGTGAAAACTTTGCTGTGCAGGGGTCTCTGGTTTGACCTCTGGTTGAGGAGCTAAGATCCCACATGCTTCAGGGCCAAAAAAACAAAAACAAAACATAAACAGAAGCAGTATTGTAACAAATTCAAAAAAACTTTGGAAAAGTAGGTAAGCCTTTTTTTGTTTTAAGTCAAACACCCATCAGATGGAGGTGCTTGGACTCAAAATCGTGATTCTAAAGCTCAAGCTTTAAACATTATCCTCTATTCCTATCCAAGAAAGATTGAAATATTTAAGAGGGCGATCTATGGCCTTCATGGACAAACTAAAAGGAACATATTACATGAAACCAACTACAACCCAACTACAACAAGTCAGAATGGGTAGTTACTAGCAAAATGGGCCACAAACTAAGGGAGAGATAGATATAAAATTTGGTTTGGGTCTAAACTCAGTATGAACACTCATGTGACGTCCAATTTAATGTTATTACTAGACTGCAATAATAAATTGTCCAGAATCATACCAAGATGGTAAGGGGAGAGTGTTTTTTTTTTTTTTTTTTTTGTCCTGGATCTTACTCAGAACATACTCACAGCACTGTATTCAATGCTAGGTAACAGAATCTAAGAGGTACATTGATTCAACAAATAATTATTGAATGCCAGGTAACATTCTTGATGCTGGGCATAAATATAGTGTAATTACTACCTTTGTAGAGTTTAGTCTAGAGTAAGAAAGAGACTAAAACAGGGAAACAGACAAGTAATTACAAATTGTCTTCAGTGGCCTGCAGGAACATCACTGACTGAAGGGTGAGAAGGAAACAGACATACCAAGAAGCATAGTAGAGAGCGGAGACAAGTGGATCCACCAGCTGTCCAGGGGCACAGGAAGGTCTCAAGTCCACAGAAAGGTCTTGTTGAAGAAAACCTCAGAATAACTAGGGTGCCTGTTTTATAAATGTGGGGTACCACCATGGAGACTCCATATTACATCACAAGTTACTGGGTGAGACTTCCACCCAGTACATGGAACTAATTTTCAATGACTAGCACCATGGACTAACTAGGAATCAGGGTGCTTGGGTTTGATCTACAACTCTCTAGGCATGTGGCCTGGACCATAACTTTTTTTTTTTTTTTTTTTTAAGAAATGGATGAACTTTTACTTAGTTTCCCTTTGAGACTTTAACAGAAAATGGTGTAATCCCCCACTTACACTTTTCTAAATTGGAGGAAAATTGCTTTACAATGTTGTGTTGGTTTCTGCTATACAACATCACAAATCAGTCATAACTAAATGTACCTTCCTCCTTCAGCCTCCGTCCTACCCCTCGATATCATCACAGAACACCAGGCTGGGATCCCTGTGCTATCCACTCGTTGTCTATTTTACACATGCTAATATATATAAGCTAATGCTGCTTTCCAAATTCATTCTACCCTCTCCTTCAACTGTGTCCACAAAAGACACATGTACCCCAATGTTCATTGAAACACTATTTACAATAGCCAGACCATGAAAGTAACCTAGATGTCCATCAACAGATGAATGGATAAAGAAGTTGTGGTACATCTATACAATGGAATATTACTCGGCCATAAAAAGGAATGAATTTGACTCAGTGATAGTAAGGTGGATAAACCTAGAGCCTATTATACTGAGTAAAGTAAGTCAGAGAAAAACAGATATCATATATTCACACAAAACTCAGCAGTGGCCACAGGATTGGAAAGGTCAGTTTTCATTCAATCTCAAAGAAAGGCAATGCTAAAGAATGATCAAACTACTGCACAATTGCACTCATCTCACAGACTAGTAAAGTAATTTTCAAACTTCTCCAAGCCAGGCTTCAACAATACATGAACCATGAACTTCCTGATGTTCAAGCTGGTTTTAGAAAAGGCAGAGGAACCAGAGATCAAATTGCCAGCATCTGCTGGATCATCAAAAAAGCAAGAGTTTCAGAAAAACATCTACTTCTGCTTTATTGACTATGCAAAGGCCTTTAACTGTGTGGATCACAATAAACTGTGGAAAATTCTGAAAGAGATGGGAATACTAGACCACCTGATCTGCCTCTTGAGAAATCTGTATGCAGGTCAGGAAGCAACAGCTAGAACTGGACGTGGAACAACAGACTAGTTCCAAATAGGAAAAGGAGTACGTCAAGGCTGAATATTGTCACCCTGCTTATTTAACTATATGCAGAGTACATCATGAGAAATGCTGGGCTGGATGAAGCACAAGCTGGAATCAAGATTGCTGGGAGAAATATCAATAACCTCAGATATGCAGATGACACCGCCCTTAAAGCAGAAAGTGAAGAAAAACTAAAACATCACTCTTGATGAAAGTGAAAGAGGAGGAGAGTGAAAAAGTTGGCTTAAATCTCAACATTCAGAAAACTAAGATCATGGCTTCTGGTCCCATCACTTCATGGCAAATAGATGGAGAAACAGTGGCAACAGTGACTGACATTATTTTCTTGGGCTCCAAAATCACTGCAGATGGTGACTGCAGCCATGATTATTAAAAGATGCTTGCTCCTTGGAAGGAAAGTTATGACCAACCTAAACAGCTTATTAAAAAGCAGAGACATTACTTTGCCAACAAAGGTCCGTCTAGTCAAGGCTATGGTTTTTCCAGTAGTCACATATGGATGTGAGAGTTGGACTATAAAGAAAGGGCCAAAGAGTTGATGCTTTTGAACCGTGGTGTTGGAAAAGACTCTAGAGACTCCCTTGGACTGCAAGGAGATCCAACCAGTCCATCCTAAAGGAAATCAGTCCTGAATATTCATTGGAAGGACTGATGTTGAAGCTGAAACTCCAATACTTTGGCCACCTGATGTGAACAGCTGACTCACTGGAAAAGATCCTGATGCTGGGAAAGATTGAAGGCAGAAGGAGAAGGGGACAACAGAGGTTGAAATGGTTTGATGGCATCACCGACTCAATGGACATGAGTTTGAGTAAACTCAGGAGTTGGTGATGGACAGGGAGGCCCTGCGTGCTGCAGTCCATGGGGTCACAAAGAGTCGGACGTGACTGGGTGACTGAACTGAACAGAATGTAGAAAAGATACTGATGAACCTATTTGCAGGAAAAGAATGGAGATGCAGACATTGAGAATGGACCATGACATATGACCTCTCTGAATCTTCCTGAGGCTGGTAGTGAATACCAGATGGGATTAAGTATTAAGTATGAAAAGCACCCAATATGCAGGGCTTAACATATGCATTTGCTAATGGCATGTGAATCTCATTATGTTGCTAAAACTTGACATTGGGCTTTCATTTGAGACCTCTGAGGTTACTTTGAATCAGGCTATGTAAAAGCATGACTTAAAAATACAGGGTGAATCACAGTGGTTTTTAGGAAACTGAAGTCAGATGTCACATCAACTGAAAATTAAAGATTTTCAGTTTAAAATTATCCCATCAATTGAAAATTCAATTATGAATTTTCAAGTTGACAACAGAATGGGCCACGGTGTTTAACATGATGGAACCCAATACTATGCTCTGAAAGTTGTCAAGCATCAAAATCTCTCTCTGCATTAATTTAAATGGCCCATTACACTGATTCAAATCAGGTTCTTGAGAATTACTGTTGGTTCATTACTGTTTCTCAAACAGCCCAACTAAAATATGGGAGTGATTTTTAAAGCACTTTTCTTTAAATAGGAATTCAACTTTGAGCTCTTAAAGATTCAGTGAGAGCTAATGAACTTTAGATCAATGAAGAAATTGTTTGACAGTTACACACATTCTTTGAGTAATGAAATCCCACTGATGGAAGTTTTATATATATAATATCATTGGCTAAGCAACAGAGAAATGCAGTTGCTCAGATAGTACAATAGGCCCATTAAGTAGGCACTGATGTTTCCATTTATCAACTTAGCTGCTCTGGTCCCAGCCTGAATTACTAACAATTCTGTTCTCATCAGTAGGATGGTAGGGTTCCATAGTAAAGGTTGTCTATCTACAACTCACACATAGATCTGCTAAGTCAGTGGTTTTCAGCCATCACCACATCAATGTCTCAGCATTCTCATTTAGTTTGTGTGGGATGTGACCCAGGTTTTGAAAGCTCCCCCATGTGGCTCTTACCAAATTGAAATTTCCTAGTCCCTGATATCAGCCAATCCAAGAACTCCCTAAAAGCAGTTTCTTTAACCAAAATGCCACAAAGTTTATATTCTCTCTCACCAGTTCTTTCTAAATCATTTTCCTTTCTATTATAACTTTGTATTATATTTTTCCTCAAACTTAGAACATACACAGTCATTTTAGGTGTTGGTGTCACTGTGAATCTGTTGTTTTCGAAGAAGGACGGGGATGCTAACCTTCTATTTCAGTTACCACATACAGTACTCGGTTTTTATGATGTTTCGAAGGTCATTCCCTAAAGTAACAAAAGCCATTGTTTCCATTCTCTGAGGATGGGAACAAAATATGATCTAAAAACTTGTCTCGGTTTGGAAGTGATTAACGTAGATACTTATGATGAAGGAAATGAAAACAAGAAATCTGGATAAGTAATCACTGTTTCTACAAAAACAATTTCAACAAAAAATGAGCTTGAAACGGGGAGAACAAACTGATAATGCCAAGAGCAAATAAATTATTCTCTGAGATTTAAAAACACACCTGTGATAGCATTTAAAGTTTTGTGGGTGTTTTTGATTCATGACATTCCCAAGTATCACCACCCCACGTTTCACAGGTCCTTGAAATGAAGTTTGAGCAGAGAAGAGGAGGTTTCAAATCCATGCAGAAATGTACCAGGAAACAGAGGTTTTTGACAGAGAAAACATCTCTCCAGGGTTTCATTAACCTAAGAGACACAACCAGTTTTTCTCCTTGTCATATTCCCTGGCTGCACTAGACCTAGGAAACCATGTCAGAGGGGAACCAGGAGAGTCTGGGCACTGTGGACTCTGGTCAGGACTTTTCTTTGTCCCCAGCTATAGAAAGAGATGATTTCAGAGGACACCATCCTGACTTAGCCAGAATAATAGTTCCTAGTCTCACCAGCCAAACCAACTCAGCTGCCACTCCATAGAACTAGACTGTGTTTTGGAGTGTATAAGCAACTATACCATTGCTACAGCAACACAGGTATACACCAACCATGATCAAACATGCCTCTCACTTTTCTGTCTATAGCCCTGTAATCCACCTGGTCACTTGATGTTCTCAAACACCTTCAAATCAACTTCTCTAAAACTCAACTCACAAGACACTAAAAGTGTTCTTTTTACATTGTTCCCTATCTTTGTGGCTGACCACCACCAAATGCTAGAAATCATCCTTGATGCTGATTTGGGTATGATGATGAAATGAGTCTTCTCCCACCTGCATAGCCACAGACTCCTATCTCCTTTTCTTGCACTGATAAAAGAATGAAATTAGAACATTGTTTAACACTATACACAAAATAAACTCAAATTGGACTAAAGATCTAAATGTAAGACTGCTGCTGCTGCTGCTGCTGCTAAGTTGCTCCAGTCGTGTCCGACTCTGTGTGACCCCATAGACGGCAGCCCACCAGGCTCCCCCATCCCTGGGATTCTCCAGGCAAGAACACTGGAGCGGGTTGCCATTTCCTTCTCCAATGCATGAAAGTGAAAAGGGAAAGTGAAGTCGCTCAGTCGTGTCTGACACTTAGCGACCCCATGGACTGCAGCCTACCAGGCTCCTCCGTCCATGAGATTTTCCAGGCAAGAGTACTGGAGTGGGGTGCCATGTAAGACTAGATACTATAAAACTCTTAGAGGAAAACATAGGCAGAACACTTTGACACAAATTACAGAAATATCTTTTTTGATCCTTCTCCAAGAGTAATGGAAATAAAAACAAAAAGAAACAAATGGATCCTAATTAAACTCAAGAGCTTTTGCACAGCAAACCATAAACAAAATGAAAAAAACAACCCACAGAATGGTAGAAAATATTTGAAAATAATGGGATCAACAAGGGATTAATCTCCAAAACTTACAAACAGCTCAGCTGGCTCAATATCAAAAAAACAAGCAACCTGATAAAAAATGGGTGGAAGATCTACCTAGACATTTCTCCAAAGAAGACATACAAATGCCCAAGAAGCACATGACAAGATGCTCAACATAATTATCAGAGATATGCAAATCAAGAGAGATACCACCTCATACTAGTCAGAATGGCCATCGATAAAAAATCTTCAAACAATAAATGCTAGAGAGAGTGTGGAGAAAACACTGTTGATGAGAATGTAAATTGTTACAACCATTAAGGAGAACAGTATGGAGGCTCCTTAAAAAGCTAAAAATAGAGCTATATGATCCAGCAATCCCACTCATAGGCATATATCAGAGAAAACCATAATTTGAAAAGATACATGCACACCAATGTTCATTTAAGCACTGTTTACAATAGCCAAAATGTGGAAGTAACTTAGGTGTCCATCGACAGATGAATAAGGAAGATGTGGTATGTATACACAATGGAATATTATTCAGCTGTTAAATGCAATGAAATAATGCCATTTTCAGCAACATAAATGGACCTGGAGTTCGTCATACTAAATTAAGTAAATCAGAGAAAGACAAATATCATGGTAACTCTTATATGTAGCTAGTCACTAGAACCTCTTGGTGGTTTAGTCACTAAGTTGTGTCCAACTCCTGCAGCCCCATGGACTGTAGCCCACCAGGCTGCTCTGTCCATGGGATTTTCCAGGCAAGAATACTGGAGTGGATTGCCATTTCCTTCTCCAGAGGATCTTCCTGGCCCAGGGATCGAACCCAGGTCTCCTGCATTGCAGGCAGATTCTTTACCGATTGAGCTATGAGGGAAGCCCAACTCTTATATACAGAATCTTAAAAATGATACAAATAAATTTATTTATAAAAGAGAAACAGACTCGCAGACTTAGAGCCTGAATTTACAGTTACCAGGGGGAGTGAGGGGGTGGGGAGGGGATAGATTGGGATTGGCATGTACACACTAATATATTTAAAATAGATAACCAACAAGGACCTAGTGTATAGCACAACAAACTCTGCTCAGTACTCTGTAATAACCTAAATGGGAAAAGAATTTGAAAAAGAATATATACTTTTTATATATAAACTTTGCTATACACCAGATACTAACACATTGTTAATCAACTATATTCCAATATAAAATATTTTTTTTAAATGGAAGCACTGAGAAACATTTCTTAACATAAGAAATGAAAATAATAATTATTTACCAACCTTTAAAGGAGAGTTGATTTTACTATACAGTTTCCAAGTCCATTATTTGAAAAACCAGAAACCTGGACCTCTGGAGTACAATGGTAGAGCAGTACAAGTCCTTTGACCAGTTGTTCTGGTTGAAAAGAACTAAAACCAATGGCGAAAATATTTTAAAAATATTTTAAATGTACTCATGAGCTAGAAATGATGTATGATTAGTCACAGTCCAAAAGCTAAAACATAGGAACCCAGAGAAGTAATCTGAGCATGGAAGTCACCCATAACTTTATAGATTTTACTGAACTAGATGAAATTCAGCTTGTTTTATGGACTGAGGGAAAATGGGAACATGAAGAAAATCTCAGTGCCCACTGAATGGAAGTAATCCATTTAGAGATACCACAGATTTAAATGGGACCCCAATGTACCAAACCCTCAATGTACAGATGAAATAGAATTCAGCCTACCTGGTCTTGCCCTCCTCTGACTTTTCCACCCTGAGGATTGCAAGGGAATTAGCCAGTTTTTAACTTCAGCACTGGAGAGAAAAATTTCTCCAAGGCTTGGTAACTTCAAATTGACCCTCCTTCTGCCTGAATTCATATTACCTGGTTGGTTCTGAGACCTCAAGGAAAGAAATTAGTTTACACTAGGCCAAACTGAAGATGGCTTCAGTGACCAATGGAAACAGATGCAAACCCTCTCTAGAGAAAATCACCTTAAAAGTAGGTCTCTGATAATTTCAGTAGATTAAGATCCAAGACAGAGAAAGCCACAGAGGCAAAAAGTATGGAACGTCCTCAGAAGCAAGGCACCATGAGCAAGAGAGCATTGAAACAAAGATGCACAGAAGTTTCCAATATGAGAATTAGCAGGGAAAATATAAAGTAATATGTTCACTATGAGTAGAGAAACAAAAGAGAATTGAAAGAATAAAAAACAAAGGAATATAAAAATGGCTAACAACTGAGCAATAGAGATTTTCTAAAAATGAAAATATAATCTCAAAAAGCAAAATTCCACTGGATGTGATGAAAAATAATAAAAAGAAAATTAAATGAACATGAGACTGTGTCTAAAGAATCATCCAGGAACAGAGAGGCAGAATAATACGAATGTCTAATCCAAGATTCAGCATGAAAAGAGAGAGAACAGAGCAAAAACAATTTTCAAAGTGTATCAGCTGAGTGTTGTTCAGAAGTGATGAAAGACACAAAACTACAAATTTAGAGAGTAAAAAAAAAATCAGAGAGAGTAAATAAAATTAAATCCACATCTAGGCACATCAAAATAACATTGCAAAAGAGCATCTGGAGAGAAAAGAACAAAATAGAAGTTCTAGAACTGAAGATAGATTGACAGCTGACTCAGTTCAGTTCAGTTGCTCAGTCATGTCCGACTCTTTGCAACCCCATGAATCGCAGCACGCCAGGCCTCCCTGTCCATCACCAACTCCTGGAGTTCACTCAGACTCACATTCATCGAGTCAACGATGCCATCCAGCCATCTCATCCTCTGTCGTCCCCTTCTCCTCCTGCCCCCAATCCCTCCCAGCATCAGAGTCTTTTCCAATGAGTTAACTCTTCGCATGAGGTGGCCAAAGTACTGGAGTTTCAGCTTTAGCATCATTCCTTCCAAAGAAATCCCAGGGCTGATCTCCTTCAGAATGGACTGGTTGGACCACCTTGCAGTCCAAGGGACTCTCAGGAGTCTTCTCCAACACCACAGTTCAAAAGCATCAAGTCTTTGGTGCTCAGCCTTCTTCACAGTCCAACTCTCACATCCATACATGACCACAGGAAAAACCATAGCCTTGACTAGACGAACCTTTGTTGGCAAAGTAATGTCTCTGCTTTTGAATATGCTACCTAGGTTGGTCATAACTTTCCTTCCAAGGAGTAAGCGTCTTTTAATTTCATGGCTGTAGTCACCATCTGCAGTGATTTTGGAGCCCAGAAAAATAAAGTCTGACACTGTTTCCACTGTTTCCCCATCTATTTCCCATGAAGTGATGGGACCAGACCTAAGATCATGAAGCCATGATCTTCATTTTCTGAATGTTGAGCTTTAAGCCAACACTTTCACTCTCCTCTTTCACTTTCATCAAGAGGCTTTTGAGTTCCTCTTCAATTTCTGCCATAAGGGTGGTATCATCTGCATATCTGAGGTTATTGATATTTCTCCCAGCAATCTTGATTCCAGCTTGTGTTTCTTCCAGTCCAGCATTTCTCATGATGTACTCTGCATATAAGTTAAATAAGCAGGGTGACAATATATAGCTTTGACGTACTCCTTTTCCTATTTGGAACCAGTCTGTTGTTCCATGTCCAGTTCTAACTGTTGCTTCCTGACCTGCATACAGATTTCGCAAGAGGCAGGTCAGGTGGTCTGGTATTCCCATCTCTTTCAGAATTCTCCACAGTTTATTGTGATCCACACAGTCAAAGGCTTTGGCATAGTCAATAAAGCAGAAATAGATGTTTTTCTGGAACTCTCTTGCTTTTTCCATGATCCAGCAGATGTTGGCAATTTAATCTCTGGTTCCTCTGCCTTTTCTAAAACCAGCTTGAACATCAGAATGTGGTCCACTGGAGAAGGGAATGGCAACCACTTCAGTATTCTTGCCTTGAGAACCCCATGAACAGTATGAAAAGGCAAAATGATAGGATACTGAAAGAGGAACTCCCCAGGTCAGTAGGTGCCCAATATGCTACTGGAGATCAGTGGAGAAATAACTCCAGGAAGAATGAAGGGATGGAGCCAAAGCAAAAACAATACCCAGCTGTGGATGTGACTGGTGATAGAAGCAAGGTCCGATGCTGTAAAGAGCAATATTGCATAGGAAACTGGAATGTCAGGCCCATGAATCAAGGCAAATTGGAAGTGGTCAAACAAGAGATGGCAAGAGTGAATGTCAACATTCTAGGAATCAGCGAACTCAAATGGACTGGAATGGGTGACTTTAACTCAGATGGCCATTATATCTACTACTGCGGACAGAAATCCCTCAGAAGAAATGGAGTAGCCATCATGGTCAACAAAAGAGTCCATAATGCAGTACTTGGATGCAATCTCAAAAATGACAGAATGATCTCTGTTCATTTCCAAGGCAAACCATTCACTATCACAGTAATCCAAGTATGCCCCAACCAGTAATGCTGAAGAAGCTGAAGTTGAATGGTTCTATGAAGACCTACAAGACGTTTTAGAACTAACACCCAAAAAAGATGTCCTTTTCATTATAGGGGACTGGAATGCAAAAGTAGTAAGTCAAGAAACACTTGGAGTAACAGGCAAATTTGGCCTTGGAATACGGAATGAAGCAGGGCAAAGACTAATAGAGTTTTGCCAAGAAAATGTACTGGTCATAGCAAACACCCTCTTCCAACAACACAAGAGAAGACTCTACACATGGACATCACCAGATGGTCAACACTGAAATCAGATTGATTATGTTCTTTGCAGCCAAAGATGGAGAAGCTCTATACAGTCAACAAAAACAAGACCAGGAGCTGACTGTGGCCCAGATCATGAACTCCTTATTACCAAATTCAGACTTAAATTGAAAAAAGTAGGGAAAACCACTAGACCGTTCAGGTATGACAGCTGTCTACTTAACCACAATAGTGAGAACCAGAATACAGAGGAATAATCTTCAATTCCTAAGAGAAAATAACTATCAGCACAGCATGATGCATCCAAAGAAAAATCTCTTTTACTAAAGAAGGAGGATTAAAAAATTATTTCAGAAAAATAAAACTGAGGATTTGCCCCAGCAAACTCTCACTAAAAGAAAATGTCAAAAATTTTCTTGATTTTAAGAAAGGAAGGTTTACGATGACAGAAGAAATAAAGATAGAAAGTGGAAATGCATATTAATAAATATACCTAAACATTGAATAAGCAATAATCTGTCTGAATTAAACAACACAGAACCGAAATACCTAATAGTACATACAGATAAATATGTAAATATCTGGATTGTTACATTTTAAAAGAAAATCCATTAAAGACTCAATATTATTCAGGTATCCACTCTCCTCAAAATTGATCTATGGATTCAGCACAATCCCAATTAAATTGCCTACAGGCCTTTAAGACACATGGAAAAGGAAAAAAAACTAGAAAAGCTAAACCAATGTTTTCCTTTTGCAAAAGCTAAAGGGTTCACTTTAGCTAATTCCAAAGTTGTATCAAACAAGACAGTCTGGTGTTAGCATAAGGATGGACAGGGAGGCCTGGCACACTGCGGTCCATGGGGTCACAAAGAGCTGGACACGGCTGAGTGACTGAACTGAACTGAGGCAAATAGATAAACAGAATGGAGTAGAGAGTGTAAAAATACGTCTATTAGGTATGGTTAATTGATTTTCAACAAAAGCATCAGTGCTATTCAATAGAGAAAGGATTCATTTTTTTTTTTTTTTTTCAGTAAATGGTGCTGGAACAACTAGATAAACCTACTGGGGAAAAAGTGAACCTCGACTCTATTCTTAGAAACCAATTCACGATGAATTATAAATCTAGATGTAAAACTAAAACTATAAAGCTTCCAGTGAAAGACATGGAAGACTATGTATCCTTGGGGTAGGTGATGATTTATTAGGGAAGGTACAGAAGTACTAAACATAAAAATATGATAAATTGACACTCATTGGAAGACATTATTTAAAAATGAAGGCAGTCATGGATTGGGAGAAAATACTTTATACAGATAGATAAATAGAAAGATTTTAGATATATGAACATATTCAGATATACATGCATATCTGAATTTTCTGAAAGTGTATCTGAAATTTCAAAGATATGTTGATATATACACACACAAAAACTTTACCTAGCATATACATCAAATCAATAACCAAAAAAAAACAAATAATCCAATGGTTTAAAAAAATATTGCACAAAAGTTTTAAATAGATCTCTCGCAAAAGAACAATCTTTGAATACCCAATAAACACATGAAAAGCTGCTCAACATGATTAGTCATCAGGGAAATGAAACTTGTAAAGAAGAATCATTTTATAGCCACTGGAATAGCTTTAATTACATCAGTATTTGTGTTAAGAATATAAAATTGCACAAGTATCTTGGAAAACAGTTTGGCAGTTTTCTTACTGTATTAATCTATGATGGTACAAAATTTGGCAACTTAAAAACAAGACATTTATTATCTCAGTTTCTGAGGGTCAGAAATCTGGGTGCAATTTAGTGATGCCTCTCACTCAAGATCAATTATCAGGTTGCAGTTAAGCTGTGGGCCAGGGCTGTGATCTTTTCAAATGCTTGTCTTGAGGAAGATCTATTTATAAATGCAGTTGTAGGTAAGACTAGGCTTCCTGTAGACTATTGGATTGAGGGCCTTAGCTCCTCACAGGACAATGGGCTCCCCCGTTTTCTCAGATATCTTCATAGGGCAGTGCTCAGCATAGCATCTCTTTGAGTGAGGGAATGAGAGCACAAAGCCAAGATGGAAGCCACAGTCTTTTTTTAAGCTAGTCTCCTAAGTGACATCCTGGCACACTTTACTTGTGTAGAAGCAAACCACTATGTATACTTGCTCCTTGGAAGGAAAGTTATGACTCATCTAGACAGCGTATTAGAAAGCAGAGACATCACCTTGCCAACAAAAGCCTGTATAGTCAAAGTTATGGTTTTTCCAGTAGTCATGTAAGGATGTGAGAATTGGACCATAAAGAAGGCTGAGCACTGAAGAATTGATGCTTTTGAATTGTGGTGCTAGAGAAGACTCTTGAGAGTCCCCTGGATAGCAAGGAGATCAAACCAGTCCATCCTAAAGGAAATCAACCCTGAATATTCATTGGAAGGACTAATGCTGAAGCTGAAGTTCTAATACTTTGGCCACCTGATGCAAAGAGCCGACTCATTGGAAAAGACCCTTGTCAGTGGGAAAGATTGAGGGCAGGAGAAGGGGGCTGCAGAGGATGAGATGATTAGATAGCATTACCGACTCAATGGACGTGAGTTTGAGCAAACTCCAGGAGATAGCAAAGGACAGGGAATCCTGGCGTGCTGCAGTCCCTGGGGTCACAAAGAGCTGGGCATGACTTAGAAGCTGAACAACAACATATCCAGCCCACATCTAGGAGACAGAATCACCTAAAAGCATGAATACCAGGAGGCAAGGATCTTAGGGGATTATTTTAGATGCTATTTTAGCACATTTCTTAAAGACACACCTATGCTATAACCTAACAGTTCTACTCATAGCTACTTATTTTAGAGAAATGAAAAACTTTATCCTCATAAAGATGTATGCAATATAGCCCCAACCTCAAAACAACCAAATATCTACTAACAAGAGACTGGATAAAGGGTGCATACTTTCAGTTATAAGCTCAATGAGTTCAGAAGAGCTAGTGTACAGCACAGTGATGACTATAGTTATTAAATAATACTGTATTATATGTTTGAAATTTGCTAAAAGAGTACATTTTAAATATTGTTGCCACATGGGAGAAAAAGATAAATATGTGAGGTGATGGATAGGTTAATTAACTGCAAGAATCGGTTCACAATATACACATGTATTAAAACATCGTGTTGTACAAATATAGACAATGTTTATTTCTTAGTAAAAGTTAAAAAAACCTGTGCATTTCATTGTATGTAAATTTTTCCTTAATAAAAAGTCATCTGAAAATTTTTAAAAATGCAATTAATGTGAGAGACACATCTAAAATATAATCATACAGAATGGATGATATTTAAAAGAATAATGTGTTCAAGGAAAATACTGACAAATAGAACAACTATACTAATAGGTAAAATGGCTTTTAAGGCAAAAAACATAAGAAATAGAACTATTTTATACATGGAATCCTAAGCTGATGTGTATTTAATAACATACCTCTCTTTATAACTGATAGATCAAACAGGTATATATCTTGAGTTAATAGACATAGAACATAGCACCAACAACTGCAGAACACATATCTTTTCAGACAGGCATGAATATTTGTAAAAATTAACATATACTGGCCCAAAAATCTAGTCTCAATTTTTAAATAATTGATTTATTAAAGAGATTATTAGTTTAAAACTAATGAATAAAATATATGGTAGACATATATACTAGAAAATCTTACATATTTAGAAATTAAGGAAAGTCCTTCTATAAAGCTTACCAGAGGAGAAATTATACTAAAATGGCAAAATATTCACACCTATATTATTAATGCTTCTTTGGTATGCTGCCCCCAGATGCATATCCTTAAATGAAAATATTAAAAATTAAGAAGGCAGAACATTTTAATTAACTAAGGCGGCAACACATTTTAGAACTTAGAATAATTCTGCAGTTCTATTTAGAACAAAAGACAGGAAAATTCAAGCACAAGAAATAAGCATAACACAGGGTTGACAAAAGCAAAAGTTAGCTCTTTGAAAAGACTAATAATTGACAGTACTGCTCAAGGGGAAAAGAAGACATGAATATAAATATTTGGAACAACAAAAGACATAACTACAAATGTGGGGACAGTTTTTAAAATGAAAATATTATAAAAAGCTTTGCCAAGAAGTTTAAACCTCTCTATGAAATGAAAAAATTCCGAGAAAAGAGATAACTTGCCAAAGTCAACCTGAGAAGAAGCATAAAACATGTATAATCCTGTAATTAACTTTAAATGGGAAAATATGTCATTCAATGCCCAGGTTTCTCAATGATTTTAAATATACAAAAGGTAAATAAATCTAATCTTTCATTAAATATTTCAGAATAAAGTGATAGAACTTGAAAAAGATATTGATATATAATGACGTTAGTGACATGAAAGTCACTCAGTCGTGTCTGACTCTTTGTGACCCCCTGGACTGTATAGTCCCTGGAATTCTCCAGGCCAGAATACTGGAGTGGGTAGCCTTTCCCTTCTTCAGGGGATCTTCGCAAGCCAGGGACTGAACCCAGGTCTCCCACATTGCAGGCGGAATGACAGCGTTAAGGTAATACCAAAAATTGAGTGGATTATTGAAAAATTAACATAATTCACCACATTAATATATTAAGTATATTATCTCAAAATATGAAGAATACAATGGTACTTGATAAAATTCACAGTAATGAATGATAGAAACTCTTAGCAAATAGAATAGAAAGGAAATCTCTCATCATGATAAAAAGTATTTCAGGGGAAAAAAATAAAACCCTAGAACAAAGAAGTTTTACTTAATGGTGAATTTTTTAAAGCTTTCCCTTTCAAGTCAGGAAAAGGCAAGATTGCCATTTCCTTACTATTAATTAGCCCTGTATTGGACAATCCTAGACAGAACAGTATAGAAAGTGAAAGAAATAAAAAGTATTAAGAAATCAAAAGATATAGAACTGTCATAAAATAACTAGTGCCTACCAAGTAAACCTGGGTTGGGAAGATCCCCCGGAGAAGGAAATGGCAACTCCCCTCCAGTATTCTTGCCTGGGAAATCCCATGGACAGAGGAACCTATCCATGGGTTCCAGAAGAGTCAGACATGATTTAGCAACTAAACAATAACAAGAAAAACAAAATCAACCTGTGTACAAATTATGAAAAATAAGATAATTTGTTGTTGTTCAGTCGCTCAGTCATGTCCAATTCTGTAATCCCATGGACTGCAGCATGCCAGGCTTCCCTATCTTTCACCATCTCCTGGAGTTTGCTCAAACTCAGTCCATTGAGTTGGTGATGCCATCCAACCATCTCATCTTCTGTTGTCCCCTTCTCCTTCTGCCTTATTTACCTAGGTGTTAACTATAAGATCAACATATCGAAAACAACAAACAAAAACCTGAATCTCAATACAATAGGAAAAAGAAGTGTAAGAGAAGTACTTTTTAACCAAAATATCATTTTCAGTAGCCACAAGAGATATGCTGAATCCACATACAAAAAAAAAAAAAATCTAACTGTATTGAAATACATCCAAGAAAATTTAGTAGAGACAGATGAAATCATCATGGAGAGAACCTAAATCCAACCAAAATTCCAACAGGTCTTCCTTCATTTGATGCTGAAATTAGGTAGGTAGAATAAGAAAAGGAGTCCAGAAAGGCAGTGGCTAAAAGACAAGGAAGGGAAAAGACTCCGGCCCAATTTTGGCTCCTCTGTTTATGTGTTTTTTTTTCCTCCTCCCCCTGGGCCTGCCTTATATAAATTGGGCTAGCCAAGAGTGCTGTCTGTTTTATCTGAGGTCCTCACTCTGGTCCTCGGACCTTCCTTGGTTCTAGTTTTGTGGGCTTTTCCCTTCCTTGTCTTTTAGCCACTGCCGTTCTGGACTGCTTTTTCCTATTCTAACTACGTCACAGCTGTCTTGAAAAAGCATCGTAAGAGGACTTGTCTTATGAAATGTAAAGAATTTAAAAGTTGTAGTAAGTTAAAACCCTTAATTGTTATCACAGGGATAGATGAATAGAATAATGAAATAGACTAGAAAGACCCATAAGTGTCTGGCAACATCATTTATGAAAGAACTAAATACAGGCTTTTCAATATATGATGTTGAGATCCTTCACCAGTATCTGTTTTTACCCCCAACCTCAGACCATACCCAAACATGAATACCCAATGAATTAGAGACTTAGCAAAACATAAAAGTGTTAAAAATAATATTGAAGAACTTGATGGTTTCAGTGTAGGGAAGGATTTCTCAAATAAGACACAGAAAGCACAAATGCTAGAGGAAAAGATAATAAAATTTTTGGCATTAAAATATAAAACTTTGTTCACCCAAAGATGCTAAGCATAAAATGAAAAGATAAGCTACTGACTCAAAAGAAGGAATTATCAACGCATATCAATACATATCAATTGTTTAGCAATTGTAAATTGCTAAACAATTATTTTTCAGAATACATAAAGCATGATTACAATTCACACAAAATCACAAAAACAAAAGACATTTCACTGAAGAAGAGTCCCAAATGGCTTACCAGCAAATAGAAAGATGCTTAACTCCATTACTAAACTAGGAAATGCATATTTAAAAGACAATAGCATCCCATTTCACACTCATTTCATAATGAACAATATCAAATGCTAGCAAGAAATAGAATAAACAGAATAAATAGAATAAACTCTATACATTACTAGTGGGAAAATAATAAAGCTGTAGATAAGCATACCCTAGGAGCTAGCAATGTCACTCTTCACCTGTGTGTCCTAAAGAAAATTTACAAATAAACACCGGGATGCACATCAGAGATGACTTAGTAGAAAAAAACACTTGGGATCAATCAAAATGTCCAGCAAAAGGATGAACAATAAATCATGATGTGTGATTAACCCGAGGGAATCAAATAAATTACAGCCAGGTATGGCTGTTCGTCAGGAACAAACTGTTGAGGCCAAAAATAAATAAATCACTAAGTGGAATCATTCTGTGCATAAAGCTCAAAAACACATGATAGTGAACAATTTATCATTTAAGCAGGCAAATGTAGTAATGTAATAGTACAAAGAAAAGCAAGAAAACAGTAAGCAAAATTCATAGTACTAGTTACTCTTGAGAGAAGGAAATGGATAGAATTAGGAAAAGGAGCTCAGGGAATTACAAAGAATTTTTTTTTTCCTAAGTAGGTGGTGAGTATACCTGGGTTGGAAAGATCCCCTGGAAGATGGCATGGCAACCCACTCCAGTTTTCTTGCCTGGATAATCCCATGGATGGAGGAGCCTGGCGGGCTAGAGTCCATTGGGTTGCAAAGAGTTGGAAATGGCTGAGCAACTAAGCAAACACACACACACACACACACACACACACACACACACACAAGATCTATGGCAATGTCATCCTTTTTACTATATTTATATTTGGAGAAATCTTTGCATCAATTCCAAAAGTTTAATGATTTGAAAAAAATTTTTGTTTTCCACCAGTAGCCCTGGCAATAATAGGCCAGATTAGAATATCAGCTGCCTCCTGTTTAAAGCATCTCCATCACTTGACATCTATGATTGCTCAGAGCCTAGTTTCCCTTCGAGCTTTCTTATGGGTCACTCACTGACATTACCTAGCCAGTCTTTGTGGGCATCTGGTATGACAACGTTGTTTCAGAGTAGTGGTTCTCAAAGTGTGGTCCCCCAACTATCAGCTTCAACATCACCTGTGACTTGCCAATAGTGCAGGCATTCAGGCACCACCCTGAACCTACTGTGTATAACCCAGGGGAGCCTGGCAGGGGATTCTGCTGCTCAAGTTTGAGAACCACTGTTTTGAACAGCACAGGCTAGCCTTAGGCCTCCTCTCCTAGACTTGTGTCTATTTTCAGGCTCTTTCAATCCTCCCAGAGGAGTCACATTTGCTCCTATCAGGAGCTGTATTCATTTCAAAGAGCCGACAGGACCCTCAGTTGTCTTCACCACCTCCCAAATCAGGAGGAAGCCTCCCTCCATTTTCCCTGCTCAATAACCAACTAAGCAGTAGAGTCATGGTTGTTAATCTATGGTCAGAAATTGACTGAAATCACTGCAAGAGTGCTTTATCTGCTCTGTGCAGGCCCTTCAGGGCTCTTGTAGGAGCTTTTGTCACACTGGAAGGATTTAGCATGTGCACATACTATTAAGTTTGCCTGAACAATAAAGGATGTTAAGATGGGGTTTGAAACACAAAGCCAGTTACCCTTTGGTCTCTGTGGCCAAGGAATTGCCATTTCTACCTTATTGGAGCCTTTGAATCTAGGAAGCAGAGTAGCCACGTTTCTCGTCACTTCCAAAGCTGCAAGAGGGAAAGAGGCAGCTGTCATTTCTAAGTTCACTTCTCTGGCCTGGGAGCCCTCCTGCTGATTTCAAAGCCCACAGGAGGTGGTGAGAGTAAAGGGAATTCCTAAGCCTGTCTGAAAAGCCAAAGCTCCAGCTGATAAAGTTCTCCAGGCTCCAGACATCATTTTTCTATCTTGAAAATTTCCCCTCAACTATCATTTTGTATCAGCCATTCACCTTGAATAATATACAGCAAATAGGAACACATTCACTGTATCCTGAATCTGATGTCACTGATGTCAACCATTTCAGTAAGTTGTGAAAACCATTTAGGGTAGGAAATAAGTTTCCCTGTCACCTTACCCTTATTTACAGAGGTTGGTTTTGGAAATAAAAGTGCTAATTCCGTGAAGAGAGAGTTGGCATTTACTTACAAAGCGTGGGCAACAGGAAAGAAGTCCAGTTTTCCTGGCACTGATATTATACACTGTACAACACACTTGGGTTTGAATCTTGGTTTTTCCCTTTTACTAGATGCACAACCTTAAGCAAGTCATTCACCTTAGTCTCCCTTGCTTGTACAACCAGGACTAAAGGAGTGCTGAAGGCATAGGATTTTGTCAGGATTAAATGAGATAACAGGCTTCCCAGGTAGTGTGATGGTCAAGAACCTGCCTGCTAATGCAGGAGATCCAGGTTCAATCCCTGAGTCAAGAAGAGCCCCTAAAGTAAGAAATAGCACCCCACTCCAATATTCTTGCATGAAACACTCCATGGGCAGAGAAGCCTGGTAGGCCACAGCCCATGGGGCTGCAAAGAGTCGGACACAACTGAGCACACACATACCCAAAAGAGATAAACAGTATCAAACACTTCCTGCAGAGCCAATCACCTGGTAAGTATTCAATAAAGCATGGCTGAGGTTTGTGGCAAGAAATAACACTAACAAAATAGGTCAGACCAAGCTGTCAATGGTTGGATACGTCCAGTAGCTCCTGTATTTTCTAAGAAACTTGCAAGGGTTTTGATAAGTGGCATATTCAGAACTGACTTCAGGAAGATATATTTGTGCATGAAGTACACTGGGAAAAAAAAAGGAGGAGTTAGACACAAAACTTTTGAGGTTTCAGTAGTCCAGATTAGAGATGAACCCACTCCAGTACTCTTGCCTGAAAAATCCCATGGATGGAGGAGCCCAGTAGGCTGCAGTCCATGGGGTCGCTCAGAGTCGGACAGGACTGAGCGACTTCACTTTCACTTTTCACCTTCATGCATTGGAGAAGGAAATGACAACCCACTCCAGTATTCTTGCCTGGAGAATCCCAGGGACAGGGGAGCCTGGTGGGCTGCCGTCTATGGGGTCGCACAGAGTCAGACACGACTGAAGCGACTTAGCAGCAGCAGCAGCAGTATATTGAGGATGGAGAAGTCATGAATTACTCTCAGGGCAGGAACAGAGAGTCAGTTGTAAAGAATGGGCATGTGGACACAGCTGGGGCAGGAAAGGGTGGGACGATTTGGGAGAGTATGATTGACATATATACTACCACGTGTAAAATAAATAGCTAGTATCAAGTACAGGGAGTTCAGCTTGAAGCTCTGTGGTGACTTTAGAGGGGTGGGATGGGGAGTGGGTGGGTTCAAGAGGGAGGGCTATATGTATACATAGAGCTGATTCACTTCATTGTATAACAGAAATGAACAGAGCATTGTAAAGCAATTATACTCCATTTTTTTTTAAAAAGTTGAGTTAACCATTGTAATAAGGGAAGGAGAGAAGGTCAAAGGAAAGGGAAAGAGAGAAGATGGTTTGAGGACTGTATCCTGGGCAAGGTGGAGAAGTGCCATTGAGAAGATGGTGAACGAATGTGGAGGTGAGTAGGCAGTATTGTCAGAAGGGAAGTTTATGCCATGGAATGAATATTAGTGAAAACAGAAGGTTAGACAATGCTAGGATAAGGCGTATGAGTCAGCCAGACCATATAGGAGAGAAGCAAAGAAAATGGCAGAAAACCATCGGCAGATTTTAGAAGTAGGCTATAGGAAGAGCTCGACTGAGTTGGATTAAGTCCTAGACAAGGCTGCACTGCAGGGACATCATTCTCTGCTGTTCTAGTGACAAGACCCCCCTTCCTTGCCCAGATGTTCTAGTGAGAAAAACCGCAGGCAAAAGAAGTCCACCATAATTCAAGATGGATCCATACTCAGCTCAGCACCAACTGGGTGAAGATCTTGTGAGGAGGAAGCGGTAGGATGGGGGATTTTGCCACACACAAAGGGGTGAGGTCACAAGGGAAAGGAGGACTGAAAGAGAAGCTCAAGCCAGTCCTTTCCAGAGGACTAGAGACTTCAGGGACCCCAGACCTGGGAAATGGAGAAGAACCCTTTGTTGGCACCTGTACAATATGGCTTGGAATCACTCAGGGTGGCACTTCACTGGTGCCTTGCTCTTCTCGCCACTTACTGATGCCCAAGAGAATGTGCCCTACCCATGGGGGCTGGTGGAAGCAAAACATGGAGTCAGTGGTTGGCAGAGAGAATGATGTGATGTTCCTTTTAAACATGTTCAAAGTGTTTGAAAATTAGGAGTGGAGAAATATAAATGCAGAAAATTGATCTGATTTAGAGTGGTTTGGTGGCCATTGCCGAGGGCTATGCTTTCTAAGTTCAAATATTTTATTTGTAAGAGGGAAGAGGATCTTCACTCAATTCAACTGGGTGATATAGTGTTAAAATCTAGAATACTTAGAGGATGAGTTTTAGTTCATATTTTTTGCATAAAATAAGATAGGCAAAAAACTTTCTATGAAGCATTATCCTCTTTTGTGCCAATAATTAGCACAGAGTGTGGCTGATTCTCCTTTCTCTCAACTTAATTTACATACAATAAAATTCACTGTTGGATAGTATAATTAGTCCAAACGGTTTCTATAAACACATGGAGGTACCTAACTACCACTGTAACCAAGACAGAGAACAGTTCTGTCACCAAAAAAGCATCTACCCTTTATAGTTAAATCACTTCCCTCTCACTCCTAGCAACAACTTATCTATCCCGAGTCTTCTTTTGACAACTGCCTACTTGAGTAAGGCCTGAGATTTCTTTATGACTTGCAAGTGTCATAACAACGGTCACAGCAGTAATAGTAGTGATTAACACATATTAATCATACATTTCCAATGTGCCAGGCACCACTTGGAGCACTTTAAACATGAGGAAACTGAGGCTCTGAGAAATTTTGGAAAAGAGAGGAGGAAAGGACTTTCCAAGGACATACCATAGCAGCCCCATGGCTTGGGTCAATCATGTCCAACTCCTAGGTCTATTTTCTTAACCTCTACCTGTTCCCTGGAAGACACAGAAAGTAGGTCAAAATGGAGAGAATACCTACCAATTTCAGGAATCTCAGTTTAGACTTGAAACTGCCTTACTCTAGAGATAACTTATGTAAAAATTTGGTTAATCATGCTAATGAAGCAACAACTAACTAGGTGTAGGACGGAACAAAACTAGGATCCTGGAATACCTTCCTTACAATATTTATGATGTGCAATGAAGAAAAAGCCCGGATATGCTATGTCCACCCTAATAAAGTTGATCAGGCGTGTGAAGCAAAGGTAGAAGCACTTTCTCATCAGATACTGAAGTGTCATCTCAATGCTCAGAAGCATCAGCTTCCTCCTAAATTTACTAAAAGAGTGAAATGCGATCCTGACTCTTCGTCTTGTGTATATTTCAGGTTGGAGTCCCCGACCCGGTCTCTGGTGATGGAGGCCCCTAAAGGAGTAGAAATAAATGCAGAAGCTGGCAACATGGAAGCCACCTGCAGAACAGAGCTGAGACTGGAGTCCAAAGATGGAGAGGTAGGCGTGAGAGGGCCAGAAGCCCAGAGAGACACAGCTCCAATGAGCCAACAAGTCTTCTAAGACACATCACTGCTTTGCCTCTGAAGTTGATCCTACAGTGTAACAACAAAAAGCCAATCGGGAGGTTTTATTTCAGGATCACATATATTGAACAGCACAATTATAAGCCAAACCCACAACCCATACAAGTTATGACTTATTATTTGTAAAGTGCTGAGCTAATAGCACATATTACAAAAACAGAATTATAAGGACAGCTGTAAAAATGAATGCTAATTCCAAACCCTCTCATCACCTTAAAATAGATTTAGTTGGCTGGTAAAATTAAACTGTAAAACACACGAGACTATTTAAAGAGAGGCTTAGTTTACTTGTAGTCATTTTTAAGTGTATGCATCTACTTTCACCAAAAATGGAAAAGTAAGATCTAACAGCTATCCCAAATCAGAACAAGTCAAAACTTAGATAGGCAATGAGAAGCTAAGAGACGAGAGGCGGCATATATTCATTCTCTTACCCCAATACAGTCTCACTTTGGTGAACAGAAGAGCTGCTTGTGTTTTTGCAAGCAAGGGAAGCCAAATCCCCAAAGAAAATACAATTCAAATGCAAACTTTTGAAAATGCCTTCATCCTATTCATAAGTGAATTTTTCTATTTAAGATTTTTTTTTAAGAGGAAAAATGTGTTTTTAAAGCAAAACTCTATTCCACTTTCCATATCTCCTTAGAGGTTATCAGTCTCCACCTGCTTCTGTTCACTAAGCCCGACTTTTGATTGGTTTGGCATGTGCTATATTTGTTTTAACAGAGCAAGTCAGATAGAGCTTTCAGTTATCAAAACTGTCTCCACAGACAGCTGCAGACTCCAAACCACACACATTTAGAAGGAGTGACTACATCACAGATGCAATTTATAGCTATCAGGATCTGGACGCTGGAGGGATCAATTATAATCCTGACATTTAAGCACGAAGTGCTGCATGTTCTTGAAGCCCCACCCCATACCTAAATGTATAGAGAGGCTGAGAATGTCAAAGAAAAGAGAATAGTAAAGAAAATTGTTACCCTACCATTTCCAAATTTACATCACTCTAGGAATCCGTTCACATTCCACATGATATACTATTACAAAATACTAATATATACATGATGTTGCCAGTGCAACACTGTCTGACTAGAATACAAGCCTCTGGGAGGGAAGAGACTTGACCTGTCTTATTCATCTCTGAATGCCCAGCGTCAACAATGCTGAGCACATAGTAGGTGCTCGTTCGATGTCAACTGAACATTCTTATCCACTGTTTTGGAATGTCAAGAGGATAAGTGACTCTTCCTTCCTGTTTCCTCTCTTTAGATTAAGTTAGATGCTGCGAAAATCAAACTACCTAGACTGCCTCACGGATCCTATACGCCCACAGGAACGAGGCAGAAGGTGTTCGAGATCTGCGTCTGCGCCAACGGGAGGTTATTCCTGTCCCAGGCAGGAACCGGTTCCACCTGTCAGATAAACACAAGTGTCTGCCTGTGAGAGACCATCTGTAGTGGACTCTGCCGGCAGCATCCAGGCCTTTTTTGGCTTTAGACCCTGGCTGCCAGCTATTTTTACTAGAACACGGAAAGCCTATCAAAGACCTTGTGTGTATGTGTGTGCGCGTGTGCGTGCGTGTGTGTATGCGTGAGTGTGTTTGCGTGTATGGGTGGATATAAATATATATAAATATATATAAATAAATATATATATCCTCTGTATAAAATGAGGTTTCAGTACAAAAGGAACCATGGGTGACCCTGTGATATCCACTGTCATTGCTCTCCCAACCCTGTCACGTACATGATAAAATCAAAACACTAATTTGGGCCTAATATTCTCCAGACCCTGCTGAACCGCACAGTGTATCAACACTTACTGAATATTCCGCTACATGTTTGAGTAACAGCCTGTCTTTTCTTTTCGTGTCATCACAAGGCAGTGATGGCGGGAATTTGCAAGTTGCCCTCAGGGGCTAAGACCCTTGTAGTAAAAGCAGACCCTTGGTTCCCTTTATGAGCTTTCACACAGCCAGCCATCCTCTCCCTCTTCAAGTCAAATGCCTCTAGAAGTCAGACAGAGGAACTCAGACTGGCTGTGCTACTTTGGCATCCAAATGCACCCAGGCTTTCATGGTTGTGGAATTTGGAGGATGGATTTTAGCAAAGTTTGAATGACTCTCCCAACTCCTGCTAGCCTCCTTCCTTCAAACTCGCATATTATCCCACAGTCAAAACAGGAGCTGTAAATCAGCACAAAATAGGATAACAGCTGCTCCTCAGTCGGCTGGAAGCTACTCACTGGCCTGACAGACTAAGAATAAATGGCCGATATGTCTCTGTTTAAAGGGAAAAAAATGGCTCAAAATCTGTTACATCCTCACTTTTAACTTTTATCCAGCGGGCTCCTACCCAAAATGATCAGGTCAATCCAAATCTTTAAGAGTGGAACCCCCTGCCCTCATGAGAAGCTATTTGGAGGTGGAAGTCAAAGAGTGGCATAGGGAACAGAATTATTTTTAAATATGTTTCTGGGGACTGGTAGGTAATTTAGAGGCATGCCTTTTATTTTTAAAGGCATGCATAAACTCTGCCTCCATTCTTCTTACATAGTTTTTCAGTATTCGGATATTCATTTTCCTAAGTTGACCGTTTTCTCTAAGAATAGTGACCCAAGAATCACAGCCATGAAGTACCATGTGCCCCCAGGAATGTTCACTGAACATTACTCAAGAGTCAAGTGTCTTCCTTAGAATCGCTGTGTCCCCTTGTGCCCAGTGGTCCCTGCTCCCCTGCATATGGCAGCAGCTCCCTAATTCCCGCCATCAGCTACCTCCCATCACCCCACTTTAATCATCACGCTCCAGGGTCACCCTGGCCAGCTCTTGTGCTGGGACAGGAGATTACACCGTCTCTGTTCAAAGAGGGGGAAATGTGCCTGTGCCTTACGTCAATGCACTCAGCAAGGAGAAGCACATCCTGTTTATCTTGTTGTTACCTGTAGTTTATTTTGGGTGATTGGAGGGAAAGGGTAAAATAATGACCGGGCATCTTAAAAGCTGGTAGACAAACCAAGTGGCTGACAGATGTGGACTCCGAGGAGCCTGGAAGGGAGACATAACTGGTTTCTACCTCCCTGGATGCCACTTGGCAAGCAGTGGCCCCACAATCCTAAATGAAGTCGTATTTGTAGGCCTGGATGGCATTTGTTTTTTCCTCAACAGGGTTCTACTTTTTCTTACTTCACAAGCAGAGGTGACATTTGCCATAGAAAATGAATAAGAGGTTTGGTATTTTTGAGATGACACTCAAGCATCAGGGGGCTGAGATTGTACACGTGGGGGGCAAAAACAAACTGTGTGTTGCTTGGTCACTTAGCAGTTGGGGGAGGAAGGATGGTTCTAGCTTGACCAGTGGCTCTGCTGGCTTCTGGACCCCGGGCTCCCTCCAGTCACTCCTCCTCAATGTCCATACAGAAGAACTGGGTTGCTCAATGGTGAGACCACATGATTGCTTATTTTTCAGCATTAGGGTCTAAAAAAGAAAATGGTAAAAAAAAAAAAAAAAAAAATCCAGTTGCTCTGGCTCAGTACTATTTATATCATGTAGAATCACACTGCCAGAATCTGCATGTACAATATCCAGGGTTATTCCAAGCCAAGAAAGGCCCTCCTTGGCAACTCGGAGCATCTACCCCGTGTCTTTCAGATCAACAGTAGTTATGAGGTCCTTTGTGGCTACATACCTGAAAGCAAAGGGTTTTTGTGCTTTGTTGTTTTTTTTTTAAACAGAGACCATCTTTGCATTTTGTCATCTCAAGTACCTGTTCTAAGGATGACAAAGAAACAGAAGGTTCACTGAGCTCTTTCATCTAATTTTGTTCTAATTGTTAAATGAAAAGTCTGAGAGGAACACCTTGGGAATTTTATGCCAATAAAAAAGAGTGGTGTGATCCCATTTGCAAAATTTAATCCTAAAGGTACTCAGATCACAAATAGAATAAAAAGAATAATAGCAACCAAGAATAGAAATCAAGCACCTATGGGGACAGGCATGATATAAAATTCTGATTTTCATTTGTGCTAAGTGACTACAATATAGGTAATGAGCAGGAAGTTTGGCATGGATTAAATTATGTATTTCAGTTCAGACTTTAGAATTCGGTAAATGCATATTAAGTCCTCAATGTACATTTTTTCCCCTAACTTCCTCTATGTCCCTGATCATGACAAAACATTTCACCTGAATTCTGGAAAAAGAAATCTCTTTTACATTAAAATCTGATAATTTTAATTTATAACAATGAAATGCTTTCTGATCTTTATATACAGTATCTTCTAGACAATCACATCTCTCAGAATATTAAGGAGTGGGTAGCAAAATGAAGAGCTTAAATGAATTTTCAGTATTCTAGAAGTTCTAGTATTTTAATATTTTTCAGGAAAGTTTCATCTCCAAATGTTTAGCACCTGGTTTATTGGATATCTGCTAATAAGTTGTTAAAGTTGAGTCTTAAGAAATGACTAGTACGAAGGAGGTTTTCAAAAGCCCTTTTGGTGTCATCAGTCTAGGTGGAAACTTGATATGAAGCTTTATCTTTCTGTTACCAAGAGATAGAACCTATAAACTTGAACTGGCTTTTAACTTGATTTAGGTCAGTTTCCCTTGGTTGATTCTCATTCTATGTCCAGCACCACAGACCAAAGATTGCTTGAGTCTTGACTCTAGCACAGGGTCAACAAACTCTGGTCCCCAAGCCAAATGGGACTTATCATCTGTTTTTGTAAATAAAGTTTTATTTTAACACAGCCACATCCATCCACTTACATGTTATGGATAGCTGATTGCATACTGGACCAGCAGGGTTGCGTATCTGTGCCAGAAACCTCGTGGCCCAGTTACTCGTGACACAGTTACTAATTGGTTTTTCAGTAAAAGTTTGCTGACACCTGGCATAGAGGTCATGTGTAGGCTCATCTGTGTTGGACACAGCAGGAGAGAAAGCAGCTGATAGCGGTACATTTCCAGGCATGCTTGAGAATATAAATATGTGGTTATAGAAAAGATGTTCCACCTTCCATTGCACATAAAAGATATCCACTTGTCTAAGAAACACAGGCTCACAGGATTCTTGGGAAGACGGAAGATGGAATTAGGGAAGGGTTGAGTGAAAGAGGAAAGCTGTGATCCTCCAAAAAGTTTTCCTAGGATCCTTAATATATAGGGGTTCGTTGGGTCAGCATCATCATGTGACATGAAGTGAAGCAGGGGTCCTTTGATTTATATCTAGAATCTCTTTCCTGAAGAGACTATTTCTGCAGTCTCTGCTTAGAGGTTTCTATCTCACCTTCTCATATTCCAGAAAGACGCCCATTCCATGGTCCTCTGAAGAATATTTTTGACTTAACACATCGTTTTGGCATCCATCACCTCAGTTATTCACACCCACAGCAGACTTGCTCTCTTATGACTACATCAGGCCTGAAGAGTTGGCAGGACCAATAAATAATTAGAAATATTCAAAGAAATATCTTAAAGTATTTCATGAAGCTACTGCTGGGGAGTTGGAGGTCAGGGGGAAAGGCTGCCTTGATGTTGTCTCCAAGGATCTGGGTCTTTGTTGTCTGGTGTAATAGGAGTAAAGGAAAGACCTACTTTGAATTCCAAAATCTCTGCTTCTGTGTGGTAAGGCAGGTTCCTCCCAGGGATTTGTCCCTTCAGTCAGCACCCCTATTGCTAATCCAGGTCTTCATATTCAATATTGTTAAAGTAGCACCATGATTCTTTCTAAGTAGTAGTATTCCTGTTAGGGAAAGAAGGGTGTTTATTTTTTTACCCACCATTTACCAGACCCTAATCGACATTAATTAAAGGAGTTCTTCAGCATTTTATCTGGATTCAACTAAGAGAGAATTAAACTGGCCTTCATAGGAGCAGCTACATGAGAATATCTTGATTTATTTTAGGCAAAGGTAGCCTGATGTTTGAACCAAGGAAGTAAACAGATCCATTTAAGCACTAGATCCTTATTTTTTTAAGGCTCTCTGAAAGGTGAAAATGCTGTTTAAGTAGGTTGTAAACATGACCCCTTTTCTCTATTTCTCTTGCTCTGAGAAATCTTAGGCACAAAAAGAATAACAAAGCAGTTCCTGGAATGAAACATTTGCATGGCGCCCCAGTAGCAGGTAGAGGGGAAAAGTCATAATAAAAGAAACAACCTTAGAAAACAGGCCTTTTATCTCAAAGATAAAATGTCTCTCTTTTGGTCTTTCATCACTTTTTCCTCAGTGGAAGGCTCCCCCTAGTCCCAACATATTTCCATTAAAATAGTCAAAGCTACTGCACTGGGGTGTCAGATGCATCTCTTTCTTTGTGGTAATCAGAATTTCAAATTACACAGTTGCCTCTGAATTTCTCATTCACAAAGCTAAACCACTGATAAGAGATAAAGCGCTCTGAAGCCCGCTGCTTCAGCCAGCACAGCACACCGCACACATTAGCACTTTCAAAAGCAATGTGATTTCTATGGTTCTTAAAAGCTTTCTTCATAATGGAGTCCTTGAAATTTCTCAAGACAGGTCTGAATGGCAAAGGGAAAAGAATTATTTGTGGGAGGTCCTCGTTTTGAGTATTGTTAGAGCACAAGAATAAAAGAAAACATCCCCTTGGGGGGTGACCCATGATCTATGGGCTATTTTCTTCGGTTTTATCCCACCCCACATCTTCTTCTTTTTAGGTATTAACTGAGTAGGATATTAGCATCTTCCCCTGAAAAAAAGAGCAGTTCAAAGGATGCAACAAGAGGTGTGATGTCAGAACAGTATTAAGGATGTTAACCAAACCCATCAGTAAATAGTCTTAAACATACCAACAGCAATGCTGACTTCTTAACTTCTGCCCAACAAGTGGTGATCAGTTCTACCTCCAGGAGGTTTTCAACTGAACAAAGGAAAACACTGTCAACAGGAAGTATTTTTAGAGTTCAAATCCAGCTGTAGCAATGGGAAACCAGAATAGTATTCCAAAACACCCCGTTAGGCACGTGGACCCCCTCACTAGACAGTGAAGGGATTTTGCTCCATCACTGAACATGACCTAAAGTCAGACAGTAAAACAAGCTGACCTCTTTCAGACAAGAGAGAAGACCTGTCTTACCTAAAATCTATTCTGCACTCCTAGACTCATCTGGTAATCCCATTTCTTTATTGTCTTCACAGCCTAATTCTATATTTGCATTATTTTGGTGAAATCAGAGACAGCCCAGATTTCCTAAATCCCATGTTGATCCATAGGTTACAAAGGAGCAGTATAGCAAAGTACTGTCTGAGGGCAAAAGATATTTGATGACCAAGAAAACACTGATGCTTCTTTAGTCTCCATATTTATATAATTCACAAAGTCCTAACATTTGGGGGGATGTCATAGTTTCTTTTGAGGATCTGAGCAAGTTGTGAACCTTCTTCTCAAATCACACCCATGACTCTTACATAAGGTCAGAGAGATCTCCTTGGACCCACAGCCTATTTTAAAACATGGCAAGAGCTGGGTTCTATTTCTCCAATTATAATGATAATTTTTATGAACTAGTATTCATTGAGCACTGTGTGCTAGCCGGCCACTGTGCGGAGTTTTTTATATGCATCCACTTATTTCATCCTCAAAACAATCCTTTGAGTTTGGTTCCATTATAGTTCCAGTCTACAGATGTGGAAACTGAGGCTTAGAAAGGCTGGGAAACTTGCTCAAAGTCCCTAGTTAGAAAAGGGCACAGCGGGAATGCGGGTCTAACTCCAGACCACTATGCTGTGAAGTCACCAACAGGTCAAGCTATTTGTCAAGCTGTTAAGAAATGTCTCCTACCAGTTTTTAAACTAGTCCTTCTTGTGTGGATGAGACTATAAAACTGTATCTCCTTTCTTTCTATCTTGTCTTATGAGTGACAGCATCCAGCACTGAAAGAGAGATACCTATGGTAAAAATATAGAAGATCTAAGTAACAGAATCTGGTACCAAAAAAAAAACAAAAAAAAAAAAAACAAAAAAAAAAAACAAATAGTTTGCTTTATGATTCTTGTTAAATCAGGCTCCTTCTCCTTATGAATTCAAAGATGCCTGGGTTGTCAGCCTTACATTTAAGAATTAAACTTTAATCCTCAATGATCTATAGTTGAGGCTACACAAATAAGCATTTCTGCTCACACAACTCTCCTTCCCCTGTATTTCACTTCAAAAGACAAATGTCTTATTTTAGGTGAGCTCTTTGATACCAGTTGGCTATCATTCTTCCCTACGTTTAGCTGTGGCAAGACTCCAGGAGAGAATCAAATAGAAAGGAATTCAACTGTCTGTATTTCCCTACAAGAAAATAAGACTGGCAAGAATTCAGTTAGCACCATGCGTTCAGGACCAAGCTGGCCCCTTTGGCTGGGATAATGGTTTGAGTCTCACACCCTGTACCTGGTCAGTCATCACTAATGGTCCATAACTCCACCTACCCCATGCGCAGAATTTTTCTTACCAAAGCACTCAGGCCATCATTGCCAATTGATCTGAGTTGGAAAGGGGACCCACCTGCCAATTCTTGTTGCAACAGCGGCACACTTTAACCTTGAACTTGTACAGCTGACACCAGTGTCCTAGATTCAGCAAAGAGGTTGGTGGCATTCCAGTGACTAAGGGAGCAGATGAGTGCATCTGAAGTTCCTTATAACGTCATGGCTTTGGGGCACTTTCATTTTCTAAGCCAAGGGATCAGGGTTTGATCTCTAAGAGTTCAAAGACTTAAAATCATTTTGAAGAATTAACTCAGCCAGGGACAATCGGAACAGGTTAAACTGGTATGCCCTTGTGCAGCTCCTATTAGCCTGCTCCCACCCAGAGCTTCGCAGTGGCACAGTGGCAGAGGGTGGGTCTGTCCTGCTTTTTCTGTGTTTTCTCCACATCACATGTCTGACCCCTGGAGGGCTACAGACAGAGCCTCTCATTGCTCCTAACACAGTCAATCCCAGTGCTAACCAGGGTCCTGTCGTGCTCCTGTGGCTCTGCCACCTCTTAAACCTTAGTAAAGGGATGAACTAAAAATGTCAAATATCTTGTTTTAGGGTAAGTCATTCAGGGATTTTCTTTTACTGATGTATGTGTCCAAACAGCAAATTAGGAAGGGGTATCTTTAAAGGGTCTCATGGAACTAACATCACCAGAGACAGCAGTCAAGTTCCCTAGCAGACACAGGAGATCTTGGCAAAGTAGAAGGAAGAGTCTGCAAACCTGAATTTGGGATGGACACAAAACTAACCTAATTTATAGGTAGTGTTTGGTGAGGCAGTAATAGAGTTGCCATCTGTTAACCGCCTACCCAGTCAAGTTTCTCTCTTTTTGAGGCCACATTAAAGTGGAGGCACACTTCTTCAGGAGATCAGGTTTGAGAAAGGGAAGGCAGGGAACCATCCATCTCTGTGCTGGCTAAACGCACTCCTGGAGAAGCCAGATTCTGGTGCTTTCACAGTAAAGATAAGGTCATAAAAGTCCTATTTGCTTGGAGATTTTGAAAAAGGAACCCCATTTCCTTAAGCAATTGAGTTCAGCCTTTGGATTATTTTTTTTAAACTTGTTTTTTTGTTTTTCTCTCGATTTGGGTGTGATGTAAGAAGAGCTTTTTAGTTTTGTTTTGAATAACATCAATCCTTGCACACTCTATGCAAAAATTTTGTAAGCATTGCAATAATGCTATGAATTACAAGGAACTATTTTAACTTTATTACACTTTCTGTATAAAAAATTTGTATTTAATATTATTTCAACTGCAGTCTTGTAAAATATATTAATAAAAATAATGATTGGTAAGAAGGAAAGCACCCTTGTCCACTTCTTTAGGGAATTCCACTTGCACAGTTGATAAAACAGTTACTCCTGTTGACTCTGCCACAGAAATAAATTTTAAGGTTAACTTCTCTTCTCCTTCTCTTTGATCAGTGGCCTAACACGTTATTAAGTCATTTTTGTTTTTAGGAAGAGATTCACACAGGCTGCTTTTTGAAAGAGAGCTTATTATAAGGTAACACCTGCCTAGAACTGGGGAGTCCCCAGGACCTGGAGAAGGTAAGGGAACAGCCATCCTCTACCATTTTCCTAAAGACCTGGACAGGCTCCTTCTGCTGTAGTTTACCACTCCTATCCCTAAATCAGTGAAGAAGCCAGTCTGCTTGATCCACATTTTTAATCAGGATACCTTAGCAATCCTGGTCAGCCTATGGATCAGCCACCTGTAAGCCAGCTGCCCATCCCTGGTCCAGTTTTTATCCTTTTCCACAGAATACGCTAACCCTGCTTCCCAAATGGGGACAACGTATGACAGAAGGCTATCATGGCATCACACACCACAGTCAGTCCTCCATTTCAGCATCTCCCTCTCTTGGCCTGCCAGAGTACCACATTTTTTAACATACTATTCCATCCACCTTGGAAGGTGGTGCCCTTCCAAGTCGTACCACCCTATCACAGGATATCATCCTTCAGGATCCCATCCCCATGTCATCTTTTCTCTGCCCTTATCATTCTTAAGTCCCCCGTTAATTTGTTCTAATTTATTTCATGATCCTGTTGTATTGTGATTTACCTATCAGCTTGAGACCCTAGAATGCTTATATTCATTTTTAAAGTTTATAATGGAGTAATGACATATGAATAGATTCTCACAATTACATGTTAAGGTAGAGAGGTCATTTTCTCATCTAGAAAATCTAAGACTAATTTTATTTTACATATCCAATACATGACAGAACCCATATGCATTCCCCATTATACTTTCATCATAGGTTACACCTCCCGTCAAATTAAGCTCCTGACTACAAATGATGCTGAAGCAACACTGCAGAATCCTCAAAAGGTAAAATGCTACAGGGAAAATTTTTCTCACAAGTGGGGTGCAGTAATTTTAGTACATGGTTTCCTTTTTGGGGAAAACTTACCAAAGAAACCTAAATCAAAGAGAATGAAGTCAGAGAAGTCACCATTTAAGATGCATTGGTGAAAAACATGTTGAAGCATGGCTAAAATGATAAGGAAACACTAATGAGAGAGAAAGGCTATTACTGGTGACTTGAACTAATTGACATGATTGCTAATACAAAATTACAAAACAGATGAAATACTGAGTAGCTAAAAAGAGTTCTATTCATTTTCCTTCACAGAAGGAACTCTTTTAAAGTGGCAAATAGGTATAAAACAGCAACTTTTACATTTCCTCCAACTTGACTCCTTTGAAAAAGATGTAAAAACTCTGTAGTTCAGTTAGCCACCAAGCCCCGACTTTACCCAAGGAAAAGAGTCCTGGGTACAGAGCCAGGGAATGGGAGTCAGTGCAGAGAAATACATACATTTCAGGGAGAAAACCTGTGAATAGCATGTATGAATTTGCTTCTCCAATTAAGTTCAATGACAGGCTAATTTTAGTCTGTGCATGCTAATTTTAATTATTCTCAATAATACCAAATATTTGGTGTTTGGATCAGTTTACAGCCCCCACTGAAGACCCTCCTGACCCATCAATGGAGAAACAAGATCTGCTTTGTGACTCCCTGGCACAAGCAATTAAACATAATAATAGAATCCTTGTGAGATTATTTCAAGGAAAAACTTAGAATGTAAAATGGGTAGATACAATGTGAGAATACAATCTTCCAAATTATGGTATATTTTAATTGAAAGTAAGCATTTTGGAATGGCAAAGTTGAGGACAGCAGATATTAAATCAAGGTAGAAACTGTAACATGAAATCATCTAATCTATTAAAAGACTAAGTCAAGAACTGCACTTAAAAACTTGGTGGGCAAAATTAACCTATAAAACTTAAATAAAAAGAAAATATTTTACAGTAGACTTCATGGTAAAAAGTATTAGGAGAACTTAATTAATGATGATATATAATGATAAAGTTCCTGTCTTGCTGACTATATATAATTAAACCATTATGCTGAACAGGAAAGTAACAAAAACCCTAAATCCACAACTTTGAGGTATAAGAATAAGGAAAATAATTGACAAATATAATTGTTCTCTATAACTTACAAATTGGAAAACTGTTATACATACAAAACACATATACTCCCCTAAGCATGTCATCAAAAAAACTTCCCTTTGACTGTCCCATGATCATATAAAATAAATATAATCTGTAAATGAAAACATTAAAAAAAAAAAAAACTCTTCAGCCTATATTCTCTGAAAGTAGAAATGGATGGTATATTTAACATAAAACCCTAGGAATTTCAGATTGAAATATATTTTCCTAACTAATTCATGATTGGCCTATTTAAAGAATGAAAAACTCTACAAAGTATGCTGTTTGGCCAAAGCAGTCTTCTGGCATGATAAAAGCATTTAAACTTATCATAGGGAATGAATAAACAAAGCATTCAACTTAAGATTTCAAAATAATCAACAAAAGAACAAATATAAATAATAAACATAAGTTGGCATAAATAATTCTAAATTCCACCAGGGAAGCCCTATTAATAATTCTAAATTTTACATCTTACTAAGTAGAAAACAAAAACTAAGACAAAACTGCTAAATATTGAAAAACATGAAAGCAAGCTTAAGAGATATGTAAAAGTTTAAATGCTATAGTGACATGCTATTCTAAGAAAAATAGAAAACCCCAGTCGTGTACAATTTTAAAAATCAGCTCAAATTTAAAAAGTTAAAGTTAGTGCTTGTTTCTTATATAAAAATGAAATAGTTTTGCTTAGGAAATTCTATCCAAGACATATTTTTCTGATATTAACTCATATATTTTACATATAATGTATATGCATAAACATTCATAAATTTATGCATAAAGAAAAACTACCATAGATTTGGTGTAACCTATGCTTAAAAATGTAAAAATTTTGGAGAGATAAATATAAAATTAAGAGATCAACTCTTAGCTGAACAGACTAAAATTAATATTTTTTATCTCCAACTTATTTTACACGTTTAACAAAATTCCAATCAAAATCCTAACAGAAATTTTCTTGAAAGAAAAAATAATTCTAAACTTTATCAGGCAAAATAATTTTTTTTAAAAGTCAAGGAACATTGCATACAAAAAGCCACTAAAATGATGCAAACTAACAGGCTATTTAAAAGCACAAAATAGCAGTGATGAAGATAGCCATATTTCAAAAACAAAAAAGAAAGATTATTGCACTTGGCATTATTTCCCTACCAAGAAAATACCCTCTCCTTTCTTCATCCTGGCTTACCCCAGCTCACCTTCTAAGACCTGGTTCAGACATCGTCCCTCTCAGAAGGTTTCTCTGACTTGCTTCTCGGTGGAGTAAGCAGCCACTTGTACCCTCAGGGAACTCTGAACAAACCTCTATCAAGGCCTCCCTCGTACCAAAGCAACCTGTCAATTCTTCAACTCATGCCATGAGAATGAGAGCTCAAGAACAAAGGCACAGCCTCCTCAGCAATTTAGCACCTAAGCCCAACCAAGTGTCAGGTACATAAACAGAAATGGTCAAACAGACCAGAAAACTCAGAAATAGACTCAAGTGAAATTGTGAATGTCTTATATCAATGTATCATTTCAATCTACTCTTTATTCTTAAGCACTCCAAAACAGAGAGCAAGAACAAGATGGTGACTTCTGCACTCAACATACAAGTGAGCAGCCTTGACAATGAAATAAATAGCTGCAGATATAAAATACTAATAAGGTGTCAGGGAAACAGGTAGCTGGAATGCCATTACAAACCAATAGAAAAAGTACTATTTGACTGTTACTAGGGAAACCGATCAGCAATTGTTTTGGTGAGGGTAGGGAGGGGAAGTTGCAGATTCCCCCGCTAAAATACCTCAGAGTTAAATATCTTTATTCATCTAGTATCAACTGAATCTTTATTCTCCTCTAAATGAGTAACACACACTCCTTTCTCTTGACTATCTCAAGAGTCTAGCAGGATAAACAGAGATCTAAAAAGGCCAACTACCACATAATATGTAAAAGATAAAAATAATAGGAAACCGACAAGCAACCAACCTATGATGTGAGGAAGAATGACAACAGAAATTGCCAAGAAGAAAGACTAACATATTCAAATACGCAGTTCTCTAAGTTCCTGCTTTCCCCACACCACACCTCACAGGGAACTATTTTTAAAGCAGTAAAAAACCATGGGGCTTCCCAGGTGCCACGAGTGGTAAAGAACCCACCTGTCAATACAGGAGACATAAGAGATGTGGGTTCAATCCCTGTGAAGGGAAGATCCCATGGAGTAGGACATGGCAACCCACTCTAGTATTCTTGCCTGGAGAATCTCATTGACAGAGGAGCCTGGCAGGCTACAATCCATGGGGTCACAAAGAGTCAGATATGTCTGAGCACAGAGAGAACTCTTTTTAAAATAGTAAAATAATAGCATTAAAAAGAGAAATGGTTAAAAATTATGTGTTTTTAGGAACCATGCAAGTTAATAAAGAATCAAGACATTACTGCTACTGCTAAGTCACTTCAGTCATGTCCGACTCTGTGCGACCCCATAGACGGCAGCCCACCAGGCTCACTAATAAGCAATAATTAGTAATAAGCAGGTAATCCACACAGGTTTGTCATGGAAGAAAAGTTATGACCAACCTAGACAGCATATTAAAAAGTAGAGACATCACTTTGCCAACAAAAGTCCATCTAGTCAAAACTATGGTTTTCCCAGCAGTCATATATGGATGTGAGAGTTGGACTACAAAGAAAGCTGAGCACCAAAGAATTGATGCTTTTGAACTGTGGTGTTGGAGAAGACTCTTGAGAGTCCCTTGGACAGCAAGGAGATCCAACCAGTCCATCCTAAAGTAAATCAGTCCTGGGTGTTCATTGGAAGGACTGATACTGAAGCTGAAGCCCCAGTACTTTGGCCACCTGATGAGAAGAACTGACTCCTTGGAAAAGACCCTGATGCCGGAAAAGATTGAAGGTGGGAAGAGAAGGAGATGACAGAGGATGAGATGGTTGGATGGCATCACTGACTCGATGGACATGAATTTGAGTAAGCTCCGGGAGTTGGTGATAGACAGGGAAGCCTGGCATGCTGCAGTGCATGGGGTTGCAAAGAGTCGGACACAACTGAGCAACTGAACTGAACTGACTGAACTGATAATCCACACAAACAAAAATACACACTTTCTTCCTTCTAAAACATTGAAAGATATAACAGAGAATAAAAGAAAAACAAAAGAACTTGCCTACCTTTTCTATCAAAAAGGAAATGTGAGACATATATCTCAACATTGGTGCAGTGGCCCTTGGCGAAAATTTTCAAAAAGTAATTCACCAATATTTTAATGGGTCATAAAAATCTTCATAAATTTGGCCCAGTAATCCCATCTTCCTCCAAGCAACAATATTTAAATAGGAAAAAGTTGTTTAAGTGACAGCAATAAATAAACACTGCAATAGGATTTAAAGATGGGAAAAAATAGCACCACTACCTAACCAGTTGAAAGGAAAGACTAACAGACCATGGTTGGTTCAACTTGATGGAATATCTTTAAAGGGGTTATGAGGAGTCTACAGTAAAGCAAGATGCAATGTTGAGTGTGTAAAATGATTTATACACCTGACTCAAGACTTCCAAGAAACTGAAGGTGATTTATTTAGATAGTGGTACTGTAGATATGGTTATCATTCCTGTGTTTATGTTTGTATAATAAACTTTTCAAAAAAGACTAGTATCTGCTCTTTATCTGTAAAACAGATTTAATCACACACACTGACACTACCAAAAATCTACATGAAGGAAAACATACAGGCCAAAATTGTTTACTGCAGTGTTGTTTATTTTTGTTAAAAAATTGGAATTTGCCTTTTTCCCAACAATAGGGTAAATAAATCATGGTACATTCAATTCATGGACTATTACAAATGTTAAAATAATTTTAGAAACCATAGGGCAGAATAAAATGAGTCAAAAGACCTAAAATTACATGAAAACTAATTACAACTATATGAACATATATATACACATATACAAATATATATATATACATATACAAATATATACAATATACAAAAAATATATATATATATATAATATATATGTATTGTTAAGGATGAAAAGGAACCACTGATAATTTTAAGTTACATTACGGTGATGTGAATACGATTGAATATTTCTGTTTTCCTAAACTTTTTTTAAGCATGATGACTTTACAACTGCTAATTTTGTAAAGTGAATGAACAAAAATCTCTTTCAAATTTTGCCAAAAAATTATTAACTTAAAATTTTCAGTCCATTTTTTCAACTCAACCAATAGGTCAAATTTGAAAAGACCTCTGAACAAAGAGAACACCTAGGGATTTAAGGTGGTCTTGCCTTCCATTTCACATTTTCTCATTTTTTCATAAGATCTTTGAAAATGTTCTTCTGGGCCCTGTGATGGTTACAAAGCTTGACTACAGATTTGACATCAAAGAACAGACCACACATCTAAGCTCTATTTGGGCACCAAGGTTGTAGGAACTTGGCTCCCCTACTGGACTTCAAGTAAGGACCAGGTAAGAAAGGATCCAACCCTTTCCCCTTTCAAGAGACTTGAAGGTGGAACCCAAGGAAAACTTTTACCACAACTTGAACTTTATAGCTACCTTAAATTGTGAGAGTGATAATTGATACAGTCCAGTCTTGGAGACTCTTTCTGATCATCTGATCACTGCTCTCTTCATTTACTCTCTTCCCTCAAACTCCCCCTCAACCTCCTCCTGCCTCAATATTCTAGGATTGTTTTGTCAAGGTAGACCTTATAGCCCATAATTTCAAGTGGTTTCATGTAGCCTTAATACATCTTTAATCCATCCCTGCCATGATCTGTAGGCTTCAGAACATACTTCCCTTAGTTCCCATGATACTGCAACACATGATTCCTCCTTCAATATCAGACTTCTCTTTATAAAAAACTTCATCATAAGTAATCCAACAAGGTCCTCAGATCCCAATAATTAATCCCTTCTCCAGTACTACGGGGCTTCCCTGGTGGCTCAGATGGTAAAGAATATGCCTGCAATGAATGAGACCCAGGCAAGATCCCACTCCAGTACTCTTGCCTGGAGAATTCCATGGACAGAGGAGTCTGGCAGGCTATAGCCCATGGGATCGCAAAAAGTTGGACACAACTGAATCACTAACACTTCCAGTATTATAAGCAGTTACCACAGGGGTTCTTCTCTACCTTTTAAAAGTGAATTATCTGTCCGATTCTATAATCTGACCCAACTAGTTTTTATTCCTTAATCTTTCCTTCCATAGTCAAGTGAGTATTTGCCAATAAAAGTATGCTTCTCAGCAAGAAAAGAGTTTAACATATGATGGTGGGTATAGACATGGAGGAAGGGCATTGGTTTTGCTGTCAACTAGTCCTGTGTCTGAGCTAGGCCAGTGTCTAAGACCAGGTTCCCTCATAAAGAATGCCAGTAATTCTAACCTCAATTATATGGGCTCCTGAAAACTTTGTCCATCCCCATTCAGTTCTTCTGTAGTTTTCCTTAACTTTGTGTGTATAATTTACTCTTTTCCTTGAAAAAAAAGAATATTTCTTCTCTTGAGCCTCTTCCTTTTTTTCCTGTCTTGCTATATTTTGCATGCCAACATAGTCAAATCTCTCCTGCAATACATACAATCCAAATGTATTCTCTCAACCCTGCTCACCTCAAGAAAATTTACCACCCAAATTCTTGAAAACAGTCTATACTCACTACTTCAACTTTCACACTTACAAATATTCTCCAGGATATGATTACAGAACTTTCACAGGACTAGAAAGAAACAGACACGCCTGAAGGGCACAAGCAAAATCTTGTGCACAACAGAACCCAGGGAAAAGGAGCAGTGACCCCAAAAGAGACAGGGCCAGACCTGCCTCTGAGTGTTTGAGGGTCTCCTGCGGAGATGTGGGTCGGCAGTGGCCTGCTTCAGAGACAGGCATACTGGCAGCAGCAGTCCTGGGAGGCACATGTTGGCATAAGTCCTTGTGGAGGTTGCCGTTAGCCCTATCATAGAGCCTGTAGACTCTAGGACTGGGTTGCCTCAGGCCAAACAACTAAGAGGGAGGGAGCACAGCCCCATTCATCAGCAGAAATTTTGATTAAAGATTTGCTGAGCATTACTCTGCCCACCAGAGCAAGACCCAGATTGCCCCATAGCCAGTCCCTCCCATCAGGAAGCTTGCACAAGCCTCATCCTCAACCATCAGAGGGCAGACAGAAGCAAGAACTACAATCTAATGGCCTTTAAAACAAAAATGACAATCACAGATAGATAACCAAAATGATGACATGGATTACAGCCTTGTGTAACTCAATGAAGCCATGAGCCATGCCATGTAGGACCACCCAAGACAGATGGATTATGGTGGAGCGTCCTGACAAAACTAGGCCCACTGGAGAAGGCAATGCAAACCACTTCAGTACTGTTGCCTCGAGAACCCCAAGAAAAATATGAAAAGGCAAAAAGACATGACACCAGAAGATAAGTCCCCCAGGTTAGTAGGTGTCCAATATGCTACTGAGGAAGAGCAGAGAAATAGCTCCTGAAAGAATTAAGAGGTTGGGCCAGAGCAGAAACAATGCTCAGTTGTAGATGTATCTGTGTGAAAGTAGTCCAATGCTATAAAGAACAATATTGCATAGGATCCTGGAATGTTAGGTCCATGAATTAAGGTAAACTGGATGTGGTTAAGCAGGAGATGGCAAGAATGAATATTGACATTTTAGGAATCAGTGAACTAAAAGGGATGGGTATGAATTTATTTCACATGACCGTTATATCTACGACTGTGGGCAAGAATCCCTTAGAAGAAATGGAGTAGCCCTCATAGTCAACAAATAAGTCTGAAATGCAGTACTTGGGTATAATCTCAAAAATGACAGACTTGGTTTGTTTCCAAGACAAACCATTCAGCATCACAGTAATCCAAGTCTAGGCCCCAACCACTAATGCCAAAGAAGCTGAAGTTGAACACAAGACCTTCTAAAACTAACACCAAAAAAAGATGTCCTTTTCATCATAGGGGATTGGAATGCAAAAGTAGGAAGTCAATAGATACCTGGAGTAACAGGCAAGTTTGACCTTAAGTATAAAATGAAGCAGGGCAAAGGCTAACAGAGTTTTGCCAAGAGAACTCACTGGTCAATGAGTACACAAACTGCAGCCATGAAATTAAGACACTTCCTTCTTGGAAGAAAAGCTATGACAAAACTAGACAGCGTGTTAACATGTTTTTCCAGTAGTCATGTAGGGATGTGAGAGTTGGAGTGCAAAGAAGGCTGTGTCGAAGAACTGATGCTTTTGAACTGTAGTGCTGGAAAAGACTCTTGAGAGTCCCTTGGACAGCAAGGATATCAAACCAGTCAATTCTAAATGAAATCAATCCTGAATATTCACTGGAAGAACTGATGCTGAAGGTAAAGCTCTAGTACTTTGGCCACCTGATTCAAAGAGTCAACTCATTGAAAACGACTGTGATGTTGGGAAAGATTGAAGGCAGGAGGAGAAGGGGATGAAAGAGGATGAGATGGTTGGATGGTATCACTGACTCAATGGACATGAGTTTGAGCAAACTCTGGGAGATGGTGAAGGACAGGGAAGCCTGATGTGCTGCAGTCCATGGGGTCACTAAGAGTCAGACATGACTTAGCAACTGAACAACATCAATTTTTGTCTTTCGGTCTAATTATACTGATCTCTAAAAAGGTCACCACTGACCTCCTAGTGGTCAAATCAGTCAGCTTTCCAGTGACTATTTCTCCATTCTGACTCCATGCAGTTCTGAGTCCATACTCTAAGACTGTGCTGATGGCTGCACATCACCCAATTACCTGTCCAACTTCCTTCTAGAACCCCATGTGGCTCAGGCATCCAGCCTGCCCCATGACATCCACATGACTCCAGGAAACATGAACTTCACCAATAAATAATGGATAAATTAAGCCAGAGGGCTCATAACTCCATCTTTATCTTCCATTTTGATGAACATTTAGTGATTTCACAGTATCTCAGAAAGATCTCTGACGTACATTTCAAAATTTGCGTTACTGATTTCATTCCTCTGACAGATCTATCGAGATTCTGATAGTTATAAAAACATTTCCACAGAGAAACAGAAAGGCACCCACAACCAACTCTTTTACCAGGATAGTAAGTTTATACCAGCATCCTTGCCTCCTACTTTCTCCTTTCCTTTGAGTCTTCCTTTGGGTCTTGTTTTGCTTTGGATATCCATCAATCTTTCTTTGTTTATACAATGAGCACAGCTGGCAAAAAGGCAGTGACCTTTCTCTTATGCTTTTCCTGCCTCTGCCAAACAGGGTCTTCATATGAATTGCCAAATAATCCTTTTAAATTATCCCCCTTAATTGTCACAATAACTTTATAAATTAGGGCACAAATGGGGACTTAGTGACTATCCAATGTATATGCCCAGCAGAGGAAGATCTAGAGTCTTTTCAGTGCATTTCTATTTACCGAGCACAAACCACATAAAGGGGGTTCCAGGCCCAAGTGCCACTGCTCCTTCAGAATGTGGCAAATCAACCTTGTTTCCTTTCTGGCCAGTAGTTAGCTATTTGTGACTGTGATAAGCCTTGAGCCTGTAAAATGAAGGTGTCCACTGAATGAGCTCCACTGGCCCTCCCATTGGGTAATTTCACATAGTGCTCTGTATACTATTTCTCAACTATGACCAGTTCTGAATGGAACAGAATCAGCCCACCCATTCATTGACCAAGTATTTAAAGAACATGTGTCAAGTGCTAGCCATGCTTCAGGGTGTTTGAGGATTAAAATAAACAAGGCAGACATGCCTCCATCATCATGGAGTTTATAGTCTAGAGGGAAGGGGCAATGCAAAAATATACAATATGGATAATTTCCAGATATTTTATAATCGATTCCTATTACATAATATAGTAATAGAATTAAACTCCTCACTGAGGATGGTGACATCTGAGCTGAGATTTGATAAGAAGTTAGGCACACAAAGAACTAACAGAAGGGCACCTCAGTAGAGGAAACAGAAGTACTTAGAAAAGTGAAGCAGGCAGTTAATTTCATTACTTAAAGACTGAACATTAAAATACTTTGCTCTTCTTCAGTTTCTTCTGTGAATGAGACATATGGAACATAATTGCTGTCTTTTACCTTTTTACCTGCTGGAAGAGTCTGAATAGTATCCTTCCCTCCAGGAAAGAATGCTATTTTTTAGCTACTAAGGATGGGTTCCTTGATTGACCTTCAAGGTTTGTAATAAAAAAACAAAAAAAGTGTACAAGGGGGTGCCTTTGAGGCTAACAAGAAGGGTGAGTACAGAAAACCTGTGAGGTTAATAAGGAGACAGAGGTCAGTAGTAGCAGACAATTCGCACCACACCATGCCAGGGAGCAACCAAAATTTCCAGAAACATGTTATGCCATACCAGAGATTGGAGGCTGGAATCCAGGGACCAGAATCCCCTACTTCAGCAAAGATTCCTATGCTTCCACATCCAGTCAAGATAATGTAATGAGCTTACATTTTAATGCCCACACTCTGTTCTAAATACTTTTCAAGTAGTAAGATGGTCTCTAAAAAGAAGATAAAACATAATATAAAGCAGAAACTGATAAAAATTCAAAGACTGTGAGACCAAAGCTTTTGAGTTCTTAATGCCCAGGAACAGAAGTTGTCTGTGGGCAATATCCCCACTGCTTAAAATTAAGGAAGGCAGGATGCCCGAGGAAGGGAAAATGCTTACAGTTGACCGCTGCCTGCACAACAGATAATGAAACTTCCTGCCTACAGAACAGAGAGAATAGATAAAGCCTCATTACTAGCACCTAGAAGTGTCCAAAATTTCCCTGATGTTGCTCTGGGGGAGAAGACTTGGAAAGTAATGTAAAACTTAGTTTTTCTATATTCAGGACTTTTGAAGGCTCTAGACAACTTAGATTTTAAAAATAAAATAAAATTTTCAGTCAAAGAAAGCCATCAAAACATAAATCTGAAACTAAGGGGAGTGGTGGGAAATCCAAAATATATAAGTGGAACTGGCTACCCAGGTAGCGCTAGTGGTGAAAAACCCACCTTCCAAGGCAGGAGACAGAAGAGACGTGGGTTCGATCCTTGGGTCAGGAAAATGCCCTGGAGTAGGAAATGGCAACCCACTCCTGTATTCTTCTTGGACAGAGGAGGCTGGTGGGCTGCCATCCGTGGGGTTGCAAAGAGTCAGGATGCTACTGAAGAAACTTAGCTCATGCACAGAATACTAAATGGGCAAGCAATAAGGCAACAGCTTAAAAAATCCAATCCAGATGAACTAATATTATAGAATCATCTGGAAAAGATGTTTAAGTAGTTAATCTTCAAAAGCATCTTTAAAATGGGAAAACAGATATGAAGCAGAAAAATAAAAAACTTCTGTGAAAGTATCAGGTAGAACTTTTGGAAATAAAAAGTAGTCACTGACTGAAATAAACAGTTAATGGAAAAGATAAACTCTGTCAAAAAGAGAATTAGTAAATTGAACATTAGTATTAAATAGGCTGCAGCATGAAAAGGAAGAACTCTTAACATATTAAGAGATATGGAGATTAGGTACAGAGGTACCAGTATATGTCTAATTGAAATGTCAGAAAAATAGAAGATATGTTGGAGAAGGAATATTTAAAAAGACATACTAAAGATTTTCTAGAAAAAAAAGATAAGGAAGAGTTATCAATTTTAACATACAGAGTACTGCACAAGATAAATAAAAATAAATTTATAAATAGACATAGTTAAATAAAAGTGCCAAAAAGAGAAAATCGTAAAGGCTATCTGAGAAAGGGAAAAGTGTTATTACCCACAAGGAGATAACAATGAATAAATTACCACCAGCTTGTATCATTAAAAGTTCAAGGGAAACTTGAACTCAAGGGACATGATTATCAAGATAAAATGGTATATTCCATTAAATCATTATATATAGAGCAGTAAAAAAATTAATTTGCACACACACTGTATTGGATGTATATACACACACATATAGGATGATGGGAAACCCTCTAGAAGGCCTCTAGAAAAACTACCAAACGACGAACTCATAGAATAATAAAAGTTACCATAGGAGCATTTAAAAAGGTAAGAAAGTAAAAAAAAAGGCTCAAAGAATAGTTGATTCAATTAAAAATGGCTAAAGGATTCAAATAAACATTTCTCCAAACAGGATATAAAAATGAACAGTAAGCACTAGTAAAGATGTTCAGTTTAATTAGTCATTAGGGAAATGTACACCAAAACCTACAATGAGATACCTTGTCACACCTAATAGAATGGCTTTAATAAATAGACAAAACCAAGTATTTGTAATGATGTAGGGAAATTGCTGGTGAGATGGCACCTTGGAAAGTATTGATACTTTGGTAGTTTCTTAAAATATGTAGTACATATTCTATAATGGAATATTATTTGACAATAAAACAGAGTGAATTACTGATACAAGTTACAACATATATGAATGATGAAAACATTATGATAAATGAAAGAAGCAAGACACAAAAGGCCAAAAATCACATGATTCCATTTATACGAGATGTCCAAAATAGGCAAATCTATAAAAGCAGAAGTTAGTCCATGGTTGATAGAGGTCAGTGAAATGGAGAAAGAAGAGAGATCGCTGATGTACATGGGGTTTCTTTTTGAGGTAATTAAAATATTATGGAATTAGATGGTGGTGATGATTGCACAACTCTGTGAATGTACTAAAAGCTACAAAACTGTACACTTCAAAAGTGTGAATCTTGTGCTTTGTGGTTTATCTCTCAATAAAATTATGATTTAAAAAAGTTTGAGGGTGGTTGGCTATAGGTAAAATAGTGTTTATATGGAAATGTATGGTCTTAATGGTATGTAATAGAAAACAAGAAATCTACCTTAAGAAGTTAGAAAAGAAAACCAAATCAAACTTAAGAAAGAAATATATAAATAGAAATCAAAAAAGTAGATACAAACATACACATAAAAAAATCAGAAAAGTTTTTTCTCTGAAAAGATTAATAAATTGATAACCCCTTACAAAATCCATTAAGGAAGAAAGAGAGAAAACACAAATTAACAATATTTAAAAAAAATAGGTTATTATTACAGAGTCTCCAGGCATGAGAAAGTTCACAAGCGGATATTATAAATGACTTTATACCAATAAATTTGACTATCTCGGTGAAATGGAATATTCCTCAAAAATGCAATTTACCAAAGTTGACAAAAAGAAATAAAATTCTGAGAAACTAAATATCTTAAAGAGGTTGAATTCATTATTTGAAACTTCCTAAGAATTCTCAAGGCCCAGAGTTTTTTACCAGTGAATTCTTCTAAACATCACAGCAATAACCAACTGCAGTATTTTGCAAAAGTGTCTAGAAAATGTTAATGATAGGAAAGAACTTTCACTTTTTTGTGTGTAGGGCCAGAACAACCTATTTCCAAAATGTAACAAGGACTTTACAAGAAAAATAATTACAGACCAATCTCTTTCATGATGATACATGAAAAAATTCTTAACAAAATGTTTCCAATTCTATGCCACCAGAAGCATAAGCAACAACAACCAAAAAAAAAAAAAAAAAAGGCAGATAAATTAAGCTTCATTGAAGTTAAAAACATATATTTAAAAGTCACTATCAAGAAAGTGGTAAGACAATCCAAAGAACAGGAAACAATAACTGCATAACTGGTAAGGGCCTAGTATCCAGAATATATAAAGAAAACCTACAGCTCAACAACAGACCACCAGCCTTATTTAAAAATGAGCAAACACTTGAATAGACATTTCTCCAGGGAAATAATAAAATTACCAACAAGCACATAAGAAGATGCTCAACATCATGGTCATTAAGAATATGCAAAATAAAACCACCATGAAATATTATGTCACACTCACTAGAATAACTATGCTCAAAGAAATAGAAAACAAGAGGTGTGAGTGAAGTTGTGAAGATACTGGTACCCTCATACCTTTCAAAGGAAAGGTAAAATGGTGCAGCACTAGGGAAAACAGATTGGTGTTTTCCCCAGTAACTTGTACATTTTAAAATGGTTTAAATGAATTTCACATTGTATACCACAATTTAGGATTCTAGTAATTAAATGAAAAGGCAAACATCAGGATCAGATGGAGTTAATTCTGGTTATGCAAAAATGTTTTAACATTTAAAAAGAATTAATGAAACTTACCATGCTATCTGGAAATGACAGAGGAAAGAAAGAAAGAGACCATTTGATTATCTAATAGATTCAGAAAGCTAATTTAAACATAACTTTGTGGTAAAGTCAATAAGAGAGATCAGCACATTTCCTGGATACATGATTACAAAATAAAAATGAAGAATGTTCAATATATTAGCAAAAGACAATTAGAAAATATAATAGGATGAACTACCCCGTTTAGCCTAGTAACAAGATCTGTGAAGTACTTAAATATAAATCTCACCAAAACTATATTAATTTTATCTGAAGAAAATTACCAAATGTTATTATAGAATATAAGAATTTTTAATAAATGGAAAGTTATTCCCTATTAGTACATGGGTAGATTCACTATCATTAAAAAGTCTATTTTTCCCAAACTAATATATTAATTTTCAATGCAATTTAGATAAAAATCCTAGAGTTTCTCATGCAACTTGATAAGGTGATTGTAAAATCTATAGAAGATTAATGGGCCAAGAATATCTACAACAATTTTCAAGAATAATAAGTCAGAAGAACTCTCTCTAGCAGAGGAAGTTGCTATGAAACTATAATGATTAAAATCATGCTCTGTTGAACCAGAGATAGGCAAACAGACCAGAGGAACAGACTAGAGAACCCAGAAGCAAGTGCATACATAAATGAAAAATTGGACAATGGCAGAAGTGGCATTGCAAACTGGTGGAAGAGATGGTGCATTTCATAAATGATATTGGGGAAATTTCTCCCATATGGAAAAACAGAATCAAATTGTATTTATACCACAGAACATTTCCTGAAATATATTTTAAATGGATGAAAATCTAAATGGGAGCAGCAAACCTTAAAACTTTTAGCAGAACCTATCAGAATATGGTTTTCTTTCAACAGGACAGAAAGGACTTCTTAGATAATGGTAACCAAAAAAAAAACCTTGCAAATTTGCTTTATTTAAAAACTAAAACTCCTATACAACAAATAATTCGATAAGGTAAAAGTACAAGTCACAGACTGAAAAGAGAGATTTAAAAAGCATTTAACTCAACTGGCATCAAGAATATGTGAACAACTCATTAAAGGTAAAAGACAATCCAACAGAAAGTAAACACGGGGCAAGCAAAGGAAATGCACTGAAGAAGAACTTTCTAAAGACCAGTTCTTATAGGACAAGATGCTCAGCCACACCAGTAACACAGGAAATGCAAATGCAATCTGCAAATACAGAGCATTGCATGCTTCTCAGATTGGCTCAAAGCAGGAAATCTGACAATAACAGCAGTGAACGAGGATGAGTTCTCACACACAGGCAGTAGGAAGTAATGTGATATAATCTCCTCGGGGAGCAAGCTCTCAGTGAAGATCCTAAGGCTGTAAACGTGGCTGCCCTTTAACATGGCAGATGCACTGCGAGGTATGCACCCAGGAGAAAACGGTACCCACCAAAATAAGACATGCATGAAGACAGTTGTTAAGCATGGGTTTGCCATGCTTAGTAGGGAAGCAGAAGAGGAGAAAAATCTAACTATCTGTCAATAAATCAATGAGTACACAAACTGCAGTATCTTTATACAGTGAGAATATCACACAGCAGTTAAAATGATAAGTCCTTGATTAAACATTCCAAAACAATTGAGCAAAAACACAAGGATGATAAATACAAGTTGGTTATAGTGAAAAAATGTAAGTACATTAAAGAATATTATTTTCCATTTTTAATACCTGCATATGTTTTTTAAAAGGATAAAAATATGGATAATTGGATAGGAAGGATTCTCACCAACTTTAGGATTGTGTTTAATTCTGTCAGGGCAGAGAGGGGGTGAAAGTGAGTTTGAACTATATTCATATGTTTGAGTTTCTTAAACAAACAAACAAAAACAAAATAGCTAAAGCAATATATTAAAATGGCAAAACTAATACAATTATGTAAAATTTAAAAATAAAATAAAATTAAAAAAAATAAAATAAAGTCATTCTTTCTACAGAATTTCTAATATGAACTAATAGATCTTATCATATGCAATAATAAATCTTATTATATAAAAATAAAATAAAATAAAATAAAATGTACAGTGTGATAAATCTGGATGGTTATTTTTGCATAAGCCTCTGACCTTTAGAGCAAAGTCTGCAACAAAGTTCCCCTTTGTCAGCAATGTGTTAATTTTCAAGTTCCCCTGTTTTTGTCAGCATCAGAGGAACATGGCCATAGAATTGGAATTAGAGTTTAATAAATACCTTCTTTAAACTCTTCTTTATAAAACTGTACTCGAGACTCTATGCCTACTATACAAGCCTAGCATGGAAGTAGGAAATAAACAGTAACTCACAGAGAAAATGCACTATATTTAGTCCTAAAGTGAGAGCCTGTCAGTGACAGCCTATCATTGAGAGAAGCTAGAAACCATATCAAGATTCAGCATCAGGGAAATAATACATTATCATGGTGCAAATACATTAAAATACTCTATATGATAACTAAAAAACATGTTTTCTAAGAATGTGAATGACCTGAAACAGTAGCAACTGTAGAAATGTATATGTAAAATTAACTGAAAAACATGTACAGAAGGAAATGGCAACCCACTCCAGTGTTCTTGCCTGGAGAATCCCAGGGACGGGGGACCCTGGTGGGCTGCCGTCTATGGCGTCGCACAGAGTCGGACATGACTGAAGCGACTTCGCAGCAGCAGCAGGCTTCAACAGTACATGAACTGAGAACTTCTATATATTTACGTTGGATCATAGAAAAAACAATAGAATTCCAGAGAAACATCTACTTCTGCTTTATTGACTATACCAAAGCCTTTGACTATGTGGATCACAACAAACTGTAGGAAATTCTTAAACAGATAGGAATTTCAGACCACCCGACCTGCCTCCTGAGAAATCTGTATGCAGGTCAGGAAGCAACAGTTAGAATTGGACATGAAACAACATCTGGTTCCAAATTTGGAAAGGAGTCTGTCAGGGTTGTATATTATCACCCTGCTTATTTAACTTAGATGCAGAGTACATCATGAGAAACGCTGGGCTGGAAGAAACACAAGCTGGAATCAAGGTTGCCAGGAGAAATACCAATAACTTCAGATATGCTAATGACACCACCTTTATGGCAGAAAGTGAAGAGGAACTAAAGAGCCTCTTGATGAAAGTGAAAGAGGAGAGTGAAAAAGCTGGCTTAAAACTCAACATTCAAAAAATGAAGATCATGCCATCTGGTCTCATCACTTCATGGCAAATAGATGGGGAAACAATGGAAACAGTGAGAGACTTTATTTTCTTGAACTCCAAAATCACCACTGCAGATGGTGACTGCAGCCATGAAATTAAAAGTTGCTTGCTCCTTGGGAAAAAAAGCTATGACCAACTTAGACAGCATATTAAAAAGCAGAGACATTACTTTCCTGACAAAGATCTGTCTAATCAAAGCTATGATTTTTCAGTAGTCATGTGTGGATGTGAGAGTTGGACCATAAAGAAGGCTAAGCGCTTAAGAATTGATGCTTTCGAACTGTGGTGTTGGAGAAGATTCTTGAGAGTCCCTTAGAGAGCAAGGAGATCAAACCAGTCAATCCTAAATGAAATCAACCCTGAATATTCAATGAAAGGACTGATACTGAAGCCAAAGCTCCAGTACTTTGGCCACCTGATGCGAAGAACTGACTCCTTGGAAAAGACCCTGATGCTGGGAAAGATTGAAGGCAGGAGGAGAAGCGACCGACAGAGGATGAGATGGTTGGATGGCATCACTGACTTGATGCACATGAGTTTGAGCAAGCTATGGGAGTTGGTGATGGACAGGGAAGCCTGGTGTGCTGCAGTCCATCAGGTTGCAAAGAGACACAAATGAGCGACTGAACTGAACTGACATTTTGAATCATGTAAACACATTAACAGAAAAAAAAGGCCTAGAAAGATCCCTCAAGCTCTTTGTGTTTTTCTTTTTAATTCACTATTTTATACTTTCACAAACTTTTTCAAATGTGCAATTATTACTTTTACATTTAGAAAGAAATCCATTAAAGACATTAAATTGGAGAAGAGCAATATACCTCTTCCCTAACGTAGAAAGAAATTATAGTTTACCAAAGGCACTTTTCTCTATGTCCTGGATGTTAACTGGTGTTTTCTGTTTTGACACATGCCGTGTCTGCTTAAAGCTTTAATCCTGATTTAAAATAATATGGTATTGCATATTTACCTAGACATTAGGATGCTCAGCCTGGGGCATCACTCTCTAGTCTTATAAAAACAAAGAGAACTATTCTATCATCTGATCTTCAGAGAAACTCTCACTGAGCTTCCCAGCTAGACTCTGGCATTCTGGCAAGTGGATACTTCAGTACTAAAGTATTCAGCATTTGGAAATGTTAGAATGTTATTTTTTAAAAGAAGAAAATGTACACTGAAGAATTTAGTTAGGTAAGAGTTGGGTCCCCTCTCCTCAGCTGTTTTCTTAGAAAAAAAGAGACAGAGAGGAAGGAAACAAGTGGAGGAAAGAGTGGGGTGGGGTACAGACCAGGTCAGTTCAGTTCAGTTGCTCAGTCATGTCCAACTCTTTGCGACCCCATGAATCACAGCATGCCAGGCCTCCTTGTCCATCACCAACTCCCAGAGTTCACTCAGACTCACGTCCATTGAGTCAGTGATGCCATCCAGCCATCTCATCCTCTGGCATCCCCTTCTCCTCCTGCCCTCAATCCCTCCCAGCATCAGAGTCTTTTCCAATGAGTCAACTCTTCACATGAGGTGGCCAAAGTACTGGAGTTTCAGCTTCAGCATTATTCCCTCCAAAGAAATCCCAGGGCTTATCTCCTTCAGAATGGACTGGTTGGATCTCCTTGCAATCCAAGGGACTCTCAAGAGTCTTCTCCAACACCACAGTTCAAAAGCATCAATTCTTCGGCGCTCAGCCTTCTTCACAGTCCAACTTTCACATCCATACATGACCACAGGAAAAACCATAGCCTTGACTAGATGAACCTTTGTTGGCAAAGTAATGTCTCTGCTTTTGAAAATGGTATCTAGGTTGGTCATAACCTTCCTTCCAAGGAGTACGTGTCTTTTAATTTCATGGCTGCAATCACCATCTGCAGTGATTTTGGAGCCCCAAAAAATGAAGTCTGACACTGTTTCCACTGTTTCCCCATCTATTTCCCATGAAGTGATGGGACCAGATGCCATGATCTTCGTTTTCTGAATGTTGAGCTTTAAGCCAACTTTTTCACTCTCCACTTTCACTTTCATCAAGAGGCTTTTGAGTTCCTCTTCACTTTCTGCCATAAGGCTGGTGTCATCTGCATATCTGAGGTTATTGATATTTCTCCCAGCAATCTTGATTCCAGCTTGTGTTTCTTCCAGTCCAGCGTTTCTCATGATGTACTCTGCATATAAGTTAAATAAGCAGGGTGATAATATACAGCCTTGACATACTTCTTTTCCTATTTGGAACCAGTCTGTTGTTCCATGTCCAGTTCTAACTGTTGCTTCCTGACCTGCATACAGATTTCTCAAGAGGCAGATCAGGTGGTCTGGTATTCCCATCTCTTTCAGAATTTTCCACAGTTTATTGTGATCCACACAGTCAGAGGCTTTGGCATAGTCAATAAAGCAGAAATAGATGTTTTTCTGGAACTCTCTTGCTTTTTTCATGATCCAGCAGATGTTGGCAATTTGATCTCTGGTTCCTCTGCCTTTTCTAAAACCAGCTTGAACATCAGGAAGTTCACAGTTCACATATTGCTGAAGCCTGGCTTGGAGAATTTTGAGCATTACTTTACTAGCATGTGAGATGAGTGCAATTGTGTGGTAGTTTGAGCATTCTTTAGCATTGCCTTTCTTTGGGATCGGAATGAAAACTGACCTTTTCCAGTCCTGTGGCCACTGCTGAGTTTTCCAAATTTGTTGGCATATGGAGTGCAGCACTTTCACAGCATCATCTTTCAGGATTTGAAATAGCTCAACTGGAATTCCATCACCTCCACTAGCTTTGTTCGTAGTGATGCTTTCTAAGGCCCACTTGACTTCACATTCCAGGATGTCTGGCTCTAGGTCAGTGATCACACCATCATGATTATCTGGGTCGTGAAGATCTTTTTTGTACATTTCTTCTGTGTATTCTTGCCACCTCTTCTTAATATCTTCTGCTTCTGTTAGGTCCATACCATTTCTGTCCTTTATCGAGCCCATCTTTGCATGAAATGTTCCTTTGGTATCTCTAATTTTCTTGAAGAGATCTCTAGTCTTTCCCATTCTGTTGTTTTCCTCTATTTCTTTGCATTGATCACTGAGGAAGGCTTTCCTATCTCTTCTTGCCATTCTTTGGAACTCTGCATTCAGATGCTTATATTTTTCCTTTTCTCCTTTGCTTTTCACTTCTCTTCTTTTCACGGCTATTTGTAAGGCCTCCCCAGACAGCCATTTTGCTTTTCTGCATTTCTTTTCCATAGGGATGGTCTTGATCCCTGTCTCCTGTACAATGTCACGAACCTCATTCCATAGTTCATCAGGCACTCTATCTATCAGATCTAGGCCCTTAAATCTATTTCTCACTTCCACTGTATAATCATAAGGGATTTGATTTAGGTCATACCTGAATGGTCTAGGTCAACTGTTATAATTCAAAAGTCACTGGCTATATTTGCAATACAGAGACTGCAGCAAACACTTCATTTAAAATTAGTAAGAGAATGAGGGCATCATGAAGAGATTAAGAAAAAGATTCAAAGTCAGTTCAGATTGGGATAGTTGTGACCAGGAGACTCATTTGACACCCTGGGTGTCTGTTTCCTCACATGTGAAAGAGAAATGTAATAATCACAAAGTGAGCATCTGCTGCTTCTAGTCTATCCAGCACTGATGCCTTGGGGAGCCCACCCTTTGCTGGTTTCTGTGGTTCTGGACGGGCTACCAGCCACAGGTTTCAGCAGGGAAAAGAAGCTTCGCTATAGTCAGCACCCATCCCCTGACTGCCATAATTGATCCTGGGGTCAATACACAAGCCAAGGCTGGCCAATCAGAGCCTTTCTGTGGGATTGTTCAATTTGATGCTGCAGGGGAAAAAGAGAGAGAGATCTTGCCTTTGGGTCATTAGTCAGGAAATAAGGTTCCATTTTCCTAGCCACACAGAGAAAGACTAGCTGCAATGAAAAGGAATAAAGATGACACAAACATAGAAGGCGAGAGAGAGCCTGATTGAGGGTGAGAGGGAGGAGGCAAGACTGAGGGTCTCAAGCAAGAAGCAAGGGGACGGGGGGACAGCAGTGAGCAAAATACCTAATAGCAAGAGGAGAGCTGGAGAGTTAGACGAAGAGGAAAAGCTGGAACAAGAGCAAGCTGTGGAGATGAGAGAATACAAATACTGGAGATCACAGAGACAACAAGAGCATATGAGCCTCAGAGATGAGAAAGATAAGAGGAGATTCAATTAAGTGAAAAGGAAAGGATTAGAGAGAGGAGCGGTTGTGGGAAGTGGGAGAGAACAAGGGACTGAGGGATGAAGACAGAGGGAGAGGTGGAGGAAGTATAGTGACTTCAAAAACCTAAGCGCTCACTGCACACAGAATCAAATCTAGAGCTCCTTTCTGGCCTTCCAAGTCCATGATGCTTAATCTGCATCCAACTTTCCAGCCTTATTTCTGTCTCCAATACCACCCCACGTGTCTACTTGAGTTTTGGAGACATACTCTGACCTTTTCCACCTCTTTGCCCTTGGCGCCTATAGCCTGAGTCTAGAATGCTCTCCCCTCACTTCCATTCCCATTTGAACATAGTATTTCTTTTGTTTCAGTGTGAAAATTCAAACAAACCACCTCCAAGAAGTCTCTGAGAGATTCTAGTTGCAACTAATTCTTTATCTAAAAACCAGCTGATAGCAACATCCCTGGTGGTCCAGAGGCTAAGACTCCACTCTCCCAACACAGGGGGCCTGGGTTTGATCCCTGGTCAGGGAACTAGATCCCGCATGCCATAACTAAGACCTGCACAGGTAACTACCTAGGTAGCTAAACAAATAAATATTTTAAACAACCCAGCTGATAACATTTATTATGGCACTCATATGCCTGGTATATCTCGACTAGTTGGAGGATTTAGACAGCAGGTGTGTCTTACTCATCTTTTAAGCTCCTTCCACTGAAATTCTAGGTATAGGCATTTTATTAATAAAAACTGTCCAGTAAGCATTGGTTGGATTCACCTGAACTTAAATTTATAGCTCAGGGACTACTGACATTGTCATACAGTGGTTCCCCTAAAATATCACCCGAAGAACTTGATATGACAACGTTTTATTTCTTCCTAACATGAGAACACTACCTTCAAAGAGTCTTCATATACTCACAAATGGAAGAGGGCAAGCTGAGAACATTTATGATGTTTTAAGCCTACTGAGAAGCATGTCTGTCAATGCAAGGAGTTTGGTTAGGATTGGGTAAGAATCGTGATAAAGTAGTTTGGAATTCGTGGACACAGTATGGTGGAATTTTGAGGGGGCATGCTCAAAAGATCTTAGGATGTAAACTTGTTCCCTGTTTTTCCCTCCTGGAAGAGTTGGTGGATCCTCAGAATGCATGATAAAGTTATTTGCAATATTTATTTCTTTGTGCAAGCATTTTCCAAAAGAGTAAAGTTAAATCAATGAAGAAAATATAATAGTAGAGTGATGTTAATGTGGATAGTAAGCGATGTGAGGCGTAGAGGGCTTCTTTCTTAACATCAATAAGAATTGGCCAGGTATTCAATGACAGCATTGTAAGGATGGCTTTCAGAAGAAAACCAAAAGAAGTAAAACATGCCAAAGCTTCTTTTCTGTCTCATCATCCTAAGTCTTTTCCATTAGTCGATGGTCTCATTCTTTTAAATGAAACAGAAACAACGAGAGCAGTATCCTATGATCCCAGCATACAGACTCTTCTAGGAAATTTAAATCCGTATATTTTCAGAACTTTCAAGATGCCCCTAAGGTTCTGAATGTTGGAGAAGAACAAAAGAGAATGGTAAAGAATGGAGAATTTTGGTTATGCCAGTAAGGCTAAATAAGCTTACCTTGCATGTCAAAAGTCAGTTCCTAGAGGGTTCTTTTGAAGAGATTCTGAGGCTTAGCAGAAAGAGCAGTGTGATTGATTACAGATGTCTGCCAAGGGCCCATGAAGGGCAGTGGTGGTCTGCATGTTAAATACCTGCCATTTCTGGATTATCAGGAAGCCTATACCTACTGTTCCGGAGAAGGCAATGGCACCCTACTCCAGTACTCTTGCCTGGAAAATCCCATGGATGGAGGAGTCTGGTAGGCTGCAGTCCATGGGGTCGCTAAGAGTTGGACACAACTGAGCGGCTTCACTTTCACTTTTCACTTTCATGCATTGGAGAAGGAAATGGCAACCCACTCCAGTGTTCTTGCCTGGAGAATCCCAGGGACAGGGGAGCCTGGTGGGCTGCCGTCTATGGGGTCACACAGAGTCAGACACAACTGAAGTGACTTAGCAGCAGCAGCAGCATAATTACTGTTCACCCCATTCAGATTTCTTGCTTGGTTTTCCTTTGATTTTTGCTTCTCATTCTTCCTGTGGAGCCACATTAATTCCAAGTGGCCTCTGTGTCTTTATTCCCAAAATCTGCGTGAAGTCTTTGGAGAGTTCCATGAAAATGCAAGTATTATTTCAGAGCAGCAACATAATTAAATATCATTTTAAAGTATGACTTAGCCAGAAGATTTGGTTGAGGGACATGAGGTAAATATAATGAAATGAGGGAAATGTGAGGGAAGGAAATGAGGTAAATTAGAAGAATACTCTGATAGGGTGGGTATTCAAGAGGGTAGGGTAAGAGGATGGAGAACTCACCTCCTTCCACAAATACATCAGAAATACATCTACAAATAGAAGAATTCCCACAGAACACTTACTCAACACTAGCTGACCTCAAACCTATGAAAGGACAAGAAAGATCTCCTTGTGACTGGGTAGGATAAAACAAAGAAGAAAACAGGAAGTGGGGTGGGACCTGCACCCTGGGAGGAAGCTGAAAAAGAGGAAAGGTCCCTGCACTCAGGAAGCCCCCTTGCTGGCAGGAAGATCAGCCTCCTGGACAGAAAGAGAGCTTCAGAGGCTCCGAGGAGAGCACAACCACCAGTTTGCAACAGGCAGAACAGAGAGAACCACGCAGAGGTGGCTTGCACCACTACCTTGCATTCTCCAGCCTGAGATCCACATCCGCTGGCACAGGCAGGCTGAAACTCAGGGTTCAGAGGAAAACCCCAGGGAGAGGACTGCTGTTGGCTGTGCAGAGACAGCCTGGAGGGACAAAAGTGCATTATGGCTACAACCCCGCTTGGGTTGGGGGGCTGGGGGGGCACGGAGGGTTGTATTTGCAGAAGTCTAGACCTAGCGTAGAAGCAAAGTACTATTGTTAAGAGGTGTGTGAAGGGAAGGATGGAGCTGCCTTTATCGTCTTTTTTTCCATGTGCTAGCCCCTGCCTCCATGGGCTCCATCAGACTGCACCCCTGCCACTGCCTCTGAGTTTCCCACCTCCCCGGGCTCTCATGCCCCAGTCACCACTTCAGCAGGCTCTAGGAACAGACATCAGTGGGTTGCCCACTCACAGAGGCAGGACTGAAACCACAGCGGAGCCCCAGGGGCTGTAAGATTTAAGATGCAGAGATGAACTCTGACTGCAGCTGCATGCGCCAGATTAAACTTCTGCCACTGGCTTCATAAACTCAGCACCTGCAGGACATGTGAGTGCCCACAACTGGAAAGGGTCTGGTGTTAGCAGCTGTGGGCTTTGTGGGCATGTACAAGTGGGGGCTGGTCCAGGCCAGGGTCTGAGCTGCCTCCATAGCTCCCACCGTGGGGCCAAGTGCATGACTACGGCAGTTCCGGGACCTGACTTCAGTGGATCTGTGCTGGTGCTCTTGTGAAAACAATGTCTGAGGGATAGGGCCAATTTCTGGGATATACAAGATTGAGATGGGGCCAAGGGCAATGCCAACAACAGTGTATTTTGTGAGCCTGCACGACAAGTGACAGGCGACACAACAGAGCACAATGACCAGTGAACAGTTTTCACACAGCGGGGATACTCAGTGCCTCCTCTTCCAATAGAAGTGCTAAATTCCATCTACCGTACACCCCAACTCAGAGCCCAGAAATGGATCTGGGGGCCTCTACTCTAAAAACTAGGGAACAGACTAGGCCCCTGACAAGGTAGTAGCAACCACAGAATGAAGAGGCCCCTCACAGTAGCCACTGCAGGATCTGGTCACCATAAGACTAGTCAAATCTCCTATCGAGGGAATAATGGCCAGCATACACTGAGAAAAGAGCCAGCAGGGAGGCACACTAAAAGCAGCCCTTGCGTGTAAATATATTAAAGCCACAAAGGCTACACTGGGATGCTGCCACATAAAAATAGCCCTCAAGACCATAGAGGATAATTGTGTCTCCTAAACTCATAGAGCAAGAGAAATATAAATAAATGAAGCAGCAAAGGAAGCACTCCCAAATAAAGGATCAGGAGAATTCCCCTCAAAGAACAAGCAATGAAACAAACCTCTTCAGTCTGATAACTTCCCTGGTGGCTCAATGGTAAAGAACCTACCTGCAATGCAGGAGACCTGGGATGATCCCCTAGAGAAGGGAATACCTACCTACTCCAGTATTCTTGCCTGGAGAATTCCATGGACAGAGGAGTCTGGCAGGCTACAGTCCATGGGTCACAAAGAGTAGGACGCAACTGAGTGACTATCACTTTCAGTTTAATAGACTCTGAGTTCAAAAAGGAAACAATAAAAATCTGAAGGAATTATGAAGAGTTGTTGAAAGAAATGCAAATTATTGTAAAAAGGAACTAGAAACTATAAGGAGGAGCCAAGAAAAATTAGAAATTTCATTTGTTGAGTTAAAGGCTGAGCTAAAGGCAATGAGTAACAGAATGAATAATGCAGAAGAAGGAATAAGTTATCTGGAAGACAGAATGATGGAAATCACTGAAATAGAACAGTAAACAAAAAGCCAAAAGAAAAAATAAAAATAAAGCAATATAATAGACCTATGGGATAATATAAGGCATTCCAATCTGCACATAAAAGGAATCCCAGAAGGAGGAGATACAGAAAAGGAGAACAAAGTGATTGAACTGGGCAGAATACTTTGATTTAAAACAGAGTGGAATCATAAGGTCATGAGATGAAGCTTCCTCTGAGGTTAGCTAAAGTGACTTTGCAAACAGACACTCCTCAGAAGTCTTACCAAATGAAGTTTCTTTGGATAAGCATTCTTTATTTTTAAAATCACCCCAAGAGCTTTTGAAATTATGGCTAAAAACATCCCAAACCTAAAAATGAAAACAGATACCCAAGTACACGAAGCACAGAGACAAAGACAAAACAAGACAAAACCAAAGAGACCCATACCAAGACATATTATAATAAAAATGGCAAAATTTAAATAAAGGATTCTAAAGGCAGCAAGAGAAAACAGAGTTAACTACAGGGGAACCTCCATAATGTTATGAGCTCATTTCTCTACAGAAATGTTGCAAGCTAGAAGGGAGCAGCACAATACATTCAAAGTTCGAAAAGGGAAAAATCTGCAACCTTACCTAGTCTGCTCAGTAAGACTATCATGTAGTATAGAAGAAGAAAGAAGTTTTCAGATAAACAAAAACTGAAAGAATACAGCAATACTAAGCCTATCTTAAGAGAAATATGGTCTTCTTAAATGGTCTTCTCTAAATAGAAAATAAGTAAGAATCTATATGGAAAAGGAAAACACAATTGGAAAGTAAATAAATAAGCCAGTATACACATTTAAAAAAATAAAAATATTTGTGAGAAAACAATAATAACCAAAATGAAAAGTAAAAGGATGGACATGAAGATGTAAGAGAGAATATCAAAACCATAAAATGTGGAAGAGGATGAAAATGTAGATTTATTTTTCCCAAGAAAGTGTTTGAGCCTACGTGACTAACAGTCTAAAGTGAAAGTCGCTCAGTTGTGTCTGACTCTTTGCAACCCCATGGACTATACAGTTCATGGAATTCTCCAGGCCAGAATACTGGAATGGGTAGCCTTCCCTTCTCCAGGGGATCTTCCCAACCCAGGGATCAAACCCAGGTCTCCCTCATTGCAGGTGGATGGATTCTTTCCCAGCTGAGCCACAAGGGAACAGTCTTAAGCAAATAGATTTAGGAAAGGGTTAATATACTTGAAAAACAAAGTACCCACAAATCAAAAACTTATAATAGATTCACAAAAGCCAAAAAGAAGAGAACTTAAGCATAATAAAAAAGGAAATCATTAAACCACAGAAGGAAGAACAAAAAAAGACACGGAAGAACTATAAAATCAATGGAAAAACAAGGTTTAAAATGGCAATAAATACAAATCAATCAATGATTATCTTAAAAGTCAATGAACTAAATGTTCCAATCAAAAAACACAGAGTGGCAGAATGAATTAAAAAAAAAAGAAGAGCCTACAATATGCCACCTAAAAGAGATTCACTTTAGGGCAAAGGAGACACACAGATTAAAAGTGAGGGGGTGGAAAAAGATATTCCATGCTAACGGAAATGACAAGGAAGTGAGAGTCACAATACTCATGTCAGACAAAATAGACTTGAAACAAAGTTAATAAAGAAAAATAAAGAAGGACAATGTGTGCTTAGTCACTCAGTTGTGTCCAACATGTTGTGACCATATGGACTGTAGCCTTCCAGGCTCCTCTGTCCTTGGATTCTCCAGATGAGAATACTGGAGTGGGTTGCCATGGCCTATTCCAGGGGGGTCTTCCCAACCCAGGGATCAAATTCAGGTCTCCCTCATTGCAGGCAGATTCTTTACTATCTGAGCCATCAGGAAAACCCCAAAAGAGGGACATTATGTAATAATAAAAGGACCAATACAAGGAGAGGATATTACACTCATCAAAAGGCAACCCACTCAAGTATTCTTGCCTGGAAAATCCTATGGACAGAAGAGCCTGGCAGGCTACACTCCATGGGGTCACAGGAGTCGGACATGACTTAGTGACAAAAACAATATAGGAGAACCCAAATACATAAAATAAATACAAGCAGACATAAAGGGAGAAACTGATAGAAATAAAACAATAATAGGAGATTTTAACACTCCACTCATCAAAGGACAGATTTTTGAGACAAAATTAATAAGGCAACAGAGATCCTAAATGATACAATAGAACAACTAGATTCAATTGATATTTTCAGAACATTACATTACCAACAAGCAGAACGCACATTCAAGTGTACGTCGACTATTCTCTATGATTGACCACATACTAGACCACAGGACAAACCTCAACAAATCTAAGTGTGTAGGAGCTATTTCAAGCATCTTTTCTGACCACAGTGACCTGAAATTAGAACACGACCACAGGAAAATAAGCAAGAAAAAAACAATTACATGGAGACTAAACAACATGCTGTGAGAAAACCAACGGGTCAATGATGAAAATGAAGAAGAAATTTAAAAATACCTTGAGGCAAATGACACAATCATACAAAATCCATGGGATGCAGCAAAGGCAGTTCTTAGAGGGAAGTTCATAGTGATATAGGCCTTCTTTAAAAAAAAAAAGAAAATTTTCAAACACTGTAACATAGCACCTAAAATAATTTAAAAAGAACAAACAAAATCAAAAGTCAGCTGAAGGAAGAAGATAATAAAGGTCAGAGAGAAAATCAATAAAATAGAGATTAAAACAGTAGGGAAGAAAACACAATAAAGCCAAATCTGGATAAACAAAATTAACAAACCTCTGGCCAGGTTCACAAAGAAAAGAGACAATTCCAAATAAACAAAATAAGAAATGAAAGAGGAGAAATCACAACTGATATTACAGAAATACAAAAAACTGCAAGAGGATACCATGAACTACTATATGCCAACAAATTAAACAATCTAGAAGAAATGGACAACTTTCTAGAAATATGCAACCTACCAAAACTGAACCAAGAAGAAAGAGACAACTTGATCAAACAGATTGCAAGAAGTGGATCTCTAATTTAAAAAACTGCCTACAAACAAAAATCCAGGGCCAGATGTTTCACAGACGAATTCTACCAAACACAAGGAAGAACATATACCAATCCTTCTCAACCTCTTCCAAAAGACTGAAGAAGGAATACTCCCAAAGACATTCTATGAAGCCATCATATAACTACAAAAAAGAAAATTACAAGCCAATATCTTTGATGAATATAGATGCAAAAATTCCAAACAAAGTATAGCTAACTGAATCCAACAACACATATAAAAGATCATATACCACGATCAAGTTGGATTCATCCCAGTCACATGGTTCAATATGGGCAAATCCATCAATGTGATACACCACATAAGCAAAAGAAAAGACAAACCTGCATGATCATCTCAAAAAATACAGAAGAAAACAACCAATAAAATTCAATATCCATTTATGATAAAAACTCTTAGCAAAGTGGGTACACAGGGAACATATCTCAACATAATAAAAGCTATTTATGACAAACTCACAGCCAATATAATACTCAAGGATGAAAAACAAAGTCTTCCCTGCTAAAGTCTGGAACAAGACAAGGATGCTCACTTTCACCAATTCTCTTTAACACAGTGTTAGAAGTCCTAACCATAGTAATCAGTAAAGAAAAATAAATAAAAGATATTCAAATTGGTAGGGAAGAGGTAAATTTGTCATTATATGCAAATGACATGATAGTATATACAGAAAGCCATAAAGACTCCAACACAAAACTACTAGAGCTGATAAATTCAGCAAGGTGTCAGAAACACAATTAACATACAAAATATGTTGCATTTCTTTACACTAAACAATGCAAATCAAAAATGTAATATAAATAAACAATCCTTTGTAAAATCACAGCCAAAAAAAAACCCTCAGTAATAAACCAGACTGAAGAGATGAAAGACTTATATCCTGAGAACTATAAAATATTGATAAATGAAAGTGAAGATGATTTAAAGAAATGGAAACATATGCCATGCTCTTTGATTGGAATAATTAATATCATAAATTCATTCTTAACCATCGGATTCTTGCAGAAACTAATGCTTATGGCCAGCAATTTTTATTTTGGCCAGCCGTAAATTAATTCTGTTATTTCACTAACACTTTGCAGGTTATTACATTCAATAGTTACACCTGACACACCTGTAAAAAGTCTTTTACATCAGTTTCATTTTCACTTTTCGTATCAGAATCAATCACTAAGGTTTCTTGACTTTTGGATGCTCTAATATTCACATTGTCTGAATCAGAACAATATTTTCTAGAACTATCATTTTCTGAGACTATATATGTCACTCTGACAATCATAAAAGGTATCTGCATAAAATATACCAAAAAATTCTATTTCACTCAAAATTTCTCAATATGTCATTTTTGAAAATTTGATGGTAATACCCTTGCATTTACAATATACACAAGGTTGGAACAAAAACCTGATGGAGCAAAATGTGATTGATAATGATAATCATAAGTTATATGAAGAACCATGATCAATTTTAAGCTCTAACAACTTCACACATGATGTTAATTGTATCACTCCATAAAAATACAATGATATGCCTCTGGTCAATAATGTTCAGGTAACAGAAGATATCAAACTATAAAACATTTCCAGTCAATAATGTGTTAAAATGGCCATATTACCCAAAGCAATCTATAGATCTACTGTGAAACTTATCAAATTACCAAGGACATTTTTCATAGAACTAGAACAGTCCCCAAATTTATATGGAACCATAAAAGATCAAAATTGCCAAAGTGATCCTTAGAAAAAAGAACAAAGCAGGAAATATAACCTTCCCAGACCTCAGACAATACTGCAAAGCTACAGTAATCAAAATAGCATGGTATTGGCATAAAAATAGACATATGGGCCAATGGAACATAATAGACAGCTCAGATATAAACCCACACACCAAAGGACAGTTAATCTTTGACAAAGGAGGTAAGAATGCACAATGGGAAAAGAAAGTTTCTTCAGCAAGTGATGTTGGAAAAGCTGGGACACTCTCATGTACATCAATGAAGTTTGAGCATATCCTTATACCACATACAAAAATAAACTCAAAATGGCTTAACAACTTAAATATAAGATGTAACACCATAAAACTCCTAGAGGAGAACATAGGCAGCATTCTCTGACATAAATGGTACCAATGTTTTCCTTAGGTCAATCTCCCAAGGCAACAGAATTGAAAGCAAAAATAGATGGGACCCACTCCAGCTTACAGCAATATGCACAGGCCTAGAAATCATCATGAAGTAATAAAGAGAAAGACAAATACCATATGATATCACTTAAACATGGACTTTAAAATACAACATAGATGAGCACATCTATGAAAGAGAAACAGTCACAGAAAATCAACTTGTGGTTGCCAAAGAGGAGGAAGAGTAGGGGAGTTAAGGATTGGGACTTTGGGATTAGCAGATGCAAACTATTATGTATAGAATGGATAAACAAGTTTCTACCATATAGCACAAGGAACTACATTCAGTATCCTATGATAAACCATAATGGAAAAGTATATGAAATATATATATATATATATACACACACATGTATGTGTAACTGAGTCACTTTGCCATGCAGCAAAAATTAACACAACATTGTAAATCAACTATACTTCAATAAGTTTTTAAAAGAATATTCTGATAGGGAAATAGGATTGAAAATAATATCAGGCTTCCTGACCACTGACTGGCCCACAGATGGGAATATGACCCAAACTTGCCAACAGAAACTGTCCCTGGGATTTCCTAATCTCATGGTAGGAAAAGAAACTCTTACCTCTGGAGTTGCTATTTGTGGTTGATTTAAGCCTGAAATTGCAGCAGTGTCACTTCTCCAGATCTTGCCTTGTACCTGATGTCTGGATGAATTCAACCTGTGGAATGAGATATTGGGGTTAGCTCAGATGGAGAAATAATGCACAGAAAGCAAGAGGAACAGACACTGGATGACTGTATCCAAAGTTTGACAATGGCTCCAATCCCTGACTTTTCAGTAACATGAACCAATAAATTTATTTTGATTAAGCCACTGTTTTATTTTGACTCATTTCGAACTCAAAAAGTTCCAAGTAGGATTCATTAGGCCTACATCTAATGGTCAGTCTGCAGATACATATAATTCTGTGTTTCTTCAGGAATCCTCATCTCTCTTGCAGCCCTTCTACCCATTTGGCATAGATTGCTTCCCTGGTGGCTCAGACGGTAAACTGTCTGGCTGCAATGTGGGAGACCCAGGTTCGATTCCTGGGTCAGGAAGATCCCCTGGAGAAGGAAATGGCAATCCACTCCAGCACTCTTGCCTGGAAAATCCCATGGATGGAGGAGCCCGATAGGCTACAGTCCATGGGGTCACAAAGGCTCGGACTCGACTGAGCGACTTCACTTTCACTTTCATAAACACAGATTTTATACTAGTCATCTCTATCTTCTATACTGCATGAAACCCTGGTTAAAATTCATAAAAATTCACAAAAGGCTAAATATGCCCTACAGTGATGCCTGCATATGTGAGTGGATAGAAGAAGTCATTTGGGGAGATGAGAAAAATTGAAAAATATAATCTCTGACAATCTCTTTCAGAGTGCAAAAATGCTCTGGGACTGTAGGTTAATGGAAATATTAAAATTCAAAACCTATCAAATCTTCCTGAAAAAACAAACAAACAATTTTGTGGAAAGGCAAGAGGGAAAACATACATTCCCCCCCAATGATGGTGTTACTTAAATTGGCCTCTAGAGGTCAGTGCAACCCTAGCCAATGCAACCCTCTTCTGATAACGCAAATACTTCTTGGGCTTCCTTACAATAGTGTTTTGTAAACTGTTTCCTGGAACCTGTGGGATACTGGTAAGATGCAGCAGGGATATCATTAAGGTGAAGGAGAGGGCAATAGGGCAGAAATTTGAGTTATCATCCTGCATTAACCATATTCTTTTTAAAAAACTATCACTTATGGATGAACAACAAGGTCCTACTCTATAGCACAGGGAACTAACTATATTCAATATTCTTTAATAAACCATAATGGAAAAGACTATGAGAAAGTATATATTTATATATACACATAGAACTGAATCACTTTTCTGTACACAAGAGATTAATACAACATTGTAAATCAGCTACATATCTATCTATCTATCTTTACATACACACGCACACACATGTATATATAATGCATTGGGCTCCCAAAGAAAACTTATTTGCAAAAGGTTTTGAGTGTTTGAAAATTTACAAACTGCTTTAACTATAGAAATAGCAGCACCCAGGTACTGTGTTCTTAGGCATCTTACATATTGAGAGTCAGATAATGGAAGAAAGTATCAATGGTTTCATGTCGATAGAGAAAACCTCTGATACTGAAAATTGTGTGCAATATAAGATTCTAAAAGGATGACCCTCTTTCACCAACACTTTATTAGAAAGTAAGTTCTGCTCATCTTACTCTACAGAGCACACACCAGTGACAAGCTCTGCACTTGTTATAAAGTGACATAAAGGTTGAGGTCAGGGCTCTAGTGCCACCACTGGGGCTTAATCATCTTCATGTGAAATTCCCTAGTAGCTCAGTAGTAAAGAATCCACCTGCAATGCGGGAGACATGGGTTCCATCCCTGGCTTGGAAAGGTCCCTTGGAAAAGGACATGGCAACCCACTCTAATTTTCTTGCCTTGGGAAACCCAATGGACAGAGGAGCCTGGCAGGTTATAGTCCATGGGGTCTCAAAAGAGTTGGACAGGACTTAGTGGCCAAACCATAACAACATGTGAAATTCCACCATTTGAGATCAGAAACTCAGCATGCAAAGAAATTTCTATTGTTGAAACATGGAGACCCCCATACATTAGAATTTCTTCAAAGCAGTCTCCTTATATGTGATCGATAATGAAAAAAAAACAAAAACAAAAAAAAACACCTGCACAAGCACATCTTGATGCAAAGGAGAGATAGAAAGAAGCTATTAGGAAGCACTTGTCAAACAGGCCTACAGACTTATTATGGTTTTATATGACTATTTTCCAATACATCAGGAAGTAAAGTTATTGTGACCTTGCTAATTTTACAATTCTGTCCTTTTCCATAACCAAAAAAGTATTCAGAGAGACCATCTAATTCTTTATCCTAACTCTCCATCTTCAAAGCAGAATTTCTTTTCTCCCTCATATTTCATTTCCATTTTTCTGCTTGAGGTAGTAAGTTCAGGGAATTTTCAAAGAGACAAAAGTTACTCAAAAGAATATAAATGTCAAACACATGTAAATTTCCCCTGCTCCATTTTTTCCCCAAGTCAGGAATGTCCTTTGTTTTCTCCTGGTGTGTTTCAGCTGGCTGACATCTCTGGTTGAGGAGCAATCATCCAGGCAGCATCCTTACAATGTAATGACAATCAGTTACCAAAAAATGTGCAGGCACTGATAACAGGATTCTGAAGGGTCAGAAATGAGTGGAAGAAAATAGGCATTTCAAACAAGTGCGCAGCAGCTGCTGCTGACCTTGGCTTAAGATTGCATCCAAAACATCATTAATTTTCTATTGTACAATAAAGGGAAGCCAAGTAAAATCCTGATAACAAATCATTCTGGAAAGGGGGAAGAACACTACTGTTTAAATGGTATTTCTGTGGTTAAAATTCTTTCAGAAACATCTTTACTCCCATTTGAATCAGTTTAGCTAAGATGAAGGAGGTGCTAAGGAGGAGGCAAAACATATCTTCAGATTTATACCTTCTTTGAGGATGATCCTACAGTTTTTATGGAACTGAATAACTAAAGCAGGTACATTTAAAGAATAGATGCACAAAAGAGTTCAGCAAACTTGTGAAAACAACATGAGGAATTAATCCAAAATATATGACCTCTCAAGAACAAGTATACAAAAATGAGAGCAACTGTAGTAGCTACCTTTTCTTCTGTTCCTACTGTAATTCAGATGGTTAGATGAAAAAGATCTTACAGACTGGGTAATAACCTCTACCTTGCAGATTAAAAAAGAAAAAATCAAGAGCTCAAATAAATGTACTTGTTCATGGTTAAGCAATTAACATAAGATAGATCAGGGATTTAAAAGTAAACTTGTTGATTCTAAAATCAAGTCATAATTTTGTGTTACCTGTTTTAAGAAAGTGAAAGTGACTTAGTCACATCCGACTTCTAGTGACCCCATGGCCTATACAGTTCATGGAATTCTCCAGGTCAAAACATTGGAGGGGGTAGCCTTTCCCTTCTCCAGGGGATCTTCCCAACCCAGGGATTGAACCCAGGTCTCCCATGTTGCGGGTGGATTCTTTACCAGCTGAGCCACCAGGGAAGCCCATGAATACTAGAGTGGGTAGCCTATCCCTTCTCTGGAGGAACTTCCCAATCCAGGAACTGAACCCAGGTATCCTGCATTGCAGGCAGATTCTTTTAATACTAGAATGGGTAGCCTATCCCTCCCAACCTTAAATGGGGAACCAGAGTAATGATGGGTCAGGACATTATGTCACATAAGCTAAAGAATTTTTGTCTTTTAATCTAGAGATAAGTGACTCAATGAGCTTTGTAGGAGCTTTGGGAAAATATCTGAGAGGTCATAAAATGAAAGCAGAGAAATTATTTAATCCATATGTTTTATTAAACAAGAATATGTGGGTGCTATTTCCAGCTATGATAAAGAAGTGTGATTCAGACTAAACTTCCCATTAAGAAGAACTGTTAAAGCTATGCAAAAGAAGAAGGAAAGCTCTGGACTACTTACATTCACTACAGGATTAAAGCAGCCAGGATTCAGTAGATCAAGATCCTGAAGAGAAAGAAAATATATTGAGAATACCCACATATTTGTCATTTTCCCTCTACAGCACCCTTGTGCATTTTTAGAGAAAAGCAGAGGGGCAGATCAGAAAGTGGCAATTAAAAGGTTCTATGAATCTCACTAGGTTGCAAAGATCAAAGTAAATTAGCTCAAGGCTACCAAAAAAGCCAGCATTTAAGGGGACAAATGTTTCTAGATAATCCTCCTAAAAACAAGATAACTCATCACTAGCAAAGTGTCATTAAAGAAATACTAAAGAAAGTTCTTTAGGCAGAAAGAAAATGATTCCTGATAGAATAAGAACTCTAATGCAGAAATGAAGAGCACCAGAAAGGGTAAATATATGGTTAAATCTAAATGAATATTGACTATTTAATAAAATACATCTTGTGGGAATAAATTGCACATAAATTTACCATACCCACACATTATGATTGGATATATTTTATACATAATTTTAATATGTGACAATAATAACACAAAACGTGGGAGAATGGTAAATGGAGTTAAAATTTTTTAAGCTTTCATTAACCTTAGAAGGGATAAAAGTAAAATTCTATTAGAATAAGACAAAGATTCATCTTGTAATTTAGGATAAACTTCAAAATGAAATAAAAGAGTGTACAGTTAAGATAATAGAGAGAAAAGAGAAAAATATAAAAATATTTTACTAATTTAAAAGAGGCAAAAGGCAAAAATAGCAGAAAAAATAAAGTAAAGGTGGGGCATAGTAAAATCATACATTTAAACCCAAATATTTATTTGTAATTACATTACATACAAATGGATTATACATCCTACAAAAACATAAACATGGTCAAATAAATGAATAAAGAACAACATTTTACCATATGTTGCTTCCAGGAGACACAGCTAAAATACAAGACCCAGATAAGTGATAATAAGAGGAGATATATTTTGCAAACACTAATTAAAATAAAGCTAATATGTGAGATGTGAGCCGTAAGATGTGAGCTAATATGTGGATGTAAGAGTTGGACTATAAAGAAAGCTGAGCACCAAAGAATTGATGCTTTTGAACTGTGGTATTAGAGAAGACTCCTGAGAGTCCCTTGGACGGCAAGGAGATCCAACCAGTCCATCCTAAAGGAAATCAGTCCTGAATATTCGTTGGAAAGAATGATGTTCAAGCTGAAATTCCAATACTTTGGCCACCTGATATGAAGAACTGAAATTTGAAAAGACCATGATGCTGGGAAAGATTGAAGGCGTGAGGAGAAGGGGACAACAGAGAATGAGATGGTTGGATGGCATCACTGACTCGATGGATATGAGTTTGAGTAAACTCCAGGAGTTGGTAATGGGCGGGGAGGCCTGGTGTGCTGCAGTCCATGGGGTCACAGAGAGTCGTACACGACTAAGTGACTGAACTGAACTGAATATAAATATAAAAATTTAAAACTAAGAAGATTTCAAGAGAAAAGTATTAGTGATAGAGACATAGTTTATAGTACTAAAAGATAAAATTTGACTGCAATATAAATGTGCATACATCTAATAACACAGGCTCAAAATAATTTAAATCACAAACTGACCAAACTAAAAGAAGAAATAAAAGTACACAGTCATATAGCTTGAGAATAACTCACATTTCTTAGTCATTAGTAAAACAAACAGAAAAAGAATTAGATATATTTTATGAATTCAATGCACTAACTTGACCTAATTTGTGTGTGTGTGTGTGTGTGTGTATAAAACACTATGCCGAATAACTACAGAATATAGTCTTTTCAAGTGTATATAGTAGTTTTACCGAAATTCACTGTGATGTAAGAATGTATCTTCTAACCACAGTGGAATTAAGGCATAAATCAGTAACCAAGAGATAACTGCCAAATCTTCAAATGTTTATAAATGAAGCAAGTCTTTTCTAAATAATCCATAAGTCAGAGAATACAGCAAATTAGAAATGGTTCCCAGGTGGCGCTAGTGGTAAAGAACCCACCTGTCAATGCAGGTAGACCTAAAACACACGGGTTCGATCCCTGAGTTGAGAAGATACCCTGGAGAAGGGCAGGGAAACCCACTCCAGTATTCTTGCTGGGAGAATCCCATGGACAGAGGAGCCTGGCAGGCTAGGGTCCATAGGGTTGTAAAGAGTCAGACACGATTGAAGCGACTTGGCCTGCACTCATGCACAAAGCCAAAGTATTCCAAACTGAATAACTATGAAAACAAAGACATGAGAATCTGTGGAATGCAGCTGAAGCAATGCTTACAGAAAAAATTATAGTGTCAAATGTGTGTTTTAAGGAAAATAATCTGAAAAAATAAATAATTATCTTCTAAGAAACCAGAAAAAGAATAGCAAATTAAATGCAAGAAAGTAGGAAATACTAAAGAGAATATTAAAGTAAATATTTTAAAAATCAATGACAAATAGTCTACAAACAATAAATGCTGGAGAAGGGATGGAGAAAAGGGAATCCTCCTACACTATTGGAGGGGGATGTAAATTGGTACAACTACTATGGAAAACAATACAAAGGCTCCTTAAAAAATTAAAAATAGAATTACCATATGATCCAGCAATCACACTCCTAGGTATATATTCAAATAAAACCATAATTTGAAAAGATATATGTACCTACTATTTACAATAGCCAAGACATTGAAGCAACCTAAATGTACACTGACAGAAGAATGAACAAAGAAAATGTGGGAAAAAAAGGAAATGTGGTACATATGTACAATGGGATATTATTCAGCCATTAAAAAAGAATGAAATAATGGCATTTGCAGTGTTATGAATGGACCTAGATACCATACTAAGTGAAGGAAGTCAGATAAAGTGAAGTAAGTCAGATAAAGACATTTATCATGAAACATCACTTATACATGGAATCTAAAAGGATACAATGAAATTATTTATAAAACAGAAATAGAAACACAGAAATACAAACTTATGTTTACTAAAAAGGAAGTGAGAAGAGATAAATTAGGAGCTTAGGATTAACATATATATATACAACTCTATAAAACAAATAATCAACTAAGACTACACTATAGCACAGGGAAATCTATTCAATATTCTTCAATAACCTATATGGAAAAAGAGCCTGAAAAAGAATGGATATGTGTATATGTATAACTGAATCATTTAGTTATATATCTGAAACTAACACAATATTATAAATCAAAAGAATAGCAAGGAAAGATAAGAAACCCTTCCTCAGTGGTCAATGAAAAGAAATAGAGGAAAACAATAGAATGGGAAAGACTAGAGAGCTCTTCAAGAAAATTAGAGATACCAAGGGAACATTTCATGCAAAGATGGGCTCAATAAAGTACAGAACTGTGCGGACCTAATAGAAACAGAAGATATTAAGAAGAGGTGGCAAGAATACACAGAAGAACTATACAAAAAAGATCTTCATGACCCAGATAATCATGATGGTGTGATCACTCACCTAGAGCCAGACATCCTGGAATGTGAAGTCAAGTGGGCCTTAGGAAGCATCACTATGAACAAAGCTAGTGAAGGAGATGGAATTCCAGTTGAGCTATTTCAAATCATAAAAGATGATGCTGTGATAGTGCTGCACTCAATATGCCAGCAAATTTGGAAAACTCAGCAGTGGCCACAGGACTGGAAAAGGTCAGTTTCATTCCAATCCCAAAGAAAGGCAATGCCAAAGAATGCTCAAACTACTGCACAATTGCATTCATCTCACATGCTAGTAAAGTAACGTTCAAAATTCTCCAAGCCAGGCTTCAACAGTACATGAACCGTGAACTTCCAGATGTTCAAAATGGTTTTAGAAAAGGCAGAGGAACCAGAGATCAAATTGCCAACATCTGCTGGATCATCAAAAAAGCAAGAGAGTTCCAGAAAAAGATCTATTTCTGCATTATTGACTATGCCAAAGCCTTTGACTGTGTGGATCACAATAAACAGTGGAAAATTCTTCAAGAGATAGGAATACCAGACCACATGACCTGCCTCTTGAGAAATCTGTATGCAGGTCAGGAAGCAACAGTTAGAACCAGACATGGAACAACAGACTGGTTCCAATTAGGAAAAGGAGTACGTCAAGGCTGTATATTGTCACCCTGCTTATTTAACTTATATGCAGAGTACATCATGAGCAACGCCGGGCTGGATGAAACACAAGCTTGAATCAAGATTGCTGGGAAAAATATAAAAAACCTCAGATATGCAGATGACACCACCCTTATGACAGAAAATGAAGAAGAACTAAAGAGCCTCTTGATGAAAGTGAAAGAGGAGAGTGAAAAGTTGGCTTAAAGCTCAACCTACAGAAAATGAAGATCATGGCATCTGGCCCCATGATTTCATGGCAAATAGAGGGGGAAACAGTGGAAACTGTGGCTGACTTTATTTTTTGGGGCTCCAAAATCACTACAGATGGTGATTGCAGCCATGAAATTAAAAGACACCTTGGAAGGAAAGTTATGACCAACCTAGACAGCATATTCAAAAGCAGAGACATTACTTTGCCAACAAAGGTCCGTCTAGTCAAAACTATGGTTTTTTCACTAGTCATGTATGGATGTAAGAGTTGGACTATAAAGAAAGCAGAGCACCGAAGAATTGATGATATTGAACTGTTTTGTTGGAGAAGACTCTTTAGAGTCCCTTGGACAGCAAGGAGATCCAACCAGTCCATCCTAAAGGAGATCAGTCCTGAGTGTTCACTGGAAGGACTGATGTCAAAGCTTAAATTCCAATACTTTAGCCACCTGATGCGAAGAGCTGACTCATTTGAAAAGACCCTGATGCTGGGAAAGATTGAGGGCAGGAGGAGAAGGGGACGACAGAGGATGAGATGGTTGGTTGGCATCACCGACTCAATGGACATGAGTTTGGGTAAACTCTGGGAGTTGGTTATGGACAGGAAGGCCTGGCCTGCTGTGGTCCATGGCATCACAGAGTCGGACATGACTGAGAAACTGAACTGATACTAAATATAAAATAAAAACTTAAAGTTAAAATATCAATGAAATGGAAAATATAATATAAAAAAGGGAAATTTGCTTCTTGGAAAAGATCAATAAAATTTATAAATATCTGGCAAGGCTGATTACAAATAAAAATTTTCAAGAATTAATAGTGTTTATCATTAGAGGTTTAGAGGTTTAAAAAATAAAAACATTTAGCTTTCAGATAAAATGTAGAAGGTCTTAAGGGACCACTGTACCCATCATATAACCTAAAAAGATAACATGAATCTCCCCCATCATATTTAAGTCATAGAAGACTTGCAGACAAAAGTAGTCTAAGGAAATTAAGTTACAGACAAGTCTAAGGGATTTCTAGGTGAGCAGATACCAGTGGCCAAATTCTATGCTGCAGTCTCCAAAGGGGCCAGTGAAAAACTGAACATCAAATTTTCTGGGATCCTTGCAGACCTTGTGAGCTGGCATGAATAGACTGAAATCAGAAGCTCCAAATGCAGGGAATTTGTTCTTGCCTGCCAACCTTCCCCAAAAGAGCTTTGCTGAGTGTGTGTCAGGGGCATGGAAGCTGAACTAGAAAGCAGAGGGAGCATTCTGCATCCAACAGTGCTTAGATCGAAAGTCCTACTAGATGGAGTAACTTATAATAGACACGGGACAGAACAAGTTAGTTCTAAAGACATTTGAAAATGTGGAGGGAACCCAACCAAAGCAGTAACTCAGCCACAATTCAGCTCGAAACTCGATCAGATTGTTAAGATGGACTCTTCTGTAACTTATTGACAAGGGAAAGGACATGCCTTCACTTGTACAAAATAATATTTACTCCAGGGACTACAATTTTTTTCATTACGCAATTGTGGGAATGCAATAAAAAGTCCTGAGACCAGTGTAGAAGCTATATGATTCCTAATTAAGAGGAAAAAAGCTGTCAATGGGAGCAGACTGAGCAATGGCTCAGATATTGGAATTAGCAAAGACCTTAAAATAACTAAGGGCTTCCTTGGTGGCTCAGATGGTGAAGAATCTGCCTGCAATGCAGGAAACCCCAGGTTCGATCCCTGGGTCAGAAAAATTCCCTGGAGCAGGGAATAGTTACCCACTCTGGTATTCTTGCCTGGAGAATTCTATGGAGAGTGAAGCCTGGCAGGCTGCAGTCCATGGGGTTGTAAAGAGTTGGACAGGACTGAGTGACTATCACTTTTCTTCACTTAAAATAGCTTAAAATATATTAAAGAGATTAGAAGAAAACACAGACAAAATGGACACAAAAAATAGAATTTTAAGAGAAAAGTAAAATTTCTACAATAGAACCAAGTGGAAACTTAAAACTGAAAAATTACCATATATTAAATTAAATGTATTTAATGTATTCAAATCAGAATGGACATAGCTGAGGAAAAAAATTTCAATTATTTCATCCAAGTCATAACTGTCAAACTGGTTTAAACCAAAAATAAAGGAAAAAAATTTAAGCACAGACATAAATTCTTACATGCAGACAGAAAAAAATACATAGGTTATATTCAGGAAAACAAACATAATATGATAAGTAATTTTCATCAGAAAACAAATGCAAGACAAAAGACAACAGAATTGACTTCTTTTAAGTGCTGAAAAATAATTTGGAATTAAAAAAAAAATCAGTGTCTGTATAAATACAGTTTTAGATAAATGAAAGCTGAGACAATGTATCACCAGCTTTTTAGGCTAAAAAGCAAAAATCCATGACATCAGCACAAATCAGCCACACAAATCTGCAAACTAGAAAGATCAAATATATGCAAAAATGTGAAATAATAATTGTAAAAGTTAAAAGTAAATTACTGGATATTTTTAAAAAAACCACATAAGAACAATACATTGAGGAGTTCATAATACATGTAGAAATAATATGTATGACATTAATAGCATAACTGGAGAGAAAAACGAGTGTAATTATACCCTTACAAAGTTTTATATTGCTCATGGAGTAGCAAAATAATAATTCAATTATCTTGAAAAGTGAGGTAAAAATTGAGGATGTTTATGGTAATCCCTAGAGCAGTGGTTCTCTACCAGTGGTAATTTTTCTTCCAAAGGGACATGAGCTACTTTTGGCGATTTCATTTTTGACTGGGTGAGATGGGGATGTTTCTACTGCCATCTAGTGGGAAGAAGCCAGGGTTGCAGCTAAAATTGCTACAATGCATAGGACTCTCACAATAAGGAAATGTCTGGTCTCAAACATCAAAGTGCCTTGAGGTTGAGAAAGCCAAAATACACAGTGGTCACTGAAGTAACCACTGAAAAAGGTATGGGTGCAATGAGGGGGTTGGCTTCATCTGGAATAATTAAAAAAACACATGATTAATCCAAAAGAAGTCAGAGGAGACAAAAGATGGGACAAATAAAATGATAATAAGGCACTAGACATAAAAGTAAATATGTCAATGATTACATTAGTTTTTTTTTTTTAAACGGACAAATACTCCATCTATTGGCATAAAGTGGTTCATAATAAGACAGATTGGCAGACAATCTGGCAGACAATTTTTGCAGACAGACTAGAAAAAATAAAACTATCTTTTGTTTACAAGATACACTTTAAATATAAATGCACCGATAGGCTAAAAGCAAAAGAATTGTAAAAATACACACTCTAACCATAAAAGCTTGTGTGACTATGTAAATTTCTGACAAAGTAGACTTTAAGACAAAGAGTATTAATAAAGTAACATTGCATAATAACAAAATGGTTAATCAATAAGATATCAATCTAAGCACATACATAAATGATATCATTTCAACATGCATGAAACAAAAACTAAAGCTAGATTTGATAGAACTGAGAGGACAAACCCACATAGTCAGATGTATTAACTTATCTCTCTCAGAAACTGAAAGAGCAGTAATCGATAGGGAAAAAGTGTTTAATAGTCTGAATTTAGGTAGCTGCTGCTGCTGCTGCTGCTAAGTCACTTCAGTTGTGTCCAACTCTGTGCGACCCCATAGACAGGCAGCCCACCAGGCTCCCCCGTCCCTGGGATTCTCCAGGCAAGAACATTGGAGTGGGTTGCCATTTCCTTCTCCAATGCATGAAAGTGAAAAGTGAAAGTGAAGTCGCTCAGTTGTGTCTGACCCTCAGCGACCCCATGGACTGCAGCCTTCCAGGTTCCTCGGTCCATGGGATTTTCCAGGCAAAAGTACTGGAGTAGGGTGCCATTGCCTTCTCCGGAATTTAGATAAAGAAGATTTCAAACCACACTGTTAACCAATTTGACCAAATAGATGTGCATTTAATATGACAAACAACAGCTTCAGAAAACAGTCTTTTCAAATGTTGAAGGAACATTCTTTAATATAGACCATATGTTGCTCTATAAAGCCGGTCTCAAAACTTTAAAAACAATGAATGTGAAAATGAAAGTCACTCAGTTGTATCCAACTCTTTGTGACCCCGTGGACTAGTCCATGAAATTTTCCAGGCCCGAATACTGGAGTTGGTAGCCTTTCCCTTCTCCAGGGGATATTCGCAACCCAGCAATCGAACCCGGGTCTCCCTTACTGCAGGCGGATTTGTTACCAACTGAGCCATAAGTTCAGGCGCTCAGTCATGTCAGATCTTTGTGATTCCATGAATCGCAGCACGCCAGGCCTCCCTGTCCATCACCAACTCCCGGAGTGCACCCAAACCCATGTCCATTGTGTCAGTGATGCCATCCAACCATCTCATCCTCTGTCGTCCCCCTCTCCTCCTGCCCCCAATCCCTCCTGGCATCAGGGTATTTTCAAATGAGTCAACTCTTCGCATGAGGTGGCCAAAGTATTGGAGTTTCAGCTTCAACATCAGACCCTCCAATGAACACCTAGGACTGATCTCCTTTAGAATGGACTGGTTGGATCTCCTTGCTGTCTAAAGGACTCTCAAGAGTCTTCTCCAACAATCAGTCAGTTCAGTCGCTCAGTCATGTCCAGCTCTTTGCGACCCCATGAGTCGCAGCACTCCAGGCCTCCCTGTCCATCACCAACTCCTGGAGTCCACCCAAACCCATGTCCATTGTGTCGGTGATGCCATCCAACCATCTCATCCTCTGTCGTCCCCTTCTCCTCCTGCCCCCAATCCCTCCTGGCATCAGGGTCTTTTCCAATGAGTCAATTCTTCGCATGAGGTGGCCAAAGTATTGGAGTTTCAGCCTCAGCATCAGTCCTTCCAATGAATACTCAGGACTGATCTTTAGGATGGACTGGTTGGATCTCTTTGCAGTCCAAGGGACTCACAAGAGTCTTCTCCAACACCACAGTTCAAAAGCATCAATTCTTCAGTGCTCAGCTTTCTTTATAATCCAACTCTCACATCCATACATGACTACTGGAAAAACCATAGCTTTGACTAGATGGACCTTTGTTGGCAAAGTAATGTCTCTGCTTTTGAATATGCTGTCTAGGTTGGTCATAACTTTCCTTCCAAGGAGTAAGCGTCTTTTCATTTCATGGCTGCAATCACCATCTGCAGTGATTTTGGAGCCCAGAAAAATAAAGTCAGCCACTGTTTCCACTGTTTCCCCAACTATTTGCCATGAAGTGATGGGACTGGATGCCATGGTCTTAGTTTTCTGAATGTTGAGCTTTAAGCCAACTTTTTCACTCTCCTCTTTCACTTTCATCAAGAGGCTCTTCAGTTCTTCTTCATTTTCTGCCATAAGGGTGGTGTCATCTGCATATCTGAGGTTATTGATATTTCTCCTGGCAATCTTGATTCCAGCTTGTGCTTCATCCAGCCCAGTGTTTCTCATGATGTACTCTGCATATAAGTTAAATTAGCAGGGTGACAATATACAGCCTTGACGTACTCCTTTACCTAATTGGAACCAATCTGTTGTTCCATGTCCAGTCCTAACTGTTGCATCCTGACCTGCCATAAGGGAAGTCCTAAAACAATGAAAGAAATTTCTTAAAGTTCCCTGCCCAGAAGTCAATGATAAACATAACTAGAAAATCTTCAAACATTGTTTGAAAATCAAATAATATATTTCTAAATTACCCATGAGTTAAAGAAGAAATAATATTTAAAATCTAAAAGCAATTTAAAGGAAAAACAATGACAATTCAACATGTCAAAATTTATGAGATGAAACTAAAGCAGTTTGGATGAAATTTTATTGCTTTAAACACATATGTTAGAAATGTGTTTAAAATAAACTATTTAAGCTTCCTACTCATAAAACAATAAAATTGGGGCAGGCGGGCAGTGTGGAAAGAAAGAGCAGAAATCAATTAAACAGAAAGGAGACAATCAAAAAAGCAGAAAAAAAGAAAATGAGTTCTGTGAAGAGATCATTAAAACTGAACATCCTTGTAAGACTCATTAAGAGAAAAAAGAAAATACAAACTATGTCAGGAGTAAAAAAAACAACACCACTACATATATTGAAAGATAACAAGAGAATGTTATAAACAACCTTATGCCAATAAATTTGTCCAGCTATATGAAATGAAAAAAGTGCTTGAAAACACCTTACCAAAAGTGACATCAGAAAATAAAGAAAAACTAAGTATTTCTGTATTAGTTACCATTCCACAAATAAATTCCTGACTTGATGGCTTTAGTAGTATTTCTATAAACACTCCCATATACATGAATAATACTAGTCTTGTTGTGCCTGTGTGCTAAGTCGCTTCAGTCGTGTCCAACTTTTTTGTGACTCCATGGACCACAGCCCACCAGGCTGCTCTGTCCATAGGGTCTGACACAAAGTTATTCAGAGACAAGAAATAAACAATTTCCAACTCATTTTATGAGGCCCGCATTATCCAGATACCAATATCCAACAAAATTTTTTATAAGAAAAGAAATGAGAAGATATAAAATCTCTAAAAGAATACATCAGCAAATAGAATAGAGCAATACATGAAAATGGATTATATATACTGACCAAGGGAGTTTTAGCTCAGAAACACAAGGTTAGTTTAACCTTTAAAAATCCATTAAATAGAGATATATTCCATATTTATAAATTGGGAGACAAATTATTAAGATAGGAGAGTGAAAAATTGGCTTAAAGCTCAACATTCAGAAAACTAAGATCATGGCATCTGGTCCCATCACTTCATGGAAAATAGATGGGGAAACAGTGGAAACAGTATCAGACTTTATTTTTTGGGGGCTCCAAAATCACTGCAGATGGTGACTGCAGCCATGAAATTAAAAGACGCTTACTCCTGCGAAGGAAAGTTATGACCAACCTAGATAGCATATTCAAAAGCAGTGACATTACTTTGCCAACAAAGGTCCATCTAGTCAAGGCTATGGTTTTTCCAGTGGTCATACATGGATATGAGAGTTGGACTGTGAAGAAAGCTGAGCACCTAAGAATTAATGCTTTTGAACTGTGGTGTTGGAGAAGACTCTTGAGAGTCCCTTGGACTGCAAGGAGATCCAACCAGTCCATTCTAAAGGAGACCAGTCCTGGGTGTTCATTGGAAGGACTGATGCTAAAGCTGAAACTTTGGCCACCTCATGCTAAGAGTTGACTCATTGGAAAAGACGGTGATGCTGGGAGGGATCGGGGGCAGGAGGAGAAGGGGACGACAGAGGATGAGATGTCTGGATGGCATCACTGACTCAAGGGACATGAGTTTGAGTGAACCCCAGGAGTTGGTGATGGACAGGGAGGCCTGGCGTTCTGTGATTCATGGGGTCGCAAAGAGTCAGACACGACTGAGTGACTGAACTGAACCCCCAAAATTAATATACAAAGTCAATGCAATCACTACCAAAATCCCAATAGGCTTTTTTTTTTTTTTGCAGATATTAACAAAGAGATACTAAATTTGTTTAAAATATAAAGATCTAGCCTAGCTATGGGTTTCCCTGGTGGCTCAGACAGTAAAGAATCCATCTGTAATTTAGGAAAGCTGGGTTCGATCCCTGGGTTGGGAAGATCTCCTGGAGGAGGGCATGACAACCCACTCCAGTATTCTACCCTGAAAAATCCCCATGGACAGAGGAGCCTGGCAGGCTACAATCCATGGGGTCACAAAGAGCTGGACATGACTGAGCAACTAAACACAGCCTAGCTATGAAAATCTTGAGAAAAATAAAAAGTTACACTACTAAATTTCAAGACATTCTATAATACTTTAGCTATTAAGACAGTGTGATACTGGGAACAAGAATAGACAAATAGATCAGTGAAACAGTCTAGAGTAGAAGGTAGATCTGCACACATATGGTAGCTTTATTTTGCCAAAATTATAGAGAAAGGAAGGCCTATTCAATAAATGATGTTGGAACAACTGAGGAAAAAAAGAACTATACTATTCTACATATAAAAGTTAATTTAAAGTAGATTGTGAATTTAAAGTTGAAAACAATAAAATTCTAAAATAAAATTTTTGTGCATGTCTTCATTTTACTGAAGCAGACAAAAGTTCTTAAACAAGACACAAAGAACACAAATTATTTTTTAAAAAGATATAATTGACTTAATCAAAACTAAAATCTTCAGCTCATTAAAAGATACCTTCAACAAAGTCGAAAGAAAAGCCACAGATCAGGGGAAAATATTATATATAGATATATAAATCTATATAGACATGATATATATAGATACATAGATATGACAAGAGACTCATGTATAATGTGAAAACTCCTATAAATCAGTAAGAAAATGTTCAATGTTTAAAAAATGACACAAACTACTATGTATAAAATAGATAAGCAACAAGGATATATTGTGCATCACAGGCAAATATAGCCATTATTTTGTAATAACTTTAAATGAACTATAATCTATAAAATACTGAATTATGTTGTACATCTAAACTAATATATTATAAATCAACCATACTTCAATAAAAATATTCTAGAAAAAAATGAGCTCGCCTCCCCTTACATTTACTATTTCAAATGGCTTGAAAAGGCACTGTCCCAAGAAGATATTCAAAAGGCCAATAAACATGTGAAAAGATTCTCACAGTATTCTCAACAGGGAAATTCAGATTAAACTAAGGGATACTATTGCATCCATTATTAATGCTAAAATTTAACACATTGACAAAACCAAACAGTGGAGGGTGTGTGGAGAAATCGTGAACATTGTATATTACTGGTGGAATATACAGTGGCTCAACCATTCTTAAAAACTGCCTATTAATTTCTCATAATGTTAAATTTATACCTACCCTATGGCCCTCAATTCCATGCCTACATATATTGTGAAAAGAAATGTCATATATCTACAAAAATATTTGTACAATAAGATTGATAGAAACTTTGTAATAACTTAAAATAAGAAGCTATCGTTCCATTAATAGAAAAATTGATTTAAAATTTATACTATATTTATATAATGGAATATCATATGGCAGTAAAAATAAGAATACATTACTGATGAATATAACACCAGATGAATCTCAAAAACATTACAGTCAGAAAAAGAAGTCAAATGCAAATATATATACTGTTTATATGTTAATATGTATTATTCTGTTTATATAAAATCCAAGAACAGATAAACTATGATTTTGCTTTGTATATCAGAATAGGGGTTACCTTGGGGGTGGGTGTGAGTATCAATTGGAAAGTTTTATGAGGGAACTTTCTGAAGTGTTAGATCTTTATCTAGGTGATTTTTATACATGTATAATCATAGATTAAAAACTTAGTGAGCTATATACTTAAGACTTGCACATTTTACCTTATTTAAACTATACTCAATTTTAAAAGAGATAATAGGAGGAAATCATGAACAACTTTATGCCAACATATTTGAAAATTTAGTTGAAATGGAAAATTTTTTCAAAAGTTACATTTTAAAAGTACAAATATTCATCTATCTAATAAAGCTATTTAATCTGTAATATAATGTCTATGGCAAACAAAACTCCAAACCTAGGAGGCCTTTGCCTATGGCTTTCTTCCAAGCATTCCCGACCCAGGAGTCAAACCTGGGTCTCCCGCATTGCAGGCAGACGCTTTACTGTCTGAGCCACCAGGGAAGCCAGAAATAACAATAATATTACACAAATTTCACCAGAAAATAGAAAATAATGAAGACTTTTAAAGTGGTTTTTATCAAATTAGCATATCTTGATGCCAAAACTTGACAAGGACATTACTAGAAAGCCAAACATTAGGGCAGTCTCTCTCATGTTTAAGATCTTAGGCACAGAAATTTAAAATATGAGCCAAAAAAACACACCAATAAATATATAGAAGATATTACATCATGTTTAAGTCAGATTTATTCTAGAAATACAACATCAGCTTAACATTTCAAAATCAATCATAGTGATTGCCACATTAACAGAAAAATTATCAACTCAACAGATAAGCAAACACTTTTGATAAAATTCAATACCCATTCATAGTTTTATTTTTGACTTCCCAACCTGGGGATTGGCAAAAAGCACTGGGAATCCCCAGGGAATCTGATTTTGAAGGACAATGGGATTTGATAACAGGATTTCCACATGAATGTGGAAAACAGAGTCTTGGAGTGCACCAACAAAACCTTGTATGCACCAGGATACAGGGAAAAGGAGCAGTGAACCCACAGAAGACTGAACCAGGCCCGCCTGTGAGTGTCTGAGGGTCTCATGCAAAGGTCTCAGCAGTGGCCTGATACAGGAACATGGGCACTGGCAGCAGCAGTCCTGGGAGACACATATTGGAATGAATCTTTTTAGAGGCTGACTTTAGCCATACCATAGAGGCTATGGGCCGTCTCAGGCCAAACAAACAACAGAGAGGGAGCACAGCCTCACCCAACAACAGAAAATTGGATTAAAGATTCACTGAGCATGGCCCTTCCCACCAGAGCAAGACCTAGTTTTTCCCCACAGCCAGTCGCTGCTATCAGGAAACTTGCACAAGCCTCTTATCCTCATCCATCAGAGGGCAGACAGAAGAAGCAAGAACCATAATCCCACAGCCTCCAGAACAAAAGCCACAATCACAAAAATACTAACCAAAATGATGGCATGGATCACAGCCTTGTGTAACTCAATAAAGCTATGAGCCATGCCATACAGGGTCACCTGAGACGTGTGGGTCATGGTGGAAAATTCTGACAAAACATGGTCCACTGCAGAAGGGAATGGCAAACCACTTCAGTATTGTTGCCTCAAGAAAACCATGAACAGTATGAAAAGGCAAAAAGATATGTTACCAGAAGATGAGCCCCTCAGGTCAGTAGGTGTCCAATATGCTACTGGGGAAGAGCAGAGAAATAGCTCCAGAAAGACTAAAGAGGCAGGCCAAAGCAGAAATGACACACAGCTGTGGATGTGTCTGGTGGTGAATAAGGTCCAGTGCTATAAAGAACAATATTGCATAGAAACTAGGAATGTCAGGTCCATGAATCAAGGTACATTGGATGTGATTAAGCAGGAGATGGCAAGAGTGAACACTGACATTTTAGGAATCAGTGAATTAACATGGATGGGAATGGGCAAATTTAATTCAGATGACTATTATATCTACTACTGTGGACAAGAATTCTTTAGAAGAAATGGGATGGAGCCCACATAATCAACAAAAGAGTCCTAAATGCAGCATTTGGACACTATCTCAAAAACAACAGAATGATCTTGGTTCATTTCCAAGGCAAACCATTTAATATCACAGTTAACCCAAGTGTATGCCCCAACCACAAACGCCAAAGAAACTTAAGTTGAATGGTTATACAAAGACCTACAAGATCTTTGGGAACTAACACCGATAAAAAGATGTTCTTTTCATCATAGGAACTGCAATGCAAAAGTAGACAATAAAGAGATATCTGGAGCAATAGACAAACTTGGCCTTGAACTACATAATAAAGTAGGTTTTTTACTCCAAGAGTACAAAGAGTACAGAAGTACAAAAAAAGCTTAAAAGGCTTTTGCCAAGAAAACACACTGGTCATAGCAAACCCCTCTTTCAATAACATAAGAGACATCTCTACACATGGGCATCACCAGATGGTCAATAACAAAATTAGATTGATTATATTCTTTGTAGCTGAAGATGGAGAAACTCTATACAGTGAGCATAAAGAAGACCTGGGACTGACTGTGCCTCAGATCATCAGCTTCTTATTGCAAAGTTCAGGCTTAAGTCAAAGTAGGGAAAACCACTAGACCATTCAAGTATGACCTAAATCAAATCCATTATGATTATACAGTGGAAGTGACAAATAAATTCAAGGTATTAGATCTGGTAGATAGAGTGCCTGAAGAATTATGGACAGAGGTTCATAACACTGTATAGGAGACGGTGACCAAAATCATCCCCAAGAAAAAGAAATGCAAGAAGGCAAAATGGTTGTCTGAGGAGGGCTTACAAATAGCTAAGAAAAGAAGAGAAGCAAAAGGCAAAGATGAAAGGGAAAGATATACCCAACTGAATACCCAACTGAATGCAGAGTTTCAGAGACTAGAAAGGAGAGACAAGAAGCCTTCTTAAGTGAACAATGCATAGAAATAGAGGAAAACAACAGAATGGGAAAGACTAGAGATCTCTCCAAGAAAATTGGAGATACCAAGGGAACATTTCATGCAAAGATGGGCACAGTAAAGGACAGAAAAGGCAAGGATCTAACCAAAGCAGAAGAGATTAAGAAGAGTTGGCAAAAGTATATAGGAGAACTATACAAAAAAGGTCTTAATGACCTGGATAACCACGATGCTGTGATCACTCACCTAGAGCCAGACATCCTGGAGTGTAAAGTCAAGTGGGACTGAGGAAGCATTACTATGAACAAAGTGAGTGGAGGTGATAGAATTCTGTGTGCATGCACGCTAACTTGCTTCAGGGTGTCTCTTTGCAACACTATGGACCATGGCCTGTGAGGCTGCTCTGCCCATGGCATTACCCAGGCAAGAATATTGGAGTGGGTTGCCATTCCCTCCTCCAGGGTTTCTTTCTGACCTTGGGATTGAATCCATGTCTCTTCAGTCAGCTCAGTTCAGTAGCTCAGTCATGTCTGACTCTTTGCGACCCCATGAATCACAGCATGCCAGGCCTCCCTGTCCATCACCAACTCCCGGAGTTCACTCAGACTCACGTCCATCGAGTCAGTGATGCCATCCAGCCATCTCATCCTCTGTCGTCCCCTTCTCTTCCTGCCCCCAATCCCTCCCAGCATCACCGTCTTTTCCAATGAGTCAACTCTTTGCATGAGGTGGCCAAAGTACTGGAGTTTCAGCTTTAGCATCATTCCTTCCAAAGAAATCTCAGGGCTGATCTCCTTCAGAATGGACTGGTTGGATCTCCTTGCAGTCCAAGGGACTCTCAAGAGTCTTCTCCAACACCACAGTTCAAAAGCATCAATTCTTTGGTGCTCAGCCTTCTTCACAGTCCAACTCTCACATCCATACTTGACCACAGGAAAAACCATAGCCTTGACTAAACGGACCTTTGTTGGTAAAGTAATGTCTCTGCTTTTGAATATGCTATCTAGGTTGGTTAAAACTTTCCTTCGCAGGAGTAAGCGTCTTTTAATTTCATGGCTGCAGTCACCATCTGCAGTGATTTTGGAGCCCAGAAAAATAAAGTCTGACACTGTTTCCCCATCTATTTCCCATGAAGTGATGGGACCAGATGCCATGATCTTCGTTTTCTGAATGTTGAGCTTTAAGCCAACTTTTTCACTCTCCACTTTCACTTTCATCAAGAGGCTTTTGAGTTCCTCTTCACTTTCTGCCATAAGGGTGGTGTCATCTACATATCTGAGGTTATTGATATTTCTCCCAGCAATCTTGATTCCAGCTTGTGCTTCTTCCAGCCCAGCATTTCTCATGATGTACTCTGCATATAAGTTAAATAAGCAGGGTGACAATACACGGCCTTGACGAACTCCTTTTCCTAATTGGAACCAGTCTGTTGTTCCATGTCCAGTTCTAACTGTTGCTTCCTGACCTGCATACAGATTTCTCAAGAGGCAGGTCAGGTGGTCTGGTATTCCCATCTCTTTCAGAATTTTCCACAGTTGATTGTGATCCACACAGTCAAAGGCTTTGGCATAGTCAATAAAGCAGAAATAGATGTTTTTCAGGAACTCTCTTGCTTTTTCCATGATCCAACAGATGTTGGCTATTTGATCTCTGGTTTCTCTGCCTTTTCTAAAACCAGCTTGAACGTCAGGAAGGTCATGGTTCATGTACTGCTGAAGCCTGGCTTGGAGAATTTTGAGCATTACTTTACTAGTCTGTGAGATGAGTGCAATTGTGCGGTACTTTGAGTATTCTTTGGCATTGCCTTTCTGTGGGATTGGAATGAAAACTGACCATTTCCAGTCCTGTGGCCACTGCTGAGTTTTCCAAATTTGCTGGCATATTGAGTGCAGCACTTTCACAGCATCATCTTTCAGGATTTGAAATAGCTCAACTGGAATTCCATCACCTCCACTAGCTTTGTTCGTAGTGATGCTGTCTACGGCCCTCTTGACTTGACATTTCAGGATGTCTGGCTCTAGGTCAGTGATCACATCATTGTGATTATCTGGGTCGTGAAGATGTTTTTTGTACAGTTCTTCTGTATATTCTTGCCACCTCTTTTTAATATCTTCTGCTTCTGTTAGGTCCATACCATTTCTGTCCTTTATCGAGCCCATCTTTGCATGAAATGTTCCCTTGGTATCTCTAATTTTCTTGAAGAGATCTCCAGTCTTTCCCATTCTGTTGTTTTCCTCTATTTCTTTGCATTGATCGCTGAGGAAGGCTTTCTTATGTCTTCTTGCTATTCTTTGGAACTCTGCATTCAGATGCTTGTGTCTTTCCTTTTCTCCTTTGTTCTTATGTCTCCTGAATTGGCAGATGGTTTTTTTCTTTCTTTCTTCTTCTTTTTTTTTTTTTTTTTTAACCACTGGTGCCACCTGGGAAGCCTAATGGAATACTTGCTGAGCTATTTAAAATTCTAAATGATGAATATTCCAGCAACTATGCCACACTCAATATGCCAGCAAATTTGGAAAACTCAGCAGTAGCCATGGGACAGGAAAATGTCAGTTTTCCTTCCAATCCCAAAGAAAGGTAATGACAAAGAATGTTCAAACTGCAGTACAACTGCACTCATTTAACATGCTAGCAAAATAATGCTCAAAATCCTTCAAGCTGGGCTTCAACAATAGGTGAACTGAAAACTTCCAGATGTACAAGCTGGATGTAGAAAACGCAAAGGAACCAGAGATTAAATTGCCAACATCCAGTGGAGCAGAGAAAAAGCAAGGGAATTCCCGAAAAACATCTACTTCTGCTTCATTGATTTTTTCTTATTTTATATTCTTGCTTCCTTTATCATAGATTAATTGACCATTAAGTGTGGACTTATTTGTGGGCTCCCTAGCTTGTTCCATTGATCTATGTGTATCTGTTTTCGTGCCATTACCATACTGTCTTGATTACTATAGCTTTGTAGGATAGTTTGAATTTAAAGATCATCATACCTGCAGCTTTGTTCTTTCTCGAGTGCTTTGGCTATTTGGGGCCTTTTGTATTTCCATACAAATTTTAGAATTATTTTTTTCTAATTCTGTGAAAAAAGTCTCATTCTTAATTTTTTAACACTTTGGCAAACTACAAATAGTAGGAAGCTTCCTTGATTTGGTATTATGTCTAATATCTTAATGATAAAATTCTTAAAAATTCCTCTTGCTGTGTAGAAATATACAAATATGTCAGCTATCACTGCTCCTATTTGACTTTGTAAAGGAGTCCTGACTAATGAAATAAGGCATATAAAAGAAGCAAACAACATGGAATTTAGAAATGAGGAACTAAAACTACATAAAAATCCAAAAGAATCTATAAATTAATAGAATTATTAAGTGAACTAAGAAAAATTGCTGAATACAAGGTCAATATACAAATTTCTGTTGCATTTCTCATGCAAGCAAGACCCAGGAATGATAAAAAGGAAATATAATGTAACTATATTATTATTTATAACAACATAAAAAACAATCATATATATAGGATAACTAGCAACAGATGAAGTCTTACAGAGAACTATAGATATTGCAAAGAGAAATTTTAAAAGATATAAATAAATAAAAGGAAAAATCCATGTTTGTGCCTTAGAAGCTTCAATGTAGTAAAGACATCTCCTTCTCTCAAACTTATCTACAGAGTCAATGGAATCCCTATCAAAATACCAGCAAGTTTCTTTTTTTTAAAGAAACTGACAAACTTATTCTAATACACGTGAAAATGCAAAATGCCAAGATAAACTCAAATAAAAAGAACAAAGTTGGAGAATATATTACTAGGTAACAATATTTATTTGAAGTACTGGTAGTTGAAGTGTGGAACTGGCACAAGAATATACACACAAAGCACAGAAAGTAGAGAGAATTCCTAAGTAGATCCACATCCTTTAGTAAACTATGCTAGATTAAATGGATATCCACACTAATAAAATCTCATGGTTGCCATTCTTTTCCCCATTTTATAGAGGAAGATGATACCACTGAAGAGGAGAATGCTGCTAACAAAGCCGAACAGCTGATAAACCAGAGCTACCCAAAAGGCCGTCAGTCCCGGTTACAGGCCAAGAGTTTTATATACCTTGTCCCATTTGACTCCTCCAAATAGCCTTGTTTTGTCAAAAGTTTGTACATAAGAAAATAAACTAGAAGTAACTTTCTTCTGACAACCTGTGATAGGCAGAGGGAGTGAACCAGTCTCTGAAAAGATGCCCATGTCCTAATCCCCCAGAACACGTGAATATGTTACTTTACATGGCTAAAGAGACTTTGCAGACATGTACAGATCTTGAGATGGGGAGACCATGCTGGATTATCTGTATGGGCCAAATGTGGTCACAAGGGAGGCAGAAGGGTCAGAATCAGAAAAGAGATGTAACCTTAAAAGAGTAAGTCAGAGTGAGTTGAATATAGTACATTGTTAGCTTTGAAGATGGTGGAAGGGGCCTCAAGCCCAGGAATGTATGTGACCTCTAGATTCTGGAAAAGGCAAAGAAATGGATTTTTCCTAAGAGTTCCTGGAGGTAACAAAGCCCTCTTTCAGCCTACTGAAGACCAGAAGACTTCTGACTTCCAGAATTGTAAGGTAATAAAACTTTGTGTGACTATGTTTGTGAATTTGCTTCAGCAGCAGGAAACTAATGCACATAACCAGTTAAGATTTGCTTCCAGGTTTCTCTGCACAGCCTGTGCCTTTAATCACAAGGGAACATACCTTAGTGGGATTACTGCAACAGGAAAGCAAAGCATTTATCAGAATTGTTTGCCCTACAGAGATCTTTGGTGCTATCTAATTGATCATTGATCATGGTGTCTTTGAAATAAGCAGCAAATTACTAAAGCCTTTTTGATTTGTGTAAGAATTACAGGCATACTTAGCAACTGTCAGAATCTTCATCAAGTGAGAGCTCCGTGAATCACTCACCTTCCTTTAAAATATATGTAAGTATACAGACATGTGAAAAGTATACATATATACATGCCTGTGTGTGCACATGTGTATGTACATCCACACCATACATGTTTGTCAAGATCTGTATAGCTATGCATACAGATACATGTATGTACATATAAATGGATGGATATGTTTGCATGTATGTGAATGAAATGCCCTTGAACAGATACAGAAGAAACTTTATAAATAAAGTATTTCCAAGGAGGAGAAATGAGTTCCTAGGGGGTATGGGTTGGAAGCTTTTAATTTTACAATTAGATATCCTTGTGTCCCTTTTAAATATTAACTCATTTAACTGTTTTGCCTATTAAAAGCATACGCACAGAATTGTATTTTAAAGGAGCTATTCTATCATATCTCTATCAGCAAGAATTAAGAGAAACTCCATGTGGTTCCTCCCTCTCCCCCGCCCAGGACCCTCAGTCTCACCCAGCATTCACTTTTTCCACTCGCTGCCTTGAGACTGTGAGACCTCCTCTTACTGTGTCCTTTGTCCCTGATCACCTGTATGCCACCCAGACCCTCCTCCTAACTAGCCCCCAGCCCCTAACCTCTCATTTCCCGTGGCTCCCCACATAAGTCACGAACTTCCCCCTGCCCTTCTTTCCTGGCTTGATTTTTCCCTGTAGCATTTATCAGTATCTGGTACACTGATCTGTAAACACCAGCTACTTCCAAATCTCGATGATTACCTGACCCCTCCACCAGAGAGCATGCTCCACTAGAACAGGGATTCTTGCCTGCCTTGTTCACAGCTGCAGCCCAGCACACATTAAAGTACCTGACATGGTAAGCTTTCGGTAAATAAATACTAGGGAAGGAAATGAGAGAGGGAGTGAGTGAAGGAGTGACGGAAGGTTGAGTGCTTTGCTGGGAATCCCAGTTCTGCTGGCACTGAGGTGAGGAAGAGATGAGCAGAGAGAGATCTATTCTTTATGGCCATCCATCTATCTGTCTGGCATGGATGGGTAGAAAGAAGCAACTGCTATCGAGACATGTGTCCTCTGCTTTAGGTCAGGTCCCCTCCACCCACTGCTGCCCTGTGGCACCTGCTGCAGCTGGAGCACAATAAGAAAGATGCGGGAGGTGACCAACCAGCCAAGAGGTTGGGGTGCAGGGTAAGGGGCTCATGGCCTGGTCACCACCTAACTCAGAAAGGGACCACATGACAGTCACATTCAACAGGCCAGATAGCACCATGAACAGCTGGATAAGAACTTTCACACTTCTCTAAAAGGAGAACAATCCTGTGGAAAGAGTCTAAAAGGAGAACAATCCTGTGGAAAGAATAACTGAGAACGATGCTTGGAACTTGCTGCATGATTTGTGTTAACCAGGAAAAATGTTTCAGGTGATGAGGTCTGAACTGTTCACATATACAGATATACCCCTGGAAGTAGGCTTGTTTCTAAGAATATCACCTGTGAAAAATTACTGCATCACTTAGTAAATACTGACTGAGCCTCTTCTACATTGGGCACAGGTTTAGTGCCTGAGGACACACACTCAGCAGGACAGAGAAGTCTGAATGGAGCTTTTGTTCCAACAGGATAGGCCAGCAATGAAGAAGTCACCCAAATGACAGACACTGTTTTTGAAGGCTGCGCTTGGTGCCACAAAGGAGATGCATTGAAAGAAGGTGGGGAGCCCTCTTTGAAGACAGGTGTGCAGGAAGGTGTGGCGGAGAGAAATAGGGTGCCTCCTGCCCCTGGCTCAGAGAAGGCAATGGCACCCCACTCCAGTACTCTTGCCTGGAAAATCCCATGGATGGAGGAGCCTGGTGGGCTGCAGTCCATGGGGTTGCTAAGAGTCGGACACGACTAAGCGACTTCACTTTCACTTTTCACTTGCATGCATTGGAGAAGGATATGGCAACCCACTCCAGTGTTCTTGCCTGGAGAATCCCAGGGACGGGAGAGTCTGGTGGGCTGCCGTCTATGGGGTCGCACAGAGTTGGACACGACTGAAGCGACTTAGCAGTAGCAGCCGCCCCTGGCTTCCCCTTGCATGGCGCTCAGGATACTTGCTCCCCACCAGTGGCCCTCAGAATACCCCTGTGGCATCGTGGTATGTGTGAGAGCTGAGAACTGAAGGATGACAAGGAACGGCCTGTGAAGATGTGGGAGAGGCTCTCTCAGCTGAGGCAACAGTTAGTGAAAAGGCCCTGAGGCTGGGGAAAATGGGCAACGCTCAAGGATCAGAATCGGGGCCAGCATGGTGGCAGCACAGGAGCAAACTATGCAGACAATCATGGGGAAGTGGAAGGTGGGAGGAGAGTTGCCATCCGCTGCACTAATGCAGGTGACAGATGCAGAATCCATCCACTTGATGGGCCCTGTGGAAGCCGTGCTAGGAGATCAGAGAGGCAGGTGGAAGAGTTTCAACTTTATCTCCTGGCCTGAAGACATTCACAAACAGTGAATATACCATGACTTATGACTAATGCCATAAAATTAAGCCTGTTCTCCAATAGTACTTGTCCCTAATATGACTCTGAGCTTCCCAGGTGTTCAAGTGGTAAAGAATACACCTGTCAATGCAGGAGACACAGGCAGGAGATGCAGATTCAATCCCTGGGTCAAGAAGATTTCCTGGAAGAGGAAATGGTTACCCACTCCAGTATTCTTGCCTGGGAAATCCCATGGATAGAGGAGCCTGGCAGGCTACAGTCCACAGGGTCACAAAGAGTCGGACAGGACTGACCATGTGCACACACATACAATATGACTACACTCAGGGCTTTCCTTGTGGCTCAGCTGGTAAAGAATCTGCCTGATACGCAGGAGACCTAGGTTTGATCCCTAGGTTGGGAAGATCCCCTGGAGAAAGGAAAGGCTACCCATACCAGTATGCTGGCCTGGAGAATTCCATGGACAGTCGATGGGGTTGCAAAGACTCAGACACAACTGAGCGACTTTCACACTCACACACTAAGGACACAGAAATGAATACACCAGAAATGTTTGGTCCTTACATGAAAACATCTACAAGCAGAAGTGGAGAACATCTACTTCTGCTTTATTGATTATGCCAAAGCCTTTGACAGTGTAGATCATGACAAACTGTGGAAAATTCTTCAAGAGATGGGAATACCAGACCACCTGACCTGCCTCCCAAGAAATGTGTATGCAGGTCAAGAAGCAACAGTTAGAACTGGACATGGAACTACAGACTGGTTCCAAATTGGGAAAAGACTATGTCAAGGCTGTATATTGTTACCCTGCTTATTTAACTCATATGCAGAGTACATGATGCAAAGTGATGGGCTGGATGAAGCACAAGCTGCAATCAAGATTGCTGGAAGACATACCAATAACCTCAGATATGCAGATGATACCACTCTAATGACAAAAATTGAAGATGAACTAAAGAGCCTCTTGTGGAGGGTGAAAGAGGAGAGTGAAAAAGCTGGCTTATAACTCAACAATCAAAAAACTAAGATCAGGGCATCTGGTCCCATCACTTTAAAGCCAATAGATGGGGAAAAAGTGGACACAGTGGCAGGTTTTATTTTCTTGGGCTCCAGAATCATGGCAGATGGTGACTTCAGCCTTGAAATTAAAAGATGCTTGCTCCTTGGAAGAACAGCTATGACAAACCTAGACAGCGTATAAAAAAGCAGAGACAACACTTTACTGACAAAGGTTCATGTGATCAAAGCTATGGTTTTTCCAGTAGTCATGTATGGATGTGAGAGTTGGACATAAAGAAAGCTGAGCTCTGAAGAATTGTTGTTTTAATATGTGGTGCTGGAGATCAAACCAGTCAATCCTAAAGGAAATCAACCCTGAATATTCACTGAAAGGTCTGGCACTGACACTGAAGCTCCAATACTTTGGCCACCTGATGCGAAGAACTGTCTCACTGGAAAAGACTCTGACTCATCTAAAGATTGAGGGCAGTATGAGAAGGGGCAACAGAGGATGAGCTGGTTGGATGGGATCATTGACTCAATGGACAGGAGTTTGGAAGAGAGTGAAGGACAGGGAAGCCTGGAGTGCTGCAGTCCCTGGGGTTGCAAAGAGTCAGACATGACTTGGCGACTGAACAACGACAATACAACATAGTGTATATTACATTAGTATATATTATATGTTACAAAATTGCCACTGCTATTTACATAAGACTAGTTACCATTTGTCAACATACAAAGTTTTGACAATATTATTGACTATATTTCCTATGCTATACTTTGCACCTTCTCAGACTTATTTATTTTGTAACATAAAGTCTGTACTTTTTATTTACCCTCGCCAATTTCACTCATCCTCCCCCAACTTCCCCTCTAACAACCACCAGTTTTTGTTCTGTGACTATGGGTCTGTTCTGTTTGATCATTTGTCTTGTTTGAGCCTATATATAAGTTAAATCATATGATATTTGTCTTTTATGTCTGGCTTCTTTCACTTGGCAGAGTACCCTCTAGGTCCATAAATATTATCACAAATAAGATTTCATTCTTTTTTATAGCTGAATAATATTCCATTGTATGTATTCTTTATCCATTCATCTATAGATGGATACTAAAGTTACTTCCATGTCCTGACTATTGTAAATAATTCTGCAGTCAATGTAGGGGTGCATATATCTTTTTGATTTAGTATTTTGTTTTCTTTGGAAAAATACCCAGAAGTAGAATTGCTGGATTATTTAGTACTTCTATTTTTTTCAAGAACCTCCATATGTTTTCCATAGTGGTTATGCCAATTTACATATCTACCAACAAGTGAACCTTTTTCTCCACATCCTTGCCAACACCTGTTATTTTTTGTCTTTTTCACAATAGCCATTCTGACAGGTATGAGGTGGTATTTCATTGTGATTTTAATTTGCATTTCCCTGATGATTAGTAATTAGTGGCCCCAGGACCGGAAAAGGTCAGTTTTTATTCCAATCCCAAAAAAGGGCAATGACAATAATTGTTCAAACTATTGCACAATTGCACTCATCTCACATGCTAGCAAAGTAATACTCAAAATTCTCCAAGCCAGGCTTCAATAGTATGTGACCTGTGAACTTCCAGATGTTCAAGCTGCATTTAGAAAGGCAGGGGAACCAGAGATCAACTTGTCAACATCTGTTGGATTATAGAAAAAGCAAGAGAATTCCAGAAAATAATCTACTTCTGCTTTATTGATTATACCAAAGCCTTTGACTGTGTAGATCACAACAAACTGTGGAAAATTCTTCAAGAGATGGGAATATCAGACCACCTGACCTGCCTCCTGAGAAATCTGTATGCAGGTCAAGAAGCAACAGTTAGAACTTGACATGGAACAACAGACTGGTTCCAAATTGGGAAAGGAATATGTCAAGGCTGTATATTGTCACCCTATTTATTTAACTTATATGTAGAGTACATGATGCGAAATGCTGGGCATTGAAACACAAGCTGGAATCAAGATTTCTGGGAGAAATACAAAAAACCTCAGATATGCAGATGACACCACCCTTATGGCAGAAAGTGAAGAGGAACTAAAGAGACTCTTAATGAAGGTGAAATAGAAGAGTGAAAAAGTTGGCTTAAAACTCAACATTCCATGTTGATGTATGGCAAAACCAATACAATATTGTAAAGTAATTAGCCTCCAATTAAAATAAATAAATTTATATTAAAAAAAACCCCTCAATATTCAAAAAACTAAGATCATGGCATCCAGTCCCATCACTTCATGGCAAACAGATGGGGAAATAGTGGAAACAGTGACAGACTTTATTTTCTTGGGCTCCAAAATCATGACTGCAGTCATGAAATTAAAAGACGCTTGCTGCTTGGAAGAAAAGCTATGGCCCACCTACATAGCATATTAAAAAGCTGAGACATCATTCTGCCAACAAAGGTCCATCTAGTCAAAACTATGGTTTTTCTTGTAGTATGGATGTGAGAGTTGGACTATAAAGAAAGCTGAGTGCTGAAGAATTGATGCTTTCACACTGTGGTGTTGGAAAAGACTCTTGAGAGTTCCTTGGACTGCAAAGAGATCAAACCAGTCAATCTTCAAGGAAATCAGTCCTGAATATTCATTGGAAGGACTGATGCTGAAGCTGAAACTCCAATACTTTGGCCACCTGATGTGAAGAACTGACTCATTTGAAAAGACCCTGATGCTGGGAAAGACTGAGGGCAGGAGGAGAAGGGGATGGCAGAGGATGCGATGGTTGGATGGCATCACTGACGTGATGGACATGAGTTTGAGTAAACTCCGGGAGTTGGTGAAGGACAGGGAAGCCTGGTGTGCTGCAGTCCATGGAGTCACAGAGTCAGACATGACTGATCCACTGAACAACAACAAACAAAAAAATGAAGGAATCAATTTTCCTGGGTATTCATTTTATAGTCTATCCCATTCTGGATACTCTATCTAGATAAAAATAGGCTCTTTCTTTCAAAGCCTGTGTCTTCCTTCATATGACTCTCTCTTTTACAACATGAATAGTTTGCATACAGCCAACCGTGCTGTCCAATGGCTGGGCTGTGTGCTCATCCTCACCACCTCCCAGTGAGAATGCCAGATCAGGAGTTAAATGAGATGGAATTGGGAGTCCTCTGCTACCAGCCGCGAGGTCTGGAGTAGGTTCTGCCCAACCTGGACTCCCCCTTCCTGCAGTGTCCAATGAAGCTGTCTAGAATCCACTGTCTCTAAAGCCTGTGCCATCTTTCTAAGCCTGGGAACAGCTTTCTCATCCTCTCTGCACTTGGTCTATGAAAGGGGCAAATCCTCGGGGTTGGAGAGACTCCTGCCTACTTTCCCTCCTGTGTTTCTTGCTCCAGCACATTCACAACAGAAAATTCTGCAGCACCGAGAAACTGGCACTCATAGAACTTTCCAAACTTCTCCCAGATCAAGTGAAGTTAAATCTGGACATTTAAACTTTCTGGCCTATACCAAATCCCTCCAGCTACGCCAAACAACTTCTCCTTGAAATAAAAAAGGGATACAGTCACAAAAGATAAGTTAATCCTAAGCATCTCCTGAAAAACCTTCCCTCATCCTGACAGAGCCAATTAGCCCAGGTTGGCAAATGATCAGCAAAAAACTCCAAGTAAGAAGAGAAAACATTCAAGTGTTAGCTCAGAGATTTTAGCCTATTGTTCTGCAAGTTCCATATCTTAGCCCACAATTTTGTTTTTTCTTTAAGTTTGAACCAACTAATATATAAATGAGAAAAATTTTTACATAAAAATTCAGATATAATATTTCTCTCAAAAAAATCTGAAGATCTACCTGTGCTCAGACTCCATCACCTTGCTGACATATAATACCACGGCCTCTTTACCCTTTTCCCATTGTTTTGAAGGAGGAAACAGACAGAACAGGCTCCATCTTGAAAGCAGGACTCCATCTTGGGCTGGACTGTGGACTTTGAGCTATACGCCCAGTATCTATGGAAACGACATACCAACTGGAAAACCAGACCTCCCGGATGGAAAAACTCCAGGGCCCATATCTAGACTCTCCATTGCCTAAAAGAATACCCTAATTATCTGTATAACCAAATAGAATCATAAATTCTATTATGCTTATTGGGGTATGACCACAAGCCTATTGATAATTGTCTACTGTTAACTACCTAGGCTTAAGGCATATGAATCATGGGTTAACTTTGATTGTATCTTTCTCTTCCTTTGTTCAGAATAGTTTCAGGGAATTTGGGGAGGTGGGTTTGGGCATGTACACTTAGGGTATATAAGGTTTTCACAAAAACTGGTTGGGGTCCTTGGCTAAAGGAGACTCTGCCTTGGGCCCACCGAGTAATAAACTGCACTCCACTATCTGCATCGTCCTTCTGAGGGTTTGTTTCCCAGAACGTGTGGCTACAACAGTTTCCCCAACATGTCACCAAGGGAGAACATGCTTCATCATGCTTGTACAGCCTTTCTGTTGTTGTTTTAAAGCAGAAGAAAATTTGTATCAACACTGGTAAAGCCAGATATACATCAAATGGACTGATCAAGAAAAATGGAAAATGGTGTTTTTCTAAGAGGAAGAAGAGAGCATTGCTATTTGTGTGAGCGAATGTGAACTCACGTGAATCTTTTATCTGCCTTCCCCTGTGGACATTTAAGTTTGAGAGAATTTGGGAAGCCTCAGGTGTAGGCTTCCCTGGTGGCTCAGATGGTAAAGAATCCACCTGAAATGCAGGACACCCAGGTTCAATCCCTGCATTGGGAAGAGTCCCTGGAGAAGGGAATGGCTACTCACTCCTGTATTCTTGCCTAGAGAACTCTATAGACAGAGGAGCCTGGCGGGCTACAGTCCATGGGGTCACAAAGAATCAGACATGACTGAAGTGACTGAGCATATAGAGTATGAAAAGACAATACTGACACCCAGTGGTCCATTAACCAGCTCCCATTCAGTGTCCTAAATTCCCGAGGAGGGCTGGCTACTCAGACTCAGACAGACTGTCTTCAGCTTCTAGAAGCACAGGAAAGAAAAGACCACCAGTAGCTAATGACAATAAAGCAAACAAATAAAAATAGCATGAACTGTTTTGTTTTCTAAACCTTTCTGATGGGGATCTGGCTAAATCTTGGTTTGGCTCAACTATCTCCATGATACCAAAAGCATTTGTATTCAACAATGTATTTCCCTTACAAAATGGAGACAATTATACTTTTGAAAATGCAAGACTTATTCCCCAAGAGGTAAAAGCTCAAAAATCCTGAAATCTTCCATAATGATTTATTTTATTTATTAATTAGTCTTCTAGGCACTGAAAAGTAAATAATAAATACCTAAGATTATGCATGTGTGCCAGTCGCTCAGTTGTGTCAGATTCTATGCGACCCTATGGATTGTAGCCTGACAGGCTCCTCTGCCCATGGGATTTTCCATGCCAAGAATACTGGAGTAGGTAACCATTTCTTCCTCCAGGGGTTCTTCCTGACCCAGGGATCAAATCCATGTCTCCTGGATCTCCTGCATTGCAGGCAGATTCTTTACCACTGACCCATCAGGGAAGCCCCTAAGATTATCAGGACAGAGAATCTGTTAGACTTGTTTGTGAACCTCCCACCACAGCCCCAAATCCTTCAATCTGGAATAATAATGAGGTTACCACAGGAAAGAGAGTTGAGGCAGAACTGGCAGAAGAATACATTTTGAGAGTTTCTTTCATTTCCAATGGGGCTAATAGTCACCAGAGTTTTAAAATTAGCAAGATCTAAAATATAATCTTTGGTGACATTTAGTCTGACTGCTGAATGAAAGAAAAATAAGTTTAAAATGTATTTTAATAATTATTGTTTCACATCTAAAGCCTTTGAGAAAAAAAGAAAAAAGCAACCTGGTCTTCCAATCATAAGCTGACATCTCAATGTAATACTCTAAACTGGACTTCAGAATAATAGCACTAGTGAGAAAGGTAGGAAGACATGATGCAAATTAAAAAAAAATATCTAAAGTTCCCGCCATTTTATTAGAGGAAAAATCACCAGCTCGTATTATGGCATAACTGAAAAGCTCAAGACACATGTTCAGGTATAGATAGAGGGAACAGATTCAGAGAGTCTCTCCTCTCTCAGAAACAACAAAATCAAGAAAAACAAGTGCTGAAAAGAAATCAGCCACAACCAAACAAGGAAATCAAACGTCAAGATCTCTACAAGGCAGAAGGAAGGAAGAAGACTGGCTCCTGTCCTATCCCCAGAGGGTAGTGAAAGTCCTAAGAATGTCCCTCAATGTTCCCAAATTGGACAAGAAATGCAAGAAGAACAGTATCCTTTTTGTCTCTTTTGACCTCAAGGAAGTAATTAGAGCTTCCCTCATAGCTCAGTTGGTAAAGAATTTTCCTGCAATGCAGGAGACCCGGGTTCAATTCCTGGGTTGGGAGGATCCCCTGGAGAAAGAAATGGCAACCCACTCCAGTATTTTTGCCTAGAGAATCCCACGTACAGAGGAGCCTGGCAGGCTATAGTCCGTGGGTTCGCAAAGAGTAGGACATGACTTAGTGAGTAAACCACCACCACCAAGTACTTAGAAATACCACTGGTTAGGAGAAATGAAAAGGAAGTGAACAGTAGCATGGTCCACTGGTGCAGAACCATAGGCTACTGAACTCCACGCTCAAGTGAGGGAATCATCTAGAAGGCATCACTGTATGCTTCATTAACTGGAGCAATTCCAGGCATAGGACAGAAAATGATATTTGAGGAAAAGGAACAGAAACCAGTACCTTTAAGAAAGACTGCACCTGACCTCAGCTGAATCCTTCCCCCATCACACACAGAATAGAGAGGGAGAGAGAACACAGGCCTTGAGCCTTTCAGCTGTAGCTGGAAGATAAGTCAAGTCTCAGGTAATGGTGGAAAGAGGGTGGGGAGAATTCTCTCAGGCTGTAGGCAGTCTACAGAGCAGCTCTTTTAAGCAACAGTCATGCAACAGGGATTGAGGTTTTAATGTGAAAATATCTAAGAAAATACAGCATGAGAAAGAAGTTAAAAAGATTAATATCTCGATCTCACAGAAAACATGCCCCAAGGATCATTCCCAGGTGCTTTGTCCAGAGGAAAAGATTAATGAGAATAAGATTATTTGAAAGTAATAAACAGAAAATAAAACCTCTCAAAGTCCCACCAATACTCTACAGAATTAAATATAAAGGGATATGGCCAATGGAAGAAAAGAAATTAATAACCTAACTAAAATAATACTATTTTAGAACTAATGAGTAAATTAGAAACAGCAAGAAAGAGAATGGGTAAAAATTGAAAGAGAAATTCAGGACATAGAAGAAAGACAAGGTAATCATAGTAGATATGGAGGGGGGAAATGAAGTTTATGAAGAGCAGATATTATATAAGAGAAAGCTCTTTTTATATTCTTTTTAAACTTTTTTTTTTATTAGAGTATAGTTGATTTAAAATGTTGTATTAGTTTTCTGTTGAACAGCAAAGAGAATATATACATACATATATCCACTCATTTTTAGATTCTTTTCCAATATAGGTCATTAGAGTATTGAGTAGAATTCTCTGTGCTATACAGTAGGTTCTTATTAGTTATCAGTTTTATATATAGTAGTGTGTATATGTCAATCCCAATGTCTCAATTTATCATCCCCTGTCCCAGATTCTCCATCGATTCAGAGGTAAAGAATCCTCTTGCAATTCAGGAGACAAGGCAACAGCCCCAGGTTGATCCCTGGGTCAGGAAGATCCCCTGGAGCAGGAAATGGCAACCCACTCCAGTATTGTTGCCTGGGAAATCTCATGGACAGAGGAGCCTGGCGGGCTGTTGTCCATGGGGTTGCAAAAGAGTGAGATGCAATTTAGCAACTAAATAACAACAGCCTGTTTTTATATCCTAAAGACAGAAAATCTCCGGAGTAGCGCTATAGTTTAAACTGTGTTCCCCAAAGACATATATTAAAGTCCTAACTGTTTAGTACCTGTGAATGTGAATTTATTTGTAAATAGTCTCGGCGGATGTAGTCAAGTTAAAATGAGATCACACAGTAGGTGGAATCTAATCTGACTTTTATACAAGAAAACAGGGACACTAGGAAGAGAATCTGTGTGAAGATAGAGAGACACCTATGGAAGGACAGCCTAGGGAACATGGAAGCAGGGATTTGAGCACTGCACCTACAAGCCAGGGAACACCAGGGACTGCCAACCTTCACCGGAAGCTAGGAGAGGAGAAAGGAAAGGAGATGCCCTCAGGGAGAATCAACACCACTAAGATCCCTCTTTTCAGCTAGTAGCCTCCACAAGGCAATGGCACCCCACTCCAGTACTCTTGCCTGGAAAATCCCATGGACAGAGGAGCCTGGTAGGCTGCAGTCCATGGGGTCACTAAGAGTCAGGCACGACTGAGCGACTTCACTTTCACTTTTCACTTTCAGGCATTGGAGAAGGAAATGGTAACCCACTCAAGTATTCTTGTCTGGAGAATCCCAGGGACGGGGGAGCCTGGTGGGCTGCCATCTATGGGGTCACACAGAGTCGGACACGACTGAAGCCACTTAGCAGCAGCAGCAGCAGCAGCAGCCTCCAGAACTGTGGGAGAATAAATTTTCCTTGTTTCAAACCACTTAGTTTGTGGTACTTTATTACTGTTAGATGTACCAGAAAACTAACACAAGTAACAATGCCTACATACGGAACAAAAGAATAAATCATTTAACTATGTACTAATAAAAATTGTTTAATGAAATAAAATAAACTGGAAAAGTACAGATGGACAGGATATACCATATTCCAGAAAGCCTGAAAGAACTGATGGACACCAACGACTACCATGGTTAAACAATTAAACTTCAAGAAGAAAAAAAAAAAATTTTTTTTTCAAACTTGGAGGCAGAAAAAACTCAGAGGCTCTGATAATTTCTGACCCCTTTTCTTGAAGAATAAAATGAAAAATTGTTTCTGATGAAATGATGAAATCCAGCCAATGAAGGCAGAAATCAAAATAGACCTCAGCTATGCAGAAGCAGCTCAGATAAAACAACGTGGGGTGAGTACTGAACCAATTTAAATATAGTACTAATAAAAATAACACTGGGAATTAGGGTTGGGAAATATAAATCTTCATAGAAATTTTATAAATCTTAGTGAAATATTTTAAATATTATAAAATATATTAAAAAGTAACTAATTATGTTTTGAAAGAAGGACATGAGTCAATGAATACTGGACATAATTCAAATATGAGATTAAAAAATAATGAATCTAAACTGTTTAATGTTTCACCTCATTTTATTTATTTATTTTTTAACATTCAACAATTTTTAACAAATAGTGATTAAGTTTTAGACATTGTGCTTGACACCAGGAAGCCTTTATGAGTAAGACACAGTCCCTGACTTTCAAGGTTTATATTTTGACAAAAATAATAAATCTGATGTTTGAACTTTATTAGATTTTTATATTGGCATCATCATGGTTATCAGGGCTTGCCGGGTGACTCAGTAGTAAAGAATACACCTGCTAATGCAGGAGACTTGGGAGATGCAGGTTCAGTTCCTGGGTCAGAAAAATCCCTTGGAGTAGGAAATGGCAAGCCACTCCAGAATCCTTGCCTGGAAAATTCCATGGACAAGAGGAGCCTGGTGGGCTATAGTCCATGGGGTCACAAAGAGTCAGACACGAGTGAGCATGCATGCACATCATAGGTAACTCACACCCTAGTATTAAATAGACATTGGTCAAGGTGCTTTATACATGTATTATGGATTCTGTGCAACGGAGCTACAAGAAAGGTACATTATTATCCTCATTATACAGTCTAAGAAATATTTACCTAAAGGTCATTAACTTCAAGCTCACCTCCATTTCTTTCTGTCAAGTTCTCCTAAAATTCATTTAATAGTTTTTGTGTGTGTAAGAATGAAACAGGAGGAGGAAAAGAAGAAGGAAGGGAACAGAAAAACTGGACTCCAACTTCAGCCCAACGATTCATTAGCTGTATGAGATGCATACTTTTATGAATCAACTTGAAAGGGGATGCCCAGATAGATGGTAAAATATTATTTCTGTGCATATCTGTGAGGATATCTCTGGAAGAGCTTAAAATTTGAATCCATAGAGTGAAGACCTCCCTCACCAATTCAAGCAAGCATCAGCCAACCCATGATCCCAACCAGTGCAGGTGAGCATTATCCAATCCACCCAATAGAACAAAAAAGCAGAGTCAGGGCACATTTTGCTCTCTTTGCTTGAACTGAGACATCCATTTTTCCTTCTCTTAGATATCTGCACTCCTGGCTCTCAGGTTTTGGACTCAAATTAGGATGTATTGCCCTTGCTAAGTCGCTTCAGTCATGTCCGACTCTGTGTGACCCCATAGACGGCAGCCCACCAGACTCCCCTGTCCCTGGGATTCTCCAGGCAAGAACACTGGAATGGGTTGCCATTTCCTTCTCCAATGCATGAAAGTGAAAAGTCAAAATGAAGTCACTCAGTCGTGTCCAACTTTTAGCGACCCTATGGACTGCAGCCTACCAGGCTCCTCTGTCCATGGGATTTTCCAGGCAAAAGTACTAGAGTGGGGTGCCATTGCCTTCTCCCCACCCCTAATTTTCAGAAGTTTAGATTTGGACTAAATTATACCACTGGGTACCCTGGTTCTCCTGTTTGCAGGGCTTTAAAGGACTGCAAAGCCCTGCAAAGCCTTGCCTGGAAAATTCCATGGACAAGAGTCCTTTTAAAGTCCTTTAAAGCCCTGCAAACAGGAGGACTTTAAAGGAAAAATGCACAAATGTTTATCTTCTTTATGCCATTATTTCTATATTTCAGATACAGTTAATCTAATCTTCAGTAATGCAAATGGATTTCCTTTTATATTTAGAAGTTGCAGCACCTTTACCCATACTGAAAGGATTACCAGGTAATATCACATTGGAGCAAGGGTAGGGGACAAAGTCACATCTTGCAATGAGTAAAGTAAAGCTCAGAGAGAAGCAACTTACTTACTAAGACCAAAACTCAGATTTAGACCTGGATCATTCTACCATCTGCAGAGACTGGCTGGTGGAATAAAACTGTCATCTGGGGCATTTTTCACTTTTGATCCCATGTACTCTCCTCCCCTGAAGCCTCCTCAGAGTGAGAGGAATAGAAGCAATTTGATCCCTCACCAAGTGTGGAAAACTTCCAAGATATTTTAATCACCCAAAAATGAAAAGGCCAAAAATACAATGGACACCTCTTTCAGAAGCTGGCATACAGTTTTCAACCAAGAGAGACAAGGCGTGATGGAGAGAAATCAGAGAATAAGATCAGATCAGATCAGTCACTCAGTCATATCTGACTCTTTGTGACCCCATGAATCGCAGCATGCCAGGCCTCACTGTCCATCACCAACTCCCAGAGTTCACTCAAACTCATGTCCATCGAGTCAGTGATGCCATCCAGCCATCTCATCCTCTGTCGTCCCCTTCTCTTCCTACACCCAATCCCTCCCAGCATCAGAGTCTTTTCCAATGAGTCAACTCTTTGCGTGAGGTGGCCAAAGTACTGGAGTTTCAGCTTTAGCATCATTCCTTCCAAAGAAATCCCAGGGCTGATCTCCTTCAGAATGGACTGGTTGGATCTCCTTACAGTCCATGGGACTGTCAAGAGTCTTCTCCAACACCACAGTTCAAAAGCATCAATTCTTCGGCGCTCAGCCTTCTTCACAGTCCAACTCTCACATGCATACATGACCACAGGAAAAACCATAGCCTTGACTAGACAAACATTTGTTGGCAAAGTAATGTCTCTGCTTTTGAAAATGATATCTAGGTTGGTCATAACCTTTCTTCCAAGGAGTAAGCATCTTTTAATTTCATGGCTGCAGTCACCATCTGCAGTGATTTTGGAGCCCAAGAAAATAAAATCTGACAGTTTCCACTGTTTCCCCATCTATTTCCCATGAAGTGATGGGATCGGATACCATGATCTTTGTTTTCTGAATGTTGAGCTTTAAGCCAACTTTTTCACTCTCCACTTTCACTTTCATCAAGAGGCTTTTGAGTTCCTCTTCACTTTCTGCCATAAGGGTGGAGTCATCTGCATATCTGAGGTTATTGATATTTCTCCCAGCAATCTTGATTCCAGCTTGTGCTTCTTCCAGCCCAGCATTTCTCATGATGTACTCTGCATATAAGTTAAATAAACAGGGTGACAATATACAACCTTGACGAACTCCTTTTCCTATTTGGAACCAGTCTGTTGCTCCATGTCCAGTTCTGACTGTTGCTTCCTGACATGCATACACATTTCTCAAGAGGTAGATCAGGTGGTCTGGTATTCCCATCTCTTTCAGAATTTTCCACATTTTATTGTGATCCACACAAAGGCTTTGGCATAGTCAATAAAGCAGAAAGAGATGTTTTTCTGGAACTCTCTTGCTTTTTCCATGATCCAGCAGATGTTGGCAATTTGATCTCTGGTTCTTCTTCCTTTTCCAAAACCAGCTTGAACATCGTGAAGGTTATGGTTCAGGTATTGCTGAAGCCTGGCTTGGAGAATTTTGAGCATTACTTTACTAGCATGTGAGATGAGTGCAATTGTGCAGTAGTTTGAGCATTCCTTGGCATTGCCTTTCTGTGGGATTGCAATGAAAACTGACCTTTTCCAGTCCTGTGGCCACTGCTGAGTTTTCCAAATTTGCTGGCATATGGAGTGCAGCACTTTCACAGCATCATCTTTCAGGATTTGGAATAGCTCAACTGGAATTCTATCACCTCCACTAGCTTTGTTCGTAGTGATGCTTTCTAAGGCCCACTTGACTTCACATTCCAGGATGTCTGGCTCTAGGTCAGTGATCACACCATCATGATTATCTGGGTTGTGAAGATCTTTTTTGTACAGTTCTTCTGTGTATTCTTGCCATCTCTTCTTAATATCTTCTGCTTCTGTTAGGTCCATACCATTTCTGTCCTTTATCGAGCCCATCTTTGCATGAAATGTTCCTTTGGTATCTCTAATTTTCTTGAAGAGCTCTCTAGTCTTTCCCATTCTATTGTTTTCCTCTATTTCTTTGCATTGATCACTGAAGAAGGCTTTCTTATCTCTTCTTGCTATTCTTTGGAACTCTGCATTCAGATGTTTATATCTTTCCTTTTCTCCTTTGCTTTTCGCTTCTCTTCTTTTCACAGCTGTTTGTAAGGCCTCCCCAGACAGCCATTTTGCTTTTTTGCATTTCTTTTCCATGGAGATGGTCTTAATCCCTGTCTCCTGTACAATGTCACAAACCTCATTCCATAATTCATCAGGCACTCTATCTATCAGATCTAGGCCCTTAAATCTATTTCTCACTTCCACTGTATAATCATAAGGGATTTGATTTAGGTCATACCTGAATGGTCTAGTGCTACTGACAATTCTGAGGATTCCCACTACACTGACTTCTCCACCTTGACAAGGAGCTCTGATTGCCTCCCAGATATTTGTCCCAGGCTTGTCTCTCTTTTCAGCTCCTCAGGGATGCTGGAAATTCAAGAGGATCCATTTAACAAATAATCATAAAGATCTACAGGCATGCCAATGTACTAAACACCAGGATATCCAAGATGAATAAGACATAGCCTTTGCCTTCCAAGTTTATAATCTTCTGGCCAAAATAATAACTGCAGTTTATTAGATGTTTTACATGAGCAAAATCTGGGCAGCTCACTTGCTATATGAAATATGCAGTATTCAGTGCCTATTATGGGTTCCAGGCAACAGATCTGAAGGAAATATATATTATCTTCATTTTAAAGATGAGGAGGTAAGGCACATGGCAGTTACATAATTCACCTGAGGTTACAAAGCAAGATGTATATGTTGTTTCATTTAAGACTTGCAAGAGTTCCTAGTCCTTGGTACTTGTGTAATACCATTAAGTATCATGTTCATCATTGGCAAGGATGTGGGGAAATGGTCACATGCAGACATGTGTTGGGAGTATTAGCTGACAGAATATTAATCGATGAAACATAAACAAGGTTGAGAGAGAGAAAGCAGCTGACTCAAAGTCTCACATGGATGAGAAACATGAGCCCAGGGAAACAACTCCAAACTGAACCTCATTTGAAACCCTATGTGCTATGATCAGATGAACAGAGGACCTATGTTGGCAGCCCCAGAAGGACATGTGAGGAAGAGGGTTGGGCAGCATTCAACATGGACTGACCTGGAGGTGATCATATTGAGTGAAGTGAGTCAGACAAAGAAATAGCGAATGGTACTGCGTAAATGCAGAATCTAAAAAGAAATGATACACATGGAATGCTTCTTAATGAAAGGACACATCCAAGCAGAGCCCCAAATGGTGATTGGTCCAGAGTAGGGAAAGTCTTCTTGTATTGAAACAGCAAACTCTTGCAAGCAGATGAGAACTTGCCTCCTCTGGCAAAGTTCTAGGCCCACTTCTGGAGGTTGGGATGGGAGGGATGAGATGGATAAAGATATGAATGAAAATGAAATCTTTGTTTGCTGGCCTCTTAGGCCCCAAGAATACACAAGCAAAGCCACATATATAGCAGGAAAAAATCCTAGCAATGAAAAAAATCATTTATGATGTCTACTTTAAAAATATTCACAACCTCAAAGTTGAGAGTTCTGTTTCATTCAGTATGATTTTTTAGAACTTCAAGCCCAAGAGGCAGTATCTCATGTGACCCTGAAAGGACTACTTCAAGGAGGCAAGGGAGAGTGGGGAGCTAGGATATATAGGAGTTTTGCAACAAAGGGTAGGTAGTAGAAACATCAAAAGATTAGTCTTAAAGAAAATCAGAAAAACCAACATAAGGAATTTAGTGCTTTTTCTATATTTGGGAAAATGCAAGAGTCTGAGCTCACTGAAATCATTCCTTTGATATACCTCAGCTTTCTGGGGCCAGTATCCTGTGTTTTTACATCCCAAGCCACCATAGGGAGTGTTGGCAGTCTGATGGTTGCTAGATGGCAGATATTCAGTTTCCTTCCTGAGTTCCCTCAGGGTTCACCAGCTCACCTTTGGTAGAGGCTGCAATGTCTGATGACTCTGACATCCGTTGTTTACTGATAAGGCAGGAAATACTCCCTTTCTTAGTAATATGGTTTCCCTTTTGTAAATATCTATCTATCAGAGGCCCAAGTAAATTCCATAGCCAAATCTTGCCACACTTATTGTAATTAAAGAAAAAAGAAAGGCTGAAATCAAAGAAACAGTTCTGAAAGTAGAAATAAGTTCTCATGTGAGTCCAAGGAGATCCAATGCATCAGGTCAAACATACTCCTTACCTCTTTTTTGCTCTCTTTCTGGTCTATCTCTCAGCCTGATGCTACCCCCAACCTTTCACTTCCCTCCATACTTCACACCCAACTATCTACTAAAGTCTCCCTGACTTGTGCTGTGATATTATGATTTATAATAAGAAATACATACTTGGTCATCCTCTCTGGTCTAGCACAGAATACTTGAGTGAATATCCCAAATGATGAGGGAACAAAGCTGTTTTGTTATGTTAATGAGTGACTTAGATCACACTTAGGGATGAAGGCTTGTTGCTAGGAGAACCAATTATCAATGAAAAAATGTTGCCTGCCAAGTAAGTAAATAAAGGATGTTGTAGCCACCAAGAGTTGCAGCATGGACCAGGAGCCCTGAGGGAACTCAAGATGGAGACTAGCTCGATGCCTGCTGCCAAGCCCTTAGTCACTGCAGCCACCCCCCACCCCCAAGGATGTACCCTGAAGGCACTCAGGATGGAAAAGAGCAGCATGCTGGCTCTAGATAGCTGAGGTGCAAATGAAAGGGATGATTTCAGTGAGCCCAGGCTGCTGCATCTTCACATAACACACAAAAGCCCTGAATTCCTTAACTTGAGATGTTTGATTTTCTTTAATTACCAGTAACGTTTTGATGTTCCATTACCTGGTATTTTTCACATAAACTGGGTACCTCCCTTACCTCTTCAGAGTAGTCCCTCAGAGATATCTGAGGGGCTATGTCCCAGGCTTAAGTCCTCAGTTTTGTCCACCAAAGAAAACATAATTTTCAACTACTAGGCTGTACATTTTTTGTTTCAGTCAACACAAGCATGTAATTAGATGTTGGAACGTTCAGTTGCCCATTCCACCCACTTCCTGACATTTAGGGAAGGAAGAGGGACTAGAGGTTGAATTGAAGCGAGGCCTGGCGTGCTTTGATTCATGCGGTCGCAAAGAGTTGGACGCGACTTAGCAACTGAACTGAACTGAAAACATATGTAGAGGACTTCCAGGTGACAGGACCCCAGGGCATGCCCTACTTACCATACTGATTAGGGGAAAAAAAAAAACAAACAAACATGGAATGAACTGTGGTATCCTAGGGCATCTGTGAGCAGAGAGAGACAAGTAAGCCCAAGCAGCTGATGGGGAAAATTAAAGAATGCAGAAACAAAGGACAATCAGGCAGCGATACATCCATAAACTCAAACAATAAATTAGTCTCAGGGACTCCTAATTATGTCTCAAAGGTAAAGATAAAGTCTAATGCACATCCCACAGTTGTTTAGTTTATAGAAACTAGACCCCAACTAGAAGGAGTGTGACTCTGAGCACATGGTCCCCAGACCAGCTGGAGCCTGAAGGTTGATGATGTTAAGCCCTGTGGCCTCACCTGGTTACTTTGTCACCCACCAATGAGAAACAAATGTGCACTAGCTGACCCTGTTCCCCATAACCCTCTCCCCTCAGCTCACCTTTAAAATCTCTTCCCCAAGCCATCCAAGAGTTCGGGTCTTTTGAGCATTAGCCACCCCTACTTCTTGCTTGATAAGGTCTTCCCTGGTGGCTTAGATGGTAAAGAATCTCATACAATAAAGAATCTGCCTGCAATGCAGGAGACCCAGGTTTGATCCCTGAATCACAAAGATCCCCTGGAGAAGGGAATGGCTACCCACTTCAGTATTCTTGCCTGGAGAATTCTCATAGATAGAGGATCCTGATGGGCTACTGTCCATGGGGTTGCAAAGAGTCAGACACAACTCAGCAACTGAACAGCAAACAATAATTTAGTAAATAAAATGTGTCTCTGAGTTCTGTGACCACTCTTAGCAAATAAGGAGAACCCAAGAAGAGGGTTGTTAGAACCTCTAATCTATAGTCAGTTGTTCAGAAGCTCAGGTGACAACCTGAACTTGCAACTGGCATCTGCAGTGTGGCGAGCAGGTGCAATCTTACAGAACTGAGCCCTTAGCCTGTGGAATGTGATGCCATCTCCAGGAAAATAGTGTAAAAACTGAGCTGAACCACAGGACAACCAGCTGATGTCAGAGAACTGCTTGGTTCTCTGGGAATGCCAACCCTTTCACGAATCAGAATTGGTGACCAGAACCCTTGTATGCCTTCTTTCCTCCACTTATCTTTGTATACAGGCCTCTGCTCTTATGTTTTTCTCACTCTGAGAATCTGTTATATTCTTTCCAAATCATCCACCTCCAGAGATCATCCTGGTCTTCAACAATGCCCTTAAATGACAAACCAAGGAAGGTCAAGAGGAGACAGGAGGGAGGGGAAGGGAAGGTGTGGAGGAAAAGGAAATTTCCAAAAAGGCAATATAAAAATATCAGTCATAAAGCTATGGAACAGAGATTTTTGGTAGTTTTCATTTTCCTTATCAAAAGAGACTGTCACAAAACTCAGACACAAAGAGTAGGTTAGAGGTTTCCAAAGGCTGTGAGTAGGGGGAAGAATGAGAGTTTCTGATAAACAGTTACACCATTTCTACTTAGGGTAATGGAAACATTTTGGAAGTAGATACTGATAATGGTTGCATAGCATTATGTATTACTAACGAGCTACCCCACATGCGAGGTCAGGGGTGGCAGCCGAGAGGAGCTACCCCGCATCCGAGGTCAGGGGCGGCGGCCGGGAGGACCAACCCCACGTCCAAAGAGCAGTGGCTGCGTCGGCACAGGAGGGCTTACAGAAGCTATCCCACTTTGAAGATCAGGAAGGGCGGCGGTGAGGAGATACCCCTCGTCCAAGCTAAGGAGCAGTGGCTGTGCTTTGCTGGAGCAGCCATGAAGAGATACCCTACACCCAAGATAAGAGAAACCCAAGTGAGACAGTAGGTGTTGCAAGAGGGCATCAGAGGGCAGACACACTGAAACCATACTCACAGAAAACTAGTCAATCTAATCACACTAGGACCACAGCCTTGTCTAACTCAATGAAACTAAGCCATGCCCGTGGGGCAACCCAAGATGGGCGGGTCATGGTGGAGAGGTCTGACAGGATGTGGTCCACTGGAGAAGGGAATGGCAAACCACTTCACTATTCTTGCCTTGAGAACCCCATGAACAGTATGAAAAGGCAAAATGATAGGATACTGAAAGAGGAACTCCCCAGGTCAGTAGGTGCCCAATATGCTACTGGAGATCAGTGGAGAAATAACTCCAGAAAGAATGAAGGGATGGAGCCAAAGTAAAAACAATACCCAGCTGTGGGTGTGACTGGTGATAGAAGCAAGGTACGATGCTGTAAAGAGCAATATTGTATAGGAACCGGGAATGTCAGATCCATGAATCAAGGCAAATTGGAAGTGGTAAGACAAGAGATGGCAAGAGTGAATGTCGACATTCTAGGAATCAGTGAACTCAAATGGATGGGAATGGGTGAATTTAACTCAGATGACCATTATATCTACTACTGTGGGCAGGAATCCCTCAGAAGAAATGGAGTAGCCATCATGGTCAACAAAAGAGTCCAAAATGCAGTTCTTGGATGCAATCCGAAAAATGACAGAATGATATCTGTTCGTTTCCAAGGCAAACCGTTCAATATCACAGTAATCCAAGTCTATGCCCCAACCAGTAACGCTGAAGAAGCTGAAGTTGAACGGTTCTATGAAGACCTCCAAGACCTTTTAGAACTAACACCCAAAAAAGATGTCCTTTTCATTATAGGGGACTGGAATGCAAAAGTAGGAAGTCAAGAAACACCTGGAGTAACAGGCAAATTTGGCCTTGGAATACGGAATGAAGCAGGGCAAAGAATAATAGAGTTTTGCCAAGAAAATGCACTGGTCATAGCAAACACCCTCTTCCAACAACACAAGAGAAGACTCTACACATGGACATCACCAGATGGTCAACACCGAAATCATATTGATTATATTCTTTGCAGCCAAAGATGGAGAAGCTCTATACAGTCAACAAAAACAAGACCAGGAGCTGACTGTGGCTCAGATCATGAGCTCCTTAGTGCCAAATTCAGACTTAAATTGAAGAAAGTAGGGAAAACCACTAGACCATTCAGGTATGACCTAAATCAAATCCCTTATGATTATACAGTGGAAGTGAGAAATAGATTTAAGGGCCTAGATCTGATAGATAGAGTGCCTGATGAATTATGGAATGAGGTTCATGACATTGTACAGGAAACATGGATTAAGACCATCCCCATGGAAAAGAAATGCGAAAAAGCAAAATGATTGTCTGGGGAGGCCTTACAAATAGCTGTGAAAAGAAGAAAAGTGAAAAGCAAAGGAGAAAAGGAAAGATATAAACATCTGAATGCAGAGTTCCAAAGAATAACAAGAAGAGATAAGAAAGCCTTTCTCAGTGATCAATGCAAAGAAACAGAGGAAAACAACAGTATGGGAAAGACGAGAGATCTCTTCAAGAAAATTAGAGATACCAAGGGCACATTTCATGCAAAGATGAGCTCGATAAAGGACAGAAATGGTATGGACCTAACAGAAGCAGAAGATATCAAGAAGAGGTGGCAAGAATACACAGAAGAACTGTACAAAAAAGATCTTCATGACCCAGATAATCATGATGGTGTGATCACTCACCTAGAGCCAGACATCCTGGAATGTGAAGTCAAGTGGGCCTTAGAAAGCATCACTACGAACAAAGCTAGTGGAGGTGATGGAATTCCAGTTGAGCTATTTCAAATCCTGAAAGATGATGCTGTGAAAGTGCTGCACTCCATATGCCAGCAAATTTGGAAAACTCAGCAGTGGCCACAGGACTGCAAAAGGTCAGTTTTCATTGCAATCCCAAAGAAAGGCAATGCCAAAGAATGCTCAAACTACCGCACAATTGCACTCATCTCACATGCTAGTAAAGTAATGCTCAAAATTCTCCAAGCCAGGCTTCAGCAATTTGTGAACCATGACCTTCACGATGTTCAAGCTGGTTTTAGAAAAGGCAGAGGAACCAGAGATCAAATTGGCAATGTCCGCTGGGTCATGGAAAAAGCAAGAGAGTTCCAGAAAAACATCTATTTCTGCTTTATTGACTATGCCAAAGCCTTTGACTGTGTGGATCACAATAGACTGTGGAAAATTCTGAAAGAGATGTGAATACCAGACCACTTTACCTGCCTCTTGAGAAATCTGTATGCAGGTCAGGAAGCAAAGTTAGAACTGGGCATGGAACAACAGACTGGTTCCAAACAGGAAAAGGAGTATGTCAAGGCTGTATATTGTCACCCTGCTTATTTAACTTATATGCAGAGTACATCATGAGAAATGCTGGACTGGAAGAAACACAAGCTGGAATCAAGATTGCCGGGAGAAATATCAATAACCTCAGATATGCAGATGACACCACCCTTATGGCAGAAAGTGAAGAGGAATTCAAAAGCCTCTTGATAAAAGTGAAAGTGGAGAGTGAAAAAGTTGGTTTAAAGCTCAACATTCAGAAAACAAAGATCATGGCATCCGGTCCCATCACTTCATGGGAATTAGATGGGGAAACAGTGGAAACAGTGTCAGACTTTATTTTTCTGGGCTCCAAAATCACTGCAGATGGTGATTGCAGCCATGAAATTAAAAGACGCTTACTCCTTGGAAGGAAAGTTATGGCCAACATAGATAGCATATTGAAAAGCAGAGACATTACTTTGCCAACAAAGTTTTGTCTAGTCAAGGCTATGGTTTTTCCAGTGGTCATGTATGGATGTGAGAGTTGGACTGTGAAGAAGGCTGAGCGCCGAAGAATTGATGCTTTTGAACTGTGGTGTTAGAGAAGACTCTTGACAGTCCCTTGGACTGCAAAGAGATCCAACCAGTCCATTCTGAAGGAGATCAGCCCTGGGATTTCTTTGGAAGGAATGATGCTAAAGCTGAAACTCCAGTACTTTGGCCACCTCACGCAAAGAGTTGACTCATTGGAAAAGACTCTGATGTTGGGAGGGATTGGGGGCAGGAGGAGAAGAGGACGACAGAGGATGAGATGGCTGGATGGCATCACTGACTCGATGGACGTGAGTCTGAGTGAACTCCGGGAGTTGGTGATGGACAGGGAGGCCTGGCGTGCTGTAATTCATGGGGTCGCAAAGAGTCAGACATGACTGAGCGACTGAACTGAACTGAACTGAATGCCCCTAGATTATACATTTAAAATAGTTAAATAGCAAATTTTATGTTACATAAATTTTACCACATTCAAAGGAGGAGGGACTGGCACAGTCTTTGCTATTTTTTCCCTCTTGGTCCCTTCTTTCTGCCCACGGTACAGATAATGCCCACATTGGTACAGGAGACAACCAGGCAGCAGGAGGTGACAAGCCTGAGGATGAAAGTCAACATATTAAAGATGAAAGAGAGTACCAGGGTCCTTGCAGGCACGAGCAGCCTTACCATCGCAAACTGACTCCCCCCAGACTTTTAAGAATAAGAGAAAATTAAATTCCTCTTTAAGATACTTAGCAAGTTTCAGTTGCTTGCCACTAAGCACACTTCTCACAAATACAGCTCCCCTGTTGCCTACTCTAAGAAATCAAATATCTGCACATGGCATTGAAGACCCCTCCCAGTCTAGCCCTAAGTTAGTTCCCTTTGTAGACTTTCCACACCCTCTTTTTCTCAAGTAATCTCCAGACTCTCACTTTGCATTTTTCTAAACATAATGCTCACCTCTCTGCATCCGTGCTTCTGCTCATGGCAGTTCCCAATTGCAATGTCCTTTCCTATCGTCTCCTCTTAGCCATCCTTTAAACCCAGCAAGACTTCCTCTCACTCTAGCAAGATGTAGTGATTCTCCTTCTGAACCTTCAGTGCCTTTGTATCCCATGCATTGCTGCTGGGAGCCGACGAGAGGCACTCCACTCATGGCAAAGGTCATGAAGAAGGAGGCTTGGCATATGCAAAGGCAGGATCGAACCTCAGGAGTCCCCCTGGATATTCTTGAGCATCTACCCCCAAAAAACCAGAGTCTGCCTACTTTATTGTTTTGTGCTCTCACCTCTGACTTTACTGGGGGCTGTTCCCCACCACCATCTCACTCTCTCTGACAAAGAGTTAACTTACAGCTCCAATTAATAAAGTTCCTGGGCATTAGGAGTGTTTAAATCCAACCCCCTCAGATAGCTCTCTAACTCGCCTGACAAGTTTACCCGGACTCCTACAGCTATGCATACGATTGTTTACAGAGAGGCACGGGAAGCTTAAGATGTTCAAATAGCTTAGAGCCTCTCAGAGGGTTAGAAACTGTCAGAATAAAACTAGTAAAAGATTTAATTGATGAGCCAATGCTTGCTGCCAAGTTTCCACATCCCCTGTATTGTATCCTTGAATGTGTATTAATTAATATAGTTGGTATGTAGAAAAAATAAGTAGTGGCCTTGCTGTTAGCAACTTTAGACCCTTAAGGTAATAAATTCTTTCCTTTGTTATAAACCCACTGCACCTGTGCCCTATAGGAATGCAACTTTATCTAACACCTTTGGAAGATGGCGCCAAACCTTAAAATAATTACTCTTAGAGAAAATAAGTCTACGGTTGACAAACCTTTGTCAAGAGTCATAAAATGTTAATAGGCCTTCTGGCCAGAAGATGATGTAAATCACCTAAACCATTTGTATACGAAAAATTTTCAGGAAAGAAACCCTGGTTTTTGATAAGGATCAAAGACTGCTGACTTTGCATGATTTCACATCCCCTATTATCCTCTATGTGTAACCTAGGGTATAAAAGCCCCAGTTGAAAATAAAGCTACGGGCCTTGCTCACCAAAGCTTGGTCTCCCCATGTCATTCTTTCTTTTCACATTCCGACTGAAGTTTCCATCTGGAGCGCGGAGGTCCTCTGCGACCATTTATTTGCCTGGGCTTCTAAGACCCACTCGAGAAGGTGTCTAAGGTGGGGCACCCTCCGCTATTCGAGAGGGCACCTGCGGCCTCCATGGTCAGAGCTAACCTGGTGTCACAGGTTATATTGATTTTCTGTGTAAACCAAGCTACTTAGCCTCTTTTCTCCACTGAATTTTCCTACTGAGCTATCCTCATTCTATTACTCTTTATATCTTTGATGAATATTTAAATAAGTCACCGACGCCGTCTCCCCTTCGAATACCCTGGATCAGCCGGGGCTGGACCCCGGCACATCGCCAGTCTCTTATCCATCAGCGAGTCTATTCTACTTTCACATCCTGTAGGAAACCACGACCGCTGCTCATCCCCTTACTGCAGGCCTTGCTTAGCTTGCACACAGACAGTCAAAACAGCCTCCAGTTGGCCTCCTTATTCTATTTTTGCCTCTTTCCCTCCAGTCAATTTCTACTACAAAATTGTCTTATAAAAAAAAAAAAAGTCTGAGGACTTCCCCGGTGGTCTAGTGGTTAAGACTCTGTGCTGCCAATTCAGAGGATGCAGGTTCAATCCCTGGTTAGGCAACTAAGATTCTACATGTTATGGGGCACAGCCAAAAGATATTCTACACATACACACACATGTGTGCATGCTCAGTCACTCAGTCATGTCTGACTCTGTGTGACCCCATGGACTGTAGCCTACCAGGCTCCTCTGTCCATGGGATTCTCCAGGCAAGAATACTAGAGTGGGCTGCCATGTCCTCCTCCAAGGGATCTTCCTGACCCAGAGATCAAACTGTGTCTCCTGCATCTCCTGCATTGGCAGGCAGATTCTTAATCACTGGGCCACCAGGGGAAGCCCCCCGCCCCCACCACCACCACATACACAATCATATCATTGCCCTTCACAAATCCCACAGGTAGCTTCCTAACACATTAGAATAAATTCCAAGCTCCTTTCCTTGCTTGGCCTACAAACCTATTCATCATTTGGCTTCTGTCTGCCCCTCCAAACTCAATCTTTATCCCTTTTCACGTGTTTTTTTTTTTTTTTTTTTAAACTAGATCGGTCTTCTTCTGTTCCTTGAAAATGCCAACCTAATTCCAGCCTTAAGAGATTTGTACCTGATATCCCCTCTGCCTGGAATAATCTCCTGCCAAAGCTACACATAGCTGGCACCCTCATTACTAAGAACTCTCTATTCAAATATCACCACCCCCAAGAGTCCTGCCCTGACCACTTTATCTAAAGTAGACCCCACAGGACCACTCTGGAAGGTTCACTCTGTTTCTCTTCATTACATTTCTCCCCAGCCCTCCCAAGTTTAAATTCATTTTCATTTTCTTGTTTACTATAGGACTCCCCACTGGAATGTCAGCTCATTAGGGCAGGAGCTGTATTCTGTTCATCCCTGAATCTCCAGCATCCACCGCAGTGCCAGGCACACAGGAGGTTCAGATACTTTAACTCATCCTGTTTCTGTACCACCTGTGTACCTGTTTCATTATCACCACTAGGTGGGGACTGGTAACACCAAGGCATCTTCAGCATTTCCTTCAACTCAGCCTCCTTCTCCCTCCTTTTATCTTACCACCTACTCCCTGCCCCTATTACAAGTTCAGATCACCCAAATAATGGCACAGTGAAGGAACAGTTCACTTTCTGGTTTTAAGTCTGTCAGAGAACTCTGATCTTACTGACAAAGATCTTACTTACTCTGTAAGTACTCTCATCTTACTAACAAAAAATTGCCCTCACCAAAAAGATTAACTACTATGACACGATTTTGATGCTAATACTTTTATCATTTCAGTTTTCTTCCTCTATTTCATTAGAAAAAGCAAAGCCACTCTGAATCCCTTTTACAAAGAGGGGAGACAGACATTTTAAAATACAAAAGATGACATAAAGTTTAATATCCAAATAAACAGAAACAATGATGGCATGAAATTTAAAAGGACAGAATCACCAGTTAACAAGAGTCTGTGCATGTAAATAAAAGTTAGCTACTCTAAATCATTTAGCTAAATGATTGACACTGAAATCTAAGTTTCCAAGTTTCTCCACTATCTCTTGCCAATGCCAGCCTCACTCCAGACAGCATGTCTGCTGGAGCTATGTCCATGATGGAAGTCCTGATGATTAAAGTCTTCAGCATCTATACCATTTCAGATAAAATGACTAAAACCATAGCCCCCTTTAATGCACTCTTGGTGAAAGAAGCCAACCTGGAAAGGATTGGCTGTAGGATTCCAACTACAAGACATTCTAGAAAATACGTTTAAGTATAGAGGCAGTAAAAAGATTAGTGGTTGAATGTAGTTAATAAAACTAAATTGTATGCTCAAAATTGGTTATAATTGTATTAGTTATGACAAAACTAAATTGTATGCTCAAAATTGGTTAAAATGGTAAGTTGTATGTTTATTTTACCATCATTTTTTTAAAGGCAAAAAAATCAACAATTGCCGGAGTTTCAGTGGGAGAGGCGGGGAAGGATGAGAGAGGAGGCATGGAGGACGGCTAGGGCACAGAAACTATTCTGCATGATGCTGCAGAGATGGAAACATGTCATTACATATTTTTTGAAACCCATAGAACATATACCACAGAGAGTTAGTCCTTATACAAAGACTATGGACTTTAGTTAACAATAATGTATCAATATTGGGTCATCAACTGTAGAATAAATGTTAGTAATGTGAGATGTCCTAACAGAGGAACCTGAGGGGAGGCAAGGGAAAGGGGCAAATGAGAACTCTCTGGACTTTCAGCTCAATTTGCTATAAACCTAAAACTGCTCTGGAAGATAAAGTCTATTGATTTTTTTAAGTCCCTTTTCTGGTCATTTGCATCTACTCAAATAGAAAATTTTTTAAAGTCCTTAGTGATGAATTATAGATTTGGGATGATATTACCTTAATTACATGTTCATATTTCTTCTTAATTACTGAATGAGTTTTCTGTTTAATAAGTATTCTTAAATATCAAACAGCTGATGGGGCAGATATTTATTAAATGTCTACTTTTTAAAAGGCTCTGTGATAGACACTCATATATTTTAAAATAACTAAACCAAAATATTTATTCAAAATTGCCCTGGGGGAGGGAAAATTAGTATTTCCACAGCCCTCTTCCTAGGTGCAGAGGTCACCTTGCTCTCCATTCTCCCCAGCAATGCTAGAGGAAGTGGGGCTGTCTCTTCTCTCCTCTGTACATTTTTATGGATTCCTCAGCTCCTCTGCAAAGATAGAAGATAATTTCTCAGAGCAAACAGCCACATTGATATTCATGGGATAAACGGTTTGTAACTGAACAGCAACACCCCACTAATGTAAATTTCATACACAGCTTCCAAAAGGTTAAACAATGCTACTTAGCTCTACTGTGCCCGGAAAGCAAATGACAGCTAGAGGTCCAACCTTGGAGCCAAGAGGAGTCCTTATGCAGAAAGTTCTCCCAGTCCGAAGGTCTTACTCTCCACTTGGGAGGGGAATTATTCACAGTCAAGAGTCCCCTGAAAGCAAATGATCCAGCACACACATAAATACACAGGTCTTTCCTGTGAAAGACCACAGGAAAAGGATGAAGGGAGAGAGGGAAGATGGACTTATCTTCAAGTTTGCTCTATGAATATGTATTTTTAATCAGCTTTTCCAATATGCTTGCTGCATGTCATTATCGTCTCCACTGGTCCTTAACTGTACATTTTGACTCCACCCCCTCCCTGTGATTCAATCAGTATTTGAGTGCCAAGTGTGTGCCACACACCCATTTGAGTACTAAGGAAATAACAATGAAGAATTCAGACAACTTCTTTGCCCCCAAGGAGTTTTATAATCTGTAAGGAGTAGACAGTAAACAAATTTCAGATGGTGTTCAAGACTGTGAAGAAAAATAAAACTGGGTGATGATGTAACAAGGAGAGAGAGATGGTGGCAGCGAATTTGGTGTACTGAGTTTACTGGGTCATGAAAAACTCCCCATAAAGATGTGAGATTTAAGCTGATAACAAAATGAAGAGGAAGCATCAATCATCTAAAGATGCAAAGGCTCAGAGTTTGGGATTAGCACATGCAAACTATTCTATATAGAATGGATAAACAACAAGGTCCTGTTGTATAGCACAGGGAACTATATTCAATATCCTATAATAAACCATAATGGAAAAGAATATCAAAAAGTGTATAATATATATATGTGTGTGTATATATAACAGAGTCACTTTGTTGTGTGGCAGAAATTAACACAACATTGTAAACAAACTACACTTCAATAAAATGCATTACACTAAAAATACAGAAAGATGTTACAGAGGCCCCCAGGCAGCAAGAGCCTTCCACATTCAAGACTAGGAAGGGCACGTGTGTCCAAGAAGAGTGGAAAGAGTGGTGGTCAAGGGTCGTGGAGGGCCTTCAATCATTCTGGGTTTCAATTGCATAATAGGGAAGCAACGAAGGATTTTAACTACAAAAGCAAAATAACATGATATATGATATTTAAAGACTGATTTTACCATGATGTGTTCAAAAGACTGTAGAGGAACAAGACTGGAAAAGGAGATGCATAGGGAATTGGAAGAGGACCTGGTGAGAGGGAGTGGCTGCTTGGACCAGCAGGTGGCAGTGTGCCGCCTAGACCCCACAGTACAACAAATATGCCCAACTCAGGGGACACGGGTCAAAATTCAGCCATGGCCCAGCTTGGAAAGGAGCTGATTCAAGCTAAAAATAGCAGCCGTTAGACAATTACTCTTGCCTGGAAAATCCCATGGGCGGAGGAGCCTGGTAGGCTGCAGTCCATGGGGTCGTGAAGAGTCGGACACGACTGAGTGACTTCACTTTCACTTTTCACTTTCATGCATTGGAGCAGGAAATGGCAACCCACTCCAGTGTTCTTGCCTGGAGAATCCCAGGGACGGGGGAGCCAGGTGGGCTGCGGTCTATGGGGTCTCACAGAGTCGGACATGACCGAAGCGACTTAGCAGCAGCAGCAGCAGCAGACAATGTGTCCACAACAAAGGAATTTCTTTTTCACACGTGAAATTGACTTTTCTGCTTGGGAGCCCCTTGAACGAGTGTGATGGGGAGAAGAACCTCAGTTTGGAAATACCATAGAGGATGACCTGAATACAACTTGCTAATAATAGATTCAATTTGTGGTGAGTGAAGAAAGAATTAAGGGCGACTCCTACATTTTTGGCTGGAGTACCATGATGGGTTGCTCCACTTACTGAGATGTGGAAGATTGGAAAAGAACTGTGTGATGCTAAAGACCAAAAGTTTTGTTTCTAACATGTTGACTGAACTGTCCATTAGACATCAGATGGGCAATCACATAAGGGTAGAGTTTGGAAAGAGGAGATGAGAAAAGGGGATGGAAATTGGCTGGAGGGTGGCAAGAATCAGAGATCAGAGGAAAAAGAGTTGGCAAATTCCACATTTGACTCATTCAGTCACCAACACGCACTTATACAATGAAATAGGACATGAAGACTGTTTCAGAAATAGCTGCCTGGCAGGTGGAAGCTGTGTGGTGCTCACTCAACATGTGCTTTATAGCTCATTTTCAATCAAAGCCTCCCATATAAATCCAGACAGCAGATCATCTACAAATTTCATTAGCTATATTTGTGCAGAATCTCAATTTGACCATAAAAAGTGAATGTTTAATATAGTTTAAGGTTCAATGACCTTTCTTTTTAAAAGGAGACAGATGAAATGGCCACAGATTAATGCTTCCGGTCATCCTCAATATATCAGAGTTACGAAGACAACAGAAAAGAGTGGATAGTACAAGTATGAATTCTGAATGAAATACAGGATTTAACTGTCTTCTACCAAATTCTCCTTAAAAAATTATTTTCTCTAATTGTTTGCACATCATAGCATCTGACAATTGCCTCTTGAAGCTACTTTCAGAAGCCAAGTATCTCACACTCAGGGAGAAGAACCCTGTCACCTTTTAACACCCTTCTCCCTTGGGTACAGATAGGTACTATGTGCATATGCTATTAATAATGAAAACAAAACACTCTGCAATAATTTTGGCCAGATCCATATATATTTATAAGGTCTTGTGTGAGTTCATACACATATCATTTAAGAAGAGTTGTCATAATGAGCACTCGACCTCGATTTCAGTCTTGACTATGTCATTTGCTTGTTGTTACTTTGTGCAAAGCAGTTGCCAAGAGTCTGTTTAGTTGTAAATAGGAAGGACTTCTCTGGCTACTTCACACAGAGATGAGCTAATTAAAAGAAGTGAGAGTGTGTAAACTTACCTGCCATGTCTATTGCTAGGAAAAGTGAGCTCAGGCCCATTATAAACTCAGTTGTTGTACTGAAATTTCTTACCTTGCAATTGCTAGAATATCAGAAATCAGATGTGCCTGGACTACCTGATACAAACACAACACCAAGTCTGTGTTTTTTCACACTAGCACATAGCAGTTGATTAATTGATATTAGTTTTGTGCAGTCCATGTTTCCTTCATTCCTCAACAAAGAGAGGTCAGAGATGAATTAGTTCAAGCTTGTTTTTAAATTTGAGGAAAGCAAAACCCAAATAGGTGAAGGAACAGGTGAAACTTCTGGTTTCACAGCAAATCTCTCTCAGCCTGAGTTTCCCCATCTGTTAAATAAGGGAATTAAACTGCTGCTGCTGCTAAGTCGCTTCAGTTGTGTCCGACTCTGTGCGACCCCATAGACGGCAGCCAACCAGGCTCCCCCATCCCCAGGATTCTCCAGGCAAGAACAATGGAGTGGGCTGCCATTTCCTTCTCCAATGCATGAAAGTGAAAAGTGAAAGTCAAGTTGCTCAGTCGTGTCCAACTCTTCACGACCCCATGGACTGCAGCCTACCAGGCTCCTCCGCCCATGGGATTTTCCAGGCAAGCGTACTGGAGTGGGGTGCCATTGCCTTCTCCGGGAATTAAACTAGATAAGTAATTTTAAACCTGTGTGAATCTGCTATAAAGCAAGGGAAACTCAGCTTGGTGCTCTATGGTGACCTAGAATGGTGGGATGGTGATGGATGGGAGGGGGGTCCACGAGGGAGAGGATATATGTATACATATAGCTGATTCACATCATTACAGACCAGAAGCTAACACAACACTGTAAAGCAATTATACTCCAATAAAATACATGCATAAATACATTAAACTGTGTTTCACAGAGAGCCCACGAACAGAGAATGTGGTCTCCCTCCAGCCAGAGCAGACCTGCCCATTGGGCACTGTATATTTCAGTTCTGCATCAGTTCAGTTCAGTTCAATCGCTCAGTAGTGTCTGACTCTTTGCAACCCCATGGACTGCAGCACACCAGGCCTCCCTGTCCATCACCAACTCCCAGAGTTTACTCACTCATATCCACTGAGTCGACGATGCCAACCAACCATCTCATCCTCTGTCGTCATCTTCAGTTCTGCATGAGATTAGTTAAAAAGAGTTTCAAAAAGGGTTTCATGCTGCTAACAACAGCTAAATATTTTAAATCACTTCTTTGTTTATGAAAGTTGACAAACTAGCTGGGCTGAATGGTGATTGCAGGTTTTTGGGGGGCTAGAATACGGTCTAAATGTTAATGACTTCAGGCAGTTCAAAGCTCTAAAATTCATCTGGTCCCCACACCTTCCTTTTGTCTTATACCAACCCAAAGTACCTGCCTAGGTCCAAAATTGCCCCTACCTCCCTTCCATCTCATACTGGGGGGAAATCCTTGCTCAAATTCTTATTTCCAAGTTTAGGATGCCAATGTGGCTGCTATGAAATCTATCAGCAGCTTAAACAAGAGAGATCACCTCTCTCTCCCACAGCAGTGTAAGCAGCCCAGGGCTGTGGCAGCTCCATGGTGTTTGGGTACAATATCCTTCCTGTCTTGTCCTGCCAACCTCAACCTGCCTTTAGGCATCAGGGAGCCCAGATAAAGCTTGGGATTCCTAAAGACAGAATGAAAGAATGGTGACTGGGAGACAGCTATTGGTTTATACCACATCTTCACTATTAAAGTTTAAACTCTGAGAGCAGAGACCATGAGGGAAGTATCCTCATACCCTACATGATGCCCAGTGATGTGTAAAATCTGTGCAAGTAGCAGTATAACACTCATTTACTTTAAGATGGAAACCAACAGGGTAAGGAACAATTCTAAGTAATAAAAGCAGCTGAGCACAAGGGAGCAACTCAATTTTGGACATCCTTAACTTAAATGTGTGTTAGGTCAAATTGACAATTACATAGACTGTAGGGGCAAAGATTGGGCTGGGAATATAAATTTGGGGTGCTTACCATGCAAATAGTAGCTAGAGCTTTGGATGAGAAAGTAGGGGAAATGGAGGTAGGAAAAAAAGAGGTTCAAGGGCTTCCCTGCTGGATCAGTGGTAAAGAATCCACCTACCAATGCAGGAGACACAGGTTCGATCCCTGGTCTAAGAAGATCCCACATTTTGTGGAGCAACTAAGTCTATGCACCTGAACAATTGAGCCATAGCTGCTGAAGCCTGCTCACCTGAAGCCTGTGCTCTGTAACAAGAGAAGCCCCCACAATGAGTAGCCTGCCCACCACAACTAGAAAGTAGCCTTCACTCACCACAAGTAGAGAAAAGCCTATGCAGCAAGAAAGACATAGCACAGCCAAATAAATAAATAACACTATCTTAAAAAAAAAGAAAAAAAAAGAAAAAGAGAGGTTCAAGAACTGGGTCAGGGAGTATGTTAACATTTAGGGTCGAGATAAGGATAAACCAGTGAGTGAGACTGAGAAATGGCCCTTAAGAGAGGTGGAAAGAAATGTTATCCCAAAGAAAGGGTTTCAAGAAAGTGGTGGTGATCAATGGTGTCAAATGCTGCCAATTAGGCAGAAAATAAGGAATCAGAAGTGAATACTGGCTTTAGCAGGGGGAAGTCTACTGTCATTGATTACTGATTGAGCAGGATGTTAAAAACAAAAAAACTGACCAGAATAGGCTAAGAGGGAAGGGGAAGAAAAAAACAAACTAGAGACAACAGCATAAATGATTCTTCCAGGGAATTCTCCTGTAAAGGGGAACAAAAATTGGAATGCCACTGATAAGGACATAGGGGAAGGAAGGTCAATAAAACTTTAGATGTGAGAAATAACCTGTTCCATTGATAATAGGAATGACCTATTAGAGAAACTTCAGCGATGGAGTTGAGAGGGGATGATTGTAGTAATGTCCTTGTGCAGACATCACCAAATAGTCAATACTGAAATCAGATTGATTACATTCTTTGTAGCTGAAGATTGAGAAGCCCTTTACAGTCAGCAAAAACAAGACTGGGAGCTGACTGTGGCTCAGACCATCAGCTCCTTATAGCAAAAATCAGGCTTAAATTACAGAAAGTGGGGAAAACCACTAGGCCATTCAGGTATGACCTAAATCAAATTCCCTATGATTATATAGTGGAGGTGATGAATATATTCAATGTATTAGATCTGGTAGACAGAGTATGTAAAGAACTATGGACAGATGTTCACAACATTGAAGGCAGTGAACAAAACCATCCCAAAGAAAAAGAAATGCAAGAAGACAAAGTGGTTGTCTGAGGAGGCTTTACAAATAGCTGAGCAAAAAAAGGTGTGGGTGGGCATAAGCCCTGCCACTAACCCCACTGCAGAGCCACAGAACTTATACAGGACTGGGGAAACAGACTCTTGGAGGGCACAAACAAAACCCTGTATGCACCAGAACCCAGGAGAAAGGAGCAGTGACCCCACAGGAGACTGACCCAGACCTGCCCATGAGTGTCCATGAATGGCCTGCTGCAGGGTCAGGGGCACTGAGTGAGGCAGGAGGTTGCCATTTTTTCCCTTACCTCCACCATAGTTTGGTCTCAGGTCAAACAACATGGAGGGAACACAACTCTGCCCATCAACAGAAAAGTGAATTGAAGATTTACTGAGAATGGACCTGCCCATCAGAACAAGACCAAGTTCCCCCACAGTCAGTCTCTACAAATCAAGAAACTTCCATAAGTCTTTTATCCTTATCAGAGGGCAGACAGAATGAAAACCAGAATCACAGAAAGATAATCAAATGATCACATGGACCACAGCCTTGTCTAACTCAATGAAACTATGAGTCATGCCATGTTGGGCCTCTCAAGACAGACGACTCAGGGTGGAGAGTTCTGACAAAATGTGGTCCACTGGATTAGGGAATGGCAAACCACTTCAGTATTCTTGCCATGAGAACCCCATGAACAGTATGAAAAGGCAAAAAGATATGACACTGAAAGATGAACTCCCCAAGTTGGAGGGTGCCCAATATGCTATAGGAGAAGAGTGGAGAAACAACTCCAGAAAGAATAAAGAGACAGAGCCAAAGCAAAAACAACACCCAGTTATGGATGTGACTGGTGATGGAAGTAAAGTCTGATGCTGTAAGAAACAATATTATGTGGGAACCTGGAATGTTGGGTCCATGAATCAAGGCAAATTGGAAGTGGTCAAACAGGAGATGGCAAGAATGAACATCGACATTTTAGGAATCAGTGAACCTAAATGGACTGGAATGGGTGAATTTAATTCAGTTGACCATTTTATCTACTACTGTGGATAAGAATCCCTTAGAAGAATTGGAATAGACATCATAGTCAACAAAAGAGTCCGAAATGCAGTTCTTCGATGCAATCTCAAAATGAACGGGATGATCTTTGTTCATTTTCAAGGCAAACCATTCAAATATCACAGAAATCCAAGCCTATGCCCCAACTGGAAATATTGAAAAAGCTGAAGTTGAACAGTTCAATGAAGACCTACAAAACCTTCTAGAACTAACACTCAAAAAAGATGTTCTTTTCATTAGAGGGGACTGGAATGCAAAAGTAGGAAGTCAAGATATACCTCAAGTAACAAGGAAATTTGGCCTTGGAGTACAAAATGAAACAGGGCAAAGGCTATCAGAGTTTTGCCAGGAGAATGCACTGGTCATAGCAAACACCCTCTTCCAACAACACAAAAGAAAGTTCTATACATAGACATCACCAGATGGTCAATACCAAAATCAGATTGATTGTATTCTTTGCAGCCAAAGATAGAGAAGCTCTACACAGTCAGCAAACACAAGACTGGGAACTGACTCTGGCACAGATCATGAACTCCTTATTGCCAAATTCAGACTTAAATTGAAGAAAGTAGGGAAAACCACTAGACCATTCAGGTATGACCTAAATCAAATCCCTTACGATTATATAGTGGAAGTGATAAACAGATTCAAGGGATTAGATCTGATAGAGAGAGTGCCTGAAGAACTATGAATGGAGGTTCCTGATATTGTATAGGAGGCAGTTATCAAGACCATTCCCAAGAAAAAGAAATGCAAAAAGGCAAAATGGTTGTCTAAGGAGGCTTACAAATAGCTAAGAAAAGAAGAAAAATGAAAGGCAAAGGAGAAAAGGAAAGATATACCTATCTGAATGCACAGTTCCAAACAAAAGCAATGGAAGATAAAAAAGGCTTTCTCAGTGATCAATGCAAAGAAATAGAGGAAAATAATAGAATGAGAAAGACTAGAGATCTCTTCAAGAAAATTATAGATACCAAGGGAACTTCATGCAAAGATGGGCACAATGAAGGACAGGAATGGTATGGACCCAACAGAAGCAGAAGATGTTAAGAAGAGGTGGCAAGAACAGAAGAACTATGCAAAAAAGATCTTCATAACCCAGATAATCATGATGGTGTGATCACTTACCTAGAGCCAGACGTCCTAGAATGCAAAGTCAAGTGGGCCTTAGGAAGCATCACTACGAACAAAGCTAGTGGAGGTGATGGAATTCCAGTTGAACTATTTCAAATCCTAAAAGATGATGGTGGTAAAGTGCTTCACTCAATATGCCAGCAAATTTGGAAACCTCAGCAGTAGCCACAGGACTGGAAAAGGTCAATTTTCATCCTAATCCCAAAGAAAGGCAATGCCAAAGAATGTTCAGACTACCACACAATTGCACTCATCTCACATGCTAGCAAAGTGATACTCAAAATTCTCAAGCCAGTCTTCCACAGTACATGAACCATGAACTACCAGATGTTCAAGCTGGATTTAGAAAAGGCAGAGCAACCAGGGATCAAATTAAAGAATCTGCCTGCAATGCAGGAGACTTGGGTTCAATCCCTGGGTTGGGAAGATCCCCTGGAGAAGGGAAAGGCTACCCACTCCAGTATTCTGGCCTGGAGAATTCCATGGACTGTATAGCCCATGGTGTCCCAAAGAGCTGGACACGACTGAGTGATTTTGGCCTTCCCTGGTGGCTCAAATGGTAAAGCATCTGTCTACAATGTGGGAGACCTGGGTTCAATCCCTGGGTTGGGAAGATCCCCTGGAGAAGGAAATGGCAATCCACTCCAGTACTCTTGCCTGGAAAATCCCATGGACAGAGGAGCCTGGTAGGCTACAGTCCATGGGGTCGCAAAGAATCGGACACGACTGAGCGACTTCACTTTCATTACTGAATCATCAAAAAAGCAAGAGAGTTCCAGAAAAACATCTATTTCTGCTTTATTCACTATGGCAAAGCCTTTGACTGTGTGGATCACAACAAACTGGAAAATTCTTCAAGAGATAGGAATACTAGACCACCTTACCTGCCTCCTGAGAAATCTGTATGCAGGTCAAGAAGCAACATTTAGAATTGGACATGGAATAACAGACAGGTTCCAAATCAGGAAAGGAGTACTTCAAGGCTGTACATTGTTACCCTACTCATTTAACTTATATGTAGAGTATATCATGTAAAATGCCAGGCTGGATGAAGCACAAGCTGGAAGAAATATCAATAACCTCAGATATGCAGATGACACCATCCTTATGGCAGAAAGTGAAGAAGAACTAAAGAGCCTCTTGATGAAAGAGAAAGAGGAGAGTAAAAAGTTAGCTTAAAGCTGAACATTCAGAAACTAAGATCATGGCATCTGGTCCCATCACTTCATGGCAAATAGATGGGGAAACAGTGGAAACAGTGAGATAATTTATTTTCTTGGGCTCCAAAATCACTTCAGATGGTGACTGAGCCATGAACTTAAAGATGCTTGCTCCTTGAAAGAAAAGCTATGAACAATCTAGACAGCATATTAAGAAGCAGAGACATTACTTTGGCAACAAAGGTCCATCTAGTCAAAGCTATGGTTTTTCCAGTGGTCATGTGTGGATGTGAGAGTTGGACTATAAAGAAAGCTGAGCGCTGAAGAATTGATGGTTTTGAACTGTGGTGTTGGAAAAGACTCTTGAGAGTCCCTTGGACTGCAAGGAGATCCAACCAGTCCATCCTAAAGGAAATCAGTCCTGAATATTCATTGAAAGGACTGATGCTGAAGCTCCAATACTTTGGCCACCTGATGTGAAGAACTGACTCCTTGGAGAAGACCGTGATGCTGGGAAATATTGAAGGCAGGAGGAGAAGGGGACAATAGAGGATGAGATGGTTGGGTAGCATCACTGACTCAATGGACATGAGTTTGAGAAGCTCTAGGAACTGGTAATGGACAGGGAAGCCTGGTATGCTACAGTCCATGGGTCACAAAGAGTCTGACATGACTGAGCGACTGAAATGAGCCAAAAAGAGAAGCAAGGGATAAAGGGAAAGACACACTCAACTGAATGCCGAGTTCCAGAGAATAGCAAGGAGAGAGAAGAGGGCCTTCTTCAATGAGCAATGCAAAGAAATAGAGTAAAATAATAGAGTGGGAAAGACTAGCCATCTCTTCTTGAAAACTGGAGATGTGAAAGAAACATTTCATGTAAGGATGGGCATGATAAAGGACAGAAATGTAAAGACAACAGAGGTAGAAGAGATTAAGTAGAGGTGGCAAGAATACACAGAAGAACTGTACATTATCTCAGATTGGTTATCTCAACCCCTACAGATTGGTCACTCACTTAGAGCCAGAAATCCTGGATTGTGAGGTCGAGTGAGTTTTAGGAAGCATTACTAGGGGCAAAGCTAGTGGAGGTGATGGGATTCCAGCTGAGCTATTTAAAATACTAAAAGATGATGGTGTTAAACTGCTGCACTCAATATGTCAGGAAATTTGGAAAACCCAGCAGTGCTCACAGGACTGGGAAAGGTCAGTTTTCAACCCAATTCCAAAGAATGGCAGTGCTAAAGAACATTCAAACTACTGGGCAATTGCACCCACTTCCCATGCCAGTAAGATTATGCTCAAAATCCTTCAAGCTAGGCTTCAATAGTACTTGAATCTAGAACTTCCAGATGTACAAGCTGGGTTTAGAAAAGGCAGAGGAATCAGAGATCAAATTGCCAACATTCATTGGATCATAGAAAAAGCAAGGGGATTCCAGAAAAACATCTACTTCTGTTTCATTGACTACACAAAAGCCTTTGACAACTTGGATAACAACAAACTGTGCAGAATTCCTAAACAGATGGTAATACCAGACCATTTTACCCGTCTCCTGAGAAACCTGCATGAGGATCAAGAAGCAACAGTTAGAACTTCGTGGAACACTTGATCGGTTCAAAATTGGGAAAGGAGTATGACAAGGCTGTATATTGTCACTCTGCTTATTTAACTTATATACAGAGTACATCATGCGAAATGCTAGGCTGCATGAGTTACAACCTGGAATCAAGATTGCTGGGAGAAGTGTCAGCAACCTCAGGTATGCAGATGATAGCAATCTAATGGCAGAAACTGAAGATGACTAAAGAGCCTCTTGATGAGGGTGAAAGTGAAGAGTTAAAAAGCTGGCTTAAAACTCAACATTCAAAAAACTAAGATCATGACATCTGGTCTCATCACTGCATGCACACAGAAGGGAAAATAGTGGAAGCAGTAACAGATTTTCTCTTCTTGGGTTCTAAAATCACTGCAGATAGTGATGGCAGCCATGAAATTAGAAGACACTTGCTTCTTGGAAGGAAAGCTATGACAAACCATAGCTATAGACAGCATATTAAAAAGCAGAGACATCACTTTGCCAGCAAAGGTCCATATAGTGAAAGCTAGGGTTTTTCCAGTAGTCATGTATGGATGTGAGAATTGGACCATAAAGAAGGTTGAAAGCAGAAGAATTGATGCTTTCAAATTGTGGCACTAGAAATATGCTTTTGAGAGTCCCTTGGACAGGAAGGTGATCAAACCAGTCAATCCTAAAGGGATCAATCCTGAATATTCATTGAAAAGACTAATGCTGAAGCTCCAATACTTTGGCTACCCATTGCAAACAGCCAACGCATTAGAAAAGACCCTGGTGCTGAGAAAGACTGAGGCCAGGAGGAGAAGATGGTGGCAGAGGATGGGATGGCTGGATGGCATCACTGATTCAATGGACATGAACTTGGGCTAACTCCAGGAGATGATGAGGGACAGTGAGGTCTGGCATGCTGCAGTCCATGGGGTCGCAAAGAGTTAGACGTGACTTAGTGACTGAATAACAACAACATAGTCCAGTTACCGGCTTTGCTCAACTCAGAAATTCAGGCTTGAATCCTGAACTTGCCCACTTGGTAGCCTAGAAAGACAGTACAATTATTTCACTATCTCTACCCTCCTTTGGAGATTAGCTGTGTAAACTCAAGGGGATGATGTGTTTAAAGCACTTAGCTCAGTGTACAATGCATAAGTAGCTCTCAAATGTTAGCTAGTAATGGTAGTTGTAACCACCATTGTATCATAAAAACTGTGAAATACTTATAGATTCTTGGGGGCCTAATTCAGTTGTGGATGACTTTATTTCTACAATGGCTGAGGATTCTAAAATTCACAGTAGTATTATTTGACAGACTGGAAAATTTCTAAATATCACCTAACAAGTCTTGGCCTTCCTCAAATATGGATTTCACATCAAAGTTCAAGTGTTTTATATTGAAGAAAATCCCATGGACAGAGGAACCTGGTAGGCTACAGTCCACGGGGTCACAAAGAGTTGGACATGACTGAGTGACTTCACTTCACTTCAAAGAAAAATACCAGCCTTCCCCAAAGACTACATAAAAATTTTAATTATAAATCTGGCTTTCTTAGATGTAACCACACCAATGGACCCTGGACATTTTCCAAACAAACTCCACACAGGAGAACATCTTAGGAGTATAATTTGTAAAATAATAACTGAAAGATCTAATTTAAAATACCATATCTCTGGAACTTCCCTGGGGTCCAGTGGTTAAGAATCTGCCAGCCAATACAGGCAACACGTGTTTGATCCCTGGTCCAGGAAGATACTACACGTTGTAGAGTAGTTAAGCCCATGCATCACCACTACTGAGCTATCAGTTTAGAGCCTGCCAGCTGCAGCTACTGAAGCCCTCAGGCCCCAGAGCCCATACTCCACAAGAGAAGCCACCGCAGTGAGACGCCTGAGCACAGTAACTAGAGAGTAATCCTCGCTTGCAGCAGCTAGAGAAAGCCCATGCAGCAGTGAAGATCCAGCATAGCCATAAATAAATAAATCTTAAAAAAAAAATTATCTGAATACCAAGGAAATACTTTTGTTAGCTTTAATTAAGATACAATTAACACATCATATGGCACCCCACTCTAGTACTCTTGCCTGGAGAATCCCGCGGACAGAGGAGCCTGGTGGGCTGCAGTCCATGGGGTCGCTAAGAGTCAGACAGGACTGAGCTACTTCACTTTCACTTTTCACTTTCATGCATTGGAGAAGGAAATGGCAACCCACTCCAGTATTCTTGCCTGGAGAATCCCAGGGATGGCGGAGCCTGGTGGGCTGCCGTCTATGAGGTCGCACAGAGTCAGACATGACTGAAGCGACTTAGCATTAGCAACACATTATAAAATTTACTCTTATACAATTACATGTACTCTTATACAATTATATGTTTGTTCGTTTTTTTAGCAGATTCACAAAGTGGTGCTACCATCTACCCCTGTGTAATTTCAGAACATTTTTGTCATTTCATAAAGAAACACAATACCAATTAGCAATAACTCCCCATGCCCCACCACCAGCCCCTGGTGTTTTTAATTTTTCTAAGGCATGATAATAGTATGGTTATTTTTAAAGAGTTCTTATGTTTTGTAATATATACTAAAATAATGATGAAATGACACCCGGGAATTGTGCAATATAAGTCAAGGATGGGAATATAGTTAAAAAAAAAAAAAAGGATTAGTCATGAATCAATAATATTAAATTAAGATATTATTTGGGGGGACTTCCCCGGTGATCCAGTGGATAAGAATCTGCCTCTGGGGCTTCCCTGGTGATTCAGTGGTAAAGAATCTGCCTGCCAATGCAGGAGACATGAGTTAGATCCTTGATCGGGGAAAATCCCATATGCTGTGGAGCAACTAACCCGCTGCACCATTAAGCCTGTGCCCTAGAGCCTGGAAGCTGCAACTACTGAAACCCACATGCCCTAGAGCACATGGTCCACAACAATAAGAGAAGCCACCACAATAAGAAGCCTGTGCACCAGAAGTAAGAGTAGTCCCCGATTACCACACATAAAGAAAAAGCCCACGCAGCTCAGCTCACCCAGCACAGCCAAAAATAAACAAACAGTTTTTTCTGTTTTGTTTTGTTTCATATATCCTCCAAAATGAAAAAGCTTAACTAAACAAATGTAACGTATTAAACTTCAGAGAAACATTTAAATCAAATCTAAGGCAGACTAACCTAATATAAGCATTTAACCCTAAAAACAATTAAAAGCGGACCCTAGGTAACTTTCATCAAAAAGATGAAATAGAAATTTTACATTCCTAAACATGCAAATATAAAACATTTTACCTTTATCCAACTTTGTGTTCAATCTTTCTGTACCCTTCATCAAATGTCTATCTTCTGTAAGTAACATATAGTTAGATTTTATTTCTTATCCAGTCAAAGCAGAGCAGCTTTACCTTCTGATTGAAATATTTAGTCCATTAATTACCAATAATTTAATTTAAATATACAATTTTCCTGTTTTTTTTTTTTTTTTTTTTTTTTTTTTACTTTTCTCTCACCTTTTAATATTTCCATTTTTCTCCTTTTGAGTCAAATGTATTACCGTTTCATTTTTTCTTATCTGTTTGCTAGCCTTCACTATTCTTTTACCCTAGAGATTACGGGATGTGTCACTGATATGGTAAATCTCATGGAAATTAATTCATTATACCACTTCCCAGACGATACAAGAATCCGAACACATAATCCATATGGCCCTCCCACATTCTGTACTAATGTTGATATGTATACCCAGGTACTTACCATTTTTTTCTCTCTCAATCTTTTCCTGTATTTCTAGGTACCTTTCTGAGATCATATTCCAGTTTCCATTTTTCTTAGTGCCTCTTTCAGTGTGAATGTCCTAATGATGAATTCTTTTGTTGTTATTGTTTATTTGAGATGTCTTTATATTTTAACCTTATATTTGAAGGATGTTGTCAATGGCTATAGTTAATCTTTTTAACAATTTTAAAGTAGCATTTTATTGTCTTTTGGCTTCGACTATGTGTGTTTGTTTTGTTCTTTCTGGCTGCTTTTGTAGTTTTTTCAATATCTTTGGCTTTCAACAGTGTTAAGATGTGTATAAGTGTAGCCTTCTTTAGATTTATCTTTACTGTTCTTTAATCTATGGCTTGATATCTTGACATCCTTAATCAGTTTGGGGAAATTCTCTTTCAATATTTTTTCAAATATTTCTTCTCTCCCTTTCTCTCTTCCCTTCTCATTAGACAACTTAGATCACATGCATGTTAGCCCTTTTCGCATTATTCTGCCTGTATTTCATTTTCTCTATTTTAGATCCATTTCTTCTCACTATTTCTGAATGTGAGTTTATTTTTTCTGATCTTCCAGATCAGTGCTATCTAATGGGGTGATAAATTAACTGTGTTCTTAATTTCAGTTATTGCAACTTTCAATTCTAGAACATCTATGCAATATAAAAATAAATAAATTTCAGGTCTCTGGTGAAATATTTCATTATTTTGAAGTTCTTACCTAGTAACATCAATATCTGGATCACGAGTTAGTCTGTTTCTATTATCTGTATTTTTATTTAAAGCTCTGGATAATGTTTCAATTCTCCAGAGATTTTCTTTAGCTTCTGACAGGCATTTAAAGCAGATACTGCTCACCTTAACCCAATCGAGAACTAAGCAAATCAAAGTTGAATTTGTCTTTGAATAGCCTGATATATTTCTCATTCCCCTTTATTCCTAGGGAATGGTCCTTCAGGGGTCCCAATTGAAAATCCTGAGTGTTTACCAAGACACCTTTACGTTAGCTGACTCTGAGCTACAGTTGTTTTCTCTCTAGCAAAATGAAAATATTGATAACCTTGCTTACTTTTAAGCTAATTTGCACCTGGGAAGCCAAGGAATGCTCCAAGGAGAAAGTACAGGATGCTGGACTCATGGTGGTAGTTTTCCATTTCTCTGAGATCTTGGCCTCTGAAGTCCTAGCTGATTAATTACCCTAAAATGTCAACTTTGTCTCTGAATACCCATAAGTTTGCTAAAATTTCTACTCAGTTTCTCAACCTCCCCACTCATGCCAATTAAAAATCAATAAATGCCTTTAGGAATAAAGCAGTATAGAATGTTAAATCCCACTCAACATATTTCCCTTCTCTCTTGGATCTCGGCCCCTCAATTCCTCACTGATTTCGTTGCTCTCTGACTCTTTCAAACATATTACTGTTTTTATATTTTGTTGAATTTTTTTCATTGGTGTAGGTATGAGACATGTTCTGCTGCAAGCTAGTCCAGCCAATCTAGAGACAGATCCTACATGTTTGTATATAGTAATTACATAGAAAAACAGTGGTTCCCAATTCTTGATCTCAGAACCTATTAAGGAGTCCTAAGAGCTTTTTCATTTTAAAGTGATGTAGATCTATTAATATTTACCATATTAAAATGAAAATTAAATTCTATTTATTTACATGCTTTAAACATTTACTAATTTTAAATACTAATAATAAATGCATTCAGTCAGTTCAGTTCAGTTGCTCAGTTGTGTCTGACTGTTTGCAACCCCATGATTTGCAGCACACCAGGCCTCCCTGTCCATCACCAACTCCCAGAGTTCACTCAAACTCATGTCCATCGAGCTGGTGATGCCATCCAGCCATCTCATCCTCTGTCGTCCCCTTCTCCTCCTGCTCCCAACCCCTCCCAGCATCAGAATCTTTTCCAATGAGTCAATTCTTCGCATGAGGTGGCCAAAGTATTGGAGTTTCAGCTTTAGCATCATTCCTTCCAATGAACACCCAGGACTGATCTCCTTTAGGATGGACTGGTTGGACTCTCAAGAGTCTTCTCTCTTGAGAAGTCTAAGGGACTTTCAAGAGTCTTCTCCAGCACCACAGTTCAAAAGCATCAATTATTTGGCACTCAGCTTTCTTCACAGTCCAACTCTCACATCCATACATGACCACTGGAAAAACCATAGACTTGACTAGATAGACCTTTGTTGGCAAAGTAATATCTCTGCTTTTTAATGTATTACAGATTAACAAATTTTTATAACCTTTTCCTCCTAATCGAAACATTGGGGGAAGAGTTCAAATTTTTGCCAATCCCTTTCATGTTGAGCTTAATAGAATAGAGTTGGAGTCTGTTGCCTGATTCTGCATTCAATCTCTTAGCATATATTATTCTAGTTAAAGTATACGGAGAAAATCCAGCCTCATACAGATATGTAAATGAAAACTGGAAGAATATTTTAATAGTCTTTTCTGATATTCATGGATTTTCTCGTTTATACTACAGCTAAACTAAAGGAGGGGGAGTTTCTTAAAGGTTAGCTGCAATCTGAAATCTGAAACTGTATCAATGAACTTTATTTTACCAAATTCTCTCAAGTGGTGAAGAACCCACCTGTCAATGCAGGAGATGTAAGAGACATGGGTTTGATCCCTGGGTTGGGAAGATCCCCTGGAGGTGAGCATGGCAACCCTTTCCAGTACTGTTGTATGGAGAATCAGGCAGGAGGAGAAGGGGACGAAAGAAGATGGGATGGTTGGATGACATCACTGACTCAATGGACATGAGTTTGAGAAGCTCTGGGAGTTGGTGATGGACAGAGAAGCCTGGTGGGCTACAGTCCATAGGGTCACAAAGAGTTGGGTACAACCGAAGAGGCTTAGCACACATAGATATTTGCAACATTGAAACATTTCATCATATAATGTTAATTAAAAAATGTTAATGTCATCACCATCTCATCCAAGAAATTTATGCACTGAAAAGATACCAAACTCATGGTGGTAGAAATGTATTTGCCAAAATTTGAATTTTATCATTGGTGGCAAATATCAATTTTTTCTTAAGCAATCAGCTCACTTTTTTCATTGTCAAGACATTATTTACCAATAATTAAGACTGAAAAACAAAGCCTGTAATGTACTTCTTCAAGTAAAAATGGTATTCCATGAAAAGTGAAAGTTGCTCAGTCATGTCCGACTCTTTGTGACCCCATGGACTATGCAGTCCATGGGGTTCTCTGGCCAGAATACTGAAATGGATAGTCTTTCCCTTCTCCAGGGGATCTTCCCAACCCAGGGATCAAACTCAGGTCTCCCACATTGCAGGCAGATTCTTTACCAGCTAAGCCTCAAGGGAAGCCCAAGAATACTGGAGTGGGTAGCCTATCCCTTCTCTAGCAGATCTTCCTGACTCAGGAATTGAACTGGGGTCTCCTGCATTGCAGGTGGATTCTTTGCCAACTGAGCTATGAGGGAATGAATACTAGTGGTCAATTCAGCTTACAACCCAATCACACGTGTGTTTTGGTATGTAGCAGAATTGCTTTATGTGTAGTTTCCATTTTGTCACCCAGAATATTAAAAAAAATATTTTCATGGATCAAAACTTATTTAATATGTTTTACTAATTGATCAAAAACATTCTTAGATGTAATTGGTACACATAAGTGCATATACTCAAATATACATATATATGGTCAATCCTCATTATTCACAGATTCTTATCTGTGAATTTGCCTAAATTTCTTAAATCTCATCTGTAACTCCAAAATCAATACTATGGTGCTTTCAAGGTCTTTCAGAGACACAGGCAGTGTGTTGAAAAAATTAAGGTGATCAATGTACATAGTCTGAGATGAGATAGAGCAAGGGAACAGGCTGCCTTCGTGTTTCAGCTGTCATCATGTAAGTAAGTGTCCTTTATACAGTTTATTTACTGTTGCACTTTTAAGCTTTCTGTTGGTGATTTTGCTGTTTAAAATAGCCTTCAAACATAGTTTTGAAGTGCTGTCTAGCTTTCCTAAGTGCAAGGAGGCTGTCATGTGCCTCATGTAGAAAACATGATTCAGGCAAGCTTTTTTCAGGCATGAGTTATAATGCTGTTATCCAAGAGTTCAATGTTAATGAATCAGCAACATATATTAAATAAAGTGCCTTTAAACTGAACCATGGGGCTTCCCAGGCAGCACTACCAGTGAAGAACTTTTCTGCCAGTGCTGGAGATGTAAGAGACACAGGTTCAAGCTGTGGGTTGAGAAGATCCCCTGGAGGAGGGCACAGCAACCCACACCAGTACTGTTGCCTGGAGAGTCCCATGGACAGAGGAGCCCAGGGGGCTACAGTCCACAGGGTCACAAAGAGTCAGACACAACTGAAGTGACTTAGCACATACAAACTGAAAGGCATATATAGTAAGATTACATGATGATTGATTGATGAAAATGTCATGATCGGAGGCTCATAGGAACATACCCCTGTACTTCACCTAAGAGTAACGGTTCAGTATTCATTCACTTTGTTCTTGGAGTAACTTACTATGGTGAGTAATGAGAATCAACCTTATATATGCATATATGTAAATATATGCATGTATATATAGTCCAAGTATTGTAAAGAATTTAATGATTACTAATAAGACTTGGTTCCATTGCTTTGATTTTCCCTAAGGTCTAAATGGGCTTCTCTGGTGGCTCAGATAGTAAAGAATATGCCTGCAGTACAGGAGACCTGGGTTTGATCGCTGGGTTGGGAAGATCCTGTGGAGGAGGGCATGGCAATCCAGATTTCTTACCTGGAGAATCCCATGGACAGAGGAGTCTGGTGAGCTACTGTTCATAGGATTGCAAAGAGTCAGACATGACTGAAGTGACTTAGCACAAGGTATAAGCAGTTTTATACCATTCCTTTGCACCATTAGTACAAATGACAAACACTTTAGGAAAAAAACCCCTATTATTACTAGGAAAATACTGATAGATCTCTTAGGGGTCAAAAAACAAACAAACAAAAAAAAAAAACAAAAAGGTTTTCATTACCAAGCAGATTTATGTAAAGTATTAATTTCTGCCTTAAAATACATCTTCATTTCTCTGGTACTGTATACATAAATTTTACTGTTATTACTCTTTATACATTGAGGGAGGTAACATTTCCAAATGCTTTCAAGATTGTAAATTCCTCAGGACCATGGTAAGTTTTGACAAACATTTAAACAGAAAGAAATGTCAGGCCTTGGTTTTGTCCTTTTCATTTGTTAATGAATGCTTTTGTTTTGTTAATATAATTAACTGTTCCTATGGTACCTCTAAATTAAATCCATTGAGACATATTAAATAGTCTATAGGTTACTATTTACATATTTTAAGGCAGAATATGATCATATATACAGAGCATGACTTGAAGGAGTTATAAATGGAAGAGATAAACTTGGGTTGAGGTGATGACAAAATGAAATTACTAAGGGGAAGAGAGACATTTTTTACTTTAAACTACAGATATTATTGCCCAAAGGGAGGAATAGATAAATAGATCACTTATATTGCCTTCATGGCTAACATATCATTTGATATGGGAAAAGGAGAAAGGACACCTTAAAAACAAAAGGAAAAGGGTAGGTAATATGAGTGGATAAAAGAGGAGATAAACTGAAAATGAGGATTAAAAGTGAAGAAATGCTGAGAAAATTATTGATAGATATGTTTGGAAGGCTGAATAGACCATCTTTCAACAAATTCTATCATTCCAGCCTAATGAAACCTCTTCTCTCACTCCCTTCTTCAGGCATTAGCCATACTATAAGGTTATTAAGGATGAGATTGTAATCTTTAGTGAGATGAGGCTATCAGAAACTTGACTGAGTTGGTATTGACCCTTCTAGGGCTCATAGGGTACTCTGTAAGACGAAACAACCCAGACTGTGGGAAAGGTACTTATAACCTTGGAAGGAGTGAATATTCACTCTTTCAGTTATTTTGCAACAATACCAATAATAGGGCAGGAAGTTGGAAAATGTTCCTCTCTTCTCTTTGGGGGAAGAGGGGAGGAAAAAGAATGAAACAGTGGGGTGCAATCTGAGTTTAACTCTGAAGCACAAAGTTTCAGGGTTTTTTAATCATGAGAAGCAAATTGGTTCTGGTCACATGGACTTGAGCCAGAACCAGTCAAGGAGCCATGCTCCTTCCATCCTGCCAGTCTAGGCAGATAGATACAATTGTTCTTCTCTGAGTATTTCCCGAACTCCTTCAGATGCCATTCATCACTGGCTAAAAGTTGCCTCAGTTGGGTAAGGTGCATGTTAGGAGGGTCTAAGCCAACAGTTAGTCTTCCCTGGTGACTCAGTTATAAAGAATCCACTTGCCAATGCAGGAGACCGAAGACATGGGTTAGATTCGTGGGTCTGAAAGATCCACTGGAAAAGGAAATGGCATCCCATTCCAGTATTCTTGCCTGGGAAATCCCATGGATAGAGGAGCCTGGCAGGCTATAGTCCATGGGATCACAAGAGTCAGATGTGACTTAGTGACTAAACAAAAACAAGCCAACAGTTAAGGCAAAAGGGTAGTTAGTCACCCTGGTAAGCCTGCACAGTGACTACACCAGCAGTCCCAGGGAAGGAAAGGAGACCCATGGATTAGTGATGCCTCGAGGGTCACCTGCAGTAGAGCCAATAATATGACTGTTGGTGGAGGAAGCCAGCATGGCAAAACCTCAAAATTCAAAATTCCTGAGCAAATACAAAAAAGAAAACAAACAAACAAAACACCTAGTGGCTCTTCAAGGAGAATTAACTTTCAGCAGGGAAGCAGTAAGGGGACCATATCTCTCAAGAGCTCTTTACTTTCTCAGTAGCTCTAGGATCATCAGGTTAAAAGACTAGCTTTGGCTAAAGTTTAGTGTTCATGTTTCTTACAAATTTTCTTTTCATTAGGGTTTTAGAGTCTGTACTTTGAAGTCAGTAAATGATGCAAGAAAGCAGACTCATTGATCTGTAACAAAACCTTTCCCCTTGCTGCAGAGCTGCTCAGCACTTGCCCTCTAGGAGACTTCCCTGTAATGCCTTGCCTTTGTCCTTCTGCTGGTTTTACTGAAAACAGGATGTATTTAGCCCAGATGCTAACACAAACCTTGTGTGTAATGGTAACTTTACTGCTCCAGCTTTGAAATTGGTTATAACAGCCCTTATCAGCAAATAAAAGCCTCCTACAGCAGACAAGCAAAGTGATTGAGAAACCCATAAAAAGCCAAAGAAAGCAAGCCAGATGAAGTTAAAACAAATTTCACCTCTAAGACTCCATTGATCTCCACAGTAAACATTAAAAACTAACATGCTTCTTGGCCTTCTTTTGATAGTAAGTCATTATTATTGCACTGTTCTCACATCTACTACTACTTTCTTAGTTGAGACCTTCTAGTAAAACAGTAAAAAATGGGCATTTTTAAAGATAAAGAGGTACATCCATTCAGATTCCAAACTCATAAAGTTGTGAGTTTTCCAGGGCTCATCTGGAATTATACCATACACAAAAACAATGAGAGTCCTAAAAACTAGATTTTGGTTTTATAAAATACGTGCTTAAATTTTATTCAATAAAGAAAAGAGGCCGCTCCAAACTAAGACAGACAGGTTATATAGAATTCTCTTTCATGAGAAAATAGTCTGGCTATGTACAACTAATGAAATAAGCACAAAGGCTCCCACCTATAACATGCTCATGTATTAAACTTCATTTCTATACCTAACGGCAATAAGAAGGTTGAAGTAATTAAAAACCACTTATTCTGAAAAAGAGAAGCCTTGTGATCATGATTTTTAATTATCAAACACTATAAAATTCAATTGCTGGAAAAGAGTTTTCACTATAGTGTATAACCCCAAAGGTCTGAATTTAGGTACTATCAGAAAAAGCTACAGGGAAAAATCTGTTAAGAACAAATAAGAATATTATTACAAATTAAAAAATAGTAACCAACTTTGGAATTGATATTCACTGGCTGTATTCAAACATAAGACACTAATATACTTCAATGTGCCCTCACTCAGGAGCTCCTTAAACAGATGTCCAATTTCAAGCTAATTTTGTATATTTTAGCAGTAAAGTTCTAATTGACAACAAAATATTAATTTCTGGGTTTCCTAAAGAAATTATGACAACTACAGAAATCAGAATCTTTCTGCTCGTCTTCTGAGAACCATTCCAATAAACATCAGATCAGATCAGATCAGTCGCTCAGTCGTGTCCGACTCTTTGCGACCCCCGGAATCGCAGCACGCCAGGCCTCCCTGTCCATCACCAACTCCCAGAGTTCACTCAGACTCACTTCCATCGAGTCAGTGATGCCATCCAGCCATCTCATCCTCTGTCGTCCTCCTCACCTCCTGCCCCCAATCCCTCCAAGCATCAGAGTCTTTTCCAATGAGTCAACTCTTCGCATGAGGTGGCCAAAGTACTGGAGTTTCAGCTTTAGCATCATTCCTTCCAAAGAAATCCCAGGGCTGATCTCCTTCAGAATGGACTGGTTGGATCTCCTTGCAGTCCAAGAGACTCTCAAGAGTCTTCTCCAGCACCACAGTTCAAAAGCATCAATTCTTCGGTGCTCAGCCTTCTTCACAGTCCAACTCTCACATCCATACATGACCACAGGAGAAACAATAGCCTTGACTAGACGGACCTTTGTTGCCAAAGTAATGTCTCTGCTTTTCAATATGCTATCTAGGTTGGTCATAACTTTCCTTCCAAGGAGTAACCATCTTTTCATTTCATGGCTGAAGTTACCATCTGCAGTGATTTTGGAGCCCAGAAAAATAAAGTCTGACACTGTTTCCACTGTTTCCCCATCTCTTTCCCATGAAGTGATGGGACCGGATGCCATGATCTTCATTTTCTGAATGTTGAGCTTTAAGCCAACTTTTTCACTCTCCACTTTCACTTTCATCAAGAGGCTTTTGAGTTCCTCTTCACTTTCTGCCATAAGGGTGGAGTCATCTGCATATCTGAGGTTATTGATATTTCTCCAAGCAATCTTGATTCCAGCTTGTGTTTCTTCCAGTCCAGCGTTTCAAGCTGGTTTTAGAAAAGGCAGAACAACCAGAGATCAAATTGCCAACATCTGCTGGATCATGGAAAAAGCAAGAGAGTTCCAGAAAAACATATATTTCTGCTTTATTGACTATGCCAAAGCCTTTGACTGTGTGGATCACAATAAACTGTGGAAAATTCTGAAAGAGATAGGAATACCAGACCACCTGATCTGCCTCTTGAGAAATTTGTATGCAGGTCAGGAAGCAACAGTTAGAACTGGACATGGAACATTAGACTGGTTCCAAATAGGAAAAGGAGTTCATCAAGGCTATATATTGTCACCCTGTTTATTTAACTTATACGCAGAGTACATAACATGAATGAAAATCCATCATTTCATACTAGGAAACAGGTAATGCTTTCAACTACAAGTTACGTGTATCTACAATAAAGAAATAAATATTTAACAGTAGTGTCAAGTTGGAGTCCATATCAGAGCAGAGCCACATACAACAATGTGGCAAACAAGTGTACAGTGGGATACTAAAGATGGGCTCAATAAAGGACAGAAATGGTATGGACCTAACAGAAGCAGAAGATATTAAGAAGAGGTGGCAAGAATACACAGAAGAACTGTAAAAAAAAGAACTTCACGACCCAGATAATCATGATGGTGTGCTCACTCACCTAGAGCCAGACATCCTGGAATGTGAAGTCAAGTGGGCCTTAGAAAGCATCCCTATGAACAAATCTAGTGGAGGTGATGGAATTCCAGTTGAGCTCTTTCAAATCATGATGATGATTTTGTGCTATGCAAATGCTGCACTCAATATGCCAGCAAATTTGGAAAACTCAGAAGTGGCCACAGGACTGGAAAAGGTCAGTTTTCATTCCGATCCCAAAGAAAGGCAATGCCAAAGAATGCTCAAACTACCACACAATTGTACTCATCTCACACGCTAGTAAAGTAATACCCAAAATTCTCCAACCCAGGCTTCAGCAATACATGAACCATGAATTTCCTGATGTTCAAGCTGGTTTTAGAAAAGGCAGAGGAACCAGAGATCAAATTGCCCACATCCACTGGATCATGGAAAAAGCAAGAAAGTTCCAGAAAAACATCTATTTCTGCTTTATTGACTATGCCAAAGCCTTTGACTGTGTAGATCACAATAAACTGTGGGAAATTCTGTAAGAGATGGGAATACCAGGCCACCCGACCTGCCTCTTGTGAAACCTATATGCAGGTCAGGAAGCAACAGTTAGAACCAGACATGGAACAACAGACTGGTTCCAAATAGGAAAAGGAGTCTGTCAAGGCTGTATATTGTCACCCTGCTTATTTAACTTATATGCAGAGTACATCATGAGAAACGCTGGGCTGGAGGAAGCACAGGCTGGAATCAAGATTGCCGGGAGAAATATCAATAACCTCAGATATGCAGATGACACCACCCTTATGGCAGAAAGTGAAGAGGAACTAAAAAGCCTCTTGATGAAAATGAAAGAGGAAAGTGAAAAAGTTGGCTTAAAGCTCAACGTTCAGAAAACTAAGATCATGGCATCTGGTCCCATCACTTCATGGGACATAGAGGGGAAAACAGTGTCAGACTTTATTTTTGGGGGCTCCAAAATCACTGCAGATGATGACTGCAGCCATGAAATTAAAAGACACTTACTCTTGGAAGGAAAGTTATGACCAACCTAGATAGCATATTAAAAAGCAGAGACATTACTTTGCCAACAAAGGTCCATCTAGTCAAGGCTATGGTGTCTCCATTGGTCATGTATGGATATGAGAGTTGGGCTGTGAAGAAGGCTGAGTGCTGAAGAATTGATGCTTTTGAACTGTGGTGTTGGAGAAGACTCTTGAGAGTCCCTTGGACTGCAAGGAGATCCAACCAGTCCATCCTAAAAGAGATCAGTCCTCAGTGTTCTTTGGAAGGAATGGATGCTAAAGCTGAAACTCCAATACTTTGGCCACCTCATGCGAAGAGTTGACTCATTGGAAAAGACTGTGATGCTGGGAGGTATTGGGGGCAGGAGGAGAAGGGGACGACAGAGGATGAGATGGCTGGATGGCATCACTGACTCAATGGACGTAAGTCTGAGTGAACCCTGGGAGTTGGTGATGGACAGGGAGGCCTGGTGTGCTGCGATTCCAGGGGTTGCAAAGAGTCGGACACAACTGAGTGACTGAACTGAACTGAACATGAGGGAACACAGACAAAACTGCTTATGCACAAAGAGAACCCAAAGCTGAGTAGTCATATTCTCGAAATGAACTGAGACCTCATGTAGCAGTTCAACTGCACACAACTGCTGTCGTGTGGTTGCTAAGTCATGTCTGAGTCTTTGTGACCCCATGAGCTGCAGCACACCAGGCTTCCCTATCCTTCACTATCTCCTGGAGTTTGCTCAAACTCATGTCCATTGAGTCAGTGATGCCATCCAACCATCTCATCCTCTGTTGCCCCCTTCTCCACCTGCCCTCAATCTTTCCCAATATCAAAGTCTTTTCCAAAGAGTTGGCTCTTCGGATCAGGTGGCCAAGTATTGAAGCTTCAGCATCAGCCCTTCCAATGAATATTCAGGGTTGATTTACTTTAGGACTGACTGGTTTGATTTACTTGCTATCCAAGTGACTCTCAAGAGTCTTCTCCAGCATCACATTTTTAAGGCATCAAATCTTTGGTGCTCAGGCTTCTTTACAGTCCAACTCTCATTTTTGTACATGACCACTGGAAAAACCATAGCTTTGACTATATGGATCTTTGTCAGCAAAGCCTCTGCTTTTTAATACACTGTCTAGGTTTGTCATAGCTTTTCTTCCAACTGGCTAGCAGGAAATATGAAGGAAAATGTCTGATGTTGCTCAAGAACACAGGAGGCAGATCTGGAAGCCAATGCTTGTGTGTGTGTATGAATGGAGAGTGGAGGTGGAGGTGACTTGGTGTGTAAGGAAGACCAAAAGAATGAAAATGAAATAGGGTAAAATGAATTAGAAAGAAAAATATTAGGCATAGAAGAGAAGCAAAGACCCCCAAAAAACCTATAACCGTAGTCGTTGAAGACAAAAAAACAATTTTAAACATGAAATAGAACTATTCCTCATCCAAAGAAAAACGATTAAGGAAGACTTGGCAAAGGACTAGTGGTTCTTTAATTTACATATGAAAAATACGTTTAATTACATACCTGAGACCAAAACAAAGCAGATAAATATAGAAGAAAGGTAGGTAAATGTTAAATGTTCTGTCAAAGTAGGCATATTACAATTTTAAAAGTGGGAGGAGAGAGAGAGAAGTAAAATAATGATTGCTTCAGAGGAAACAGGTGGATGCTGAAAGGCATTAATATCAAGATTGCCATTAGCACAAAATATATACCTTAAAAAACAAAAATATATGTGAGATAAAACACCACATAGAAAAATAAATACAGAAAACTAAACAGAGAATATGAGCTATTTCATGTACATACTGCTGTATTTAAAATTCATAACCAACACGGCCCTACTGTATAGCACAGAGAACTCTGCTCAATGTCATGTGGCAGCCGGGATGGGAATGGCTTTTGGAGGTGAATGGATACATGTATATGCATGGCTGAGTCCCTTCACTGTTCACCTGAAGCTATCACAACATTGTTAACTGGCTAAACCCGAACACAAAATAAAAAGCTTAAAAATATGTATGAGATATTTGAAACCAAACATAACAGCCATATCAGTAAATGTAAAAGACTTGATTCATCTATTAGAACAAAAAATATTTTCATATTGACTTACAAAGAAAATATCATGAGAATGGAGAGTCCAGAAATAAACTCATGCAAATGTGGTCAAATTATTTATAACAAAGGGGCCAAGAATATACAGCCCTCCTTATGTATCCATTGGGTATTGCTTCTAGGACCTGCCACGGATACCAAAAATTCATGGATACTCAAGCACCATAGTTGGCTGTCCATATCCACAAATTTCACAACCACAGAACCAACCACAGAACATGTGTTAAGTTTGCTGGTTGGTTGAATCTACAGATGCAGAACCTGTGAATAAAGACAGCCAACTATATGTTTATTTTTTTTTTTTTTAGTTTTTTATTTTATTTTATTTTTAAACTTTACATAATTGTATTAGTTTTGCCAAATATCAAAATGAATCTGCCACAGGTATACATGTGTTCCCATCCTGAACCCTCCTCCCTCCTCCCTCTCCATTCCATCCCTCTGGGTCGTCCCAGTGCACCAGCCCCAAGCATCCAGTATCGTGCATCGAACCTGGACTTGTGACTCGTTTCATACATGATATTTTACATGTTTCAATGCCATTCTCCCAAATCTTCCCACCCTCTCCCTCTCTCTCAGAGTCCATAAGACTGTTCTATACATCAGTGTCTCTTTTGCTGTCTCGTACACAGGGTTATTGTTACCATCTTTCTAAACTCCATATATATGTGTTAGTATACTGTATTGGTGTTTTTCTTTCTGGCTTACTTCACTCTGTATAATAGGCTCCAGTTTCATCCATCTCATTAGAACTGATTCAAATGTATTCTTTTTAATGGCTGAGTAATACTCCATTGTGTATATGTACCACAGCTTTCTTATCCATTCATCTGCTGATGGACATCTAGGTTGCTTTCATGTCCTGGCTATTATAAACAGTGCTGCGATGAACATTGGGGTACACGTGTCTTTTTCCCTTCTGGTTTCCTCAGTGTGTATTCCCAGCAATGGGATTGCTGGATCATAAGGCAGTTCTATTTCCAGTTTTTTAAGGAATCTCCACACTGTTCTCCATAGTGGCTGTACTAGTTTGCATACCCACCAACAGTGTAAGAGGGTTCCCTTTTCTCCACACCCTCTCCAGCATTTATTACTTGTAGACTTTTGGATCGCAGCCATTCTGACTGGTGTGAAATGGTACCTCATAGTGGTTTTGATTTGCATTTCTCTGATAATGAGTGATGTTGAGCATCTTTTCATGTGTTTGTTAGCCATCTGTATGTCTTCTTTGGAGAAATGTCTATTTAGTTCTTTGGCCCATTTTTTGATTGGGTCATTTATTTTTCTGGAGTTGAGCTGTAGGAGTTGCTTGTGTATTCTCGAGATTAGTTGTTTGTCAGTTGCTTCATTTGCTATTATCTTCTCCCATTCTGAAGGCTGTCTTCACCTTGCTAATAGTTTCCTTTGATGTGCAGAAGCTTTTAAGGTTAATTAGGTCCCATTTGCTTATTTTTGCTTTAATTTCCAATATTCTGGGAGGTGGGTCATAGAGGATGCTGCTGTGATGTATGTTAGAGAGTGTTTTGCCTATGTTCTCCTCTAGGAGTTTTATAGTTTCTGGTCTTATGTTTAGATCTTTAATCCATTTTGAGTTTATTTTTGTGTATAGTGTTAGAAAGTGTTCTAGTTTCATTCTTTTACAAGTGGTTGACAGATTTCCCAGCACCACTTGTTAAAGAGATTGTCTTTAATCCATTGTATATTCTTGCCTCCTTTGTCAAAGATAAGGTGTCCATATGTGCGTGGATTTATCTCTGGGCTTTCTATTTTGTTCCATTGATCTATATTTCTGTCTTTGTGCCAGTACCATACTGTCTTGATAACTGTGGCTTTGTAGTAGAGCCTGAAGTCAGGTAGGTTGATTCCTCCAGTTCCATTCTTCTTTCTCAAGATCACTTTGGCTATTTGAGGTTTTTTGTATTTCCATACAAATTGTGAAATTATTTGTTCTAGCTCTGTGAAGAATGCTGTTGGTAGCTTGATAGGGATTGCATTGAATCTATAGATTGCTTTAGGTAGTATACTCATTTTCACTATATTGATTCTTCCAATCCATGAACACGGTACATTTCTCCATCTGTTAGTGTCCTCTTTGATTTCTTTCACCAGTGTTTTATAGTTTTCTATATATAGGTCTTTAGTTTCTTTAGGTAGATATATTCCTAAGTATTTTATTCTTTCCATTGCAATGGTGAATGGAATTGTTTCCTTAATTTCTCTTTCTGTTTTCTCATTAGTAGTGTATAGGAATGCAAGGGATTTCTGTGTGTTGATTTTATATCCTGCAACTTTACTATAGTCATTGATTAGTTCTAGTAATTTTCTGGTGGAGTCTTTAGGGTTTTCTATGTACAGGATCATGTCATCTGCAAACAGTGAGAGTTTTACTTCTTCTTTTCCAATTTGGACTCCTTTTATTTCTTTTTCTGCTCTGATTGCTGTGGCCAAAACTTCCAAAACTATGTTGAATAGTAATGGTGAAAGTGGGCACCCTTGTCTTGTTCCTGACTTTAGAGGAAATGCTTTCAATTTTTCACCATTGAGGATAATGTTTGCTGTGGGTTTGTCATATATAGCTTTTATTATGTTGAGGTATGTTCCTTCTATTCCTGCTTTCTGGAGAGTTTTTCTCATAAATGGATGTTGAATTTTGTCAAAGGCTTTCTCTGCATCTATTGAGATAATCATATGATTTTTATTTTTCAATTTGTTAATGTGGTGTATTACATTGATTGATTTGCAGATATTGAAGAATCCTTGCATCCCTGGGATAAAGCCCACTTGGTCATGGTGTATGATCTTTTTAATGTGTTGTTGGATTCTGATTGCTAGAATTTTTTTAAGGATTTTTGCATCTATGTTCATCAGTGATATTGGCCTGTAGTTTTCTTTTTTTGTGGCATCTTTGTCAGGTTTTGGTATTAGGGTGATGGTGGCCTCATAGAATGAGTTTGGAAGTTTACCTTCCTCCACAATTTTCTGGAAGAGTTTGAGCAGGATAGGTGTTAGCTCTTCTGTAAATTTTTGGTAGAATTCAGCTGTGAAACCGTCTGGACCTGGGCTTTTGTTTGCTGGAAGATTTTTGATTACAGTTTCAATTTCCGTGCTTGTGATGGGTCTGTTAAGATTTTCTATTTCTTCCTGGTCGAGTTTTGGAAAGTTGTACTTTTCTAAGAATTTGTCCATTTCTTCCATGTTGTCCATTTTATTGGCATATAATTGTTGATAGTACTCTCTTATGAACCTTTGTATTTCTGTGTTGTCCGTTGTGATCTCTCCATTTTCACTTCTAATTTTATTGATTTGATTTTTCTCCCTTTGTTTCTTGATGAGTCTGGCTAATGGTTTGTCAATTTTATTTATCCTTTCAAAAAACCAGCTTTTGGTTTTGTTGATTTTTGCTATGATCTCTTTTGTTTCTTTTGCATTTATTTCTGCTCTAAGTTTTAAGATTTCTTTCCTTCTACTAACCCTGGGGTTCTTCATTTCTTCCTTTCCTAGTTGCTTTAGGTATAGAGTTAGGTTATTTATTTGACTTTTTTCTTGTTTCTTGAGGTGTGCCTGTATTGCTATGAACTTTCTCCTTAGGACTGCTTTTACCGTGTCCCACCGGTTTTGGGTTGTTGTGTTTTCATTTTCATTCATTTCTATGCAAATTTTGATTTCTTTTTTGATTTCTTCTGTGATTTGTTGGTTATTCAGCAGCGTGTTGTTCAGCCTCCATATGTTGGAATTTTTAATAGTTTTTCTCTTGTAATTGAGATCTAATCTTACTGCATTGTGGTCAGAAAAGATGCTTGGAATGATTTCTATTATTTTGAATTTACCAAGGCTAGCTTTATGTCCCAGGATGTGATCTATCCTGGAGAAGGTTCCATGTATGCTTGAGAAAAAGGTGAAATTCATTGTTTTGGGATGAAATGTCCTATAGATATAAATTAAGTCTAACTGGTCTATTGTATCGTTTAAAGTTTGTGTTTCCTTGTTAATTTTCTGTTTAGTTGATCTATCCATAGGTGTGAGTGGGGTATTAAAGTCTCCCACTATTATTGTGTTATTATTAATTTCTCCTTTCATACTTGTTAGCATTTGTCTTACATACTGCGGTGCTCCCGTGTTGGGTGCATATATATTTATAATTGTTATATCTTCTTCTTGGATTGATCCTTTGATCATTATGTAATGACCATCTTTGTCTCTTTTCACAGCCTTTGTTTTAAAGTCTATTTTATCTGATATGAGTATTGCTACTCCTGCTTTCTTTTGGTCCCTATTTGCATGGAAAAACTTTTTCCAGCCCTTCACTTTCAGTCTGTATGTGTCCCCTGTTTTGAGGTGGGTCTCTTGTAGACAACATATGTAGGGGTCTTGTTTTTGTATCCATTCAGCCAGTCTTTGTCCTTTGGTTGGGGCATTCAACCCATTTACGTTTAAGGTAATTACTGATAAGTATGATCCCATTGCCATTTACTTTATTGTTTTGGGTTTGAATTTATACACCGTTTTTGTGTTTCCTGTCTAGAGAATATCCTATAGTCTTTGTTGGAGAGCTGGTTTGGTGGTGCAGAATTCTCTCAGCTTTTGCTTGTCTGAAAAGCTTTTGATTTCTCCTTCATACTTGAATGAGATCCTTGCTGGGTACAATAATCTGGGCTATAGGTTATTTTCTTTCATCATTTTAAGTATGTCTTGCCATTCCCTCCTGGCTTGAAGAGTTTCTATTGAAAGATCAGCTGTTATCCTCATGGGTATTCCCTTGTGTGTTATTTGTTGTTTTCCCTTGCTGCTTTTAATATTTGTTCTTTGTGTTTGATCTTTGTTAATTTGATTAATATGTGTCTTGGGGTGTTTCGCCTTGGGTTTATCCTGTTTGGGACTCTCTGGGTTTCTTGGACTTGGGTGATTATTTCCTTCCCCATTTTAGGGAAGTTTTCAACTATTATCTCCTCAAGTATTTTCTCATGGTCTTTCTTTTTGTCTTCTTCTTCTGGGACCCCTATGATTCGAATGTTGTAGCATTTAATATTGTCCTGGAGGTCTCTGAGATTGTCCTCATTTCTTTTAATTCGTTTTTCTTTTATCCTCTCTGATTCATTTATTTCTATCATTCTATCTTCTAATTCACTAATCCTATCTTCTGCCTCTGTTATTCTACTATTTGTTGCCTCCAGAGTGTTTTTTTATTTCACTTATTGCATTATTCATTATATATTGACTCTTTTTTATTTCTTCTAAGTCCTTGTTAAACCTTTCTTGCATCTTCTCAATCCTTGCCTCCAGGCTATTTATCTGTGATTCTATTTTAATTTCAAGATTTTGGATCAATTTCACTATCATTATTCGGAATTCTTTATCAGGTAGATTCCCTATCTCTTCCTCTTTTGTTTGGTTTGGTGGGCATTTATCCTGTTCCTTTATCTGCTGGCTATTCCTCTGTCTCTTCATCTTGTTTAAATTGCTGAGTTTGGGGTGTCCTTTCTGTATTCTGGCAGTTTGTGGAGTTCTCTTTATTGTGGCGTTTCCTCGCTGTGTGTGGGTTTTTACAGGTGGCTTGTCAAGGTTTCCTGGTTAGGGAAGCTTGTGTCAATGTTCTGGTGGATGGAGCTGTATTTCTTCTCTCTGGAGTGCAATGAAATGTCCAGTAATGAGTTATGAGATGTCTATGGTTTTGGGGTGACTTTGGGCAGCCTGTATCTTGAAGCTCAGGGCTGTGTTCCTTTGTTGCTGGAGAATTTGCTTGGTATGTCTTGTCCTGGAACTTGTTGGCCCTTGTGTGGTGCTTGGTTTCAGTGTCGGTATGGAGGCGTTTGATGAGCTCCTGTCAATTAATGTTCCTTGGAGTCAGAAGTTCCCTGGAGTCAGGGTTTGGACTTAAGCCTCCTAATTCCAGTTATCGGTCTTATTTTTACAGTAGTTTCAAAACTTCTCCTTCTATACAGCACCATTGATAAAGCATCTACGTTAAAGATGAAAAGTTTCTCTACTGTGAGGGTCACTCAGAGAGGTTCACAGTGTTACATGGAGAAGAGAAGTGGGAGGAGGGAGTTAGAGGTGACCCAAATGAGATGAGGTGGAATCAATAGTGGAGAGAGTGGGCTAGCCAGTAGTCACTTCCTTATGTGCACTCCACAACTGGACCACTCAGAGATGTTCACGGAGTTATACAGAGAAGAGAAGAAGGAGGCAGGAGACAGAGGTGGCCAGAAGGATAAAAGGGGGAAATGAAAAGGAGGGAGACAGATCCAGCCAGTAATCAGTTCCCTAAGTGTTCTCCACCGTCTGGAACACACAGAAATTCACAGAGTTGGGTAGAGTAGAGAGGGGTTAGGGAGGAGATACAGGCGACCTGGTGGAGAAAATGGAGAGTCCAAAGGGAGAGAGAGCAGTCAAGCCAGTAATCTCGTTCCCTAGTGAAAAATGGGTCCTGAAGATTGGGTTCTTAAAGGTACAAAATTGGTAACAAATACATAAAAGCAAAAATTAAAAATCTAGAGTAGAATTTGGAATTTCAAAAATGTGATGTTAATGAAAAGAAGAAGGAAAAGAAAGAGAGAAAAAATGAACAAAGAAAAACAAACAAGGTCGCGAAAATTGTAAAGAAACTACAGGTACAAAATTGATAACTAACACCAAAAAGCAAAAGTTAAAAATCTAGGGTAGAGTTTGGAATTTGAAAAATACAATGTTAAAAAAAAGAAGAAGAAAAATAAAGAGAGAAAACAAACAAACCAACAAAAACAATGTCGCAAAAATTATAAAGAAAATACAGGTACAAAATTGATATCAAATACCAAAAAGCATAAATTAAAAATCTTGAGTAGAGTTTGGAATCGCAGATATACGATTTTATACAAAAGAAGAAGAGAAAGAAACAGAGGGAAAAAAAAAAGTCACAGAAATTATGAAAAAAACTATAGGTACAAAATTGATAACATATAACAAAAGGATAAAATTAAAAATCTAGAGTAGAGTTTGGAATTTCAAAAATACAATGTTAAAGAAAAGAAGAAAAAGAAAAACAAAAACAAAACAAAACACGGTCAAAAAATTATAAAATATATATATGAAGTTTGCTGAAGAAGAAGAAAAAAAAATAGGGTCTTTTTTTTTTTTTGCAAAGTAATAGTTATAAAAGTGAAGATTAAAGGATAATAGGGGACTTAAAAATTTTTTTTTTAAAATTAAAAAAAAAAGAAAAAAAGAAAGAAAGATTGATTGTAAAAATAGTAAAAATATATCTAGGTCTTTCTCTGGTTTTGTTGTGAGTATTGGGGGTTCAGTTCATTTTTGGCTAGTTCCTTGGTCTGACTTATATTTCTCAAGATCTATAGGCCCCTTCCTATGTAGTCCGTAGTAACCACAGGGTTTTAATCTATGGCCTGTAGCTTCCAAGGCGTTTCCCTCTGTTATAGCTTCTTCTGTTTGCTGGTCTCTTCAGTGTCTGGTTCCCGCCCTGACACAAAGGGGACAGTGGAGGACACTATTTTTTTTTTTTTTTTTTTATTTAGGCTCACTTGTTCAGCTGCGCTGTGGGGAGGGAGGGAGGGATGCTGCAAACAGATAATACTGGCGTGCTCTCGCAGTGCCTCAGCCACACTGGGTCTGCCCCCGCTCATGGCGCGTGTAGCCTCCCTGCCCACACTGCTCGGGCTCTAGGTTGTGCCGCCAGGAACAATCAAAGGCCAGCCCTGGGCTGAGCTCCCAGGTCCAAGCTGCTCAGGTTCAGGCACTCGGGTAGTCCTCAGAGGCGCAGACTCGGTTGGGCCTGCGTTTTGTGCTCTTCCCAGATCCGAGCAGCTCAGGTGATGTGTTTGGCGGGCGCCAATGCTGCGACTTATCGCCTCCCCGCCACTCGGTTATCTGGGTGTAAAACCGGTGCACCTTCTCAGGCAGATGTTGACCGTCCAGACCCCCAAGAAGTTTTAGTTAGCAAAGAAGCCTGCTTACAGTTTTATAGATAGTGTCTCTCTTGGGCTGCGATTGCCCCCTTCCGGCTCTGGCTGCCTGTCACCGGAGGGGGAAGGTCTGCAACCGGCTATCTCTGTTCAGTCCTTTGTTCTGTGGGCGGGCCTGGCGGTGTCTTAGGTTAGGGCTGGCTTTTCGCGTGGTAGATATCCCACAGTCTGGTTTGCTAGCCCAAATTATTTCGCTCAGCTAGCGCTCAGGACATTCGGCCCGATTCTTACTCTAAGAGACACAGCCCGCGCCCCGCTTCCCTGCCCAGCCCCCACTTGCTAATGCCGTGTGCAGGCGTCTGCGCTGCTTCTCCGCTGGGGGAGTTACCGTAGGGCTCACAATCTGCGATTTTTAATTGTTTGTTTATTTTTTTTCTCCCTTTTATGTTGCCCTCTGTGCTTCCAAAGCTCGGCACAGATTCGGCAGTGAGAGGGTTTCCTGGTGTTTGGAAACTTCTCTCTTTTTAAGACTCCCTTCCCGGGACGGAACTCCGTCCCTCCCTCTTTTGTCTCTTTTTTTGTCTTTTATATTTTTTCCTACCTCCTTTCGAAGAGTTGGATTGCTTTTCTGGGTGCCTGATGTCCTCCACCGGCATTCAGAAGTTGTTTTGTGGAGTTTACTCGACGTTTAAATGCTCTTTTGATGAATTTGTGGGGGAGAAAGTGTTCTCCCCGTCCTACTCCTCCGCCATCTTGGCTCCTCCCCCCCCCAACTATATGTTTATTGAAAGAGATTCACATATATGTGGACCCACACAGCTCAAAATCCCCTGTTATTCAAGGGCCAGTGATACAACGGGAAAATGACAGTCTCTTCAATAAATGGTGATCGGAATACTGAACAGCTGCATGCAAAACAATCACACTGGACCCCTATCTTACCTCTTACACAAAAATTATCTCAAAAGTGATTAAAGGATTAGATTTAAAATCTGAAACCATAAAACTTCTACAAGAAAACATAGATGTTAAGTTCCTTGCCATCGGTCTAGGTGAAGATTATTTTTTGGATCCTACACCAAAAGTAAAGGCAAAACAACATAAAATAAAGTGGGACTACATAAAATTCAGAAGCTTCTGCACAACAAAGCATACTGTCAACTAAATGGTAAGGCAACCTGCCGAATGGGGGAATATGTTGAGTACTCAGTCATGTCCCACTCTTTGTGACACCATGGACTGGAGCCTGCCAGGCTTCTCTGTCCATGGGATTTTCCTGGCAAGAATACTGGAGTGGGTTGCCATTTCCTTCTCCAATTAAATGCGAGAAAGTATTTGCAAATCATCTATCTGGCTAAGGGATTAATATCTAAAGCATATAAAAAACTCACAAAGCACAGCAGCAGAAAACAAACAAAAATCCATTTTAAACATAGGCAGAGGATCTGAACAAACATTTTCCAAAGAAGTCAAACCGATGGCCAAAATACACATGAAAAAGCTCAACGTCACTAATCCTGAGGAAAATGCAAATCAAAACTTTAGTGAGCTACCACCACTAAGACAAGAGATGACAAGTTGGTGAGGGTGTAGACAAAAGGGAACCCTCATGCACTGTTAGTGGGAATGTAAATTGGTGCAGTCACTATAGAAAACACCATGGAGTTTCCTTAAAAAGCTAAAAATAGAACTACTGTCTGACCTGGCAATTCCACTTCTGGATATTTATCCAAAGAAAACAAAAACACTAACTCAAAGATATATGCAATCCTGATTCATTGCAGCATTATTTTAGAAGGCCAAGATACGGTAAAAACCTCAGCATCAACTGGAGAGATGAATTGCTAAAGATGTGGTGTATATATACAATGGAATATTATTCAGTCATAAAAAGGAAATCTTGCCATTTGTGACAATATGGATAGACCTTGAGGATATTACACCAACTGAAACAAGCCAGGCACAAAAAGATTGATTCCACTTATATGAGATACCTAGAAGAGTCAAATCCAGAGAGACAGAATGTAGAATAGTGATTGCCAGGAGTTGGAGAGAGGGCAAAATGGAGAGTTATTATTTAAATAGTAAAGGATTTTAATTTTACAAGATGAAAAGAGCTGTAGAGATAAATGATTGTATTAGTTGGACATTATTAATATATTTAATACATCTGAACTGTATACCTAAAAATGATTAGGATGTTAAATTTTATGTATGTGCTGTTCTTAGTTGCTCAGTTGTGTCCAACTCTCTGCAACCCCATGGACTGTAGCCCACCAGGCTCCTCTGTCCATTGGGATTCTCCAGGCAAGAATTCTGGAATGGGTTGCCATGCCTTCTCCAAGGGATCTTCCCAACCCAGGGATCAAATCCAGGTTTCCTGCATTGGAGGCGGATTCTTTACTGACTGACCAACAAGGGAAGCCCAAATTTTATGCACATATTACCACAATAAAAAACATTGTGAAAACAAAATAAAGAAAACTCCCTTTTACAACAGCACCAAGCAGGTAAAATATCTAGAAACAACCTTAAAATAAATTCAGGAAACTTGTATGAGGAAAATATTAACACATTCTTGAAAGACACAAAAGTGTCCTTTCATTAAACAAGTGAAAAGACTTAAACAAATGTTCTTAATATAGCGCAAGATTAATCAAACTCCTAAACTTTGGATGACAGTTCTGTATCTTATTTTCATAAATACATCAGGTCAGTTTAGTCACTCAGTCGTATCCGACTCTTATGAGACTCCACAGACTGCAGCATGCCGGGCTTCCCTGTCCATCACCAACTCCCGTAGCTTACTCAAACTCATGTCCATCGAATCGGTGGTGCCATCTAACCATCTCATCCCCCGTTGTCCCCTTCTCCTCCTGCCCTAAATCTTTCCCAGCATCAGGGTCTTTTCAAATGAGTCAGTTCTTCACAGCAGGTGGCCAAAGTATTGGAGTTTCAGCTTTAGCATCCTTCCTTCCAATGAAATCCCAGGGCCAATCTCCTTCAGAATGGACTGGTTGGATCTCCTTGCAGTCCAAGGGACTCTCAAGAGTCTTCTCCAACACCACAGTTCAAAAGCATCAATTCTTCAGTGCTCAGCTTTCTTTATAGTCCAACTCTCACATCTATACATGACTACTGGAAAAACCATAGCTTTGACTAGACAGACCTTTGTTGGCTAAGTAATGTCTCTGCTTTTTAATATGTTGCCTACATTAGTCAAAGCTTTTCTTGCAAGGAGCAAGCGTCTTTTAATTTCATGACTGCAGTCACCATCTGCAGTGATTTTGGAACCCCAAAAATAAAGTCTCTTAGTGTTTCCATTGTTTCCCCATCTATTTGCCATGAAGTGATGGGACTGGACGCCATGATCTTAGTTTTCTGAATGTTCAGCTTTAAGCCAACTTTTTATTCTCCTCTTTCACTTTTATCAAGAAGCTCTTTAGTTCCTCTTCACTTTCTGCCATAAGGGTGGTGTCATCTGCATATCTGAGGTTATTGATATTTCTCCTGGCAATCTTGATTCCAATTCGTGCTTCATCCAGCCTGGCATTTTCCATGATGTACTCTGCATATAAGTTAAATAAGCAGGGTGACAATATACAGCCTTGATGCACTCCCTTTTCCTATTTGGAGCCAGTCTGTTGTTCCATGTCCAATTCTAACTATTGCCTCTTGACCAGCTTACAGATTTCTCAGGAGGCAGGTAAGGTGGTCTGGTATTTGTATTTCTTGAAGGATTTTCCACAGTTTGTTGTGATCCACAGAGTCAAAGGCTTTGGAGTAGTCAATAAAGCAGAAGCACATATTTTTCTGTAACTCTCTTGCTTTTTCAATGATCTAATGGATGTTGGCAATTCTATCTATGGTTCCTCTGGCTTTTCTAAATCCAGCTTGAACATCTGGAAGCTCATGGTTCACGTACTGTTGAAGGCTCACTTGGAGAATTTCGAGCATTACTTTGCTAAATGCTCAAAATTCTCCAAGCCAGGCTTCAGCAATACGTGAACTGTGAACTTCCTGATGTTCAAGCTGGTTTTAGAAAAGGCAGAGGAACCAGAGATCAAATTGCCAACATCTGCTGGATCATGGAAAAAGCAAGAGAGTTCCAGAAAAACATCTATTTCTGCTTTATTGACTATGCCAAAGCATTTGACTGTGTGGATCACAATCAACTGTGGAAAATTCTGAAAGAGATGGGAATACCAGACCACCTAATCTGCCTTTTGAGAAGTCTGTATGCAGGTCAGGAAGCAACAGTTAGAACTGGACATGGAACAACAGACTGGTTCCAAATAGGAAAAGGAGTCTGTCAAGGCTGTATATTGTCACCTTGCATATTTAACTTATATGCAGAGTACATCATGAGAAATGCTGGACTGGAAGAAAGACAAGCTGGAATTAAGATTGCCGGGAGAAATATCAATAACCTCAGATATGCAGATGACATCACCCTTATGGCAGAAAGTGAAGAGGAACTCAAAAGCCTCTTGATGAAAGTGAAAGTGGAGAGCGAAAAAGTTGGCTTAAAGCTCAACATTCAGAAAACAAAGATCATGGCATCTGGTCCCATCACTTCATGGGAAATAGATGGGGAAACAGTGGAAACAGTGTCAGACTTTATTTTTGGGGGCTTCAAAATCACTGCAGATAGTGATTGCAGCCATGAAATTAAAAGACTCTTACTCCTTGGAAGGAAAGTTATGACCAACCTAGATAGCATATTCAAAAGCAGAGACATCACTTTGTCAACAAAGGTCCATCTAGTCAAGGCTATGGTTTTTCCTGTGGTCATGTATGGGTGTGAGAGTTGGACTGTGAAGAAGGCTGAGCGCTGAAGAATTGATGCTTTTGAACTGTGGTGTTGGAGAAGACTCTTGAGAGTCCCTTGGATTGCAGGAATATCCAACCAGTCCATTCTGAAGGAGATCAGCCCTGGGATTTCTTTGGAGGGAATGATGCTGAAGCTGAAACTCCAGTACTTTGGCTACCTCATGCGAAGAGTTGACTCATTGGAAAAGACTCTGATGCTGGGAGGGATTGAGAGCAGGAGGAGAAGGGGACGACAGAGGATGAGATGGCTGGATGGCATCACTGACTCGATGGACTTGAGTCTGAGTGAACTCCGGGAGTTTGTGATGGACAGGGAGGCCTGGTGTGCTGCGACTCATGGGGTCGCAAAGAGTCGGACACGACTGAGCGACTGAACTGAACTGAGATGAATGCAATCGTACAGTAGTTTGTGCATTCTTTGGCATTGCCTTTCTTTAGGGTTGGAGTGAAAACTGACCTTTTCCAGTCCTGTGGCAACTGCTGTGTTTTCTAAATTTGCTTGCATATTGAGTGAAGCACTTTAACAGCATCATCTTCTAGGATTTGAAATGGCTCAACTGGAATTTCATCACCTTCACTAGCTTTGTTTGTAGTGATACTAATGTTTGTTTGTAGTGATGATGTTTGTATAAATGCATATATCATCCTAAATTTAAAGCTAACATGTTTGTTTTCTGGAACTACATGGGTGGTTTTACTAATAGTTTTAAACTTCATAGGGAAAAAATCATGCACAATTAGCTTTTTAAAATTTTGAGGGGAAAAGAAATGTGAGCTAGTCTTCCCAAATATAAAAACATTATATTTCCATAGTGAAAAGAATGCAGGAGGAGCAGCTGAACAGATGGTAAGACAATGGCACAGGAAGTCCAGAGCAGACTCAAGTAGTATGGAGTTTCATATATGATGGTGGTACCATCTCAGATCAGTAAGAAACAGAAATATGTGTTTTTAATATATTGTATGAGGTAGCCATTCACTAAGAGAAAGATAGATATTTGGGAGGAAAAAGTCTGGGTCCATTTCTCACAAATACACTAGAATCAGATCAGATCAGATCAGTCGCTCAGTCGTGTCCGACTCTTTGCGACCCCATGAATCGCAGCACGCCAGGCCTCCCTGTCCATCACCAACTCCCGGAGTTCACTCAGACTCACGTCCATCGAGTCAGTGATGCCATCCAGCCATCTCATCCTCTGTCGTCCCCATATAGCACTTCAAATGTATCATAGATATAACCAAAACAATGGAACCATACACACACACATACACACACACTTTAGAAGAAAACCTGGGTGACTCCCTTTATACCTGGTTGTGGGGAAAATTCAGGTATAAAGAAAAAACTGTTAAACTTAACCCCATAAAAATTAAAATTTCTGAATGGTAAAAATAATAAAAGTAAAAATGCAAGTGACATGCTAAGGGAAAGTGTTTGCCTAATCTCACAGCTAAGTAAGGAACTCTTGAGGGATAGAAAGGGAAACCTGATTTAAAAGATAAATGGGCAGATGACATAAATAGACATTTAAGAGGGAAAAAAATGTGTACAAGTGGTTTTTGAATCTATAACATTCATACCTGAGAATATGATAAATATGTAAAAGTATGCAGCATTGTTAATTAATGGTCTTACCAATAATGCTTCATTTGAATATTATCAAAGGAAAGTGGAATAAACTCAGATGATGAAACACATAAGACAATTGAGTTATAAAAGATTCAGGAAGGAAAAAGATGGAGAAACATTCTAGACCAAAAGAGACCAAGCAGAAATGACAATTGTTGTAGAAGATTCCCAAGTGACTCCCAGGGATCGTCCTAGATGACATTCTCACCTTTACACACTCCATTTAGTGTGTGTAGGTACTCAGGTCCTGTGTGTGCACGCATTTAAGTGTGTAAGGAAGGTTTGCTCCTGACGAACAGAGCACAGCACAAGTAATGGGCTGACACTCCCAAGATTAGGCTGTAAGAGGCCAGGACATCCTTCTGGCTGCACTCTTTAGCTCTTCTCATTCACCGCTCTGAGGAAGCAGGATGCTGTGTTCATAGGCTGCCCTGAAGGGAGGAATCACCAACCCCACATGGCAAATAACATAAGATAGGAAAACAGTTTTCTACCACTGAATAAAAAATTACCAGAAACTTAGTGACTTTAAAAAAGCACACATTTATGGCGTCACAATTTCTGTGTGTCTGGAGTCCTGGAGTGCCTTAGTTAGGTCTTCTACTTAGGGTCTCAGAAGACTGTCCCCAAGAAATCAGCCAGCCTGAGTTCCTTTCTGAAATTCAGGGTCCTCTTTGAAGGTCTTGTGGTTGTTGACAAGTATTTAAAAAAAAAACACACACACAGTAAAATACCCATAAACAAGTGTATGGCTGAGTGTATGTATATAGAAAGAAAGATAGGTGGCAACATGCTAATTATTTGCAAACATACATAAAAGTTATATAGATGGTCACTGTATTAATATTAATCTATATAAATTATTATATAATTTTAAACTGTCTTATAAATTAAAATTGTCAATTCTTCTGTAGGTTTTTAATTCTTCAAACTAAAAGTTTACATATCTAGGATGGATATTGCTGGAATTTCAGTATATAAGTAGAGTTCTTAAAAATGACTCCATGGTGCAGGAGCAAGGTGCAGTGATTAATTCCAGAGCCCTGTCGATTGAGCCCCCAGCCTTGACAGTGATCAGAAGACACTCCTGGAATAAGGCTTCACGAGGAACACGCTTGGTTAGAAGGCCACTAAAATAAATCAGCTTGGAGGTTTTATCCTATCCTGAGCATTTACAACTTCATGCTTCTTGATTCATTGTCAAATCTGATCATGAGTCAACTGTTTTGCTTTTATATAAGAAGGAGCTTCAACCATTTGAAATCCCATACCTTCCATGAGAAGTTATTAGAAAGCTAATTAAGGGTTTTGAACTAAAATAAAATACCCCTACTGCCAATTTTATTTCATTTGGAGAATGCATCAGTTCAGTTCAGTCGCTCAGTCATGTCCGACTCTTTGCGACCCCATGAACTGCAGCATGCCAGGCCTCCCTGTCCATCACCAACTCCTGGAGTTTACCCAAACTCATCTCCATTGAGTCAGTGATGCCATCCAACCATCTCATCCTCTGTCATCCCCTTCTCCTCCTGCCCTCAATCTTTCCCAGCAATAGGAAACACCTAAGATTCTGGTTAAAATATAGATTTTGATTCAGTAGGTCTGGGGTGTGGCTGAAAATTTGGCACTTCTGAGAAGCTCCCAAGGGATGCTGCTACTGCTGATGCAAGCACATTTCAAGTTGCATGGCCTCAAATCACCTTCCCAGCAGGCTGTAATTTACTGTGAAGTTCAACTTTCAGTCATTCCAGTAACTTACCTGTGGATTAACTTTCTCAAGAAAGCAAAAATATATATAGAAAGAGATTTTCTATAACAAACTTACTATTGCAAAAAAAAAAAAAAGGAAATACTCTTAATGTCTATCAACAGGAGAATGGCTTAATTATGGTTTATTTATATAAGGCAATGCTATCTCTTTTTAAAAACTGTCTACCCTGTGACCCAGAAATTTCAATTCTAGGTATTTTCACAACAGAAGTGAAATAGATCCACAAAAGACCTATGCAAGTAAACGCACAGCAGTTCCACTCATAATTGTTAAATATACTACTACTCGCCAATTTAAAAAACCAAAACAAAACATAACTACTGCTACCTTCAACAACATGGATGAATGTCAAGAACACCGCATTAAGTTGAAACAAGTATTAACCCCAAACAGTACATACTTTCTGGGGTTGTGATAAAATTCTGTTTCTTGATGGGGATTTGGGTTACAGAGTATCAAAACTCATCAAATGTTACACTTAAGATTTGTCAAATTAATTTTATGTAAAATTTATCTCCCAACAGGTAAAATGTAAGCAAACACTGAACTCTAGTTAATGATATGCATAGTAAATACTTAGGGGGAATTTTATCTGTGTCAGCCACTTACTTTATTTTAAATGCATAAAAAAATGAATTGAGAGACAGATGAATGGATATGTGAAAATGCAAATAGTCAAATGTTGATGATGGAACTTATGAAACGGGTAAAATTTCTTTAACCTTTCTGCACATTTAAATGTTTTTTCATACTTAACTGTTGGGAAAAGTGAGGTAGATGTGTGTGTTGACATGGAAAGATCAGCAAGCAATATCATTATGTGTAGAAAATAAGTTACAGATACACCCACAGACATATGTGAGATTTCTGTCCAGATAGACAGGAAACTTCCTTGCTGTTATGTCTGAGGAATAGGAGAATGTGTTGGTAGTAGAGATAAGGAGACTTTCTGAAAGGGAGAAAAGTGAAAATTAAGAAATGCAAAACTGTCAAAAATAAATTTGCACAAGCAGAGGAAGTAATGACCCAAAGCAGCCAAAGCTGAGCTCAGTATTGTACATAATGATACACGTGTTGGAACACAAAACTTGCATGTATGTCTGCTCTGGCATTTATATCTCGTACAGAAACACGAGAAACTTCCCTCGATTCTGCTGATGCTCTGTGTAGTCAACTTTTATGATACTGAGAATACTCTGCCTAATATTTTAAATTAAAGTCAATATTCTACTCGGTGTTGGGATGTAATAATGAAATCAATTTAGTCTCTTTTCTCATTATACTTCTGAGATTGTGAATATTCAGATACCTAAATATGTTGGAATGTGATTTACAGTATTGGTTATAATGACAGATTTGGGATGTCTGCCCAGGCAGCGGCTCCCTCCCCAAGGGAGGCTTCTCAAGGGGTGTAATCTCAGGGGCATACTTTTTCCAGCTGACCTCAAATCTCTGGCCTTGGCTGACTGGGCTAGGATGAAAACGTGGACCCAAGATGGTCTAATCAGATCTCGCTCTCTTGAGTTCAGAATTAAATTAAAATCTATTCATTAATGTTTTTCTGCTCTTGGGCATGTAAGCTCGGGAACTATGGAGATGCTATTTTCCACCATGTACACAGAAGCATAGAAAGCTAGTGGGCCAAAAGAGAGAGCATGGGGGTTGTGCAGAGAGAAGTGAAGACAAGAGTCAATGAAGCCCCCAAGGAGCTAAAAAGAACAGCTATAGGATTTCTATTCACATCCCTGCACTTCTGTTTCTGGTACCTCATACGGTGCACTTGGGGGTCACTTCCCCTAGGTTCTGTGAGAACTCTGAAGCTGTCCAAAAAAACTCTTATTTTCTTAAACCAAGGAGAAGAATTTCTCTTTCAGCTTGAAAAGCCATAACTAAGCCAATTATCATGGAAGAATGTGGCAAGTGCATTTCAAGAGGTCAGAGGAGATCCCATTTGAGACCCAGAATTCAAGAAATTTCATATTATTACTACATAGGAAGTCATCTGGGACCAGGCTGGGTGGCTCTCAAGGCTGTAAACCTTGAGACTGCCTGTTCTGTGATTCCCCTCGTCCATCTCTCCCAGCTAAGGGTCTGGAGGCAGAACTCGGTCTAGAGTTGTGAAAGTCTGTATCAATCATCTCTCCTAAATTAATTTTCAACCCTGCTTTGTAAATATGGCCTTAAAATAATCTCCTAACCAAAAAAAGAAAAAAAAAAAAAACAACCCTTCTAACCACAAGTAAATTTCACTCCAATTTTTTGTATTTAAAAGTCTCAAAAAAAAAAAATTTCTCCATGAAACAAAAGATTCTGAGTCATTAAATAACAACATCCATATATTATTTGTGAAACTTGCTCTTTCTCATCTTCCATATTGTACCAATGGAGAAAAAAATGAACAGCTATAGGTTCAGACAAGTAGAGAGTCAGGGTTTTGTGACATGAAGTTCTCATGCACTACAAAAAAAAAAAAAAAAAAAAAAAGGCCAGGTTCTGCATGTGCTGTTTTGGACAAGCATACAGAAAAACTGAGAGCTGGCTACCACTTGCTGGCTTTTCAGTGCCTGGTGGAGTCATGGCTCCCTGTGCTGTCTAGGTCAGCACTCCCTCTCATATGGAATAACATTTCTTTGACAGACACAAATGCCCATCAGAGCAGAGTTAACTTCCTCCAGACTTAACTTATGGGTAGTAGTTGTTTAGTGGCTAAGTCATGTCCTATGCTTTGTAACCCCATGGACTGTAGCCTGCCAGGTTCCTCTGTCCATGGGATTCTCCAGGCAAGAATACTGGAGTGGGTTGCCATTTCCTTCTCCAGGAGATCTTCCCAACCTAGGGATCAAACCCACATCTACTGCATTGGCAAGCAGATTCATGATCACTGAGCCATTAGGGAAGCCTAGTGTATGGGTTACACATTGCCCGATGTATTTTGGTTTAAAATAAAGGACTTTCAAATCTCTTTTTGACACAGGCTGGGATCCGGGATCTTTTGCTTCAGTGCTTGCACCTGGACAAATGTCTCCTTGAACAACAAAATACAAAGAAACCACAAGGGACTAAAAATAGCAGCCTGCATGAACAGTTGGGGCAAAATATGGACAGAAAGATATAGAAAGACTGAAAAAAACCAAATGCCACAGGGTGTCAGGGGCAAAAGCAGAGTACTGTGCTTGCCTTGCTGTATACATACACAACACCACCAGAGAGGTGGGCAAACCACCTAAGGCACCCCTCTGGCCCGACCCCTGCACATACTCTTACCCTCACCCCATGTAAGGAACTAGCCCACTCCACACCTTGGGGAACAAGCAAAGGAACCATTACTTCCTTTTGCTCCTCCCCTCTGCTGCCTCAGGGGCCAAAATAAAGCCTTGCCTGAATTTCTTGTCTGGCCTCTAGTAAATTTCTGTTAGTGGGGAATGGCCAAGGTTAGTACCACGAACCTTGGTACTAATGGCCTGGTTAGTACACTTCCATTTCAGTTACTTCTTAGTTGCACACTAGCAATAGCTGCCAAGATAAGGCAGTGTCAATGTGTATTTGTTCATTCCACAAATATTTAAGTGTACCTCTGCTGGGCTACCTATGTGCCAAGCTCATGGGGAAGGTGGAATAAGTATATATAAGGAATCTTCTGTTCTTTGAAGGACAATAATACAAGGTAAGAGTACATTTTAGGTAGGTTGGCCAAATGACATGGGGACATTTGGGCAGAAGCCAGAACACTAAAAGGCAGCTACCTGAGAAAAGAGCATTACAGGCAGAGGTAAACTATATGTGTAAAGGCCCTGAGGAATGACAATGCCAACAAAGTAGTCTCTAAGGAAAGCAAGTAATGTTACAGAGTGAAAACAGGCCTTGATCTGTGAAAACAAAGCATATAGTGAATGATGAACAATGGTCCTGAGTCCTTAACACTCACCAATTTTCATAAATTCCTTTGCTATCTATGTGCCCCATCATTTTTCAAAGCTCCAAGGTAATTCAATGGCTCTTTGAACGTAAAATGTACTTTTCCCCTCATTTTTACCCAACTCTGTTTCATCTGCCAGGTCAAACAGTGAAACTGTCACATAACTTCATTGCTTACAGATTTGATACATAGGCTCACAAAAATATAATAAAATAAAGCAGTCTTGGTGTCTTTTATTAAACTCAGGCTGTCAATAAAATTTAAGATACAAACTTAAGATTAGTCAGTACTTGTAACTTTCAAACTGCTTTTTGTAGGCAAAGAGAGAGATCAACGGAACAAAAAAAAAACATCCAAGGAGTCCCCTCATCCTACACACACACACACCTACACACACACATAGAGACTTTCTTACATGTAAATAGAATTTAAAAACAGCAGAAAATGTGGATTGTTGAATAAATGGTGGTGGGACCACTGGCCAGACATAGGGGAAAAAATAGAGATATATCATCACTATTTATGCCAGTGGGTTCCAGTGGATCAAAAGGTTTAAAATAAAAAGTAAAATTGTGAAAGCCAAAGAAAACATTGCAATTTTAAAAAGTTATATTGGAGTAGGGAAAGCTAAAGCAAAATATATAACCCCAAAGCCTCAAAGATTAAGAGTTATGATCACATTAAAATTCAAAATCATAAACAGTAAAAACAAAACAAAAGTGCTAGGAAAATGCAACATGAGAGAAAAGTCAAACTTCTCCCTTCACAAAAACATTTGACAATTCAATGTCAGAAGAAGAAACTCTCTTTCACCTACCCAAAGGAGGAAATAATATGGTTAGGCACTTGGCTGAAAAAAATTGCAAATGGATAAGCATATGCACAAATGTGCATTCAAAATAAAAGAAATTTTATTTAAAACTATGAAATATCACTTATCATATTAACAAATACTGACAAATTTGAAAATGTAGTGTTATTAGGGTATAAGAAACAGGCTTTCCTTTGCTATTATTGGTGCAAGTGTAAACTGGTACAGTCTTCTTGGAGGACAATTTGACTACATCCGTAACAATCTAAAATCCACATGTCCTTTGACTTAGCAATTATACTTCAAACAATTTATCCCAATAGATAAATTCTCATACATGTGTTAAGAGGAATAGCTAAGGCCACAGTATGATCTATGCTATGCTATGCTAAGTCATTTCAGTTGTGTCCGACTCTGTGCGACCCCATAGACGGCAGCCCACCAGGCTCCCCCGTCCCTGGGATTCTCCAGGCAAGAACACTGGAGTGGGTTGTCATTTCCTTCTCCAATGCATCAAAGTGAAAAGTGAAAGTGAAGTCACTCAGTCGTGTCCAACTCTTAGCAACCCCATGGACGTTTATTATAAAATTTGGAAGCAACTTAACATTCATTGACAAGCAATGCATTCAATAAAGGACAGCGTCATCATATAATACTGTGCAATAATTAAAAAGATGAAGTCAATTTATACGAATAGGTAAGAGAAGACTTCCAAGACATAGTGGTAAGTCATAAAAGCAGGACAAAGGCATCAGATATTATATGTACAGACCACACACAAGAAAAATATACTAGCAAGTACTAATGCTGGAAAATACCTATCATATTCAGTATGGCTGAAGTTGATTGGCTTTATTAGCCCATGATCATATGGCCAGTGAGTAGAGAGGAAGGACTCAAATCCAGATTTGTCCAACTTCAAAGCTCCTGCTGCTTATAATGATTCTAGGGGGCACAACAAAGATGGCAGAGTAGAAGGACGTACACTCATCTTCTCCTGCAAGAACACCAAAACTGCAACTAGCTGCTGAACAACCATTGACAGGAAAATGTTGGAACCCACCAAAAAAAGATACCCCACATCCAAGGGCAAATGAAAAGCTGCAGCAAGATGGTAGGAGGGGCACAATCACATTTAAAGTCAAACCTCATCCCTGCCAGAGATGCTTGGAGGGCAAAAACAAAACCTTGTGTGCACCGGGACCCTGGGAAAGGCGTAATGATCCCAGGAGACTCAGCCAGACCTGCCTCTGAGTGTTTGAGGGTCTCCTGAGGAGGTGTGGATCAGCAGTGGCCTGCCGCAGGGACAGGGGCTCTGGCAGCAGCAGTCCTGGGAGGCTCAGTGTGTGGCTTAATTCTTCTCAGAGGAGGTAGACATGAGCCCCATGTTAGAGCCACTAGGTGGGTGATACACAAACTGGAAATCAATTATACCAAAGAAGACCTCCCACTCTTATGAAAATTCTAGGCTCCACAACAGACTTCCCAACCTGGGGATCTGGCAAAGGGACTGAGAATCCCCAGAGAATCTGACTTTTAGGGTCAGTGCAATTTGATTACAGAACTGTCATGGGACTGGGGAAACAGAGACTCTTGGAGGGCACAAACAAAGCCTTGTGCACAACAGGACACAGGAGAGAGGAGCAGTGATCTCACAAGAGACTGAGCCAAGACTTGTCTGTGAGTGTTCGGGAGTCTCCAGTGGAGGTGTGGGTCGACAGCGGCCTGCTGTGGGTCAGGGACATTGACTGCAGCAATCCTTGGAGGCACAGCTGGCATAAGTTCTTTTGGAGGAGGTTGCCATTACCCTACCATAGTTTTGCCTCAGACCAAAATACAAGGAGGGAACACAGCCCCACCCCTCAGAAGAAATTGGATTAAAGATTTGCTGAGCATAGCCTTGCCCACTAGAGCAAGATCCAGTTGTCCTCACAGCCAGCTCATCCCATCAGGAAGCTTGAACAGCCTCTTATCCTCATCTGTTAGAATGAAACCCACAGTCACAGAAAACTAATCAAAATGATCACATATATCACAGCCTTGTCTAACTCATTGAAACTATGAGCCATGCCCTGTGGGAACCCAGACTGAAGGGTCATGGTGGAGAGTTCTGACAAAATGTGATCCACTGAAGAAGGGAATGGAAAACCATGTCAGCATTCTTGAATTGAGAACCCCATGAACAGTATGAAAAGGTAAAAAGATATGACACTGAAAATGAACCCTCAGGTAAATAGGTGTCCAATATGCAACTGGAGAAGAGTGAAGAAATAGCTCCAGAAGGAACAAAGAGGTTGAGCCAAAGTGGAAACAAAGCCCAGTTGCAGATATGTCTGGCAATGAAAAGTAAAGTCCAATACTGTAAAGAACAATATTGTGTAGGAACCTGGAATGTTAGGTCCGTGAATCAAGGTAAATTGGAGGGGTCAAACAGGAAATGGCAAGAGTGGACATCGACATTTTAGGAATCAGCGAACTAAAATGGACAGGAATGGGCAAGTTTAATTCAGATGACCGTTATATTTATTACTGTGGGCAAGAATTCCTTAGAAGAAATGGAGTAGCCCTCATAGCCAACAAAAGAGTCTGAAATGCAGTTCTTGGGTGCAATCTCAAAAATGACAGAATGAACTCCATTTCTTTCCAGACTAAACAATTCAGTATCACAGTAATCCAAGTCTATGCCCCAACCAGTAATGCCAAAGAAGCTGAAGCTGAATGGTTCTATGAAGATGTACAAGACGTCCTACAACTAACACCAAAAAAGATGATATTTTCATTATAGAGGACTGAATGCAAAAGTAGGATGTCAAGGGATACCCGGAGTAACAGGCAAATTTGGCCTTGAAGTACAGATTGAAGCAGGAAAAAGACTAACAGAATTTGGCCAAGAGAACACACTGGTCATAGCAAACATCTTCTTCCAACCACATAAGAGATGACTCTACACATGGGCATCACCAGATGGTTAATACTGAAATCACATTGATTATATTCTTTGTAGCTGAAGACGGAGAAGCTCTTATACAGTCAACAAAAACAAGACCGGGAGCTGACTGTGTCTCAGATCATGAACTCCTTATTGCAAAATTCAGACTTCAGTTGAAGAAAGTAGGGAAAACCACTAGGCCATTCAGGTATGACCTAAATCAAATCCCTTATGATAATACAGTGGAAGTGACAAATAGATTCAAGGGATTAGATCTGATAGAGTGCCTTCAGAAGAACTATGGTGGTTTATAACATTGTACAGGAGGAGGTGATCAAAATCATCCACAAGAAAAAGAAATGCAAGAAGGGAAAATGGTTGTCTAAGGAGGCCTTACACATAGCTAAGAAAAGAAGAGAAGTGAAAGGCAAAGGAGAAAAGGAAAAATATTCCTATCTGAAAGCAAAGTTCCAGAGAAATAGCAAGGAGAGACAAGAAAGCCTTCTTAAGTAAACAATACAAAGAAAAAGAGGAAAACAATAGAATAGGAAAGACTAGAGATCTTTTCAAGAAAATTAGAGATATGAAGGGAGCATCTCATGCAACTGGGGCACAATAAAGGACAGAAATGGTATGGACCTAACAGGAGCAGAAGATAAGAGGTGGCAAGAATACACAGAAGAACAATACGAAAAAGGTCTTAATGACCCAGACAACCATGATCGTGCGATCATTCACCTCAAACCAGACATCCTAGAGTGTATAGTCGAATGGGCCTTAGGAAGCATTACTATGAACAAAGCTAGTGGAGGTGATGGAATTCCAGCTGAGCTAATTTAAATCTTAAAAGATGATGCTGTGAAAGTACTGTACTCAATATGCCAGCAAATTTGGAAAATTCAGCAGTAGCCACAGGACTGGAAAATGTCAGTTTTCACTCCAATCCCAAAGAAGGGCAAAGCCAAAGAATGTTCAAACTACCATACATTTGCACTCATTTCACATGCTAGCAAGATTATGCTGAAAATCCTTCAAGCTAGGCTTCACTACTACGTGAACCAAGAACTTCCATATTTACATGCTGGATTTAGAAAAGGCAGAGGAACCAGAGATCAAATTGCCAACATATGTTGGATCATAGAAAATTCAAGGGAATTCCAAAAAAACATATACTTCTGCTTCATTGACTACACTAAAGCCTTTGACGGTGTGGATCACAATAAACTGTAGAAAATTTTTCAAGAGATGGGAATACCAGGCCACCTTACCAGCCTTCTGAGAAACCTGTATGCAGGTCAATAAGCAGCAGTTAACTCTGGTCATGGAACAACAGACTGGTTCCAAATAGGGAAAGAAGTATATCAAGGCTGTATATTGTCACCCTGTTTATTTAACTTATATGCAGAGTACATCATGTGAAATTATGGGCTGGATGAAGCACAATCTGGAATCAAGATTGCCAGGAGAAATACCAATAACTTCAGATATGCTGATGACACCACCCTTATGGCAGGAAGTGAAGAGGAACTAAAGAGCCTCTTAATGAAGGTGAAAGAGGAGCGTGAAAAGGCTGGCTTAAAACTCAACATTCGAAAAACTAAAATCACGGTATCTGGTCCTATCGTTTCATGGCAAATAGACAGGGAAAGATGGAAACAGTGACAGATTTTATTTTCTTGGGCACCAAAATCACTGTGGATGGTACCTACAGCCATGAAACTAAAAATGCTTACTCCTTGGAAGTAAATCTATGACAAACCGAGACAATGTATTGAAAAGCAGAGACATCAATTTCCTGACAAATGTCCGTCTAGCCAAAGCTATGGTTTTTCCAGTAGTCATGTGTGGATGTGAGAGTTAGACTATAAAGAAGGCTGAGTGCCAAAGACTTAATGCTTAGTGCGGGAGAAAGAGTCCCTTGGACAGCAAGACGATCCAACCAGTCAATCTAAAGGAAAACAAACAGACTGATGCTGAAGCTCCAATTATTTGGGCACCTGATGGGAAGAGCTGACTCATTAGAAAAGACTCTGATGCTAGGAAAATTTGAAGGCAGAAGGAGAAGGGGATGACAGAGGATGAGATGGTTGGATGGCATCATTGATTCAATGGACATCAGTTTTGAGCAAACTCTGGGAGACAGTGAAGGACAATGAAGCCTGCCGTGCTGCAGTCCATGGGGTGGCAAAGTGTGGAACACGGCTGAGCGACTGAACAAAAACAAATGTCATTTGATGAAGAAGAATAACCAAAGCAGCAAGAATACAAATGGCACAACCTTTCCTATCTTCTGCTTCCCAAACCACCTGGTGTAAAAATGAACATATCCATAATGAAGGAAATAATAGAATTTTTACAATAGAAAGGCATTTTCATGTTTAAGTCCTTGAAGGGAAAAAGCTAGCATGATGATAGAAAAATGCTTATCCCTGTCTCCCATTCCCAGGGATAATCTGGAAAAACACCAGAATTTTTCAACAAAAGAGTCTTTTGTCACTGAGTTTTAGGTACAAAGCCCATCAGGCTGGAATTCTTACCTTCGGGCCATCTATGGACCTGGTGTTTTCTCTACCAGTTTCAACTAAATTCTAGCCAGTTTAATAAATCAATAAATCCCCAGCTTGACAGTTTTTTATGTCAAATAAACCTATTCATCTATCGCCAGAAATATAAACATTGTTCTAACACACTGCCAACTCACTGGGAAGGAATGAAAATCCCTGGATGAATTCTAAAATTTGCAGCCCTTATAACCTGGCAAAATTGCATTATAGCCCTTGGGTTAAGTTTTTCTACACAGAACCAAATGTTGTAATTGCCCAGCCCTCAAGAATTCACTTTTCTTTGGGAGCAAGTTTTAACACTGGGTTAGGCAGAGCCCAAAGGCCATCTCTGCGCCCTGTGATCCTGCCATACAGATGAAGCAAAGAGGACAAGTTAAAACTAGGGGCCAAATCCTCTATTCCAGGAATCTGAAGTTTGGAGAAAAGTGGCTGGGAGCCTGGTTTATTACTGAGTCAGCTGAATGGCAATACTCTAGAGACAAAGTGCACAAATTCCTGCCGCTGCATTACCAGAGCTATCCAGGCATCTACCCTCCCCAGACTTTGATAATCCTTCTTCCATTTCTGCAAGCCTGGTCAATGTCCTTTCTCCCCAGGCTGTCCAAGACAGCTTCTATTGTTTTCATCAACAACAAAACAATGTGAACAATACTTCCACTTGTTGCCTAGCCAATACTCATTTCCTGTATTCTTGTTACCAGAATTCTGATGTTGTTTGCTTAAAGTAGTACCTAGTTAAATACTCAATCCCCCCATCCTCCCTTGCAGCTAAAGGCAGTCACATGACCCAGTCCCCACTGATGTGTAAGCCACTGGTGGAGCTGCCCGAAGGCCTCCTTCAAAGTGACTGGATGCTGGGGCCTTTTTATTTTTTGTCCTTTGCTCTTACTATTCCTTGGCTGGTGATATGATGCCTGGAGATGACTCTGCACTTTTGTAACCATGAGGCTGGGAGCCACACACTAAGGAGAGTGGGCCAGGAATAAAGGAGGAGCCTGTGTTCCTGAAAGCATCCTTCAACAGCCACACTAGCTCCACCTCAAGATTTTCTGTATGAGAAAAATAAACCCTGTATTTGTTCAGCAGTTAGGACAGGTTTCTGAAACAAATAGCTGAACATGGTCCCAAGGGGCACATCGCTGGACTTTTTGTGACATCTCACCTATAAATTCAATTCAATTCAATGTAAGGGTTACCCACCAGGGCTCTTTGCCTTTTCCAATCAATAGAAATTGACTAGAGGTCAGACAAATTCATGCAAGACTTTACTGGGGACTCTGCTATAGCAGAGGGGAGGAAGAACAAACAGGTTCCCTTGCTTGCTTGCTCACTCCCTGAGGCTGGGGAGGGGTGGGGGGAGTTTGTTCCCTACATGGGGTGAGAGTAAGGGTGTGTCCACAGGTCGAGTCAGAGGGGTGGCTTAGGTGGTTTGCCCACCCTCAGGTGGTGGTGTGTGCAGGGTGCATGCAGAGTACCCTGCTTTTGCTCCTGGCTCTTCAAAAGTGGCAGTTGGTTTTTTAGTCTCTGTATCTTTTGCCAGAATTTGTCCTAACTGTGTATGCGTTCGGTTACTTTTAGTCCCATACAGTTTCTTTGTATTTTGTTGCTCAAGGACAAATGTGTCCAAGGCAAGTATTGCAGTACTGCAGCAAAGGGTCCCAGGTTCAAAGCCTGTCTCCCAAGTATTAGGAGAAGTGTTCTTGCCTGGAGAATCCCAGGGACAGGGGAGCCTGGCGGGCTGCCATCTATGGGGTCGCACAGAGTCGGCCACGACTGAAGCGACTTAGCAGCAGCTTATTTGTACAAGTTGTCAGTCAGGAAAGGAAATAATGACATAAAGGACAGGTCTGCCCTCTTGTGGTTAAAATATGCAGATGCATAACCCATCCTAATAAAAAGTAGAGTTAAATAAGTGATGAACAGAAGTACAAACAACTGCTGTGGAAACACAGAGGAAAATATGAAATCTGACTGACAGGAGAGGGAAAATTGAATAGCAACAGTGGTAACTCATCTGAGCCTTGAGAAATAAACAGAGTTTTGATAGGCAAAGTGCCTACAGGCCAGACATAGGGCATGAACAAAGGCTCGCAGCTCTGTTAGAAAATGGCAGTTGAAGAACTCCTTTGCTGCTGTGATCGTATAAACACTGATAATGACAGCTGTCATTTAACTCAATACTTACCCTGCACCAGCTCTTCTGCATGCATTTTCTCAGTAAATCCTTACAATGAGCCACAAAAATAAGGTACTATTGTTATTATTCCCATCCTACAGATGCAGAAATTAAAGTATCAAGAAGTTAAATCATTTCTCCAGGATGACAGAGTTCATAAATGGCAGAGGCAGGTCCTGGCATGAATCACTCTGGCTCCACAGCTCAGCCTCTTAATCTCTCTGTCCAGATGCTTGATCATGTCCTAATAAAGCACTTACTAAAAGATGAGATGGCTACTGGCACATGGACCAAGTGGAATCCAATGGCTAATGTGACTACTAAATTCTTAAGAGTATTGTATTGTCAAGAGCCTGAACTACAAGTGACTGTTTAAGACTTGAAATAACAGTTGGGCCGCCAAACATCACTTGTCAAGAAAGGAGCTGAGTTATATCTCCCAAGAAAAGTATAAACATCCCTATAGCCACAATACTTGTGATTAAGAATACTGCAAACAGAACACTCTCCCCAAAAGCAGAGACAGGCTCTAGGAAGATCAATTTACAATGGAAATACTCCAAGGAAGCAGAATGGAAACCTCTGAAGAAATATCCTCCAATAACAAGCCAGGAAGTCCCGAAAATGTGAGACTTTTGAAATTGCTCCACACCAGGGACTACTGCGTACCTCTCATTCTTCCCCATTCCAGATGGAAATCATAATTAAAATTATGCTAGCCCTGCCTCTTTCATCACTGCATATTGTCCTCTTAGATGAAAAAGTAGTTGTTTTTAAAGTCACCAAAACATAACCAAGAATAACAGTCTGTTTTCAGCAGTATTATGGATAGATTCTTATCCCCTCAAAGCAACTAGATCCCATACACAGCAGTTTCCATTTCACTGTTGGACTCAGAGGAAGCAAAAGGACTTCACAAGGAGGAAGTAACACAGGTGTGTTCCCACTCCACCGCTTCCCCTGCCAAGCTGAACTTAATCAGAACCATGAGCAGTAAGCACACAGGAATGGCATAGCTACACAGAGAGGGAGGGGCTTTACACAGCCAGGGTTGGCGATTCTTCAGTCAATAGCAAGTTGAGGGTGGAGGCTCAGTCTAAATTTCACAAAGTAAACCAGAGACTCTGGAATGAACTAAAGTGTCCCCAATGTTGGCAGCACTACTTGTTTCACATCATAAGCAAATAACCACAAGTTCTCTCTGGAAGAAACCGTCTTCAATTTAAAATCAACCTCATCAATTCTCACAACCAAAAATTACCACACACACGAGGAAAGGAAGCACCATGAGGGAGAGTTGGCAGACAGAAACAATGACAGACTTGAGCTCTTCTTTTCCCAACACTTAAAACATTGGAATCAGGTTGAGTATTTAAAATGATACTTTGTGGTTTTAAAAACAAGAGATGGAATCAGAAGACTATCAAAAATGAACTAGCACTTTTAAAAATGGACAAAATAACTTAGAGATTAAAATATTTTATTATTATATATGAAATGTATTACATATATAATGGTACATACTTACTATACATTAGTTTCAATAGGTATGACAAATAGAGACCAAATGTTGCTAATTAGAAAATGTGTAGTTTGGAAGATGGATATGAAGAAATTACTCAGAATAAAGCACAGAAAAACACATGAAAATTCCTAAAATGGGAATGTATGGTAAAATGGGGAAAAAAAGATGCAAAAATCCTAAATAAAACATTAGCAAGGGGGTTTAGCAACTAATTAACTATATGAATGAGATTTTTTTTTTGACAGTAATAGAATAAAAAATATAGTCTTATTTTCTGGGCTCCAAAATCACTGCAGATGGTGATTGCAGCCATGAAATTAAAAGACTCTTACTCCTTGGAAGGAAAGTTATGACCAACCTAGATAGCATATTCAAAAGCAGAGACATTACTTTGCCAACAAAGGTCTGTCTAGTCAAGGCTATGATTTTTCCTGTGGTCATGTATGGATGTGAGAGTTGGACTGTAAAGAAGGCTGAGCGCCGAAGAATTGATGCTTTTGAACTGTGGTGTTGGAGAAGACTCTTGAGAGTCCCTTGGACTGCAAGGAGATCCAATCAGTCCATTCTGAAGGAGATCAGCCCTGGGATTTCTTTGGAAGGAATGATGCTAAAGCTGAAACTCCAGTACTTGGGCCACCTCATGTGAAGAGTTGACTCATTGGAAAAGACTCTGATGCTGGGAGGGACTGGGGGCAGGAGGAGAAGGGGACGACAGAGAATGAGATGGCTGGATGGCATCACTGACTCAATGGACATGGGTCTGGGTGAACTCCGGGAGTTGGTGATGGACAGGGAGGCCTGGCATGCTGCAATTCATGGGGTCGCAAAGAGTCGGACACAACTGAGCGACTGATCTGATATGATCTGATTATATACAATAAAAATTCTGATAAAAATAAACAATTATGATAAACTCAATGAGTAAAATAGGTATAGGAATTCCTTAATCTGATAAAGGAAATACATCTGAAACATCTAACAAATACTATACTTAGTACTGAAAAGACTGAGACAATTGCTTTAAAAGTCAGGAGAAATGCCCATCACTATTTGTGTTATATTTAGTTCAGTTCCGTCACTTAGTCATATTGGACACTCTGCAACCCCGTGGACTTGAGCACCCCAGGCCTCCCTGTCCATCACCAACTCCTGGAGCTCACTCAAACTCATGTCCATTGAGTCAGTGATGCCATCCAACCATCTCATCCTCTCATCCTCATCATCCCCTTCTCTCCTGCCTTCAGTCCTTCCCAGTATCAGGGTCTTTTCCAAGGAGTCAGTCCTTCGCATCAGGTGGCCAAAGTATTGGAGTTTCAGCTTCAGGATCTGCCCTTCCAATGAGTATTAAGAACTGATTTCCTTTAGAATTGACTGGTTTGATCTCCTAGCTGTCCAAGGGACTCTCAAGAGTCTTCTCCAACACCATAGTTCAAAAGCATCAATTCTTCGGCGCTCAGCTTTTGTAGTCCAACTCTCACATCCATACATGACTACTGGAAAAACCATAGCTTTGACTAGACGGACCTTTGTTGGCTAAGTAACGTTTCTGCTTTTTAATATCCCGTCTAAGTTGGTCATAGCTTTTCTTCCAAGGAGCAAGCATCTTTTAGTTTCATGGCTGCAATCACCATCTGCAGTGATTTTGGGGCCCCCCAAAACAAAGTCTCTCACTGTTTCCATTGTTTCCCCATCTATTTGCCATGAAGTGATGGGACCGGATGCCATGATCTTAGTCTTCTGAATGTTGAGTTTTCAGACAACTTTTTCACTCTCCTCTTTCATTTTCACCAAGAGGCTCTTTAGTTCTTCTTTGCTTTCTGCCATAAGGGTGGCAGATCTACATATCTGAGGTTACTGATATTTCTCCTGCCAATCTTGATTCCAGCTTGTGCTTCATCCAGCCTGGCATTTTCCATGAAGTACTCTGCATATAAGTTAAATAAGCAGGGTGACAATATGCAGCCTTGATGCACTCCTTTCCCAGTTTGGAACCAGTCTGTTGTCCCATGTCCAGTTCTAACTATTGCTTCTTCTTTATTTTTTTTTATTTTTAAACTTTACATAATTGTATTAGTTTTGCCAAATATCAAAATGAATCTGCCACAGGTATACATGTGTTCCCCATCCTGAACCCTCCTCCCTCCTCCCTCCCCATACCATCCCTTTGGGTCGTCCCAGTGCACCAGCCCCAAGCATCCAGTATCGTGCATCGAACCTGGACTGGCAACTCATTTCATACATGATATTTTACATGTTTCAATGCCATTCTCCCAAATCTTCCCACCCTCTCCCTCTCCCACAGAGTCCACAAGACTGTTCTATACATCAGTGTCTCTTTTGCTGTCTTGTACACATGGTTATTGTTACCATCTTTCTAAATTCCATATATATGTGTTAGTATCCTGTATTGGTGTTTTTCTTTCTGGCTTACTTCACTCTGTATAATAGGCTCCAGTTTCATCCACCTCATTAGAACTGATTCAAATGTATTCTTTTTAATGGCTGAGTAATACTCCATTGTGTATATGTACCACAGCTTTCTTATCCATTCATCTGCTGATGGACATCTAGGTTGCTTCCATGTCCTGGCTATTATAAACAGTGCTGCGATAAAACACTGGTGAAAGAAATCAAAGAGGACACTAACAGATGGAGAAATATACCATGTTCATGGATTGGAAGAATCAATATAGTGAAAATGAGTATACTACCCAAAGCAATCTATAGATTCAATGCAATCCCTATCAAGCTACCAACAGTATTCTTCACAGAGCTAGAACAAATAATTTCACAATTAAAAAAACCTCGAATAGCCAAAGCGATCTTGAGAAAGAAGAATGGAACTGGAGGAATCAACCTACCTGACTTCAGGCTCTACTACAAAGCCACAGTTATCAAGACAGTATGGTACTGGCACAAAGACAGAAATATAGATCAATGGAACAAAATAGAAAGCCCAGAGATAAATCCACGCACATATGGACACCTTATCTTTGACAAAGGAGGCAAGAATATACAATGGATTAAAGACAATCTCTTTAACAAGTGGTACTGGGAAATCTGGTCAACCACTTGTAAAAGAATGAAACTAGAACACTTTCTTACACCATACACAAAAATAAACTCAAAATGGATTAAAGATCTAAACATAAGACCAGAAACTATAAAACTCCTAGAGGAGAACATAGGCACAACACTCTCCGACATACATCACAGCAGGATCCTCTATGACCCACCTCCCAGAATATTGGAAATAAAAGCAAAAATAAATAAATGGGACCTAATTAACCTTAAAAGCTTCTGCACATCAAAGGAAACTATTAGCAAGGTGAAAAGACAGCCTTCAGAATGGGAGAAGATAATAGCAAATGAAGCAACTGACAAACAACTAATCTCGAGAATATACAAGCAACTCCTACAGCTCAACTCCAGAAAAATAAATGACCCAATCAAAACATGGGCCAAAGAACTAAATAGACATTTCTCCAAAGAAGACATACAGATGGCTAACAAACACATGAAAAGATGCTCAACATCACTCATTATCAGAGAAATGCAAATCAAAACCACTATGAGGTACCATTTCACACCAGTCAGAATGGCTGCGATCCAAAAGTCTACAAGTAATAAATGCTGGAGAGGGTGTGGAGAAAAGGGAACCCTCTTACACTGTTGGTGGGAATGCAAACTAGTACAGCCACTATGGAGAACAGTGTGGAGATTCCTTAAAAACCTGGAAATAGAACTGCCTTATGATCCAGCAATCCCACTGCTGGGCATACACACTGAAGAGAAATGTGTAACTATTGCTTCTTTACCTGCATACAGATTTCTCGGGAGGCAGGTAAGGTGGTCTGGTATTCCCATCTCTTTCAGAATTTTCCATAGTTTATTGTGATCCACACAGTCAGAGGCTTTGGCATAGTCAATAAAGCAGAAAGAGATGTTTTTCTGGAACTCTCTTGCTTTTTTCATGATCTAGCAGATGTTGGCCATTTGATCTCTGGTTCCTCTGCCTTTTCTAAAACCAGCTTGAACATCAGGAAGTTCACAATTCACGTATTGCTGAAGCCTGGCTTGGAGAATTTTGAGCATTACTTTACTAGCATGTGAGATGAGTGCAATTGTGTGGTAGTTTGAGCATTCTTTGGCATTGCCTTTCTTTGGGATTGGAATGAAAACTGACCTTTTCCAGTCCTGTGGCCACTGCTGAGTTTTCCAAATTTGCTGGCATATGGAGTGCAGCACTTTCACAGCATCATCATTCAGGATTTGAAATAGCTCAACTGGAATTCCATCACCTCCACTAGCTTTGTTCTTAGTAATGCTTTCTAAGGCCCACTTGACTTCACATTCCAGGATGTCTGGCTCTAGGTGAGTGATCACACCATCATGGTTATCTGGGTCATGAAGATCTTTTATGTATAGTTCTGTTTATTTTTGCCACTCTTCTTACTATCTTCTGCTCTTGTTAGGTCCCTACCATTTCTGTCCATTATTGTGCATATCTTTGCATGGAAAATTCCCTTGGTATCTCTAATTTTCTTGAAGGGATCTCTAGTCTTTCCCATTCTATTGTTTGCCTCTATTTCTTTGCATTGAGCACTGAGGAAGGCTTTTTTATCTCTCCTTGCTATTCTTTGGAACTCTGTATTCAAATGGGTATATCTTTCCTTTTCTCCTTTGCCTTTTGCTTCTCTTCTCTTCTTAGCTATTTGTAAGGCCTCCTCAGACATCCATTTTGCCTTTTTGCATTTCTTTATCTTGGGGATGGTCTTGATCACCGCCTGCTGTACAATGTCACAAACCTCCGTCCATAGTTTTTTAGGCACTCTATCAGATCTAATCCCTTGAATCTATTTCTCACTTCCACTGTATAATTGTAAGGGATTTGATTTAGGTCATACCTGAATGGTCTAGTGGTTTTCCCTATTTTTTTTCAATTTAAGTCTGAATTTGGCAATAAGGTGTTCATGATCTGAGCCACAGTCAGCTCCCGGTCTTGTTTTTGCTGACTGTGTAGATCTTCTCCATCTTTGACTGCAAAGAATATAATCAATCTGATTTTGGTATTGACCATCTGGTGATGTCCAGGTGTAGAGTCTTTTCTTGTGTTGTTGGAAGAGGGTGTTTGCTATGACCAGTGCATTCCCTTGGTAAAACTCTGTTGGCCTTAGCCCTACTTCATTTTGTACTCCAAGGCCAAATTTTTTCTATAGTAAATCATAAATTCTAGTTGGAAGAGCAAGACAAAAAAAGTTCTTTCTGATCACTGAAAGAAGCAAAGACTACCCACTAGTAACAGGACTACCTAACACTTAAAGATTGGTCTGTAACATCCTTCTCCACTGAAAGAAACCATGGTTGACTCTGATTCCAAGGTTTACGCTAGTTTGGGACAAGATAAACCTGGAATATTCTGGAATAAGCCATAAAGTAAGGAGGTATGCAAAAATGATGAGAGCATGTCACAGGGGCACAGAAGGTAGTTTTGGGTACCAAAATAATTAAGAACAATAATGAATTATAAACCACTGAGAGAAAATATAAGAATTTATGAGTTCATTTCTATAAAATATAGATAGGGAAATAAAGTAGAATAGTTATATTATGATGCTAAGGGCTGAACAGTGAAAATTCAGGGTATGCTGCAGCTAGAAAATTAAGTTTGCAACCATGTTAATAAAGATTAAAATGAAGTCGCAAAGTTGTGTCCGACTCTTTGCGACCCCATGGAATGTAGCCCACCGGGCTCCTCCATCCATGGGATTTCCCAGGCAAGAATACTGGAGTGGGTTGCCATTTCCTTTTCCAGGGAATCTTCCCGACCCATGGATCGAACCCAGGTCCCCTGCATTGCAGGCAGATGCTTTAACCTCTGAGCCACCAGGGAAGCCCCAATAATAAAGATTAGATCCATGAATATTAAATCTATAGGGAAATTTCCATGAGGAGCAGGATATTTGCACAGGCTTTATTATCAGCTATAAGGGGGAAACATCGAATAGTACAGTGGAGAAATCAGATAGCACCTTAACTGAGTGATCAAAGTTACCACTACAAAGGAAACACAGATGGACATCAGGTGTTACCAGATGGGATACTCTCACTCATGAATCACTCGTTGGGTGTCCTGGCCAAGAATGTTTAACTCAAATGCAGTTACAGGGAACCATTAGGCAAATGCAAACTGAGAGACATTCTCTTAAAAATGTGGAGAGAAGGGAAAGGAGAGAAAGGAGAAGGGCCTAAATGCAATGTGGCATCATGGATTGGACATGGGAATAGAAAAAAAGACACCAGTGGAAAAATTGATGAATCTGAATAAAGTCTTTGGTTTATTTGAATTTCAGTAGAAATTCAAAAGTAGGGTTGTTTTCAGGTTTGATTAACTTTGTGGTTTGACAGCAAGATCAAGAAACCAAGTTTGTTCTATCCCTCTGTTCTGCCACCCTAAGTGTGGCAGCTTTTCCTCTCAGGCTGACACTCTTCATAGCCACAGTATGGCTGCCAGCATCCCAAGCGTCACATCAAAAACAGTAATGATGCAGACAGAAAGGGTACATTTCTTATGTTTCTTTCCCATAAACTACAAAGCCTTTCTAAAAGTCCCCAAACAAGGGAAGGGAGAGTTAAAGATTTTGGGAAGGTCATGTACACACTGCTGTATTTAAATTGGATAACCAAAAATAAAATCTATTGTACAGCACATGGAACTCTGCTCAATGTTATGTGACAACCTGGATGAGAGGGGGTTTTGGGGGAGAATGGATACATGTATTTGTATGGCTGAGTCCCTTCACCGTTCACCTGAAACTATCACAACATTGTTAATCAGCTGTACCCCAATACAAAATATTTATGGTGTCTAAAAAAAATTAAATTTTAAAAGTAAATAAATGAAAGTCCAGAAACAAATTTTCCCTTATGTCTTCAAGGCTAGTATTGCATTCAGTTCAGTTCAGTAGCTCAGTTGTGTCGGACTCTTTGTGACCCCATGAATTGCAGCACACCAGGCCTCCCTGTCCATCACCAACTCCCGGAGTTCACTCAGACTTACATCCGAGTCAGTGATGCCATCCAGCCATCTCATCCTCTGTCGTCCCCTTCTCCTCCTGCCTCCAATCCCTCCCAGCATCAGAGTCTTTTTCAATGAGTCAACTCTTCGCATGAGGTAGTCAAAATACTGGAGTTTCAGCTTTAGCATTAGTCCTTCCAAAGAACACCCAGGACTGATCTGCTTTAGAATGGACTGGTTGGATCTCCTTGCAGTCAAAGGGACTCTCAAGAGTCTTCTCCAACAACACAGTTCAAAAGCATCAGTTCTTCAGCACTCAGCTTTCTTTACAGTCCAACTCTCACATCCATACATGACCACAGGAAAAACCATAGCCTTGACTAGATGGACCTTTGTTGGCAAAGTAATATCTCTGCTTTTCAATATGCTATCTAGGTTGGTCATAACTTTCCTTCCAAGAAGTAAGTGTCTTTTAATTTCATGGCTGCAGTCACCATCTGCAGTGATTTTGGAGCCCAGAAAAATCAAGTCTGACACTGTTTCCACTGTTTCTCCATCTATTTCCCATAAAATGATGGGACCAGATGCCATGATCTTCATTTTCTGAATGTTGAGCTTTAAGCCAACTTTTTCACTCTCCTCTTTCACTTTCATCAAGAGGCTTTTTAGTTCCTCTTCACTTTCTGCCATAAGGGTGCATTACTCACTCAATTCCCAAACCAAATATACTCATTCCTAAATAAAATATTGGCAAGGGAATTGAGGTCAGCATGATTGTTTTAGACAAATCATTCTAGGTACAAATGATGTTGGGATGTCAACCATCTAGGCAATAATGTTAATTCTGATTGGTGAGAAAAAACTTTAATGTTATTCTTTAAATAGTTTTTCCTTTTTATCTCAAAATTAAAAGATAAATCAATCCATCATCCAATGAAATGCCGATGTTTTAAGGGTCATCATATTCAATCCTCTTTTTGAATAGACATGGGACCAGTTTAAAAACTCACATTTGTTGAGTTTCTACTAAATGTCAGATATTATGCTAAGTATATCATCACATTTAAAGCTCATTAGCCACCTTTAAGTCTCAGTAATTCTCATTCTATTAGTGATAAAAACTAAGTCTAGAGAAGGAAAGTGACTTATATGGAAGCACCTGTTGAGTAAGTGGTAGAACTGGGGCCATACCTGGATCTTTGAACAAATACCTTTTTCTTCAATCAGACCTACCTTTGTTGTTCACAGGGATGGAAAGAAACAATTTCTTGGAGATATAGATTCACAGGCTAAGGACAGTTGGCAAATATCTCCCTACAGTAAGGTATTTTCTTCAAAAACTGTGTAAGAAAATTATGATAGATTTCAGAATTCTTAAGATTCAATCACCAGACAATATGTTGAAGCAGGGTGGTAGACTGCTTCAAAAGATGGAAAACATCTGTCCACATGCATCCTTATATTCACAACAGCGCTATTCACAATAACCAAGACATAGAAATTACCTAAATGTCCATCAAGAAATAAATGGACAAAGATGTAGCACATATATACAATAGAATACTACTCAGCCATAAAAAAGAACAAAATAATGCCATTTACAGCAACTTGAATGCAACTAGAGATTACTATACTAAGTGAAATAAATCAGAGAATGACAAATACCATTTGATATCACTTATATGTGGAATATGAAATAAGGCACAAATAAACATCTACAAAATAGAAACAGACTCAGACATGGGTAACAGGCTTGAGGTTGCCAAGGTAGGGGCATAGGCATGTTGGAAGAGGATGGAGTAAGAGTTTGGGGTTGGCAGATGCAAACTATTACATTTAGAATGGATAACAAGAGGGTCCTAATGTACAGCACAGGAAACTATATTCAATATCCTGTGAAGATATGGAAAAGAAGATAAAAATGGAATGTATAAAAATAAAAAAGAAATGCATTTATGTGTGTAATCAGGTCATTTTATAGCAGAGACTGGCACAACACTGTTAATCAACTATACTTCAATAAAAAAATAAAGTTCAAAAAATAAAAAGTTAAATACAAACAATAGGGCATAAACCTGATATATAGGATTAAATAATAAAAAATAAAATAATTTTTTACATAAATAGTCAACTCAATCTGTCAAATTTCCCAAGAAATATAAAAAGCCTCTGTGTAAAGAAGATATTTCTGAGTTTCTCATTTATGCTCACACTACCACCACACTTCTGACACCAGATGTATGCATTTTCCACACATCAAGCAATTCTCTGTGACTCCAGTTGGGTGTCCTACAACTGGATTCCATTCTGAAGCTAACTGAGTTAACACAGAGTCCACAAGGCCAGGGCTCAATCCCAGGAGACTGCCCCCCACCTTAGACCTCAATCTCAAGCGGTAGGTCCCTAGGTTACACACAATATCTGTCCAACTTGGCTACAAATCAGTGGTTCCCATGATTCCCTGCCTGGATTTTCATTATTTGCTAGAACAGCTACAGAACTCATGGAAATACTGAAGTTCACCAGGTTATTACATAATAAAAGATAGGACCAAGATACAGATGAACAGCCAGAAGAAGAGATACACTGGGCAAGGTCCAGAAGGGTCCCAAGAACAGGAGCTTCTGTCCCCATAAAACTGGGGTACACCGCCAGGCCTCCTGGCATGTAGATGTGTTCACCAATACAGAGGCTCCCCAAATCCCATCTACTGGGATTCTTGTGGAGCCTTCCTCACGCAAGCATGGTCAAGTATTTACTCCATTTCCAACCCCTCTTCTCTCTCTGGAGAATCAGGGGTGGGGCTAAAAGCGGCTTGGTCTTTCTGATGACCGGCTCCACCCAGGAGCCCACCAAGACTCACCTCATTAAAACAAGCTACCCCTCCCTGACTGTACACAAGAAATTCCAAGAAATATAGGCACTCTGTATCAGGAACCAGGTCAAAGGTCAATATATATATATTTTTATTATCTCAGTCTGGCATCTTCATTGTGCTCATCTATGCAAAACAACTTTCATAAATATTGGGACACCTTGGTTTCCTTAAATGATGGGCACATCAGGGATGTCAACAACCCCGGTGACTTAGGGTTAGATGATTAAGAGAAGAGCAGCCGTATGACAGGAGAAATCTTTGAGGAGAAAAAGATGAACCTGGCTGGTCAGGTGGAAACTGAACAGCCCAGTTCTGGGGAGAATCACCAGCCTGTGGTGCAGGCATGATAGATGGGCCCCTGCAGGGTGGCCTGAGATTGAAGCCAGATTGTCAGAAACAGTAAGCCAGGAGAGAGAAGCAAGAAGTTAGATGGTGCTGTCAACCTGCCAGGGGATATGCAGCAAAGAGTATGGGACCTGCATAAAGAGTTGAAGAGAAAAAAAAAAAAAAAAAAAGGTGAGGTGGTGAACAAGCTTTTTTTTTAACAGCCTCCAAGGACACCTGTGAGAAAATCTCTAGCATCTGATGCTATAAGTGATGTGTTGGCATCACATTTCAAGAAGTGAAGTTCTCTGCTGGTACTAGGTCTGCAAGCTGAGGGGAGCCAGGTGAGGATCCCCACCTTCTAGCAAACCTCGGAGATGCAAAGGGTGTGTCCTCTGGAAGACAAGAAGCTTCTGCAGCTTCCTTTTTCAGAACTAAACAACAGTGGACAAGCCAGAAAAGTCAGCTAGTCTGCCCCCGTCCCACTCTGGAAGGAAAGGATGCACTCTAGGCTGTGCAGGACAGGAGTGCATGAATGGTAACTTCATGGTGGAAGGACAAGCCTGTGGGTCCTCAACCAAGAAATCCAAAAACCCCAGGGAAAACCAGTGTGTTCACAAGGTGCACTGAAAAGTCCTAGGCATCCTGTGCAAATATCCCAGGCAAAGAACTAGTGAGTAGCAGGGGAGAACAGCAGGTGGGGCCCCAAACAGCAGCCACAGCCATCAAGTTACAGCTAACTATCAAGACTACGATAGGCTATGGAGAAGGGAATGGCAACCCACTCCAGTATTCTTGCCTGGAGAATCCCCACGGACAGAGGAGCCTGGCAGACTACAGTCCATGGGGCCGCAAGAGTCGGATACGACTTGGCGACTAAACCTCCACCACGACCACAGTATGCTAGCCACTGTGCTAAGCACTTCACAAGCAGTTCTCATAGCAACTCAAAAGAGGTGATGCTATTAATATTCCTATTATAGTATTAACATACAGGTGAGGAAATTGAATGAAGCACACAGAGGTTAAGTAACTTGCTCAGGGTCGCACAGCTAGTACTTTGCTGCAGTGGGAGTTAAGCCCAAGTCTTCACCACTGGGTTATACTGGGGTTCTCTGTCAGATTTTCCTGTGGTGAAAGAGTTTTCTCCATGCACACAAGAGAGGGTTTATCGAAGGTGCCTCCACAGGCAGCAACCTTAAGACTGACAGGTTGAGGCTTATCAAAATCTCTGATGGCAGCTCCTGAGTGTCAGAGTCATAGCTGCTCTGCGGTTCACCCTGCCATCTGCTAAAATGAGGAAAATACTAAATATTGACCTCTTGTGGCTCAGCCAGGCTTTGTGAGGTTTCAGGATTTAATGTCTGAAAATTACCTCCTGCGGGTACCAGGGACACTTTACAGTAACCCTCCTGCAGACATCACCTTCTTTCTATTGCTCACCCCAGGACTAATAAAGGAGCAGAGGCCATTCTGTTATTCACAGATTTGTATAACAAACACTTTTTTTTTCCACGTGATGAAACCATGAAATAGCCCCACCTGTCCCCTAAGCTCTGAGGTGCCATTAAGCCTCTAGCCCAGTAAGACAGCTCTAGATACAAGGCTATGGCATTTGGTTCAGGGTCAGAATACAGCCCTAACAGAATCTCTCCCTCAAGCCTATCTGCTGAAATTCATAAGAATTATTATCTCTTGACTTGGCTGCCACGGTACTAGAAAGTTCTAAGTCCAGGACAGCCAATATTCCTGACCAATGTGCTCATTGCAGACACACACAGCCCAGCTTCAGTGAGGCGAGAGACAGTGGAGAAGCAAACTGAGAGAGGTGTGGGTCTCGATGGACTTCCCTGAGCCCTGCATCTCACAATGCCTCTCATCCTTACTAACTACACAAGCCAACGAATCCCAATTATTTAAGTTGATTGTGTTTCTGCCATTTACCACAGCAATCTTCATGAATTAGGCAAGGACTCCTGCCAAAAGATAACCAAGACAGGGCTGTTTGGTGTCTTGCAAGCCTCAGTCTTGCATCAGGGAACTTCAGATTGCTGGGACACTAGATGCTGGCTGGTTGGTGGGCACCTAGGCCCCTTACACCTTGATCTTGGCTGTTAGGGCTTCACCTATGATCATACTTTGCTAAGAAGAAGCCTAGAAAAGGTATAGTACAAAACCAAGATGCTCTATCTTCTGCTCATTCTGGGGCTGGCTTGGTACAGTAACTTGCCATGTGATCTCAAGTAAGTCCTTCATACCATAAAATCCCCTACCTTAAATGAGGATATGGGCCTTTTGGAACAATGCTGCCCATTCTCTGATTCCTGACCTTAGGTTTGTCCAATTCCTGGGAAAATGAGCATTTTTAGCCCATCATTTTGGAACCAAGGTGACTGCTTTCATAGAACATTATTTGATTTTGTTCTGAAAAATTTAATCTCCTAGCCACATGCAGAGGCAGGAGTCTGCTATTTACATTGGACTCTTCACTCTGCTCTGGCTGGGGCGGTCTCCACATACCCGGGGACAGGCTAGGGGAAATGAGAGCACTTTGTTTTTATCGTGGTTATGTGTGTCTCATGAAATAGTCCAAGTGCTTCTTGAGAAGCAAAACAAGGAAGTACAAAAAGGGGATTTACAAATGTCTTAGAGGCCAGTATAACCCATGAGGAATTTTAAAGCTGGCTGAAAGTGTTATTTTCTTATTTCCTATAAAAGTACCTTATTTAAAAAATCAAATCAGATCAAGAAGTTCTCTGGCAATGGTTTCTTGTTTCCAACCCTTAGCCCCATTTCTCGTGAGCTGTTATTCATGGACTATTCTGAATACAACTCAGATTAGACCATTGCAGTGTCTCTCAGCTGGGGTGCTGTTAGCATTTTACATGAGACTCTTCTGTGCACTCAAGTCCCCTGCATCGCGAGATGTTTGCCTGCCTTCTTAGCTAAATGCCAGCCATATAGTGCCCTACCACTGTGACAGTCAAAAATAAATACCTCTGTGTATTTCCAACAACCTGAGGGGGACTGGAACAAGCACTTTTCAAGTCCATTTAACAAATGGGTTCACTGAGGCCCAGACATGGGAAAGTGACAGGATTTCCAAGGTCACACAAGACTAAGGAACGATTTTGAAGCCGCATGTTTTGACTATCCAATCCTAGTTATCTTTATACTACTTAACCCATCTCTAATAGCTGCTGCTGCTGCTGCTAAGTCACTTCAGTCCTGTCCGACTCTGTGCGACCCCATAGATAGCAGCCCACCAGGCTCCCCCATCCCTGGGATTCTCCAGGCAAAAACACTGGAGTGGGTTGCCAGTTCCTTCTCCAATGCATAAAAGTGAAAGTAAAGTCGCTCAGTCGGGCCCGACTGTTAGTGACCCCATGGACTGCAGTGGGTTTCAATTTGCTGAAGCTATTACACAACTGAGAACCAAGTTATTACTATTAATGCTAATACCAACCATTAACCCCCACTTATACTTTGATTGCACTTGATACATTCTTACAATGTAGTTCAGCAAGTTTTTTCATCCTCATCAGGTTTTCATTACCATAAGCTCATCATACTTGTACTGGTTACTGGACAAGGAGTAACCTATCAGAATCTGAAAGCAGGATTCTAATTCTTGCTCTGTGCTCTCAAGAGAATTCTCCAGGCAAGAGTACAGGAGTGAGTTACCATTCCCTTCTCCAGGGGATCTTCAGGATCCAGGGATCAAACGCAGGTCTCCTGCACTGCAGGCAGATTCTTGACCACTGAGCCACCTGGGATGCCCTAGCAATAATAATATATGACAGTGAAATCTTCTCATCCCTTGCCTGTTTATGGCTCCCTAAATCCCACCCCATTACTAGATTCGAGAAGAGGAAACAGAAAGGAAAAAAAGTATGCTTCATTAAAGAGTGGGTATTTGCATCACTTTTCTACTACAAGAGTCACTGGCAACAGGAAGGAAACACCTGCCTCATGTCATGTGTCTTGGACTCCTCCTCACCCTCACGCACACCTGATCCATCAATATTGTACAAAGGTGAAAAAGGACAGAGCCTTTAAGACTCTGTTCTTGTGGTACATTCAGAGCAATTCACCAGCCTCTTTTAATTCCTTTGGTCTCTCTGAGATGTGCTGTGAATAAGCCCACATGATCAATGATGGAGTGATGCCCAGTCACTTTTTCAGAGTTTTGGTAGAACAACAGGTCTGGAGTTGCATTTTAATAGCAATACTCTCTTACCATCCAGAGTATTTTATTCTCCTGCAAGAATTTTAAACACACACACACAAACCAGCTTGACTCAAAAGTTTAACACAATGTGAAAAGAACAAAGCTAAGGTCCCGAGTATGGATACTTTCTAGCTGAAAGCACTTAACAGCAGTATGTACAACTGCAAGGGGAATGCCAATTTATAGCTAATAACCATCAAGGGAAAATGAAAAAAAAAAAATATATATATATTACACATAGCCCTCAAATAAGCTTGTAATGGCAGAGTTTTCTTTTTCTTTTGTGGACCGCATAGCTTGTGGGATCTTAGTTCCCTGACCAGGAATTAAACCCGTGCCCTCGGCAATGAAAAGTGCTGAGTCCAAACCACTGGACTGCCAAGGAGTCCCTCTTTTTCATTTTTTTAGTAGTATTACTAGGGATTCATTAGGAAACAATCATTTAATTTCTCTAAAATATCAATTATGGTTTTGCTGCCCAGGCGTATAATTTTTTTAAATGTTTCTTAATACCATATGACACTTAAAACTAAGATTTTGTCCTTCTCCCCCTCCAAAACTAAAGGAGGGTCAATTTTGAGCTACGAAAAATCCCTTTTCTATTTTTTTCCTTTTTTGGGCCATGCCACTCAGCTTGTGGGATCTTAGTTCCCCGACCTAGGATTGAACCCATGCCCTGTACAGTGGAAGCACAGCATTCTAATCATGGGACCACCAGGGAAGTCCCTCCTTTTCTATTTTTGACAGTCATCTTCCAGAAGAGTCAGAGAAACTAGCTTCAGTCTTGGAAAAACGCTGCCAAGCACAAGGATATCCTTTCCATCTCCTCTCTTTTTGTAAAGCTGAGAGCTGCCCATGTGTTTATCCAAATCTATTCTTCAACAAATATTTGAGGCAAACAAGGAAAAGGCATAGAAAAATTTACTGTTAGAGAGAGTTAAAAAAAAAAAATTCCGAACAGAGAGGAAAAAAAAATAGAGAGACCCTAGAAAAAATGCAGTTATCTGGCATGCCTTAAAGCTAGCCATAACTATTTTAAATTACTTTGCATATAAATACCAGTTATCCCCATGGGTAAACGTAACCCCCCCCCCCCAAAGAGAAATGCCTAGAAGTGATTGAGTTATACATCTACAGTAAAGTTATACCATAAAAAACTGCATTACTCCTTTTTCCACACCCCCAGCTCGATTTCAGTACTTTCCTGTGAAGCATATTGGCAAAGTAAAACTTTCTGGTGGTGAAAAAACAATAACAACTTGGACACAAATCAAAATAACTGCATCAGACAAAAATCAATAAGGTGGATCTTCAACTCAATTATTTCCCCTCTGGGGATGAAGTGCGCTCATGATGAGATATTTGTAAATATGCTATTGGCATCTATTTGGTTTGCTTAAACATAGTCACCTCTCAATCCACAGTGCTATTTCACTCTTCTCCTCCCCAAGGCCTGGCCTCCATCCTCAAGAGGTAGTTATCAGAAAACAGGGAGAGGGGTGTTGTCTTGCTGCAAACTACAGTTGGTAAAGGAGTAAATGATCTTATTTTGAAAAGTTTGCCAGAAGGTGGACAGAAGAGTTTTCAAGGCTTAAGTGAATCAAATTCAGTTTGGCTTCAATATTTTTTGACTAATAAAGGAAGATCTCAAATTCCTCCAATTGAAAATAACCAAAATCCTCAAGCAAGACAAAAAAAAAATCCTTTTTGTATTCTCTTGAGACCAAAGTTAGTGTGCTACGAGGCCTGGGAAGGCCTTAGGACACTAAAATATGTGTGTGAGTACACATATACGGGGTTTCCCTAGTGGCTCAGGAGTTCAAGAATCCACCTGCAATGCTGGAGTCAAAGGAGATACAGGTTCGATCCCTGGGTCAGGAAGATCCCCTGGAGGACGGCATGGCAACCCACTCTAGTATTGCCTGGAGATATGCCTGGAGAATCCCATGAAGAGGAGCCTGGCGGGCTACCGTCCATAGCATTACACGGAGTCGGACATGACTGAAGGGACTTAGCATGCACATAGATATATACATACACAAGGAGGGCTGTTGTTTGCATTCATATCCAGGGCAAAGTAGGAAGCCATTTTGGAAAAACAGTCATCACAAACATTGCGGACAAAAAGGCAAGAAACTGACAGAGACTCTCTTCTTAACCAAAGTGCACTCAAGCTCCTCTAAGCCCTTCTTAGCTCAGCCTCATCCTTGCATCTTGTTGTCAAGAGCGAGACTCTAGCTAACTCTCCTAGAACCACCTCCCATCCTCTGAGGATAAGTGTTTTCTGATCAAACTCCTCATCCCCTTCCATCTACCAGGTGATAATGCATCACTCTGGCCTGCCTTCAGTAAAAATCCTATTAAACAGGTCTAGCCAGAAATCCCTCTTGGCTCCTGATGTTGACTTTTAGTAACCTCCCACCCACTGACTCCCTTTCAGCCCCTTAATTCTAAACCCTAACCCAATTTAGAATCGAACACAACTATACTGATGTCTCTGTTTACCTGCTGCAATAGTTCCTCAGTAAATATGTTTTTAGCATTTTAACTGCTGTCTGCTCTGGTTTGCTTTGACAGAAGTGCAACAAATTTTTAAAAAGTCCATGAAAAAAAGGGCGTTTCTTGGATGGATGTCATGTATGTGAGTACCTGCTTGTTTTTTGTGGGTTTTTCTTTTCATCAGTTTAGTTTTAATGTGGAAAAGAGTCATGAATGCAAGCCTGTCTTATGTTCTTGTCTTAACCTGTTAGCTCAAAAATTCTTTCTCTTCTTTCTGTTTTCCACAGAAGTATGTGATAGCTACAGGGATTCAGGATTTCCTATGGCTCCCACGCACTGTGCCTTAAAGATGACTTTTCTTTATTTAGAAAAGGAACTTATTGTTTAGTCACTAAGTTATGTCCAACTTTTTGCAACCCCATGGACTGTATGTAGCCCATCAGGTACCTCTGTCTATGAGATTTCCCAGGCAAGAATACCGGAGTGAGTTGCCATGCCCTCCTTCAAGTGACCTTCCCAACCCAGGGATCGAACCTGCATCTTCTGCATTGGCAGGTAGATTCTTTACCATTTCCTGAGCCACCAGGAAAGCCCCAAAAGGGAGCTACATTGCAATAAGACATAAACATCTTACATCAGTTTAGTTCAGTTCAGTCTCTCAGTTGTATCCGACTCTTTGCGACCCCATGGACTGCAGCATGCCAGGCCTGCCTGTCCATCACCAAATCCCGGAATTTACCCAAACTCATCTCCATTGTGTCGGTGATGCCATCTGACCATCTCATCCTCTGTCGTCCCCCTCTCCCACCTTCAATCTTTCCCAGCATCAGGGTCTTTTCCAATGAGTCAGCTCTCTGCATCAGGTGGCCAAAGTATTGGAGTTTCAGCTTCTGTATCAGTTCTTCCAATGAACACTCAGGACTGGTCTCCTTTAGGATGGACTGGTTGGATCTCCTTGCAGTCCAAAGGACTCTCAAGAGTTTTCTCCAACACCACAGTTCAAAAGCATCAATTCTTCGGCTTACATATGTGATCTGAAAAGGAACTCTGAAGGTGGTCAGGTCCCTTTAAGCTTAATCGTTTCAAGTTTCCTCCACTTGGAGTCTTATTCAGTGAGCAGTGAAGTTCAGAATGTTGTTCTAGTAACATTTTCTCTTAGTCATCTTGGCAAGTGCTAAGAGAGCAGAAGGGAGTATTTGGAAGGTTTTTTATGAACAAAATCCAGATGAGGTATTTCTAATTTGAGTGTGGGTTGAGGGAAGAAGAAAATTTTAATGACATAGGAAAGGTAATTAACTCGGAAAATGCCAATACTCATATATTCTGATTTATTAAAGATGTTTAGTTTGTTTTTGAAATTGTCTGTCCTATAGGATGAATAGCAATGAGATAAACCAGAAAGGCAGGGATGGGGACCTGGATTTTAGACTTTATTCTCACCATTAGGGTCAAGTAAAGTAACAGGCACTGGGGAAAAGGATAAGAGGTAATTAACCTGAAACTATCACAACTGTGTTAATCAGCTATAGCCCAATTCAAAATAAAGTTTTTTCTTTTTTTCTTTTTTAAGATATCTACTTAGAAAGGGAGGTGGGGGTGGACAGATAGCCCACAGAACCCATTAAATGTCCAGCTCAGGCATGGTGATGATATCTCTGGGCAAAGTGAGCCATCAAAGGTTATGAAGAAAGTAAGGACCTTGATTGAAGTGGTAGTTTAAACAGTTCTCTGTAAGCCTTGGTCTTTAATGAACCAATGGAGGGGAAAGCACCATAAGCAGAGAAGCCAGTCAGGAGGCCACTGTGATAGACAGTGTGTAATGAGGGCCTGAAGCGGATGAGCCAGCAGGGGTGAGAGATGATGGATATGAGAAAGCCCCAGAAGGAGAGGTAGGCATAAGATGCTCTGCTTGGAACATGCATTCAGGAATGACATTTGGACACAGCTTCTTGCAACAGTGGAACATGAGGGCTAACATAGGTAACAGGCTGTTGGAAATTCAGAACCCAAGTAAGAGCTAAAATTCACCAGGCTCCTGCCAGACTTCAGACCGCTTTAACTATACATGAGGTATTGAAACAGCAGATTCATCCACACAACTCAACTGTATGCAACTTGCTGCAAAAAACAGAGCAAAACCCACAGCTGGCTCTTAGGAGCAGCCCTGCTCAGTAAGCCAGGATTGGAAATGGTTCTACGTATTCCCAGCCTCCCTCCCTTAGCAAACGCTTTCCCCTTCTACCTGGGTTGCTCAGCAACAGTGCCAGCCAGTTGCTGGGTTAACCTGATACCCTAGGGCCCCTCTCCCTAGGTGAAGGCACTGCTAGCTCATGAATGCTGCCCCTGATGCCACAGCAGCTCTCCCCCAGCCCCGAGAGAGCACTGTACTCTGCTGCAGCCTCTCAGCCCATCTCCCAGAACCTCAACCCTGGTGGTTCATCCCCCTGCCTCTACAACAGCCTTCTTAGTTCCCCTCTGTCTTCACGGCTCCCACTTTGGGAGAAACGTCTTCTTTCAGTGAGAGCTTCTAGATAACTCCAAAAACTTTGTGTCTGACCAGCTTTCACCCAGACTATTATTTCATCTAGCTTCAGGGAACCATGAGATTCCTCCCGTGTCTCCCACGCTGTTCCCTGAAACTGCAAGTTGAAGATACTGGGAAACATCCAAAAAGTCCACCAATTTGTGATGGTTATTCAATTATGGACTCCATACAGTTCAGCACCATTCAGGTGGTCCAATGGTAAAAGAACCTGCCTGCTAATGCGGGAGACACAAGAGATGTGGGTTCCAACCCTGGGTCAGGGAGATCCCCAGGAGGAGGAAATGGCAACACGCTCCAGTATTCTTCCCTGGAAAATTCCATGGACAGAGGAACCTGGCAGGCTATAGTCCATGGGGCCACAAAGAATCGGACACAACTGAGCACATATATTCCTAAGGATTCCTCAAAATACTGGGAAACATCCAAAAAGCCCACCGAATTTTGATGGTTCTTCAATTACGGACTCTCCATGCCGTTCAGCACCAATCAACACTTAAAAGAAAGATCAATGAAGCTCATCTATGCCTGCTGGGATGGAACCACCACTACACTCAGTGCCACAATGAAGAAAAGCATAGAGTCCTGTGTACTGCACTCTTTCAGCTAGGAAAGGGGCTGTAGGTGGCTGTACTTTTATCAAACAGCTCTGGCTGAATGCTGTTTTTACATTTTAAGTGGTCAGTCTCAGAAATGCAGTGCCCGTAGATTTGCACGTGTCAGGGGAAACAACATTTACAATGAAATTATTCTAGTCACTGTATGACTTCTTCTATTCTATGGAAATTGGTTAAAAAATAGTTTTCTGCTAATGCCTTGTTTCCAGGATACCATTTTTCCAGTTACTTACAAAGCGCAGAGATTATTAACCCCGTGATTTTATTCCAGTGGGACTGTTCAAAACCGCACTTGCTGCCATCCACAGAGGTTAAGCAGTGAATTATGAATGGCACAATGATAATGAAATTCTCAGAACGAACTTCTGTGGGCTTCAAATAGGTTTTCTTGGTGGGGTGAAGGGTGGGCAGAGAGGGGAAAGGCAAGCATTAATAGTCTGAAGGTCTGACACACTCAATTTGATTGTACAGCATAGGAAGGATGCCCCCAAAGCCTCGATCTGTGAATTTGCCTTAATTCCACGCAACAAACATTGTTAAGTCATAGTATCTGAGAGACTGGGGAATTAAATGCAGTAGGAACCAATGGCGACAGGAGTTGTTGCCAAATTAACTTACCTGGAGCCTCTTCTGAACATCCAACAGGAGATTTGTTACCAAACTCTGACCTGGGCAGCTCTCTCTGCAGAAAGAGAAGCGGACTGACTGAAAATGGCTGCCCCACCTCACCCTCCCCTAATGAGTTCAGGTGAGATCCGTGCCCCCTCGACGCCTCCCCTCAGGTGAGTCCACCAGATGCAGGTCCTTAGGAGGCTGGAGGGACAGAGGGCTGAGTCTGGGCTCAGGCGATGCACAGGCACACACAATGTGAGGAGCACTGAGGGTGAGCAGCACGAATGGGAAATGCTGGCTGCATTGAATTTAAAGAAGCAGGAAAGAGGGGGAGGCCCTCCCCTTTTCAGCCTCACCTTACAAAATGGTCAAAACTTACTATTCTCTCAAATCTTGACTTTGGGAAGATACTCCTGCAGAGAAGCATAGCATCCCCAGCTCACCGTGCATCCAGGGAAGAAAGATGGGGAAACCTGCAATGAAAACTGAATCTCGAACTTGGCCTGCTGTCAGCAAGTCCTCTGTTCTTTCTGATCACACATTCCTCATCAGTAACTTGAAGACTTCAGAACTAGACAGTCTTCTCAGCCTTTGCCTAGGCAGTGATGGTCTATAGTTCTCTCACGGAGAAAAAGAATCTCCACTAAGAGGTCTCTAGATCACAGATAAAAATGCCCTCCCATCTCCCCTCTTTACTAATCCCTGGATTGCACAGGTCCCCTGTGGGAAAAGCCTCTTTAGCCCTTTCTGACTTCCCTGGTTGTGTTAAGCCACCCACCCATCACTCTGCCACAAGACTCTACGTGTACTTGCGGCCTGCTGGTCTATATTTCTCGGACTCGGTTTCAGCGAGTTTTCTTAGTAACTTTAAAGACACAGATTTTTTAAAGTCTGAGCTTTCCTCAATATACCTGGTCCCTTCCCAGAAAGAAGGATAACACACACACATGTACACATATAGAATCTGTGAAGATGAAATAGTTTAGCTGTTTTTGTATTTGCCACGTAGGGATAAACACAAGCAACAGTGGCTATCAACACAGATGATTATTGTTAACACAGAATCCTGGGGTAAAATGTCTCCTTAAACTTGATCCTTAAAGATCAAGTGCCCTAAATTATATATATATATATATATATATTTTTAAATTAATTTTTTTAATTTTATTTTATTTTTAAGCTTTACAATATTGTATTAGTTTTGCCAAATATCAAAATGAATCTGCCACAGGTATACATGTGTTCCCATCCTGAACCCTCCTCCCTCCTCCCTCCCCATACCATCCCTCTGGGTCATCCCACTGCACCAGCCCCAAGCATCCAGTATCGTGCATCGAACCTGGACCTGTGACTTGTTTCATACGTGATATTATACATGTTTCAATGCCATTCTCCCAAATCTTCCCACCCTCTCCCTCTCCCACAGAGTCCATAAGACTGTTCTATACATCAGTGTCTCTTTTGCTGTCTCATACACAGGGTTATTGTTACCATCTTTCTAAATTCCATATATATGCATTAGTATATTGTATTGGTGTTTTTCTTTCTGGCTTACTTCACTCTGTATAATAGGCTCCAGTTTCATCCACCTCATTAGAACTGATTCAAATGTATTCTTTTTAATGGCTGAATAATACTCCATTGTGTATATGTACCACTGCTTTCTTATCCATTCATCTGCTGATGAACATCTAGGTTGCTTCCATGTCCTGGCTATTATAAACAGAGCTGTGATGAACATTGGGGTACACGTGTCTCTTTCCCTTCTGGTTTCCTCAGTGTGTATGCCCAGCAGTGGGATTGCTGGCTCATAAGGCAGTTCTATTTCCAGTTTCTTAAGGAATCTCCACACTGTTCTCCATAGTGGCTGTACTAGTTTGCATTCCCACCAACAGTGTAAAAGGGTTCCCTTTTCTCCACACCCTCTCCAGCATTTATTGCTTGTAGACTTTTGGATCACAGCCATTCTGACTGGCGTGAAATGGTACTTCATAGTGGTTTTGATTTGCATTTCTCTGATAATGAGTGATGTTGAGCATCTTTTCATGTGTTTGTTAGACATCTGTATGTCTTCTTTGGAGAAATGTCTATTTAGTTCTTTGGCCCATGTTTTGATTGGGTCATTTATTTTTCTGGAGTTGAGCTGTAGGAGTTGCTTGTATATTTTTGAGATTAGTTGTTTGTCAGTTGCTTCATTTGCTATTATCTTCTCCCATTCTGAAGGCTGCCTTTTCACCTTGCTAATAGTTTCCTTTGTTGTGCAGAAGCTTTTAAGTTTAATTAGGTCCCATTTGTTTATTTTTGCTTTTATTTCCAATATTCTGGGAGGTGGGTCATAGAGGATCCTGCTGTGATGTATGTCGGAGAGTGTTGTGCCTATGTTCTCCTCTAGGAGTTTTATAGTTTCTGGTCTTACGTTGAGATCTTTAATCCATTTTGAGTTTATTTTTGTGTATGGTCTTAGAAAGTGTTCTAGTTTCATTCTTTTACAAGTGGTTGACCAGATTTCCCAGCACCACTTGTTAAAGAGATTGTCTTTAATCCATTGTATATTCTTGCCTCCTTTGTCAAAGATAAGGTGTCCATATGTGCGTGGATTTATCTCTGGGCTTTCTATTTTGTTCCATTGATCTATATTTCTGTCTCTGTGCCAGTACCATACTGTCTTGATAACTGTGGCTTTGTAGTAGAGCCTGAAGTCAGGTAGGTTGATTCCTCCAGTTCCATTCTTCTTTCTCAAGATAGGTTTGGCTATTCGAGGTTTTTTGTATTTCCATACAAATTGTGAAATTATTTGTTCTAGCTCTGTGAAGAATACCGTTGGTAGCTTGATAGGGATTGCATTGAATCTATAAATTGCTTTTGGTAGTATACTCATTTTCACTATATTGATACTTCCAATCCATGAACATGGTATATTTCTCCATCTATTAGTGTCCTCTTTGATTTCTTTCACCAGTGTTTTATAGTTTTCTATATATAGGTCTTTAGTTTCTTTAGGTAGATATATTCCTAAGAATTTTATTCTTTCCGTTGCAATGGTGAATGGAATTGTTTCCTTAATTTCACTTTCTGTTTTCTCATTATTAGTGTATAGGAATGCAAGGGATTTCTGTGTGTTGATTTTATATCCTGCAACTTTACTATAATCATTGATTAGTTCTAGTAATTTTCTGGTGGAGTCTTTAGGGTTTTCTATGTAGAGGATCATGTCATCTGCAAACAGTGAGAGTTTTACTTCTTATTTTCCAATTTGGATTCCTTTTATTTCTTTTTCTGCTCTGATTGCTGAGGCCAAAACTTCCAAAACTATGTTGAATAGTAATGGTGAATGTGGGCACCCTTGTCTTGTTCCTATTTTTAAAGGAAATGCTTTCAATTTTTCACCATTGTGGATAATGTTTGCTGTGGGTTTGTCATATATAGCTTTTATTATGTTGAGGTATGTTCCTTGTATTCCTGCTTTCTGGAGAGTTTTTATCATAAATGGATGTTGAATTTTGTCAAAGGCTTTCTCTGCATCTATTGAGATAATCGTATGGTTTTTATTTTTCAATTTGTTAGTGTGGTGTATTACATTGATTGATTTGTGGATATTGAAGAATCCTTGCATCCTTGGGATAAAGCCCACTTGGTCATGGTGTATGATCTTTTTAATGTGTTGTTGGATTCTGATTGCTAAAATTTTTTTAAGGATTTTTGCATCTATGTTCATCAGTGATATTGGCCTGTAGTTTTCTTTTTTTGTGGCATCTTTGTCAGGTTTTGGTATTAGGGTGATGGTGGCCTCATAGAATGAGTTTGGAAGTTTACCTTCCTCCACAATTTTCTGGAAGAGTTTGAGCAGGATAGGTGTTAGCTCTTCTCTAAATTTTTGGTAGAGTTCAGCTGTGAAGTCGTCTGGACCTGGGCTTTTGTTTGCTGGAAGATTTTTTATTACAGTTTCAATTTCCGTGCTTGTGATGGGTCTGTTAAGATTTTCTATTTCTTCCTGGTCCAGTTTTGGAAAGTTGTACTTTTCTAAGAATTTGTCCATTTCTTCCACGTTGTCCATTTTATTGGCATATAGTTGCTGATAGTAGTCTCTTATGGTCCTTTGTATTTCTGTGTTGTCTGTTGTGATCTCTCCATTTTCATTTCTAATTTTATTGATTTGATTTTTCTCCCTTTGTTTCTTGATGAGTCTGGCTAATGGTTTGTCAATTTTATTTATCTTTTCAAAGAACCAGCTTTTGGCTTTGTTGATTTTTACTATGGTCTCTTTTGTTTCTTTTGCATTTATTTCTGCCCTAATTTTTAAGATTTCTTTCCTTCTACTAACCCTGGGGTTCTTCATTTCTTCCTTTTCTAGTTGCTTTAGGTGTAGAGTTAGGTTATTTATTTGACTTTTTTCTTGTTTCTTGAGGTATGCCTGTATTGCTATGAACTTTCCCCTTAGGACTGCTTTTACAGTGTCCCACAGGTTTTGGGTTGTTGTGTTTTCATTTTCATTCATTTCTATGCAAATTTTGATTTCTTTTTTGATTTCTTCTGTGATTTGTTGGTTATTTAGCAGCATGTTGTTCAGCCTCCATATGTTGGAATTTTTAATAGTTTTTCTCCTGTAATTGAGATCTAATCTTACTGCATTGTGGTCAGAAAAGATGCTTGGAATGATTTCTATTTTTTTGAATTTACCAAGGCTAGATTTATGGCCCAGGATGTGATCTATCCTGGAGAAGGTTCCATGTGCGCTTGAGAAAGAGGTGAAATTCATTGTTTTGGGATGAAATGTCCTGTAGATATTGAAAGGGTAACAGGCAGGAAGGCCAGGGGTCTCCAAATGGAGGAAATAGCCTGCAAGTGTCAGACATTTTTATCTCTCTTAAGCGGCAGGAGGAAACAAACTAGCAATATTTTTTTCCTTCTCTATACAAATTTAAAGAGAGGTTTCTCTTAAAATACTGTGTTGCCATAATGACACCTGGTTTCACCTGAAGTTAGCTATTCTTGAGCCTAGAGATAACCAATGCCTTTTTCTTATGGAAATGTTTGTCTTAAGCTATGCTAATGTACTACGCCTTTACCCCAAATTCGGTCTCCAAGTCGGTTCCGCCTCTGGGCCCAGAACCTAGACAAACCAGTATGTTATACTCAGATATTGTTCCCCTAATCTATGTAAATGAAACTATTTGTATGGTGGTCTGCCCTTCTTTAAGATTCAAGTTAATTATTTTATGGCCCAAGATAAACCATTTGGTGCCATTCTAAATTTTAAGACATTCCTTTCTTTCATTAACAGACTGCTATTGACTATATAACATCCAGCTGAAGACTAGCAGGGGGGTACTCTTTCTGCCCCCTTCTGATGCTTATGTCAGAAGCTTTCTCTATCTCCTTTATACTTTAATAAAACTTTATTACACAAAAGCTCTGAGCAATCAAGCCTCGTCTCTGGCCCCGGATTGAATTCTTCTCCTCCGGGGGCCAAGAATCCCAGTGTATTCACGTGATTCAACAACAACCTTTCAATATCAGTTAGGTCTAACTGATCTATTGTATCGTTTAAAGTTTGTGTTTCCTTGTTAATTTTCTGTTTAGTTGATCTATCCATAGGTGTGAGTGGGGTATTAAAGTCTCCCACTATTATTGTGTTATTGCTAATTTCTCCTTTCATACTTGTTAGCATTTGTCTTACATATTGCGGTGCTCCCATGTTGGGTGCATATATATTTATAATTGTTATATCTTCTTCTTGGATTGATCCTTTGATCATTATGTAGTGACCATCTTTGTCTCTTTTCACAGCCTTTGTTTTAAAGTCTATTTTATCTGATATGAGTATTGCTACTCCTGCTTTCTTTTGGTCCCTATTTGCATGGAAAAACTTTTTCCAGCCCTTCACTTTCAGTCTGTATGTGTCCCCTGTTTTGAGGTGGGTCTCTTGTAGACAACATATGTAGGGGTCTTGTTTTTGTATCCATTCAGCCAGTCTTTGTCTTTTGGTTGGGGCATTCAACCCATTTATGTTTAAGGTAATTACTGATAAGTATGATGCCGTTGCCATTTACTTTATTGTTTTGGGTTTGAATTTATACACCGTTTTTGTGTTTCCTGTCTAGAGAATATCCTATAGTCTTTGTTGGAGAGCTGGTTTGGTGGTGCTGAATTCTCTCAGCTTTTGCTTGTCTGAAAAGCTTTTGATTTCTCCTTCATACTTGAATGAGATCCTTGCTGGGTACAATAATCTGGGCTGTAAGTTATTTTCTTTCATCACTTCAAGTATGTCTTGCCATTCCCTCCTGGCTTGAAGAGTTTCTATTGAAACATCAGCTGTTATCCTTATGGGAATTCCCTTGTGTGTTGTTGTTTTTCCCTTGCTGCTTTTAATATTTGTTCTTTGTGTTTGATCTTTGTTAATTTGATTAATATGTGTCTTGAGGTGTTTCGCCTTGGGTTTATCCTGTTTGGGACTCTCTGGGTTTCTTGGACTTGGGTGATTATTTCCTTCCCCATTTTAGGGAAGTTTTCAACTATTATCTCCTCAAGTATTTTCTCATGGTCTTTCTTTTTGTCTTCTTCTTCTGGGACCCCTATGATTCGAATGTTGTAGCGTTTAATATTGTCCTGGAGGTCTCTGAGATTGTCCTCATTTCTTTTAATTCGTTTTTCTTTTATCCTCTCTGATTCATTTATTTCTACCATTCTATCTTCTAATTCACTAATCCTATCTTCTGCCTCTGTTATTCTACTATTTGTTGCCTCCAGAGTGTTTTTTATTTCATTTATTGCATTATTCATTATATATTGACTCTCTTTTATTTCTTCTAGGTCCTTGTTAAACCTTTCTTGCATCTTCTCAATCCTTGTCTCCAGGCTATTTATCTGTGATTCCATTTTGATGTCAAGATTTTGGATCAATTTCACTATCATTATTCGGAATTCTTTATCAGGTAGATTCTCTATCCCTTCCTCTGTGGTTTGGTGGGCATTTATCCTGTTCCTTTATCTGCTGGCTATTCCTCTGTTTCTTCATCAAGTTTAAATTGCTGAGTTTGGGGTGTCCTCTCTGTATTCTGGCAGTTTGTGGAGTTCTCTTTATTGTGGCGTTTCCTCACTGTGTGTGGGTTTGTACAGGTGGCTTGTCAAGGTTTCTTGGTTAGGGAAGCTTGTGCCGGTGTTCTGGTGGGTGGAGCTGTATTTCTTTTCTCTGGAGTGCAATGAAGTGTCCAGTAATGAGTTATGAGATGTCTATGGTTTTGGGGTGACTTTGGGTAGCCTGTATCTTGGAGCTCAGGGCTGTGTTCCTTTGTTGCTGGAGAATTTGCTTGGTATGTCTTGTCCTGGAACTTGTTGACCCTTGTGTGGTGCTTGGTTTCAGTGTCGGTATGGAGGCGTTTGATGAGCTCCTGTCAATTAATGTTCCTTGGAGTCAGGAGTTCCCTGGAGTCGGGGTTTGGACTTGAGCCTCCTGCTTCCAGTTATCGGTCTTATTTTTACAGTAGTTTCAAAACTTCTCCTTCTATGCAGCACCATTGATAAAACATCTACATTAAAGATGAAAAGTTTCTCTACCATGAGGGTCACCCAGAGAGGTTCCCAGCATTACATGGACAAGAGAAGAGGGAGGAGGGAGTTAGATGTGACCCGAATGAGATGAGATGGAATCAATAGAGGAGAGAGTGGGCTAGCCAGTAATCACTTCCTTATGTGCACTCCACAACTGGACCACTCAGAGATGTTCACGGAGTTATACAGAGAAGAGAAGAAGGAGGAAGGAGATAGAGGTGGCCAGGAGGATAAAAGTGGGGAATGAAAAGGAGGGAGACAGATCCAGCCAGTAATCAGTTCCCTAAGTGTTCTCCACCGTCTGGAACACACAGAAATTCACAGAGCTGGGTAGAGTAGAGAGGAGTTAGGGAGGAGACACAGGCGACCTGGTGGAGAAAAAGGAGAGTTCAAAGGGAGAGAGAGCAGTCAAGCCAGTAATCTCGCTCCCTAGTGAAAAATGGGTACTGAAGATTGGGTTCTTAAAGGTACAAAATTGGTAACAAATACATAAAAGCAAAAATTAAAAATCTAGAGTAGAGTTTGGAATTCCAAAAATATGATGTTAAAGAAAAGAAGAAGGGAAAGAAAGAGAGAAAAAATGAACAAACAAAAACAAACAAGGTCGCAAAAATTATTAAGAAAATATAGGTACAAAATTGATAACTAATACCAAAAAGCAAAAGTTAAAAATCTAGAGTAGAGTTTGGAATTTCAAAAATACAATGTTAAAAAAAAAGAAGAATAAAAAGAAAGAGAGAAAAAAACAAACAAACAAAAACAAACAAAGTCGAAAAATTATAAAGAAAATACAGGTACAAAATTGATAACAAATACCAAAAAGCCTAAATTGAAAATCTAGAGTAGAGTTTGGAATTTCAGATATACAATGTTATATAAAAGAAGAAGAGAAAGAAACAGAGAAAAAAAAAGTCACAGAAATTATTTAAAAACTATAGGTACAAAATTGATAACAAATACCAAAAAGCTAAAATTAAAAATCTAGAGTAGAGTTTGGAATTTCAAAAATACAATGTTAAAGAAAAGAAGAAAAACAAAAACAAAAACAAACAAACAAAAAACAAGGTCAAAAAATTATAAAAAAATATATATATGAAGGTTGCTTTAAAAAAAGTGTCTTTTTTTTTTTTTTTTTTTGCAAAGTAATAGGTTATAAAAGCGAAAATTAAAGGAATAATACAGGACTTAAAATTTTTTTTTTAAATTAAAAAAAAAAGAAAGAAAGAATGATCGTAAAAATAGTAAAAATATATCTAGGACTTTCTCTGGTTTTGTTGTGAGTATTGTGGGTTCAGTTCATTTTCGGCTAGTTCCTTGGTCCGACTTATATTTCTCAAGATCTATAGGCCCCTTCCTATGTAGTTGGTACTAACCATAGGGTTTTAATCTATTGCCTGTAGCTTCCAAGACGGTTCCCTCTGTTATAGCTTCTTCTGTTTGCTGGTTTCTTCAGTGTCTGGTTTCTGCCCTGAAACAAAGGGGACGGTGGAGGACACTTTTTTTTTTTTTTTTAGGCTCACTTGTTCTGTCATGCTGTGGGGAGGGAGGGAGGGATGCTGCAAACAAATAACACTGGTGTGTGCTCGCAGTGCCTCAGCCACACTGGGTCTGCCCCCACTCACAGCGCATGTAGCCTCTCTGCCCACACTGCTCGGGCTCTAGGTTGCTCTGCCGGGAACCATCTGTGGCCGGCCCTGGGCTGCCTGCACCTCCCAGGTCCAAGCTGCTCAGGTTCAGACACTCGGGTAGTCCTCAGAGGCGCAGACTCAGTTGGGCCTGAGTTTTGTGCCCTTCCCAGGTCCAAGCAGCTCATGTGATGAGGTGTTTGGCGAGCATGATTGCTGTGACTTATCGGCTCCCCACCACTCAGTTACCTAGGTGTATAACCGGCGCACCTTCTCAGGCAGATGTTGACTGTCCAGACCCCCAAGAAGTTTTAGTTAGCAAAGAAGCCTGCTTACAGTTTTATAGATAACGTCTCTCTGGGGCTGCAATTTCCCCCTTCCGGCTCTGGCAGCCTGTCACTGGAGGGGGATGGTCTGCAGCTGGTTATCTCTGTTAAGTCCTTTGTTCCATGCGCGGGCCTGGCGGTGTCTAGGTTAGGGCTGGCTTTTCGCGTGGTAGATATCCCACAGTCTGGTTTGCTAGCCCAAATTATTTCGCTCAGATAGCGCTCAGGGTATTCAGGCCAGATCTTTATTCTAAGCGATGCAGCCCGTGCCTCGCACCCTGCCCAACCTCCGCTTGCTAGTGGCGTGTGCTGGAGTCTGCTCTGCTTCTCCGCTGGGGGAGTTACCGTAGGGCTCGCAATCTGTGGGGTTTAATTATTTATTTATTTTTCCTCCCTGTTATGTTGCCCTCTGTGCTTCCAAGGCTCGGCTCAGATTCGGCAGTAAGAAGGTTTCCTGGTGTTTGGAAACCTCTCTCTTTTTAAGACTTCGTTCCCAGGACGGAACTCCATCCCTCCCTCTTTTGTCTCTTTTTTTGCCTTTTATATTTTTTCCTACCTCCTTTCGAAGACTTGGGTTGCTTTTCTGGGTGCCTGATGTCCTCTGCCGGTATGCAGAAGTTGTTTTGTGGAATTTATTCGGTGTTTAAATGTTCTTTTGATGAATTTGTGGGGGACAAAGTGTTCTCCCTGTCCTACTCCTCCGCCATCTTAGCTCCTCCTCCTTCCTGTACTCTTTTTACCTAAATTATATTTTTGTTGTTGTTTAGTTGCTAAGTCATGTTCAACTCTTATGCAACTCCAGGGACTGTAGCCCACCACGCTTCTCTGTTCATGGGATTTTTCAGGCAAGACATATTGGAGTGCGTTGCCATTTCCTTCTGGGGATCTTCCTGACCCAGGGATTGAACCTGAGTCTTGGGCATTGACAGATAAATTCTTTACCACTGAGCCACCAGAGAAGTCAAAAATATTATATTTAAATATTGCTTTTATAATATTCTGACATATTGTCCTTCAGGCTCTGAATATCACCATTATTAGTAAAACCAATAACAGCCACACCATTCCACTTGGTCTCTAGAAGTTTCCCTAAGGTTATGGACCACAGAGCAACTTTCTGGTCTTCTACCTACCAGGACTGTCTCTTCCTTATAAAACCCCTCAGCACCCCTTTTCTCTAGCATAGCCTTTCAGCTTCTGTTCCCTAATTAAGCATTCCCAGTTCCTCTTAAGACGTTGGTTAGTATTTCTTTAGTAGGCTCCCAACCCTTTCAAAGCATAGCACCTGGACTTGAAATCAATATTCTGGAAGTGGAATAGGGCAGGACTTAATTAGGGCTGTTTTGCTGGTTCCCTTCTTTGAGAAGGAAGTGAAAGGATCACATCATATGGCAGGATGTTTACTGAGATATAGTTCGTGTTTTGTTCTTTCTGTTTGTCTCACCACGACACCCAGACCAGGTAATGGGACTTCTGTGCTCCCATGCTTCTGGGGAAGTTTGCATTGCAAAGTTAAGAGAAATTGAACGTTCTTAACTTCTCTTTTCCAGGATCTTATACTTGGCAAACTTGTAGGGTGGCAAGAAGAGCAGAGAGCTTCTCGGGTGGCACTAGTAGTAAAGAACCTGCCTGTCAATGCAGGAGACATAAGAGATGAGGGTTGGATCCTTGGGCCAGGAAGATCCCCTGGAAGAGGGCATGGCAACCTGCTTCAGTATTCTTGCCTGGAGAATCTCATGAAGAGAGGAGCCTGGCAGGCTACAGTCCATGGGGTCACAAAGAGTTGGACACTACTGAAGCGACTTAACATGCACGCATGCAAAAAAAGCAGAGATAGGGCAGTGCCAATCAATAGAAGGGCTAAAGCAAGAGGAAAAAAAGGACGAGATGCCCCAAGTATGGGCAGGAGATGGAGATAATCCACAAAGTTGTGAAGACCTTTGCTGTGTTAGATTCAATAGACATGCTTTGTTTTTGGAGAGTGGAGTGCCTGCCTGAGGGGACCAGGGGAGTTGGACTCCAGTCCTGAAGATCTCACCTGGATAAACAAATATTCTTGGAATAAGCTTGGCACAAAGGGAACTGAGACATTTGTCTTCAAGAGATTCCACTTTCCCCACTCAGACTTGGTAATGGGGATTTCAGTGCAGTCTAGGATGGATTGAAAATAAATATTTCCCTCACATTCCAGCAATAACTCATGTCTCCAAAACTTGGATGTGACTGAGGGAAAGGGAATGGAGCCTCCAGAAATGACTGGAATGTACTCTCCCTACAGCCTCCCAGGTTATAGGTTTAGTTTGATTTAGAGAAAATGAAATGCTTTGGTTTTGTTTTATATCTGCACTTATTGTTTAAATTTTGTTTCTATTATAACTGTATGAAGTATTGTGAAGGGACTCAAAATAACGATTTCTCGCCTCAGTGAAAGTCCTATCTAATCTAGAGCTAACACTTCGATTTCGCTTGATAATGAAAGGAATTATAGTCAAATGGAAAGCACTGTGACTACTTGTCATTTTGTCTCTGCGTGTCTTACTTTCCTCCTCTGACAAATGGAGATAATAAGGACATAACTTCACAAAGATTACTGATAGTATGTGAGATTCCCATGCAGATAGCCATATATTTTTAATAACCATGGGATTTGTGGAATTTGTTTAGGCTATTGGTTAAAAGCTTGGGTTCCAGGGTCAGAACATCTGGGTTTACACCCTAGCTCTATGTGAGCCTGTGTGGTTTTGGGTAAGCTAGCTACCTTCCCAGTTCTCAGCCCTTCCATTTCTTTAACTTTAAGATGGGGATAATAACAGTAGCTAGTTTGTAGGAAGGCATGAAAATTAAATAACATAACCCATGTAATGTTCCTAGCAACATGCTTGGTACATGCTAAGTGTTAATTAACTATTAAACATTGAGGAAATTGAGATCAAACATTTAAAAAAATTAAATACATCATAAAAGTGTTGTCATCATTATTAAGTACTTGGTATTCTATTGATCTGAAAAGAAATTTTCCTATTTTTAAGCATCTGGAGCTAAAATGTATATAATTATAACAACAAAAGGAGAGAAAACATTTATATCCACAGATGGGGACTATTACTTGTTGGGGTCTAAAAATAACACAACACCATGATATAACTCAGATCTAGTTTCTATAAACACTCTTTTGATGATTAAATGATGGAGAAGTAAATGACTTCTTTTGTGCATATATGTCTGAATATGGACATCTTTAAAATGAAACAGCTTCCTTAATTTGCCAGGCAGATGATACAAAGGTTTAATCAATAATTCATCTTGGCAAAGAAACTCATTACTCAGCCAAGGCTATGATGAAAATCCTGTTAGGAAGCCTTACTTTGGCTAAACAAGACAAGTAAATGAAGAACAAAGTGAATAACCCAACTCTCTATAAATCATTCATTTTAGGATTAAACATTATGGATTTCTCCATTAAATATGCATCCCAGGCCTAGGTACATATTAACTTCTATATTAGTCAGCCCTGAGCGATAGCTAATACAGTCCTCTGGGAGTCTCTATGAAACTACCAGCCTACTAAGTAGAACAAAAGCAAATAATGGAGAGTTTTGGAGAAGCCAAGGACTGAAAGCCAAAAGTCCTCAAAGCCAACCTTTCACACAACCTGGGCGCCCCTTCCAACTTACTCCAAAGGCTGGTCATCCTCTTCTGCGTAAATGCTGTGAGTGGGGGCTTTACTACCCATTTTTGATAAAGTTCTTTCTATTTCAAGTGGCAGAATACTCAACTCAAGCTAGCTTAAGCAAAATGGGGATTTATTGCATCATAGCTCAGAATATGAATAATCTAACTTCATACTTTCAGTCTTGGCATAATCAAGACTCCATCAATGTCACCAGGGTTTACTCTTTATTCCCATATTTGCTCTGAGCTCTCCTCTTCTTCTCAAGGGGACTCCCCTTGTGGTGCCCCAGTGGCAGCTGCAGCCCTCTGTTTTGTCCTTCAGAGCCAGTAGGTAAAGATCCATACCTCGATAATTCAAAGAAACCCAGAATTGGTTTTGGCTCTAATTGGCCTAACTTGGGCTGGTGCCCGTCCCTGATTCATTCATTATTGAGAGAAGTGGGGTAGGTCTATGCAGGGCTCTGATACTCCAGGCTCAGTTTACATGCCACAGTTGGCAGGGGGATGAGTCAGCTGCAATGGAATGATAATGAAAGGGAAGAAGAGAGGTATTGAAGGAATCAGTCCACATAGAAAAGCAGAACAAATGAATGCTTAGTGACCAAAATCCTATTCTACACAATATTCACCACTGACCATTACTCTAACTTGTCCTAGGAAAGCAATCCTTTAATTAGATGTAAATTGAGTTTTGGAATTTCCATTCCCAGTCCTTTGCCTTCTGGAATCACATAGAACAAGACAATTTTCTCTTCCCACTGGCGGTTCTTCAACTCTTTTGTAGATAGACATTGAATCCCCTTTGGTCTGCTGTCCTCCACATTAACTGTATAACATACCAGGAAATAGACTTTTTAGACTGAGAATAAATCAAGGTATGTTATTAAGCAGATTTTATAATCTTATTGTGAAACTAAACATAACATTTTGTGCTGTTTACCTTTGTTTCAAAGAAACTGGTTTTATTACTAACACTGGCAGGACTACTGGGGAAAATAAACATTTTCAAGGACAGTTGATTAAGTAATATCAATTAGGTAACTTATACCAACCATCCAATTGAGGACACAAAACAGCCTGAAGAAAACATTTAAAAATATTCTTTAAAATATCAAAGAGCTAACAAAATAATGACAAACCACTAGATCTAAAACTAAAGAATATGCCAAACCAGAGACATAATAGTACAACTTGAAGCTTCTTTTGCCATAGAAGCATCTTCTAATCTGGAAGGGATATCTGCAATTTTGTTTGGGCTGCCTGATTAAGTCAGAGAGAAAGTGTCAAGGTCTAGAATTCACCAAAGTTAGGGATTTTGATAAAGCACTATCCAGCATAAACTAGGACAAAATGGGCTATACCCTCAGGATAAGCATGACCTGTGGTCAAACAGGCTTGCAACTGTCACCAAGTCATCTAAGTAATTCATGAAACTTCAAGCTTTGAAGATGAATTATGGTAACCCTAGACTGGTGACAAACAGCCTAGAAAAAGCAAATTCAAAAAGTTCTTTCTGGAGAAGATCACATTATACTGGGGCTCATACAATCAAGATAGCCAGGCATACGGGAAATTAAGACAACAAAAGTAAGAACGTACAGAGACAAAGGACAACAAAAAAAGAGCTGAAAAGACTTCAAGTAGTGGAATATATATCCATGTAACTAAACCACTTTACTGAACACCTGAAACTGACACACTATTGTAAATCAACTCTATTTCAAGAACAAAAGACTAAGCCAAAAGACTCAGGGGTATATTTTCATTACCTTGGGTTTGGATATGGATTCTTAAAGATGACACTAAGATAACCACCAACAAAATAAACAAATAGACAAAGTGAACTTCATCAACATTAAAAACTTCTGTGCAAAGGACATTATCAAGAAAGTGAAAAGACAACTTATGGAATGGGAGATAATACTTTCAAATCATGTATCTGATAAGAAATGAATATCCAGAATATATAAAGAATGCCTACAACTCAATAACAAAAAGACAAATCCACTTTTAAAATAGGAAAAGAGCTTAAACATATGCTTCCCCAAAGAAAATACACAGATGAGCAATAAACATATGAAAATAGGCTCAACGTCATTAGTCATTAGTGAAATGCAAATCAGAACCAGGGGATACCACTTTATACCTACTAAAATGGCTAAGCTTGTTTGTTTTTAAGGAAATAAAGAGTGTTGGTGAGAAAGTAGGACAACTAGAACCCTTCTACATTGATGGTGGGAATATAAAATGGTGCACCCACTGAGGAAAATGGCATGGTAATTCCTCAAAAAGCTAAATGTAGAATTACCATATTTCCCAGCAATTCATCTTAGACATACACCCCCAAAAATATTAAGCGGGAACTTTAACAGATACTTGTACACCAGTGTTCATTGCAGCATTATTCATGATATCCAAACAGTAAAAACAACCCAAGCGTCCATCAGCAATTAATGGATAAACAAAACATGGTGTATACATACAATGGAGTATGAGTTATCCATAAAAAGGAATGATGTTCTGATACATGCTACAACATAGATGAAACTTACAAACATTACACTATATGAAATAAGCCATACATGAAAGGACAAATATCATATGATTTCACTTATATGAAATATCTAGAATAGGCAAATTCAGAGAGACAGAATGTAGAAGGTGGTTGCCAGGGGCTGAGGGAAGGGGGAAAGGGGAGTTGTTGCCTAACAGTTACCATGTTGCTGCTTGGGATGATTAAAACGTTTTGGAAATATATAATGTACATATTATTGTACAACACACTGTGAATGGAACTATACTGCTGAATTATACATTAAAATGGACAAAATAGCAAATTTTATGTTATATATATGTGTGTGTGTGTGTGCGCGTGTGTGTGTGTGTATATATATATATAATGACAAATTTTTTTAAAGAAAGAATCCAGATAGAAACCAGAGCAATTTTCTTATAGTCTTCACCACTTGGTAGGGGTGGAAAACCCCCATAATGAACCAAGATATATAAGATGGATTTAAAATCCAAATAGAAAATAACTTGGCATACAGTAACATAAACATTCAATGCACTGTCTACAGTCCACATTCTTGGTCTTTTAAAATAGTTCAAAATGGTGCTCTTACCATAGTCCAAAATTCTCCATCATATTGGGAATCCAAAGGGGTGGCTGATAGGTACCAAAGGCACAAATGCGAGACAGGAAAGGACAGCAAATGACAGTCATCAACAGATATACTGAAGTCACAAGAGGGCCAGCATTACCTTGGGGGAATTTAGGATGGAAAACAGAGTTAAGTCAAAAGCCAAACCTCAGAGGTGCTCAAGAAAATTAGCTGTGAACCAGGAGTAATAGCTTAGAGAAAGAACCACAGACAAGAGGACAATGCCCTAGGCTTGACCATGATAGACCACAGAAGAGCAAAATCAGAGGCCAGCACCAGGCACAAAGATAAAGATAAAGCAAGGTCAGAGTTCAGAAGAGGCTGTCCGGGCAGAGAGGTCAGGAGTAGGGAAGGGTAATAGGAGCACTATGTGAATGTGGCCTCTGAGCCTCCCTGGAGGGTCTCGTGCACCCTGCTTCAGAGCTCTACCGAGGGAAGTTATAAAAAACACAAGAATTGAAAGAGACACGTGTACCCCAATGTTCATGGCAGCACTGTTTATAATAGCCAGGACATGGAAGCAACCTAGATGTCCATCAGCAGATGAATGGATAAGAAAGCTGTGGTACATATACACAATGGAGTATCACTCAGCCATTAAAAAGAATACTTTTGAATCAGTTGTAATGAGTTGGATGAAACTGGAGCCTATTATACAGAGTGAAGTAAGCCAGAAAGAAAAACACCAATACAGTATACTAATGCATATATATGGAATTTAGAAAGATGGTAACAATAACCCTGTATACGAGACAGCAAAAGAGACACTGATGTACAGAACAGTCTTTTGGACTCTGTGGGAGAGGGAGAAGGTGGGATGATTTGGGAGAATGGCATTGAAACATGTATAATATCATATATGAAAAGAGTCACCAGTCCAGGTTCGATGCACGATACTGGACGTTTGGGGCTGGTGCACTGGGATGACCCAGAGGGATGGTATGGGGAGGGAGGAGGGAAGAGGGTTCAGGATGGGGAACACATGTATACTTGTGGCGGATTCATGTTGATATATGACAAAACCAATACAATATTGTAAATTTAAAAAAAAATTAAAAAAAAACAAAACACAAGTAATAGGACACAATTCCAGACTCACTGAATCAGCATCTCCAGACAGCATATTAAAAAGCAGAGAGATAACTGCTGACAAAGGCTCATCTAGTCAAAGCTATGATTTTTCCAGTAGTCATGTATGAATGTGAGAGCTGGATCATAAAGAAAGTTTAGTGCTGAATAATTGATGCTTTCAAATTGTGGGGCTGGAGAAGACTCTTGGCAGTCCCTTAGACTGCAAGGAAATCAAACCAGTCAATCCTCAAGGAAATCAACCCTGAATATTCATTGGAAGGACTGATGCTAAAATTCCAACACTTTGGCCATTTGATGTGAAGAGCCGACTTATTGGAAAAGACCCTGATGCTGGGAAGGATTGAGGGCAGGAGGAGAAGGGGGCAACCCAGGATGAGATGGTTGGATAATGTCATCAACTCAGTGAACATGAGTTTGAGAAAATCCAGGAAGCCTGGTGTGCTGCAGTCTGCAGGATCAGACACAACCAGCTGGACACTACTTAGTGACTGAACCACAAACAATATGCATTTTAGCATTGTTCCCAGATGCTTCTTATGGGCTTTCCTGATAGCTTGCTGCTGCTGCTGCTGCTGCTAAGTCGCTTCAGTCATATCCGACTCTGTGTGACCCCAGAGATGGCAGCCCACGAGGCTCCCCTATCCCTGGGATTCTCCAGGCAAGAACACTGGAGTGAGTTGCCATTTCCTTCTCCAATGCATGAAAGTGAAAAGGGAAAGTGAAGTTGCTCAGTAGTGTCCAACTCTTAGCGACCCCATGGATTGCAACCTACCAGGCTCCTCTGTCCATGGGATTTTCCAGGCAAGAGTAATGGAGTGGGCTGCCATTGCCCTGCTAGCTTAGTTGGTATAAAAATTCACCTGCAATGCAAGAGACCTCAGTTCAATTCCAGGGTCAGAAAGATCCGCTGGAGAAGGGATAGGCTACCCACTCCAGTATTCTTGGGCTTCCTTTGTGGCTCAGCTGGTAAAGAATCCGTCTGCAATGTGGGAGACCTGGGTTTGATCCCTGGGTTGGGAAGACCTCCTGGAGAAGGGAAAGGCTACCCAATCCAGTATTCTGGCCTGGAGAATTCCATGGACTGTATATTCCATGGGGTCGCAAAGAGTTGGACATGACTGAACAACACTTACTTCATTTTACTTCAGATGTGTAAAGTAAAATTAGGCTCCTACTTTGTGATTAGGCTCTCTAAATTGTGATAACTACAGATCATTCACTCAGCTTCTGAGATAGACCAACAGTCCCCAGGTTCAACACTAGCCCATAGGCTCGATCCACGCTGGGAGCTTGCAGGTCCTCCCAGCAAGTTTTAATAAACACAGATTCTGAGCTTGTCGGGCTGGAGAGGGAGCTATGATAGTAGCACCTACCAGCTTCAGATTCTGGGCCAGTTTGACTCCAAGACCTATGCTCTTTCCATGTACCACAGTTTACAAACTGTTTCAACAATTGTTTTAAAAATGTAGGGGATAGAAGAGGAGGTTTTAGCATTAGTTGATGCTTTGCCAACAAAGGTCCTTCTAGTCAAGGCTATGGTTTTTCCAGTGGTCATGTATGGATGTGAGAGTTGGACTGTGAAGAAAGCTGAACGCCAAAGAATTGATGCTTTTGAACTGTGGTGTTGGAGAAGACTCTTGAGAGTCCCTTGGACTGCAAGGAGATCCAACCAGTCCATTCTGAAGGAGGTCAGCCCTGGGTGTTCTTTGGAAGGAATGATGCTAAAGCTGAAACTCCAGTACTTTGGCTACCTCATGCGAAGAGTTGACTCATTGGAAAAGACTCTGATGCTTGGAGGGATTGGGGGCAGGAGGAGAAGGGGACGACAGAGAATGAGATGGCTGGATGGCATCACTGATTCAATGGACGTGAGTTTGAGTGAACTCTGGGAGTTGGTGATGGACAGGGAGGCCTGGCGTGCTATGATTCATGGGGTCGCAAAGAGTTGAACACAACTGAGTGACTGAACTGAACTGAACTGAACTGAAGCTGAGTCTTTGGTTAATGGGAAAAACCTTTTTCACCATGGCAAGCCCAGGGCATTATGGATAAGCAAGACTGGACTGTCTTCTCTAATCATCTTGATTCACCAGCCAGAAGGGATTGTCAGGTTATGTAATCTCGTTCGGCCATTTTTTTTTTTTTTTTTTTTTTTTTTCATTTCAGTGAAGAAGGTTCTGAGATTAAGTTGGGAAGAGATTGAAAACCAAAGTTCAGAGGAATGGATTAAAATGATGCCGAGGCATCCTGAATCACGAGGGGAAAAAATGACAGGACTTTGTTGATGTAGCTGCTGAAGGAAGATAAGACACTGAAGGCATCTCAGAGGGAAAGGGGGGCTGGGTTGGGAAAGAGAACCGAGCAGAAGGAAGAGATAACCGGGTGGAGAGCAGAGATAAGAGGCAGGACTCTGTCTTTCTTTTTCTTGTTTGTCTCTCAGAATATATCTTAAAAGGGAGAAAGGAGGCCATATTTGTAGTATATTTGTAGTATACCTTAAAGGTTCAATTCTGATCACTCAGTCTCTGTGCCCGAAAACATAGCCACATTTGCTGGTAAATCTAAACCAGTCTCTTCAAGACTGTAAGACCTAGGCCCAAGACCCTCTGGCATCATGTCCTTTACATCATGGCATCATGCCCCTCCCCCATTTCTGCTGCTGCTGCTACTGCTGCTGCTAAGTCGCTCCAGTTGTGTCCAACCCTGTGCGACCCCATAGACGGCAGCCCACCAGGCTCCCCTGTCCCTGGCATCTCCAGGCAAGAACACTGGAATGGGTTGCCATGTCCTTCTCCAATGCATGAAAGTGAAAAGTGAAAATGAAGTCGCTCAGTCGTGTCCGACTCTTAGCGACCCCATGGACTGCAGCCTGACTCTTAGCGACCCCATGGACTCCAGCCTACCAGGCTCCTCCGTCCATGGGATTTTCCAGGCAAGAGTACTGGAGTGGGGTGCCACTGCCTTCTCCACTCCCCCATTTCTAGGTTGGTTGTATTCAGACAAACATATGCAGGTAGAACACCTGATTTTCCTGAGGTTATTAGGGGGAGACCTACAACTACCAGTTGACTAGTCCTTCCCACCTCACACACTAGCATAAGCCCTGGGAGGTCACAGGGCAATTTGTGTGCCTGGAGGGGCCAGAGTACAGGGTGGAGCCTTTGGCTTTGGAGCTGTTCCACAGCTTGAGTCCCAGCTCGACTGCAGAGGAGTTACTCTGTATCTGAGCTTCCATTTCCTCATCTCTCAAACAGGGATAAGACTAGCGGCTTCCTCACAGAGTGATTGTTTTGATGAAATAAAACAATGCACGTACAGTGCTTAGGGCAGTGCCTGGCACACAGAAGTGCTCAAATAGTGTTCGTCTGACTGCTGGCCTGTTAGTAGGTCCAAGTGCAAAGCTGGGTGCATGTGGCAGACACCCCATGAAGATGATATTGACCCCCTGGGTTGAGGAGTCAGGATGCTTGATTCTAGTTCTATCTCATTCACCATCAAGGGAAACAGGGGTGTCACTGGACCTCTCTGTGCTTCCATTTATCTCCTCTATAAAATGGAGTTCTGCCCTTCTTGTGACACAGACTGCTATGTGTTTTAAAATGCTTAGGGAAGCATGAGACAGCATAGAAATACAGAAGTGGTCCCTTCCATTACTCGAACACTGCACTTTTACCAAGCTGATCACTCACTACTGAGCTTATGAACTTTCACTGTAGCTAAGAACTGTTGCTATAATTTGCCTTCAACTCCTAGGGTGGAATGTTTCCTCCTTCCTCCATTGACTCCAGACACTGGCATCAAAGTCACAGCTGCAAGGAAGTGTGCAGGCAGAATTTCAAACTTTCATTCTTTTATCTCTCTTCCTTCTTTTTGCCTCTCTGGTACATTATTAGTGATTCAAGTCTCTATATTTTGTGCTTAGCCTAATAAATGGCTTTAGAGACTATAAGTGTCTTGGAATGAGGAACAGGTCTCTCTAGTTCATTCTTAGACCCCAGCACTCAATAGGACCCTTGGCACATAGGAGACATCCAGCACACTTTTGTTAGATGAATGAATGTGCTTGAAATCAAGACTGTTTCAGTTCAGTTCAGTTCTGTCACTCAGTCGTGTCCGACTCTTTGCGACCCCATGAATCTCAGCACGCCAGGCCTCCCTGTCCATCACCAACTCCTGGAGTTCACTCAGACTCACGTCCATCGAGTCAGTGATGCCATCCAGCCATCTCATCCTCTGTTGTCCCCTTCTCCTCCTGCCCCCAATCTCTCCCAGCATCAGAGTTTTTTCCAATGACTCAATTCTTCATGAGGTATCCAAAGTACTGGAGTTTCAGCTTTAGCATCATTCCTTCCAAAGAACACTCGGGACTGATATCCTTTGGGATGGACTGGTTGGATCTCCTTGAAGTCCAAGGGACTCTCAAGAGTCTTTTCTAACACCACAGTTCAAAAGCATCAATTCTTTGGTGCTCAGCCCTCTTCACAGTCCAACTCTCACATCCATACAGGATCACTGGAAAAACCATAGCCTTGACTAAATGGACTTTGTTGGCAAAGTAATGTCTCTGCTTTTAATATGCTATCTAGGTTGGTCATAACTTTCCTTCCAAGGAGTAAGCGTCTTTTAATTTCATGGCTGCAATCAACATCTGCAGTGATTTTGGAGCCCCCAAAAATAAAGTCTGACACTGTTTCCACTATTCCCCCATCTATTTCCCATGAAGTGATGGGACCAGATGCCATGATCTTAGTTTTCTGAATGTTGAGCTTTAAGCCAACTTTTTCACTCTCCTCTTTCACTTTCATCAACAGGCCTTTTAGTTCCTCTTCACTTTCTGCCATAAGGGTGGTGTCATCTGCATACCTGAGGTTATTGATATTTCTCCCAGCAATCTTGATTCCAGCTTGTGCTTCTTCCAGCCTAGTGTTTCTCATGATGTACTCTGCATATAAGTTAAATAAGCAGGGTGACAATATACAGCCTTGACGTACTCCTTTTCCTATTTGGAACCAGTCTGTTGTTCCATGTCCAGTTCTGACTGTTGCTTCCTGACCTGCATATTGGTTTCTCAAGAGGCAGGTCAGGTGGTCTGGTATTCCCATCTGTTTAAGAATTTTCCACAGTTTGTTGTGATCCACATAGTCAAAGGCTTTGGCATGGTCAATAAAGCAGAAGTAGATGTTTTTCTGGAATTCTCTCGCTTTTTCTATGATCCAGAAGATGTTGGCAATTTGATCTCTGGTTCTTCTGCCTTTTCTAAAACCAGCTTGAACATCTGGAATGCAAAAGTAGGAAGTCAAGAAACACCTGGGGTAATATGCACATTTGGCCTGGGAATACGGAATGAAGCAGGGCAAAGGCTAACGGAGTTTTGCCAAGAGAACACACTGGTCATGGCAAACACCCTCTTCCACCAATACAAGGGAAGACTCTCCACATGAACATCACCAGATGTTCAACACCGAAGTCAGATTGATTATATTCTTTGCAGCCAAAGATGGAGAAGCTCTATACAGTCAGCAAAAATAAGACTGGGAGCTGACTGTGGCTCAGATTATGAACTTCTTATTGCCAAATTCAGGCTTAAATTGAAGAAAGTAGGGAAAACCACTAGACCATTCAGGTATGACCTAAATCAAATCCCTTATGATTATACAGTGGAAGTGAGAAATAGATTTAAGGGCCTTGATCTGATAGATAGAGTACCTGATGAACTATGGATGGAGGTTCATGACATTGTATAGGAGACAGGGTTCAAGACCATCCCCATGGAAAAGAAATGCCAAAAAGCAAAATGGCTGTCTGGGGAGACCTTACAAATAGCTGTGAAAATAAGAGAAGTGAAAAGCAAAGGAGAAAATGGAAGATATAAACATCAGAATGCAGAGTTCCAAAGAATAGCAAAGGGAGATAAGAAAGCCTTCCTCAGTGATCAATGCAAAGAAATAGAGTAAAACAAGAGAATGGGAAAGACTAGAGATCTCTTCAAGAAAATTAGAGATACCAAGGGAACATTTCATGTAAAGATGGGCTCCATAAAGGACAGAAATGGTATGGACCTAACAGAAGCAGAAGATATTAAGAAGAGGTGGCAAGAATACACAGAAGAACTGTACAAAAAAGATCTTCATGACCAAGATAATCATGATGGTGTGATCACTCACCTAGAACCTTACATCCTGGAATGTGAAGTCAAGTGGGCCTTAGAAAGCATCCCTATGAACAAAGCTAGTGGAGGTGATGGAATTCCAGTTGAGCTATTTCAAATCCTGAAAGATGATGATGTGTATGTGCTGCACTCAACATGCCAGCAAATTTGGAAAACTTGGCAATAGCCACAGGACTGGGAAAGATCAGTTTTTGTTCTAATCCCAAAGAAAGGTAATGCCAAAGAATGCTCAAACTACTGCACAATTGCACTCATCTCACATACTAGTAACATAATGCTCAAAATTCTCCAAGCCAGGCTTCAGCAATATGTGAACTGTGAACTTCCATACTTTTAGATATTATTTTATTTTGCCTTATCTTCCTGTCTGAAATAAAACATCATATTTTTGTCATTGACCTTCCTTTTCCCCTATGTTATTTGCAATGAAACATTTATAATCCATACCAAGGATTTAGGTAGGTGTTAGCTGTTGTATAGGGTTTTAACATGTATTCTCTTATTTATATCTCACAATGACCTTCTAGCCAGGTGCAAATATTATTCCCACTTTACAAGTAAAGATATGGAGGATCAAAGTGTTTATTAGAGAAGCTAACACATACTGAAGTCTATCTTTGTTTCAACATTATACATTTTATTTTTATTAGCTCATTTGATTTTTCACAAAATATTATGAAATAGATATCATTATCACTTACATTTTAGAATCCATGAGTGTTATACAACTTGTCTGGTAGATGACAGGCCTTGATTTAACTCATGTCTGCTCGATTCTGGTGCCATTCTGACATCATGCTACAGTGCCCCTGCCCCATCTACACGTTGGAACCACTTACTGAATAAAACTTCTTCATTTGCATGAAAATGCTTTCAACGTATTCAGAGAACCTGCATGCCTCTGTGAGATTTTTCTTACCTTGGCTAAATATTCCCAATTCCTTCCTAGTTTCTTCATTTAGTTTTTGGGTGGCAAGTGGAAGGCTGAAGGCCACTTTAAACATAAACACACACACATACACACACACACACACACACACACACACATAATTGTGTAAGTATAAAAGCCTAGAACTCTTATTAGATTCTCCAAGAATTCTGCAAAGCCCCAAATGATTAGGAACCGAATTCAAACACAAACAAACAGCAATAACAACAACACAATTAACATTCTCATAGGTTTCCTAGGTAACCTAGGTATTCTCATAGGTAAATGCAGTCTGTTAGGCGAAAATGAACTGTTACACCTCAGTTAGACGGGAACTCAGATCATTCCATTGAGCCTGGGGATTCTTTTCTCATTTGGCCACAGGATGTGCGAAATGGTCCCAAATTATTTCCTTCAGACTCAAGATCTCTACTGAGTCAGGAGCGTGAAGCCAGCATGAGGAGACTCACACGACTAAGTCATTTCCTAAACAAAATCCAGGGGCCTGAGATTAAATTCCTTGTGTTTATGCCTCAACCTCACTTTTACTACCTCAATAACATCCCAAATTCTTTTTTTCTAGTCCTTTTCCCTCCAAGACTTCTGGTAGCTCAAGTGGAGGTTAAAAGACCTCTGCTGGGAAGAGTAAGTCTCAGCTCCATCATTGTATGCCTTATTTTTTCTTTTAAAATCTCAAGTTCTTGTGCTAAGCTTTTCTAAATCTCTTTCCTCAAAATGTACCATGGAGATGACAGTACATGTTTCACAGGGCTGTTGACTTAGGAAATGCATGAGGATGGTCCTGGTCCATAATTCCTGGTGGTGAATCAGAGCCCTCAGGTGGGACTCCCATCCCCTCTCCTCACTGCATCTCTGCTGCTCTTCCTACGCACACACCTTCATTCTCAGGCCAGGCTGGCTGGGGAGCAAGAGGCCACATCTACCAGCTCCCAGCTGACTTGGTTCCTTCCAAGTACAGAGACAATTTTTGGTTTTATGATTTTTTTTTTTCACTGTTCATCACACCAGGGGAACAGCTGATGAGTGGCAAAATTACAAATTTGGAGAAGAGACAAAAATTAAAAAAAAAAAAATCTCACTATTAAAATAAATCTGAGATTCTGAAAGCTCCACTGACTCCTTTTTACATGGCTCTACAGAACTCTCAGTTTTGTTTCTCTCTAGGTTGGACATCTTTAATCTTCTGGTGCCTCTCAGTTGTTTTTTCCTGCTTACATCACTCAATAGAGAGGCTCCATTCTATGATTTAGGCTCAGAAATTGGGGTTTTTTTTTTTTTTTTTTTTTTTTTTTTAAAGAGCTGTGGTCAAGTATGCCATGCAAGGGCTTCCTGACCTGTATTATTTATAAGACATCTCCAAGTATGGATCTCCTGCTGCAGGGCCCTCCTCTACTCTGAATGTGTTTGGTCTGCAGACACCATCTGAAGAAACCCTACCTAGGTAGGCAAATCCTTACCTCCACTCTGTGGCTGCCCAGAAATGGAGCTGAGAGACATGGTGTGACTTTCCCAAGATCACACAGCAAAGCAGAGGGAGAGCTGAGACTCATTCCTCGGTTTCAGACGCTTTAAATTTGGGCCCATAGACCCCTGAGGGTGATGTTTTCAGTAAAAAACTGATATTAAATTGAGGCCCAGAAAAGGCCAGTGGGGTGAGAGAGGGCTTGCAGTAAGTCAGGGAGATTGCTGAGCCCAGAGGCCAGTGCTTCTGATCCCATGTGCAGTTACTGTTTGTCCCATGACTGGCAGCAACTATCTCTCAGGAGAGGTCCCGGAGGGCAGGTTTTCCTATTTGATCCTCAAGTATCAGGATTCACTTCTTCTCAGCCCTGAATTGGATCATAATGCTTACCAACAGTATGAAGTCCAAGCAGTTTTTAATGCACCCAAATGTACATGAGGACTTAGCTGTTAACCCAGGAAAACTGGAAATAAAGTAACACTGCTCTGATAATAGTCACATTTTTATTTCCTTGAGGTTCTTACAATAGGTTTTTCTTGGTCTCAGGGTTGGATGGTGGAAAAGTGGGCATGAGGAACTCTTAGGAGCGTTTGTTCTCTTACCGTATCTCTTTGTTTTACAAAACCAGCCAAAGCTCCATGGTCTGAGCAAGCTGGCCTTTCCAGCAAATCAAGGGATTCTTAGAGGGAAAAGTGGTTGGAGATGAGATTGTATATCTTTTTCTTGGGACTTCATTTGGATACATAGAAATATGTAGCATGATACTTGGTAAAGGCCTTTTGAATCTATGATTCATTAAGCATGGCTTACCTGGTTGCTTCTCTATGCAAGGACCACAACATATCAAAATGAGGAAATCTTGACCTCTGTCCATAAAGGTGTGGGATACACAGGCTTGGGTGGAGCAAATAACCACTCAGTGGGCTTTGTTTGGGGGTAGATGTGTGAAGAAGTGCCCTGGGGACCCAAAGGAAGGAGAGAAGGAGTCTAATTGGGAAAGGAGGGCCAGGATGATTTCTCCCAAAGATCCTTGAATTGGCTCTTCATGGATGAGAGCATTTCATTGAGCAGAGTAAACAGGCAGGGTAACAGTCTGAGCAGAGATAGGGTGACTTATAGGAGCATGGAATCTCTGTGATTGTTTAAGTCTAGTTTAATCTAATGGAGACAGGAAGCTAGGAGTAGCCTAGGTTCTTAAAGGCTTTGATTGATGGACTTAGGAATTTAGCTTTGACCCCAGGGTCCTAAGAAACTGTTCACGTGTTTGGAGAAGAGAATGGCACTTTCAACTCTGTTTTTTGGAAATATTGTCCTGGCAAGACTGTGGAAGCTATGTTGGAGAGGAGTACACCTGGAGGCAGAGAGGCTCCCCAGGAGGCTCCTGCTGTTGCTATTCAGACAGGAGAGGAGTGTGTCAGCTAGAATGATGGCAGCAGTAACAGCAGAGAAGGGACAGAATCAGAGCCATTTAGGACTTGGAACTGAGAGGAGCTGGTGACTGGAGTAAGAGGGAAGGATGACTGATTCTCTGTACTTGGGATTGTAGGTGTTGTGATGGGTTCACTGGTAAAGGAACTCCAGAAGGAAGAATGAAAATTATTTGGGTGATCTTGAGTTTGAAGTGCCCCTGGATGATGTCTAACAGGAAGTTGGAAATGTGGGGCTGGATGGACCTACAGATGCCTCAGTGGGGATTGATGTCTTGTAGGAGACAGGAAGAATAAAAGAAAAGCAGGCCCCCACTAGGGCCACAAAAGAAATTTATAATCATTGATAAACTGGATGCTATAAGGCATGAGACTCTTGGAACAAGTCCAGAGGGAACAGTTGATAATCTTGAAAACAAGATATGATCCTGGGGTCAGAAAACTGACCACAGCCAGTTTCTCAACTGGTGTCTCAGAGGCACATGTTTTATGTATCTGGTGGAAAATCTATAAATAAGAATGTTAGTCTTAGTTACTGATTTGTTATTGATTACTGTTTCCTAATTACTCAATGGTTAATGATCATTTTGTTCTTTGGCCCTGAAGGCCACATGAGTTATAGTTTAACTCCCCGTATATTCTTTCATTCACGGCTGAAAGTATAATAAAACCGGCTTGGATTCAGTTTCTGCACCTTCACCTTGGAGAGGTGTTGGTCCCCTGATCCTCGCTTTTCTCTGAATTCTTATGTCTTGTTTCTCATTCTCTCGCCATATCGCGCTTTCAGAAACCCTGCTTGTCAAGCCTGTCTCGACAAGTGGTGCCGAAACAGGGACCCCAAAGTAAATCCAGACTGCGAAGCTCGCTCCTAGCCGCGGAGAACGCAGGGAAATCTGGCCAGCTAGGCGGAAGAGGAAAGTACTTCGTAAGTGCACCCCTGCGGATTTGTCAATCAGGGTAATAATGGGGCAAAATCCTTCTAAGCATAGTGATTATATGCAAGTGTTAAAAACTTCGTTTAAAAGTTCGGGGGTCGAGATATCTCACTCCTCTTTTAAAGAATTGTTTTCTGCCATTAAAAAATATTGCTACTGCCACCTCTGGGGTCGCACAGAATCGGACAAGACTGAAGCAACTAACTTAGCAGCAGCAGCAGATACAGATAAAGGGACTTTGAGGCATGAGGAATGGGACGAAGTTATGCGTTGCCTGCGCAGTGCCTAACAACGCAAAGAAAAGATTCTTTTGTCTGTATAGTCAGTAGGGAATCTTATTAGCACAGCTTTAGGGCTGCTGCGGGAGAAGACAATGGCACCCCACTCCAGTACTCTTGCCTGGAAAATCCCATGGGCTGAGGAGCTTGGTAGGCTGCAGTCCATGGGGTCGCTAAGAGTCGGACACGACTGAGCGACTTCACTTTCCCTTTTCACTTTCATGCATTGGGGAAGGAAATGGCAACCCACTCCAGCGTTCTTGCCTGGAGAATCCCAGGGACGGGGGAGCCTGGTGGGCTGCCGTCTACGGGGTCACACAGAGTCGGACACGACTGAAGCGACTTAGCAGCAGCAGCAGCAGCAGGACTGCTGCAATCTGAAGCCTCAGATTCAGGGGATTCTGTAGAACAATACAAGAACAAATGGAGGAAATGAATTTATATGATAACATAGGTGATGAGGAAGAGAAACAATCAATAAAAATGAAAAATAAGAGCCAAAAGAATGATAGCAGTCAAGAACAGATCTTTCTTGCTCCACCAAATGCACCTTTTGTCGAGCCCCCTCCTTTCAATCCTGAAAACCCTTGGGATGATGGATTTGGTTTTAAACCACAGATAAATGTGCCTAATAAAACGACGCCTTTACAAAAGTGAGCTTGTATGGCACAATTGCAGGGGGATGAAGACGCTTTAATTCCCCCTGTGGCTGTAACCCAAATCCCACCAGATCCTCAATTCCCACAAGGAGGAATGCATTACGATTAAAATGCCATACCATTTAAAACTATAAAGGAGATAAAACAGGCATGTACCTAATATGGAACTAATTCTCTTTATATCATGGGACTAATTCAGGGACTTTCACAAGCTGAACAGTTAATTCCTTATGATTGAGAAATGATAGCCAGAATTTGCCTATCCACCTCAGAATTTTTACAATTTAGGACCTGGTGGCAAGACGAAGCAAATCACAAGCTCGCAGAACTGCAACAGCCAACCCGCCAGTTGATACAACACTTGATCAATTAATGGGTAGTGGGGCACATTTTGGCATTCAAGCTCAGTTACAATTTAGTGATCAGTTACTCACTCAAGTGAGAATGATATGTTTAAAAGCCTGGGAGAGAATAAATCCACCTGGACAAGCCTCAATTTCATTTACTCAAATGAAACAATCAAATGGGGGAACATTATGTAGATTTTATTGCCAGGTTATGTCAAAATTTAAATAAAACAGTTGCACAACCTGGTTTGAGAGATTTGCTGATGCAAGTTCTTGCATATGAGAATGCTAACTCAGAATGTAAAAAGGTGATTCAGCCTCTCAAAACACAGGCTGCCCCTCTAGAAGAATATCTTAAAGTTTGCCAAGATATTGGGTCAGAACCATATAAAATGCAACTTCTGGCTCAAGTATTATCTAAAGCTAATAAAAAGACAGATATGAGATGTCACCAACATGAAAAATTGGGACACATTAAAAAAGACTGTAAAGGAAGAAGATGGTCAGTTGATAAATTATACTATTGGCTCTGATGCCACTCCTATTTGTGTTGGTTTTGGAAGTATATGTCTTAAAACAGGATATCAAAAGTGGCTGTCGGTTGTCAAAGAATCAAATGATGATAAGACTTCCCTCTTTCTGTTAACTGCTCTTAACTTTTTTTAGAAAAAGAAGAAACTTCCAGCATGATGAATCCACCTGACCTTCCTGATTGTGTTACTGAAATTAGCCATGGTATTGAAAATTGGTTAAGATGGAAATTATGCAAAGGATCAGAAAGTCACTTATTATTAAGTGTTGCAGAATGCTCCATTATCGATTGTGGACCCTGAGGAACCCCTAAACTTATAGAATCTGAAGTGTCTTCTCCATGGGTATACAAAGATAAGACATTTAGTACTTATGGTAGTCAACCCCTCATATGGCATGGGATAGGATTAGCTCCCCCTGTGTCTCCTTTAGATCATTATCCTATTCATGATGAAATATGGAAAATACCCATGGCATTAAAAGCACTAATTGCTTGAAGGAACAATATACTAAATATATTTTAAATGACCGAAAAGCTACCTTTAATTTTACAAAAATCTCTACCCACACTATTCAGACTTGTGTAAGAATTCCGTTTGTTTTTATGATCAGACCAGCAAAATATGATCCCAATTTGGGATTAGTAACATGTCCTAACTGTTCATTTTATACATGTATAAATAATACCATTCCTTTTAATGAAAGTTGGCAGGGTATTTACATTCTTAAAATCAGAACTGGCATATGGGTTCCAGTTGATTTACAATGACCTTGGCAAGAAAGCCCTACATTATATGTTATTGAAGAAATATTGAAAAATCTTAAATGTGTTAAACGTTTTCTGGTATTGCTAATTGCACCCATCTTAGGCATTATAGCTATTACCACTACGGCAGCCGTAGCCGGAATGGCTCTTCATACATCTGTACAAACAGTTCATTTTGTATAAGAATGACATAAAGATGCCAATTTCCTTTGAACCACTCAACAAATAATTGATGGAAAGCTGGCCTCCCAAGTAGCCAACCTTCAAAAATTTGTTATTTTATTAGGAGATCAACTAGTCAGTTTACAAAAACAGGTGAGACTAAGATGTGATTGGAACTATACTTTCTTTTGTGTAACTGCTTTCAAATATAAGATGACTCAATTCAAATGGGATAAAGTTAAACAACACCTATTGAACCAAGATAATATTTTTGTAGATATTCAATATCTACAAAAAGATATAATAAAAGCTTTTAATAAACATCTTGACCTAATTTCTGGATCAGATTTTCTTGATACTGTTGCTAATAATCTTTTTTCTTTTAATCCCTTAAAACAGATCAAGACATTTGGATATGGAATTGCTCTGGTTATGGGAGTGCTATTAATTATGTGTTTATGTTTCTGTATAGTCTGGAGAAGAATGATCAAGAGACAATGAAGCCAACAACAGCAACTAACATTTCTCACCATTTCTCATCATGTGCAAAATCAAAAAGGGGGAGATGTAGGACACAGGAAGAATAAAAGAAAAGCAGGCCCCAGCAAGGGCCACAAAAGAAATTTATAATCATTGATAAACTGGATGCTATAAGGCATGAGACTCTTGGAACAAGTCCAGAGGGAACAGTTCATAATCTTGAAAACAAGATATGATCTGGGGTTGGAAAACCGACCCCAGACTGTTTCTCAACTGGTGTCTCAGAATCACATGTTTTACATATCTGGTGGAAAATCTATAGATAAGAATGTTAATCTTAGTTACTGATTTGTTATTGATTGCTGCTAAGTCACTTCAGTCGTGTCCAACTCTGTGCGACCCCATAGACGGCAGCCCAACAGGCTCCCCCGTCCCTGGGATTCTCCAGGCAAGAACACTGGAGTGGGTTGCCATTTCCTTCTCCAATGCATGAAAATGGAAAGTGAAGTCGCTCAGTCGTGTCCGACTCTTAGTGACCCCATGGACTGCAGCCTACTAGGCTCCTCTATCCATGGGATTTTCCAGGCAAGAGTACTGGAGTGGGGTGCCATTGCCTTCTCCATGTTATTGATTACTGTTTCCTAATTACTCAATGGTTAATGATCATTTTGTTCTTTGGCCCCGAAGGCCACATGAGTTATTGTTTCAGTTCAGTTCAGTCGCTCAGTCGTGTCCGACTCTTTGCGACCCCATGAATCACAGCTCGCCAGGCCTCCCTGTCCATCACCAACTCCCGGAGTTCACCCAGACTCACGTCCACCGAGTCAGTGATGCCATCCAGCCATCTCATCCTCTGTCATCCCCTTCTCCTCCTGCCCCCAATCCCTCCAAGCATCATAGTCTTTTCCAATGAGTCAACTCTTCACATGAGGTGGCCAAAGTACTGGAGTTTCAGCTTCAGCATCATTCCCTCCAAAGAAATCCCAGGGCTGATCTCCTTCAGAATGGACTGGTTGGATCTCCTTGCAGTCCAAGGGACTCTCAAGAGTCTTCTCCAACACCACAGTTCAAAAGCATCAATTCTTTGGCACTAAGCCTTCTTTACAGTCCAACTCTCACATCCATACATGACCACAGGAAAAACCATAGCCTTGACTAGACGAACCTTTGTTGGCAAAGTAATGTCTCTGCTTTTGAATATGCTATCTAGGTTGGTCATAACTTTCCTTCCAAGGAGTAAGTGTCTTTTAATTTAATGGCTGCAGTCACCATCTGCAGTGATTTTGGAGCCCCCAAAACTAAAGTCTGACACTGTTTCCACTGTTTCCCCATCTATTTCCCATGAAGTGATGGGACCAGATGCCATGATCTTCATTTTCTGAATGTTGAGCTTTAAACCAACTTTTTCACTCTCCACTTCCACTTTCATCAAGAGGCTTTTTAGCTCCTCTTCACTTTCTGCCATAAGGGTGGTGTCATCTGCATATCTGAGGTTATTGATATTTCTCCTGGCAATCTTGATTCCAGCTTGTGTTTCTTCCAGTCTCCCCACATATTCTTTCATTCATGGTTGAAAGTATAATAAAGTCGGCTTGGATTCAGTTTCTGCACCTTCACCTTGGAGCGATGTTGGTCCCCTGATCCTCGCTTTTCTCTGAATACTTATGTCTTATTTTTCATTCTCTCGCCATATCGTGCTTTCAGAAACCCTGCTTGTCGAGCCGGTCTCAACAGTGTCTGATGACTGGCACCTCCCTCTGATCAAATAATTATTACTGTGATGATACAGTGTAAGTGCTGAATAGGGACTTCCAAAGCTTTCATATGTATCATCTTATAGGGGAGCATTCCAGACTATCGATATTATTCTTGGAGTTGTTGATGATAAGCAATAGTTACTGAGTGCTTATTATAGGAAAGGGCTGGGTTTGATGCTTTCAGAGCATTATCTTATTGTGAGCCCTTGTCCAGGTGTTTGGGGTAGATTCTATTATTACATTCATTATAAAGGAGAAGAAACTGATATTTGTGAGATTAAAACATTTGCCAGAGTTGGATATGTGACATTTCAAACTGAACAACCCTCATTGTCCTGAGACCTGGACTAATTTTTCCGTAGTGCCATGACAGTGCCGGATGCACCATACAGGATCAAATATCCTCCCATCCAAGAAGACTAACAGTGAAAAAGAAGGTGGTCTTCTCCCCTCTCTTTCTTCCTTTGATTATACAAATGTAACCCACTAAGTACTTGAGGCAGCACAATGCTCACCTGTCTCCTTGTAAGTCTTACAAACATCCTATTTTAATGGATCACTTCTCATCTATCACTTCTCAGGCTCTGGCTCAATTTTTTCTGTGCTGAGGCATAAGGAACCTGAGCTATTTGGAACCCCTGGAAAGCCACCTAGTGGTGTCCAATCTGATACCATCTGCCTAGGAGCATATAAACCAGTCAGCTTTCACTTTCTTTCAGGCCAAGAGCATCATGCACCCTTGGGTAGCCATCCTGGGCCTCCTACTCCTTCTGACAGGTAGGTGCACAGGTGGGCTGTGCTTTGGAAGCCCTGAGGATGGGGGAATATAGCGGATATGTAAGTATGGTCGAGCAGGGTAGATTTCTAGGGCATTGTTTAAAAATAATGGGGTCAACTGGTAAGCAAAGAACAAGGCTGAAACCTTAAGCCAAAGAAATTGCTTAAACACTAAGAATTATAAAATCAATAGCTAGATGAACAAGGCATGATACAGCACATATGCATCTGCTGCCATTTGTGTTGTTCATGTTTATGCATGAACTTCTCATGTGTATGTAGTAAATAGCAACCATTGTTTATCATGGCATGGAAGGGAACAGGAAGAAGAAATGGGGATGGATGGGAAGGAGAATGACCTTCCCTCTTTTCCAGTGGCTTAAGACTCCATACTTCCAATGTAGTGGGTGTGGGTTCTATCCCTCATTGGGAAACTAAGATTCCCCATCTGTGCTGTATGGGAAATTTTTTTAATAAATAAAATATATTAATTCAAAACATTCTATGAGATAGGGGAGAAAATTAATGATAGATATATCCTAAAATTTAAAAACAATCTTTACAGGTGGAATATGAGTAAAAGTACAATTTTAAATTATACTTCTATAACAAATTTTTTAAATTAATATGTATTATCTTTGTGATACAAAATGATATTAAGCAAATTAAATATTATCAGAATTCCAGTGAAGAAAATACTCTTATACTATGTAACAATGAGTGTCTTATTCCCAAAGCATTTCCCAGACTCACAGTCTAGTCCTAACTATGAAAAGTGAAAGTGAAGTTAGTCCTATTGGACTCTTTGTGACCCCATGGACTGTAGTCTACCAGGCTCCTCCATGCATCCAGGGGATTTTCCAGGCAAGAGTACTGGAGTGGGTTGCCATTTCCTTCTCCAGGAGATCTTCCTGACCCAGGGATCGAACCCAGGTCTCCCACATTGTAGGCAGATGCTTTTTACTGTCTGAGCCACCAGGGAAGTCCTGACTGTGATTAGCTGTTAAGTCTCATACTTCTTTTAGGAACTTTTTGCCGATGCGCAGTGTTTAAGCCACAGCCACAGGTGAGTCTTCCTGCCTGTTTCTAAGAGGCAAAATTTAGTATTTTATTGAATATTCTCCAATTTTTTGGTTTTGCCTGGGTAAGTGGACTGTGATTCATTGCACAGAGCTCAAGAAAGGATCCCTGCTTAAATTTTTTGGAATGACCCTAAAGCCCATAAGACTTGGTTTCTCCTAAAAGTATTGTAAACCCATTTTCCTAAGAACTGACTTCTAAAGAGTTTACAAGACTTCTGCTTTCCAGCCAATGATGTTTAATAAAATATTAGACTTTTTTAAAAAATTTAAATAAGAGAGGGTATTATGAAGTGACTATGTTCAATGGCCATTGGAAAATTCAAATAAAAATTGAAAATCAAAACTTTGAATGCAATAGAGTTTTAAAACCAGATTTTAGTTAAGACAGTGATTGAATCTAGGAGAAAGGAAAAGCCACCAGTATGTTTTATATATTTAATAAACGGATACCTGTCAAATACAGGATGAATATCCACATACTCGTGCATTACTAGATGTCATTTGTTTCAATCAAATCTTTTGGAGAAAAGTTTGATCATATTCACCAAAATGGCTGAACATATATCTGACCTTTGTCCTGATACTTTCTCTAGAAAATCTGTCCTATTGGGAAGCATAGGACATTTTCATCAATCGAGAAAAATGTTTATATGACCTTTCATCTTCAATCATATCTAATAAATAGTGATGCTGCTGAAGAACATGTTAACATGGAAATTTGCTCATACTAAATTCTAAAAACTCATGATACAGTCACATAATTTCAAACCAAATAAGCTATATGAAAAAAATTAAAATTATTAAACTTAAAATATTGAGACCTCATGTTCTCATGCTTTGGTTTCTCTTTATTTACAGATGGTGTAACCTCTTACTCTCAAGTGACTGGAAGAACCGGTGAGTCTGTCAGGCTACCCTGCTTATATGCTGGAGAAATCACAACCGCATGCTGGGGCCGAGGGGAATGTTCTTGGTGGAGCTGCAGAGAAGACATTATCCAGACTGATGGATACAAAGTCACTTTTCAGAAGGACAGACGTTATCAACTAAGAGGATATATTGGTGAAAGGAATTTGACCTTGACCATAGAGAATGCTGACCCATCTGACAGTGGCTTGTATTGCTGCCGTATTGAGAAAAAAGGGTGGTTCAATGATATAAAAATCATTCAAGAGTTGAATATAAGAGGTGAGTTTGTGTTCCTACTTCCTTTGATCACTTCCTGTAGGTTCCCAGAGATAAGAGTTTTCTGTTTGGTATTAACTTCCTCTTCCTTTAATAGGGAAATAGGAGGTTCTTATAAGTTTTGTTTTCTAATAACTCTTCAGTAGAATAACTTGTATTTGTGTGGAGTGAAATATTAAGACTAATTTTGATTCAGGATCATAGGCTAGAGGACCTTTCCAGTCAGCATCTCCTAAAGTAGTGCTTCAGGAGTTCTAGTTGCTTAATGAAAATGCATTCACTGTTCCACACTGAGGTATATTGAACATTTCTATGGAGCTAAATTTATTCTATTTGAAGAACTACCCTTTTCTCAAGATGATATCTTAAGAGAATTTTTAAATGTTCTTTCTTAACATTTTAGGACTTACTGAGAATTTCACATATATAAAATAGATACTTTGACAACAGTCAACAGTCTCGTTGCGTATACATTGTTCAGTTCAGTTGCTCAGTCGTGTCTGACTCTTTGCCACCCCATGGACTGCAGCACGCTAGGCCTCCCTGTCCATCACCAACTCCAGGAGTTTACTCAAACTCACATCCATTGAGTCGGTGATGCCATCAAACCATCTCATCTTCTGTCGTCCCCTTCTCCTCCTGCCCTCAATCTTTCCCAGCATCAGGGTCTTTACAAATGAGTTAGTTTTTCACATCAGGTGGCCAAAGTATTGGAGTTTCAGCTCCAGCATTAGTCCTTCCAGTGAATATTTAGGATTGATTTCCTTTAGGATGGACTGGTTTGATCTCCTTGCTGTCCAAGGGACTCTCAAGAGTCTTCTCCAACACCACAGTTCAAAAGTATCAATTTTTCAGTACTCAGCATTCTTTATGGTCCACCTCTATCATCCATACAAGACTACTGGAAGAAACATAGCTTTAACCATATGGACCTTTGTTGGCCAACTGGGGTCTCTGCTTTTTAATATGCTGTCTAGGTTGGTCATAGCTTTTCTTCCAAGGAGCAAGTGTCTTAATTTCATGGTTGAAGTCACCATTCACATTGAATTTGGAGCCCCAAAATATGAAATCTGACACCATTTCCACTTTTCCCCCATCTATTCACTCTGTAGTAATCTTAGTTTTCTGAATGTTGAGCTTTAAGCCAACTTTTTTACTCTCCTCTTTCACTTTCATCAAGAGGCTCTTTAGTTCCTCTTCACTTTCTGCCATTAAACTGGTATCATCTGCATATCTGTGGTTGCTGATATTTCTCCAGGCAATCTTGATTCCAGCTTGTGAGTCATCCAGCCCAGCATTTCCTATGATGTACTTTGCATGTAAGTTGATGAAGCAGGATGACAATACACAGCCTTGACCTACTCCTTTTCCAATTTTGAACAGGTCAGTTTTCATTCCAATCCCTAAGAAAGGCAATGCCAAAGAATGCTCCAACTACCACACAACTGCACTCATCTCACATGCTAGTAAAATAATGCTCAAAATTCTCCAAGCCAGGCTTCAACAATATGTGAACCATGAACCCCCAGATGTTCAAGGTGGTTTTAGGAAGGGCAGAGGAACTAGAGATCAAATTATCAACATTTGCTGGATCATCCTAAAAGCAAGAGAGTTCCAGAAAAACATCTATTTCTACTTTATTGACTATGCCAAAGCCTTTGACTGTGTGGATCACAATAAACTGTGGAAAATTCTTCAAGAGATGGAAATACCAGACCACCAAACCTGCCTCTTAGGAAATCTGTATGGAGGTCAGGAAGCAAGAGTTTGAACTGAGCATGGAACAACCGACTGGTTCCAAATAGGAAAAGGAGTTCGTCAAGGCTGTATATTGTCACCCTGCTTATTTAACTTATATGCAGAGTACATCATGAGAAACACTGGGCTGGATGAAGCACAAGCTGGAATCGAGATTGCTGGGAGAAATATCAATAACCTCAGATATGCAGATGATACCACCTTTAAGGCAGAAAGTGAAGAAGTAAAGAGTCTCTTGATGAAAGTGAAAGTGGAGAGTGAAAAAGTTGGCTTAAAGCTCAACATTGAGAAAACTAAGATCATGGCAACTGGTCCCATCACTTCATGGGAAATAGATGGGGAAACAGTATCAGACTTTATTTTTTTTGGCTCCAAAATCACTGCAGATGGTGACTGCAGCCCTGAAATTAAAATACACTTACTCCTTGGAAGGAAAGTTATGATCAACTTAGACAGCATGTTAAAAAGCAGAGACATTACTTTGCCAACAAAGGTCCATCCAGTCAAGGCTATGGTTTTTCCAGTGGTCATGTATGGATGTGAGAGTTGGTCTGTGAAGAAAGGTGAGTGCCGAAGAATTGATGCTTTTGAACTGTGGTGTTGGAGAAGACTCTTGAAAGTCCCCTGGAGTGCCAGGAGATCCAACCAGTCCATCCTATAGGAAATCAGTTCTGAATGTTCTTTGGAAGGACTGATGTTGAAGCTGAAACTCCAATACTTTGGCCACCTCATGCGACGAGTTGACTCATTGGAAAAGACTCTGATGCTGGGACGGATTGGAGGCAGGAGGAGAAGAGGATGACAGAGGATGAGATGGTTGCATGGCATCACCGACTCAATGGACATGAGTTTGAGTAAACTCCTGGAGTTGGTGATGGACAGGGAGGCCTGGTGTGCTGTAGTCCATGGGGTTGCAAAGAGTCGGACATGACTGAGTGACTGAACTGAACTGAACTGAATTTTGAACCAGTCTGTTGTTTCATGTCCAGTTCTAACTGTTGCTTCTTGTCCTGCATACAGATTCCTCAGAAGAGAAGTAATGTATTCTGCTAGTCTCATCTCTTCAAGAATATTCCACAGTTTGTCGTGATCCACAGTTAAAGGCTTTCACATGGTCGATGAAGTATAAGTACATGTTTTTTTAATTCTCTTGCTTTTTCTATGATCTAGCATAAGTTGGCAATTTGATCTCTGGTTCCTCTGCCATTTCTGAATCCAGCCTGTACATCTGGAAGTTCTCTGTTCATGTACTGCTAAAGCCTAGCTTGAAGGATTTCAGTAAAATCTTATCATGTGAAATAAGTGCAATTGTACAGTTATTTGAACATTCTTTGGCATTGCCTTTCTTTGGAATTGGAAGCTGAGAAGTCCCATAATCTGCCCTTCAAGCAGAAGAACCAGGACACCCAGTGATATAATTTATTCCAAATCTAAACTTCTGAAAATAAAGGGTGGGGAAGGCAATACATCCTAATTTGAGTCCAAAAGCCTGAGAGCCAGGAGTCAGATATCTAATAGAAGGAAAAAAATGGGTGTCTCAGTTCAAGAAAAGAGAGTAAAATGTGTCCTGACTCTGCTTTTTTGTTCTATTGGGTGGATTGGATAATGCTCACCTGCACTGGTTGGGATCATGGGTTGGATGATGCTCGCTTGCTTTGGTGAGGGAGGTCATCTTCACTCTACGGATTCAAATTTTAATCACTTCCAAAGATACCCTCACAGATATGTATGGAAATAATATTTTACCATCTATCTGGGCATCCCCATTCAAGTTGATTTGTAAAATTAAGCATCTCACACAGCTAGTGAACAATTGGGCTGAGGTTGGATTCCAGTTTTTCTGTTCCCTTCCTTCTTTTCCTCCTCCTGTTTCATTCTTGCACACACAAAAAAAACTATTAAATTGAATTTTAGGAGAACTTGACAGAAAGAAGTAGAGGTGAGCTTGAAGTTAATGACCTTTAGGTAAATATTTCTTAGACTGTATAATGAGGATAATAATGTACCTTTCTTGTAGCTCCATTGCACAGAATCCATAAGACATGTATAAAGCACCTTGACCAATGTCTATTTAATACTAGGATGTGAGTTACCTATGATGTGCATGCATGCTCAGTCATATCTGACTCTTTATGACCCCATGGACTGTAGTCCACCAGGCTCCTCTTGCGCATGGAGTTTTCCAGGCAAGAATACTGGAGTGGCTTGCCATTTCTTACTCCAAGGGATTTTTTCTGACCCAGGAACTGAACCTGCATCTCCCAAGTCTCCTGCATTAGCAGGTGTATTCTTTACCACTGAGTCACCTGGCAAGCCCTGATAACCATGATGATGCCAATATAAAAACCTAATAAAGTTCAAACATCAGATTTATTATTTTTGTCAAAATATAAACCTTGAAAGTCAGGGACTGTGTCTTAGTCATAGAGGCTTCCCGGTGTCAAACACAATGTCTAAAACTTGATCACTATTTGTTAAAAATTGTTGAATGTTAAAAAATAAATAAATAAAATGAGGTGAAACATTAAACAGTTTAGATTCATTATTTTTTAATCTCATATTTGAATTATATCCAGTATTCATTGACTCGTGTCCTTCTATCAAAGCATTAGTTGCTTTTCAATACATTTTATAATATTCAAAATATTTCACTAAGATTTATAAAATTTCTATGAAGATTTATATTTCCCAACCCTAATTCCCAGTGTTATTTTTATTAGTACTATATTTAAATTGGTTCAGTACTCACCCCACATTGTTTTTTCTGAGCTTCTTCTGCATAGCTGAGGTCTATTTTGATTTCTGCCTTCATTGGCTGGATTTCATCATTTCATCAGAAACAAATTTTCATTTTATTCTTCAAGAAAATGGGTCAGAAATTATCAGAGCCTCTGAGTTTTTTCTGCCTCCAGGTTTGAAAAAAAAATTTTTTTTTTTCTTCTTGAAGTTTAATTGTTTAACCATGGCAGTCGTTGGTGTCCATCAGCTCTTTCAGGCTTTCTGGAATATGGTATATCCTGTCCATCTGTACTTTTCCAGTTTATTTGATTTCATTAAACAATTTTTATTAGTACATAGATAGATCAGTCGCTCAGTCATGTCCGACTCTTTGCAACCCCATGAATCACAGCACGTCAGGCCTCCCTGTCCATCACCAACTCCCAGAGTTCACTCAGACTCATGTCCATCGAGTCAGTGATGCCATCCAGCCATCTCATCCTCTGTCGTCCCCTTCTCCTCCTGCCCCCAATCCCTCCAAGCATCAGAGTCTTTTCCAATGAGTCAACTCTTCGCATGAGGTGGCCCAAGTACTGGAGTTTCAGCTTTAGCATCATTCCTTCCAAAGAACACCCATGGCTGATCTCCTTCAGAATGTACTGGTTGGATCTCCTTGCAGTCCAAGGGACTCTCAAGAGTCTTCTCCAATACCACAGTTCAAAAGCATCAATTCTTCAGTGCTCAGCCTTCTTCACAGTCCAACTCGCACATCCATACATGACCACAGGAAAAACCATAGCCTTGACTAGACGAACCTTTGTTGGCAAAGTAATGTCTCTGCTTTTGAATATGCTATCTAGGTTGGTCATAACTTTCCTTCCAAGGAGTAAGCGTCTTTTCATTTCATGGCTGCAATCACCATCTGTAGTGATTTTGGAGCCCAGAAAAATAAAGTCTGACACTGTTTCCACTGTTTCCCCATCTATTTCCCATGAAATGATGGGACCGGATGCCATGATCTTTGTTTTCTGAATGTTGAGCTTTAAGCCAACTTTTTCACTCTCCACTTTCATCAAGAGGCCTTTTAGTTCCTCTTCACTTTCTGCCATATGGGTGGTGTCATCTGCATATCTGAGGTTATTGATATTTCTCCTGGGAATCTTGATTCCAGCTTGTGTTTCTTCCAGTCCAGCGTTTCTCATGATGTACTCTGCATATAAGTTAAATAAACAGGGTGACAATATACAGCCTTGACAAACTCCTTTTCCTATTTGGAACCAGTCTGTTGTTCCATGTCCAGTTCTAACTGTTGCTCCCTGACCTGCATATAAATTTCTCAAGAGGCAGATCTATGATTATACGTGTATAAAAATCACCCAGATAAATATAAAGATCGAACACTTCAGAAAGTTCCCTCATAAAACTTTCCAGTTGATACTCACACCTGCCCCCAAGGTAACCCCTATTCTGATATTCAAAGCAAAATCATAGTTTATCTGTTCTTGGATTTTATATAAACAGAATAATACATAATAACATATAAACAGTATATATATTTGTGTTTGACTTCTTTTTCTGACTGTATTGTTTTTGAGATTCGTCTGGTGTTATATTCATCAGTAGTGTATTCTTATATTTACTGCCATATGATATTCCATTATATAAATATAGTACAAATTTTAAATCCATTTTTCTATTAGTGGACAGATAGCTTCTTATTTTAAGTTATTACAAAGTTTCTATCAATCTTATTGTACAAATATTTTTGTAGATATGACATTTCTTTTCACAATATATGTAGGCATGGAATTGAGGGCCATAGGGTAGGTATAAATTTAACATTATGAGAAACTAATAGGCAGTTGTTAAGAATGGTTGAGCCACTGTATATTCCACCAGTAATATATAGTGTTCACAATTTCTCCACACATCCTTCAATGTTTGGTTTTGTCAATGTGTTAAATTTTAGCATTAATAATGGATGCAATAGTATCCCTTAATCTGAATTTCCCTGTTGAGAATACTGTTCAGAATTTTTTCATGTGTTTATTGGCCTTTTGAATATCTTCTTGGGACAGTACCTTTTCAAGCCATTTGAAATAGTAAACGTGAGGGGAGGAGAGCTCATTTTTTTCTAGAATATTTTTATTGAAGTCTAGCTGATTTATAAGATATTAGTTTAGATGTACAATGTAATTCAGTATTTTATAGATTATAGTTTGTTTAAAGTTATTACAAAATAATGGCTATATTTGCCTTTGCTACACAGTATATCCTTGTTGCTTATCTATTTTATATATAGTTTGTGTCATTTTTTTAAACATTGAGCATTTTCTTACTGATTTATAGGAGTTTTCACATTATACATGACTCTCTTGTCATATCTGTGTGTGTGTGTATTTGTATATAATATTTTCCCCTGATCTGTGGCTTTTCTTTCCACTTTGTTAAAGGTGTCTTTTAATGAGCTGAAGATTTTAGTTTTGATTGTCAATTATATCTTTTTAAAAAATAATTTGTGTTCTCTGTGTCTTGTTTAAGAACTTCTGTCTGCCTCAGTAAAATGAAGACATGCACAAAAGTTTTACTTTAGAATTTTATAGTTTTCAACTTTAAATTCACAATCTACTTTAAATTAACTTTTATGTGTAGAATAATATAGTTCTTTTTTTTTTTCTCAGTTGTTCCAACATCATTTATTGAATAGGCCTTCCTTTCTCTATAATTTTGGCAAAATAAAGCAACCATGTGTGTGCAGATCTACCTTCTACTCTAGACTGTTTCATTGATCTCTTTGTCTATTCTTATTCCCAATATCACACTGTCTTAATAGCTAAAGGATTATAGAATGTCTTGAAATTTAGTAGTGTAACTTTTTATTTTTCTCAAGATTTTCATAGCTAGGCTGTGCTTAGTCGCTCAGTCATGTCTGACTCTTTGTGACCCCATGCCCGCCAGGCTCCTCTGTCCATGGGAATTCTTCAGGCAAGAATACTGGAGTGGGTGGTCATGCCCTCCTCCAGGGGATCTTCCCAACCCAGGGATCAAACCCAGCTCTCCTAAATTACAGACGGATTCTTTACTGTCTGAGCCACCAGGGAAACCCATAGCTAGGCTAGATCTTTTATATTTTAAACAAATTTAGTATCTCTTTGTCAATATCTGCAAAAAAAAAAAAAAAAGCTTTTTGGGTTTTTGGTACTGATTGCACTGACTTTATATATTAATTTTGGGGGTAATTGATATCTTAATAATTTATCTCCCAATTTATAAATATGGAATATATCTCTATTTAATAGATTTTTAAAGGTTAAACGAACCTTGTGTTTCTGAGCTAAAACTCCCTTGGTCAGTATATATAATCCATTTTCATGTATTGCTCATTATAAAAAAATTTGTTGGATATTGGTATCTGGATAATGCTGGCCTCATACAATGAGTTGGAAATTGTTTCTTTGATCTCTCATCTCTGAATAACTTTGTGTCAGCCCCTATGGACAGAGCAGCCTGGTGGGCTGTGGTCCATGGATTCACAAAATAGTTGGACACGACTGAAGCAACTTACACATAGGCACAAGACTAGTATTATTTATGTATATGGGAGTGTTTGTAGAAATACTACTAAAGCCATCAAGTCAGGAATTTACTTTGTGGAATGGTAACTAATACAGAAATACTTAGTTTTTCTTTATTTTCTGATGCCAGTTTTTGGTAAGGTGCTTTCAAGCACTTTGTTCACTTCATATAGCTGGACAAATTTGTTGGCATAACGTTGTTTATAACATTCTCTTGTTATCTTTCAATATATGTAGTGGTGTTATTTTTTTACTCCTGACAGTCATAGTTTGTATTTTATTTTTTTCTTAATGAGTCTTACGAGGAAGTTCAGTTTTAATGATCTCTTCAAAGAACTCATTTTTTTTTTCTGCTTTTTCGATTGTCTCTTTTCTGTTTCATTGATTTCTGCTCTTTCTTTCCACACTGCCAGCCTGCCCCTATTTTATTGTTTTATGAGAAGGAAGCTTAAATAATTGATTTTAAACACATTTCTAATATATGTATTTAAAGCAATAAAATTTCATCCAAACTGCTTTAGTTTCATCCCATAAATTTTGACATGTTGAATTATTATTGTTTTTCCCTTTAAGTTGTTTTCAGATTTTAAATATTATTTCTTCTTTAACTCATGGGTTTTTTAGAAATATATTGTTTGATTTTGAAAGAATGTTTGAAGATTTTCTAGTTACCTTTCTCATTGACTTCTGGGCAGGGAACTTTAAAAAATTTCTTTCGTTGTTTTAGGGCTTCCCTTATGGCTCAGTTGCTAACAAATCCGCCTGTAATGAGGGACACCTGGGTTCAATACCTGGGTTTGGAAGATCCCCTGGAGAAGGGAAAGGCTAAGAACTCCAGTATTCTGGCCTGGAGAATTTCATGTACTAGTCCATGGGGTCACAAAGAGTTGGACACAACTGAGCAACTTTCACTTTCAGGTTCATTGTTTTTAAACTTTTGAGACTGGCTTTATAAAGCAACATATCATCTATTTTAAAGAATGTTCCTTGAGCATTTGAGAAGACTATTTTCCGAAGCTGTTGTTTGTCATATTAAATGCACATCTATTTGGTCAAATTGGTTAACAGTGTTGTTTGAAATCTTCTCTAAATTCTCATGATTAAACACTTTTTTCTATTGATTACTGCTCTTTCAGTTTCTGAGAGAGATGTTAATACATCTGACTATGTCGGTTTGACTTTATCTTCTCAGTTCTATCAAATCTATCTTTAGTTTTTGTTTCATGCATGTTGAAATGATATTATTTATGAGCATACTTGGAATGATATATTATTGATTAACCATTTTGTTGTTAGGCAATGTTACTTTATTAATACCCTTTGTCTTAAAGTCTACTTTGTCAGAAATTTACATAGTCACACAAGCTTTTATGGTTAGAGTGTGTATTTTTCCAATTCTTTTGCTTTTAGCCTATCTGTGCATTTATATTTAAAGTGTATCTTGTAAACAAAAGATAGTTTTATTTTTTTCTAGTCTGTCTGCAAAGATTGTCTGCCAGACTGTCTGCTAGTCTATCTTATTATGAACCACTTTATGCCAATAGATGGAGTATTTGTCCTTAAAAGAAATTCTAATGTAATCATTGACATATTTACTTTTATGTCTAGTGGCCTGTTATCTTTTTATTTGTCCCATCTTTGTCGTCTCTGACTTCTTTTGGATTAATCATGTGTTTTTTTATTAGTCCAGATGAAGCCAACCACCTCATTGCACCCGTATCTTTTTCAATGGTTATTTCAGTGACCACTGTGTATTTTGGCTTTCTCAACCTCAATGCACTTTGATGTTTGAGCCCAGACATTTCCTTATTGTGCGAGTCCTTCTATGCATTGTAGCGTTTTTAGCTGCAACCCTGGCTTCTTCCCACTAGATGGCAGTAGAAACATCCCCATCTCGCCCAACCAAAAATGAAACAGCCAAAAGTAGCTCATGTCCCTTTGGAAGAAAAATTACCACTGGTAGAGAACTACTGCTCTAGGGATTACCATAAACAGCCTCAATTTTTACCTCACTTTTCAAGATAATTGAATTATTATTTTGCTACTCCATGAGCAATATAAAACTTTGTAGGGGTACAATTATATTTATTTTTCTCTCCAATTATGTTATTGATGTCATACATGTTATTTCCACATGTATTATGAACTCCTCAATGTATTGTTCTTATTGTGGTTTTTAAAAAATATCCAGTAATTTACTTTTAACTTTAAAAACTATTATTTTACATTTTTGCATATAGTTGATCTTTCTAGTCTAGTCTGCAGATTTGTGTGGCTGATCTGTGCTGATGTCATGGATTGTTCCTTTTTAGCCTAAAAAGCTGGGGACATATTGTCTCAGCTTTCATTTATCTAAAACTATCTTTGACCTTTTTTTAATTCCAATTTTTTTTTCTTTCAGCACTTAAAGAAATCAACTCTGTTGTCTTTTGTCTTATATTTGTTTTCTGATGAAAATTACTTATCATTTTATGTTTGTTTTCCTACCTACTTTTTTCTGTCTGCATGTCAGAATTTATGTCTGTGCTTAATTTTTTCCCCTTTATTTTTGGTTTAAACCAGTTTGACAGTTATGACCTGGATGAAATAACTGAATTTTTTTCCTCAGCTATGTCCATTCTGCTTTGAATACACTAAATACATTTAATTTAATATATGGTAATTTTTCAGTTTTAAGTTTCCACTTGGTTCTATTGTAGAAATTTTACTTTTCTCTTAAAATTCTATTTTTTGTGTCCATTTTGTCTGTGTTTTCTTCTAATCTCTTTAATATATTTAATTAGCTATTTTAAGTGAAGAAAAGTGATAGTCACTCAGTCCTGTCCGACTCTTTACAACCCCATAAACTGCAGCCTGCCAGGCTTCACTGTCCATAGAGTTCTCCAAGCAAGAATACCAAAGTGGGTAACTATTCCCTGCTCCAGGGAATTTTTCTGACCCAGGGATCGAACCTGGGGTTTCCTGCATTGCAGGCAGATTCTTCACCATCTGAGCCACCAAGGAAGCCCTTAGTTATTTTAAGGTCTTTGCTAATTCCAATATCTGAGCCATTCCTCAGTCTGCTCCCACTAACAGTTTTTTTCTCTTAATTAGGAATCATATTGCTTCTACACTGGTCTCACAACTTTTTATTGCATTCCCACAATTGTGTAATGAAAAAATTGTAGTCCCTGGAGTAAATATTATTTTGTATAAGTGAAGGCATGTCCTTTCCCTTGTCAATAAGTTACAGAAGAGTCCGCCTTAACAATCTGATCGAGATCGGAGCTGAATTGTGGCTGAGTTACAGCTTTGGTTAGGTTCTCTCCACATTTTCAAATGTCTTTAGAACTAACTTGTTCTGTCCCGTGTCTATTATAAGTTATTCCATCTAGTAGGACTTTCGATCTAAGCACTGTTGGATGCAGAATGCTCCCTCTGCTTTCTAATTCAGCTTCCATGCCCCTGACACACACTCAGCAAAGCTCTTTTGGGGAAGGTTGGCAGGCAAGAACAAATTCCCTGCATTTGGAGCTTCTGATTTCAGTCTATTCATGCCAGCTCACAAGGTTTGCAAGTATCTCAGCAAAATTTGATGTTCAGCTTTTCACTGGCCCCTTGGAGACTTTGCAGCATAGAATTTGGCCACTGGTATCTGCTCACCTAGAAATCCCTTAGACTTGTCTTTAATTTAATTTCCTTAGATTACTTTTGTCTGCAAGTCTTCCATATCTTAAATATGATGGGGGAGATTCAGTTATCTTTTTAGGTTATATGATGGGTACAGTGGTCCCTTAAGACCTTCTACATTTTATCTGAAAGCAAAATGTTTTTATTTTTAAAACCTCTAAAACCTCTGATGATAAGCATTCTTTATTCTGGAAAATTTTTCTTTGTAATCAGTCTTGCCAGATATTTATCAATTTCATTAATCTTTTCCAAAAAGCAAATTTCCTTTTTTTTCTATTTTCCATTTCATTGATATTTTAAGTTTTTATTTTATATTTAGTATCTGTTCATTTGCTCAGTCATGTCTGACTCTGTGATGCCATGGACCGCAGCAGGCCAGGCCTCCCTGTCCATCACCAACTCCCAGAGTTTACCCAAACTCATATCCATTGAGTCAGTGATGCCACCCAACCATCTCATCCTCTGCCATCCCATTCTCCTGCCCTCAAATCTTTCCCAGCATCAGGGTCTTTTAAAATGAGTCAGCTCTTCGCATCAGGTGCCAAAAGTATTGGAGTTTCAGCTTCAACATCAGTTCTTCCAATGAACACTCAGGACTGATCTCCTTTAGGATGGACTGGTTGGATCTTCTTGCAGTCAAGGGACTCTCAAAAGTCTTCTCCAAAATCACAGTTCAAAAGCACCAATTCTTCTGTGCTCAGCTTTCTTTATAGTCCAACTCTCACATCCATACATGACTACTGGAAAAACCATAGCTTTGACTAGATGGACCTTTGTTGGCAAAGTAATGTCTCTGATTTTTAACATATTGTCTAGGTTGGTCATAACTTTACTTCCAAGGAGTAGGTGTCTTTTAATTTCATGGCTGGAGTCATCATCTGCAGTGATTTTGGTGCCCAAGAAAATAAAGTCTGCCACTGTTTCCACTGTTTTCCTGTCTATTTTTCATGAAATGATGGGACTGGGTGCCATGATCTTAGTTTTCTGAATGTTGAGCTTTAAGCCAACTTTTACACTCTCCTCTTTCACTTACATCAAGAGGCTCTTTAGTTCCTCTTCACTTTCTGCCGTAAGGGTGGTGTATCTGCATATCTGCGGTTATTAATATTTCTCCCAGAAATCTTGATTCCAGTTTGTGCTTCATCCAGGCCAGCGTTTCTCATGATGTACTCTGCATATAATTTAAATAAGCAGGGTGACAATATATATCGTTGATGTACTCCTTTTCCTGTTTGGAATCAGTCTGTAGTTCCATGTCCCATTCTAACTGTTGCTTCCTGACCTGCATACAGATTTCTTAAGAGGCAGGTCAAGTGGTCTAGTACTCCCATCTCTTGAAGAATTTTTCAGAGTTTATTGTGATTCACACAGTCAAAACTTTGACATAGTCAATAATGCAGAAATAGATGTTTTTCTGGAACTCTTGCTTTTTTGATGATCCAGCGGATGTTGGCAATTTGATCTCTGGTTCCTCTGCCTTTTCTAAAACCATCTTGAACATCTGGAAGTTCACAGCTCATGTACTGTTGAAGCCTGCCTCGGAGAATTTTGAACATTACTTTACTAGCTTGTGAGATGAGTACAATTGTGTGGTAGTGTGAGCACTCTTTGGCATTGCCTTTCTTTGGGATTGGAATGAAAACTGACCTTTTCCAGTCCTGTGGCCACTACTGAGTTTTCCAAAGTTGCTGGCATATGGAGTGCAGCACTTTCACAGCATCATCTTTTAGGATTCGAAGTAGCTCACCTGGAATTCCATCACCTCCACTAGCTTTGTTCGTAGTGATGCTTTCTAAGGCCCACTTGACTTCGCATTCCAGAATCTCTGGCTTTAGGTGAGTGATAACACCATCATGGTTATCTGGGTCATGAAGACCTTTTTTGTATAATTCTGTGTATTCTTGCCACCTCTTCTTAATATTTTCTGCTTCTGTTAGGTCCATACCATTTCTGTCATTTATTGTGCTCATCTTTGCATGAAATGTTCCCTTGGCGTCTAATTTTCTTGAAGAGATCTCTAGTCTTTCCCATTTTGTTGTTTTCCTCTATTTCTTTGCACTGATCACTGAGGAAGCTTTCTTATCTCTCCTTGCTATTCTTTGGAACTCTGCATTCAGATGGATATATCTTTCCTTTTTTCCTTTGCCTTTTGCTTCTCTCCTCCTCAGACAACCATTTTGCTTTTTTGCATTTCTTTTTCTTGGGGATGGTCTTGATCACCACCTCCTGTACAATGTCACAAACCTCTGTCCATAGTTCTTTAGGCATTCTATCAGATCTAATCTCTTGAATCTATTTGTCACTTTCACTGTATAATTGTAAGGGATTTGATTTAGGTTATATCTGAATGGTCTAGTGGTTTTCCCTGCTTTCTTCAATTTAAGTCTGAATCTGGCAATAAGGAATTCATGATCTGAGCCACAGTCAGCTCCCAGTCTTGTTTTTGCTGACTGTATAGATCTTCTCCATCTTTGGCTGCAAAGAATATAATCAACCTGATTTCAGTATTGACCATCTGGTGATGTCCATGTGTAGAGCCTTCTTGTGTTGTTGGAAGAGGGTGTTTGCTATGACCAGTGCGTTCTTTTGGCAAAACTCTGTTAGCCTTTGCCCTGCTTCATTTAGTACTTCAAGGCCAAATTTTTTCTATAGTAAATCAGAAATTCTAGTTGGAAGAGCAAAACAAAAAACTTAAAGTTCATTCTGATACTGAAGGAAGCAAAGACTATCCACTAGTAACAGGCATACCTAACACTTAGAGATTGGTCTGTAACATCCTTCTCCACTGAAAGAAACCATGGTTGATTCTGATTCCAAGGTTTATGCTAGTTTGGGACAAGATAAACCTAAATATTCTGGAACAAGCCAGAAAGTAAGGAAATATGGAAAAAGTGATGAGAGCATGTCACAGGAGCACAGATGGAAGCTTTGGGCACCAAAATAAATAAGGACAGTAATAAATTATAAACCACTGAGAGAAAATATGAGAATGTATTAGTTCATTTCTATTAAATATAGATAGGGAAATAAAGTAGAATAATTATATTACAATGCTAAGGGCTGAACAGTGAAAATGCAGGGCGTGCTGCAGCTAGAAAATTAAGTTTTCAACCATGTTAATCAAGATTAGATCCATGAATATTAAATCTTTAGGAAATTTCCATGAGGAGCAGGATATTTGCACAGGCTTTATCATCAGCTATAAGGGGGAAACATCGAATAGTACAGTGGAGAAATCAGATAGCACCTTAACTGAGTGATCAAAGTTACCACTACAAAGGAAACACAGATGGACATCAGGTGTTACCAGATGGGATACTCTCACTCATGAATCACTCGTTGGGTGTCCTGGCCAAGAGTGTTTAACTCAAATGCAGTTACAGGGAACCATTAGGCAAATGCAAACTGAGAGACATTCTCTTAAAAATGTGGAGAGAAGGGGGAGGAGAGAAAGAAGAAGGGCCTAAATGCAATGTGGTATCATGGATTGGACATAGGGATAGAAAAAAGACACCAGTGGAAAAATTGATGAATCTGAATAAAGTCTTTGGTTTATTTGAATTTCAGTAGAAATTCAAAAGTAGGGTTGTTTTCAGGTTTGATTAACTTTGTGGTTTGACAGCAAGATCAAGAAACCAAGTTTGTTCTATCCCTCTGTTCTGCCACCCTAAGTATGGCAGCTTTTCCCCTCAGGCTGACACTCTTCATAGCCACAGTATGGCTGCCAGCATCCCAGGCGTCACATAAAACAGTAATGATGCAGACAGAAAGGGTACATTTCTTATATTTCTTTCCCATAAACTACAAAGCCTTTCTAAAAGTCCCCAAACAAGGGAAGGGAGAGTTAAAGATTTTGGGAAGGTCATGTATTTAAATACTGCTGTATTTAAATTGGATAACCAAAAATAAAATCTATTGTACAGCACATGGAACTCTGCTCAATGTTATGTGACATTGAGAGGGGGGTTTGGGGGAGAATGGATACATGTATTTGTATGGCTGAGTCCCTTCACTGTTCATCTGAAACTATCACAACACTGTTAATCAGCTGTTCCGCAATACAAAATATTTATGGTGTCTAAAAAAAATTAAATTTTAAAAGTAAATAAATGAAAGTCCAGAAACAAATTTTCCCTTATGTCTTCAAGGCTAGTATTGCATTACTCACTCAATTCCCAAACCAAATATACTCATTCCTAAATAAAATATTGGCAAGGGAATTGAGGTCAGCATGATTGTTTTAGACAAATCATTCTAGGTACAAATGATGTTGGGATGTCAACCATCTAGGCAATAATGTTAATTCTGATTGGTGAGAAAAAACTTTGATGTTATTCTTTAAATAGTTTTTCTTTTTTATCTCAAAATTAAAAGATAAATCAACCCATCGCCCAATGAAATGCAGATGTCTTAAAGGTCGTCATATTCAGTCCTCTCTTTGAATAGACATGGGACCAGTTTAAAAACTCACATTTGTTGAGTTTCTACTAAATGTCAGATATTATGCTGAGTATATCATCACGTTTAAACCTCACTAGCCACCTTTAAGTCTCAGCAATTCTCATTCTATTAATGATAAAAACTAAGTCTAGGGAAGGAAATTGACTTATATGGAAGCACCTGTTGAGTAAGTGGTAGAACTGGGGCCATACCCGGATCTTCGAACAAATACCTTTTTCTTCAATGATACCTGCCCTTGTTGTTCACAGGGATAGAAAGAAACAATTATCACTGGAGATATGGATTCACAGGCTAAGGACAGTTGGCAAATATCTCCCTACAGTAAGGTATTTTCTTCAAAAACTGTGTAAGAAAATCATGATAGATTTCAGAATTCTTAAGATTCAGTACCAGACAATATGTTGAAGCAGGGTGGTAGACTGCTTCAAAAGATGGAAAACATCTGTCCACATGCATCCCTATATTCATAACAGTGCTATTCACAATAACCAAGACATAGAAATTACCTAAATGTCCATCAAGAAATAAATGGACAAAGATGTAGTACATATATACAATAGAATACTACTCAGCCATAAAAAAGAATGAAATAATGCCATTTACAGCAACTTGGATGCAACTAGAGATTACTATACTAAGTGAAATAAATCAGAGAATGACAAATACCATTTGATATCACTTATATGTGGAATATGAAATAAAGCACAAATAAACTTATCTACAAAATAGAAACAGACTCAGACATAGGTAACAGGCTTGTGGTTGCCAAGGTAGGGGCGTAGGTGTGTTGGAAGAGGATGGAGTAGGAGTTTGGGGTTGGCAGATGCAATCTAAATGTTACATTTAGAATGGATAACAAGAGGGTCCTAATGTACAGCACAGGAAAGTATATTCAATATCCTGTGAAGATATGGAAAAGAAGACAAAAATGGAATGTATAAGAATAAAAAAGAAATGTATTTATGTGTGTAATCAAGTCATTTTACAGCAGAGACTGGCACAATACTATTAATCAACTATACCTCAATAAAAAAATAAAGTTCAAAAAATAAAAATTAAATACAAACAATAGGGCATAAACCTGATATATAGGATTAAAAAATAAAAAATAATTTTTTACATAAATAGTCAACTCAATCTGTCAAATTTCCCAAGAAATATAGAAAGCCTCTGTGTAAAGAAGATATTTCTGAGTTTCTCATTTATGCTCACACTACCACCACACTTCTGACACCAGATGTATGCGTTTTCCACACATCAAGTAATTCTCTGTGACTCCAGTTGGGTGTCCTACAACCGGATTCCATTCTGAAGCTAACTGAGTTAACACAGAGGCCACAAGGCCAGGGCTCAATCCCAGGAGACTGCCCCCCACCTTAGACCTCAATCTCAAGCAGTAGGTCCCTAGGTTACTCACAACATCTGTCCAACTTGGCTACAAATCAGTGGTTCCCATGATTCCCTGCCTGGATTTTCATTATTTGCTAGAACAGCTACAGAACTCATGGAAATACTGAAGTTCACCAGGTTATTACATAATAAAAGATAGGACCAAGATACAGATGAACAGCCAGAAGAAGAGATACACTGGGCAAGGTCCAGAAGGGTCCCAAGAACAGGAGCTTCTGTCCCCGTGAAGCTGGGGTACACCACCAGGCCTCCTGGCATGTAGATGTGTTCACCAACACAGAGGCTCCCCAAATCCCATCTACTGGGATTCTTGTGGAGCCTTCCTCACACAAGCATGGTCAAGTATTTACTCCATTTCCAACCCCTCTTCCCTCTATGGAGAATCAGGGGTGGGGCTAAAAGCAGCTTAGTGTTTCTGATGACCAGCTCCACCCAGGAGCCCACCAAGACTCACCTCATTAAAGCAAAAGCTACCCCTCCCCGACTGTACACAAGAAATTCCAAGGAATATAGGCACTCTGAATTGGAACCAGGTCAAAGGTCTCTCTCTCTCTTTCTCTCTCTCTCTATATATACATATATTATTATCTCAGTCTGGCATCTTCATTGTGCCCATTTATGCAAAATAACTTTCATAAATATTGGGACACCTTGGTTTCCTTAAATGATGGGCACATCAGGGATGTCAAGAACCCCGGTGACTTAGGGTTAGATGATTAAGAGAAGAGCAGCCGTGTGACAGGAGAAATCTTTGAGGAGAAAAAGATGAACCTGGCTGGTCAGATGGAAACTGAACAGCCCAGTTCTGGGGAGAATCACCAGCCTGTGGTGCAGGCGTGATGGATGGGCCCCTGCAGAGTGGCCTGAGATTGAAGCCAGATTGTCAGAAACAGACAGTAAGCCAGGAGAGAGAAGCAAGAAGTTAGATGATGCTGTCAACTTGCCAGGGGATATAGCAAAGAGTATGGGACCTGCATAAAGAGTTGAAGAGAAAAAAAAAAGGTGAGGTGGTGAACAAGCTTTTTTTTTAACAACCTCCAAGGACACCTGTGATAAAATCTCTGGCATCTGATGCTATAAGTGATGTGTTGGCATCACATTTCAAGAAGTGAAGTTCTCTGCTGGTACTAGGTCTGCAATCTGAGGGGAGCCAGGTGAGGATCCCCACCTTCTAGCAAACCTCGGAGATGCAAAGGGTGTGTCCTCTGGAAGACAAGAAGCTTCTGCAGCTTCCTTTTTCGGAACTAAACAACAGTGGACAAGCCAGAAGAGTCGGCTAGTCTGCCCCCGTTCCACGCTGCAAGGAAAGGATGCACTCCAGGCTGTGCAGGACAGAAGGAGTGCGTGAACGGTAACTTAATGGTGGAAGGACAAGCCTGTGGATCCTCAACCAAGAAATCCAAAAACCCCAGGGGAAAACCAGTGTGTTCACAAGGTGCTCTGAAAAGTCCTAGGCGTCCTGTGCAAATATCCCAGGCAAAGAACTAGTGAGTAGCAAGGGAGAACAGCAGGTGGGGCCCCAAACAGCAGCCACAGGCATCAAGTTACGCTTACTATCAAGACTACGATAGGCTATGGAGAAGGGAATGGCAACCCACTCCAGTATTCTTGCCTGGAGAATCCCCACGGACAGAGGAGCCTGGCAAACTACAGTCCATGGGGTCGCAAGAGTCGGATACGACTTAGCAACTAAACCTCCACCACGACCACAATATGCTAGCCACTGTGCTAAGCATTTCACAAGCAGTTCTCATAGCAACTCAAAAGAGTCAATGCTATTAACATTCCTATTATAGTGCTAACATACAGGTGAGGAAATTGAATGAAGCACACAGAGGTTAAGTAATTTGCTCAGGGTCACAGAGCTAGTACTTTGCTCCAGTGGGAGTTAAGCCCAAGTTTTCACCACTGGGTTATACTGGGCTCTCTATCAGATTTTCCTGTGGTGAAAGAGTTTTCTCCATGCACACACGAGAGGGTTTATCGAAGGTGCCTCCACAGGCAGCAACCTTAAGACTGACAGGTTGAGGCTTATCAAAATCTCTGATGGCAGCTCCTGAGTGTCTGAGTCATAGCTGCTCAGCGGTTCACCCTGCCATCTGCTAAAATGAGGAAAATACTAAATATTGACCTCTTGTGGCTCAGCCAGGCTTTGTGAGTTTTCAGGATTTAATGTCTGAAAATCACCTCCTGCGGGTATCGGGGGCACTTTACAGTAACCCTCCTGCAGACATCACCTTCTTTCTTTGCTCACCCCAGGGCTAATAAAGGAGCAGGGGCCTTTCCGAGGGCTTTATCCAGATAATCATCACGAAGGGCAGCCTCAAAACAAGAAAACAGGGGAAGGCGAGAAATAAGGAGCCTGGAGGCTGTCAATGGATATGACAAAAGTGCTGAATAAACACGAGAACTGGACAAATGAAGGTTGTTCTTTTATGCTAAAGAAGGAAAACAGTTTGACATCTGGAGAGCTGCTGTTTCTTTTTATGAGACCATGAAAGACAGCCCTGTTTTTTTTTTTCTTCCTTGCCTGTAAGAAGACTCAGTTAAATTTTATGCCCAATTTCAGTCTGTTTCCTTACCTTAGGTTTTTGGCAACCAGCTTCTTCCTTACAATAAAACTGAAAACTCCCCCAAATGAAGTAACTGTGCCTTGTTATGATCAGGCTTCATATTCTCATGGAAAAGCAGGCAGAAGATAGTAAACTGCTATATTTAGAATGAAGAGAATATGTACTGGCCTAAGAATTCTGTGCTAAAAAGAGACCTGGTCTTTACTAGGATTTGCTCAAAAACAATTTCTACTCCAGGACACAAAGTCCAAGGGAAAAAAAAAAAAATTGCTCTAAAAAATTTTATACTTGAGTTATAAATGTCTAAGTTTGAAAAATTAACGTAAAATGTTTATAAGACAGAAAAATCTAAAACAAACATGGATATAGTAGCAGCTCGGTGGTAGGCACACAGCTCTAGCTTTTTCTTTGCATTTGCAATATCATAATTTTGAAAATAAACTCAAACTGCTGAGAGAAAAGACCAGCTGGCATGAGAACTAGAAGCTCTAGGCAGTCTGATTTTTGTGATATAAACTACTCTATTTTTAATCAGAAGTTGAGTGAGACTGAGATAAGGAACAAAACTCCTGTCTTCTCATCAATCAATCATTCAAAGACTTTTAGAGAGTTCCTATGTATACCTAGTACATTTCCAGGCCTTAAGGCCATAAAGGTGAATGGAAGAGATACAGTCTCTACCTTCCTTCAGCTCACAATCTAATGGAAGAAAGAGACAAGAAGTAAACAAAGGAGTAAATAATTACACATGGGATAAGTGTTCTGAAAAAAGCTAATAGCATTCAGATAGAAGATAACGGCAAGGGGGCTTCACCCAGTTTAGACAGGGTGATCACATATGGCCTCTGTGGGGAAGTCCTATCTAGCTGAACTGAAGCAAAAGGAACAATCCAGGTGAGGTCACTGGACACACAGACGACCTGATGCAAGACAGGGCTGTGTGAGTCCTAAAGAGAGAGAAAGGCAAGATTGGCTGATACGCATCATCGAGGAGGAAAAGGACCTGAGATGAGGTTCAACAAACAGTCAGGGGCCAGGCCAGGGTCTAGACACATGGGAAAGAGTTGGCCTTTTATCTAAACAAATATGGCAGCCACTACACACCTTAGTTGCAAGGGAGTAACATGTTCTCAATACACCTTATAAAAGAGCTCGCTGGCAGCTGAGTGGCTTGGAGTTGGTAAGAGGGGAAGCAGACAGGTGAGTAAGCAGAATCAACCAATGGCAGACAAAGTCCAGAGCACCACCCGATTTTGTAAATGAAGTTTTATCACAACGCCACGTGATCATTTGTTTACTGCTGTCTGTGGCTGGTGTCACACTATAATGGCAGAGTCCAGGGGTTCACAGAAATGCTCATTTACTCATTTGAGAAATACTCACTCATTTGAAAATGTTTGCTATCTGGCCATTTATAGGAAAAATTAAGCAGTGCCTGCATAGAAGTCTGTGGCAGTAGCCACAATAATATATAGCTAATCAGCATTCAACCACAAGAATGGTTGAGCGTCTATTGTGTGCTTAGGAAAAACACAGGAGCCTAGAAATATTCAGGCTTTATTATACAGAGTGAAGTAAGCCAGAAAGAAAAACACCAATACAGTATACTAACACATATATATGGAATTTAGAAAGATGGTAACAATAACCCTGTATACAAGACAGCAAAAGAGACACTGATGTATAGAACAGTCTTATGGACTCTGTGGGAGAGGAAGAGGGTGGGAAGATTTGGGAGAATGGCATTGAAACATGTAAAATATCATGTATGAAACGAGTTGCCAGTCCAGGTTTGATGCACGATGCTGGATGCTTGGGGCTGATGCACTGGGACAACCCAGTGGGATGGTATTGGGAGGGAGGAGGGAGAGGGGTTCAGGATGGGGAACACATGTATACCTGTGGCAGATTCATTTCGATGTTTGGCAAAACCAATACAATATTGTAAAGTTTAAAAATAAAATAAAATTAAAAAAAAATAAAAGAAGCACAGAAAAATAAAAAAATTAAAAAAAAAGAAATATTCAGGCTATATAAGACCAAGTGTCTTCTTTGATAATATTCAGTAGCATCAGATCCATCCCCTCACTGACCCTGACAAAATCTGCTTTTGCAAAGCCTCAACTATTCGCTCCCAAACCTTCAACTTCAGCTCAAGTCCTACCCCCTCCACGTAGCTTTCCTTCATTTATTCATACCCTACTCTCTATTTGTTTAAACTCTAGTCCTAAGTATATCCTATGTTCAATCCTTTAGCTTTAACTAATCTGTGAATATTTACAGATTTGGATAACCAACACTTTTTTCTCCATGGTGATGAAACCATGAAATAGCCCCGCCTGTCCCCTAAGCTCTGAGGTGCCAATTAAGCCTCTTGCCCAATGAGAGAGCTCTAGATCCAAGGCTATGGCAGTTGGTTCAGGGTCAGAATACAGCCCTAACAGAATCTTTCCCTCAGGCCTATCTGCTGAAATTCATAAGAATTATTATCTCTTGACTTGGCTGCCATAGTACTAGAAAGTTCTAAGTCCAGGACAGCCAATATTCCTGACCAATGTGCTCATTGCAGACACACACAGCCCAGCTTCAGTGAGGCGAGAGACAGTGGAGAAGCAAACTGAGAGAGGTGTGGGTCTCGATGGGCTTCCCTGAGCCCTGCATCTCACAATACTTCTCATCCTTACTAACTACACAAGCCAACGAATCCCAATTATTTAAGTTGATTGTGTTTCTGCCATTTACCACAGCAATCTTCATGAAATAGGCAAGGACTCCTGCCAAAAGATAACCAAGACAGGGCTGTTTGGTGTCTTGCAAGCCTCAGTCTTGTACCAGGAACTTCAGGTTGCTGGGACACTAGATGCTGGCTGGTCGGTGGGCACCTAGGCCCCTTACACCTTGATCTTGGCTGTTAGGGTTTCACCTTGATCAGACTTTGCTTAGAAGAAACCTAGAGAAGGTATAGTACAAAACCAAGATGCTCTATCTTCTGCTCATTCTGGGGCTGACTTGGTACAGTAACTTGCCATGTGATCTCAAGTAAGTCCTTCATACCATAAAATCCCCTACCTTAAATGAGGAAATGGGCCTTTTGGAACAATGCTCCCCATTCTCTGATTCCTGACCTTAGGTTTGTCCAATTCCTGGGAAAATGAGCATTTTTAGCCCATCATTTTGGAACCAAGGTGACTGCTTTCATAGAACATTATTTGATTTTGTTCTGAAAAATTTAATCTCCTAGCCACATGCAGAGGCAGGAGTCTGCTATTTACATTGGACTCTTCACTCTGCTCTGGCTGGGGCGGTCTCCACATACCCGGGGACAGGCTAGGGGAAATGAGAGCACTTTGTTTTTATCGTGGTTATGTGTGTCTCATGAAATAATCCAAGTGCTTCTTGAGAAGCAAAACAAGGAAGTACAAAAAGGGGATTTACAAATGTCTTAGAGGCCAGTATAACCCATGAGGAATTTTAAAGCTGGCTGAAAGTGTTGTTTTCTTATTTCCTATAAAAGTACCTTATTTAAAAAATCAAATCAGACCAAGAAGTTCTCTGGCAATGGTTTCTTGTTTCCAACCCTTAGCCCCATTTCTCGTGAGCTGTTATTCATGGACTATTCTGAATACAACTCAGATTAGACCATTGCAGTGTCTCTCAGCTGGGGTGCTGTTAGCATTTTACATGAGACTCTTCTGTGCACTCAAGTCCCCTGCATCGCGAGATGTTTGCCTGCCTTCTTAGCTAAACGCCAGCCATATAGTGCCCTACCACTGTGACAGTCAAAAAATACCTCTGTGCATTTCCAACAACCTGAGGGGGACTGGAACAAGCACTTTTCAAGTCCATTTAACAAATGGGTTCACTGAGGCCCAGACATGGGAATGTGACAGGATTTCCAAGGTCACACAAGACTAAGGAATGATTTTGAAGCCGCATGTTTTGACCATCCAATCCTAGTTATCTTTATACTACTTAACCCATCTCTAATAGCAGTGAGTTTCAATTTGCTGAAGCTGTTAGACAACTGAGAACCAAGTTATTACTATTAATGCCAATACCAACAATTAACCCCCACTTATACTTTGATTGCACTTGATACATTCTTACAATGTAGTTCAGCAAGTTTTTTCATCCTCATCAGGTTTTCATTACCATAAGCTCATCATATTTGTACTGGTTACTGGACAAGGAGTAACCTATCAGAATCCGAATGCAGGATTCTAATTCTTGCTCTGTGCTCTCAAGAGAATTCTCCAGGCAAGAGTACAGGAGTGAGTTACAATTCCCTTCTCCAGGGGATCTTCAGGATCCAGGGATCAAACGCAGGTCTCCTGCACTGCAGGCAGATTCTTTACCACTGAGCCACCTGGGACGCCCTAGCAATAATAATATATGACAGTGAAATCTTCTCATCCCTTGCCTGTTTATGGCTCCCCAAATCCCACCCCATTACTAGATTCGAGAAGAGGAAACAGAAAGGAAAAGAAGTATGCTTCATTAAAGAGTGGGTATTTGCATCTCACTTTTCTACTACAAGAGTCACTGGCAACAGGAAGGAAACACCTGCCTCATGTCATGTGTCTTGGACTCCTCCTTACCCTCACGCACACCTGATCCATCAATATTGTACAAAGGTGAAAAAGGACAGAGCCTTCAAGACTCTGTGTTCTTGTGGTACTTTCAGAGCAATTCACGAGCCTCTTTTAATTCCTTTGGTCTCTCTGAGATGTGCTGTGAATAAGCCCACATGATCAATGATGGAGTGATGCCCAGTCACTTTTTCAGAGTTTTGGTAGAACAACAGGTCTGGAGTTGCATTTTAATAGCAATACTCTCTTACCATCCAGAGTATTTTATTCTTCCTCAAGAATTTTAAACACACACACACAAACCAGCTTGACTCAAAAGTTTAATACAATGTGAAAAGAACAAAGCTAAGTTCCCGAGTATGGATACTTTCTAGCTGAAAGCACTTAACAGCAGTATGTACAACTGCAAGGGGAATGCCAATTTATAATAACCATCAAGGGAAAATGAAAAAAAAAATATATATATATATATATTACACACAGCCCTCAAATAAGCTTGTAATGGCAGAGTTTTCTTTTTCTTTTGTGGACTGCATAGCTTGTGGGATCTTAGTTCCCTGACCAGGAATTAAACCCGTGCCCTCGGCAATGAAAAGTGCTGAGTCCAAACCACTGGACTGCCAAAGAGTCCCTCTTTTTCATTTTTTTAGTAGTATTACTAAGGATTCATTAGGAAACAATCATTTAATTTCTCTAAAATATCAATTATGGTTTTGCTGCCCAGGCGTATAATTTTTTAAAATGTTTCTTAATACCATATGACACTTAAAACTAAGATTTTATCATTCTCCCGCTCCAAAACCAAAGGAGGGTCAAAATTGAGCCATGAAAAGTCCCTTTTCTATTTTTTTCCTTTTTTGGGCCATGCCACTCAGCTTGTGGGATCTTAGTTACCCGACCTAGGATTGAACCCATGCCCTGTGCAGTGGAAGCACAGCATTCTAATCATGGGACCACCAGGGAAGTCCCTCCTTTTCTATTTTTGACAGTCATCTTCCAGAAGAACCAGAGAAACTAGCTTCACTCCTGGAAAAAGGCTGCCAAGCACAAGGATATCCTTTCCATCTCCTCTCCCTTTGTAAAGCTGAGAGCTGCCCATGTGTTTATCCAAATCTATTCTTCAACAAATATTTGAGGCAAACAAGGAAAAGGCATAGAAAAATTTACTGTTAGAGAGAGTTAAAAAAAAAAAAATTCAGGACAGAGAGGAAAAAAAAATAGAGAGACCCTAGAAAAAATGCAGTTATCTGGCATGCCTTAAAGCTAGCCATAACTATTTTAAATTACTTTGCATATAAATACCAGTTATCCCCATGGGTAAAAGTAACCCCCTCACCCTCAAAGAGAAATGCCTGGAAGTGATTGAGTTATACATCTACAGTTCTACAGTAAAGTTATACCATAAAAAACCTCATTACTCCTTTTTCCACACCCCCAACTCGATTTCAGTACTTTCCTGTGAAGCATATTGGCAAAGTAAAACTTTCTGGTGGTGAAAAAACAATAACAACTTGGACACAAATCAAAATAACTGCATCAGACAAAAATCAATAAGGTGGATCTTCAACTCAATTATTTCCCCTCTGGGGATGAAGTGTGTTCATGAAGAGATATTTGTAAATATGATATTGGCATCTATTTGGTTTGCTTAAACATAGTCACCTCTCAATCCACAGTGCTATTTCACTCTTCTCCTCCCCAAGGCCTGGCCTCCATCCTCAACAGGTAGTCATCAGAAAACAGGGAGAGGGGTGTTGTCTTGCTGCAAACTGCAGTTGGTAAAAGAGTAAATGATCTTATTTTGAAAAGTTTGCCAGAAGATGGACAGAAGAGTTTTCAAGTCTTCAGTTCAGTTCAGTCGCTCAGTCGTGTCCAACTCTTTGCAACCCTATGAATCGCAGCACGCCAGGCCTCCCTGTCCATCACCAACTCCCGGAGTTCACTCAGACTCAAGTCCATCGAGTCAGTGATGTCATCCAGCCATCTCCTCCTCTGTCATCCCCTTCTCCTCCTGCCCCCGATTCCTCCCAGCTTCAGAGTCTTTGCCAATGAGTCAACTCTTTGCATGAGGTGGCCCAAGTACTGGAGTTTCAGCTTTAGCATCATTCCTTCCAAAGAAATCCCAGGGCTGATCTCCTTCAGAATGGACTGGTTGGATCTCCTTGCAGTCCAAGGGACTCTCAAGAGTCTTCTCCAACACCACAGTTCAAAAGCATCAATTCTTCGGCACTCAGCCTTCTTCACAGTCCAACTCTCACATCCATACATGACCACAGGAAAAATCATAGCCTTGACTAGATGGACCTTTGTTGGCAAAGTAATGTATCTGCTTTTGAATATGCTATCTAGGTTGGTCATAACTTTCCTTCCAAGGAGTAAGCATCTTTTAATTTCAGGGCTGCAGTCACCATCTGCAGTGATTTTGGAGCCCCCAAAAATAAAGTCTGACACTGTTTCTACTGTTTCCCCATCTATTTCCCATGAAGTGATGGGACCAGATGCCGTGATCTTCATTTTCTGAATGTTGAGCTTTAGGCCAACTTTTTCACTCTCCACTTTCATCTTCATCAAGAGCCTTTTTAGTTCCTCTTCACTTTCTGCCATAAGGGTGGTGTCATCTGCATATCTGAGGTTATTGATATTTCTCCTGGCAATCTTGATTCCAGCTTGTGCTTCTTCCAGCCCAGCGTTTCTCATGATGTACTCTGCATATAAGTTAAATAAGCAGGGTGACAATATACAGCCTTGACAGACTCCTTTTCCTATTTGGAACCAGTCTGTTGTTCCATGTCCAGTTCTAACTGTTGCTTCCTGACCTGCATACAGATTTCTCAAGAGGCAGGTCAAGTGATCTGGTATTCCCATCTCTTTCAGAATTTCCCACAGTTTATTGTGATCCACACAGTCAAAGGCTTTGGCATGGTCAATAAAGCAGAAACAGATGTTTTTCTGGAACTCTCTTGCTTTTTCCATGATCCAGCAGATGTTGGCAATTTGATCTCTGGTTCATCTGCCTTTTCTAAAACTAGCTTGAACATCAGGAGGTTCACGGTTCACATATCCTGGCTTGGAGAATTCTGAGCGTTACTTTACTAGCATGTGAGATGAGTGCAATTGTGCGGTAGTTTGAGCATTCTTTGGCATTGCCTTTCTTTGGGATTGGAATGAAAACGGACCTTTTCCAGTCCTGTGGCCACTGCTGAGTTTGCCAAATTTGCTGGCATATTGAGTGCAGCACTTTCAGAGCATCATCTTTCAGGATTTGAAAGAGCTCAAGTGGAATTCCATCACCTCCACTAGCTTTGTTCGTAGTGATGCTTTCTGAGGCCCACTTGACTTCACATTCCAGGATGTCTGGTTCCTGATAAGTGATCACACCGTCATGATTATCTGGGTCATGAAGATCTTTTTTGTACAATTCTGTGTATTCTTACCACCTCTTCTTAATATCTTCTGCCTCTGTTAGGTCCATACCACTTCTGTCCTTTATTGAGCCCATCTTTGCGTGAAATGTGCCCTTGGTATCTCTAATTTTCTTGAAGAGATCTCTAGTCTTTCCCATTCTTTTGTTTTCCTCTATTTCTTTGCATTGATTGCTGAGGAAGGCTTTCTTATCTCTTCTTGCTATTCTTTGGAACTCTGCATTCAGATGCTTATATCTTTCCTTTTCTCCTTCGCTTTTCGTTTCTCTTCTTTTCACAGCTATTTGTAAGGCCTCCCCAGACAGCAGTTTTTCTTTTTTGCATTTCTTTCCCATGGGGATGGTTTTCATCCCTGTCTACTGTACAGTGTCACGAACCTCAGTCCATAGTTCATCAAGCACTCTATCTAGCAAATCTAGGCCCTTAAATCTATTTCTCACTTCCACTGTATAATCATAAGGGATTTGATTTAGGTCATACCTGAATGGTCTAGTGGTTTTCCCTTCTTTCTTCAATTTCAGTCTGAATTTGGCAATAAGGGGTTCATGATCTGAGCCACAGTCAGCTCCTGGTCTTGTTTTTGTTGACTGAATAGAGCTTCTCCATCTTTGGCTGCAAAGAACATAATCAATCTGATTTTGGTGTTGACCATCTGGTAATATCCATGTGTAGAGTCTTCTCTTGTGTTGTTGGAAGAGGGTGTTTGCTATGACCAGTGCATTTTCTTGGCAAAACTCTTAAGTGAATCAAATTCAGTTTGGCTTCAATATTCTTTGACTAATAAAGGAAGATCTCAAATTCCTCCAATTGAAAATAACCAAAATCCTCAAAAAGAAAAAAAATCCTTTTTGTATTCTCTTGAGACCAACATTAGTGTGTTATGAGGCCTGGGCAAGGCCTTAGGACTCCAAAATATGTGTGTGTGTACACATATATGGGGTTTCCCTAGTGGCTCAGGAGTTCAAGAATCCACCTGCAATGCTGGAGTCAAAGGAGATATAGGTTCAATCCCTGGGTCAGGAAGATCCCCTGGAGGACGGCATGGCAACCCACTCTAGTATTCTTGCCTGGAGAATCCCATGAACAGAGGAGCCTGGCGGGCTACTGTCCATAGCATTACACGGAGTGGAACACGACTGAAGGGACTTAGCACGCACATACATGTATACATACACAAGGAGGGCCATTGTTCACATTCATATCCAGGGCAAAGTAGGAAGCCATTTTGGAAAAACAGTCATCACAAACATTGCGGACAAAAAGGCAAGAAACTGACAGAGACTCTCTTCTTAACCAAAGTGCACTCAAGCTCCTCTAAGCCCTTCTTAGCTCAGCCTCATCCTTGCATCTTGTTGTCAAGAGCGAGACTCTAGCTAACTCTCTTAGAACCACCTCCCATCCTCTGAGGATAAGTGTTTTCTGATCAAACTCCTCATCCCCTTCCATCTACCAGGTGATAATGCATCACTCAGGCCTGCCTTCAGCAAAAATCCTATTAAATGGGACTAGCCAGAAATCCCTCTTGGCCCCTGATGTTGACTTTTAGTAACCTCCCACCCACTGACTCCCTTTCAGCCCCTTAATTCTAAACCCTAACCCAATTTAGAATTGAACACAACTACACTGATGTCTCTGTTTACCTGCTGCAATAGTTCCTCAGTAAATATGTTTTTAGCATTTTAACTGCTGTCTGCTCTGGTTTGCTTTGACAGAAGTGCAACAAATTTTAAAAAAGTCTGTGGGAAAAAAAAGGGCGTTTCTTGGATGGATGTCATGTATGTGAGCACCTGCTTGTTTTTTGTGGGTTTTTCTTTTCATCAGTTTAGTTTTAATGTGGAAAAGAGTCATGAATGCAAGCCTGTCTTACGTTCTTGTCTTAACCTGTTAGCTCAAAAATTCTTTCTCTTCTCTTTTCCATAGAAGTATGTGATAGCTACAGGGATTCAGGATCCTATGGCTCCCATGCACTGTGCCTTAAAGATGACTTTTCTTTATTTAGAAAAGGAGCTTATTGTTTAGTCACCAAAACATGTCCAACTTTTTGAGACCCCATGGACTGTATGTAGCCCACCAGGTACCTCTGTTTATGAGATTTCCCAGGCAAGAATACTGGAGTGAGTTGCCATGCCCTCCTTCAAGTGATCTTCCCAACCCAGGGATTGAACCTGCATCTTCTGCATTGGCAGGTAGATTCTTTACCATTGAGCCACCAGGAAAGCCCCAAAAGGGAGCTACATTGCAATAAAATATAAACACCTTATATCAGTTTAGTTCAGTTCAGTCGCTCAGTTGTGTCCGAGTAATTTGCGACTCCATGGATTGCAGCATGCCAGGCCTCCCTGTCCATCACCAAATCCCAAAATTTACCCAAACTCATCTCCATTGAGTCAGTGATGCCATCCAACCATCTCATCCTCTGTCATTCCTTTCTCCTCCCACCTTCAATCTTTCCCAGCATTAGGGTCTTTTCAAATGAGTCAGCTCTTTGCATCAGGTGGCCAAAGTATTGGAGTTTCAGCTTCAGTATCAATCCTCCCAATGAACACTCAGGACTGGTCTCCTTTAGGATGGACTGGTTGGATCTCCTTGCAGTCCAAGGGACTCTCAAGAGTCTTCTCCAACACCATAGTTCAAAAGCATCAATTCTTCGGCTTACATATCTGATGTGAAAAGGAATTCTGAAGGTAGTCAGGTCCCTTTAAGCTTAATCGTTTCAAGTTTCCTCCACCTGGAGTCTTATTCAGTGAGGTTCAGAATGTTGTTCTAGTAACATTGTCTCTTGGTCATCTTGGCAAGTGATAAGAGAGCAGAAGGGTATATTTGGAAGGCTTTTTATGAACAAAATCCAGATGAGGTATTTGTGATTTGAGTGTGGGTTGAGGGAAGAAGAAAATTTTAATGACATAGGAAAGGTAATTAACTCGGAAAATGCCAATACTCATATATTCTGATTTATTAAAGATGTTTAGTTTGTTTTTGAAATTGTCTGTCCTATAGGATGAATAGCAATGAGATAAACCAGAAAGGCAGGGATGGGGACCTGGATTTTAGACTTTATTCTCACCATTAGGGTCAAGTAAAGTAACAGGCACTGGGGAAAAGGATAACAGGTAGTTCACCTGAAACTATCACAACTGTGTTAAACAGCTATAGCCCAATACAAAAGTATTTTTTTTTTTAAAGATATCTGCTTAGAAAGGGAGGTGGGGGTGGACAGATAGCCCACAGAACCCATTAAATGTCCAGCTCAGGCATGGTGATGGTATCTCTGGGCAAAGTGAGCCATCAAAGGTTATGAAGAAAGTAAGCACCTTGATTGAAGTGGTAGTTTAAACAGTTCTCTGTAAGCCTTGGTCTTTGATGAACCAATGGAGGGGGAAAGCACCATAGGCAGAGAAGCCAGTCAGGAGGCCACTGTGATAGACAGTGTGTAATGAGGGCCTGAAGCGGATGAGCCAGCAGGGGTGAGAGATGATGGATATGAGAAAGCCCCAGAAGGAGAGGTCAGGCATAAGATGCTCTGCTTGAAACACGCATTCAGGAATGACATTTGGACACAGCTTCTTGCAACAGTAGAACACGAGGGCTAACACAGATAACAGGCTATTGGAAATTCAGAACCCAAGTAAGAGCTAAAATTCACCAGGCTCCTGCCAGACTTCCAAGTGCTTTAACTATACATGAGGTATTGAAACAGCAGATTCATCCACACAACTCAACTGTATGCAACCTGCTGCAAAAACAGAGCAAAACCCACAGCTGACTCTTAGGAGCAGCCCTGCTCAGTAAGCCAGGATTGGAAATGGTTCTACGTATTCCCAGCCTCCCTCCCTTAGCAAACGCTTTTCCTTCTACCTGGGTTGCTCAGCAACAGTGCCAGCCAGTTGCCAGGTTAACCTGATACCCTAGGGCCCCTCTCCCTAGGTGAAGGCACTGCTAGCTCATGAATGCTGCCCCTGATGCCACAGCAGCTCTCCCCCAGCCCCGAGAGAGCACTGTACTCTGCTGCAGCCTCTCAGCCCATCTCCCAGAACCTCAACCCTGGTGGTTCATCCCCCTGCCTCTACAACAGCCTTCTTAGTTCCCCTCTGTCTTCACGGCTCCCACTTTGGGAGAAACGTCTTCTCTCAATGAGAACTTCTAGATAACTCCAAATACTTTGTGTCTGACCAGCTTTCACTCAGACTGTTATTTCATCTAGCTTCAGGGAACCATGAGCGTCCTCCTGTGTCTCCCACTCTGTTCCCTGAAACTGCAAGTTGAAGATACTGGGAAACATCCAAAAAGTCCACCAATTTGTGATGGTTATTCAATTATGGACTCCATACAGTTCAGCACCATTCAGGTGGCCCAGTGGTAAAAGAACCTGCCTGCTAATGCGGGAGACACAAGAGATGTGCCACGTAGGGTTCAGGGAGATCCCCAGGAGTAGGAAATGGCAACACGCTCCAGTATTCTTCCCTGGAAAATTCCATGGACAGAGGAATCTGGCAGGCTATAGTCCATGGGGCCACAAAGAATCGGACACAACTGAGCGCATATATTCCTAAGGATTCCTCAAAATACTGGGAAACATCCAAAAAGCCCACCCAATTGTGATGGTTCTTCAATTACGGACTCTCCATGCCGTTCAGCACCATTCAACACTTAAAAGAAAGATCAATGAAGCTCATCTATGCCTGCTGGGATGGAACCACCACTACACTCAGTGCCACAATGAAGAAAAACACAGAGTCCTGTGTACTGCACTCTTTCAGCTAGGAAAGGGGCTGTAGGTGGCTGTACTTTTATCAAACAGCTCTGGCTGAATGCTGTTTTTACATTTTAAGTGGTCAGTCTCAGAAATGCAGTGCCCGTAGATTTGCATGCGTCAGGGGAAACAACATTTACAATGAAATTATTCTAGTCACTGTATGACTTCTTCTATTCTATGGAAATTGGTTAAAAAATAGTTTTCTGCTAATGCCTTGTTTCCAGGATACCATTTTTCCAGTTACTCACAAAGAGCAGAGATTATTAACCCCGTGATTTTATTCCAGTGGGACTGTTCAAAACCGCACTTGCTGCCATCCACAGAGGTTAAGCAGTGAATTATGAATGGCACAATGATAATGAAATTCTCAGAACGAACTTCTGTGGGCTTCAAATAGGTTTTCTTGGTGGGGTGAAGGGTGGGCAGAGAGGGGAAAGGCAAGCATTAATAGCCTGAAGGTCTGACACTCAATTTGATTGTACAGCATTGGAAGGATGCCCCCAAAGCCTCGATCTGTGAATTTGCCTTAATTCCACGCAACAAACATTGTTAAGTCATAGTATCTGAGAGACTGGGGAATTAAATGCAGTAGGAACCAATGGCGACAGGAGTTGTTGCCAAATTAACTTACCTGGAGCCTCTTCTGAACATCCAACAGGAGATTTGTTACCAAACTCTGACCTGGGCAGCTCTCTCTGCAGAAAGAGAAGCGGACTGACTGAAAATGGCTGCCCCACCTCACCCTCTCCTAATGAGTTCAGGTGAGATCCGTGCCCCCTCGACGCCTCCCCTCAGGTGAGTCCACCAGATGCAGGTCCTTAGGAGGCTGGAGGGACAGAGGGCTGAGTCTGGGCTCAGGCGATGCACAGGCACACACAATGTGAGGAGCACTGAGGGTGAGCAGCACGAATGGGAAATGCTGGCTGCATTGAATTTAAAGAAGCAGGAAAGAGGGGGAGGCCCTCCCCTTTTCAGCCTCACCTTACAAAATGGTCAAAACTTACTATTCTCTCAAATCTTGACTTTGGGAAGATACTCCTGCAGAGAAGCATAGCATCCCCAGCTCACCGTGCATCTAGGGAAGAAAGGTGGGGAAACCTGCAATGAAAGCTGAATCTCGAACTTGGCCTGCTGTCAGCAAGTCCTCTGTCCTTTCACACATTCCTCATCAGTAACTTGAAGACTTCAGAACTAGACAGTCTTCTCAGCCTTTGCCTAGGCAGTGATGGTCTATAGTTCTCTCACTGAGAAAAAGAATCTCCACTAAGAGGTCTCTAGATCACAGATAAAAATGCCCTCCCATCTCCCCCCTTTACTAATCCCTGGATTGCACAGGGCCCCTGTGGGAAAAGCCTCTTTAGCCCTTTCTGACTTCCCTGGTTGTGTTAAGCCACCCACCCATCACTCTGCCACAAGACTCTACGTGTACTTGCGGCCTGCTGGTCTGCATTTCTCAGACTCGGTTTCAGCGAGTTTTCTTAGTAACTTTAAAGACACAGATTTTTTAAAATCTGAGCTTTCCTCAATATACCTGGTCCCTTCCCAGAAAGAAGGATAACACACACACACATGTACATATATAGAATCTGTGAAGATGAAATAGTTTAGCTGTTTTTGTATTTGCCACGTAGGGATAAACACAAGCCACAGTGGCTATCAATAGAGATGATTATTGTTAACACAGAATCCTGGGGTAAAATGTCTCCTTAAACTTGATCCTTAAAGATCAAGTACCCTAAATTATATTTTTGTTTTTGTTTAGTTGCTAAGTCATGCTCAACTCTTATGCAACTCCAGGGACTGTAGCCCACCACGCTTCTCTGTTCATGGGATTTTCCAGGCAAGACATATTGGAGTGCGTTGCCATTTCCTTCTGGGGATCTTCCTGACCCAGGGATTGAACCCAAGTCTTGGGCATTGCAGATGAATTCTTTACCACTGAGCCACCAGAGAAGTCAAAAATATTATATTTAAATATCGCTTTTATAATATTCTGACATATTGTCCTTCAGGCTCTGAATATCACCATTATTAGTAAAACCAATAACAGCCACACCATTCCACTTTCTCTCTAGAAGTTTCCCTAAGGTTATGGACCACAGAGCAACCTTCTGGTCTTCTACCTACCAGGACTGTCTCTTCCTTATAAAGCCCCTCAGCACCCCTTTTCTCTAGCATAGCCTTTCAGCTTCTGTTCCCTAATTAAGCATTCCAAGTTCCTCTTAAGACGTTGGTTAGTATTTCTTTAGTAGGCTCCCACCCTTTTAAAGCATAGCACCTGGACTTGAAATCAATATTCTGGAAGTGGAATAGGGCAGGACTTAATTAGGGCTGTTTTGCTGGTTCCCTTCTTTGAGAAGGAAGTGAAAGGATCACATCATATGGCAGGATGTTTACTGAGATATAGTTCGTGTTTTGTTCTTTCTGTTTGTCTCACCACGACACCCAGACCAGGTAATGGGACTTTTGTGCTCCCATGCTTCTGGGGAAGTTTGCGTTGCAAAGTTAAGAGAAATTGAACGTTCTTAACTTCTCTTTTCCAGGATCTTATACTTGGCAAACTTGTAGGGTGGCAAGAAGAGCAGAGAGCTTCTCAGGTGGCACTAGTAGTAAAGAACCTGCCTGTCAATGCAGGAGACATAAGAGATGAGGGTTGGATCCTTGGGCCAGGAAGATCCCCTGGAAGAGGGCATGGCAACCTGCTTCAGTATTCTTGCCTGGAGAATCTCATGAAGAGAGGAGCCTGGCAGGCTACAGTCCATGGGGTCACAAAGAGTTGGACACTACTGAAGCGACTTAACATGCACGCATGCAAAAAAAGCAGAGATAGGGCAGTGCCAATCAATAGAAGGGCTAAAGCAAGAGGAAAAAAAAGATGAGATGCCCCAAGTATGGGCAGGAGATGGAGATAATCCACAAAGTTGTGGAGACCTTTGCTGTGTTAGATTCAATAGACATGCTTTGTTTTTGGAGAATGGAGTGCCTGCCTGAGGGGACCAGGGGAGTTGGACTCCAGTCCTGAAGATCTCACCTGGATAAGCAAATATTCTTGGAATAAGCTTGGCACAAAGGGAACTGAGACATTTGTCTTCAAGAGATTCCACTTTCCCCACTCAGACTTGGTAATGGGGATTTCAGTGCAGTCTAGGATGGATTGAAAATAAATATTTCCCTCACATTCCAGCAATAACTCATGTCTCCAAAACTTGGATGTGACTGAGGGAAAGGGAATGGAGCCTCCAGAAATGACTGGAATGTACTCTCCCTACAGCCTCCCAGGTTATAGGTTTAGTTTGATTTAGAGAAAATGAAATGCTTTGGTTTTGTTTTATATCTGCACTTATTGTTTAAATTTTGTTTCTATTATAACTGTATGAAGTATTGTGAAGGGACTCAAAATAACGATTTCTCGCCTCAGTGAAAGTCCTATCTAATCTAGAGCTAACACTTCGATTTCGCTTGATAATGAAAGGAATTATAGTCAAATGGAAAGCACTGTGACTACTTGTCATTTTGTCTCTGCGTGTCTTACTTTCCTCCTCTGACAAATGGAGATAATAAGGACATAACTTCACAAAGATTACTGATAGTATGTGAGATTCCCATGCAGATAGCCATATATTTTTAATAACCATGGGATTTGTGGAATTTGTTTAGGCTATTGGTTAAAAGCTTGGGTTCCAGGGTCAGAACATCTGGGTTTACACCCTAGCTCTATGTGAGCCTGTGTGGTTTTGGGTAAGCTAGCTACCTTCCCAGTTCTCAGCCCTTCCATTTCTTTAACTTTAAGATGGGGATAATAACAGTAGCTAGTTTGTAGGAAGGCATGAAAATTAAATAACATAACCCATGTAATGTTCCTAGCAACATGCTTGGTACATGCTAAGTGTTAATTAACTATTAAACATTGAGGAAATTGAGATCAAACATTTAAAAAAATTAAATACATCATAAAAGTGTTGTCATCATTATTAAGTACTTGGTATTCTATTGATCTGAAAAGAAATTTTCCTATTTTTAAGCATCTGGAGCTAAAATGTATATAATTATAACAACAAAAGGAGAGAAAACATTTATATCCACAGATGGGGACTATTACTTGTTGGGGTCTAAAAATAACACAACACCATGATATAACTCAGATCTAGTTTCTATAAACACTCTTTTGATGATTAAATGATGGAGAAGTAAATGACTTCTTTTGTGCATATATGTCTGAATATGGACATCTTTAAAATGAAACAGCTTCCTTAATTTGCCAGGCAGATGATACAAAGGTTTAATCAATAATTCATCTTGGCAAAGAAACTCATTACTCAGCCACGGCTATGATGAAAATCCTGTTAGGAAGCCTTACTTTGGCTAAACAAGACAAGTAAATGAAGAACAAAGTGAATAACCCAACTCTCTATAAATCATTCATTTTAGGATTAAACATTATGGATTTCTCCATTAAATATGCATCCCAGGCCTAGGTACATATTAACTTCTATATTAGTCAGCCCTGAGCGATAGCTAATACAGTCCTCTGGGAGTCTCTATGAAACTACCAGCCTACTAAGTAGAACAAAAGCAAATAATGGAGAGTTTTGGAGAAGCCAAGGACTGAAAGCCAAAAGTCCTCAAAGCCAACCTTTCACACAACCTGGGCGCCCCTTCCAACTTACTCCAAAGGCTGGTCATCCTCTTCTGCGTAAATGCTGTGAGTGGGGGCTTTACTACCCATTTTTGATAAAGTTCTTTCTATTTCAAGTGGCAGAATACTCAACTCAAGCTAGCTTAAGCAAAATGGGGATTTATTGCATCATAGCTCAGAATATGAATAATCTAACTTCATACTTTCAGTCTTGGCATAATCAAGACTCCATCAATGTCACCAGGGTTTACTCTTTATTCCCATATTTGCTCTGAGCTCTCCTCTTCTTCTCAAGGGGACTCCCCTTGTGGTGCCCCAGTGGCAGCTGCAGCCCTCTGTTTTGTCCTTCAGAGCCAGTAGGTAAAGATCCATACCTCGATAATTCAAAGAAACCCAGAATTGGTTTTGGCTCTAATTGGCCTAACTTGGGCCGGTGCCCGTCCCTGATTCATTCATTATTGAGAGAAGTGGGGTAGGTCTATGCAGGGCTCTGATACTCCAGGCTCAGTTTACATGCCACAGTTGGCAGGGGGATGAGTCAGCTGCAATGGAATGATAATGAAAGGGAAGAAGAGAGGTATTGAAGGAATCAGTCCACATAGAAAAGCAGAACAAATGAATGCTTAGTGACCAAAATCCTATTCTACACAATATTCACCACTGACCATTACTCTAACTTGTCCTAGGAAAGCAATCCTTTAATTAGATGTAAATTGAGTTTTGGAATTTCCATTCCCAGTCCTTTGCCTTCTGGAATCACATAGAACAAGACAATTTTCTCTTCCCACTGGCGGTTCTTCAACTCTTTTGTAGATAGACATTGAATCCCCTTTGGTCTGCTGTCCTCCACATTAACTGTATAACATACCAGGAAATAGACTTTTTAGACTGAGAATAAATCAAGGTATGTTATTAAGCAGATTTTATAATCTTATTGTGAAACTAAACATAACATTTTGTGCTGTTTACCTTTGTTTCAAAGAAACTGGTTTTATTACTAACACTGGCAGGACTACTGGGGAAAATAAACATTTTCAAGGACAGTTGATTAAGTAATATCAATTAGGTAACTTATACCAACCATCCAATTGAGGACACAAAACAGCCTGAACAAAACATTTAAAAATATTCTTTAAAATATCAAAGAGCTAACAAAATAATGACAAACCACTAGATCTAAAACTAAAGAATATGCCAAACCAGAGACATAATAGTACAACTTGAAGCTTCTTTTGCCATAGAAGCATCTTCTGATCTGGAAGGGATATCTGCAATTTTGTTTGGGCTGCCTGATTAAGTCAGAGAGAAAGTGTCAAGGTCTAGAACTCACCAAAGTTAGGGATTTTGATAAAGCACTATCCAGCATAAACTAGGACAAAATGGGCTATACCCTCAGGATAAGCATGACCTGTGGTCAAACAGGCTTGCAACTGTCACCAAGTCATCTAAGTAATTCATGAAACTTCAAGCTTTGAAGATGAATTATGGTAACCCTAGACTGGTGACAAAAAGCCTAGAAAAAGCAAATTCAAAAAGTTCTTTCTGGAGAAGATCACATTATACTGGGGCTCATACAATCAAGATAGCCAGGCATACGGGAAATTAAGACAACAAAAGTAAGAACGTACAGAGACAAAGGACAAGAAAAAAAGAGTTGAAAAGACTTCAAGTAGTGGAATATATATCCATGTAACTAAACCACTTTACTGAACACCTGAAACTGACACACTATTGTAAATCAACTCTATTTCAACAACAAAAGACTAAGCCAAAAGACTCAGGGGTATATTTTCATTACCTTGGGTTTGGATATGGATTCTTAAAGATGACACTAAGATAACCACCAACAAAATAAACAAATAGACAAAGTGAACTTCATCAACATTAAAAACTTCTGTGCAAAGGACATTATCAAGAAAGTGAAAAGACAACTTATGGAATGGGAGATAATACTTTCAAATCACGTATCTGATAAGAAATGAATATCCAGAATATATTAAGAATGCCTACAACTCAATAACAAAAAGACAAATCCACTTTTAAAATAGGAAAAGAGCTTAAACATATGCTTCCCCAAAGAAAATACACAGATGACCAATAAACATGTGAAAATAGGCTCAACATCATTAGCCATTAGTGAAATGCAAATCAGAACCAGGGGATACCACTTTATACCTACTAGAATGGCTAAGCTTGTTTGTTTTTAAGGAAATAAAGAGTGTTGGTGAGAAAGTAGGACAACTAGAACCCTTCTACATTGATGGTGGGAATATAAAATGGTGTACCCACTGAGGAAAATGGCATGGTAGTTCCTCAAAAAGCTAAATGTAGAATTACCATATTTCCCAGCAATTCATCTTAGACATACACCCCCAAAAATATTAAGCGGGAACTTTAACAGATACTTGTACACCAGTGTTCATTGCAGCATTATTCACAATATCCAAACAGTAAAAACAAGCCAAGTGTCCATCAGCAATGAATGGATAAACAAAACATGGTGTATACATACAATGGAGTATGAGTTATCCATAAAAAGGAATGATGTTCTGATACATGCTACAACATAGATGAAACTTACAAACATTACACTATATGAAATAAGCCATACATGAAAGGACAAATATCATATGATTTCACTTACATGAAATATCTAGAATAGGCAAATTCAGAGAGACAGAAGGTAGAAGGCGGTTGCCAGGGGCTGAGGGAAGGGGGAAAGGGGAGTTGTTGCCTAACAGTTACCATGTTGCTGCTTGGGATGATTAAAACGTTTTGGAAATATATAATGTACATATTATTGTACAACACACTGTGAATGGAACTATACTGCTGAATTATACATTAAAATGGACAAAATAGCAAATTTTATGTTATATACATGTGTGTGTGTGTGTGTGTGTGTGTATATAAAATGACAATTTTTTTTTTTAAAGAAAGAATCCAGATAGAAACCAGAGCAATTTTCTTATAGTCTTCACCACTTGATAGGGGTGGAAAACTCCCATAATAGACCAAGATATATAAGATGGATTTAAAATTCAAACAGAAAATAACTCAGCATACAGTAACATAAACATTCAATGCACTGTCTACAGTCCACATTCTTGGTCTTTTAAAATAGTTCAAAAAGGTGCTCTTACCATAGTCCGAAATTCTCCATCATACTGGGAATCCAAAGGGGTGGCTGGTAGGTACCAAAGGCATAAATGCGAGGCAGGAAAGGACAGCAAATGACAGTCATCAACAGATATACTGAAGTCACAAGAGGGCCAGCATTACCTTGGGGGAATTTAGGATGGAAAACAGAATTAAGTCAAAAGCCAAATCTCAGAGGTGCTCAAGAAAATTAGCTGTGAACCAGGAGTGATAGCTGAGAGAAAGAACCACAGACAAGAGGACAACGCCCTGGGGTCGACCATGATAGACCACAGAAGAGCAAAATCAGAGGCCAGCACCAGGCACAAAGATAAAGATAAAGCAAGGTCAGAGTTCAGAAGAGGCTGTCCAGGCAGAGAGGTCAGGAGTAGGGAAGGGTAATAGGAGCACTATGTGAATGTGGCCTCTGAGCCTCCCTGGAGGGTCTCGTGCACCCTGATTCAGAGCTCTACTGAGGGAAATTATAAAAACACAAGTAATAGGACACAATTCCAGACTCACTGAATCAGCATCTCCAGACAATAACTGCTGACAAAGGTTCATCTAGTCAAAGCTATGATTTTTCCAGTAGTCATATATGAATGTGAGAGCTGGACCATAAAGAAAGTTTAGTGCTGAATAATTGATGCTTTCAAATTGTGGGGCTGGAGAAGACTCTTGGCAGTCCCTTAGACTGCAAGGAAATCAAACCAGTCAATCCTCAAGGAAATCAACCCTGAATATTCATTGGAAGGACTGATGCTAAAATTCCAACACTTTGGCCATTTGATGTGAAGAGCCGACTCATTGGAAAAGACCCTGATGCTGGGAAGGATTGAGGGCAGGAGGAGAAGGGGGCGACCCAGGATGAGATTGTTGGATAATGTCATCAACTCAATGAACATGAGTTTGAGAAAATTCAGGAAGCCTGGTGTGCTGCAGTCTCTGGGATCAGACACAACCAGCTGGACACTACTTAGTGACTGAACCACAAACAATATGCATTTTAGCATTGTTCCTAGATGCTTCTTATGGGCTTCCCTGATAGCTTAGTTGGTAAAAAAAAATCTGCCCGCCATGCAGGAGACCTCAGTTTGATTCCAGGGTCAGAAAGATCCACCGGAGAAGGGATAGGCTACCCCCTCCAGTATTCTTGGTCTTCCCTTGTGGCTCAGTTGGTAAAGAATCCGCCTGCAATGTGGGAGACCTAGGTCTGACCCCTGGGTTGGGAAGAAATCCTAGAGAAGGGAAAGGCTACCCACTCCAGTATTCTGGCCTGGAGAATTCCATGGACTGTATAGTCCACGGGGTCGCAAAGAGTCGGACACGACTGAGCGACTTCTACTTCACTCTACTTCAGATGTGTAAAGTAAAATTAGGCTCCTAATGTGTGATTAGACTCTCTAAATTGTGATAACTACAGATCATTCACTCAGCTTCTGAGATAGACCAACAGTCCCCAGGTTCAACACTGCTGCTGCTAAGTTGCTTCAGACGTGTCCGACTCTGTGCAACCCCATAGACAGCAGCCCGCCAGGCTCCCCCGTCCCTGGGATTCTCCAGACAAGAACACTGGAGTGGGTTGCCATTTCCTTCTCCAATGCATGAAAGTGAAAAGTGAAAGTGAAGTCACTCAGTCATGTCCGACACTTAGCAACTCCATGGACTGCAGCCTACCAGGCTCCTCTGTCCATGGGATTTTCCAGGCAAGAGTTCTGGAGTGGGGTGCCATTGCCTTCTCTAGGTTCAACACTAGCCCACAGGATTGATACACACTGGGAGTTTGCAGGTTCTCCCAGCAAGTTTTAATAAACACAGACTCTGAGCTTGTGCAGCTGGAGAGGGAGCTATGACAGTAGCACCTACTAGTCATGGAGCACCCACCCCGTGCCATGCTTTCCTGGCATTGCTACATTTAATGCTTACTTATGAGGAGGGTCCCATGATCAGTCCCAGCTTACAGATGATGAAGCTGAGACTAACAGAAGCAAAGCAGCATATCCTGGGCCTCGTGGCCAGGCTGGAGCAGCTTCAGGTTCTGGGCCAGTTTGACTCCAAGACCTATGCTCTTTCCACGTACCACAGTTTACAAACTGTTTCAACAATTGTTTTAAAAATGTAGGGGATAGAAGAGGAGGTTTTAGCATAAGTTGATGCTGAGTCTTTGGTCAATGGGAAAAACCTTTTTCACCATGGCAAGCCCAGGGCATTACGGATAAGCAAGACAGGACTGTCTTCTCTAATCATTTTGATTCCCCAGCCAGAAGGGATTGTCAGGTTATGTAATCTCATTCGGCCATTTTTTTTTTTTTTTTTTTTTCATTTCAGTGAAGAAGGGTCTGAGATTAAGTTGGGAAGAGATTGAAAACCAAAGCTCAGAGGAATAGATTAAAATGATGCTGAGGCATCCTGAATCACGAGGGGAAAAAATGATAGAACTTTGTTGATGGAGCTGCTGAAAGAAGATAAGACACTGAAGGCATCTCAGAGGGAAAGGGGGGCTGGGTTGGGAAAGAGAACCGAGCAGAAGGAAGAGATAACCGGGTGGAGAGCAGAGATAAGAGGCAGGGTGAGGCAAGGCCAGGGAGGAAGACTGGATTCTCTGCAGGCTCTCCAGGACTCTGTCTTTCTTTTTCTTGTTTGTCTCTCAGAATATATCTTAAAAGGGAGAAAGGAGGCCATATTTGTAGTATATTTGTAGTATACCTTAAAGGTTCAATTCTGATCACTCAGTCTCTGGGCCTGAAAACATAGCCACATTAACTGGTAAATCTAAACTAGTCTCTTCAAGACTGTGAGACCCAGGCCCAAGACCCTCTGGCATCATGTCCTTTACATCATGGCATCATGCCCCTCCCCCATTTCTGCTGCTGCTGCTGCTAAGTCGCTCCAGTTGTGTCCGACCCTGTGCGACCCAATAGACGGCAGCCCACCAGGCTCCCCCATCCCTGGGATTCTCCAGGCGAGAACACTGGAGTGGGTTGCCATTTCCTTCTCCAATGCATGAAAGTGAAAAGTGAAAGTGAAGTAGCTCAGTCCTGTCTGACTCTTAGTGACCCCATCGACTGCAACCTACCAGGCTCCTCCATCCATGGGATTTTCCAGGCAAGAGTACTAGAGTGGGGTGCCATTGCCTTCTCCACTTCCCCATTTCTAGGTTGGTCGTATTCCGACAAACATATGCAGGGAGAACACCTGATTTTACTGAGGTTATTAGGGGGAGACCTACAACTCCCAGCTGACTAGTCCTTCCCACCTCGCACACTAGCATAACCCCTGGGAGGTCACAGGGCACTTTGTGTGCCTGGAGGGGCCAGAGTACAGGGTGGAGCTTTTGGCTTTGGAGCTGTTCCACAGCTTGAGTCCCAGCTCGACTGCAGAGGAGTTACTCTGTATCTGAGCTTCCATTTCCTCATCTCTCAAACAGGGATAAGGCTAGCAGCTCCCTCACAGAGTGATTGTTTTGATGAAATAAAACAATGCACGTACAGTGCTTAGGGCAGTGCCTAGCACTGTTTCCTCCTTACTCCATTGACTCCAGACACTGGCATCAAAGTCACAGCTGCAAGGAAGTGTGCAGGCAGAATTCCAAACTTTCATTCTTTTAACCTCTCTTCCTTCTTTTTGCCTCTCAGGTACATTAGAAGTGATTCAAGTCTCTATATTTTGTGCTTAGCCTAATAAAGACAGAAATGGCTTTAGAGACTACAAGTGCCTTGGAATGAGGAACAGGTCTCTTTAGTTCATTCTTAGACCCCAGCACCCAATAGGACCCTTGGCACATAGGAGACATCCAGCACACTTTTGTTAGATGAATGAATGTGCTTGAAATCAAGATTGTTTCAGTTCAGTTCAGTTCTGTCACTCAGTCGTGTCCGACTCTTTGCGACCCCATGAATCCCAGCACACCAGGCCTCTGTGTAGTCACCAACTCCCGGAGTTCACTCAGACTCACATCCATTGAGTCAGTGATGCCATTCAACCATCTCATCCTTTGTCGTCCCCTTCTCCTCCTGCCCTCAATCTTTCCCAGCATCAGGGTCTTTTCCAATGAGTCAACTCTTCACATGAGGTGGCCAAATTATTGGAGTTTCAGCTTCAGCATCAGTCCTTCCAATGAACACCCAGGACTGATCTCCTTTAGGATGGACTGGTTGGATCTCTTGCAGTCCAAGGGAATCTCAAGAGTCTTCTCCAACACCACAGTTCAAAAGCATCAATACTTTGGAGCTCAGCTTTCTTCACAGTCCAACTCTCACATCCATACATGACCACAGGAAAAACCATAGCCTTGACTAGATGGACCTTTGTTGACAAAGCAATGTCTCAGCTTTTTAACATGCTATCTAGGTTGGTCATAACTTTCCTTCCAAGGAGTAAGCATCTTTTAATTTCATGGCTGCAGTCACCATCTGCAGTGATTCTGGAGCCCAAAAAATAAAGTCTGACACTGTTTCCACTGTTTCCCCATCTATTTCCCATGAAGTGATGGGACCAGATGCCATGATCTTAGTTTTCTGAATGTTGAAATTTAAGCCAACTTTTTCACTCTCCTCTTTCACTTTCATCAAGAGGCTTTTTAGTTCCTCTTCACTTTCTGCCATAAGGGTGGTGTCGTCTGCATATCTGAGGTTATTGATATTTCTCTTGCCAATCTTGATTCCAGCTTGTGCTTCTTCCAGTCCAGCATTTCTCATGATGCACTCTGCATATAAGTTAAATAACCAGGGTGACAATATACAGCCTTGATGTACTCCTTTTCCTATTTAGAACCAGTCTGTTGTTCCATGTCCAGTTCTGACTGTTGCTTCCTGACCTGCATATAGGTTTCTTAAGAGGCAGGTCAGGTGGTCTGGTATTACCATCTCTTTCAGAACTTTCCACAGTTTATTGTGATCCACACAGTCAAAGGCTTTGGCATAGTTAATAAAGCAGAAACAGATGTTTTTTCTGGAACTCTCTTGCTTTTTCCATGATCCAGCAGATGTTGGCAATTTGATCTCTGGTTCCTCTGCCTTTCCTAAAACCAGCTTGAACATCTGGAAGTTCATGGTTCAGGTATTGCTGAAGCCTGGCTTGGAGAATTTTGAGCATTACTTTGAGATGACTGCAATTGTTCAGTAGTTTGAGCATTCTTTGGCATTGCCTTTCTTTGGGATTTGAATGAAAACTGACCTTTTCCAGTCCTGAGGCTACTGCTGAATTTCCCAAATTTGCTGGCATATTGAGTGCAGCACTTTCAGAACATCATCTTTCAGGATTTGAAAGAGCTCAAGTGGAATTCCATCACCTCCACTAGCTTTGTTCGTAGTGATGCTTTCTGAGGCCCACTTGACTTCACATTCCAGGATGTCTGGCTCTAGGTCAGTGATCACACCATCATGATTATCTGGGTTGTGAAGATCTTTTTTGTACAGATCTTATGTGTATTCTTGCCACCTCTTCTTAATATCTTCTGCTTCTGTTAGGTCCATACCACTTCTCTCCTTTATTGTGCCCATCTTTGCATGAAATGTGCCCTTGGTCTCTCTAATTTTCTTGAAGAGATCTCTAGTCTTTCCCATTCTGTTGTTTTCCTCTATTTCTTTGCATTGATCACTGAGGAAGACTTTCTTATCTCTCCTTGCTATTCTTTGGAACTCTACATTCAAATGGGAATATCTTTCCTTTTCTCCTTTGCTTTTCACTTCTCTTCTTTTCACAGCTCTTTGTAAGGCCTCCTCAGACAGCCATTTTGCTTTTTTGCATTTCTTTTCCATGGGGATGGTCTTGATCCCTGTCTCCTGTACAATGTCACAAACCTCTGACCAGTTCATCAGGCACTCTGTCCATCAGATCTAGTCCCTTAAATCTATTTCTCACTTCCAGTGTATAATCATAAGGGATTTGATTTAGGTCAATACCTGAATGGTCTAGTGGTTTTCTCTACTTTCTTCAATTTATATCTGAATTTGGCAATAAGGAGTTCATGATCTGAGCCACAGCCAGCTCCTGGTCTTATTATTGGTGACTGTATACAGCTTCTCTATCTTTGGCTGCAAAGAATATAATCAATCTGATTTTGATGCTGACCTTCTGATGATGTCCATGTGTAGAGTCTTCTCTTGTGTTGTTGGAAGAGGGTGTTTGCTATGACCAGTGCGTTCTCTCAGCAAAACTGTATTAGCCTTTGCCCTGCTTCATTTCGTACTCCAAGGCTAAATTTGTCTGTTACACCAGGTGTTTCTTGACCTCCTACTTTTGCATTCCAGTCCCCTATAATGAAAAGGACACCGTTTTGGGGTATTATTTCTAAAAGGTCTTGTAGGTCTTCATAGAACCGTTCCACTTCTTCAGCATTACCCAACAACTATTCCCAGTTTCTCCATGCAGACTGATCCTAAGTTTTGCCTGAATGGCAGTGTGCATAGCCTATAACAGTTGGTGTAAATTGGTCCCAGACAGCTTTCAGTTCCCCTTGCTAAAGGATGGGTCTGTGACCCAGTGAAATGTATGGGCAGTGAAATATATGGGGAAGTTCTCTGGTTGATTCTAGGAAATAGTTCCCTTTTTGAAAAAAGGTAAGTATCATATCAGGGGGAAAGTCCCATTTCCCATTTCCCATCTACCTCTTCCTTCCTGCTTGTGATGCTTTTGTGGAAGGGTATTTTAGAGCTGTGGCAGCCATCTTGGGATCAAGAGGGTAGAGTCAAGGAAAGTCACAAAGACTCTAACATCTCATCGTCAACTAAAGAATGTCACTCCCCATCTGGCTCAACAAGGATTGAGTAACTGGCCCTCTGGCTGCTGATCTTTAACATATCCAAAGGAAGTTCAGGGTAGAGATCAGGAATGAGGTGCTTTGTTCTCTGGGGAAAAGGGCAGAACAGGCCTTCTGATAATTAGATATTTTCAGGGGGAAATTTTTATGAACTTGGATTCTTGCATCTTCACATGCTTAGAAAAGCACTAAAACCATTAACTGTTCCTTGTGATCAACAGTAACCTGGTGTCACTGCTAAGATATCCATTCCCTGTAACTAGCAGTGGCCTTCTACAAAGGTGTGTGCTTGGTGGTTGTACTCCTGTCACCAAATTCACACATACATGGGGACTCCTGTTGCAATTAGGTGCCAAAGGGCACAGGCTTGCCTTTGACCAAGTTGCTTCTTCGACACAAAGGCTTCCAATGAACCCATTCTCCACATGTCCCTTGTCATCTTACTGCCATCTCATTATCCCTCTGATATCTTTTAACAGATTAATAGCATCACCTTGCCCCTCCAGACATTCCTTCTCTGTTTATCTTTGCTATTTTCTCATTATCACTTTCCACAGACCAAATATTTTATCTTGGTTTTTAATTACTTTAATGGGCCTTGTCCACAGTAAATGGGACATTGAGGTCATTATCTTGTCATTGCAGATCTTCTTGAGAAATTTTATTGATCATTTCTTGGAGCAAACTCACATGAGGGTACTAGACCCACATTAACTTGTGACTTAGGCCAAGAGTTATCCTGATTAATTAGCAATATTGCTTTCTGGTGCAAAGCTGCCCTCCCTGTAGACCAGTGCTTTGCAAACATGGCTGTATAGTAGAATTACCTGAGGTGCTTTCAAAACTCCTGAAACCCAGGTCTCCCCCATGGAACTTAAACCAGGAGAGCAGAGGGGAATCCAGCTTCAGGATTTTTTTAAGTTCCCCACAGTGTTCCAGTGTACAGACACGTTTGAAGATCAGTGCTTTGGACAAGTACTTCTTGATCTTTAATGTGCATATGAATCACACAGAGGTCTTGTTTAAATGCAGATTCTGAAGGTCTGGGGTGCCACTGATATTCTGCATTCCTAACAAGCTCGCAGGTGATGAAAACAGCTGTCTGAGGCCCACATTTTGCAGAACAAGGGTCTTAGAATATAGATTTAGTAGTCTATAATGCTGGAAGTGAAAGTGTTCGTCACTCAGTCATGTCCATCTCTTTGAGACCCCATGGACTATAGCCTGTCAGGCTCCTCTGTCCATGGAGTTCTCCAGGCAAGAACACTGGAGCAGGGAGCAATTCCCTCCTTCAGGGGATCTTCCTGACAAAGGATCTCCTGCCTTGCAGGCATATTCTTTACAGTCTGGGCCACCATTCCGAAATTAAACTCCCCTTGGGTCCAATTGCAAAGTCACAGGAAAAAAAAAAAATAATGCCTGAAGTAAAGCCAAGTTCAGGGACACTATATTAAAGAACTCAAAGGAGTGTTGCTTGTACTTGGGCTGACCAACCATCCCAGTTTGTCGGACACCAAGGTGGTAAGGTTCTTGCGTGCCAGAATTTTCAGTCTTAAAACTGGGACAAATTGGTCACTCTAGTTAATGGTGGCAGCTCTAAGAAAGCAACAGTCAAGCTTTGCACTGTAGCATCCGATTCCTCCTTTCTAGGAACAGGAGGGAGTCCAACAGGGTCAAGTGTGTGCTGGGAAAGACAAGCATAAGGGAAAGAAATGTGAGTTGTAGGCCCAATAAGAGCTTAAAGAATGTGACTTCAAAAGAGTGAAGAATCAAGCAGATCCAAGTGGAATTAGAAAATTCTGAGAAGATTATCATATGGCCATAGATACTCTTATCCTATCACCTGGGGCTCCCCAGTGGTAAACAATCTGCCTGCTAATGCAGGAGACTCAGGAGACACAGTTTGATCTCTGGGTCAGGAGGATCCCTTGGAGAAGGAAATGGCAACCCACTCCAGTATTCTTGTCTGGAGAATCCCATGTACAGAGGAGCCCGATGGGCTACAGTTCATAGGGTTGCAAGAGTCAGACATGAGTGAGCACAGCACGCAGTATGTACAGATAAATCTGGGGTTTGTGGTTTAGCTGTCTGTCCTAGCACTGGCTTTCTATATAGCCCCGTTGGTAACCAGTTCCTCCTCTCTGGGCCTCAGGTTCAGCAACTACGAAATGGGAGTTCAGTCGAAGGATGTGAAGGGCTTTTCCTGCTTCCCCATCCCCCGATGACTTATGCAACATGAATAAAGCTACCTCTGCAGAAGTACACATTAACAGCACAGACAGTGAACCCACATTCTGCTTTGGGAGCAGCCATCTCCAAGGCTTCCCAGGATACTGCTCAGCAGCGTTAGCTTCCTCATATTCAGGAACACTTCCCTTTGCTGGCCTTTGATGCTCAGAGAGCTGAGAACTCACAGTTCTTTATTTCTTTTTTTTTTTTTTCTTGAGACTGTAACATGTTTACAAATCTAAATGAAACTCTATCTCAGACCCAGCCTTTCGGTTACAAGCGGCTTCCTCACTCTGCTCTTGCCTCCAGGCAGGGAACCCACTTCTCAACTTTTTGTTTTCTTCAGAGAGACAGAGTCTCTCCAGCCACCCATTGCAGGATTCCTGTTAACCTTTCATTAAGCCTGCTGACAGCTGGCTTCATTTCTTCATAACTTAGTTCAACACATTCCCATTTCAATGGGTCCCACCTGGCTTCATTAAGGTTCCTGCCAGCTTCTTCACTAGCAGCTTCCTCCACAAATGCAAATAGACTCTGAGTAAATAATATGGGGACTGGGGAATACTGAGCTATAAAGGGGTTGGCACTGGAGAACCATCATAACTCTCAGGTTGCCCTGGATCTGAGTCAACTAAAATCTAATTCAGACCAACTCCGGTCAATGCCTCAGTTTTAAATGTGTGAAATTTTACAAGGGCTGTCATGGTGAAGGACGGGGTATCGGTTAGAGCATGGAGTCCTTCAGGCCTGGTTCCAGACCAGCTCTGTCACAGGGGTAGGACTATGAGCAAAGTCTTTCAGCTCTTTTTGTTTTTCTGTTTTCTCGAGAATAATATACCTGTTTCACTGGGTGGCTGTGAGGATCCAGTGATCTTGCCTTGATTTTTTTAATTGGAGGATAATTGCTTTACAATGTTGTATTGGTTTCTGCCATAGAACAAGGTGAATCAGCTATAAGCATACATATGTCCCCTCTTGATTGTCAAGGTTGACACAGACTAAGGGTTTATCTCCCTGTGTTATACAGCAACTTCCTGCTAGTTATCTATTTTACACACGGTAATGTATATGTTTCAATGTGGTAGAGACCCTGGAACACAGCAAATGCTTCTAAGGATGAGATGTGATCTCTTTCACTTAGCCTTAGAAAGGCCAAGGTCCAGGTTGTAGAATTAGGCTGCTCTAAATCCTCAAGGTCTGACTGTGGTCCTACCATGTAAAAACAGCTGTCAGAACTCTGTCTCCACTAAAGTCTTTCCTTGTGGAAACACAAACATGATGCATGGTTCCCATGTGGGTTTTGTCACATTAAAATTTTTAAGCTTCTTGAGGGAAGTGATTCTCTCCTCTGGGCCAACCACACAGTAGGTACAAGGGGGCTGTTTGTAGATGCTACCAATTCATCCTGATGGCACAGAGAGGGAAAGAGGAACCAGTACCCCAACCACTTGCTCTGATCAAGGAGTCTCAGGGTAAGAATTCTGGATGTATTCATTCTTTATCCTGTGACTCCCACACTCACCCCCTAGACCTTTGAATCGCACACTGGCTGCTTTGTTCCAGTTCATGGCCATCCAGTTCGAGGATGTTATTTACTAAGTGTGGTGTGAGTGCCTGTAAGTAGACACACAACATTCCATGTCAGTTTAGGCCACTTCACTCCCACATCTTCATTCCTCCTTATCAGCTGCCTGGCCTCTGAGCTCCCCACTGCAGCCTGGGGCAGAGCCTAAGGGTGTTTCCTCTAAGTCCCCTTGAGTGGAAAATAGGAGACAGGAATCTTATATCTGCATTTGGAAGATTCCTCTGCCACAGCATGGAGGACAAATTGGAGAGGGAAAGGAGCTTAGTTGGTGAGTGTAGTTAGGAGCTACCCTAAGAATCCAGCAGAAAGTAATGCTAACTTGACTGAGGGCCGATGACTCCACTGGGACCTTGGCCATTGGCTGCTGGAAACTAACACCCCACCCCCACCCACCTCTGTGGCCATGCCAATCATCACTGGGCCCTGGTTACAGAAGAGTCTTTTCTTAAAATCTCCACCTTCCTGTTAGAAATTATATGCTGCCATAGTTTTCAAATTCTAGGGCACATCTTAACTTAGAACAAATTAAAACACAGATCTCTGGGCTCCTCGCTGAAGTTTCTGAGTCAGTAGGTGTGAGGTGGGAGGAGAATGCGTGTGATTAACAAGTTCCAGGAGATGCTCCGGCTGCTGGTCTGAAGCGCCCAGTTTCAGAGCCACAGAGTGAGAGCAATGGTTCTCACCAACCACCCGGAGCATTAAAAATAAATAAATAAATAATAAAATCAGATGCCCAGGTCACACACCCCAGATCAATTACCAAAAGACCTCCTAAAGGGTGGAACCCAGGAATCAACATAAAAATTCCCCAGATAATTGCAGTGTTCAGCTAGGGTTGAAAGCTACTATCTAGAGGCTCCTAAAGGACATTATCATTTATAAAATTCTGTGATTACTCATTTAAGTGTTTCTGAATCTGATCAAGGGTCAGAAACATACTTGGGAAAAGACAGTAGATGGCTCCTGGCAAAATACAAATATACTTACTGAGCTGAGATATTAGGTTTAGGGAGCGTGGTATTTGCTGTCATCTCTTCTAGTCAGACCCAAGTCGGTGGTGGTATTGGTGGTGGTTTGGGAAGGTGGGTAGGGAGCATGAGCTAAGTTAGGATGGGGTGTCTCATTAACCCACAAAATTTTAAAACCTGACCGTCTGTACAAGGTCACCTAGTCCCACCCCATTTTCCAGATGGGGACACTGAAGCCCTGTACCTGATTCTAGATCCATAGCCCCCCACCCGCCCATCCCCAGGTTCTAAATCTGAATTTAGCCTGCTGGTCATTTCCAGTATTTTGAATTACCACAGAGCGGAAAGCCAAGCCAAATAAAGAAGCAACCCGTGTGCTGCTAGTTATTTCCTTCCTTCCTTCCTTACTAGTCCAACCCTACCACTCCTCTTGGCACCAGGTGAGCGATGCAGACGGCTGGCTGCTCTGGGCAGGTGGTTCTCCAAGTGCTTGGGTGAGAGGGGGTGCTTTTATTAACTACTCTATTTGTGTGAACTAACAATGGAGGGATCTAGAGGCTGTAGTGGTCAAGTGATAAGACTGGTACTTTTTCCCTCTCTTAAAGTAATGTCAAGAGAGTCAAAATATAAAGCATGGCTACCTGGAAAGACTGTGCACCTATTTTATGAGTAGCTACTGCCCCAAACATACCAGGAAGTATTTCCAGCAAATTTCTTTCAGCCCCAGCTGACTTTCCACATTTCTTCCCAGCCAGAGGCCTCTCACTGAGGTGCACATTCTTTCCATTCAGTCAATGACTGCTTGTTTTAACCTCTCTCCATGGTTCGTCATGTTACTGGCTCTGAAAGTGTTTAAATAAACCTGTTCTTACTGAGGAGCCAGTTCCCATGGACTATATACTTACAGAAACTGATCTGGACTGCCTCAGTCACATCATCCAGGGATTGGCCCTTTTGAACATCCACATTATTTACCTTACCTTACTGTGATGAACTCTTGCCTGTTTCCAAAATTAAATTCCCCAAGCAAGAATTAAGATGTGACACTATGGTCATCTTTGAGTGAGCGAAGTCGCTCATTCGTGTCCGACTCTTCATGACCCCGTGGACTGCAGCCCACCAGGCTCCTCTGTCCATGGGATTCTCCAGGCAAGAATACTGGAGTGGGCTGCCATTTCCTTCTCCAAGGGATCTTCCCGACCCAGGAATCGAACCCAGGTCTCTTGCATTGCAGACAGACGCAAGCAGATGCTTTAACCTCTGAGCCCCCATCTTTAAAGATACATAATTGTAAATGGAAAATAATAGAAAATCTGGGCCTTTTAGAGGTACATCAAAATGATGGTGTGATTCCACAGACTTTGTTTTACATGTTTTTAAGTCTCAGAAGTGCCCTGAGATTGAATGGACTTCCTTAGGTGCAATAGTGAGTTCACCGTCACTGAAGGCGTTCAAGTATATTGTGGATTGTGACACAGCAAGTCTACAGCGTCACTACTACCGCGGTGACACTACAGAGATTAAACCATGAGACAGAGACAGTGTGGTCTCTAAAATAACTCTCGCTTGTGAAACTAAAGCAAGACGCATCAGTGACACCAGTGCAATAGATGGATTCAGAAAAAATTCTAAGACTTATTTTGATGATTCACGTGTCATACCCACATCGTCAGTCCTAAGAAAAAGGGGCACATTACAGGGTGAAAAGACCATCTTCATCTTCTGTTCCACTGAGGACATCTTTACCTTCTCCAACATTGTCTAGCCTATAAAGAGAGAAGAGAGCCTGCTGATGAGAACACCAAGACCAGCAACCAATGGATGCTGCTAAATTACAAAATGACTAACCAAGGAGTTAAAATGGCCCAGAGTCCATCCAGTCCAAGCCTCTTATTTCACAGATGGGAAAACTGAGGCCACAGGAGATAAAAGGCTTTTTGCCTATCTATTATAATAAGGAGATTTAAAGTTCTTGTGTTAGCAAAACATAAAAACATTATCTAAATGTGTTTGTTTACCAGGAGGATCTCCAAGTATGACTTAGAAAAATTACCTTGCTAACCCTCAATTTTCCTACTTATTAATATTTACTTATTTATAGATATTGTAGTAATGATACAATTATTAAGTGAAAACAAGTTCTTAATCACAGTTTACACAAAATCCTTTCATTTCTTTTCCAAAAAACCTATGTAACAGGACAGATACGCAAAATCACTTTCCAGAGACTCTTCAAACTGTTTTTTTAAAAAGACAAAACAATATTGTAAAGTTTAAAAGTAAAATAAAATTAAAAAAAAAAAAAACAGGAAAAAAATAAATAAATAAAAAGACAAAACAAAAAACTGGTCCTGTGGCCTAATTTGGTAGAGGAATTAAATCCCAGGAATGAAACTGTTTATGTTTTTGTCATTTTCCATGCTGCCAACACTCCCTCAATGAACTCCAGTTTAACAATGACCTTTTGAAGTGAGTCACCCAGAGTTGAGCAAGTAATGGGTAAAATGGCATATCACTTTCCTTCTTTTGTGCGACATACTTCTGCTAATGCAAGCTGCTAGTATATTTGCATCTTGGACAAATACCACAGTGTTATCCAAGACAGAGGTTAATGCAAGCTGAATCCCCACAACTTTTTTACCTCTAAGGCCACGTCTCTCCAGCTCTATATTTAATCAGAATGCAAGCCCAAGGCATTAAACCACTGAATAGTATCTAATCATTTGCAACAGCTTGTACAATCATTACAGCAATCAGTCATGCAAGATGAATTACCTGGTGTGTTTCTGGAAACAATTGGCTTTCACGAATTTCCCTGAAAAGACAAGGCCATGTTAGAAGCAGAGTAGCTGTACTTATGTGAACGAAATGCTGGGGAAGCACAGAGCAACCTTATGAAGAGCAGAGGTGGTCCAAAGGTGGAAACTTAGGAATTGGACTTGGCAGAGAAAGCCACTCCTTTCCCAGATCAGATGATTGCTTCTTTTGGCCTCTCATTTCTTCCCACCAATTACAAGATTGTTCCAACATTATAGACAACGGTTTTAAGTTCCTTATTTTTGTCCATGCAGCATGGCTTATGGGATCTTAGTTCCCTGACCAGGGTTTGAACCTGTGCACTCTGCATTGGAAGTGCAGAGTCTTAACCACTGGATCATCAGGGAATTCCCTAAGCTGATTTATTCTTAAGTTACTTAAATTCAATTACTCACTTGGGTGTTAAAACACTTCCTTAGGACATACACCCAGAATTTCGCAAACTGTAACATGACTTTGTATGACGGTTAATGGCAAATGTCCACTAAGCTCCAAATTTCCTTCTGCAGTGTTCACTAGGGATAGGTGTAGAGACACATAAGTTTCACTATTGTTGCTCAAACAGGCTGAGATGATTATTGCTAGTCAGAGATCCTCATTACCAGCTTCTATTAATGACTATAGAGAACTTTTTCCCCCCATTTTTACAGGACCATTTTATGTGCCTGTACTTTGCATGAAATGATAAACCCTGGTTCATGACTTCCTTATGCATTTGCTTTAAAACTTTTTTTGAAGATGGGGGAGGGCAGATACAAGGTTGTGGACCAGCTGGAGAATCTAATGACAATCATGGACCCTACCCCCTGAAAAATAAAAATGTGAACATTTCAAGGATTTTACTGGTTCCCTGGAGTTCTCTCTCTGGATCTTAGGTGAGGAAGTTTTACTTTAAGCAAACAAATAAGACTAGGATGACTCATGGCTCTCTACCTGGAGGCATTCCCAATCAGAAGAGTCCTCCACCCCAAGACAGAGATAAGACAGTACTTGCCACTTAAGGGAGTCAGGAGGATGAAATGAATTAGGAGATGTCAAAAATACAGCATCAGAAAACACACAGAGTAAGTGTCTAGTAAACAAAGGTGCTCTTATTTTATGTTGTTTTTCTTTCTCAAAACATAAACATTATCAGGAGATGATGTTCAAAGCCTTTGGCATCTCAGGGAGAATAAGTTTACCTGTTATCCTCCTTGATAGGTGAGGGCAATGATAGAAGTGGGGCTCTAAGGAATGGGGTGGGGGAGAGCAGACAGGGGCAGGAAGCAAAATCTATCCACTCTCAGATTCTCCTGGAGTTTCCAAAACTCTGAAAGGCTTTACCCTACCTGGTCCTGCCCTCCTTACCTCGAAGAAAAAACGCCAGAAGCAATGCCAACAGCACGAATCCCAGGGAAGGAGCAATGATCATGAGCAGATCGTAGTTGCTGGTCATTCTTATCTGGTGAGACACAGGGAAGCCCCTTGGCCACTCATTTCCCAACATCATCTTCCCTATTTGCCATCACCAGTATGCCTGCTAGTCACCCTCTCACTGCAGCCCACCACATTTTGCCCAATGCATTTCAAGAACAAAGCCAGCCTTACAAGTTAAATTTAAAAAAAAAATCTTGGAGAATCTGAAACGTTTTACCCAGAGCCCCCAAATTTTCCTAACTCTTAAGCATCAGGCAGATTGCTGTGAGCTGTGCTCTCCACTGTCGAATCACTTGGCTGGCCATCGCCTAAATCCTTTCAGTTCAACCTACCCTGTTCAGTTCTTCTCCTGGCTGACTTAGACTTCTAGAGGTAACCAGGTAAAAGAGAAAGTGGAACTCGATTTCAAATTTTCTGCAGCAGTGATTCTCAAAGTATAGCCAGGGGATCCCTCCATGAGATCAAAATGATTTTCAGGACACATTATTTGCTATTTTTACTGTCATTCTTTCATGAGACCTGCATTGCAGTTTCCCAGAGGTTTCGATTGTATGATCTGTGATGTGAAGGTGTCGAGGCTCTGATGATGTAATATGAAAGCAGACGTGAGATCCTCTATCCCTTACTGAGACAGACATTAATAAGACTTGTAAATTTGTAAAACAATGCCACTTTCTTCACTAATATATTTTTTTAATTCAGGAAAAACTAGGTTATTTGTTTTTGTTTTCTTGGCCACACCACACAGCATGTGGGATCTTAGTTCCCCAACCAAGGATCAAACTTATGCCCTCTGTATTGGAAGCACGGTGTCGTAATGCCTCTACCATCAGGGAAGTCCTGGGAAAATGTCCTTATTTTTCATAAAATATTATTTGCATTAACATATTTGTTATCCCTTTTAATGAATTCATATTGTTTTTAATTTCTCAGTTCTAATTTTTAGGAATATAAAGGGGTCCTGACACCAAATAGTCTGAGAAGCACCACTCTATGGGCAGCATCCAGTTCCCTGGGGGCTACACCATGTCCCATTGGCCAGGCCAGGCTGCATCCCTTCAACTTCCAGTCCCTTCTCTTACAAGGCAGTAAACACAGCACAATCACCTCTCTTTGAGGAGAGAGAAAGGGAAGAAGGAAGAAGGGATGAGACCTTCACTTTTCCTTTATAGGCTGTTTATACTGCCTGGAGGATTCCCATGAAGCAGTGGTGAATCACTTTTGTAATAATAAAAATGAATGACAGATAAGCTCAGAAAATAAGAGGAATGCTGGTGACAGGTGTTGATGCTGTAGGATGTCCCTAATCCTGGGCCGCCAGAGGGACCACATAATAGTTTCAATGTTTATATATATGTATGTGTATATATATATATATATATATATATTTCTTTTTTTCTTTTCAAAGCATCTATACATATAGAAGTATGATATCAATGTCATTTCTGCCATGAGTGTCTACTAATCCTCCACTATTTCATAACAGTTGTAATGCATTTTGCCCTTGGATAGATATGCTCCGCCTAATCCATTTCTGCAAATGTTTATTGTGGATTTTAAAACTCTAAGTCATATGCTTCAAAATACTTCACACAAAGTTTTACCTGTTCTGGTTCGAGTTCATTTTGCACAAGAAATGATGTCTCAGGTGCTGAGGAGAAAGAGAAAATAATGCTTATATTTCCTATGGGAGAATAAAATGCTACATCCTGAAACATTTTAGTTGATTGCTTAATCTTTTAATCCTGGTTTTCTTTTTTTGCATAATTTATTTATCCATTTTTATTTTTATTATTTTTTTATTTTCAAATTATCTTTAATGACATTAACAAATACTTATGGTATAGTTTTTTTTTCCTTTTTTTTAATTTTATTTTATCCGCCACAGCCATTTTTATTTTGATATGTTTCTATCTAAAGCTCATCTGCTGTCTAATATTATCCCCCAGGAGCATCTCCATTTTATAGATGGGTAGAGTGAGTCATTAGGCAATTAGTCACCAGGCAATTGAATCTAATTTTTCTTTAACCACCAGTAGTAAATTCAGGACTTTTATCCTGAAAGAAAATTTTTCAGTCTGTCAGTTAACAAATTTTTATTAAGCGTTTATAATAGGCCATGCACTATTCTAGCCGCACAATCGACCTTCTCAACAGAATTTACAACTTAGTTGTTGTTTAGTTGCTAAGTCTTGTCTGACTCTTTTGTGATCCTATGGACTGCAGCCAGCCAGGATCCTCTGTTCATGGGAATTCCAGTCAAGAATACTGGAGTGGGTTGCCATTTCCTTCCCCAAAGGATCTTCCTGACCCAGGGATCAAACCCTTGTGTCCTGCATTGGCAGGTGGATTCTTTACCTTTGAGCCACCAGTAAAGGCTCTTTAGTAAGTCCCTTATAACTTAGGACAGACAACCAAATTTAAACAAATACTGTGAATAGCTGGAAAAGTAATTGTGCAAAACTCTGGGCAGAAATAGTATAAGATGTCAGAGGGATATATCATAAGATGGCTGATATGTCATAAGAATGTGACCTCTCGAGGGTCACATTCTTGAGAATGTGAAATTTAAGCTGAGACATGGAATCATTTATTTATAACATAGTTAAGTTCAACCAAGAAAACAGAATCTACCAAATGCTAAGCATGGTTCTGGGTATTATAAGAATGCAGAGATGAATATGGCATGACCCCACCCTCATGAAATTTACAGCACATTAGCAAAGTGTTGTTGTTGTTCAGTAGCTAAGTCGTCTCCAACTCTTTGTGACCCCATGGACTGCAGCACCCCAGGCTTCCCTTGTCCTTCACTATCTCCTGGAAGAGATAAGTCCCAGATAACTCAAAGCTGAGTTAGTCTCAGAACTGAAATGAGTCTCAGATAACTTGAAAGCTTATTCGTCCTCGTGACACTGGGCCATTGCCTGACCCAGTGTCAGCAGATTGGGAAGAGCAGATGTGCAAGGCAGGGGGAGAAAGGTGAGGAGCTCAAATTTAGAGTCACTGATGGAAGGTACCCCAGGAACAATGCAAACACTATTTGCATAATAAGCAGCTGACGGATTTGAATCTGAATCAAACTGGGGAAGAGGTTGGAGCTGGAGGATCCAGGGAGCAGATAAAACCCAGGGAGCAGCGAGTACAAGAAACCCAAGGGCTGCGTGTTCAGAAAGAGGAAGTCAGAGGAGGTGGAGGAGAAGGAATAGGAAGCAGGCAGAGAGCAGGGAGTGAGAGCAGGGTCCCAGGGCAGAGGAGACTGTCCGGCAGGGATGCAAAGTCATCTGTGCAAGAAAAACTTCCGATAGAAGCAGAACACAGAGCCACACATAGAGGAGGCCCAAATGTAACAAATATCCAGGCTAATCATTCTTGAAATTGATCACTGTTTCCCCCAAGCTTCCTCACACTCAAGACAAAAGGAGAAATGTGACAGATTTTGTAAGGTTTATAATTTGATACAAGAGAGCACGTTTCAAGGGAAAGTGACTTGCAGAATGCCTAAGAGCAGAAAACTTAGAGGGGGGAAATTCAACATGTTTTCATATCCTACAACTTAATGTTTTTTTTCTCCTAGCTATTATTCCCTAGACCTGGAAATTTCAGGTAAATATTCAAAATTCCTACCCTGGTCTGACAAAATCCTGTTGTATTACAATCATTTGTGATACGTAAGCCCGAAACTGAAACCATCAAAGAGAAAAGCCAGCCTGGGTCAGTTTTGTCAGAGTTAATCTGTATTTTAAATTGGAGTCTTCTAAAGGGAGACACACACTGCTGAGTGATACCAAACAGTACTTTCTCTTTTTCTCTTTCTCCTTTTCTTCTCCCTCTTTCTTCTGAAAATGCCAGAAACCCGAATGGAAGCCCTCACAGGACTGCAGCGTTACACACCGAAAAGCAACAAGAAACACACATCGATGGTTGGCTTTTCTTCCTCTTGAGCAGCAGCAATGCTAATGGCAGGGGTGGGAGTCAGGTGCAGACTACTGTTTCTTGTCTTCTGTGTTATGCTGGCTTTACACTCTCAAGGCCCTGAATCCTGCCACGAGCACATTCAGGTGAAGGCAGGGGCCTCCCAGAACTTGCCAGAAAAGCAGTCCTGTCAGGGGGCAACTGTAGTAGGTGGAATATTGTCCCCACACCTCCCAAAATCTTGTTGAGTCCTGCCCCAGGCCACAGGTGCAAGGCGTTGCACCAAGGCCACAGAAGCAGAGCCCAGAACCAAGGTGATCTCTGAAACTGACTGGGCCCCTTTGTAACCATTGCTGAAAGCACCCCTGATCATCACTAACAAGCTTCCTGACTTCCAGTTAGGCAAAGATGCACACTCCAGTAAACATCCTTTAGTGCCCCAACCAATCACCGAACTCCAGCCTTCCAGCAGGAATTTTCTTTGTCCTGAGACTATAAAAATCGGCTATTAACCCATTAAAACGGTCAGGTTGGCCCACTGTGCTGGCAGTGCCCACATTTTCAGATCTGGGGCATTTCAGAAGGGAGTGAGTTTGTTAAGAACCAAGAGCAGAGATAACAGGGCACTGCAAACACAGTGGGCAGACCTGACTGCCTCAACAATCATGGGCAAGCTGAACCTCATCTTGCAACCTTATCTAGAAAGACGGTCTTTACAGGTGTAATTAGTTAAGGATTTTCAGATGAAGTCATCCTAGATTGAGGAGCGGCCCTCAAAGATACCAATGGCTGGTATCTTCCTAGGAAGAGAAGAGGAAACAGGGAGACACAGGCAGAGAAGGTCATGTGACTACGGAAGGCGAGATGGGAGTGATGCTGCGGTCAATCAAGGAGTCCATACAGCACCAGAAGCTGGAAGAGGCAAGGAAATATTCTCCTCTAGAGCCTGAATTCAGAGAGGACAGGTCTCTGCTGACATCTGGATTTTAGACTGCTGGCTACCAGGACTGTGAGTGAATAAATTTCTGTTGTTTTAAGCCACGTGGTTTGTGATACTATTACCATAGCCCTGGGAACCTGATGCAGGAATGCAAGGGAACCGACATACAAAGGATGAGAGAACCTATGAAGGAATCAGGAAATGGGTGCTGAGCACATGTGAAAAGACTAAATGGAATTGAAAGGCCTGGCATTTAAGCTCAAAAGAGCATTAATCTAATATCATATTATTACTAGCATTCCGCTGAAAATTTAATCATCAGGAACAACCCTGCAGGGAAGACGTTGTCACATATTGCCAGTGAAAAAACTGAGGTTCCAAGGGTTGAGCAATGTGACCAAGGTCAGACAGGTCGAAGGTGGTGGGGCTGGAATTTGAACCTGTCAGATGGACACCAACATCTATGCTCTTAACAACCTTATTACAGTGGAGTTCAAGCACAACTGGACCATGTAAACTACATGTTGCGCTGAGGCAAGAAGGAATGCTCAGCATCATGACTTGCATTCAATCTAGAAAAGGGACGGGCCAGAACAGTGGTCTCCAGAGAGGGCTCGGTGCTCACCTGGGCTGCGCAAGGCCATCCACTGGGAGTGGGGAAATTGAGAGCTCCTGTTTGTATTTAATTAGATTGAATCCTTGCAACATTTATCCGGGAGGGATATATTTCAGCATGTACATGCTAGGTGGAGGTATGTTGAACAAATTGTCAATAAATGTTTTACCGCTTGTAATACATTGTTATTCTGGTCAAGAGGGAAAGAATGAGTTGCTTGGAGACTATGGTAGGCAGAGTAACGACACCCAAAGTTATCATGTTCTAATCTTTGAAATTTGTGATATGCACATGGCAAAAGAGACTTTGCAATACAAGTAAGTGAAGGATCTTGAGATGGGAAGATTATCCTGGGTTAGCCAGTGGCTCCAGTGCAATCACAAGTATTCTTATAAGAGGAAGGTCAAAATGCCAAAGTTGGGTTACGTGATGACGGAAAAAGGTCAGAAAGAAAGATTTGTAGGTGTTATGTTGTTGACTTACAGATGGAGGAATGGGTCCAAAGCCAAAGAAAGCAAGTGTCATCTAAAAGCTGGAAAAGACAAGGAATTCGATTCTCCCCTAGAGAATTCAGAAGCCAAGTAGCCCAATCGAGATTTTTGCCACCCCATGGACTGCGGCCTACCAGGTTCCTCTGTCCGTGGGACTACCATTCTGGTAAATTCTTATAACAGCAACAGAAAACTGAGACAGAGACACTGGCCTCTAAGATCTTCCTAGACAACAGTGGGTCTACACAAGGGATGAAAGGAAAGTTACTTTTTATTTACAAGTTCTTTGTGCTTTGGCCACATATGTGTAATATCTATCTTAAATTAGTAAAATTGTAATAACAACAACAAACGAATCTTAAAAATTAACCATGCTTTTCCCAGGTAAATGTACTCACCAATGCTTCTGATTAATACCTGATTTTCCTACAAGGTGAGAATATATTTACACAAAAAAATACCAAAATTGGGACCCCTTGGCAGCTAGATTCTCACTGTAAGTTAGTATGGTTTGCTGGTTTAATTTGGAGAAGGCAATGGCACCCCACTCCAGTACTTTTGCCTGGAAAATCCCACGGACAGAGGAGCCTGGTAGGCTGCAGTCCTTGGGGTTGATAAGAGTCGGACACCACTGAGCGACTTCACTTTCACTTTTCACTTTCATGCATTGGAGAAGGAAATGGCAACCCACTCCAGTGTTCTTGCCTGGAGAATCCCAGGGACGAGGGAGCCTGGTGGGCTGCAGTCTATGGGGTTGCACAGAGTCAGACACGACTGAAGCGACTTAGCAGCAGCAGCTGTAGCAGCTGGTTTAATTTTAGGCTCTTAAGTTCTGGGTATGCATGGGTACTCTGATAAAATGGAATTTCTGTTAAAAAATCAACCCTAGACCTCAGAGCACAGTGAGACTGCCAATCAGCCTACCTTATGCTTTACCACCACTAAATATTTCCCCCAGGCTTCCTGGCTCTGTGACCTTGGGCAAGATATTTTCTCTCTCTAAGCCACAGTTTATTCATCTGAAAATGCTGCTATTTCGCCAACTGATTTTGTTATGTCCCATTTAACTTTTATATCTCTGGATAACTTTTTACAAAGTATTTGAATGACCTGAGAAAATTATCATTACATACTAATTTTTTCAAGGATATAAAGCTATACTTAGTATAGGGAATGAATACATAAATACTTCAAAATATATATACAAACACATACATACCTCTTGTTCCCCAAAGAAACCTAAAAAGAAATCCAAAAGGCTAACTACAGCTGTGAGTGGAGATATTGTAGGCAATTCAATTTTTAAAATTAATACTTTAAATGATTTCTAAACTTTCTCAAATGTGAAAACTTTATAAAATGTTCTGTGTTGTTCGGTCGCTAAGTCATGTCTGACTCTTTGCGACCCCATGGACTGTAGCCCGCCAGACTCCTCTGTCCATGGGATTTCCCAGGCAAGAGCACTGGAATGGGTTGCCATTTCCTTCTCCAGGGGATCTTCCCAACCCAGGGATCGAACTCTTGTGTCCTGCATTGGCAGATGGATTCTTTACTACTGAGCTACCAGGGAAGCTCAAAATAGTCTGTGTTCTTGTGTTAATTACTAGAAACCTTGCAAAATGCCTGAGTTAAGGGAAAACTGTTGGGGTGTGTGTCATTTATTTCAAGCCAGACCACGGTGACATTCTAAGAGAAACTTTGAAGATAGCTGGTAGAAACTCATTCACCCGCAGCCAAAGAAAGGGTTTGTGGTGCTATTAGAAAAAAAGGTACCTCTCAAGATCTGAGTACTGAGGAATAGAAAGATGAAATAGGATGTACATATTAGTTGCTTTTACAGGTCAAATATGTTTTTTATAATAGTGGGTGCATATAAAAACTGGTGAAATCCAAGTAGAATTTGTAGTCAAGTTAATCGTATTGTAACAATGTAAATTTCTTCTTTTTGATAATTCACTGTAATGTAAGATCTTACCACTAGGGGAAGCTGGAGGAACGTATAGATCTCTCTGTACTGTTTTCTGCAAGTCTGTGGGAGTCCAAAATTATTTCAAAATAAAAAGTTTTTTTTTTTTTTTTTTTTATGGCTTAAATACCAGCCATTTTATATAGGTCTATGTAATCTATGCATGATATGTAGTAGCCTGGCAGTAAAGACTTACTGAAAAAAAATGTTGAATGAACTTTAAAGCACGATTTAAAAGAATATAGAGAGAATGATTCTGAAAACAATTTGATTTTTTTTTTAATTGCTGTTATACTATGTTGTTAAGGAAAAAAAAATGATCTGAGAGGACATAGCACAAACTGTTACAGTAATTATCCCTTGATCTCAATCACTAGGGCGAGGATTGGGGGAAATATTTGAAAAACAAGAAACTTCCATTTTATAGTTTTAACTTTTTCTTTTACAAGAGCATGTATTTATTTTTGTAACACGAAAAATAAAGTTTAAACTTTAAGAGTATGGCATGGAAACAGCCTTTCCCTTCAGAGGACTTCTCATCTAGTAGGGTAGCGGGTGATGTTCAGTGCACGCTCTAGAAAATGAACCTATGGAAATAAACTCACAGCTGTCCTTTCTAAGAAACGCATCTACTATCTGGACAGTCTAGATCGAGCCCTGCAAAGGTGGCCTAAGGGCCAGATCCCCCTGCCACCTGGTTTTGCACAGCCTCAGAGTCAAGAATCCTTTTTATATTTTTTAATGGTTGGGGGGAAAAAATCAAAAGAAGAAGAACTCATGACACATGAAAACTGCAGGCAATTTATATTTCATTGTGCATCGATTCGGTGCTGTGGAAGCCTGGAGGCATCATTTGCATACGTGCTGTCTCCAACTGCTCCTGCAGCGCTAAGGCAGGGGTAAGTAGCTGAGGCAGAGAACAGCGCGGGGGCTTGTGAGGCCTGAAGATGTCCTCGCTGGCCATTCACAGAGAAGTTTGCTGACTACTGCTAAGTGAATCTACCAGTCCTGAAACAATGTCTCTGGAAGAAGGGAATGCCATGAGTTTTGAGTACAATTTTGAAAGCCTTCAGACCCTAAGATGACGAGAGAGTTCCTTTCAAGGTGGTTTTATGTCTGAGGGGGTAGACTAGACCCCACTCTCTCACTCAAATAAAATCATGTGCTTTGTGCAATTCTGGAATGGCACTGAATTTTTAGGCTAGAAAAATTTTTGAGAATCCATTCTGAAAATTGCCCCTATTTCTAGTCTTTTAGCAGAAATGTGATTCAAAATTCCTAGAACCTTTTTCTCAGAATCAATTACTGAGCACCTTAGCAGGCCTAGCATAGGGATGAGCACTTCATGTAACTGATTTCATTTTGGTGCTTATAAAACCCATTTCACAGATGTATAAACTGAGGCTGAATGTTTAAACCACTCCACCTCAGGTAACACAGACAATAAAAGGAAATTTGAACCCAACTCTGAATGACTCAAAAAATCCTGATGGTAATGACTCTGATAGAATAAGGGCATATTAAAATTGTATTTGAAACCATGAACGCTCTAACCATTGAATTTCACACCAGAAATTACCTGGCACTATCTTCTCAGTGCATATATTACGTATGCAGACTCATTACTGAATTCATAGACACTGGGACTCATCTGTCTCTACTTGTAAAACAAATTTAACTCTGAAATAAGTCAGTTCTATGATACAATCTTAACACACCCCTAGAATTTTAAAAGAGAAGGCAATGGCAACCCACTCCAGTACTCTTGCCTGAAAAATCCCATGGATGGAGGAGCCTGGTAGGCTGCAGTCCATGGGGTTGATAAGAGTCGGACACCACTGAGCGACTTCCCTTTCACTTTTCACTTTCATGCATTGGAGAAGGAAACGGCAACCCACTCCAGTGTTCTTGCCTGGAGAATCCCAGGGACGGGGGAGCCTGGTGAGCTGCCGTCTATGGGGTCGCACAGAGTCAGAAGCGACTGAAGGACTTAGCAGCAGCAGCAGCAGCAGAATTTTAAAAGTGACAACTTCAAGGCTTCAGAGAAGTTTCTTACCTTTCATAGGCAGCAACTGGCTTATGCTGTCCCCTTGTGGATTAGTTGTGGTATGGCCTTAAAAATCCAAAGGACAGGAAAAGGATCCCAAGTCTGAATATTTCAGATTTGAAAGAAATTCAAAATTATCTCCTCTGGTTCCCTTGTTTTAATCAAGAGAAAAATTTAAATCTAGAGAGACAGTTTCACTCTTTCAGGGTTTCACAGTGATGAGTAACAATTAAAGTGAGTGACCAGAACCCATATTTTCTGACCTCACTTGGCAGCACTAAGACAGATGTGGAATTTCAAAACGTGTTTTGAAAATAGAAAGAATCATTTACTGAATTCACATGCTCTCTTTAAATTTTAGAGACCTCTGAATGATCAACAAGAGTACTGTGAACTTCAATCAATCAACAGAGCATCACCTACGTGAATCTGGCATTCCTTACCTCCAAGGGCAAAATTAGGTAGGATCTACTTAATTTTGAAAGAAAACAGAGAGTAAATTTAGTATCAGTCCCCCAAGTGGCTCATAAAGGGGAGAAACGATGACTTCGCATTTCACACAGGTGAGGTAACAGAAGGACACCAGAGATTCTAGAACATCATTATTTAAGAGTCACCCAGTTCCAAACTGTGCCTCAAACTTCTACTGCCTCCAAGGATGCCCCAGCAACACAAACACCCTCATCCTTGGGAAAGCCCAGAGTCACCACCTCAGGCTACTGCTTTCACGTGCTGGTATGTGCGCGTCTTGGTGAAACACCAACAAGACGTCATCCCTGGACTCCTCTCTGTAGGGCAATGCCTATCCCTGCTCTGCCCCCACCAGCTGATCAATAAATCTTCACTGCAGGCAAGGTGCACATTTCACAGAGAGCCCTCTGGATTATTAGCAACAAGAGTAATAAGTGGGTGCCAGGCACCAAGTGCTCACTTCACGCCCAGCTCAGTGTGTTTTCCACAGTTGATCTCAGAGTGTTCTGTGCTAGGCACCAGGACTGTCCTCATCTCACAGCAGGAGTCCTGTGGCCTCGAGATGTCAGGCGACTGGCTCAACTGACAGAGCTAGGAAGGCAGAAAGCAAACTTCAGAGCCAGGATTTTCCACCTGCAGAGCCTAAGCTCTTGTGCTCTGGGTTCTGTGGCCTTCGGAACATATAGCAAGAGCTCACACACACTTGTTCTGAAGAGATCAGTGCCGGAGGGTGACTGACCACGCTGTTTCATGGCATAGTGGGAAGTGGTCCAGTTGGAATGGAACCCTAGCCCTCTGCTGTCTAGATGGGTGCAGTTTCTGGAAAGAGATTCTAAAAATTATTATTGATATTGCTGCTGCTGCTAGTGCAATAAGGGAAGTAGTTGAAAATGCACAAAGCACTTTCACATTTATTTTTCATATTTGGACTTCAAAATGTATCTATGGGGTAAGTAAACTTGGGCAGAATTATTGAAAGAGAAGGAAACTGAAGCCCAGAGAGGTCTCGTATTTTGCCCAAAGGTGCAAAGCTAGTGCCCAAATGCTACTAAAGGTAGAACAAGGGTGTCTGATTACAAATTCCACTTCATTCTCCTCTTCTGCTTCTGGGTATCACAGGAGTTAAGATTCCACAAGTGTGGGGAGGTTCTCCCCAAGGGCCATTGGTACCTTTGTTCATTGACTTGTTCACAGTGGGAGAACGGATTCCTCACCTCTTCACAGAGCTCGCTGTGGTTTATCCACTGATCCCACCCTCCTGTGAAACCAGGGATGTCTCCAGTGCCTGACTTGGTGTCCGACGGACACTGTGGTCTGCAGTGATCACCCAGCTCACCTGGCTAACCATGGGTGAGGACCCTCTTAGAGCCAGCTTCAAGTTCTAGTTCCAGTGGCTGGTATGTAATTTCATTTTCACTCTGATTGCCTTACCACAGACATGCCTCTCCAAATAAGACATGTCTTATTTGGTTGGCCTTTCTGAAGGTGAACTGTTACGTGCTAGAATTGCACGATTCAATTCCAAGTTTATTAATGAAAGAAAAAAAACATTTGTATGGTTGGTAGAATGTAACACTATTGAGAAAAGCATCCTGAGAATCCACTTTTTGTCCTTTTTCCTTTATCCCCAGACTGCCGGCCTCCCAACTGATTCCAGCGAACAAACAGCACTGGGCCTGAGAGATAAAACAAATCAGCTAATGCTTCGCAAAAGATGTTGCCTTTGAAATCAGCTGCATCCAATTTCTTCCCTCTTGACACTGGCATTTGTGAGTGAAAATGAGCTTTGCTTCATCCCCTGTCTTCGTTTCTTCCTTCTGCTGAACTTGCTGCCAATTCCTCCCCCAAGTCCTTTATGCCCTTGATAAACTGAGGGCCCAGACAGTGTCAAGTTCTGACAGGGCTCAATTTTTGCTTCAAGGAAATAGTGCAGCGAAGGCAGGACAGCTCTGATTCAGGAGCCAGAAGACAGTCCTATGTGTGACCTACTTCGTCTTCTATTTGATCTTTTTTGTGCCTCTGTGCCTGTTTCCTTCCATGCAGGATAAAGAGTCTACCACACTGGCAGTTCCTATATGCCCTCTGGGGCCAGGGCTGGGCTTCAGGTCCTTGGACCTACCCCTAGACCTTTAGAGGTCCTCATCCTGCACATCTTTTGTTGTTCTGGCTTGCTTTGTCTTTAATGGGAGCATAGTTGCTTTACAGTGTTGTGTTGGTTTCTGCCTTACAGCAATGTGAGCCAGTCACATTATATATATATGTATCTCCTCCCTTCTGAGCCTCTCTCCCCCTTTCCATCCCCCACCTCTAGGCCATCACAGAGCGCCGGGCTGGGCTCCCTGTCATATAGCAGCTTCCCACTAGTTATGTATTTTACACATGGTAGTGTATATATATATGTCAATGCTACTTCCTCAATTCATCCCACCCTCTCGGACCCCATTGTGTCTGCAAGTCCAATCTCTATGTCTGTGTCTCTATTCCTGCCCTGCAAATAGGTTCATCAGTACTATTTTTCTAGATTCCACGTGTATGTGTTAGTATACAATATTTGTTTTTCTCTTTCTGACTTACTTTGCTCTGCAAGTCTTAGACAGAGTAGGGCTGTCTATGTTTTGAATAGGTTCCCTGTGGTTCCAGCCCATGGCCTGGCCTGGTATAGATGGGCTGGATGAGCCCAAAGTTCAAGATTTCCCAGTCTTTTCCTACCTCCCTGGGAGGTCAACGTGAGATCTGATTGTGCTTCCCCTTTCATTTATACCAACCTTACTCCCTTGTCTCCTATCTCCACATCAAGACACAAACCTTGCCTCTTCCATTTTTGATTGCCTCTCTTTCTCCTATACCAGGACAAGCCTTCTCCCTCACCCTGCCTCCTCTCTAAATATTCACCCTCCAACTCCTTGAAAGAACATCTAATATTTCTTCTCTGACAATTGCCCAGCATTGGACTTTAGGGTGTCCACCCACAAGTTTACCCTGTTTCCTTCATGGTCACTGTCTAAACACCTCATCCTACTAACCAGCATTTAGAATCCCCTCATATTTACCTACACACTCCATAACCTTTGTCTCCTGGACTCCTTTCTACCTTTGCTGGCTCTCTCTGCATCCTCAGCTGGCTTTTCTGCATTCACTACATCCTCTCTCATGGTACTTGTTCCTATAAGGAGGTGGGGTGTCTGCCTTCATCCTTCCATTCCTGTAGGGCATTTAGACAATGCCAAAGGATCTTCAGTTATCCCCTCTGCTAATGAGACAATAGATGAAGGGTTTAAGAGCTTAGTTTCAACAGCCAGGAGACCTGGAGTTCAAACTCTGGCAAATGTCTTAAGCTTTCCACAGCTCAATTTCTTCTCCTTTATAACAAATGTAACAGTACAATCTTCCTCACATATCTGGACAATGCCTGACTATGAGATAAGGCACTGACGGCGTCAAGCCCAGCCTTTTTCCTAAAAACACTCAGTAACTGTCATTTGTTATCAATGACTTCCAAAATTATATCAACAATCCTGAACTCTCCCCTATGAGATGATATGTATGAAAATTTTGGTATAGTGGCAAGTTCCTATTCAGCACTTACACTGTATCATCACAGTAATGATATTTGACCGGAGGGATGTGCCAGTCATCAGACACCAATCCCCACCAAAGCATCTGTAGGTTGCCCAGCCCCACATTTCCAACTTCCTGAAGTGTCCCAGGGACACTTCAAACTCAAGATCACCGAAATAATTTTCACTCTTCCTCCTGGGGTTCCTTTACCAGTGAGCCCATCACATCAGCTAATCTCCCAAGTACAGAGACTCAATCATCCTTCCTTCTTACTCTACCCACCAAGTCCTCTCAGTTCCAAGTCCTAAATGGCTCTGACTGTCCCTTCTCTACTGTTACCACTGCCATCATTCTAGTCGAGACACTCCTTCCTGTCTGAATAACAGCAAGAGCCTCTTGGGGAGCCTCTCTGCCTCCAGGTTTACTCCCATCCTGTACATCTAAAACTTTTTACAGACCAAGTTTTCCCAAAACAGAGCTGAAAATGCCATTCTCTACTCCAAACACATGAATTGGTTCCTTGGAACCCTGGAATAAAATCTGAATTCTTCAGCCCATTAATCAGTCCTTTAAGAACCTAGGCTACTCCTAGCTTCCAGTCTCCACTAGATTAAACTAGACTCTTAAATAATCAGAGATTCCATGCTCCTATAAGTACCCCTATCTCTGCTCAGGCTGTTCTCCCTGCCGGTTCACTCTGCTCAATGAAATGTTTTCATCCATGAAGAACCAATTCAAGGATCATTGAGAGAAATCATCCTGGCCCTCCTTTCCCAGTTAGAATCCTTCTCTCCCTTCTTTGGGTCCCCAGGGCACCTCCTCATACTTCTACCCCAAAACAAAGCCCACTGGATGGTGGTTCGCTCCACGTAAGCTTGTCTCTCCCACTCCTTTAAGGACAGAGGTCAAGACCTCATCATTTTGATATGTTCTAGGCAGAGAAGTAACCTGGTAAGCCGTGTTTAATGAATGACAGATTTGAAAGGCCTTTACCAAGTATCATGCTGCTGCTGCTGCTGCTAAGTCGCTTCAGTCGTGTCCAAATCTGTGAGACCCCATAGATGGCAGCCCACCAGGCTCCCCCGTCCCTGGGATTCTCCAGGCAAGAACACTGGAGTGGGCTGCCATTTCCTTCTCCAATGCATGAAAGTGAAAAGTGAAAGTGAAGTCGCTCAGTCGTGTCTGACTCTTAGCAACCCCATGGACTGCAGCCTACCAGGCTCCTCTGTCCATGGATTTTCTAGGCAAGAGTACTGGAGTGGGGTGCCATTGCCTTCTCCAAAGTATCATGCTACATATTTCTATATATCCAAATGAAGTGCCAAGATAAAGATACAAAATCTCATCTCCAACCACTTTTCCCTCTGAGAATCCTTTGATTTGCTGGAAAAGCCAGCTTGTTCTGGACTATGAAGCTTGAGCTGGTTTATTAAACAGAGAGGTACAGTAAGAGAACAAATGCTCGTATAAGCCCTCATCCTCACACCCCCACCATCCAACCCTGGGAACAAGAAATAGCTACTGTAAAAATCTCAAAGAAAGGAAAATGTGACAATTACTAGAGGAGGGTGTACTTTTTTCCCCAGTTTTCCTGGGTTCATAGAGAAGTCCTCGTGCATATTTGGGTGCTTGAAATTTGAAATGATTTTACTGCTTAGACTTCATGCTGTTCATGAGCATAATGATTCACCTTAGGGCTAAGAATAAGGGAATCAGTGGTAAAGAATCCTCCTGTTACCTACTAAGATAACAGCCACCTTTTGCATGCTTACTAGCTAGCCAGACACTCATCTAAATTTTATATGCATGAGGTTATACAACGAAGGCCAGAGACCCCCAGGAAAAAGTAGTGCAGCTGATAATCAAGCCCAAGCAGTCCCTTTTATTTTTTATTTTTATTTTTTTGAATTTTATTTTATTTTATTTTTGTTGACTCTTGCTAGTTTCATTTCAAGCAGTCCCTTTTAGCACCTCCAAGGCTGTGAATTAATTTCAGGGTATTCTCTGCCCTTGCTGCTGTTGCTGTGGCTATTAGTTTCTAAACCGTGTCTGACTCTTCACGACCTCATGGACTGTAGCCCACCAGGCTTCTCTGTCTGTGGGATTTCCAGACAAGAATATTGAAGTGGGTTGCCATTTCCTTCTCCAGGGGAATCTTCTTGACCCAGGAATCAAACCCATATCTCCTGCTTGGCAGGTGGATTCTTTACCACTGAGACACCCGAGGAGCCCTTTTTCTGTCCCTGGGCCCTAATATTAATAAATACCTAAAGCAGTCAGGCAGGAGGAAGAAAGGACAAATGAATACAAGAACACTCCTTCCACTATACAGAGCCACGGGGTCAAGTGAGTAAACCCTCTGCGGCTTCAAGGAAGAAGATCAGTGTGTTTGGAAATAGGATGAGATAGCAGAGCTCCACTCAGCCTAGAGTGGACAGGCAAGTATTCTAGAGATGATCTACCATGGAGTACTGAACCAATGAATCAAGGTCAATGGTATCCCTTACTCTCTAAAATCCACAGGAAGGAACAAGCCACAGATGCAGTCTTGACACCAGTGTGTCCCGGGAGGGCTTCATGGCTCAAGGACCCAAAAGGCGCCTCTAGTCATCGGACTCCGTGACACTGTTCAGTGTCTCCCCTCAACCTAAGGGGCAAGGGAAGAAGAAGAGAGAACCACACACACGTACTCTTGGATGTGAGTAAGGCAGTGCTGCGGCGAGAAGTCTCCTCAACACTTCTCTGAGAGGTCCTGGGGAGCAGGGCAGGCTCTAATTCTGGAAGAGAAAAGAAAGTTTGATAAAAGGCAGATAAACGTTGGTGCTTGTGCCAAGCAATTTTTACAGTTGTCTTTGTAGTTTTCTATGTTTATTTTAGGCAAGTACAAAGACAACTATAAAAATGGCCCCTGATCCCTATGTATATTTTGAGGTTTTCCTGCTGGCTGAGATGGCAAAGAATCTGCCTACAATGCAAGAGACCTGGGTCAGAAATATCCCCTAGAGAAGGGACATATTGGCTACCCACTCCAGTATTCTTACCTGGACAATTCCACAGACAGAGAAGCCTGGTGGACTACAGTCTATGGGGTTGCAAAGAGTCAAACATGACGGAGCGACTAACACATATATATTTCGAGTTTTTTTTTTCAAGGATTGTAAGTAATTTTTAGAATCTAAGGGAACCATAAATGTTGTATTTGAAGATGATTATTTTAAGGACTAAAGGAATAAAACATACAAATTTGCTTAGGGTTCATGAACCTTAGGTTGGTACTCACAGTGTAATGGAATTAGCCAATTCATTACTGTAAAGTTGTTTAAATTAATCCAGGCCTTATTGAGGCAGTTGAAATGCCTAAGCCTTCGAGATATCTCATGATTGTTTTCTAACATCTTTACCTCAGAATTAGAGTTTGAAACATGGTGAAAGCTTTGACAAGGGCCCATAATTAATGGAGCTAGTAACTCAGTGAGAGTTCCAAGGTGTCGGGATCAATAAGGATTCAGGAGGGAGGGTGGGAGGGAGGAAGAGAAAGGGAGAAAGAGAGGAGGAGAGGACAGAAGAGAGAAAGAAAGGAAGGAAGGAAGTTCACCATCAAGGAATATTTTAAGGCATCTGGAGGTCTTTCCTCTAATGCCTAAGTAGACAGTTGAGCCCTGGCAGGATGGAACTGGTATCTGACCCAGGGTGACATTTCCTAGTTCTTTACCAAGTATCTGTACTCCTAGGAGGTCAAGTTGAGAACTAAAAATGATGACTTTTCAAAAACACAAAGGAAAAAAATAGGAACAAAAAAGCAAACCATAAAACAATGAAAAGGAACAATTTAATGAAACTACACCCACCCCCCCACCCCCCCACACACACATGCACACACAGAGTTATGGGATGAATTCCGACCTCCACCTCACTCCCACCCCTGCTTGTAAATTCATATTTAAAGCCCTAATTTCCAGTAACTCAGAACATGACTGTATTTGGAGATAGAGCCTTTAAACAAGTAAAAGTGATACTATGTGGACAGCCCTACTCAAATATGACTGATGTTCTCACATAAAAAGGAGATCAGGACACAGATACACAAAGGAGAAAGAGGATGTGAGTACAAAGTGAGAAGACAGCCATCAGGGAGAAAGGCCTCGGAAGAAACCAACCCTGCTGACCCCTTAGTCTCAGACTTCTAGCCTCCAGAATTGTGAGAAGTAAACTTTTATTGTTTAAACTGCCCAGTCTGTGGTGCCCAGCCCTGACAAACTCACACACACACACACATGCGCACACACGCACACACGCACACACACACACACGCTCACACACACAGGCACACACACACACACACACACTCACAGACTCTAGAGCAAGTTGCTGAGCTGCCCCATTCAGTAGGAGAACCCTTTGCCAAGGGACCCAAGGTACACCTGAGCAGCAGAAGGGAAAGAATGGCCAGGTGAGCCAGGTACCTGCCGTGAGGATGGGCCCCTCGGTGGAAGGCTCAAGGGTCAGCAGTATCGTGTCTTCCTCAGGAAGGGAGCTCAGTGTTGTCAGAGGGCACGTGGAGGCCGTGGTTGTGAGCGCAGCTGTAGTTCTCATCTGAAGTGGTGGTGTGGACGTGAGGTCAGAGGTGGTCACGACTGTTGCTGGAAGCACGGCTGTGGCTGTTGTCATGGCGGCGGTGGTGGTGGTGGTTGCGACGGTGGTGGTGGTGGTTGTGGTTGGGCGGCGGGTGGTTGTCGAGCGTGTAGTTGTGGGGGCTGTAACCAATACAGGATACGTCTGGTACCAAGTGGAGACAGAGGAAGAGGGAAGCACCACAGGTGTTGCTGGCATCCATCCCTTTGTCTGTGTCTCTATAGCCTCACCTGGTCCATGAGCCTGGACCATCAAAATGCCTATGAAAACTGGCATTCTAAACTCTATGCTTGGCCTTTCCAACCTATTTTTTACACCCTAGCTAGAGTAATCTTTGACAATGACAAACCAAATTATGTCAGTCTCCAACTTAAAACTTTGTTTTAACTGGGTTCTCCTTGGCCTTCTGGTGAAGATCCAATCCCTAACCCCACCCACAGGGCCCCACTTGATCTGGATCTTTCTTTTCAACCCCATGCCTCCACTCTATTCTCACATTCCCTTGCCCATGGGCCTTTCTTCAGTTCTTAAACTATATTACTGACCTTCCCCCTGGAGGAACTTTGTACTGACTGCTTCCTAGTCCCTCTCTTCCTTAGACTGACTCTTCTTTAAACCTCATGTCTCAGCTAAAAGGTCACTTCTGCAAAAAGGTCATCCGCAGTCTACAATAACAATGTTTTTTGCACACTCATACTTGACCACATCTGGTCCCATCACTTCATGGGAAATAGATAGGGAAACAGTGGAAACAGTGTCAGACTTTATTTTTTTGGGCTCCAAAATCACTGCAGATGGTGCCTGCAGCCATGAAATTAAAAGACGCTTACTCCTTGGAAGGAAAGTTATGACCAACCTAGATAGCATATTCAAAAGCAGAGACATTACTTTGCCAACAAAGGTTCATCTAGTCAAGGCTATGGTTTTTCCTGTACTCATGTATGGATGTGAGACTTGGACTGTGAAGAAGGCTGAGTGCCGAAGAATTGATGCTTTTGAACTGTGGTGTTGGAGAAGACTCTTGAGAGTCCCTTGGACTGCAAGGAGATCCAAGCAGTCCATTCTGAAGGAGATCAGCCCTAGGATTTCTTTGGAAGGAATGATTCTAAAGCTAAAACTCCAGTACTTTGGCCACCTCATGTGAAGAGTTGACTCATTTGGAAAAGACTCTGATGCTTGGAGGGATTGGGGGCAGGAGGAGAAGGGGACAACAGAGAATGAGATGGCTGGATGGCATCACTGACTCAATGGACGTGAGTCTGAGTGAACTCCAGGAGTTGGTGATGGACAGGGAGGCCTGGCGTGCTGCAATTCATGGGGTTGCAAAGAGTCGGACACGATTGAGCAACTGAACTGAACTGACTGACTTGACCACAGATTTTGTAGCATTTCCTAAAGACACATTTATTCGTTGATTGTTATATAATGTCTGCTTCTCCTAGTACATTGTAATCTCCACAAGCGAAAAGCTGGAATTTATGTTGTTCTCTTCTACAAATCTAATACCTATCATGGTATTAGTAGATGTTCCTAGTAGATCTACAGTAGATCTACCTAGTAGATGTTGCAAAAATGTGGCATAAATGATTGCATCAAAAGGAAACCCAAGCATAACATTTCAGTCAAGCAAAGTGAATAAGCTCTAGAAATTTGCTGCACACATTGTACCCACATTAACAATGGTTTATTGTACACTTGAAAATCTGTGAAGGGAACAGACCTTATTCTAGGTGTTCTTTCCACAATAAAAATCAAGATGTAAAACAAATAATTTCAGAGTGTAAAGATTGATTCATGCCAAAACTACTCACCCCCTAAACATCTGAATTTGGGTTCATTAGCAACAGATATTCTACACATACCACCCTTTCTTAAATATGCCAAATTTCCATTAACTCTAATGGACCAGAAAGACATCATTTGTTTCAAGTGAGCTGAGAAATGATGTCATAGAGTATTGAGGTCAGCCAGTATTTTACAAAATAATAGCTAGTTATATCAGGTTTGAAAAGCAAAGACTTGGATTGGCATCATTTATCTTCAACAAATCCAAATAATACCTTCTATCTCACAAAGTTGCCTTGGGAGAAAAATACACTAATGCTTATCAAAGTTCTCTAACTAGAAGCATCCACATCAGTTCTTCTCAAATTTTAGAGCCCATGAGAGTCACCTGAGAAGCTTCTTATGCATATGGCTAGTGAGACCTTGCCTTCTGAGATGGCAATCCAATTAAGAACGGAGCCCAAGAATCCTTGGTCCTTGGTGCAGGCTGAGCACAGAGCTGACTTTGAGAGGCTCCATTCCAGACTAGCAGGAATGGTGATTATTGTTTACGTAATTCAACCATAGACCCTGCATGCATGCATGCAGCTCAAATCTTTAGGAGTTCTGCCATATTTCAAATTTCATCAAAAGCAGCTGATAGTAGCAGAAGGAAAGACCAGCTGAAAACTGCTATTTATGATTGTCTCCAAATCTCCTGCCCTTTCCCCTCACTGAAAGTAGCCCACTGTTGGTTTATGGATGAAGCTAATGCGTGAACAAAACATTGTATTTTGTTCACCCAGTGTTTGTAAAAATTTTGTGATCTTTGCCAACATGCAAAAATCAATACAGTTCACATAAAAACTGGCAGATCTGAAAGCCCTGGGCCCCAATTTCTTCAGTTCCCTAGGCAAGAAGCAGCTGCCCTCTTCATATTGACCTTGAATTTCACTGGTTCTTTTCCCCACCCCCTACTCCTCACCCTTTACCCTTTCATTCATTTCTGTGGGTTCCTCAGCTCCCACAGGCAATTGCTCCAGACTGTGGCTCCTCTAAACACAAACATGTCTCAGTTTTAATCTGTCCACTCCCTGCTTAAGCAGCTTCAGTCTCTTTGCCACCACCCTCTGACTCCATGACCCAACACGAACTTCTCCACCCACAGACACAGCCTCTGTGTGCTCACCTCTCCTCAGATCCAGGCGGATGTTCTTCTTCACATCATTGAACCAGCCAGGCACCTCTATGCGGCAGCAGTACACATTCTGGTCACCTTCGTTGGTGTCCATGATGGTCAAGGAGACATCCCCTCTCTGGATAATCCCCCGAAGTTGGTATTTTGGCGACTTGCTTGAGACCACCTTTGTCCCATCGGTGTAGAGAAGCTCATCACTGCATTTGGACTTGGGACACTGGCCTCTGCCCCAGCACATGCTATTACTATGCGGAGACCAGGATGAGTATGTACACGGCAAAGTCACTGGCTGACCCAAAAATGCTGTCACGACAGTCTGTGATGCCACCGGAGCTGTGAGGAAAGATGAGAAAATTAAGTTGTGAGGTATTGAAATCTCTCAAATATGCTCCACAGGGATCATGCATGCAGATGCTTCCAGGAAGATGAAGAGGGTTGTACTGTATGTTTCTTTAGCCCAAATTCTGGCCTGTCCTTTGCTGCCACTAAGCTCCTAACTTCACACTCTGCTATCCCTCAAGTGGGAGCAGCTGACTACCTGAGTCTGAACCCATCTCTGCTGCAGATTTGCTGATTAATTTGCTAATTTGCAGATTTGCTGACCTTGAGTACCATTCAATAAAACAAATTCTCCAGTGGAAAATTCTGACCCTTTAATCTAACTGCTGCTGCTGCTGCTGCTAAGTCGCTTCAGTTGTGTCCAACTCTGTGCGACCCCATAGATGGCAGCCCACCAGGCTCCCCCGTCCCTGGGATTCTCCAGGCAACACTGGAGTGGGTTGCCATTTCCTTGTCCAATGCATGAAAGTGAAAAGTGAAAGTAAAGTCAATCTAACTGTACTCTCATATAAACAGGTGTAAGTAGCATTCTACCCAGTGTATGTCAATGGGCAGTGATCATGTACTACTGACATGAATGCCTCAAATGGGTCTCCCTCTGTCTTCAACCCCAGAGTGTACTATGGCAAGGAGACAGGCTGTTGTTGTTCAGTCACTAAGTTGTGTTTAACTCTTTGTGACCCCATGGACTGCAGCATGCCAGGCTTCCTTGTCTTTCACTATCTCCTGGAGTTTGCTCAGAAATTAATTGCTCTAGACCATATGTTTGTTGTTAGAGAATATGAAATAAGGTGGAAGTTTGTGGATTTTTTTTTTTAAGTTAGAACTGGAGAGGAATCATAGGAATTCTTTAGAATGGCAGCTGTGACTTAAAGATGCTGGAAGATTAGGTTGATCATGTTAGCTATATGCAATGGAATATATTACCATTTTAAAAATGCAATATCTGTGTTTCCCAATTTCAACTGATCATCAGCATGGCCTGCGGAGCTTGTTAAAAATACTTGTTATCTTGCCCAGCCCGAGTCAGAATCTCAAGACTGAGGCCCATGGTGATGTACAACCAAGGTCAAGGTCAAGTGACAACCAAGGTCACTGAACACTGACTCTGTGCCTTTTCTAACATAACTTCCATCTGTGAGAATCGACGAAACTTTTCCACTGCTGCAAATATTAAGCCCTTTGGTTTAATTGATCATCAGTGATTGTTCTCAATCAAACCAAGCTATTGAAGGGACAGCCAGGCAGGCCATAGCTCCAGATTGTCAGGATGACATCCTGCTCCTTCTTGGGTACCTTGATCTCTGCTCATTGTTTTCTTCAAGGTGCCCTCCTGTAAGACTCTCCATTCACTAACTCTGTTAACCCCGACGGCTGAATTGTGTAAGACATGGCCAGCAGCACTGTGTTCCTCCCTGGCACAGCAGTCAGCAACTTCCAGCTATTCTTATCTGAGAGAAGATGAGCATGAGTCCTAACAGTGGCCCAGGTAGAAAGCCAAAGGATGTGCATGCTGGGTTTTCCAAAGTTTGCTCTCAGGATGAAAGGTCGTGGTAAATTCAGACCTGCCTGGGACCTTCTCTGAACCTGTTGTCTCTTTACCTCGCCACAGTAGATATTCCACACATTGTAAATGCTGTAGAAGCCCATTTTGCCCCACCCCATGAAGCCAGGGGGTGGGGGGCGGGGGGCGGGGCGGGGAATAATTGTCATCATCCTCAACTGTCATAGCAGTGCAGAACATGTGCACCAAAGACCAATAATTTCTAAAATATGAGCTTGTTCTCAGAACTAGTTGGTAAATTAATTTTAAAAATATGTGACAGAATTATTTCCACTGGAGATTCAACAGCTTATTTTCCCAACTATCACAGTACAGAAGGAGGCACCCCATATTCACTAAGGAAAGCCTTTTCCAGATAGAAACCAACTGGCAAAGGACAAAACAGGCAATTCATAGACAGATGAGGAAATATGAGTGGCCAGTAAATTTCCCCTATCAGACTGGCAAAAATTTAGAACACTGATGATATCAAGTGTTGCCCAGTCAGGGATCAAGCAAATGACTGGAGTAACCTGGAGTGAAATGGGATGTGAATTGGTACAGCCACACTCTGGGGCAATTTTGCAGTTTTGGTTAACACTCAAATGGAACTAAGCCTGGAAAATTTCATGGTGTGTTTTCTGCTGCAGAAAAGCACACATGCACAAGGAAGGCAATTTGAAAATGTTTACTGCCAGGTCATATAGGTGCGATGGAACGAACATGTGTACGTGGGTAGCGGCTAACCTATGGCGCCGTCCTTCTGTTGAGCCACACATACAAGATTAATAGAATGAGACAGATTGATAACTAATGGTGTGAAAACTCCAAGGCTTATTAATGCACAAAAAGTGGACATTTCAAAATGACATTTAAAATACAAAACTACTGAAAAAAAACGTTTGCAGGATTTGCGGGCACAGACATATGAAAGTAAATGCATAGAAAAGTGGCTGACGGGACACACATCCAACTCACGGAGTCAGCATTGCCTTGATCGGAGACTGGGGTTGAGGGTAGTAGTGTCAAAGGGGATATTAGCTTTATAGCAATTTAGTTGTTTCACCAAGGGTATTTCTGTATTACTTATTTGTCAAAAATTAATGTTAAAAAAAGGAAGCAGGCGTGGCAGAAAAACACCCATTATGCTTACAATGAAAACCTCATTCTGCCAGTTACTGCTTTTGTGTTCTCTGGAGGAAAGCCACAATAATCCTGATCTCATTATCTTTATGCGGCAAAGGGGAGAGATCGTGCTCGCCTCAGAAATAGTTCTCAGGTCCACATGAAGTGGAGCATTAAAGACCACATGAAACAAATAAGCTATTAGTACAAATCACCAAGCATATCAGAGTGTAGAAATAGGAAAGAGACTGTTCCTTCCAGCTGCAAAATTACCCTGAAACAAAGAAATTAAATCAATTTCTCTTTTCAGCAATTACCCAGAATGGTGGGTACAATCTAGGTTCTGGCACCAGCTGGGTTCCTTCTCTAGCTGGTGGCCTTATCCAAGGTGTTTCCTCAATCTGGGGCTCAACTGCATCATTGACAGAGTGAAGGGTTTGATTTGGCATCTCTAAAGAGAGATTCAGCTCTGATCCTTAATGAGTCCGAGTAGTCAGTGTCTTCTAAAGGGTCATTTTAGAAAAGGCACAAATTGAAAAAACAAAAGAAATCATCCACCAGGCACTGTCTTCTTCAAATAGGGTTGGAGAAGCTCACTCACTCAGTGTTCAGCCAGTAGCTGGAAAGGTGACCATAGCAACCATCACCAAACCCTCCACACTGCCAGCCCACAGGACAAGATAAGGCCAGGCCAAAACAGTGATAAAGAAAGTGACAGGAACTGCTTTCATTCCATTAACTCCCACATGTATCTGGAGAGAGAGGTGGTTAAATGAACAACTACTATAGGGTCAGGGTAATAAGTTCTTTAATGGGGAGATTTCAGGGAGGACAGGAACTCATAGCAGACTCACTGAAACCAGTTTGAAGGCTACCAGTGGTCAGAAAAAAGCCTGATTTAGGTGGAGACCTGAGAATGCATGGAGTTATAGAGGAAAATAATAAGCAAAGAGCAATAAGACAAAAGCTTGTTCTCTTGAAATACAGGTGTTTTCTCATGCAGCACATCTGAAAGATTCATGTGCAGAAATTAGGAACTGTTTAAACTGCAAGGAACATTCAGATCAGATCAGATCAGATCAGTCGCTCAGTCGTGTCTGACTCTTTGCGACCCCATGAATTGCAGCACGCCAGGCCTCCCTGTCCCTAGATGTTGTCTAGTCCTAGAGTCATAGATTGTGGAAACTGGTCTTATCCAGGTCCCTCCTTTCTTACATTAAAGGGCCATAGTCTTCAGTGTCAAAGGATAATAACCAAGATGTGACTTCAACTCAGCCCACAGTATCCCATCCTATAACTCAGGATGTGAGTGTCTGCACCAATCCACACCGAGTGTGTACATTTGCATCGTCCAAAAGCTGGAGACAATGTGTGGAAAATGTAAATCTTATCTGGACACTTGACACCCACAAAATAAACCAAGAAACAAATAAAAAATCCTAAAAATAAAGATAAAATATGATTTATAATAATAGCTCTTAGCAGAACAAATTCCCTGGCATTTACTGTGCTAGTAACGCCTGTAAAGGACATTTCTTTTCCCCATGTTATCCCATCCCTTATCTATATTTCTTCTTAAATTGTAATTTCTGGTATTAACATAAATACCCCCACCCTAAAACATCCAAAGCAATCTCAGGATAAACCCTGTGTCACAGATAGGGAGAGAGACCTTCCAAGAAGAGAAGCTGAGTGGATGCAGGAATGCAATGGATTTCTGTTTTACAGATCAGCCATGGGAATCCATCACAGGGGCTCCTGGATGGAAGGACTGAGAACACTTACTCAGACAAAGCCGCCCAAGTTCAATCACCAGCCAGAGAATCAGAGGCCCTTTGGACATTTTGGCTGTTTGCAGATGTCAGGAGTGAGTCTGTCTGTCCGAATTCCATTTCTTATACTCCAGTTAATGCTGACAGGGTGGGACCTTTAGGTTTCATTTCTCTTTTTGCCTCATAATCTTCCCTTTCTTTCTCCTGAATGGCCTCTCTCAATCTGGGATGTATGATGAAATGTGCTGAGTACATTTCTCCTGGCCATTAGTGTGTGTGCAGACACATGGAGTGATGGTGTGGACATGCATGGACTCCGTTGTCCACTTATATAGGGGGTTTCCTACATGTACATGAGCACCTATTTTATGTACATGCACACTCATAAACTGTGGAAACTTGGGAATTTGGCTCTGCTGCCATTCTGGTTTCTCCCTCTCCCAGAACCTTAGCCCCCTTGCCCTAATAATGGAGAAGTAAAAGCAGGGTTGAACTCCCCTAGTGGCCCAGTAGTTGAGCTTCTGCCTGCCAGTACTGGGGACACAGGCTTCATCCCTGGTCCAGGAAGATTCCATATGCCACAGAGCCCCTAAGACCACGTGCCACAACTACCGAAGCCCACTCACCCTAGAGCCTGATCTCTGCAATGCAAGAAATCACCACAATGAGAGACACCTTCACACTACAATAAAGAGTAGCCCCTACCCACCTCAACTAAAGAAAGCCCATGTGCAGCAGTGAAGACCCAGTGCAGCCAAAAATAAATTAAAAAGTTTAAATAAAACATATTAAATTAAAAAAATAAAGAAATAAAAGCAGGGCTGCCATCAACCATCACATAAGCCAAAATACCATTAGAGTTTATTGGGCAAGGAAAGAAGAGATTCAATAGAGGAAGCATATGGTGATAAATACCAGACAGGCTCAGATAACAAAAAAGTCCACGTCTGGGCCCAATTCCACCACTTGTAGTGAAACCACTTGATGGGGAAGAGCACACAAGACAATTCACGAAGCAGATTTCAGGGCTTGAATCTCGTGATACTTACGGCGCTTCTGGACTCTATGGATTCAGCAATATATCCAGGACTGCAGAATCAGTTAGATGAGGAATAAAATCAATGCTCACCTATCAGATGTGTTTTCTAAAATAGATTTATTTCATCATCATTAGTTACTGGATGCTTAATTAAATGATAGGCACTCTGCTAATGCTAATGATGTAGATGTATTATACTTAATCCTCACAACCCTGAGAAATAGATATTTTTCCTATTTAACAGATGAGGAAACTGAGGCTAAAGGGAGCTAAAGAAATGACATTCACAGCAAAAATATAGTAGAAACAGAACTCAAGCCAAGACTTTCTGACTCCAAAGCCCCTGATCTTAATCACTGCACACTCCTTTGATCTGTGACTCTTAAGGCAATACACCATAAAACCAAGCATATCAGTGTCCAGCTCCTATCTAGCCCCAGAGAGGGAATTTAAGGATGCACAAATGATCTGAAATTTTTTAAAAATATCTCATTTAACTGTAACCAACCAAATGAGCCTTAACCTTCACATTTCTCACACTGAAGGATTAGTGAATATACAAATATTGGGGAAACACTGGACTCAGAGAAGGTAGAACAGGGAGGAAGGGATGAACATAGAGGGATTCAGAGAAATTCGTTTCAACAAATGCTCACTAAACTGTGGAATTCTTTCTCACCTCATTCCCAGGTACCTGGGGGATATAAAATCTGAATAAACTGAATGGTCCAAATAAAACACTCAAAGATACTGAGAGTTTCATTGTCCCAACAATATCACCCAACCTCCCTTCAATAAAGCCATCCATCAGAGCATGAGTTTAAGTCCTGTATGCACCTCTCCTAATTAGTGTTTAGGCCATCACTTTTAGGTATGAATAGACAACTGAGGATCTCCAGCTGCTGCTAAGTCGCTTCAGTCATGACTGACTCTGTGCGACCCCATAGACGGCAGCCCACCAAGCTCCTCTGTCCCTGGGATTCTCCAGGCAAGAATACTGGAGTGGGTTGCCATTTCCCTCTCCAATGCATGAAAGTGAAAAGTGAAAGTGAAGTCGCTCAGTTGTGTCCGACTCTTAGTGACCCCATGGACTGTAGCCTACCAGGCTCCTCTGTCCGTGGGATTTTCCAGGCATGAGTACTGGAGTGGGTTGCCATTTCCATCTCCAGACATTTCAGGAAAGTCTTCCATATGAAAAGGATACATATACATCAAAGAAAGCAGAAGAAAACAAGCAAGCAAACAAACAAAAAAATCACAAGTATCTTTCAAGGAAAAAAGAGAAGGGACAGAGAAACTATAAAAAAGAAAACATCAGAGAAGAGAAAGATATCTTAGAAATTAAAAAGACTATACTCACACCAAAATTTTGTGGAAGGTTTGAAAAATAAACTTAAGTCTTCTAGAAAACATAACCTTACTTATAAAGTCTAATGGTTAGGGATGTTTCAGAATATTAAAACAGAAAACAGAGAGGAGGAAATTATTAAAGAAATAGCTTTCTTAATTTTTGTAACAAACAAACATGAGTCTCCATTGGGAGAGCCAACCAAATCTTAAATTTCATGAAAAAAGATCCCCACAAAAATAGTATGTTAACATGAAATATGAAAATATTAGATATAAGGAGAAGATATCAAAAGACTCCAGAGTGAAAACAAAGAAATACATAGTATTGAAAGTGTTTAGTATCAGAAAGGCATTGGTCTTCTAAATAGATAATCTAGAAAATAATGCAAGAATGCTTTCAAAAGTCAAAGGGGGAAATGATGGTCACAATAACAGAAAATCTTGCTACTGATTTGACAGAAAATTGTCATATGGCATCATGGGAAGATGGGCAGACAGAAAGTAGGGTGGTGGTGGAAGAGAGGCAAACACTATTTGCCCTTATATGAGGTCAGTAGTTAATATCTAAATTTACCAAACACTATCAGCATAAGCACAGTAATAGTAATACAGATGTAAAAATAATATTTCAAGAAGAAAAGAAAGATCTCAAGAAGCTAAAATTTTATGCAAAGGAAATTATGGAATTGACTATATTTTTAGTAATAAGTCTTTTAAAATAACTAGATTCTTCTAAATAATTTAGCATACTCTATGGCATTTAGAATATATTTTCTTAAATGTACATATTGAGCACAATTAGCACCCAGAACTTAGTTTTCAACATTGCTCTCCAACAAAAGGAACTACAGCATCTTGGGAAAATGGCTGATTCTGGGAGTGAGGCAGGAAATATTTAAGATCAGTTTGGAGCTTCTTGCAGTGCTAGGAAGTAGAGAATGCTCAGGAGAAAAAATCCATTAATTTAAAATAGGATTATTAAAAAAGGACAGAGGAGACAACTGAGAGAGTTCACAATGACCAGAGCTGGAACAATCTGAACAGAAGTAGTACTGTTTTATAACCCAAAGTAGTAAACGATAAAAACCTGTGAGTCCATACTGATATAGTAAATAATCAATACGTTTGTGGGGGAGAAGAGACAAATCTTCACAGAAGAATTCCAAATAATTGATGTAGATACTCACCCCTCAAGGAGGTGAAGCAAAACTCCCCTCCTCGAGTGTGGACAGGACATGGTGATTTTCCTCCCTGAAAATACAGAATGGAGAGGGAGAGAAAAAGACCAACTTTCCAGTGCAGAAACCTGGCAAACACTGCCAGAGGCAGGAGGTCAAGATAAATGTCAAGAGAGATCAATTATGTTGACAGTTTGAGAGATGTGAGGTAAATGGGACACAATTTACTTCGGTGGTCTCCTCCCAAGAACTCACAACCTAAGTCTGCTTCTGCTGCTAAGTCACTTCAGTCGTGTCTGACTCTGAGCGACCCCATAGACAGCAGCCCATCAGGCTTCACTGTCCCTGGGATTCTCCAGGCAAGAACACTGGAGTGGGTTGCCATTTCCTTCTCCAATGCATGAAAGTGACAAGTGAAAGTGAAGTCGCTCAGTCGTATCCGACTCTGTGCGACCCCATGGACTGCCGCCTACCAGGCTCCTCCGTCCATGGGATTTTCCAGGCAAGAGTACTGGAGTGGGGTGCCATTGCCTTCTCCGCAACCTAAGTCTAGACACAAGGAAACCATCAGACACAATTAAATAAGGGGCTGACAAGTGTTTCTGAAAACTGTGAAGGTCACCAAAAATAAGGAGAGTCTAAAAAAACTTACAGCTAAGAGGAGCCAATGGGGCACGGCAGCTGAAAGTAATGTGGTATCCTGAATGGAATCCTGGAAGAGAGAAAGGCCGTTACATAAAAACTAAGGAAATCTTTGGACTTTGGGTAATAATAATTATCAATGTTCACTCAGTAGCTGTCATGAATATACCACACTTACGGAAGATGTTAACAACAGGGGAAACTAGATATTGGCTATATGGGAACTCCCTGCACACTCTTCAGAATTTTTCTATAACTCTAAAGCTGTTCTGAAATATTTTAAGTGTATTTTTAAAGAAGTACATGTACCTTTATTTTATAAGTGAAAATGTTAATAGTAATTAGGTATTTAGAAGTGCCCACATTAGAAAATGTGAATAAGCTTGAATGTTTTCTCTTCCTAAGATAGCTTCAGTGGACAGACTTCAGGGATTCATAAACATCTTAATTCTGGATAGTTAACTTGTATCATTGGACAAGGGGATGACACCGCACTCCTGTACTTTTGCCTGGAAAGTCCCATGGACAGAGAAGCCTGGTAGGCTGCAGTCTGTGGGGGTCACTAAGAGTCAGACGTGACTGAACGACTTGACTTTCACTTTTCACGTTCATGCATTGGAGAAGGAAATGGCAACCCACTCCAGTGTTCTTGCCTGGAGAATCCCAGGGTTGGGGGAGCCTGGTGGGCTGCAGTCTCTGGGATTGCACAGAGTCGGACACGACTGAAGCAACTTAGCAGCAGCAGCAGAAGAAGAGTTAGACTGGAGAAGGCAATGACAACCCACTCAGTATTCTTGCCTGGAAAATCCCATGGACGGAGGAGCCTGTTAGGCGACAGTCCATGGGGTCGCGAAGAGTCGGACATGACTGAGAGACTTCACTTTCACTTTTCATGTTCATGCATTGGAGAAGGAAATGGCAACCCACTCCAATGTTCTTGCCTGGAGAATCCCAGGGATGGCAGAGCCTGGTGGGCTGCTGTCTATGGGGTCGCATAGAGTCGGACATGACTGAAGCGACTTAGCAGCAGCAGCAGCAGAAGCAGCTTGTATCATTGTAGGAAAGCATACTATTCTGGGGAGGGGTGCCATAGCAGTTCTAGACGCTTCATGTGTTTGCCACCTTCTCTGCGTATGCAGTGTATTTACTTCATGTGCATGCAGTTTGCCTCTGGAGAATAAGCTCTCCCTCTTTCTCGGTCAACAAAGTTCAGCTGGCATTGATTTCATTTGTGGTGATTGGCTCAAGGATGGAGAGGCAACCCAAACAAAGCCAAGGATACACAGTCTTGTCACATTTAGTGGAGCTTTTGAGAATAGGGACTTCCCTGTTTTCCACCTGGCTTTGAACTGTGTGGACAAGAGAATGAAGCCAATATTAGTCATCATACCACCAAGGGCTGAAGCCTGTCTGATAAGAGAACCAATCAAGCAGAAGGCAAGTGGAGCCCTAGAGTGGATTTCTGACAAGGTTTGACCCTCTGAAACAAAACACATCAATGTGCCAGTAAATTCCCTTTGGGCTTCAGCCAGTTTGTGTTGAGTCTTCCATCATTTGGAACCAAAAGACCCCAAGTCTAAACCTAGAAGGACCTCTGCATAGCAGTTATTTGTCTGGAGGACTAAAGTTTTCCCAGTTTTAGGAGTTTATACTATTATCTAGTCCAACTATCTGCTTTACCAATCACCTGCTTTGCCCCAACTAGTGATTGTCACGTATTTTACTCTAGGCATGTGGGAATTCTGCTAGACTCTGGGCTCTGGGAGTAAGGACAAATAAGACATAGATTACTCTTAAGGACCTGATAGTTTCAAATCTTAAAGGAGAGGTGGTATCTTCAGGTGCCATTTAAAGACAAGGCCTTGGAAGCCACAGAGGATACAAGTCTTTCAAGTAACAGAAAGAAAATAGAGTCTAAGTTTTCTGATAAAGGGCTCCTTGTGGTAGCTAATAATTCCTCTCTGGTTAAATGTAATTCCACTCATTCATTTTAATGTGTTCATTTCTTCATCAGTTATAGTGGGAGTCAGCAAACTATGGCCCACAGACCACATCCAGCCCATGCAAAAAAAAAAGTCTTATTGCAACACAACCATGTTCATGCGTTTACTTATTATCTGGCTGCTTTCACGCTGCAGTGGCAGAACTGAGTAAATGGGACAGATACAGTATGGTCCACACACCCAGAAATGTTTACTATCTGGTCTTCACAGTAAAGAACTGTCAACTTCTAAATTATATACTGAGTTCTCACTATGTGTCAGGTTGCAATGTTAGCCCAGCCAATCTTGTCCTTAACAAGCTCAGAGGCTGGTGCTTCCTAATGGGAGACAAGCAAGCTAATAGACAACAGAGAACACTGTGATAAGATGTGACAGGGAAAGGAGTGTTAAGAAAAGATTCCTAGCCCAAGTTTTAGGTGGAAGAAGACAGTCAAGGACACTTTCTAAGCCTAGATCTAAAGGACATCGGAGAGGTCTGGGGTAGGGTAGAAGGATTTCAGGCAGAGGAAGGAGCTTACCAGTAGTGACAGCTGCAAGGCACTTCAGCCTAACTAAAGAATTTCAGGTTTTCAAGTGTTTATTATATTATTTAAGCTATCTAAAGATGTATATTTGGAGAAGGGAATGGCAATCCACTCCAGTATTCTTGCCTAGAGAATCCCATGTACAGAGGGGCCTGGCGGGCTAAAGTCCATGGAGTCTCAGATAGTTGACATGACTGATCTGCTGCTGCTGCTGCTGCTGCTAAGTCGCTTCAGTCATGTCCAACCCTGTGAGACCCCACAGACAGCAGCCCACCAGGCTCTGCCATCCCTGGAATTCTCCAGGCAAGAACACTGGAGTGGGTTGCCATTTCCTTCTCCAATGCATGAAAGTGACAAGTGAAAGTGAAGTCGTGCAGTCGTGTCTGACTCTTAGCGACCCCATGGACTGCAGCCCACCAGCTCCTCCGTCCATGGGATTTTCCAGGCAAGAGTACTGGAGTGGGGTGCCATTGCCTTCTCCAATGACTGAGCTACTAACACTTAAACATGCATATTATAATATTTTAAAGAAAAGGTAGAACTTAAACATTCTGTCCAAAAAAAAAGATGAAAAACAAACAAACAAACAAAAAAAACAACCACACAGGGCTTTGTAGACTAACAATGAGATCATGGAGTGATCCAAGTATTATTGATTTGTGTTGGGAGGGGGACGAGGCAGGGGATGGTGTATTTCACTATGTCTGGACTTGAATCAGAGGAAAGAAGTGGAAGCACCAGTTAGCATGCTGAAACACAGGCTGGGGTCATATCACCAAGGACATGAAAAGCCACATGAAGGAGTCATGAGAGCGAAGAGGAACTCACTGTCTTTCTTTTTTTAACTGAAATATAGTTGATTTCTATCTTTTGTGTATGATCATGGAACCTGAAAGTAAAATTTATAAAAAAAAACTCATAACTGGGAAATATTTTCAAGAGCTAACTAGTTGTAAGGTCTCTAAATTTCCTCTAACTTACACAGTCTATGACTCTTGAAATCAGGAAATGATTTTAGCCTGAAAAGGGAGCTATTTTTATGGACTCTCTTAGTGGGAGGAGAAGGGTAGCTTCTGCTTATTGTCAACAATGAGGATCCCCCTCAGCAAGCTTCCTCTCATTTATCACCCTTGCATTAGCCTCCATACTTTCTGTGATTTCCTGTGGGATGGGAATTCAGACTACCTGGATTCCTTCTCAACCACAACCAACTGTGTGGCTATGAGCAATTTACTTAACATCTCTTTGCACAACTGTGAATGATGAATGTGGATGCACTAGTTGCTCAGTCGTGTCTGATTCTTTGCTACCCCGTGGACAGTAGCCCGCCAGGCTGCTCTGTCCCTGGGATTCTCCAGGCAAGAATACTGGAGTGGGCTGCCATTTCCTTCTCCAGAGGATCTTCCCGACCCAGGGATTGAACCCTGATCTCCTTCCTTACAGGCAGATTCTTAACCATTTGAGCTACAGGGAAGTCCTTAGCACGACTACATCTCTGTAAAATGGAGATAATGGTACCTACATCTTGGACTGCTGTGAATATTAAACAACATGATCCATGGAAACCATTTAGCAGAGTACCAGGTGAACAGTGAACACCTAACAAATGTTAATTATTATTCAAGTAGCTGCTATTCAGGTAGTGTTGAGGAGAACAGAAGACACAGAGACCTGTTGCACTCCGTGTCTTGTCCCTGACTACTCAACAGCCTTTCCTTTGTGGAACCATCCCTTCCTGTGTGGATCCAGTCCAGCATCTGAGTTGATGGGTACAACCAGTCATTTAAACCATTATTTTGTAGAGACTGGTACAAGGTAAAGAAAATTGGTTAACTGGGAGAGGCTAGTTCAGGGACACGGGAAATCATGAATCTTGGAAATGAAAGTCAAGAGAAAGATCACTAATCTACCATCCATCATGGTCAAGCCTCTGTTACATCTTTCTTCCAAGTAGTCTTTTCTAGCTCCATAGAGCCCTGCTTGTTAGAGAAATGGGAAGGAAGTAATACTCAGCTGCCACTATGTGCCAAGTACTGTGTTGTTCACATATAATCCCAACTACAAACCTGTACAGAAGTTTTACCTTTTACATTATGTATGCAAAGAAAGGGGGGTTGGGTATGGTAAAAATATAACTCACAATATAACTTTTTCTCTCTAGTGTACTAGTTAGAGCTTACTTGAGGACAAGGACAGTGGGTCACTCATACTGTCCCAGGAAAAAGGTGACTCCTGACGAGGGCCCTTATGGTCAGGAATCACTGCCCCATCAGGAACCTCCAAGGCATCACTTGCTCTGCTCTTCTCTTCCTGCACCTCTCTGAACCACTCCTCATCATCATCTTCCTCATAACCTCAGCTTGCTACTGGTCCACATTCACACATTCCAGCCCCTCTCTGTGAACCTCACCTCAGCTCTCCAAGCTCAGTGACCCATTCTCTCAATTATAAATTCCATAGCCCTGAAAGAGGACTCCAGTCCCCCCCAGTTCTTATTTCCCATGTCAGACCTTAGTTCACTAGCAGGTCTGTGGTTAGAACCTTAGGATCAGTCATGACCATGAGAAGAAAGACCCTACTATGCAGAATATACACAACACTTTCTTTAGTAGAGCACTCCTCTAAGACAAGAGACCCTGAATATGCTCCCTCTGCATCTGGCCAAATGCTTCCAATAGATAATAATTTCTTGCTGAGTGAATAAATGAAAGAATGTTTTGGCTCATGAAAAAGAGAAACTAATCTCTTGAGATCTTATCTCACCTCTCTAAACCTCATTTTTGTATCTGTTAAAAAAAATGAATAATCCATCCACTATAAATTTGACTTGGGGATTAAATGAAACTACTAATGGGTAAATTATTTGAAACCATAAAGAATTAGTTTCAATTTACAAGCAAAGGATATAAAAATGGGAGGAAATAGACATGTCAATAGGCCTTGCAATTGTCCTTGGTTAGGGTGGGTTGGGGGGTGGGGGCAATCCACAAATAGAAAAGGAGAAATGGAGCTTGTGTGGATACATGTTCTGGTTATTTTAAAGAGTTACTGTTACTCTAAACTTAGTCTCTGTAGCTTTAAGATGGTTTCCATCTGAGTAATACAGGAAGTGCTGAAATCTTGGAAACACAATTCTGGCAAGTTCATAACTTGGATTAAAAACTTGAAAGTGCAAGTGTTAGATGTAAGAAAGAAAAAGTACAGCATTCAGTTCCCCTGGGGATATCCTAGTTGGCCCAAATGTAGTGAGATCACTACTTCCAGGATATATTAAATTGTGGAATGACAGATGAATGTAACTGGTTGCCTGTGGCAATTGAGTGCAACTTGATATCAGAGAACTTGGTGATAGTTGCCTTTACAAATGTTTCAGCTAACTTTAGGCTCATGGTGAAAGAGCATTCCCCACCCCCATGATGTCAGATATGGCCACCAGGCTTGATCTGGCCTGTGCATGTGGGCAGAAGCGTCATGAGTCACATGCAGGTAGAAGTGTGAGAACTGGTGTACAATTCACTGTTCTCCCTCCCCTGACAGAGGAACTGGCTCCAAACGGTGGAAGCTCCAAAAGCCTGGGTCCCAGGGTGAGAGTGACATCAAGCATGAACCACTCTACTATGACCCTCCATGGAAGCAAACAGAAACACAAACAGCATTGTATCGTTCTAAACCACTAAACTGCTTCACTGCAACATGATGTCACGTGTCCTAAAAACACTGCAGTCGTGTGGAAGCAGCAACAGGAGGGGTTGAAAACATTCTTTGAAATAAGAAAGTCCAGGATTGGAGGCTCTGACACTTACTATCCCCATAGCTTACCACTCTGCACCCTTTAACCTCACTCATGTTTGTCTATCAGCCTAGATCTATGCTTCTCAGATCTGGCTGCACCTTCGAATCTCAAGGGGAACTTCCAATACATGCCCAGGTTCTATCCCAGACATTGTGATTTCTTTTAAGCCAGATGTGCAACTAAGTTTGAAAGCTACTTGTCTAGTATTTTTTAATGTTATTTAAGGGGTTCACCTTCAACACTCAGACTGAGAGAAGCTCCAAAATGTCCTCCTGAATCCAAAGTTACCAGGTAAGTTCCAGTAGCACCTGGTCACATTTGATTTCTCTAATTAGAACATCACATAGAAGTATCCATTTCCACATCTACTTTTCAACCAGAGTGTGATCTCCCAGAACACACTAAAATCTTCTGGTAGCCCTAGTACCTAGATCCTGGCATCATGCTACGTATCAGGGTATATATAAACTATGTTTATTTATTTAAACAGAGAAAATACTACTTTATTAAAATTTTAAAAAATTGGCAACTTCTGAAAAAACAGCTTTCATGGAAGTTTGGAAGAAGTGGCAACTGTTCTAACTTGAGAAGTGAATGTGAAAGTAAGTTATTTGAAAATGTTGTCTCAATACCAGAAGCAGAAAGGCAGATGATCGTGGTCAAGAGAATGGGTCAATTTCAGGATGGAAATAAATCTAGTTTTGTAGCATTGGGAATGATATCACTCAATAGGAAAAAATGTGTTTCAGCAGAATAGTATAATTTTTGTTAGTCAAGAATTCAGAAATAGGAGAAGGAGGTGGAGAAAAAAGCACAGGTATACAAAATGTTAAACATGGTTAATTTTATGTGGTGAGATTTGGTGATATTTTTTGTCTTCAAATAGGTGCTCAGTAAGTGTTGTTGAATGAATAAGTGTTCTCTGTGTGAGTAAATGTGTGTATGTTTCCCACAGACAAAGAGTTGATTTCATAGTACAGTTTAAGGCATAATATCAACTCAGGTCTGCTGTTGTTATTGTTCAGTTGCTAAGTCGTGTATGACTCTTTGTGATCCCATGGATTGTAGCACACCAGGCTTCTCCCAGAGTTTGCTCAAATTCATCTCCATTGAGGCAGTGATGTCATCCAATCATTCATCCTTTGTCGCCCACTCCTCCTCCTGCCTTCAATCTAAGACCAGCATCAGGGTCTTAGCCAATGAGTCAGCGCCTCCCTTTTATCTCCACATGGATCCCAGTTTTTCTTTAATGCATTGTGTAAATGTCATTGGATATATAAGTATCCTTGAAAGATATATAGTATTTCTTTGTATATTATGTTTTAAACCCACAAAATATTTTGCCATAGATCTCATTCAGCTTCTTTGTTTACTCGGTCTGATGTTCTTGAGCTATAACTATGTTATCATATGTACATTTTCCTCATTGTTTCTAACTGCTGTATATCATCATAGTATATTCCATATTAGAGCCATCAGTTTTCTTAATGACGGAACACATAGTTTACCTCCAACTCCCTGCAACACACAAAAAAATTCAATAAACAAGCTCATATATGGCCTGACATGGACTTGAGAAATAGCTTCTTAGAGGTAGGTATCCAGACAAAGAACTGTTAAAGTATAGACTAGTGGGCTGCCTTCTATGGGGTCACACAGAGTCGGACACGGCTGAAGCAACTTAGCAGCAGCAGCAGCAGCAGCAGTACCACACTTAATTTCAACATGTACTGATGAAGCTCTCTCCATAATGACTCATAGTTTCACTTATACCAGCTGTGTATGAAAGTTGTTTCTCTATTACCTTGTTAGCAATATGATCCCTCTATAATTTTTGCCAAGCTGACAAATGTATTTGTTCCATTTGGATTTCTCTGCCTACTTTTGACTTTAATAGTCTCCTCGCCTACCAGCATCTGATTGTGTTTCCCTTTCAGTGAACTGACTTCTCTTATCTTTGCCCATTTTTCACATTGTTTCCTTTCTGTCTCTCAATCTGAGTGTGTGTGTTTGTAATGTCATATCTGAAATGTACAAGTAATTTCTTCTGCTACATCATTCCTCTGCCAGCATTATCCATTGACTATTTCAATGAACTGAAATACTTAATAATGATGTTTTAAAATCCACCAAACTTTATCTTCAAGACTTCTGCTTTGAAGGTCTTATTTGAGAGTTCCTTTTCCAAAGTTACTACTATATTTGCCTGTTTTTTTTTCTATTAAGTTTATAGTTTTACTTTTGAAATTTGTCTTTAATTCCTCTGGATTTCATCATATATATGGTATGAGGTAGGGATTAAAGTTTATTTTTTATATATAGTAAGCTAGATTTAGTCAATCCTAAAAGAAATCAACCCTGTATATTCATTGGAAGGACTGATGCTGAAGCTGAAGCTCCAATACTTTGGCCACCTGATTAAAAGAACCGACTTATTGGAGAAGATCCTGATGTTGGGAAAGATTGAAGGCAGGAGAAGAAGGGTATAACAGAGGATGAGACAATTGGATGGCATCACCGACTCAATGGACATGAATTTGAGCAAGTTTCGGGAGTTGGTGATGGGCAGGGAAGCCTGGTATGCTGCAGTCCATGGGGTTGCAAAGAGTTGGACATGACTGAGCAACTGAACATAAGTGAACTAAAGCTAGTTTTCTTACTACTTTTTGCTAAAAGTCTGTTCTTTCTTCACTCATTGGTGATGCCATCTCTAACATATGCTATGTAAAATATTAGACAGATAACGTTTGTGAATGTATGTGTGTTCTATGCTGTTTACTCTGGTGCACTGGGGACTCTTGTTGTTCTTGTACGTTATTTATTATAACAGCTTTGCATCAGGACTTAATATTAAGAAGGGTGACTCTAAACTCTTCCACTTCCTTTGGTTCTCTTTTAAAAAAATTTAAAGCTATTTTAGATTTTATAATTTTATGAAAATTCTAGATTCAATTCTTGAGTGCTTTAAAAGATCCTGTTAGGACAGATGGTAGGCAAAATCTGTAAAGGTGGTCAGAAGGTCAAAACTCTCAGTTATAAGATAAATCAGTTCTGAGGATATAATGTACAATGTGGTGACAAAAGTTAATAATACCATATTGTATATGTGACAGTTTCTATAAGAGAGTAAATCTTTAAAAGTTCTCATCACAAGGATAAATTGTAACAGTGTAAGATGATGAATGTTAGCTGAACTTATTGTGGTGATCATTTTACAATGTATATAAATATCTAGATATATGTTAATTATCTCTCAATAATATTGGAGGAAAAAAGATCCTGTTATGTTTCTATTAAATTAGCTTTCCTGACCTGATTCATTAAGGAAGCTGATATATTTACAAATGCTAAGTCTGATGGATTAAGAAAGAAATGATATCTTTACAAATGTTGTCATTCAGTCTATGAACTTAGTACATCAGGTTTTCCTCTGTTCTATAACATACTTTAAATTTTTTCTTCATAAAGCTTTTGTGTCTTCTTGCTTAGGTTACTTACTACATATTTTATGTTTCCTATAGCTAACATGATTTCCATCTCATATTTTCTCGACAATTATTGCTGAGAGAGCGATTGCTGTTGGCATTTTAACTACCTTATATTTTACATTCAATTAAAATGGATTACATTTCTTTAAAAATTTTATGAAAATTTATGATGGGTTTGAACATCGTCTCTTGAGAATGAAACTGCTTTTCTATTAGAAAAACCCAAGTCAGTCATTGTGAGTCAGAGTTACTTGGGCAACAACTCCTTTCAAGAAGAGATATATAATATAAGAACTGAAAAACTAAAACTTAAGAGCAAAAAAGAAAATAAAGATCATAATGGAACCTAAATAATACATTCTCCACCTACTTCCTCATCTATGAAATGAGGAGACTGTACTAAATGTTACCTAAACTTCCTTCTACCTCAAGTCTCTGAAGATATTCCTTTTAGAAAATGAAAAAGTGGGAGTGAAAAAAAAATTCCAAGTGTAAATTAATCTCTTCCATTGACTTTCCAGTTCTATTGAGTTTTTAGCAAAGAGGCTTTGAGAGGAGTTATTCTTTGTGGGAACTCAAGAAGAATAAGTTTAGTGCATATGACCTCACAGAGACAATTGAGAATGGATGCTTTGGGAGAGGAACTGGATTCTTTTTATCACTGTCATTGTGACTACTGAACTGGCCCCTTCCCTGTCATCAGCTCTACCCTCACTCTAATACTGAAGGTCTTTTCTACAGGGTCCTTATATTTTAAGAGTTTTCTAGTTTGGGAAGAGAAGAGGAAGAGGAAGAAGTGAAACTTCTGGAGTGCATTGCTAAAGAAAGCTTGTTCTTTCAGAACTTGGCTGCCAAGTTTTTACTCAAAGTTCCTCTTTTGTGAGGCAAAACTTTTTGTTCATATCCAAACAAAAAAAAATATTTGTGACAAGTACAAAACCCATCACTGGAGTGTCTTGAATAACATAAATATATTTTCAATCAAATAAGCTCCATCTTTCCATTCCTCCATCTAAAATAGCAAATCTAAACCCCTTATCAACATCTCCAGGGTAACTTGGAAAGAAACCAAAGTTACACTTTTGAAGAACACCAACTCTTCAATCAAATGACCATTTCAAAACACAAAAGTATAGTTTAAAAAAGGTGGTGATACAAATAAATTATTAAAAACAAATACAAGACTATGGTTAATAATATCACAAAACTGAAAATAAGGTGAGTGTCATGTGCCATAGATATGAAGAGTTAGACTGAATCATCTATATAGAGATTCAGCAACCATTTAAAAGGATGTTAAAGGTGTACCCTTATTGAGGTAAAAAGATTTCCTTGCAAGAAGTGAGAAAAATGATTTGTGATTGAATATGACATTAAAGATACAAATGATTGTGCACAATCATTTTGTAAGAAGAAAAACACACACCCAGACAAAAGCCTGAAGTCATATAAAGTGTTAGTTACTCAGTCATGTCCAACTCTTTGCAACCCCATAGACTGTATTCTCCCAGGCTCCTCTGTCCATGAGATTTCCCAGGCAATGTCATATAAAAGATGTTAACAATGCCGTTCTGTGAACAGAGGAAACAGGTGATTTGTGGTTTCTTATTCCTTTATAAATCTATATTCTAAAATTTTCTATAACATTTAGCTTATATTCTTACATTAGCAAAAGTTTTTAAAGAAAACAGAAAATAAACTGAAGACAAATGAATACTAGAAATACATGGCCCAGTCTTCTGTTCAGTTCAGTTGCTCAGTCATGTACAACTCTTTCTGACCTCATGGACTGCAGCAGGCTAGGCTTCCCTGTCCATCACCAACTCCTGACACTTACTCAAACTCATGTCTATTAAGTTGGTGATGCCATCTAACCATCTCATCCTCTGTCGCCCCCTTCTTCTCCCACCTTCAATCTTTCCCAGCATCAGGGTCTCTTCCAATGAGTCGGTTCTTCGCATCAGATAGTCAAAGTATTGGAACTGCAACTTCAGCATGGGTCCTTCCAATGAATATTCAGAACTGATTTCCTTTAAGATGGACTACTTGGATCTCTTTGCAGTCCAAGGGACTCTCAAGAGTCTTCTCCAACACCACAGTTCAAAAGCATCAATTCTTCGGCGCTCAGCTTTCTTTATAGTCCAACTCTCACATCCATACATGACTACTGGAAAAACCATAGCTTTGACTAGATGGACCTTTGTTGGCAAAGTAATGTCTCTGCTTTTTAATATGCTGTCTAGGTTGATCATAGCTTTTCTTCCAAGGAGCAAGCGTCTTTTAATTTCATGGCTGCAGTCACCATCTACAGTGATTCTGGAGCCCAGGAAAATAGTTTGTCACTGTTTCTCCAACTATTTGCAATAAAGTGATGCAACCAGATGCTATGATCTTAGTTTCCTGAATATTGAGTTTTAAGACAACTTTTTCACTCTCCTCTTTCACTTTCATCAAGAGACTCCTTAGTTCTTCTTTACTTTCTGCCATAACAGTGGTGTCATCTGCATATCTGAAGTTGCTGATATTTCCTCCCGGCAATGTTGATTCCACCTTGTGCTTCGTCCAGCCTGGAATTTCTCATGATGTACTCTGCATATAAGTTACATAAGCAGGGTGACAATATACAGTCTTGATGTACTCCTTTTCTGATTTGGAACCAGTCTGTTGTTCCATGTTCAGTTCTAACTGTTGCTTCTTGACCTACATACAGATTTCTCAGAAAAGGCAGGTAAGGTGGTCTGGTATTCCCATCTTTTGAAGAATTTCCCACAGTTTGTTGTGATCCACACAGTCAAAGGCTTTGGTGTAGTCAATAAAGCAGAAGTAAATGTTTTTCTGGAACTCTCTTGCTTTTTCAATGATCCAGTGGATGTTGGCAATTTGATCTCTGGTTCCTCTGGCTTTTCTAAATCCAACTTGAACATCTGGAAGTTCATGGTTCACATACTCTTGAAGCCTGGTTTGGAGAATGTTGAGCATTACTTTGCTAGCATGTGAGATGAGTGCAATTGTACAGTAGTTTAAACATTCTTTGGCATTGCCTTTCTTTGGGATTGGAATGAAAACTGACCTTTTCCAGCCCCGTGGCCACTGCTGAGTTTTCCAAATTTGCTGGCATATTGAGTGCAGCACTTTAACAGCATTGTTTTTTAGGATTTGACATAGGTCAACTGGAATTCCATCACCTCCACTAACTTTGTTCATAGTGATGCTTCCTAATGCCCACTTGACTTCACATTCCAAGATGTCTGTCTCTAGGTGAGTAATCACACCATCGTTGTTATCTGGGTCATGAAGATCTTTTTCATATAGTTCTTCTGTGTATTCTTGCCACCTCTTCTTAATATCTTCTGCTTCTGTTAGGTCCCTACCATTTCTGTCCTTTATTGTGCCCATCTTTGCATGAAATGTTCCCTTGGTATCTCTAATTTTCTTGAAGAGATCTCTGGTCTTATCCATTCTATTTCTTTCCTCTATTTCTTTAGATTGATTGCTGAGGAAGGCTTTCTTATCTCTTCTTGCTATTCTTTGGAACTCTGCATTCAAATGGGTATGTCTTTCAAATGGCCCAGTCTTAGGATGTCACAATTCTGAGTGGAAAAGTCTGAGTAAATCACCAATTTTTTTTTCATGTCTCAGTTTCCTTTTCTGTAAAATTGGAAGAGCTGCTTTCCTCTGGCACAGAGTTTTCATAATATCAAAACATTCTCCCATGAACAGTTAGTAATAAGTTAAACATACACTTGCTGTGAGGTTCAGCAATTTCACTCTTAGATATTTACCCAACAGAAATGAAAACATGTCCACAGACATGTCCATGAATACATCAATGTCTGTACCATTATTCTCAGTAGCCAAAAACTGGACTGTTCACATATTATAAAATTCTAATCAGCAAAAAAATAAAAGAGAACATATTACCAGTATGTGCAACTTGAATCTCAAAAATATTATGCTGGGTGAAAAACCAGATTGCAAAATCGTGTGACAGCAGAGACAGAAGATTATTAGATCAGTAGTGGCTTGGTTGAGGATGGAAGTAAGGGGAGGGGGTGGGGATTGTCTGCATAGCGGGACAAGGGAACTTGCTGGAGCGCTGGGCATGTTTGCATTTTATGGTATTTACATAATTGTATGCATTTTGCCAATATGACCAATGCTTAAAATTGGTGAATCTTATTGTATGTAAATTTTACCACAATAAAGCAAACAGCAAACTTAAAAAAAATCACTGTCTAATAAAGTATGTGAAAATATATTTTAAAATGTAAAGCTCTATAGGAATGTAAGAAATATTTCTTAAAGGCATTTCTTTTAAAATGAAACAAAGTACAAAGAAACAGCTTTGGAATGCATTCAGCTAATGACAATTTATTTATTTATTCAGCAACTTATCCCTTGGATAAATTGGGGATTGGGTGTAAGCAAAGACAAAAAGAATTGCTATTTATTCTTTGATTTCTTTTAGCTGTGTTAAACTTTACCTAGCAGTTTAAGGAAAACACATACCTTCTAAATTACTCTAATACAGTTCTCTGTTAAATTCTTGGAGAGTAGAGAGGAGAAAGGAGAGGAGAAAAAAATTCATCAGTTTCAGCCCCAAATCCTACCATTGGAAACTAGCATATTAAATATTTAGAAAGCTTTTAAGTCCACATTTTCCATTTCTAATGATACTTTGGAGAAACTGAGTCTGAGAATTAATTACTTGCCTTAAGACACATGCCAACAAGTGATGGAGCTAGACTTTACTGTCTGGTTATAGCCTGGACACTTGGTCACTACCGCATTCCACCTCAAACCAATGCTCCAAATAAATATACAGTTAGAACCAATGAGGGGATCTTGAGGAGGAAGTCCTTCAGAAGTAAGAAATGGGAAAGGTGGGATAGCCACACAAGGAGAAGGACTCAAATGGCAAAAGGCAAGGTGCCAGAAGTCAGGTCCTCCTTTCACAGCTGTGTCATGACTAGCCTTGTGTGTCCTTTACTATGAGCATGGGGGAGGGTAGCCACATGACACAGTCTTTTTAAATGAACAATGCAAAGAACTAGAGGGAAGCAACAATATTTTTAGAAAGACTTGTGATCTCTCCAAGTACACTGGAGATATCAAGGGAATATTTCAAGCTAAGTGAAGTAAAGTGAAAGTCACTCAGTCATGTCCAACTCTTTGCAACCCCATGGACTATACAGTCCATGGAATTCTCCAGGCCAGAATACTGGAGTGGGTAGCCTTCCCCTTCTCCAGGGGATCTTCCCAACCCAGGGATCGAACCCAGGTCTCCTGCATTGCAGGCGGATTCTTTACCAGCTGAGCCACAGATGGGCACAATAAAGGAAAGAAGTGGTACGGACCTAATAGAAGCAGAAGATATTAAAAAGAAGTGGCAAGCATATAAAGAAAAACTATACCAGAAAGGTCTTAATGACCCAGATAACCACAATGATGTGATCACTTACCTAGAGCCAGACATCCCAGAGAGTGAAATCAAGTGAGCCTTAGGAAGCATCACTATGAGCAAAGCTAGTGGAGATGATGAAACTCCATCTGAGCTATTTGAGGATTTAGCTAAATCCTAAAAGATGATGCTGTTAAAGTGCTGCACTCAATATGCCAGTGAATTTGGAAAGCTCAGTAATGGCCACGGGACTAGAAAATGTCAGTTTTCATTCCAATCTCAAAGAAAGACAATGCCAAAGAATGTTCAAACTACCATACAGTTGCCGTCATTTCACATGCTATTAAGGTCATGTTCAAAATCCTTCAAGCTAGGCTTTAGCAGTACATGAATTGAGAACTTCCAGATGTACAAGCTGGGTTTCAAAGAGGCAGAAGAGGCAAAGGAACCAGAAATCAAACTGCCAACTTTCCTTGGATCATGGAGAAATCAAGGGAATTCCGGACAAACATCTACTTCTGCTTCATTGACTCCACTAAAGCCTCTGACTGTGTGGTTCACAACAAATTGTGGAAAATCCTTAAAGAGATGAGAGTACCATACCACCTTACCTGTCTCTTGAAAAACAGCAGATCAAGAAGCAACAGAACCAGACATGGAACAAATGACTAGTTCAAAATTGGGAAAGGAGTACCTCAAGGTCGTATATTGTCACCCTGCTTATTTAACTTCAATGCAGAGTACATTATGTGAAATGTTGGGCTGGATGAAACAGCTGGAATCAAGATTGCCAGGAGAAATATCAACAACCTCAGATATGCAAATGATACCACTCTAATGTAAGCAGAAAGTGAAGAGTAATTAAAGAGAGCCTTGTTGAGGGCGAAAGTGGAGAGTGAAAATGCTGGTTTAAAAACCAACATTCAAAAAACTAAGATCATGGCATCTGGTCCCACTACTTTATGGCAACTAGATAAGGATAAAGTGGAAACAGTGGTAGATTTTATTTTCCTGGGCTCCAAAATCACTGTGAACAGTGACTGCAGCCATGAAATTAAAAGACACTTGCTGCTTGGAAGGAAAACTATGACAAACCTAGAGACTGAATTAAAAAGCAGCGATATCACTCTGTGATCAAAGCCATGGTTTTTGCTGTAGTCATGTATAGATGTGAACGTTGGACCATAAAGAAGGCTGAGCATCAAAGAATTGATACTTTTCAAATTGTGGTGCTGGAGAAGACTCTTGGGAATCTCTTGGACTGCAAGGAAATCAAATTAGTCAATCCCAAAGGAAATCAACCTTTGTAATGAAAACCTCCAGTATTCATTGGAAGAACTCATGCTGAAACTGAAGCTCCAATAGTTTGACCACCTGATGCAAAGAGCTGACTTGTTGGAAAAGATCCTGATGTGGGGAAAGATTGAGAGTAGGAGGAGAAGAGGGTGACAGAAGATGAGAGAGTTGGATGTCATCACCAACTCAATGGACACGAATGTGAGCAAACTCTGGGAAATAGTGGAGGACAGAGGAGGCTGGCAGGCAGCAGTTCATAGGGTCGCAAAGAGTCAGACACAACTTAGTGACTGAACAACAACAATGACAAAGAACCAAAGAGGGGATGGTGAGGAGAAAGTTCTTTGGAAATAAGAAGTTGGAAAGGTGGGATTGCCACACAAGGAAAAGAAGCCCAGAGGGCAAATGGCAAGGCTCCAGCAGTCAGGTCCTCCTTTCACAGCTGTGTCTTGGCTGGCCGTGCATGCCCCTTACCGCAGGCATGAGGGGGGTGCCCATGTGACACAGTCTGAACTGTGCCTAGGGTGTGGTGACCGCCCAGCGTGTCTCAATCATGGTGGGGAGAGGCGGGCATTTGTGTGCTGAAGGCTCCCTAAATCTCTGGGTTAAAAGGAGCAGTTACGTGTTGTTTTACATGTCATTTCTCATTCATCTTTTGTCTCCTTTCCCAGGTTTCTGGGCTCCTAATATTAGAACAGCCTAAAGCCAGCCAGGCATTCTGCATTTGAAGAAGTTGTTCTGCAGGAGCTGAGGAACCTGCAGGAAGCCAAGGTTTATACTCTCTTTATACCATTCTGTTTCTGGGGATGCTGTTTAAACATAATTTGCATTGGTTTAATATTAGGATTATTATAAAGTAATGTATGATCATTATGTCACTCTGTTTTATTTCCTACAAAGTAATACAGGACAAATAGCTAATGATCCCACCACTAACTGATAGTGCTGTGATGCAGCTCCTGCCAGTCATAACCACTACCTATGCTCTAGTGACCAGCTTTTTAAATTACATGTTTCATAGTCTCAAATTTTAATTTTAAATCATCTTTTACTTCATATTTTTAATATCTTCAGGATTAGTTACACACTGTAAGGATATGTTATAACTTATTTAAATAACAAATAAGCCTTATTTACTGGATAGTTAGTCAATGCCTTCAAATTTTTAGTTATTAGATATAACATTTTAATAACACCACTTTTGAAATACTTTTACCAAAAATATTGAAATTGGATCTAATCAAGCATTTAGCTCTAACTTACAATTTAAAGAAAATGAAACAATCTGAAGAGCCCACAAGGTAGGACATTTTACAGAACTCATCTAATTTTTCAACAGATCAGAGGCATAAAAAAAGGGAGAGTCACTGCTCTCGATGACAAGAAACTTAAAAGATTAAACAACATGCAATCTGAGGGTCTTATTTGAATACTGATTTGAATCACTCAATCATAAACAGATACTTGGGAGAAATAATTAAAGAAATACGGGCTGATATTAAAGTGTTACCACTAATATTTTAGGTGCAGTAGTGGTAACTACACACAAATTTTATTTAATATTTTAGAGATGTGTACTAAAATACTTAATAATAAGTAAATGCCATCATTTAAAGAAGTATCCTTGTCCCTAAAAATGTCTAGAATTAAGAACAAATAAATGGAAATTACATAATTGAACCAAATGACAACCATGGGATTGAAAAATATGACAAATAAAATAGCTGAAATAAAAGCCATATCAGATCAGATCAGATCAGTCGCTCAGTCGTGTCCGACTCTTTGCGACCCCATGAATCTTAGCATGCCAGGCCTCCCTGTCCATCACCAACTCCCGGAGTCCACTCAGACTCATGTCCATTGAGTCAGTGATGCCATCCAGCCATCTCATCCTCTGTCGTCCCCTTCTCCTCTTGCCCCCAATCCCTCCCAGCATCAGATTCTTTTCCAATGAGTCAACTCTTCGCATGAGGTGGCCAAAGTGGATGAACTCAATATTAGAGTGGAGATAATAGAGGAGAGAAGCAGAGAACTTGAGAACAGATTAATTTACCCAGTCCAAGTAACACAGAGAAAATAGATTGAAAAATAAGAGTCCAGTGACTTGATTGATCACAACAATCACTTCTGTGGAATTTCAAAAAGGATAGGACAGAAAGAGTGGAACTCAAATAATGGACTGAAGTAAGGACCCAGTGACTTCCCCGGTGGTCCAGCCGTTAAGAATCTGTCTTCCAGTGCAAGGGTTCTATCCCTGGTCCAGGAACTAGGATCCTATATGCCTAGGGAGCTAGGCCCACTTGCTGCAACTAGAGAAGCCTGTGTGCTGCAGTTACTAAACCTGTGCACTCTGGAGACTTAGGGCCACAGCTAGAGAAGCCTGTGAGCTGCAACAAACACCCATAGCAGCCAAAAAAAAAAAAAAAGTAATGGTCCAACTGGGCGAAAACATAACCTTGCAGATTCCAGTAACTGAGAAAGCCTCAAAGGAGGGAAATAAATAATTCAACACCAAGAAAAATCAACTCAAATTTCTAAAATTATGAAGAAAAGATCTTGAAAGCAGCTAAAGAGATATGATGTTTGTTTATGGGGAAACACAAATTTTAGTGACAGTGAATTTCTCATCTGATATCATGGAGACCAAAAAAAGTGAGACATTTTGAAGTGATAAAAAAGCAACTGTCAAACATGAATTCTGTATCTGGCAAAAATACCTAAAGGAACAAAGGGGAAAAGAAATATACTCTAAAATGAAAGAAAATCTGTTGCTAGCAGATCTGCTTTAACAGAATGACTTAGGAAGTTATCTAAGCAAAAAGGAAATAATAAATGAAGGAAAACCAGAGAGAAGAAAGATGTTAACCAAAAATATTGATGAATATTCTGTTGTTCTACAATTTATTGAATCAAATTTATAACACTATCTGCTGAGGCTCTTAGTTAATGTAAAGGAAATATTTCAGACAACCATATTAGAAATAGAAGGTTAAGGAAGTTCAGGTTTCTATACTTCACTCAAATTGATAAAATAATGACAACAGTAGACTGCCATAAGTTATGCATGCATAATGCATTACATAGAGAAACCAGTAAAACTTTATGCAAAGAGATGCACTCAAAAATGCTATAGATAAATCAATTCTAGACCATGTTCAAGTAATCCACAAGAAGGCAAAAAAAGAAAATAGAAAGAAAAAAACAGAAGAGAAGGAAAACAAATACAAAATGGGAGATTTAGGCTTTAACATATCAATAATAACACTCAGTAAAAATGGCCTAAATTATTTTAAAAAAGAAAGATGAGAAGAGAGTAGATTTAAAAAGCAAGACCAGTTTGGAGACTTCCCTCGTGGTCTAGGGGTTAAGAATCTGCCTTGCAATGCAAGGGACATGGGTTAGATCCCTGGTCAGGGAGCTAGGGTACCACATGCTGAGGAACAACTAAGCCTGAGCATCACAACTACTGAGCCCATGTGCTACGATTAGAGTCCATGTACCAAAATGAAAAGATCCCACATGATACAACCCAACATAGCCCTGCCCCCCGCCAAAAAGAAAGATTTTCTTTTTATATGCTGTCTATACTTCAAATATACAAATATAAGCAGGTTGAGAATAAAAGGATAAGAAAAATACACTGTTATTTGCTGCATTGTATTACCACCCAAGTTAATGTTGATGTTTTAATCCCCAGAATCTCAGAATGTAACAGTATTTGGAGATAAGGCCATTAAAGAAGAAAACTAAGTTAAGAGGATCTTTAGGATTGACCCTCAGAGAAGGCAATGGCATCCCACTCCAGTACTCTTGCCTGGAAAATCCCATAGACGGAGGAGCCTGGTAGGCTGCAGTCCATGGGGTCGTTAGGAGTCCGACATGATTGAAGTGACTTAGCAGCAGCAGCAGCAGCAGGATTGACCCTCACCCAATATGGCTGATATCCCAAAAGGAGGAATTAGGACACAAAAATTCACAGAGGGGAGATGGAGTGAAGATGCCGTGAGATTTGGCAGCCATCTATAATCAGTAGAGACTTCAGAAAAAACAAAGCTGGTGATGTCTTGTCCTAGACTTCTAGACTCCAGAATTGTGAAAAAATAAATAAATTTATATTTTTTAAGCCTCCCAGCCTATGGCATTTTGTTATGACAGCTTTAGCAAATAAATAAAGATATGTATCAAGCAAACACCAATCTAAATGTTAATCAAGAGAGAAAGCACGAATGCTTATATTACTATTATATAAGCAGATTTTCAATCAAAGAATATTACCAGACACACAAAAAGGGCCCTATATAAAGATGAGAAGACCAGCCCAGCAAGACATAAAAATCATAAATGCATATGCATCAAATAACAGCTGCAAAATATGTGAAGCAAAAACTGGCTGAAAAAAAAGAAAAAGAAAATCTCACAATTCTAGTTGAAAACTTCAACACCTCCTCTCAATAACTGAAAGGATATCTAGACATAAAGTCATTAAGGATATAGCAGAATTCAACAACACTATCATCCAAGAGGATGTAATCAACATTTATAAAACACATACAGAATACACATTCTCATCAAGTTACCACAAAACACATATCAAGACAGACAATGCCCTAAGCCAAAAATAACAGGAAAATCTTCAAACACAGAAATTGAACAACACATTTCTAAATAATTCATGGATCAAAGATATTAAAAAATATATTGAGCTGAATAAAAATTATATCAGAATTTGTGGAACACAGCTAAAGCTACATGGAGATGGAAATTTATAGGAATTTTATGCATACATTAGAAAAGAGGAAAAATACTCATATTAGTAATCTAAACTCTAACCTCAATAACCTTTGAAAAAGTTGAGAAAAGAAACCCAAAAGAAGCAGACAGAAACCACGCCAAAAGAAGGAAGAAAATAATAAAGATAGGAGTTGAAATCAATGAAACTTAAAACAGAAAAACAATATAGGAAATCAAGGAAACAAAGAGTTGTTTTTTTGAAAGATCAACAAAATTGATAAACTTCTAGTAAGACTAACCAAAATAAATAAATAACAGAAAAGACAAATTACCAACAACACAAACGAAACCAGGGATGTCACTATAGACCCTACAACCACCAAAATGATAATGTGAAAATACTAAGAATAACTCACTCATCTAGAGCCAGACATCCTGGAATGTGAAGTCAAGTGGGCCTTAGAAAGCATCACTATGAACAAAGCTAGTGGAGGTGATGGAATTCCAGTGGAGCTATTTCAAATCCTGAAAGATGATGCTGTGAAAGTGCTGCACTCAATATGCCAGCAAATTTGGAAAACTCAGCAGTGGCCACAGGACTGGAAAAGGTCAGTTTTCATTCCAATCCCAAAGAAAGGCAATGCCAAAGAATGCTCAAACTACTGCACAATTGCACTCATCTCACATGCTAGGAAAGTAATGCTCAACTAGAATAGTTGAAACAATTTTGGAAAAGTAGAACAAAGTGGGTGGAATCAGTCTATCCAATCTCAGGATTAATTACAAAGCTAAAGTGATCAAGATTGTGCAATGTTGACAGAGGGATAGAAACACAGACCACTGGGACAAACAGAGGCCTCAGATATCTGATAAGGGGTTAATGTCCAAAATAGATAAAGGACACATAAAACTCAATAGCAAAAAAATAAATTTTAAAACAGCAGAGGATCTTGACATTTTTTTCAAAAACACCCAAATGGCCAAAAGTAGAGCAAAGAGGATTAACATTACTGATTATCAGAGTAATGCAAGTCAAAACCACAGTGAGACATCTCATCACACCTTATTATGGAAAAGATAAGAAATAACAAGTCTTGGAGAGAATGTGGAGAAAAGGAAAATCTTGACTACCATTGCTGGGAATGTAAATTGGTGTAGCCACTATGGAAAACACTGTGGAGGTTCCTCAAAAAAATTAAAAATAATAAAACTACCATATGATCCAGCAATTCCACTCTGGGAAATTATTTGAAGAAAATGAAAACACCAATTTGAAAAGATATATGCAGCCCAGTATTCACTGCAGCATCATTTTCAATAGCTAAAGTATGGAACAACCTAAGAGTCTATCTGTGGAAGAATGTATAAAAAGATATGATCCAGTGGCTAAGAATCCATGCTCCCAAGGCAGGGGGAGATCCCTGGTCCAAGAACTAGATCCCACATGCAGCAACTTTGAGTTCTCATTCCACAACTAAAAGAAACTTCATGCTGCAATGAAGATCAAAGATTCCATATGCCACAATTAAGACCAGGTGCAACCAAATAAATAAATATTAGATAAATAAAGTCACCTAAAAAATAAATGATCTATCTATCTATCTATGTGATTTATACTACACACACACACATACACACAGAAACACACTGGAATAGTATTCAACCATAAAAAATAAATAAATCTTGCCATTTAGAACAATATGGATAGAACTTAGAGGTATTATGATAAGTGAAATAAGTCAGACAGAGAAAGACAAAGTATGATCTCACTTATACGTCAAATGAAACAACAGGAAAGCTTATAGATACAGAGAAGATTGGTGGTTACCAGACATGGGGGTTAGGGGACAGAAGAAATGGGTAAAAGTGAAAAAGATACAATATAAACTTCCAGTTACAAAATAATTAAGCTATGGGGATATAAAGTAAAGCATGGTGGCTACAGTTAATAATATTGTACAGCATATTTGAAAACTGTTAAGAGAGTAGATCCTAAAAGTCCTCATCACAAGAAAAAAATCTTTTCTAACTGTGTATGCCATTTTGCAATATATAGAAATATTGTCATTATCCTGTACACCTGGAGTTAATATAATGATATGTTAACATTATCTCAATTAAAAAATAGAAGACCTAGAAATAGACACACACGGATAAGCCAAATAGAGCTGGAAAAGACCAGTCAGCAGTTCACAAGCGGGCCTAAAGCTCAGGAGAGAGATATGACTGTAATAGAGATTCAGAGATCTCCAGTAAAGAGGGAGATGATAACAAGAAAGAAGCAAGCAATGGATTGAGTTCTGGGCATACTAACATTTTGCGAATTAGAGAAAGAGGATCCAGCCACAGGTAGTAACACCAAATGCCTAAGGGTAGGAAGAAAATCAGGATAAATGGCACCACTTCCTGAAAGCAAAAGGGAAGAGAAACTTGTGAGAAGCATGGCTTGGTCAGTGGAGTCAAATGCTACAAAGAGGTCAGAAATGGGAAGAATTGAGAAATAACCACTGTACTTACACTGAACTTGTGCTTGATGGCTTCAGTGGAGGAGTAGAGCCAGAAGCCAGGTGCATTAGCTTAAAAGTAAATGGGAGGCAGGAAAGTGGACATTTGGAACAGAAAAGTTGGCTCAGATATAAAGGAAAGAGTAAGGGGGGTAGCTAGATATGGTTAAAGCATCAAATGGTCAAGGGAAAACTGTTAAGAGCCTTTGTCATGCTCACAGGCAGAGGGGATGATTCCAATAAAAAGCAGAAGGCTAGAGATACACATGAGACTGGATTGTGCACATATGAAGATATCTTATAAAGTTCTCATAGTCAAGGCTTTTGTTCAAAACCTGAACAAGGTGCTTTTCCATTAAGTTAAGAAACAAGGTAAGGTTATCCGCTCTTCTTTTCAACATCATACTGGATATTCACACTAATGCAGAAAGACAAAAAGATAAAATAAAGGGTATACAGATTCAAAAGAAAAGCAAATCTCTCTCTGTTCACATATAATATGATAGCCCATATAGAAAATTCCAAAGAAGTGATCAAGTAATTCCTGAAACTAATAAGCAATTAAATCAAGGTTATAGGATACAACATTAATGTCCGAAGTCTGTTGCTTTCCTATATAACTGCAATGAAAAATTAAGAATTGAAATAAAAAATACAACACCATTTATATTAACAAACACAGAAACACTTAGGCATAAACCTAACAAAATATGTATAAGATCAACATGAGGAAGGCTATGATACTCTGAAGAGAAATCAAAGAATTATATAAACAGAGATCTGTTCCATGTTCATGGAACAGGAAGCCCAATACTGTTAAGATGTCAGTTCCTCTCAACTTGCTTTAGACTCAATGCAATTTCAATAAAAATCCCAGAAAGTTATTTTATTGATAATAACAAACTGAATCCAAAGTGTATATGGAAATGTAAAAGACTCAGAATCAGTTCAGTTCAGTTGCTCAGTCGTCTCTGACTGTGATCCCATGGACTGCAGCACACCTGGCTTCCCTGTCCATCACCAACTCCTGGAGCTCACTCAAACTCATGTCCATTGAGTCAGTGATGCCATCCAACTATCTCATTCTCTGTCGTCCTCTTCTCCTCCTGCCCCTAGTCCCTCCCAGCATCAGGGTCTTTTCCAATGAGTCAGCTCTTCACATCAGGTGGCCAAAGTATTGGAGTTTCAGCTTCAGCATCAGTCCTTACAATGAACACCCAGAACTGATTTCCTTTAGGATGGACTGGTTGGATCTCCTTGCAGTCCAAGGGACTCTCAAGAGTCTTCTCCAACATCACAGTTCAAAAGCATCAATTCTTCAGTGCTCAGCTTTCTTTATAGTCCAACTCTCACATCCATACATGACCACTGGAAAAACCATAGCCTTGACTAGACAGACCTTTGTTGGCAAAGTAATGTCTCTGCTTTTTAGTATGCTGTCTAGTTTGGTCATAACTTTTCTTCCAAAGAGTAAGTGTCTTTTAACTTCATGGTTGTGGTCACCATCTGCAGTGATTTTAGAGCCCCCAAAAATCAAGTCTGCCACAGTTTCCACTGTTGCCCCATCTACTTGCCATGAAGTGATGGGACTGGATGCCATGATCTTAGTTTTTTTGAATGTTGAGTTTTAAGCCAACTTTTTCACTCTCCTCTTTCACTTTCAAGAGGCTCTTTAGTTCTTCGCTTTCTGCCCTAAGAGTGGTGTCATCTGCATATCTGAGGTTTCTGATATTTCTCCCAGCAATCTTGATTGCACCTTGTGCTTCATCCAGTCCAGAATTTCTCATGATGTATTCTGCATATAAGTTAAATAAGAGGGTGACAATATACAGCCTTGATGTACTCCTTTCCCGATTTGGAACCAGTCTGTTGTTCCATTCCCGGTTCTAACTGTTGCTTCTTGACCTGCATACAGATTTCTCAGGATGCAGGTAAGGTGGTCTGGTATGCCCATCTCTTGAAGAATTTTCCACACTTTGTTGTGATCTACACAGTCAAAGCCTTTGACAGAGTCAATAAAACAGAAATAGATGCTTTTCTGAAACTCTCTTACTTTTTCAATGATCCAGTAGATGTTGGCAATTTGATCTCTGGTTCCTCTGGCTTTTTTAAATCCAGCTTGAACATCTGGAAGTCATGGTTCATCTACTGTTGAAGCCTAGCCTGGAGAATTTTGAGCATTTCTTTGTTAGCATGTGAGATGAGTGCAATTGTGTGGTAGTTTGAGCATTCTTTGGCATTGCCTTTCTTTGGGATTGGAATGAAAACTGACCTTTTCCAGTCCTGTGGCCACTGTTGAGTTTTCCAAATTTGCTGGCATATTGAGTGCAGCACTTTCACAGTATCATCTTTTAGGATATGAAATAGCTCAACTGGAATTCCATCACCTCCACTAGCTTTGTTCGTAGTGATGCTTTCTAAGGCCCACTTGACTTCACATTCCAGGATGTCTGTCTCTAGGTGAGTGATCACACCATCGTGGTTATCTGGGTCATGAAGATATTTTTCATATAGTTCTGTGTACTGTTGCCATCTCTTCTTAATATCTCTGCCTCTGTTAGGTCTATACCATTTGTGTCCTTTATTATGATAACACAATATTGAAAAACAAAGTCATAAGATTGGACTTACCCAACTTTAAGATTTATTATAAAGCTACAGGAATCAAGACAGTATGCTGCTGGCCAGAGAATAGAAAAATACATCATTGGGATAGAATAGAGAGCCAAGAAAGAGAAAAACACAAATAAAGTCAAATTATCTTTGACAAAGGAGCAAAGGGAATTCAATGGACAAATGACTGTTTTTTCAATAATGGTGCTGGAATAACTGGATCTCTACATTGAAAAAAAAAGAATCTAGATGCAGACCCTACACCTGACATGGATCATACTCCCAAATGTAAAACCTAGATTATAACACAGGAGAAAATCTAGATGATCTTGTATATGACAATGGCTTTTTAGGTACAACACCAAAGACATGACCAATGAAAGAAAAAATGGTAAGCTGGACTTCATTAAAATTAAAGACTTCTACTCTGTTAAAGACACTGTCAAGAGAATGAGAAGACAAGCCGGAGATTAGGATAAAACACTTGCAAAAAACATATCTGATAAAGGACTATAATGTAAAATATTGGGCTTCCCAGGCAGTGCCAGTGGTAAAGAATCCACCTGCCAATTTCCAAGATAAAAGAGACTTTGGTTTTGATCTCTGGGTCAAGAAGATCCCTTGGAGTATGCCATGGCACCCCACTCAATTATTATTGCCTGCAAAATTCCATAGACAGAGAAGCCTAGCAAGCTATATAGTCCATGGGGCTGTAAAGAATCAGACATGACTGAGCACACACATCTCTATCTCTCTAATGTAAAATATACAAGAATGCTTAAAACTTAACAATAAGAAAATGAACAACCTCATTAAAAAATGGTCAAAAGATCAAAATAGACATGTCACCAAAGAAGATAAAAAGAAGGCAAATAAACATAGAAAAACATGTTTAATATCATGTGTTATTGGGAATGCTAATTAAAACGAGAGGACATCCCTGGGGGTGCAGTGGTTAGAACCCACCTGCCAGTGTAGAGACACGGGTTTGATCCCTGGTCCAGAAAGATTCCACAAGCCATGGGGCAACTAAACTCATGTCCACAACTACTGAAGTCTGTGTGCTGTAGAGACATGCTCTGCAACAAGAAGTCACCACGATAAGTTCATGAACTGCAGCTAGAGCATAGCCCCCACTCGCTGCAACTAGGTAAAGCCTGCACACAGCAACGAAGACCCAGCACAGCTAATAAAGAAACACAAACAAAACAACAAAAATGAGACACCACTACATACCTATTGCTATTATTCAGTCACCAAGTCATGTCCGACTTTTTGTGACCACATGGACTGCAGCATGCCACATTTCCCTGTCCTTCACTATCTCACAGAGTTTGCTCAAACTCATGTCCAGTGAGTCCGTGAGGCTATCCAACCATCTCATCCTCTGTTGCTCCCTTCTCTTCCTGCCTTCAGTCTATCCCAGCATCAGGGTCTTTTCCTATGAGTAGGCTCTTCATATCAGGTGGCCAAACCTATTAGAATCATTATAATCCACCACCAATTGCTGTCAAGAATGTGAAGTAACAGGAGCTCTCATTCATTGTTCACAGGAAGAAAAAATGCTATTTTGCTATTTAGCGATTTTGGAAGACACTTTTGTAATTTCTCACAAAACTAAACACTTACCATACAGTCCATCAAACATGCTCATTAACCTGAACATGAATGTTTATAGCAGCTTTATTCATAGTGACCAAAATTGGAAGCCACCAAAATATCCTTCAATAGGTCAAAGAACAAACTGCAGTATATTTAAACTATAAAATATTATTCACAATAAAAGAAATGTGCTATGAAGCCACAAAAAGAAACAAAGGAAACTGAAATGCATATTGCTAAGTGAAATAAGTCAATCTGAAAAGGCTTTATACTCTATAATTCCAACTACACAGAATCTTGGAAAGGTAAAACAACAGAGACAATTAAAAGGTCAGTAATTATCACAGGTTTGTGGTGAGAAATAAATGAATGGGTGGAGCCTGGAGGATTTTTAGGGCAGTAAAACTATTCTGCATGATATTGTAACGGTGGATACATGTAATGATACACTTGTCTAAACCCGTAGAATGCATCTCACAAAGTGAACCCTAATGCAAACTATGGACTTCAGTTGATAGTGATGTGTCAATATTGGTTCATCAATTGTACCAAATATACAAGGCTTGGGAGAGATGCAGATGGTGGGGAGACTATGTATTTTGGGGAGAGGGAGACAGACATATGGGAACTCCCCAGACTTCCCACTCAGTTTTGCTGTGACCTTGAAACTGCTGTAAAAAATAAAGTCTATTGAGAAATATGTGAATCATTCATCACCCAAGGGTTTTTAGGCTCCAGCAGGTGCAGAAACTGCCAGACAGAGCACTCCCCATCTCAGCAGTCGACAGCACAAAACACAGAAGGTTACCTTAGAGCACTTCCTCACAGGCCAAAGGGGACTTTCTTCTTTGCTTGTTTTTACAACTAGTGGGAGAAAACATTTAATTCTTCAGAGGCCCAGGGATGGTCAAAGGAGACAGCTGTGGGCCAGCTTCCTGAGAAGCCTTACAAAAGCATGGCAGCATCCAGACGTTTGATTCCACGGCTGCACCAGCATCAAGCCATTGCCAAGGAAGCTGCATAGAGGACACATCTGCTGTGGCAAAGTGTCCTGCACTTTCCCTGCTTGATGGCTCGCCTGTCCCGGACCAGACCAGTGTTGATGCACTCCTGTTTAGTTTGTATCTTTCAGGCTTTTCTAGGGTGCTTGACACACACAATAAGAAAATATGCTGTCATCTCCCTTTTCCAGTCAACCTCAACTACACATTGAAATCATCTGGGGAGACTGAAAAGACTAATACTACCTGGGCCCCACCTGCTGAGATCCTAATTTGTTTGGTCAGGGCATGGCTTCCCAGGTGATTCTGATGTGCAATCAAGGTTGAAAATTACTAGTCTGAGTCCAGTGGAATTCACACAAACTCCTACACGCCAGTCAGTCATAAAGAGGGATAGTTTCTAATTTTGAGACACACTTCCGCTCTCATCCCAGCCCCAGCACACACAAGAAGGTTCTAGGGAACATCATTTCAGTCTATTCTATTCTATTCTATTCACTAATTGTCATGAATAAGTATTGTGTAAACTGGATGCTGGGAAACTACATACATTTCTCTCAAAAAGCTCAATATAAAAAGCATCATCAATCTGAACACCTCTCATGCACAGGACTAGGTTACAGGGTCACTACTTATGGTTACAGTTTGTAGAGACTCTATTTGGCAGGTCTCTCTGCCTTGGCTCCAGCTCTCTATCAGGCAGAAGGAGGAGGAGGAGGCCTCTCCGTAATTCACCCCTATGTGCCACACAAGCTAGGTGGGGTGCTGGTCTCCTGCAGAAAGACCTGAGCTAGGCACTGGCACCATGCCTGGCACATGGGAGGTGCTCCATACTATTCACAGAGAGACTACAATGGGCTGCACAGAAGGGTTCAGGGGAGGGGATCATTCTGTCTACAGGGATGAGGTGAGAAAATGTGAAGAGGCTAAGGCTGATTTGAACCTTGAGGGATGGCATGTCTGTTGGAGAGACAGGTGACAAGCATCTCCCCAAGACATGCTGACCTACAGAGTGGAGAGTGGGTATGTGAGGCATTTCTATCTGCCAGAGCACTGCATGGAGGGGCTGCATGAAGTGGACAAGGGAGAACCTGTGAGGGGCTTATGATGGAGTAGGGACTTGTACCCACTGGGGAGCAGTGGGAGGATTTTCAATTCCCGTAGCACAATCAGATCCTTGTTCCTTCGATTACACTGGTGCCTGGGTGGAAAAAAATTTAGGGACTATTGGGATCACCCAAAACAGAGTTGCAAAGCTTCTTAGGTTCTTTGAGAATTGCCAAGGGAAGTTTACAGTTATATCCTTGGGAATTCTAGTGTTAGATTATTCCTCTTGCAGCCCCATATCCACCCTGCTCACATTCTACACCAATGCCACTAAAAGCACTCTCTGAATTTTTCTCAGCTGTCACTACCTTTGCAGTAGGTGCAGCAATGACTTTGTCTTACTTCTTCAGATCATCTGATGTAATCAAGAATCAAAGAAGAAACAAAGTCTAGAGAAGCTTTGTATCCTAAGACTTCGTCCCTCAAAGCTGTCTACAACCAACTGCCAAAAGACTTTGATCAAACAGAGAACAAAGGATAAACTGTTATTCCTTCTAGAGAGTACTAGGAACCTAGAAGAAATAATTCTTCAAAGCTAGGCTATGAAAATCAGAGAGAAAATACACTTCCCCTACATTGTTAGGGTGTTCCTAAATTTTAGGGACTTGGAGCAATTTCTTTTACCTTCTAAAATCCATCAGAATACCCACTCAGTCTAAATATAAAGGGTTCATATCCATTTCCTGAAATTTATGGTTCAAATAAAGTAGAAATAAAGGATTATTGCATGCTCTACTTCTGTATATTCTTTCATGAAATCTGAATGTTTTTGTAAAAATGTAAAATAATTCATAGACACTTATATTCTGTGATTTAAACAAACAAAAAACAAATTCCTAGGTCTTATCTCTCTTATTGAATCAGAATCTCTAGGAGCAGAGACCAGGAATCTGTATGTTAATGAGCTCCCAGTTGACCTAACTCACTGCCTCTCTGACTTCAGACATCTACCTAACTTTTGCCATACTCACATTGTCCATTTGCCTTTGTTCACTCAAGTTGTTTTAGGTTAACTTTAAAATTGTAGTCATCCTCAGTGATGTCCACCAAATCATAGTTTTGAAGCATTGTTTTCCAAAAATGCTTGTTAAAACACATAACTATTTAAAAAATCCATTGTGGACTAACTGAAGGTGGTACATGGTCCACTCCACTCATTCAAAGCTGTAAGTTTGGGAAGAGTGGGTTTAGCTGCTTCTGGGTTCCTGTGATCCAAACTTTGGCCTTCTTATTTCAGGACCTACCTTCCTAGGCCTGGGCGCCCTCATACGGCTCTACGGAAAGCGCCTCACTGCCAGGACCCTACCCTCTCTTTCCACACGTACTCTCTCCCGTCACCCCAACCAAACTGGATTTTTATATCTGAACTTAGGACAGTATCACTAAAGCACATTAATAAATGTTGAAATATAATCTGTAGGTTTAACCCTTGATAGCAAAAATGCTTTGATTTTCAAGAATGGGATTCTCCTCATAAACATTCACAGAGCTCTTTGCATCAGTCCCTGAAACAGCGCACATTTCTGCAGCTTCATTTCTTTTCAATCCTCCTCACTCACTCTGCCTCAGCCACACTGGAGCATACCTTACTTTCTCCCTCTTAATATACAAGCTCTTCCTACCTCAGGGCCTTTGCACTTGCTGGATTTCTTCCACATGTCTGCCACCTACACATTACTTGGGTTTCAACTCAAAATCCCTACTTTCTGAGAGGCAGCTCCTGACCAACCCAGTTACAGTTACACCAATTCCCCACATCCCCATGCCCTCCAGGGATCCTCTGTCACAGCAGTTTTTAACCAAGGGTGTTATTTCCTCTAAGGGAGACACTGGTAATGTCTACAGACATTTGCAGTTGTCACTGTGTGTGTGTGGGGGGGGGGGCGTTGGTGGGGGCACACAAATACCCTCTAGCAAATAGAGGCAGGTATGTTGATAAGCACTCCTATAATGCTTGCACAGTGCCCTCCCACAGTGCATTATCTGGACCCAAATGCCGTGTTTGAGAAATTCAGCTCTGTCAGTGTGTTATGCTTTTTCCTTCTCATCATCAGCACCAGAGCAGATGGTGTGGGGGTTTCCTTCCTATTGAGCGGAGCTCCTTGGGAACTGGAGTTCAGGGTTGTTCCTTGCTCCACCTCAGCACCTAGAGGAGTGTCAGGCACCTTGACTCTCAAATCTGGCCTCATTTGCCCTTGTCCTGAGAGCCCACAGCAAGTTGAAGATGCCTGGACTCAGTAAATGGTGAGGATAAGAAAAAGTGTCACTTTAGAAAATGAAAACAAAAATGTGTTCAATTAATGAGTGTGCATACAAATGAAATTTGTGATGAGGAGTCCCTCATGATTTCAAGGACTGACAAAATTATCTTCGCAGCCATTGGTGAAAGACTGGTTCTTCTGCTTTTAAAGAAGAGCAAAATTTCCCAAGTTCAAATATATGGTTTTAATTATACCAGAATCTTAATGTCCCTAGACCAACAGAAGACAATGGAATCGCAATGGTCTCAAAAACAAACAAACAAACAAACAAACAATACATTCTATTTGATCGGCACTTTTAAAGGAAAGAATTTAATGTTAACTTAATGTTAAATACCTCCCCTTCCTTCCCTCTAATCCATTCTACCCCCTCAATTATTGACAAATTTTTCTATAGCATAAAATGATAGCCAAATCACCCATATAAATTTTTCTAGAACAGAACTGTTATTCAGAAAAATAATAAAAGGGACCATATAATGAGAAATTTGTGAATGCAATATCACTGAAATTCTTTATTGAGCACTGATGCTAGATTTCCTATCACGAGAAACTCTATAAACAGAAACCCGTTGTATTTCTGAAGTGATTTTCAGTTTCATTTTTTCACAAATATCATGTCATTGAAATTACCACTATACACCAATGTAAGTGTGGGAATAACTCTCATAGGTGCAAAAAGAAAAAATCAACACAACATTATAAATCAACTACACTTCATTTAAAAATAAGGCATAAAGAATGATTTACTCTAATGGCATCCAATGTTCCCGGTACAATTTGGAATTAGAGCTCAGGGCCTATCTCTGATTCTGAGTACTGCCTGCTTTCTCCCACACCCCAGGTCTTGTTTCACAGAATGCTACTGGGTATGCCAGTAGTCACTGTGCTCAGGGGATTCCAACAAATTTTGGAAATGCTGGATTAAACAAAGTTAAGCAGATTTCCAGAACTTGTAATGTGCCATCACAAACTTTAGGAAGGACTTGGAGAAGATAGCACAAATCATAAATTCAAAGCCCCACAAGTAACAAAGTAGGTAACAAACATGAGGCTGCAGGCAAGGCAAGGGCTGAGGGATGTGGTGCCATCTAACTGGGCCCTGGCTGCGTAGGGATGTTGCCCAATGTTGTTAGGGCTTTCCTGACAAGTTACAAATCTGGGCTTTAATTCAATATCTCCATCTTTGTGCGTACTGTCTTGAATTAAAAAAAAACAAACATCGTAGTTGGAACATAATTTTTTAAAACAGATCAGTGTGGTTCCATTTACGAAAACTAGTATGCAATGTTTCAGAGAAGGCAATGACACCCCACTCCAGCTCTCTTGCCTGGAAAATCCCGTGGACGGAGGAGTCTGGTAGGCTGCAGTCCATGGGCTCTCGAGGAGTCGGACACGACTGAGTGACTTCACTTTCACTTTTCACTTTCATGCATTGGAGAAGGCAACCCACTCCAGTATTCTTGCCTGGAAAATCCCAGGGATGGGGGAGCCTGGTGGGCTGCCGTCTATGGGGTCGCACAGAGTCAGACATGACTGAAGCGACTTAGCAGCAGCAGCAGCAGTAGCAGTATGCAATCTTTAGCCATCTTCATTGCCCATGCATACATGTTGTTAAGTTACTTCAGTCATGTCTAACTCTTCGCAACCCTATGGACTCTAGCCCACCAGGCTCCTCTGTCCATGGGATTCTCCAGGCAAGAATACTGGAGTTGATTGCCATGCCTTCTTCCAGAGTATGTTCCCAATCCAGGGATTGAACCCACATCTCTTATGTCTTCTGCATTGGCAGATAAGTTCTTTACCACTAGCACCACCTCTTCATTGCCCACATAACCTTTATTCAGAGGTCCTATTAATTTTCTACAACTCTGCAGAAGTTTAAAAAATGTTGCCTTCAAAATCAACCATCCAGCCCTCATGGACCACTTTGGTGTGAGCAGCTCTGAACACCACTACCCTTTCCCCCACCAAAAACAAAAACAAAAAACTCAAGATGAGTTATTTCAGGGTTTGCGCAAAGTGAAATTAATTTCCAGCCTTCTTAGCTGTTCATGCAAAAATACTTCAAAGTGACTAAAACCAGCTTTACTTTTTGTCTTTGACTAACTCTTCTGGAAAAAACAAAAATTGAATTGAGTTGTGAAAAAGATATAACACAGGAATTGATTATATATGGAAAAGACCCTTTATCTTTCCAATATTGAGGATGATTTAGCCTTTTGGTGGAAACTGGTAACATGATCAAAGAAGACTATTCTATTTGCAAACTGGCTTTTCCAAAACAGAAAGCCTCTTTTGTTACTCCCTCCCTCTTTTCTTTTCTTTTCTTTCCTTGTATTTATTTCTGTCTTACCTCATTCTAAAAATTCCATCAGAGCCTACCAATTGTCTACATAAACACCTAGAACTATAGCACCAATGCAGCAGAAACAGTATAAATCACATGGCAATTGATTTTCTTACCCTGGTGTCTCCATGGATTACTCATTACCCTACCTTCTTCTAACTGCTAAAATACCATTCTGGTCCCAGGGAAAGCACTTAACGCCTTCTATTTCCAGAGCCCTGAGAAACCAGATCAACCTATAATGGCAAAATCACATTCACGTCTATTTTCCCAGTGGGTAAATAGAAACCTGTACACTCCCATGATTTGAAACCTTTGATGTCCCAAGAAATATTACATTTGGAGTCAATTTAAAAAAAAAATCATGAAATGCTTTCATGTTAAGTCCTTTAAGCACCAAATTAAATTTGCTGATTTTAAGTTGTGGTCAGCTCCTCTCCACAGCTTTATTAACCAAGGTCAAAGTGTGTTTTCTGTCTCCCCAATGAGAATTCTTGATGGATAACAGGATTCATAGGGTCTAAAGAGAATGTACAATTCTAAAGTGTACCTTTCATGTTTTGGAGAGATTTCTGCAATGACCAGAATGATTGACTCAGTTTTAATATAAAAAATTAGGACTGGTGTGACAGAGATTGATTGTGCACAGATGATCTAGACTCACTCTATCCAATGTTCTTGACTCCGTGGAATGTCATCAGAAACTGACCAAAAATTTGTCCTGCTGCTTGAAGGATTCTGACATAGTGATATCTTGGCACTGTCTTCTACATAATGCCTTAGAATCTGGGCCCACGACTTCATGAGAGTCATCAATAATGTAGGCATTTTCTTCTGCTTGTATAGGCTTCAGAGATGCATGTTTCAAAGCTCCAATATGAGACTCCTTCAAGGGAATCACACTGTAGAAAGAATAACAAGATTAAGAGAAAAACACTTCTCGAGGATGAGCAGCACAGTTCTTTATGTTCAGGCAATACTGGGTTTTTGCATTTCCTTGGACATCATTCAGACAGCCTATGAAGTCAATAGAAGCTTCCAGATTTTATGAATATGAAGTTTTAGGAAAGTCTGTTTAATAAAGTGATAGAAATCCTCAGCAGTCATTTCAAAATCTCAGACTTGTCTCCTTTAAGAGGCTTATGTAACAGAAAACAAAAATTGAAAATGTAAGAAGACAAATATCAGACATCAAAATGAAGTACTAAAGCAGGATGCACATTCACAAAGATGGCCAGGGAATGGTTTGGTTGGTGTTTTTCTGAATGGAGACTGTGACCCTTTAAAGAAGGCTAAATTAAATCTATTTAGTGGTCTATGCTGCTGCTGCTGCTACTGCTGCTGCTAAGTCGCTTCAGTCATGTCCGACTCTGTGCGACCCCAGAGACAGCAGCCCACCAGGGTCCCCCATCCCTGGGATTCTCCAGGCAAGAACACTGGAGTGGGTTGCCATTTCCTTCTCCAATGCTTGAAAGTGAAAAGTGAAAGGGAAGTCGCTCAGTCGTGTCTGACTCTTTGCGACCCCATGGACTGCAGCCTACCAGGCTCCTCTGTCCATGGAATTTTCCAGGCAAGAGTACTGGAGTGGGGTGCCATTGCCTTCTCCATTAGTGGTCTATATCCTATATTTAAGATAAATATATATCAGCATACAAAGTATCAGATCATACTGGATACAATAAAATAGCATTGCTTCATCTAAGTGTGTACTAGATCATGCAGCCAAAAATCTTACTGTGTCTTAATGGTCAAAATTGGAAAGCTATGAGTTAGATGACTTTTATAGCTTGTACGCTCACACAACAAGGGTATAAAAAGGTAATTTGTGAGGCTTTGATACAGCTACTTTCTTAGAACTTGTATGCCGTCACTATTTTCATTACCTAAGCCTGCCCAGAAATGATATGAAATGCACTGAATCTTCACTCAGCTCTGATCTTTAAACAGATTAGTCACATATGTGTGGAAACAGTTTAGGTGTCTGTGGTTCAAAATAAGTCAATATGATAAATTAATAGCTGCCCCCAAAATAACACGATGAGGAAACCCTCAGCTTTGTTTTGTTTTGTTTTTTTGTAAGGTATTTTCTACAATAAATATTTTCTTTTCTAATTAGGGGATAAAAAGTGAAAATTTTAAAAATCTAAACAGTGAAAGGACTAAGAGGATGCTATTTTCCATTCTTTTCTGCCTATAGGGAGCATATATTTTTCTTCCATTTTTGGAAGCAGATAGTCAAAAACTTCTATAAGTCTGGGTTTTGGACTCGAGGAGACCTACACTGGAACCTTTTAACTGCTGTGTGATGTGACTTTTAATATTACTCAACATCTCTACACCTGTTTTCCAAACTGTAAACTAAGACTAATACTAGTGCCTGTCTCACAGGTTTATTGATGTGAAGGGCATGCCTACAATAATAAAAGTCAACATTTATGGAACAGTTGCAATGTGTTGGTCATTGTTTAAGGCATGTTGTGTCGACTGGCTTATGTGATTAACTTAGGTATAGGAAAGACTATGTACAAACATAAAAGAGAACTAGGAATACTGAAAGAGAAACTAGGAATAATGGCTGGTGGCTTAAGAGGGATGGATTTTCTCAAAGAAAGACTTTGCCTAAAGCCCAAGCTGGACCAGATGAAGCAGGCTGTTTGGATTTGGAAGTAGGCGGAGAAGGCAGTGGCACCCCACTCCAGTACTCTTACCTGGAAAATCCCATGGACAGAGGAGCCTGGTGGGCTGCAGTCCATGGGGTCACTAAGAGTCAGACACGACTGAGCGACTTCACTTTCACTTTTCACTTTCATGCATTGGAGAAGGAAATGGCAACCCACTCCAGTGTTCTTGCCTGGAGAATCCCAGGGACAGGGGAGCCTGGTGGGCTGCCGTTTATGGGGTCGCACAGAGTCGGACATGACTGAAGCGACTTAGCAGCAGCAGTGGTTTCCCACCTTTACAGATGTTTGGGCAAATGACTACAGGGATGCATACAAAGAGGATTAACTTTCTATTGGGCTGTGGGGTAGATTTACACAACTGTAAAGTCAAATGGTTTTGAGGCCACACAACTAATGTAGTTGAGCACAGCAGGCTGGGTATGGAACAATAGGGGATGGTGAGACCTTGGAGAGCTGGAGGCACGTCCCAGCTTTGTGGGTCTTCAGCCTGGAGGTGTCCTCCTCCAGATCTTTGCAGAGCTGCCTTCTGCTCCCTTGGGGCTCACTCACATAGCCTGCTCTGTATTCCCCATGGTATTTCTCTGAAAGTCCTGTAAGTGCCCTTCTTATTCATTTACATGTTTTCAGTCTGTTCTGCTCATCTCTTTGGAATATAATAGGGACTCAATAGACATGCAATAAATAAAGCAATGAATTAAATTAAATAACAAACCAAACAACCCACTCAAATGGCCCATGAAACAAAATCTGCAGTTTAGTTCTTTTGCTCTAAAAGGTCTGGTTTCAGGTGCTGTTTCTGTACTGTTCTAGCACATTTGCAGAAAACACAGAGATGTATTCTCATCACATCACTGAAATCATTACTGGAAGGTTAGACAGCAATGGAGAGTCTCTATATACTAGATTTTTCAGAATCCAGAGTATAAAATGGAGAACTCAGAAGGAAAAGAGGAGAGGGACAGAGACATTTTCCTTATTTTTAATAAGAATATCAAAAGGCATTGACACAAAGTCTTTCGAACTTACCATAGTAGCTCCATCTTGTTACCCAGGCAAAGATATTCTAAACTGGATAAGAAATGAAGAGAAAATTAAACATATAAGCTAAAGAGTTCATGAGATTTTTTTCCCCAATAAGTATATTATTACTGTTATTACCTTGATATGAGAAAAATAGGTACAGATATCAGACACTGAAAAAATTAATTAAGAGGAAAGAATATTTTTAAAATGAAGGGGAAACAAATCAATCTGGGGTCTTCCCTAATAACTCCAGATAACTTTTCTTGAATCTCTAGGAGCCAAATAAACCCCTTAGTGGAAAGTATCTTATGATTATTAGGGTTAATGCATTCACCCACATGCCCTAGCTTACTTTAATATAATCACATTTCACTGTAAAAAAATGGGAGGTTGTGTTTCTCCTATAGATGACAGGTTTTACACACACACACACACACACACACACACTGGTGGAAGGACACCAGGAGGCCCTGGGTGGCTGCCTTGTGAAACCCTTTGTTCTCTTCTTAGCCCTGAAATCACGTATCCTCCCAATGGCTCATTTGGTTCCTCTGTTAAGTGGGTATTGTAAAACTCTCAGCAATTTCACCCCCTATAGGAACAAAAATTGGTTATTGAAGGAAGGGGAAAAGGAGGAGTGAACAAATCTTGTATATTACACTGGTTTGTTGATATCCAAATGCCAACTCTACCTAACCAATGCTTAATTCTCCATATTTAATTTCTCCCATGGAGAAATTAAGTATCATGTTTCTCTTCATTGGGAAGATAATTTTAAGATAAATAAAAATAAAAAAGAACAAGGTAAGAACCAAGGAAGTTATGTGAAACCAAAATCATATGGAATATAGGGCTACAGGTCGTTTGGCTCAAGAATACTCCTGTGGGCACAGTCCTGAGGTGACTTACTTTTGTTAATCCAGAATACCACAAATATGAGCAATACTACCAAGACAGCAACAGGGATTCCAATGGAGACTCCCTTGTTGGTGCTCATCCATGGACCTTGTACCAGCCCCTAAAGAAGCATCAGCAGATCAAAAATAAAATAAAAAACAACAAAATAAAACCATATTATTAGAATTATGCGTAGAACACACTTCCTAAAATAAATTACCCAGATATATTTATTAACATTTGGCTAGTTTGTTATCATGAGGGGTGAGACCAAATGATCTGAAGTTATAATCATATGGTGAAATTCTAAGACAATTTAAAATTCAAATACATTTGGGGTGGTGGAAATGTGTATCTTGCTTGTGATGGTATTTATAAAGGTGTATACATTTGTCAAAACTCAAACTGTACATTTCAAATGAGCCTGTTTTATAATATTTAAATTACAAATACTTTTAAAAATGAATAAGGTATTTCTGTATATACTATTCTTATGATTTTAAAACAAAAAAATGTTTTTTCTCATGTAAGTTTGACACATTTTTTAGTTCTGATATATTTTTTAGTTCTGATATTTATATATATATATATATATACACACACACACACACACATTTGTTTGGCTGTACTGCACAATCTAGGGATCTTAGTTCCTCAGCCAGGGATGGATCCTGTGAACCCCTGCATTGGAAGTGTGGAGTCTTACCCACTGGGCTTCCAGGGAAGTCCTTACATTATTTTAAAAGTTAGTTTTTCACTTATCAATTGACATTTTCTTTTCATGTCAGCAAGTACACTGCAGTGCCAACATTGTTAATGGCAATAAATGGGCATGTTTAATTGACTAATCAATCCCTATTATTGAGTATTAAGGTTATTTGAAACATTTTTATGATTATACATAGCAGCAAAGAACATCTTTTCTTATACAACTTCATATATTTGTTCAATTCTCTCTTTAAAGTGGAGTTCAGGAGATTGATTTACTACTAGGACAAAATATATGCTCCTTGGTTTTCAGGATACCTGGGAGACACTGTGACATCTTCAGAGTCAAGACACAAAAAGCCCACGATTTTGCTACTGCCTATTGTGGACTTGCTTCTGTAATGATTCTACTTTTTGCTAAACATACCTGTCCTAAAGGTAAAAAAAAAAAATCCCACCATTCAGAATATTTGTTTATTTTTTTAATCCAGCATAAATCTAACTGTATAACAATATTACAGTCATTTACACAGTGGCAGTTCTGCTATTTAATAGATATAAACAAATTCTATCCATATTCATCAGATCAATCAGTGCCCATAGCTGATGGGTGAGAGTGGCTAAAATCTTTCATATCATTCCTGTATGGTAGTGTTATCATTGTCACTAAGGTATGCAACATAAAGCCATTGATCTCACACTAAATAACTCCACTTTTTCTGAGCTTGACTTTCTCTTACAATGGCCATGTTGCACTCTCTCACCACTTGCAATCAGGATTACTCTCATGCCTAAACTCTTTTTGTTTGTTGCTTCTAAGAGTTACTTGCACATAGTAAAAAGAAGTTTTTTAACCAAGTGAGCCAAAAGAAAAGATTCTATTGATTAATTCTTCTAACTTACAAAGATCAGACTTTAATGAACATCATGAGACTACAGCTCCTTATATTTTTTCTCAAACTACGTATGAGAACATCCTACAGAATCACAAAGTTGTTCAAGACCTTAGGACCTTAAAAAGTCATCATATGGGGAGGATCAGGGCTTCATAAGTGGCTCATTAGTAAAGAAGCCACCTGCCAAGCAGAATACATGGGTTTGATCTCTGAGTGTGGAAGATTCCCCAGAGAAGGAAATGGCAACCCACCCCAATATTCTTGCTTGGAACATTTCATGGACAGAGGAGCCTGCAGGTTACCATGGGGTTGCAAAGAATCGGAGAAAACTTAGTCACTAAACACCAGCAACAAATGGGGAGGATTACATATAGAAAGACTCAGCAGTGGCCTCAAAATTTCTCAATAGGAGGACAATTGGGTTGGAAAAAGATATTACAGGGCCTAAGTTTAAGCAAGCACACTTTGATTTGCATAATAGTTTTGGTTGGGATGGCCCCCATTCCACCACGTCAGTTCAAGGCATGCTATTTCTCTAATGATGATCGAAGTTTTCCTTGATATGTAATGTTAATTCACTATCCTTGAATTAATTCACTCTTTTTTCAAATTTTATGGCCAGGAGACATTTTGTAGAATGTTTGTGTGGAGTATAATATCACTTTTTGGATATTTCTAACAAAATAGTGCATCTATATAAATTTTTTTAAATTAATTAAAACATCCTTATTTAAGAGTCAAATTCTTTTCTTCCTTTATTTTATGAATTAGAAAAAATCAACTGTGAACAAGACTTATAATAATAATCTCTAATGAAACTTGCTTCCAAGGAAACATACAAGTGAATCAGGCTAATGAAGTAGGAAGGAGTATGCTTACAACTTGATAGCTACGCCAAAGGGGATCTGGAGACTCTGTCACAGTGTCATTCCATCTGTTCAACAAGAAGGAAAATTTATTAGAATTATAAAAATACTGAATTTTCATTGCAAACATCAAATACATTCACATTGCTTTCTAGTAATTAATAAAAACTTGAATAATCATATGGCCAAATGCTGTAGGCACTGCAGGAGTTAAATCAAATAACTAACATTATTTAATTTAACCTGTAACCCACGCTTCTCAACCATTTTCATCACCCACCCTTCCAAAATGGACACCTTTTTTTTTTTCTATCTTGGAAACAAGTATATGTTCACAGAATGTTTACCTACAATTTTCGAGAAGTTATAGTGGCCCATTCTCAGAACTAGGTTAAAGATTACACTTAAGGTAGGTAACCAGTTTTTTTATGACAGCTATGAAATTGCCAGTGAGTGCTCAGAGGCCACTGCACACCAAACAGCAGAACCACCCTTTTCAAAACAGATGTTACATTGGCTTTACATTTAAAATGTGAGTGAAATGCATTAAGATATCCCAAAGCAGTGGCATCCAACTCCTACATTATGTGCCAATATGCCCAGATATTGATCCAAAAGAGCTTTAGAAAATATGTTACATCAGCCCCAAAGCTAATGTAATATGAGGATATATGTAGAATTTCTAAGGATACCATATGGGCTTCCCTGATGGCTCAGATAATAAAGAATCTGCCTGCAATGCAGGAGACCCAGATTCAACTCCCAGGTCAGGATAATCCCTGGGAGAAGGGAATGGCAACCCACTCCAGTATTCTTGCCTGGAGAATTCCACATACACAGGAGCCTGGTGGGACAGTCCATGGGGTCACAAACAGCTGGACACAACTGAGCAACTAACACATACAGACACACACATACACACACACACAAGGGTGCTATGTACCTGAAATCTTGATATAAAAGAATATTATGCTTTAAAGTTTTGAATGTTCAAATTTTAATAGTGTTTTGAAATATGCCTTTTGTTACACAGAACATATACTGTTGACCTTCCTAAGCAATCTATCTGACATATAGGTCAGACACAGGATTCTTTCTTTACTGAGTATCTATTATATACCAAGACCTTTATATTCTTATACCAATTTTCTTAATCCTATTTTACAGCTGAGGAAGTAGTTCTGAAATGGTTCTAAATTTCCAACTATAGAACAGGACAAGAGCTTCAGTTCATAACCACTACACAAGTTACATTCTCATCCAATGAAAATACTGAAGGTCTTAGAAAGTCCTTAACTACTGACAAAACTTTTGTCATGTCATTTTGCAATGGCAGTGAAAATGAATCCATCATATCCCCTCTAAAGTTTTACACTTTACATATTGTGTTTACATTTTAATTATTCTGACTACTTCTTGGAGAGCCAAAGACAGTAGCTATAGTCTAGGCTTTGTGCATGACTTGTATTATAACCTTAGGTAAGTGTTTCAGGTATAGAATGGGTAATTTTGTAAAAGCAGCATGGACTTGAGCAAGATAAAACTTGACTTCAATGTTGATAATGTCCCTCAACAATGTGACCTTGATCAAGGTCCTTTGCATACACATAAATGTATATATTTATGTTTCTAGCTAAGGTAAGCGTTAGAACTATAAGCTGCTGATAGCACCCATCTCAGAAAGCAGTCATATTAGATGATGCTTATAAGGTGCTTAACACCATGTTAAACAAATATCAGCTATTACTATTATGTTATTATATAAAAATAGGAACAATGTGGGGAGAGACACCATGCAATGGACTTTTCAAACATCTTATTTTTCATTCCTCACAAACTTGCAGTGAGGAATGCAACATCTTGCCCATGGGTGCACAGCTAGTAACTAGCAGTTGAACTGAAGACTGTCTGTCTCCAAAACAGTACTAAACAGGCTCCTTAGTCTGGCAAAGGCAAGAAATAAATGTGCCCTGAAAGAATTAAATGAGATAATGTATGACAGTTTTATTTGCACTGTTCGTTTAAGAAGGCCTTCTTATCTCTCCTTGCTATTCTCTGGAACTCTATAATCAGTTCGATATATCTTTCCCTTTCAGTTGGGTATGTCTTCCCTTTCTCCATTTCATTCAAGAATGCGCATGACAAAGGACAGAAATGGTAAGGACCTGACAGAAGCAGAAGAGATTAAAAAGAGTTGGCAAGAATGATGAATGATACAAAAAGGTCTTAATGACTTGGATAACCCTTCCATATGCTAACAAGGTTATGTTCAAAATCCTTAAGCTAGGCTTCAGAAGTACATGAACTGAGGACTTCCAGATGTTCAAGCTAGGTTTAGAAAAGGCAGAGGAACCAGAGATCAAATTGCCAACATTAGGTAGATCATGGATAAAACAAAGTAATTCCAGAAAAACATCTATTTCTGCTTCATTGACTATGCTAAGCCTTTGATTATGTTGTTATTGTTCAGTCACTAAGTCATATCTGACTCTTTGTGACCCCATGGACTGCAGCATGTCAGGCTTCCCTGTCCTTCACTATCTCCCAGAGTTTGCTCAAACGCATGTCCATCGAGTCAGTGATGTTATCCAACCATCTCGCCCTCTGCTGTCTCCTTCTCATCTTGCCCTCAATCTTTCACAGCATCAGGGTCTTTTCCACTGAGTCAGCATTTCACATCAGGTGGCCAAAGTATTGGAGCTTCAGCATCAGTCCTTCCAATGAATATTCAGGTTTGATTTCCTTTAAGATTGATTGGTTTGATCTTCTTGACTTCTTTGATTGTATAGATCACAACAAATTGTGGAAAATTCTTAAAGAGACAGGAGTACTAGACTACCTTACCTGTCTCCTGAGAAATGTGTATGCTGGTCAAGAAGCAACAGTTAGAACTGGACAAGGAGTATGACAAGGCTACAAATTGTCATCCTGCTTATTTAACTTGTGTGCAGAGTAAATCATGTAAACTGCCAGACTGAATGAATCACAAGTTGGAATCAAGATTGCCAGGGGAAATGCAACAACCTCAGATATGTAGATGATACCACTCTAATGGCAGAAAGTGAAAAGAAACTAAAGAACCTCTTGATAATGGTGAAGGAGGAGATTGAAAAGGTGGCTTGATATTCAACACTTGAAAAACTAAGCTCATGGCATACAGTTCCATTACCTCATGGCAAATAGAAGGGGAAAAAAGGGAAGTAATGACAGATTTTATTTTCTTGGGCTGCAAAATCACTGTGGATGGTCACTGCGGCCATTAAATTAAAAGATATTTGCTCCTTGGAAGAAAAGCTATGACCAACCTAGACAGCATATTAAAAAGCAGAACATCTCTTTGCTGACAAAGGTAAGTAGAGTCAAAGCTCTGGTTTTTTCCAGTAGTCATGTATGCATGTGACAATTGGACCATAAAACTAGCAGTGAAGAATTGATGCTTTTGAACTGTGGTGCTGGAGAAGACTCTTGAGAGTCCCTTGGATTACAAGGAGGTCAAACCAGACAATCCTAAAGGAAATCAATCTTGACTATTCATTGGAAGGACTAAAGCTCAAATACTTTGGCCACCTGATGTGAAGAGCCAGCTTACTGGAAAAGCCCTTGATGCTGGTAAAGACTGAAGGCAAAAGGAAAAGGGGGTGATAAAGGATGAGATGGTTGGATGGCATCACTAACTCAATGAACATGAATTTGAACAAACTCCAGGAGACAGTGAAGGACAGGGAAGCCTGGCATGTTGCAGACTATGGGGCCACAAAGAATCAGACATGACGTAGCTAATGAACAACCACAACAAGTGACAGTTTGCTGGTACATCTGTCTGTCAAAAGGTGGGTGGCAAGCCATATGATGACCAAAATTCCTTCCATACTAAAATTCTTTGTTTTGTGAGGCTTTAACTCACTGAAGTCTGACTTGGGCATTGTGAGGATTTGGCTGGAGAAGCTCAGAGACACTGCCAAGGTGGCAGCAGTCACAGAAGTTGTGGGGACACAGCTGTTCCAATGTCTGATCCATTCCGAAAATCTCTACCTTGACCAGGTTTTAATGACATATTTTAGAGATTGATTCCCAGTGGAATTGGTTCCTCTGTGCATCCTACTGCAGGTCCATTTTCTATTAACCAGCTTCCAGGGATGATTGGCAAAAGGTAGGCCATACTGAGGGTCTGCTACAGATTGGCAGCTCCTGAGCATGATGAGTCATATGCATGAGGAGTCTTCAAAAGCCTGACCTTGTTTGACCGCATCACAGGCACAAGGACACATAAGCCAGCTCTGCATTGCAAAGGAGTTCAGTATGTGCCACATCCCCAAATTTACCACCACAGGTAGCAAGTTAGCTGGGAAAGATGACAGGATTTAGCATCACTTTTCACCATCACAGCAAAGACAAGACAAATCTTACATCTGAAAAGAATATGGATTTTCCAGAATTGGGGAGAGCAGGGAGACTTTTCTGGTGGAATAGCCCAATCCTAGTAGGGCATGACTCTTTGGTTCTCCTGTCCATGTTCTCAACCCATCTCAAAGTGTCCACGTGAAATGAAAGCTTAACAAGGCAGCGGGAGGGCCTGTGGTTCTTTCTATGTAGTTTCTGGAGCTTAGGAGAAACATAAACAAGTGACTAGTCTGGTCTGGGCCAGGTTAATTTGGATTTAAGCCCTTTAAGGCTCTGTCCAGGGAATTAAACCTACTAATAAGTTTAAAGAAAAGGCTGGTTCATTTAATTTAGAGAAATGCAGATGCACATGTGGATGTTCCCGATTCTTACAAGCTAGCTATGTTGCTCAGGTGTGCATATTTCTGGACATGCTAAGTGACAGTCATAGTTGCCACTCTATGTATCACTACCATTTAACTATGTTCCAGTCTTTATCTAATTTAATCCTTGAAAGAATTCTACATCAGTAAAATTCCATCCATTTTACAAAAGATAAACACAGATTCAAAGAGGGTAAGACATTTGTTTAAGTCATATAGCTAATTGGAGTAGCCTTTATAGGTACTCAAGTCAGACCTGTGTTATTACAGAATATGTGCCCTTAACAGTGTGCTAACATTTATCAAAATTTGAAAGCTCCCAGGCTTTCAGGAAAGAAAACAAATTTACCTGTTGAGCAAGAGTATGATGGTGAACAAGTTTTATTTGTTTCATATGGGGTGGTAGGCTTGGTTTCTGCAGCCTGCGTTGGAGAAGATGAAGGTACTGAAATGATAAGAATGGAAGAATGTTGTTCAATTCATGGAGGAAAATTTCCAACTCCAGCAAAAAATAGCAAACAAAACTAAAATTAGGAATTACCCTTTGACTCTTTCTTAGAGAAGTATTCAAGGATGGCCTTGAGACATTACCCTGCCATATATGTGTTTCATTATCATGAATAAATATTACCTAGATAATGATCTGAAGAGCTTATCAATAGACAGAATCAATATTACCTAGATAATGATCTGAAGAGCTTATCAATAGACAGAATCATTTCTCCTTTTATACTCTTAGTATCCTCTTAAAACCTATCAACAGAGCATCGTATATAGGACACTCAATTAAGTGTTTATTCATACCAAACTTCTATTCATACCAATGACATTTCAATTCTGTGGAGCATGGCTTTGGGGCTGGCACTAACCCACCTTGTTCACAAGAACCCCGATCTTGATTTCCTGACCTTATTCAAGTTCCTAATTACCCATCTACATCTTTCCAGGGAGATGTACACATTGACCAGCACAGAAAACATACTGAGATTATTCAATTTCTTGAAGTCACTTTATGGAGTCAGTACTGTCCACTGTCTGAGTCTTGGTAATAAGCCTCAAAGCAATGTTCCTGGTACCCTGGCTCCTTCTGCAGTTGTGTTCTGATCACTCCTTTCATAAGACTGATTTCATATGTTATCTGACTCATCTTCTATTTCTCACCAGAAAACTTTACTGGGAATTCTCGGGGCTATGTTTCCTTTTTCCTTTCTTGAAATCTCTCCTTTATTTTCTATCAAACATCTTATCTGACCTGCAGAGTTGACCAGTTGCCTCTTAATAAGATTTTTTTATATCCCCTCCTCTGAGAGCATCACAGAATTTTAGAGCAAGGCAGTGGTGCTGGCTGAACAAGAGTTCCCAAACCTAGGCTTTCCCTATTGCCTCTCATTGGTCTTCTTTCCACTTTCTCACCATGGACTTCACATTTCAACATTACCTGTTCTCTTGTTCTGATCTATCTTTTGTTTTCTGTGAAAATTTTTGTTTTTATGGGAGTTTTTTGGTCATTGTTGTTGGTGGTGTATTTATTTTCTTTTTTTTTTTTGGTTTTGCTTTTGTCTAATGCTCAAATTTGTAACAGGATATAGCTCTCTTTAGGAATTAAGAACAGGACAATAAAAGAAAATCAAAAGATCACAGTCTTCATTCAACTTAAATCTGTGCAGAAGACCTGTTGATCTTAACTTCTATCTGTAGTTTTGGTCTTTGTGGGCATTTTTCTGTTCTCCTGTTCTCCTAGGACTTTAATTCCAACCAGTTCAGGAGTATTCCAGGTGACTAGCATGGACAGGGGCACAGAGCACAGAGAGGGAATGAGTGTAAATACAAATGCCCCTGCTATAGATCTGTTCCAGTGCTAACGTCCTTTCTATATTGTAAAGTTCAACTCTAAACTCAAACTCACTAGGAAACTATCAGGACATGTATAAGACTCAACTAATACTACCCCTAGGAGGTCACACGAACATATGCACCAACACTTCCCTCCTGAACTTCTGCTTTAAACAAAGGCCATAACTTACACATGTCCCTCAAAACAGGAGCTCTAATCCATCCACCTCAGCAGGCACAAACAATTAAGCTAAATCAATATTGAAAAAGTCAACAGATGCTCTAGTGCATTTTTCTTGCAAACTTTTATGGCTGTAAAAATCCCACTTTCAACCTAAAGACCTCCTTCCAAATTCAACTTGAAGAAAATCCTTCAGATCCCTCCTCACGGAATACACACATGGATCAACAGGGGTGAAGGGAAATCAATGTGTTCCCTCAGACATTTTGGCTAAGAGTTTGTGATATTTCTGTTTCTCTTCAGTTCCAGAGCCACTTCAAAGTGCCAAAGGGTTGTGGAGGCTTTGAGAATCTCCACATAAAAGTTACCTTTTTAATCCTAAAGAGAGAAAGTTTGAACCCAAACATGTCCACAAAATGAGAAGTTATTTCCCCACCTGTAATTCAAAAATATTCTCCATTTATATTAATCCTAAACTATTATCTAACAGAAATTTGAAGTATGAACACTGTAGCCTGAATTGGAAAAAAACAAATGTATGCATTCTAAATTGCATAATACTTAAATCTGATGTTTACTTTGTCATCAGTATAAATGGCGTTCCTCTGATACATGAACAAAGGAGGTTAGAAGCAAAATGTGTAAGTCACTGACACCCTGAAAAAGCAGGGTAATTGTATGAAAGCTTTTCCAGTGAGGATGTCAGATCAGAACAAACTCATCCAAACAGAAACTCTATGTTCAGTATAGAATGCAGCAAAGGCCAACATTCAAATTAACGGGCACAATCTAGACCCAACCATTTTCTATTCATATGAATGAACAGAAACAATGAACTCAGACTCTGTGCCTCAGTCCTCAGGGATATAAAGTAGGATTGACTCACACTGACAGTGGGTAGGGTTGTCATAAAAATTAAGTGGCTTAATAGTTGTAAAGCAGTTAGCATGTTTCCTAACACAGGAAACAGAGTAAGCATTAACTTCACTGAAATCTTATCCTCATGTGTTGGGTTAGGCTTTAGAATGAATAAATGATCTCTATTCAGAGATCCTTGAAAGGGCAGAATCTCATTCACCAGGCTCTGTTCTGGCATCCTTATTTTTCCCTCACAATTCTGTGTTCAAATGAGCCATTCTCCTTAGATGTCCGAGATCAGTGATCTGAGTTTTGTTTCGTTTTGTTTTGTTTTGTATTAATGAATTTCTTGAGAGTCTGATAAAAAGCCTTAGGTCTTCACTCTGTAAATGCTTGTAGATATAAAAGATGAATATAACAGGGGACAGGGGATTCACAGACTCTGTAGAGCTAGGTTTGGAGGCCTGTTAAGAATCTTTACTGTAGATTGTACATCTGACTTAACACAGCGCTCTGCATAGTCAATACCCTCTCCTTTAAAGCCTAAAGGATCAGAAGCACATCTGTTTACCTGGCTGGAAGTCCTCTGTGGGAGTTGCCATCAGAAGAGCAGAGGTAGAAGCCTTTGTTGTCGTTGGAACAGTGGTGGACCTCGTGATTGTTGAAGTAGTGGTGGCAGTTGTTACTGGAGTAGTAGTGGTGGTCATTTTTGGAATAGTGGTGGCTGTCACTGGAGTACTGGTGATGGTGGTTGTTGAAGTAGTAGTTTCTGTCTGATTAGTTTCCGTCATTGTTGGAGTACTGGCCTCGTTATTTCTCTTGGAGGTGTAGTAGTCATGGTCGCTTTTCTTTGAGTAGTAGTGGTGGGTCCTGTTCTTTGAGTAGTGGTAGTGCTGGGAGTTGTGGGAGTAGTGGTTGTTGTTGTTGGAGTTGGAGCTAGAAATTAACATGAAAGCAAGGATTCAGTAAGCTGCAGGTAACAAGAGCCATGTGCTGGGTCTGTTCAACAACATGACCAAGGAGACTGTCCCCAGGTAGAATTCAGTGTTTATTTCCCATGAACTCCAAATTCTCATCATTGGTCAGCTAGAATCTGTGACAAGCAGGGAGTGAAGACATGGTCACATGCAGGAAACAGCTGCACTGAAAGGATGAAATTTCAGGAGGTGTTGAAAGGAAAACTGACATATGGGATTTGTATTGAAGCACTTTGTAAAGACTAGTCGTGCATACCAAATCTATGTATCTTCAAAAACATCTGTGAGAAAGAGAAAATGTCTCGAACCTGAAACCATCTTTACCCTCTCAGTGGTGTACACCTAGGACCTAAATAGTAGTTCCCAAGAACCAAAATATTTACCAGATAAATAGCATTCAGTTTGATCAGTCCTGGGGGTACTTTTCCCAACAGAAAATGAAAGTGAAGTCGCTCAGTCGTGTCCGACTCTTTGTGACCCCATGGACACCAGGCTCCTCCATCCATGCTGGAGTGGGTTGCCATTTCCTTCTCCAGGGAACTTCCCGACCCAGGGATCGAACCTGGGTCTCCCACATTGTAGACAGATGCTTTACTATCTGAACCACCAGGGAAGTCACAGAACTACATCTTAAACACAGATTAATTTAAACCATTAACATATACTCAATAACACAAATGCATTTTGAATCTGGTTAGAAGACAGACTGGATGCTTTAAAGTTCCTTTCTACCTAAGAGATAATAACAACAGGTAATAACTTTGACTCTTTCCAGAGTCTGAAATGGTATAGGATTCCAAACCACTTACTGAAGTCCTCAGAGTTACCCAGAGAAAGAATTGGAACTAAAATTAAAACAAAACACAGTGCCTGACACAAAAGCAGAAATTGTAGGGTTGAATAAAAAATAAGTACTTTTTTTTCTCACCAAGCATTTTTTTGCACAGAAGTATTCTTAAATTTCAACTCTACTAACTATGAATTGGAACCTCAAGTCACTTAAATAGGGGGAAATTGATGCGAAAACTATTTTGAGGGATTCAAGTCAACTTAATTTGGATACTAGTTAATTTTTGCTTAAAAAAGAAAAACTGTTTTTCAACAGGTATTTGTGAGTTCTATTATGTATAAGGCATTATAAAATTTTAGGCTTTGGGGGGTCCTGAGATCTTGGTGGTAATTGCTCTAATCTGTCAGTGTGAAAACAACCATAGACACAATGTAAACAAATGGATATGGCTATGTTCCAATAAAACTTTATTTATAAAGCTGTTGGTGAGCCTGTTTTATAATCTGACCTGGCCCTGGAGCTACAGTTTGCTGACTCTGGTCTAACAGTGTAGTCAGAGGTTTTGACAAAGAGAGCAATCTCAATCCCCTCTGTTCAGTCTGAAATCAAATCTAGACAAAAAAAAAGGAAGTAAGCAAAAAATCCGATAAAGGACTGTAACAAGGAGGAACCTGAATTGGCTTGTTTAACTGTGTGTCTTCCTTGTTTGTAAATATTTCCTGAGGAAGAAGCTAGGAAGCTAAGGGTAGAAGAAGATGCTGAGGAAGAGCCCTAACAGAAGGTTGGAAAGTAAGCTCATTCTGTGAAAAGTACAAGAAAATTTAAGCAAAGAATTGAATTGGAGGTGGAGTCACTTTGGCTCAGTTATGGACCAGTTTCCCGCTGTACAGGGCAGTGAATTTAAATATTCATCTATTAAACACTATAAAAGTCCCCTACTAAATTTTTTCTGTATCATTGAAAAAATATTCAGCCAGACCAATCATACAATTTTACAACTCTAAAAAAAAATCTCTTCTCCACATGCAACCTCCTTACCTATGTCTCTCAGTTCAGTTCAGTTCAGTCGCTCAGTTGTGTCCGACTCTTTGCAACCCCATGAATTGCAGCACGCCAGAACTCCCTGTCCATCACCAACTCCCGGAGTTCACTCAGACTCACGTCCATCGAGTCAGTGATGCCATCCAGCCATCTCATCCTCTGTTGTCCCCTTCTCCTCCTGCCCTCAATCCCTCCCAGCATCAGTCTTTTCCAATGAGTCAACTTTTCGCATGAAGTGGCCAAAGTACTGGAGTTTCAGCTTTAGCATCATTCCTTCCAAAGAACACCCAGGCCTGATCTCCTTCAGAATGGACTGGTTGGATCTCCTTGCAGTCCAAGGGACTCTCAAGAGTCTTCTCCAGCACCACAGTTCAAAACCTATGTCTCTAGCACCAGCCTATTTTCCTTAAATTACTTCCTAGATGTACTTTCCTCAGAGTCAGCTATTTGCTGTATCAAACTTGACCTTATTTTACTTTCCTTCAAGGACACAAGCCAAGTACAAAAGAGAGGAGATTGTAATGTAATATCAAGCTCATTTAAATTAAACAAGAGACATAGCTCAAGAAGGCCAGGGGCATTGGGTTCTGTTGTCAATGGAAGACCTTAGTGGGAGAACATTTATTAGGAAGGAGCACCAGAAACTAGGAAATCCTGAAGAACTTGATCCTTTCATCAAACAGTAAGGAAAATTAGAATATCTACCTCAAGATGGAAAAATGTAAACTTCCCAGTTTTTTGAATTTCACGAAATTTTTAAAAGCCACAGGTCAACAGCTATTGAGATGCAAATGTTCTCATAGAGTGATAAGGCTATTTTAAATTTAAAACTAGCAATTTAATGATCAGGGGTGAAACATGTTTCAAAAAATCCAAGACAGAGCAGAGGGAAGGGGTGAAACTATATAGGCTCATATATTGTGGCTCAGCTGGTAAAGAATCCGCCTGCAATATGGGAGACCTGGGTTTGATCCCTGGGTTGGGAAGATCCCCTGGAGAAGGGAAAGTCTACCCACTCAAGTAGAGCGGAGGCTGTGTGGTGCTGGAGCAACTTTGAGGAGATACCCCACTTCCAAGAACAGAGAAGTCCCATCAAGATGGTAGGTGCTGGAGCAGTGGCTGCGTGGCACTGGAGTGACTTTGAGGAGATACCCCATGTTCAAGGGCAAAGGAAAAGCCCGAGCAAGATGGTAGGAGGGGTGAAATCTCATTTAGAATCAAACCCCATACCCACCAGGAACACTCAGAGGACTCAAACAAACCTTGTGTGCACCAGGACCCAGAGACCCCACAGAGACAGAGAAAAAACTGTGTTTGAGTATCTCCTGTAGAGGTATGGGTCAGCAGTGGGCTGCTGCAGGGGCAGGGGCTCTGGGGGCAGCAGACCTGGGTATGGCATAAGCCATCTTGGAGGAGGTTGCCATTAACCCCACCATAGAGCTGCCAGACTTACACAGGACTGGGAAATAGACTCTTGTTTTGAGGGCTCAAACAGAACCTTGTGCACACCAGGACCCAGGAGAAAGGAGCAGTGACCCCACAAGAAACTGACCCAGACTTGCCAGTGAGTATCCAGGAGTCTCCAGGGGAGGCGTGGGTTGGTGGTGGCCTGCTGCAGGGCTGGGGACACTGAGAATAGCAGTGTATGCAAGGAACCTTTTGAAAGAGGTCACCATTATCCTCATTACCTCCACCATAGTTTGCCCCAGGTAATTAACAGAGATGGAACACAGCCAACAACATCAACAGAAAATTGGATTAAAGATTTACTGAACATGGCCCTGCCCATCAGAACAAGACCCAGTTTTGCCTCAGTCAGTCTCTCCCATCAGGAAGCTTCCATAAGCCTCTTATCCTTCTCCATCAGAGGGCAGACAGACTGGAAACCACAATCACAGAAAACTAACCAATCTGATCACATGGACCACAACCTTGTCTAATTCAATGAAACTATGAGCCATGCCATGTAGGGCCACCCAAGACGGACGAGTCATGGTGGAGAGTGCTGACAAAACGTGGTCCAGTGGAGAAGAGGATGGCAAACCACTTCAGTATTCTTTCCATGAGAACCCCCTCAACAAAATGAAAAGGCAAAAAGATAGGACACTGAAAGAAGAACTCCAGAGGTCAGTAGGTGCCCAATATGCTACTGGAGAAAGTGGAGAAATAACTCCAGAAAGAATGAAGAGATGGAGCTAAAGCAAAAACAACGTCCAGATGTGGATGTGACTGGTGATGGAAGTAAAGTATGATTCTGTAAAGAGCAATATTGCATAGGAACCTGGAATGATAGGTCCATGAATCAGGGCAAATTGGAAGTGGTCAAACAGGAGATGGCACAAGTAAACGTCAACACTTTAGGAATCAGTGAACTAAAATGGACTGGAATGGGTGAATTTAACTCAGATAACCATTATATCTTCTACTGTGGGCAGGAATCCCTTAGGAGAAATGGAGTACCCATCATAGTCAACAAGAGTCCAAAATGCAGTACTTGGATGCAATCTCAAAAACAACAGAATGATCTCTGTTAATTTCCAAGGCAAACCATTCAATACCACAGTAATCCAAGTCTATGCCCTGACCAGTAATGCTGAAGAAGCTGAAGCTGAACGGTTCTATGATTACTGACAAGACCTTCTAGAACTAACACCCCAAAAAGATGTCCTTTTCATTATACGGGACTGGAATGCAAAAGTAGAAAGTCAAGAAATACCTGGAGTAACAGGAAAATTTGGCCTTGGAGTACAGAATAAAGCAGGGCAAAGGCTAATTGAGTTTTGCCAAGAGAACGCACTGGTCATAGCAAACACCCTCTTCCAACAACACTCTACACATGGACATCACCAGATGGTCAATACTGAAATCAGATTGATTATATTCTTTGCAGCCAAAGATGGAGAAGCTCTATACAGTCAGCAAAAACAAGACTGGGAGCTGACTGTGGCTCAGATCATGAACTCCTTAATGCCAAATTCAGACTTAAATTGAAGAAAGTAAGGAAAACCACTAGACCATTCAGGTATGACCTAAATCAAATCCCTTATGATTATTCGGTGGCAGTGAGAAATATATTCAAGGGATTAGATCTGATAGACAGAGTGCCTGAAGAACTATGGATGGAAGTTTGTGACATTATACAGGAGGCAGGGATCAAGACATCCCTAAGGGGAAAAAAATTCAAAAAGGCAAAATGGTTGTCTGAGGAGACCTTACAAATAGCTGAGAAAAGAAGAGAAGCAAAAAGCAAAGGAGTAATGGAAAGATATACCCACTTGAATGCAGAATTCCAAAGAATAGCAAGGAGAGATAAGAAAGCCTTCCTCAGCGATGAATGCAAAGAAATAGAGGCAAACAATAGAATGCGAAAGACTAGAGATCCCTTCAAGAAAAGTAGAGATACCAAGGGAACGTTTCATGCAAAGATGGGCATAATAAAGAACAGAAATGTTATGGACCTAACAGAAGCAGAAGATATTAAGAAGAGGTGGCAAGAAAACACAGAACTATATGAAAAAGATATTCATGACTCAGATAATCAGGATGGTATGATCACTCACCTAGAGCTAAACATCCTGGAATGTGAAGTCAAGTGAGCCTTAGGAAGCATCACTGCAAACAAAGCTAGTGGAGGTGATGGAATTCCAGTTGAGCTATTTTGAATCCTAAAAGATGTTGCTGTGAAAGTGCTGCACTCAATATGCCGAAAACTCAGCAGTGGCCACAGGACTGGAAAAGGTCAGTTTTCATTTCAATCCCAAAGAAAGGCAATGCCAAAGAATGCTTAAACTCAATGCACAATTGCACTCATTTCACACTCTAGTAAAGTAATGCTCAAAATTCTCCAAGCCAGGCTTCAACAGTACATGAACTGTGAATTTCCAGATGATCAAGCTGGATTTAGAAAAGGCAGAGGAACCAGAAATCAAATTGCCAACATCCTTTACATCATCAAAAAAAGCAAAAGAGTTCCAGAAAAACATCTACTTCTGCTTTAATAGAACATCTACTATTCCAAAGCCTTTGACTGTGTGGATCACAACAAACTGTGGAAAATTCTTCAAGAGTTGGGAATACCAGACCACCTGACCTGCCTCCTGAGAAATCTGTATGCAGATCAGGAAGCAACAGTTAGAACTGGACATGGAACAACAGACTGGTTCCAAATAGGATAAGGAGTACATCAAGGCTATATATTGTTACCCTGCTTATTTAACTTATATGCAGAATACATCATCAGAAATGCTGGACTGGAGGAAGCACAAGCTGGAATCAAGATTGTGGGGAGAAATATCAATAACCTCAGATATGCAGATGACACCACCCTTACGACAGAAAGCCAAGAAGAACTAAAGAGCCTCTTGATGAAAGTGAAAGAGGAGAGTGAAAAAGTTGTCTTAAAACTCAACATTCAGAAAACTAAGATCAAGGCATCTGGTCCTATAACTTTATGGCAAATAGATGGGGAAATAGTGGAAACAGTGACAGACTTTATTTTTGGGGGCTCCAAAATCACTGCAGATGGTGACTGCAGTCATGCATAAAATTATAAGACACTTGCTCTTTGGAAGAAAATGTATGACCAATTGAGACAGCATATTAAAAAGCAGAGACATTACTTTGCCAGCAAAGGTCCATCTAGTCAAAGCTATGGTTTTTCCAGTAGTCATGTATGGATGTGATTTGGACTGTAAAGAAAGCTGAGCACTGAAGAACTGATGCTTTTAAACTGTGGTGTTGGCAAAGACTCTTGAGAATCTCTTGGACTTCAAGGGGATCCAACCAGTCCATCCTAAAGGAAATCAATCCTGAATATTCATTGGAAGGACTGATGCTGAAGCTGAAACTCCAATACTTTGGCCACCTGATGCGAAAAGTTAACTCATTTGAAAAGACCCTGATGCTGGGAAGTATTGAAGGTGGGAGGAAAAGGGGACAACAGAGGATGAGATGGTTGGATGGCATCACCGACTCAATGAACATGAGTTTGCATAAACTCCTGGAGTTGGTGATAGACAGGGAGGCCTGGTGTGTTGCAGTCCATGGGGTGGCAAAGAGTTGGACATGACTGAGCTACTGAATTGAACTGAACAATGTATACGCAACAAGACTGTGTTGACTGTTGTCAAAGTATCTATTTTATATATGTGAAATTCTTTATAAGTCTTAAAAGGTTAAGAAAGAACATTTAAAAATTCTTTTAAGATATGATCTAGAGAAAAGAGCAGTTCTTCAAGTGGAATAAATTTAGCTCCATAGAAATGTTCACTATACCTCAGAGTGCATTTTCATTAAGCAACTAGAACTCCTGAAGCACTGTTTTAGGAGATGCTGACTGGAAAGATCCTCTAGCCTATGATCCTGAATCAAGATTAGTTTTAATATTCCACTCCACACAAATACAAGTTATTCTACTGAAGTTATTAGAAAACAAAACTATAAGAACCTCCTGTTTCCCTATTAAAGGAAGAGGAAGTTAATACCAAACAGAAACTCCTATCTCTGGGAACCTACAGTAAGTGATCAAAAAAAGTAGGAAGACAAACTCACCTGGCCTTATACTCAACTCTTGAATGATTTTTATATCATTGAAACACCCTCTTTTCTCAATACGGCAGCAATACAAGCCACTGTCAGATGGGACAGTATTCTCTATGGTCAAAGACAAATCCCTTCCACCAATATTTCCTTTTAGCTGATAACGTCTGTACATCTGAACAATGACTTTGTATCCATCAGTCCAGATAATGTTACTTCCGCAGCTCAGCAAAGAACATGCCCCTTGGCCCCAGCATGCAGTTGTGATTTCTCCAGTATATGAGCAGGGTAGCCTGGCAATGGCACCCCACTCCAGTACTCTTGCTTGGAAAATCCCATGGACGGAGGAACCTGTTAGGCTGCAATCCATGGGGTCACTAAGAGTAGGACACGACTGAGCGACTTCCCTTTCACTTTTCACCTTCATGCATTGGAGAAGGAAATGGCAACCCACTCCAGTGTTCTTGCCTGGAGAATTCCAGGGACGGGGGAGCCTAGTGGGCTGCCGTCTATGGGGTCGCACAGAGTTGGACACGGCTGAAGTGACTTAGCATAGCATAGCATAGCCTGACAGGCTGACCCGCTACTCCAGTCACTCGATGGTAAGAGGTTACACCATCTATAAATAAAGAGAAACCAGAGCATGAGAATATGAGGTCTACATATTCTAATTTTAATAATTTTAATTTTTTTCATATATTTGGTTTGAAATTATGTGACTGTATCTTGAGTTTTTAGAATTTAGTATAAGCAAATTTCCATGTTAACATGTTCTTCAGCAGCATCACTATTTACTAGATATGATTGAAGATGAAAGATCATATAAACATTTTTATCAATTGATGAAAATGTCCTATGCTTCCCAATAGGACAGATTTTCTAGAGAAAATATCAGGACAAAGGTCAGATATATATGTTCAGCCGTTTTGGTGAATATGATCAAACTTTTCTCCAAAAGATTTGATTGAAACAAATGACATCTAGTAATGCATGAGCATGTGGATAGTCATCCTGTATTTGACAGGTATCCGTTTATTAAATATGTAAAACACACTGGTGGCTTCCTTTCTCCTAGATTCAATCACTGTCTTAACTGAAATCTGCTTTAAAAACTCTATTGCATTCAAAGTTTTGATTTTCAATTTTTATTTGAATTTTCCAATGGCCATTGAACATAGTCACTTCATAATACCCTCTCTTATTTAAATTTTAAAAAACAGGTCTAATATCTTATTAAACATCATTGACTAAAAGGCAGAAGTCTTGTAAACTCTTTAGAAGTCAGTTTTTAGTAAAATGGGTTTATAATACTTTTAGGAGAAATCGAGTCTTATGGGCTTTAGGGTCATTCCAAAAAATTCAAGCAAGGATCCTTTCTTGAGCTATGTGCAATGAATCAGTCCACTTACCCAGGCAAAACCAAAAAATTGGAGAATATTCAGTAAAATACTAAATTGTACCTCTTAGAAACAAACATGCAGGAAAACTCTCACCTGTGGCAGTGGCTTAAAAACCGTGAATTGGCAAAAAGTTCCTAAAAGAAATATGAGATTTAACAGCTAATCATAGTCAGGACTTCCCTGGTGGCTCAGACAGTAAAAAGCGTCTTCCTACAATGCAGGAGACCTGGGTGCAATCCCTGGGTCAGGAAGATCCCCTGGAGAAGGAAATGGCAACCCCCTCCAGTACTCTTGCCTGGAAAATCCCATGGACGGATGGAGGAGCCTGGTAGGCTACAGTCCATGGGGTCGTAAAGAGTCTGACACAACTTCACTTTCACTCTTCATAGTTAGGACTGGGCTCTGAGTCTAGGAAGTACTTTGGGAATAAGACACTCATTGTTATATAGTATAAGAGTATTTTCTTCACTGGAATTCTGATAATATTTAATTTTGCTTAATATCATTTTGGGATCACAAAGCTAATACATATTAATTTTTAAAATTTGTTATAGAAGTATAATTTTAAATTGTACTTTTACTCATATTCCACCTGTAAAGATTGTTTTTAAATTTTAGGATATATCTATCACTAATTTTCTCCCCTATCTCATAGAATGTTTTGAATTAAAATATTTTATCTATTAAGAAAAAAATTTCCCATACAGCACAGATGAGGAATCTTAGTTCCCCAAAGAGGGATGGAACCCACACCCACTACATTGGAAGCATGGAGTCTTAAGCCACTGGAAAAGAGGGAAGGTCATTCTCCTTCCCATCCATCCCCATTTCTTCTTCCCGTTCCCTTCCATGCCGTGATAACAATGGTTGCTGTTTACTACATACACATGAGAAGTTCATGCATAAACATGAACAACACAAATGGCAGCAGATGCATATGTGCTGTATCATGCCTTGTTCATCTAGCTATTGATTTTATAATTCTCAGTGTTTAAGCAATTTCTTTGGCTTAAGGTTTCAGCCTTGTTCTTTGCTCACCAGTTGACCCCATTATTTTTAAACGATGCCCTAGAAATCTACCCTGCTCGACCATACTTACATATCCGCTATATTCCCCCATCCTCAGGGCTTCCAAAGCACAGCCCACCTGTGCACCTACCTGTCAGAAGGAGTAGGAGGCCCAGGATGGCTACCCAAGGCTGCATGATGCTACTGGCCTGAAGGAAAGTGAAGGTTGACTGGTTTGTACGCTCCCAGGCAGATGGTATCAGGTTGGACACCACTAGATGGCTTTCCAGGGGTTCTAAATAGCTCAGGTTCCTTAGGCCTCAGCACAGAAAAAATTGAGCCAGAGCCTGAGGAGTGATAGATGAGAAGTGATCCATTAAAATAGGATGCTTGTAAGACTTACAAGGAGACAGGTGAGCATTGTGCTGCCTCAAGTACTTAGTGGGTTACATTTGTATAATCAAAGGAAGAAAGAGAGGGGAGAAGACCACCTTCTTTTTCACTGTTAGTCTTCTTGGATGGGAGAATGTTGATCCTGTGTGGTGCATCCAGCACTGTCATGGCACTACGGAAAAATTAGTCCAGGTCTCAGGACAATGAGGGTTGTTCAGTTTGAAATGTCACATATCCATCTCTAGCAAATGTTTTAATCTCTACAAATATCAGTTTCTTCTCTTTTATAATGAATGTAATAATAGAATCACCCCAAACATTTGGACATGGGTTCACAATAAGATAATGCTCTGAAAGCATCAAACCAAGCCCTTTCCTATAATAAACACTCAGTAACTATTGTTTATTATCAACGACTCCAAGAATAATATTGATAGCTCAGAATGCTCCTCTATGAGATGATACATATGAAAGCTTTGGTATAGAGGCAAGTCCTTATTCAGCACTTACACTGTATCATCACAGTAATGATTATTTGATCAGAGGGAGGTGCCAGTGATCAGACACCAATCCCCACCGAGGCATCTGTAGGTCCACCCAGCCCCACATTTCCAAATTCCTGTTAGACATCACCCAGGGGCACTTACTTCAAACTCAAGATCACCCAAATAATTTTCATTCTTCCTTCTGGGGTTCCTTTACCAGTGAGCCCATCACAACACCTACAATCCCAAGTACAGAGAATCAGTCATCCTTCCCTCTTACTCCAGTCACCAGCTCCTCTCAGTTCCAAGTCCTAAATGGCTCTGATTCTGTCCCTTCTTTGCTGTTACTGCTGCCATCATTCTAGCTGACACACTCCTCCTGGGGAGCCTCTCTGCCTCCAGGTTTACTCCCCTCCAATACAGCTTCCACAGTCTTGCCAGTACAATATTTCCAAAGACAGAGCTGAAAGTGCCATTCTCTTCTCCAAACACGTGAACAGTTTCTTAGGAACCTAGGGTCAAATCTAAATTCCTCAGTCCATCAATCAAAGCCTTTAAGAACCTAGGCTACTTCTAGCTTCCTGTCTCCATTAGATTAAACTAGACTCCTAAACAATCACAGAGATTCCATGCTCCTATAAGTCACCCTATCCCTGCTCAGACTGTTACTCTGCCTGTTCACTCTGCTCAATGAAATGCTCTCATCCATGAAGAGCCAATTCAAGGATCTTTGGGAGAAATCATCCTGGCCCTCCTTTCCCAGTTAGACTCCTTCTCTCCTTCCTTTGTGTCCCCAGGGCACCTCTTCACACTTCTACCCCAAAACAAAGCCCACTGAGTGGTTATTTGCTCCACCCAAGCCTGTGTATCCCACACCTTTATGGACAGAGGTCAAGATTTCCTCATTTTGATATGTTGTGGTCCTTGCATAGAGAAGCAACCAGGTAAGCCATGCTTAATGAATCATAGATTCAAAAGGCCTTTACCAAGTATCATGCTACATATTTCTATCTATCCAAATGAAGTCCCAAGAAAAAGATATACAATCTCATCTCCAACCACTTTTCCTTCTAAGAATCCCTTGATTTGAGAGAAAGGCCAGCTTGCTCAGACCATGGAGCTTCATCTGGTTTTGTAAAACAGAGAGATACGGTAAGAGAACAAATGCTCCTAAGAGTTCCTCATGCCCACTTTTCCACCTTCCAACCCTGAGACCAAGAAAATCCTATTGTAACAGACAGAGTGCCTGATGAACTATGGACGGGGGTTCGTGATGTTGTAAAGGAGACAGGAATCAAGACCATCCCCAAGAAAAAGAAATGCAAAAAAGCAAAATGGCTGTCTGAGGAGGCTTTACAAATAGCTGTGAAAAGAAGGGAAGCGAAAAGCAAAGGAGAAAAGGAAAGAATTACCCATTTGAATGCAAAGTTCCAAAGAATAGCAAGGAGAGATAAGAAAGCCTTCCTCAGCGATCAATGCAAAGAAACAGAGGCAAACAATAGAATGGGAAAGACTAGAGATCACTTCAAGATAATCAGAGATACCAAAGGAACATTTCATGCAAAGATGGGCTCCATAAAGGACGAAATGGTATAGACCTAACAGAAGCAGAAGATATTAAGAAGAGGTGGCAAGAATACACAGGAGAACTGTACAAAAAGATCTTCATGACCCAGATAATCACGATGGTGTGATCACCTAGAGCCAGACATCCTGGAGTGTGAAGTCAAGTCGGCCTTAAGAAGCATCACTACAAACAAAGCTAGTGGAGGTGATGGAATTCCAGTTGAGCTATTTCAAATTCTGGAAGATGATGCTGTGAAAGTGCTGCACTCAATATGCCAGCAAATTTGGAAAATTCAACAGTGGCCACAGGATTGGAAAAGGTCAGTTTTCATTCCAATCCCAAAGAAAGACAATGCCAAAGAATGCTCAAATTACTGCACAATTGCACTCACCTCACAAACTAGAAAGTAATGCTGAAAATTCTCCAAGCCAGGCTTCAGCAATGCGTGAATTGTGAACTTCCAGATGTTCAAGCTGGTTTTAGAAAAGGCAGAGCAACAAGAGATCAAATTGCCAACATCTGCTGGATCATCGAAAAAACAAGAGAGTTCTAGAAAAACATCTATTTCTGCTTTATTGACTATGCCAAAGCCTTTGACTATGTGGATCACAACAAACTGTGGAAAATTCTGAAAGAGATGGGAATACCAGACCACCTGACCTGCCTCTTGAGATACCTGTATGCAGGTCAGGAAGCAACAATTAGAGCTGGACATGGAACAACAGACTGGTTTCAAATTGGAAAAGGAGTACATCAAGGCTGTATATTGTCACCCTGCTTATTTAACTTCTATGCAGAGTACATCATGAGAAATGCTGGGCTGGAGGAACCATAAGTTGGAATCAAGATTGCCGGGAGAAATATCAATAACTTCAGATATGCAGATGATACCACCCTTATGGCAGAAAGTGAAGAAGAACTAAAGAGTGTCTTGATGAAAGTGAAAGAGGAGAGTGAAAAGTTTGGCTTAAAGCTCAACATTCAGAAAACTAAGATCATGGCATCCAGTCCCATCACTTTATGGCAAATAGATGGGGAAACAGTGGCTGACTATATTTTTATGGGCTCCAAAATCACTGCAGATGGTGACTGCAGCCATGAAATTAAAAGATGCTTACTCCTTGGAAGGAAAGTTATGACCTACCTAGATAGCATATTAAAAAGCAGAGACATTACTTTGTCAACAAAGGTCCATCTAGTCAAGGCTATGGTTATTCCAGTGGTCATGTATGGATGTGAGAGTTGGACTATAAAGAACGCTGAGTGCTGAAGAATTGATGCTTTTGGACTGTGGTGTTGGACAAGACTCTTGAGAGTCCTTTGGAATTCAAGGAGATCCAACCAGTCCATTCTAAAGCAGATCAGTCCTGGGTGTTCATTGGTAGGACTGATGTTGAAGCTGAAACACCATTACTTTGGCCACCTGATGCGAAGAGCTGACTCATTTGAAAGGACTCTGATGCTGGGAAAGATTGAGGCAGGAGGAGAAGGGGACAACAGAGGATGAGATTGTTGGATGTCATCAATGATTCAATGGACATGAGTTTGGGTGGACTTGGGGAGTTGGTGATGGACAGGGAGGCCTGGCGTGCTGCGGTTCATGAGGTGGCAAAGAGTCGGACACGACTGAGTGACTTAATTAAACTGAACTGAAGAACCTCAAGGAAAGAAAAATGTGATTATTATCAGAACAATGTTCACTTCATTTCCGTGTTCACTTTATTTCCAGTGTTCCTGGGTTGACAGCCAAGTCCTCATGCACATTTGGGGTACATTAAAAACTGCTTGGACTTCATACTGTTGATGAGCATTATGATCCAATTCAGGGCTGAGAAAAAGTAAATCCTGATACTTGAGGAGCAAATAGGAAAACCTGCCCTCCGGGAGCTCTCCTGAGAGGTAGTTGCTGCCAGTCATGGGACAAACAGTAACTGCACATGGGATCAGAAGCACTGGCCTCTGGGCTCAGCAAGCTCCCTGACTCACTGCAAGCCCTCTCACACCCCACTAGCCTTTTCTGGGCCTCAATTTAATATCAGTTTTTTACTGAAAACATCACCCTCAGGGGTCTATGGGCCCAAATTTAAAGCATCTAAAACCGAGGAACGAGTCTCAGCTCTCCCTCTGCTTTGCTGTGTGATCTTGGGAAAGTCACACCATGTCTCTGAGCTCCATTTCTAGGCAGCCACAGAGTGGAGGTAAGGATTTGCCTACCTAGGTAGAGTTTCTTCAGATGGTGTCTGCAGACCAAACACATTCAGAGTAGAAGAGGGCCCTGCAGCAGGAGATCCATACTTGGAGATGTCTTATAAAATAAACAATACAAGTCAGGAAGCCCTTGCATGGCATACTTGACCACGGCTCTTTAAAACACACACACACACACACACACACACACACACACACACAACTTTTGAGCCAAATCATAGAATGGAGCCTCTCTACTGAGAGATGTGAGCAGGAAAAAACAACTGAGAGGCATCAGAATATTAAAGATGTCTATCTGGAGGAACAAAACCTAGAAAGAAACAAAACTGAGAGTTCTGTAGAGCCATGTAAAAAGGAGTCAGTGGAGCTTTCAGAATCTCAGATTTATTCTAATAGTGAGTCAAATAGGACTACCATGAGATTTTTTTGTTTTTAATTTTTGTCACTTCTCCAAGTTTGTAATTTTGCCACTCATCAGCTGTTCCCCTGGTGTGATAAACAGTGAAAAAAAAATCATAAAATCAAAAATTGTCTCTGTACTTGGAAGGAACCAAGTCAGCTGGAAGCTGGTAGATGTGGCCTCTTGCTCCCCAGCCAGCCTGGCCTGAGAATGAAGGTGTGTGCGTAGGAAGAGCAGCAGAGATGCAGTGAGGAGAGGGGATGGGAGTCCCGCCTGAGGGCTCTGATTCACCACCAGGAATTATGGACCAGGACTGTCCTCATGCATTTCCAAAGTCAACAGCCCTGTGAAACATGTACTGTCATCTCCATGGTACATTTTGAGGAAAGAGATTTAGAAAAGCATAGAACAAGAACTTGAGATTTTTTTTTTTTTTTTAATCTTTCAGTTTCTTTTTTTCTTTTTAATTTTATTTTATTTTTAAACTTTACAATATTGTATTAGTTTTGCCAAATATCGAAATGAATCTGCAACAGGTATATCTGTGTTCCCCATCCTGAACCTCTTCCCTCCTCCCTCCCCATACCTTCCCTCTGGGTCGTCCCAGTGCACCAGCCCCAAGCATCCAGGATCATGCATTGAACCTGGACTGGCGACTCATTTCATATATGATATTATACATGTTTCAATGCCATTCTTGAGATTTTAAAAGAAAAAATAAGGCATACAATGGTGGAGCTGAGACTTACACTTCCTAACAAAGGTATTTTAACCTCTACCTAGTGCTACCAGACGGAGAAGGCAATGGCACCCCACTCCAGTACTCTTGCCTGGAAAATCCCATGGATGGAAGAGCCTGGTGGGCTGTAGTCCATGGGGTCGCTAGGAGTCGGACATGACTGAGCGACTTCACTTTCACTTTTCACTTTCATGCATTGGGGAAGGAAATGGCAACCCACTCCAGTGTTCTTGCCTGGAGAATCCCAGGGACGGGGGAGCCTGGTGGGCTGCCGTCTATGGGGTGACACAGAGTCGGACATGACTGAAGCGACTTAGCAGCAGCAGCAGCAGTGCTACTAGAAGACTGGGAGGGAAAAGGACTAGAAAAAAAGGATTTGGGATGTTATTGAGGTAGTAAACGTGAGCCTGAGGCATAAACACAGGGAATTTAATCTCAGGCCACTGGATTTTGTTTAGGAAATGACTTAGTCATGTGGGTCTCCTCATGCTGGCTTCAGGCTCCTGACTCAGTAGAGATGTTGGGTCTGTAGGAAACAATTTGGGACCATTTCACACATTCCTGTGGCCAAATGAGAAATGAAATTAATCCTCAGGCTCAATGGAATGATCTGAGTTCCCATCTAACTGAGGTGTAACAGTTCATATTCCCCTAACAGACTGCATTTACCTGGGTCTAGGAAACCTATGAGAATGTTAATTGTGTTGTTGTTATTGCTGTTTGTTTGTGTTTGAATTAGGTTCCTAATCATTTGTGGCTTTGCAGAATTCTTGGAGAATCTAATAAGAGTTCTAGACTTTTATACTTACACAATTATATGTGTGTGTGTGTGTGTTTATGTTTAAAGTGGCCTTCAACCATCCACTTGCCACCCAAAAACTAAAGGAAGAAACTAGGAAGGAATTGGGAATATTTAGCCAAGGTAAGAAAAATCCCACAGAGGCATGCAGGTTCTCTGAATAGGTTGAAAGCATTTTTATGCAAATGAAGAAGTTTTATTCAATAAGTGGTTCCAGCAGGTAGATGGGGCAGGGGCCCTGTGGCATGATGTCAGAATGGCACCAGAATCGAGCAGACATGAGTTAAATCAAGGTCTGTTATCTACCAGACAAGTTGTATAACCCTCATGGATTCTAAAATGTAAGTGATAATGATATATATCTCATAATATTTTGTGAAAAACCAAATGAGCTAATACACGTAAAATGTATTATGTTGAAACAAAGACGGACTTCAGTATGTGTTAGCTTCTCTAATAAACTCTTTGACCCTCCATATCTTTACTTGTAAACTGGGAATAATATTTGCACCTGGCTAGAAGGTCTTGAGAGTCCCTTGGACTACAAGGAGATCCAACCAGTCCATTCTAAAGGAGATCAGCCCTGGGTGTTCTTTGGGAGGAATGATGCAAAAGCTGAAACTCCAGTACTTTGGCCACTTCATGCGAAGAGTTGACTCACTGGAAAAGACTCTGATGCTGGGAGGCATTGGGGGCAGGAGGAGAAGGGGACGACAGAGAATGAGATGGCTGGATGGCATGACCGACTCGATGGACGTGAATTTGAGTGAACTCCAGGAGCTGGTGATGGACAGGGAGACCTGGTGTGCTGTGATTCATGGGGTTGCAAAGAGTCGGACACGACTGAGTGACTGAACTGAACTGAACTGAAATGAGAAGGTCTTTGTGAGATGTAAATAAGAGAATACATGTTAAAACCCTTATACAACAGCTACTGCTACTGATGCTAAGTCACTTCAGTCGTGTCCAACTCTGTGTGACCCCATAGTCATCAGCCCACCAGGCTCCCCCATCCCTGGGATTCTTCAGGCAAGAATACTGGAGTGGGTTCCCATTTCCTTCTCCAATGCATGAAAGTGAAAAGTGAAAGTGAAGTTGCTCAGTCGTGTCCGACCCTCAGTGACCCCATGGACTGCAGCCTTCCAGGCTCCTCCATCCATGGGATTTTCCGGGCAAGATTACTGGAGTGGGGTGCCATTCTAACACCTACCTAAATCCTCAGTATGGATTATAAATGTTTCATTACAAATACCATAGGGGAAAAGGAAGGTCAATGACAAAAACATGATGTTTTATTTCAGACTGGAAGATAAGGCAAAATAAAATAATATCTAAAAGTATGGAATCAGAGCAAGACTTCCTGAGTCTGGCAACCAAGAGCTATGCAACCTTGAGAAAGATGTCAAAGAGAGATAGAAGCATTGCTAAGAGGGATTGAATGGCATGGCCCCTGAGAACAGTTGACCCCACACCAGCACATGATCTGTGCTCAGTAAACCCTGGTTGAGTAGATGTCACAAAGGGACCGAGACCTCCTCTTCAACAGTGCCACCTATGGGTATGGTCACAAGTGTTCCCTCTCCCAGGGTTTATCAAGTGAAATGAAATTATCAGGAGAAAAATTTTATAAAAAATACTAAATTTAAAAGCACACATTTCTTTGAACCTAGCATTTCTCCTTCTTGGTCATTGCCCTAGCTAGAGAGACACTTGCTTAATCACTTAAAGAGATAACTACAAGGATGCTCAGTGCAGATTGTTTAAGAATGAAGCTTTGGAACAACTAAGCGCCCCTCAATGGGCAATGGATACTATAAGTATTCATAGTAAAAAAAAAAAAAATATGGCCTGGGTGAGACAGCATGCCTGCCCAGTTGCTCAGTCCTGTCTGACTCTTTGTGACCCTTTGGACTGTAGCCCACCAGGCTCCTCTATACATGGGATTTTTCCCAGCAAGAATACTGGAAATGGCAACCCATTTTCTCCTCCAGGGGATCTTCCTGACCCAGAGATCGAAACTGTGTCTCCTGTGTTTCCTGCATTGCAGGTGGATTCCTTATTGCTGAGCTACCAGGGAAGTACAAAAGACTACACAGCAATTTAACATAGTGATGAAGATCTACATGGACCAATAAAGAAAGTGGTCCAATGTATAATGTTAGGTGAATAAACATGCAGAAGGCTGAAAGTATATTTCAAAACTTTATACATAATGCTGTATATTTCTATAACTCCATACATAAGGGACTAGGAAAAGATCTGAACAGTGATCACCTTCAACTAATATCAATCATTAATCTGGGGGGGAACTGAGATTAAAGAAGGGAATCAAAGAGCACGCTATTTCTACATTAAAAAAACTTTAACAAAAATACATTTTTAAACTGTCTGTATAATTTAAAATAAATTACTAACATTTTGAAAGACGAATGTGGGTTTTTCCTACTAGCAGTCCTAGCTTTAGATCCCAAGACTGGTTTCAGAAATGAGGCAGAGATGGGAAGGAGCCAGCGCTGATGCTTTTAGCCTGTTTCACTCTCATCCCAGCTTGCAGGGGGATGTAGGCCGTGACCACAGTGCTCCCCAAAGAGCAGAATCCTAGACAAGCAGGCAGATGACAGACTGTTCCCATGGCCAAAGGCAAATCCCTCACAGCAGCACAGTCCCCCTATCTCCTGACTCAGAAATCACCAAGTCCTACACTTCCTGCATCAAAGTCTGGGATTTCAACTGAAGAACCCAAACTTTAGACACTGGGGGAAAAAAAGAAAAGGAGAAAACAAACTTAGGTAAATGCCTGTATTCCTATCTGGGGGGCCCCACAATTGCCCTAAACTGATTTCTGTCATTAAAAAAAAAAAAGAAGAGCAAAGGTTTACTGAGTAAACCTTTTATTTAGTACATGGCGGACACTGTTCTATGTGATCTACATGCACTGTCTCATTTAATCCCCAGAAAGAGATAAGGATTGGGGTTTCATTATTCCCGTTTGACCAGTGAGGAAGCCAAGGCCCAGAGAGATTAAGGAACTTTGCCAAAATCACACAGCAGAGACGAGGCATCATGAAGTGGACACTGGAACACACACATGAACCATTCTATTTTACTGTCCCCTACATTCTACTCTCACAAGCATTGATTTATTTACCTCATAGAAGTCTGTTTTCCTCTTCTTAATTATAAACTTCACTAAGGTAACAATTACCTTTTGTGTGTCTACTAGCTAGCCAGGCACTCATCTAAATTTTACGTGCGTGAGGTTACACAACACAGGCCAGAGACCCCGAGGGAAAAGCAGTAGCAGCTGAAAATCAAACCCAGGCAGCCCCTCTAGCACCTCCAAGGATGTAAATTATTTGGATATTCTCTGCCCCTGGGCCCTAGTATACACCTAAAGAAGTCTGGTAGAGGGAGGAGAGGACAAATGAATGAAAGAACGCTCCCTCCACTGTATGGAGTCAAGGGGCCTAGTGAGGTCACCCTCTGGGGCTTCAAGGAAGAAGACCAGCGTATTTGGAAATGGGATGAGATAGCCAAGCTCCATCCAGCCTAGAGTGGACAGGCAAGTATTCTAAAGATGATCTACCATGGAGAACTGCACAAAGAAATCAAGGTCAATGGTCTCTCTTACCCTCTAAAATCCACAGGGAGGAATAAACCGCAAACACAGTCTTGACATCGGTGTGTCCCAGGTGGGCTTCACCCCACAGGACCCAACAGTCATCTCTAGTCATCTGATTCGGTGACACTCTGTTCAGTGTTTCCCCCTCAATCTAAGGGGAGAGGAAAGAAAGAGAACCACATCCCCATACCTTGGATGTGAGCAAGGCAGTGTCTCCTGAAATCGCCTCTGTGCTTCTCTGAGAGGTCCTGGGGAGGACACTTTCTGATTCTGGATGAGAGAAAAGTTTGATAAAGGCAGTTAAAAAGTAGTATTTGTGCTGAGTGGTAGGATTTGGAACTATTTTTATTGTTGTCTTTTTACTCTTCTATGTTTACTTTATTTTTTTCCCCAATGATTTTAAATAATTTTTAGAATCTAGGTGAAAAACTACAAATGTTGTATTCTAAGATGATGATTTTAAAGACCAAAGGAATAAAATTTACATATAAAAATTGGCTTAGGGTTCATGGACCTTAGGTCACTACTCATAGTATAAAGTTGTTTAAATTAATCCAGGCCTTATTGAGGCAGCCAAAATGCCTAAGACTTCAAGCTGTCTCATGATTCTTTTCTGAAAATCTTACCTCAGAATCAGAGGTTGAAAGATGGTGGGAACTCTGATAAGTCCCTATAATTAATGGAGCTAGTGACTCAGTGGGAATTCCAAGATACAGTATTAAGAAGGTTTCAGGAGGAAGGGAGGGACAGAGGAAGAATAGAGAGAGACAGAGGGAGAGAAGGGGAGGGAGAGAAAGAAAAGAAGGAAGAAAAAAGACAAGTAGAATCAGTTCATCAAGGGATATTTTAGGGCATCTAGAGGTCTTTCCTCTAATGCCTAAGTAAACAGTTGAGCCCTGGCAGGATGGAACTCTTCTGACCCAGGATAACATTTCCTGGTTCTTTACTAAGTGTCTCCAAGTCTCCTGGAGGGAGGTCAACTGGAGAACCCAAAATGCTGACTTTTCAAAAGTACAAAGGTTAAAAATAAATAGCAACAAACAAAAGGAAACCATAGAGTAATGTAAAAGAACAATTTAATGACAACAATTTAATTTAAATTACACACATACAGACACACAGAGTTGCGGGATGAATTATGTGGCCCCCACCCACAAATTCATTTGTTCAAGCCCTGACACCTAGGACCTTGAATATGACTATATTTGGAGACTGCACATTAAAAGGGATAATTAAAGTAAAAATGATGTTATATGGATGGGCTCTACTTGAATATGACTGATGTTCTCACAAAAAGAGGAAATTAGAACAAAGACACACAAAGGAGAAAGATTACGTGAAGACACAGGGAGAAGGCAGACATCAAGGAGAAAGGCCTCTGAAGAAACCAACCCTGCTGACCCCTTGGTTTCAGACTTCTTGCTTCCAGAATTGTGGGAAGTAAACTTTTGTTGTTTAAGCTGCCCAGCCTGTGGTGTTTGTTATAACAGCCCTGGCAAACTTTTACACATATACGTACACGCATAGACCCTGGAGCAAGTTGCTGAGCTGCCCCATTCAGTAGGAGAAACTTCTTCCAAGGGACTCAAGGTACATCTGAACAGCAGAAGGAAACAAATGGCCAGGTGAGCCAGGTACCTACGGGGAGAATGGGCCCTTCGGTGGAAGGCTCAAGGGTCAGCACTGTCATGTCTTCCTCAGGAAAGGAGCTTGTCAGAAAGCATGTGGAGGCCATGGCTGCGAGTGCAGCTCCCGTCTGAAGTGGTTTTGTGGTTGTGAGGTCAGGTGTAGTCATGTCTGTTGTTGGAAACACCTGTGGGCATCATCTCGGCACTGGTGGTAGTGGCGGTTGGGCAGTGGGTGGTTGTTGTGTGAGTGATTGTAGGGGCTGTAACCAATAGAAGATATGTCCGGTACCAAGTGGAAATGGAGGAAGAGGGAAACACCACAGATATAGCTGGCAACCATCCATTTCTCTGTGTTTTAGCTGCCTCATCTGGTCCACAACTTGGACCTTTAAATGTTCATGAAAATTGGGTTTCTTAATTCTAGTCTTGGCCTATCCAACTTATTCTTCACAGAGTGGCTAGAGTAATCTTTGAAAGTGACAAGTTATTATGTAATGTCTGTTTCTCCTAGTACACTGTAAGCTCCATGAGCAAAAAGCTGGAATTTATGTTGTTCTCTGCTACTAATTTAATACTACCACAGTGTCCTGTACATAGTAAGTATCCCCAAAACACAACATTAATGAGTAAATGAGCAAGCCCATTAAAAGTGAGTCTGCTGCTGCTGCTAAGTCGCTTCAGTCGTGTCCGACTCTGTACGACCCCGTAGACAGCAGCCCACCATGCTCCGCCGGCCCTGGGATTCTCCAGGCAAGAACACTGGAGTGGGTTGCCATTTCCTTCTCCAATGCATGAAAGTGAAAAGTGAAAGTGAAGTCGCTTAGTCCTGTCTGACTCTTAACAGCCCCATGGACTGCAGCCTACCAGGCTCCTCCATCCATGGGATTCTCCAGGTAAGAGTACTGGAGTGGGGTGCCATTGCCTTTTCCAAAGTGAGTCTAAACATAATATTTAAGTTAAGCAAGATGAATAAGCTCTAGTAATTTGCTGCACATATTGTACCCATAGTTATCAATAGTTTATTTTATAGTTGATAACATGTGAAGACAGTTGAACTTATTCTTGGTGTTCTTTCAACAATAAAAATCAAAATCTAAAAAAAGGAAGCTCAAAGACTATAATATACGGTGAAAATGTAGTCTCTTTCAGATATTAAAGATTGATTCATGTCAAAACCACTCACCCCCTAAACATCTGAATTAGCATCACTACATACACCACCCTTTCTTAAATATGCCAAATCTCCATTAACTCTAATGGACCAGAAACTTATCATTAGTTTCAACTGAGCTTAGAACTCATAGAGTATTGAAGATGTCATAGAGTATTGAAGTCAACCAATATTTTATAAAATAATATTACTAGCTGGTTATATCAGGCATGAAAAGCAAAGACTTGGATTGGCATCATTTATCTTCATTGAATCCAAATAATACCTTCTATCTCACAAAGTTGCTTTGAGGGAAAAGTACACTAATGCTTATGAAAGTTCTCTTACTGAAAGCATTCACATCAGTTCTTCTTAAATTTTAGAGTGTATGAGACTCACCTGAGACGCTTATTACACATATGGCTAGCAAGACCTTGCCTCCTGAGATGCCAGTCCCATTAGGGAGAGAGACCAAGGATCCTCAGTCCCTGGTGCCGGCTAATTTGACATCATTAAAGAGCACTCTCACTTCTGATGCTTGATGAGTCTGAGTAGTCACTGTCAAAACCCATCTTTTAGATAAGGCACCAAATAAAACAGTCATCAACTAGGTGCTGCCTTCTTCACGTAGGGTTGGAGACGCCCATTTAATCAGTATCCAGCCAATAGCGGGAAAGGCGGCCATAACAACTATCTGCATCACCAAACCCTTCACGCCTCCAGCTCAAGAACAGTATATAGACCAGGAAAAACAATGGTAAAGAAAGTGACAAGAACTGCTTTCATTCTATTAACTCCCATATGGTGTCTTGGAAGAGAAGTAGTTAAAGGAGTAATTACTATGGGCAACAAGTTCTCTAAAGTGGGGTACTCCAGGGAGGACAGAAACTTACAGCAGAAACATTTAAACCAGTCTGGAGACTATGGGTGGTCAGGAAAAGCCTGACTTAGGTGGAAACCTCAGGATGCATAGAGTTATAGAGGAAAGAAAGGCAGAGAGAACAGTAGGACAAAGGCTAACTTTTCTTGGAATACAGGTGTTTTCTCACACAGCACATCTGAAAGATTCATATGCGAAACTATGAACTGCTTAAACTGCAAGAGACATTAGATACTGTCTAGTCCTAGGGTCATGGATTGTTAAAACTGATCCTATCCAGGTCCCTCCTTTCTTACCTGGAAGGGCCATAGTCGTCAAAGGATAATAACCAAGATGTGACTTCAGTTCAGCTCAGAGTATCCTGCCCTATAGCATCAGGATGTGAGGGTCTGTAGCGGTCCACACTGAGTGTGTACATTTGTGTTGTCCAAAAGAAAACATAAAGCTCACCTTGAATCCTGACCTCTGGGAATATAAACCAAGAAGCAAACAAAAATTCCTATAAATAAAGAGAAAATAAAGATTATAGTAAGAGCTCTTAGCAGAACAAATTCCTCTACTAGAACACTCTACTAGTAACACCTGCAGAAGACATGTCTTTTCTCCATGTTATCTGACCCCTTATCCCTGTGTCTTAAATTACCATTTCTGATATGAATATAAATATCACCACCCTAAAATTCCCAGATAAATTTATCTGAGTATAACCCAGATAATTGTGATGGTGTGATCACTCACCTAGAGCCAGACATCCTGGAATGTGAAGTCAAGTGGGCCTTAGGAAGCATCAATACAAACAAAGCTAGTGGAGGTGATGGAATTCCAGTAGAGCTCATTCAAATCCTAAAAGATGAAGCTGTGAAAGTGCTGCACTCAATATGCCAGCAAATTTGGAAAACTCAACAGTGGCCACAGGACTGTAAAAGATCAGTTTGCATTCCAATCCCAAGAAAGGCAATGCCAAAGAATGCTCAAACTGCCACACAATTGCACTGATCTCACATGCTAGCAAAGTAATTCTCAAAATTCTCCAAGCCAGGTTTCAACAGTACACGAAGCGTGAACTTCCAGATGTTCAAGCTGGATTTAGAAAAGACAGAGGAACCAGAGATCAAATTGCCAACATCTGCTGGATCATCAAAAAAGCAAGTTTCAGAAAAACATCTACTTCTGCTTTATTGCCTATACTAAAGCCTTTGACTCCGTGGATCACAACAAACTGTAGAAAATTCTTAATGAGATGGGAATTCCAGACCACCTGACCTGCCTCCTGAGAAATCTGTATGCAGGTCAGGAAGCAACAATTAGAACTGGACATGTAACAACAGACTGGTTCCAAATAGGAAAAGGAGTACGTCAAGGCTGTATATTGTCACCCTGCTTATTTAACTTATATGCAGAGTACATCATGAGAAACGCTGGGCTGGATGAAGCACAAGCTGGAATCAAGATTGCCGGGGGAAATATTAATAACCTCAGATATGCAGATAACACCAACTTTATGGCACAAAGTGAAGAAGAACTAAAAAACATCTTGATGAAAGTGAAAGAGGAGAGTGAAAAAGTTGGCTTAAAACTCAACAGTCAGAAAACTAAGACCATGGCATCTTGATACCATCACTTCATGGTAAATAGATGGAGAAAAAGTGGAAGCAGTGACAGACTTTATTTTGGGGAGCTCCAAAATCACTGCAGATGGTGACTGCAACCATGAAATTAAAAGATGCTTGCTCCTTGGAAGAAAATTTATGACCAACAAAGACAGCATATTAAAAAGCAGAGCCATCACTTTGCCAACAAAGGTCCGTCTAGTCAAAGCTATGGTTTTTCCAGTAGTCATGTATGGATGTGAGAGTTGGACTATAAAGAAAGCTGAGCACCGAAGAATTGATGCTTTTGAACTGTGGTGTTGGAGAAGACTCTTGAGAGTCCCTTGGACTGCAAGGAGATCCAGCCAGTCCATGCTAAAAGAAGTCAGTCCTGAATATTCATTGGAAGGACTGATGCTGAAGCTGAAACTCCAATACTTTGGCCACCTGATGTGAAGAGCTGACTCTTGGAAAAGACCTTGATGCTGGGGAAGATTGAAGGTGTGAGGAGAAGGGGACAACAAAGGATGAGATGGTGGATGGCATCACTGACTTAATGGACATGAGTCTGATTAAACTCCTGTAGTTGGTGGTGGACAGGGAGGCCTGGAATGCTGTAGTCCATGGGGTTGGCAAAGAGTTAGACATGACTGAGTGACTTAATTGAACTGAACTGAACTGAAAATTTCCAACAAGTCTCAGGAAAAACCCTGTGTTACAAAGAGAGGGAGTGGCTCCAAAGTACAGAAAGTGAGTGGATGCAGGAGTGCACTGAGCTTCTGCTTTACAGATCATCCATGGACATTCATCACAGGGAGCCAAACCTCCAGGGATTCCTGATGGGAGGACTGAGAACTCTTACTCAGACAAAGCTGCCTGAGTTCAATTACCAGCCAGAGAATCTGAGGCCTTTTGAACATTTTGGCTGTTGGCAGGCCCCAGGAGTCTGTTTGTCTGTCCAAATTCCATTTCTTACACCCCTGTTAATGCTGACAGGGCAGGTTCTTGAAGTTTCATTTCTCTTTTTGCCTCATTATCTTCCCTTTCCCCATCCTGAATGGCCTTCCTCAATCTGGGATATATGATGAAATGTGCTAAGCAATTTTCTTCTGATTATTATTATGAGTAACAGACACGTGGAGTGGTGGTGTGGACATGCACTTGTCCACTCATGTAGTGGGTTTCCACATGTACATGAGAATCTGAGCTGTGTATGCGCACACTCGTAAACTGCATCAGCCATGGTCTTCCTGGCTACTATGCAATTCACACTCGAATGCAATTAACTCTCCCCACTGGCAGGAGTTCACACACAGACTCCTCATGACAACCAAAAGGAAGCTAGATGGGAATTTGGGTCTGCTATCATCCTGAGTTCTCCCTCACCCAGGCCCTTGGGCCCTTTGACCTGCTAATAGAGAAATAAAAGCACAGCTGCCATCAACCATCCCATAAGCCAAGAACACCATTAGAGTTTTTCGAGCAAAGAAAGAAGAGGTTCGATAGAGGAAGCATGTGGTGATAGCTACCAGGCAGCCTCAGGTAACAAATAAGCCCAAGGTCTGGGCCCATTTCCACCATTTCTTAGTGAAACAGCTTGATGGGGAAGAGCACACAATACAATTCATGAACCAGATTTCAGGGCTTAAATCTCATGATATTTCTAACCCTCTGGATTCTATGGATTCAACAATATATCCAGGACCACAGCATCAGTTAGATGAAGAGTCAAATCAATGCTCACCAACCAGATGTGTTTTCTAAAGCATATTTATCTCATCATCATTAGTTATTGAATGCTTAATTACATTCCTGGCACTCTAGTACATGATATAGAAGTACTATTTAATTCTCACAACCCTAAGAAAGAGATAATACTGTTTTCTCATTTAATAGATGCAGAAGCTAATGCTTAAGAGATCCAAGTAATTGGCATTCATAGCAAAAATTTCAGAAACAGAACTCAAGCCAAGACTTTCTGGTCCCAAAGCTCCTGATTTTAATTACTATACATTCCTTTGATCTGTGACCCTTAGGGCAATGCACCATGAGACCAAGTATATCAGTGGCAGCTCCTATCTAGCTATAGAGAAGGAATTTGTTCAGCTGCTAAGTCATGTCAGACTCTTTGTGATCCCATGGACTGCAGCATGCCAGGCTTTTCTGTCCTTCACTATCACCCAGAGTTTGCTCAAACTCATGTCCATTGAATTAGTAATACCGTTCAACTAGCTCATCCTCTGTCGTCCCCTTCTCCTCCTGCCCTGAGTCTTTCCTGGATTCAGGGTCTTTTCCAATGAGTCAGCTCTTACATCAGGAGTAGCCAAAGTATTGGAGATTCAGCTTCAGCGTTAGTCCTTCTAATAAATTTTCAAGGTTGATTTCCTCTAGGATTGACAGGTTTGATATCTTTTCTGTCTAGCAACAGCAAACCAGTCTTCTCCAGCACCAGAATTTGAAAGCATCCATTCTTCGGTGCTCAGGCTTCTTTATGGTCCAACTCTTACATCTGTATATAACTATTAGAAAAACCATAGCTTTGACTATATGAATCTTTGTTGGCAAGGTTATGTCTCTGCTTTTTAATACACTGGCTAATTTTGTCATAGCTTCTTCCAAGGAGCTAGTGTCTTTATATTCATGGCTGCAGCCACCATCTGCAGTGGTTTTGGAGCCCCTCAAAAGAAAATCTACCACTTTTCCCCCATTTATTTGCCATGAAGTGATGGGATGGGATGCCATGATCTTCATGTTTTGAATGTTCAGTTTTAAGCCAACTTTTTCATTCTCCTCTTTCATGCTCATCAAGAGGCTCTTTCCTTGGAAGGAAAGTGTTGACCAAGCTAGACAGCATATTAAAAAACAGAGACATTACTTTGCCAACAAAGGTCCATCTAGTTAAGTCTATGGTTTTTCCAGTAGTCATGTATGGATGTGAGAGTTGGGCTATAAAGAAAGCTGAGGGCTGAAGAATTGATGCTTTGGAACTATGGTGTTGGAGAAGACTCTTGAGAGTCCCTTGGACTGGAAGATCCAATCAGTCTATTCTAAAGGAGATCAGTCCTGGGTGTTCATTGGAAGGACTGATGTTGAAGCTGAAACTCCAATACTTTGGCCACCTGATGCAAAGAGCTGACTCATTTGAAAAGACCCTGATGCGGGGAGGGATTGAGGGCAGGAGGAGAAGGGGACGACAGAGGATGAGATGGCTGGATGGCATCACCGACTTGATGTACATGAGTTTGGGTGAACTCCAGGAGTTGGTGATGGACAGGGAGGCCTGGTGTGCTGCCTTTCATGGGGTTGCAAAGAATCAGACACGACTGAGGGACTGAACTGAACTGAACTGAACTGAGGCTCTTTTGTTCCTCTTCATTTTCTGCCATTAGAGTGGCAACATCTGCATACATGTGGTTGTTGATATTTCTCCTGGCAATCTTGATTGCAGCTTGTGCTTAATCCAGCCCAACATTTCACACGATGTACTCTGCATGTAAGTTAAATAAGCAGGGTAACAATATACAGCCTTGATGTATTCCTTTCCCAATTTTGATCCAGTCTGTTGTTCCATGTATGGTTCTAACTGTTGCTTCTTGACCTGCATATAGATTTCTCAGAAAGCAGGTAAGGTGGTCTGGTATTCCCATCTCTTTAAGAATTTTCCCCAGTTTGTTGTGATCCAGACAGTCATAGGCTTTAGTGTAGTCAATGAAGCAGAAGTATATGGTTTTCTCAATTTCCCTTGTTTTTTCTATGATCCAACAGATGTTGTCAATTTCATTTCTAGTTCCTCTGCCTTTTTGAAATCCAGCTTGGACATCTGGAAGTTCTTGGTCACATACTGTTGAAGCATAACTCAAAGGATTTTCAGTATTATTTTGCTAGCACATGAAATGACTGCAATTGTTTGGTAGTTTGAGCATTCTTTTACATTGCTTTTCTTTGCTATTGGATAAAAATGCACAAAAGTTCCAGGGGTTTTTTAAAAAAAAATCTCTTTTGTTTGTAACCAACCAAATAAACCTTAACCCTTGAAATTTCTCACACTGAAAGATTAGTGAAAATAGAAATCTTGGGTGAAGTTTGGACTCAGAGAAGCCGGAACAGGGGGAAAAGGATGATAATAGAGTGATTCCGAGAAAACCTTTCCACTGAATGCTCACTAAACTGTGGGATCCTTTCCCACCCCATTTCCAGGAACCTGGGGAATGTATTCTCTGAATAAACTGAATTGTCTGAATAAAACACTCAAAGATACTGAGATTTCTGTGCCCCCCAACAATATCATCCAATCTCACTGCAATAAAGTCATCAGAGCACGAATCTCAGTCATGCATGCATCCATCCTAATTAGTGTTTAGGCCGTCACTGTAAGATATGAACAGACAACCAAGGGTCTCCAAACTTTTCAGGAAAATACTCAGTATGGGAAAGATAAAAAAACAACAGAGGGAGTAAAAGAAACCAAGTAGACAAATAAACAACCCAAAACTAGTCTAATCCAAGAGAAAAAGAGAAGGAACAGAGAAACTGTAACCTAGAGCCAGTTATACAGAGTGAAATTAAGTTAGAAAAAGAAAAACAAATAGCATATATTAATGCAAATGTGCAGAACCTAGAAAAATGATACTGATGAACCTATCTGAGGGGCAGGAATAGAGATCCAGACATAAAGAACAGTCTTGTGAACACTTCAAGAGAAAGAGAGAGTGGGATAAATTGAGAGAGTAGCATTGAAACATGTTCAACACCATATGTAAAATAGATAGCTAGTGGGAAACCGATGTATAACACAGGGAAGTCAAACCTGTGCTCGGTGACAACCTAGAAGGGTGGGATGGCAAGTGGGGAAGGGGCTCAAGAGGGAGGAGCATGTGTGTATATGACTGATTAACACTGGTATATGGCAGAGGCCAACACAACCTTATAAAGCAGTTGTCATCCAATTAAAAGTAAATTTTAAAAAGAAAAAAGAAAAAGTTAACTTAGAAAAAGAAAGAACTCTTAGAAATTAAAAAGTTTATATCTATCCCCAAATTTTATGGAACGTTTGAAAAATAAAGGAAATTTTCTAGAAAATATAACCCATCTATAAAGTCAAATGACTAGGGGTATTCCAAATATTAAAATAGAAAATACAGAAGAGGAAATTGTTAAAGAAATATTTTTCTTAATTCTAATACCCGAAAGACATGAGCCTACAGACTGGGATGGCCAACCAAATGCTAAATTTCATGAATAAAAGGTGAAAGTGAAAGCCACTCAGTCATTTCTGAGTCTTTGCGACCCGACGGAATGTATAGTCCATGGAATTCTCCAGGCCAGAATACTGGAGTGGATAGCCTATCCCTTCTCCAGTGGGTCTTCCCAACCCAGAAATTAAACCAGGATCTCTGGCATTGCAGGTGGATTTTTTACCAACTGAGCTATGAGGGAAGCCCACACGAATAAAAAGAACTGCACAAGAATAGTATGTTATCATGAAATGTAAGAATTTCAGGCATAAGGAAAAAAAATATTAAAAGTCTCCAGAGCATCTTGCAGCACTAGGAAGTAGGAAATGTTTAAAAAAAAATCCATAATTTAACAATAGGATTATTAAAGGGACAAAGGAGACAACAGTAAGAGTTCCCAGTGACCAGAACTGGACTAATATGAACAACAAAATAAAGTAGTACTGCATTATAACCCAAAGTAGACAACGTGTACTATGAGTCCATATTGATAAATAATTGAATCAATGCATATGTGGGGGAGAAGAGACAAATCTTCTACACAGAAGAGCACCAAATAATTGATGTAAATACTCCCTCCTCAAAGACGTGAAGCAAAACTCCCCTCCTCCTCAAATGTGGGCTGGGTACAGTGATTTTCTTCCCAAAAAGTGCTTCAAGAAGAGGGATAAAAACATACTAACTTTTAAGTGCAGAAACCTGGCAAACACTGCCAGAGGCAGATGGTCAAGATCAATGTCAACAGAGGTAAGTCATGTTGACATTTGAGAGATGTGAGGTAAATGGAGCTTTATTTCTGCAGTCTTTCCCTAGAACACACCATGAGACACCACCAAATTGAGGGGTGTTCTACAAAGCATCTGACAAATGTTTCTGAAAACTTTCAAAGTCATCAAAGATGAAGAAGATCCAGGGTTTCCCTTGGTGACTGAGTGGTAAACAACCCACTTGCCAATGCAGGAGACATAGGTTTGATCCCTAGGCCGGGAAGACCCCACATGTCGTGATGCATCTAAGCCTGTGCACACAGTTGAGTAAATTCAACAGATAAAACACAGCCGAAAATATTTACTATCTTGTCTCAACAGTAAAGAATTCTCAACCTCTGAACCATATATTGAGTTCCTGCTTTGTGTGAGGCTGCAGTGTTACCCTAGCCATTCCTGTCTTCAATAAGCTCACAGGCTAGTGCTTCCTAGTGGGAGACAAGCAAGTTAACAACAGAGCACGTTGTGATAAGATGTGACGGGGAAAGGACAGAACACTGGGGGTGGTAGGAAAGAATCCTAGCCTAGTCTTAAAGGTGGAAGGAGAGTCAAGAACACTTCCTAAGTCTAGACCAAAAGGACATTGGAGAGGACTTGGGTGGGGTAGAAAAAAATTCAGGTAGAAGGAAGAGGTTATCAGTGGTGATAGCTGCAAGGCACCTCAGACTTTCAGATTTTCAGGTGTTTGTAATATTATTTAAACCATTCAATACATGTACTATACTATTTAAAAACAAAAGTAGAACTTAAATGTTTTCTACAAAAAAAAAAAAAAAAGAGCTGAAAATATAAAACAGAGATACAGGTCGACCAATAATGAGATCATGTAGTGGTCGAAGTATTACAACTGATGGGTGTGTGTTTGTCACTATGGTTGGACTTGAAATCAGAAGAAGTGGAAGTGCCAAGTGAGGAGACTGGAGCACAGGCTAGGGTCAGGACACCAAGGGCCTGAAAAGCCCTATGAAGTGGTATGGACAGTGTCAGGAGAGCATAGAGGAACTCATCATTTTTTCCTTTAATTGAAGTATTATTGATTTCTATATTTTGAATATTATAATTGAACCTGAGAGTATATCTTGTTTTTTTAAAAAAAGAATCTCACATTTAGGAGAATTTTCAATAACTGACTAGTTGTAAGATCTCTAAATATCTTCCAACTTATACAGCCTATGACTCTTGAGATCAGGAAATGACTTTAACCTGAGAATGGGCCTGTTTTTATGGGCTCTTTTAATAAGAGGAGAAGAGTATCCTCTCCTGCTTATCATCAACCATGAGGACCCCCTTGGCAAGCTTCCTCTCATCTGTGACCCTTGCTTCGCTTCTGTACTTTCTGCGATTTCCTATGGGGTGAAAAATCCGTCTGCCTGGATTCCATCTTGACCACACATGAGCTGTGTGGATATGAGCAAATTACTTAACCTCTCTGTGCACAATAACTCCTCTACAAAATGCAGATAATAGTAGCTACATCTTGGATTGCTATGCGTGCTAAATGACAAGGTCCTTGAAAAGCATTTGACAGATTACCAGGCAAATAGTGAACACCTCACAAGTGGTAACTATTATTCAAGTAGCCGCTATTCCAATAGTGTTGGAAGAGCACAGAAGACAGAGTGACCTGTTGCAGTGTGTATCTTGTCACTGCCTGCTCAACAGCCTTTCCTTTGTGGAACTATCCAATCCAGCATCTGAGTTGATGAGTACAATCAATAATTTAATCCATTCTTTTGTAGAGACTAGTATACAGTAAAGAAAATACACTGGTTGACTGGGAGAGGCTAGTTCAGAGGCATGGAGAATCATGAATCTTGGAAATGAAAGTCAAGGGAAAGATCACTAATTTACCATCCATCCAAAACCTGATACATGTGGTCAAGCCTCTGCTTGTGTCTTTCTTGCAAGTGGTCCTTTCTAGCTCCATACAGCCATAATTATTAGGGAAATGGAAAGGAAGTAATATTCGCCCAGCTGCCACTATGTGCCAAGTACTGTGTTGTTCACATATAATCTCAACTACAAACCTGTAAGAAGTATTATTACCTTTTATACTATGTATGCAAATAAAGAGGGATTGGATAAGTTAAAAGTTGAACTCACAAATAGCTTTTGCTCTCTAGTGTATTAGTTAGAGCTTACTTGAGGACAAGGACAGTGGTTCACTCATAGTGTCCCAGGAAAAAGGTGACTCCTGATGAGGGCCCTCATTGTCAGGAATCACTATCCCATCAGGAATCTTCAAGGCATCATTTGCTCTGCTCTTCTCTTCCTGCTCCTCTCTGAACCACTCCTCATCACCAGTTTTCTCATAGTCTCAGCTTGCTCCTGGTCCACATCACACATCCCAGCCCCCAAATCCTCTCTGAGACCCTCACCTCAGCAATCTGAGCTCAGTGACCCATTCTCTCAATTACAAATGCCATAGCCCTGAACGAGGACCCCAGTCTCTCCAGTACCTATTTCCCATGGCAGACCTCAGATTGTAGTTCACTGGCAGGTCTGTGGTTAGAACCTCAGGGTCATTCATGACCATGAGAAGAAATACTCCACTGGGTAGAATACAATCATTCCATTTGTAGTTTGAGCAACGAGGGCTATGAATGGGGTATAGTTTTTCAGAAGTGGTTGAGGTGAACCAGCAAGGACTAAGAACTCTACCACAAATATGAATTTTTTATGTCTGTCACCAAAATAGTCAGTCAAGTCACTTAAGGATCCATTCAAATGTGAGCAACAGAGAATCCAATTCACAGAAGCCTAAACACACAGAGGGTTTTCCTCTCACAACAAGAGATCTGGATACAGGCAACCTATAGATTAAAAAATACCAAGGACCCAGGCTCTTTTCCTTATGTTCCACTCTATTGATTTGCTACCACATTGTTACAACAGGGCTGAGGTACTTCTGGACATCAAGTTCATCGTTTGGAAGGGGAAAGGAGAGTCAGAGCAGTTTCACATCATTGTTTTGTGACTTCCATTGGGGAAAGGAAGACCTTCTAAGCAGATTTCCTCTGCCACTTCTTACCTAAAACAAGTTTACCAGTCTATTCTCTAATCCAACCTATGAGATGTCTATGACAGGTTTAGACCAAGCAGAGACATCCCCTGAAACAGGGGTAGGAACTTAGGATCTCTGATCAAGGGATGGAATACACTAGCTTTCTGAACAAGTATTAGAGTTCTAATAGGAGAAAAAAAGGATGTTAGTTGAGCAACAAATAACACCTTGTTTAGGAGAGCACTCCTCAGAGACAAGAGACCATGCATGTGCACCCCTTGCAGCTACCCCAGTATTCACAATAGATAATAGAAGTCTATAAAAACTGGCATACAACTCACTATTCTCCCTCCCCTGACAGAGAAACTGGTTAGAAACTGTGAAAGCTTCACAAGCTTGGGTCCCAGGACAAGAATGAGGTCAAACAGGAACCCCTCCACGATGACCCTCCATGGAAGCAAACAGAAATACAAACACAACTGTATTATTCTAAACCACTAAACTGTTTCACCGCAGCATAATGTCACATGTCCTAACATCACTGCAGTCCTGTGGAAGCAGCAATAGGAGGGGTTAAAACATTCTCTGAAGTAAGACAGTCCAAGATTAGAGGCTCTGACACTTACTGTCCACATGTCTTGCCACTCTGTGCCCTTTAGCCTTGCTCATGTTCCTCTATCAGCCTAGATCTGTAGTTCTCACATCTGGCTGCACCTTCAAATCACAAGAGGAACCTCAAATACATGCCCAGCTTCTACCCCAGACATTGTGATTTCATTGGTCTGGGGTGGAGCCTAGGCATTAGCACTTTTAAAGCCAGATGTGCAGCTATGTTTGAGAGCTACTTGCCTAGAATTCCTTAACGTTATTTAGCTGCTTCACCCTTCAACACTCAGACTGAATCTTCTCCAAAATGTTCTCCTGCACCCAAAGTTCCCACGTGCGCTCCAGTAGCAATCTGGTCATATCTGATCTCTGTAATTAGAACATCACATAAGATTGTCCATTTCCACGTATACTTTCCAACCAGAGTGTGATCTCCCAGAACATGAGGACTGTACTAAAATCTTCTTGTATTCTCAGCACCTAGATCTTGGCATCATGCTACATATTAAGGTATACACACAATAAATGCTGATTTTTTAAACAGAAAATAACCATTGATTAAAATTAAGTAACCGATGGTGACCTCTGAGAAAATAAATGGAAGCTTGGAAGAAATTGTGACCATTCTAAGTTTAGAGGTGAATGTGAAAGTAAATTATTTGAAGATGATGACTTGACACAAGAAATACAAGGCAAATGATGATGAAGAGAATGGGTCATTTTTAGGATGGGAAAAAGCCAGTTTTATAGCACTAGGAATGGTATTATTCAAAAGGGAAAATGTGTTTTGGCAGAAAAGTAAAATTTTGTTAGTCAAAGATTCAGAAATATAAGAAGGAGGTAGAGAAAACAGCATAGGTATACAAAATGTCAAAAATGGTTCTTTCTATGTGGTAAGGTTTTGGTGATTGTTTTTTTTTTTTTTTTTTGTCTTCATGCAAGTGCTCAATGAGTATTTGTTGAATGGATAAATGTTCTTTCTGTGTGTGAATGTGTGTATTTTTTCACAGGTACAGAGTCGAGTTCATTTTGCAGTTTAAGGCACAGTATTACCTTAAGCCTTCTCAGATTTTCCTTTATATCTCCATACTTACCCCCGTGTTTCTTTAATGTATCATGTTAACGACCCAGATAATCACGATGGTGTGATCACTCACCTAGAGCCAGACATCCTGGAATGTGAAGTCAAGTGGGCCTTAGAAAGCATCACTACGAACAAAGCTAGTGGAGGTGATGGAATTCCAGTAGAGCTCGTTCAAATCCTGAAATATGATTCTGTGAAAGTGCTGCACTCGATATGCCAGCAAATTTGGAAAACTCAGCAGTGGCCACAGGACTAGAAAAGGTCAATTTTCATTCTGATCCCAAAGAAAGGCAATGCCAAAGAAAGCTCAAACTACTGCACAATTGCACTCATCTCACACGCTAGTAAAGTAATGCTCAAAATTCTCCAAGCCAGGCTTCAGCAGTATGTGAACTATGAACTTCCAGATGTTCAAGATACTTTTAGAAAAGGCAGAGGAACCAGAGATTAAATTGCCAACATCCACTGGATCATGGAAAAAGCAAGAGAGTTTCAGAAAAACATCTATTTCTGCTTTATTGACTATGCCAAAGTCTTTGACTGTGTGGATCACAGCAAACTGTGGAAAATTCTGAAAGAGATGGGAATACCAGACCACCTGACCTGCCTCTTGAGAAACCTATATGCAGGTCAGGAAGCAACAGTTAGAACTGGACATGGAACAACAGACTGATTTCCAAATAGGAAAAGGACTGAGCGACTAAACTGAACTGAACTGAAATGTCATTGAATATGTAACTTTCCTTGAAAAATGCATAGTATTGCTTTGTATACAATTTTTCAAATTCATAAAATATTTTGATATGTATAGATCTCACTCTGCTTCCTTGTTACTCAACCAGATGTTCTTGAGCTATAGCTGCTGCTGCTGCTGCTGCTAAGTTACTTCAATCATGTCCAACTCTTCACGACCCCATGGACTGCAGCCTACCATGTTCATCCATCCTTGGGATTTTCCAGGCAAGAGTACTGGAGTGGGGTGCCACTGCCTTCTCCAGAGCTATAGCTAGATTATACAGTTATCTTAGAGGTTCTAACTGCTGCATGATATGCAATTGTAGGCATACCCCCTACATAGTCATCTGTTCTCTTAAGGATGAACATTTAGTTTGCCTCCAACTCTCTGCTAACACAAAAAAAATGTTTGAATGGAAAACCTCATACATGTCCTGACATGGACTTGAGAAATAGTTTCATAGGGATTGATATCCAGAAAAGGGATTGTTAAATTATAGCCTAGTCAAGCACTTAATTTCAACACATATTGACACATTTCTCTGCAAAACAACAGGGCGGTTTTACTCCTACCAGTTGAGCATGAGAGTTCTGTTTCCCCACAGCCTTGCTAACAACATGGTCCCTCTAGAATTTTTGCCATGCAAATAGATGAAATGTGCTACAGTGTTCCCTTTGGAATTCTTTGACTACTGGTGACTTTAATAATCTCCTCACTTACTGGTAACTGCTTGCATTTCCCCTTCAGTGAATTGACTTCTCTCCTCTATGCCCATTTTTCTAATATATGTATGTATAATGTCAAATCTGGGCTTCTCTGGTGGCTCAGAGGCAAAGAATCTGCCTGCAATGCAGGAGACCCAGGTTCAATCCCCTGGGAAGATTCCCTGGAGGAGGAGGGCATGGCGACCCAGTCTAGTACACTTGCCCAGAGAATCACATGGACAGAGGAACCCGGCAAGCTGCAGTCAATAGGGTCACACAGAGTTGGACATGACTGAAGCGACTAAGCAACACTAGCAATGTCAACTCTGAACACTGCCAGTTTTTCCCAGTGAACTGAAATCCTTAATAATGATGTGTTAAAATCCACCTTTATCCTCATGCCTTCTGCCTTGAAGGTCTTATTTAAGAGTATTTTTTCCTACTCCAAACTTTGTAGTATTTCCCTATACTTTTTCTATTAAGTTTATAGTTTTGCTTTTGAAATTGTTCTTTAATTCCAGTCCAGTTTACCATATATATGGTATGATGTAGAGATTCAACATTCTTTTTTCTATATAGTAAGCAATTTTCACAATAAACTGTGGAAAATTCTGAAAGAGATGGGAATACCAGACCACCTGATCTGCCTCTTGAGAAATCTGTATGCAGGTCAGGAAGCAACAGTTAGAACTGGCCATGGAACAACAGACTGGTTCCAAATAGGAAAAGGAGTACGTCAAGGCTGTATATTGTCACCCTGCTTATTTAACTTATATGCAGAGTACATCATGAGAAACGCTGGACTGGAAGAAACACAAGCTGGAATCAAGATTGCCGGGAGAAATATCAGTAACCTCAGATATGCAGATGACACCACCCTTATGGCAGAAAGTGAAGAGGAATTCAAAAGCCTCTTGATGAAAGTGAAAGTGGAGAGTGAAAAAGTTGGCTCAAACCTCAACATTCAGAAAATGAAGATCATGGCATCTGGTCCCATCACTTCATGGGAAATAGATGGGGAAACAGTGGAAACAGTGTCAGACTTTATTTTGGGGGGCTCCAAAATCACTGCAGATGGTGACTGCAGCCATGAAATTAAAAGACGCTTACTCCTTGGAAGGAAAGTTATGACCAACCTAGATAGCATATTCAAAAGCAGAGACATTACTTTGCCAACAACGGTCTGTCTAGTCAAGGCTATGGTTTTTCCTGTGGTCCTGTATGGATGTGAGAGCTGGACTGTGAAGAAGGCTGAGCGCCAAAGAATTGATGCTTTTGAACTGTGGTGTTGGAGAAGACTCTTGAGAGTCCCTTGGACTGCAAGGAGATCCAACCAGTCCATTCTGAAGGAGATCAGCCCTGGGATTTCTTTGGAAGAAATGATGCTAAAGCTGAAACTCCAGTACTTTGTCCACCTCATGCAAAGAGTTGACTCATTAGAAAAGACTGTGATGCTGGGAGGGATTGGGGGCAGGAGGAGAAGGGGACGACAGAGGATGAGTGGCTGGATGGCATCACTGACTCGATAGATGTGAGTCTGGGTGAACTCCGGGAGTTGGTGATGGACAGGGAGGCCTGGCGTGCTACAATTCATGGGGTTGCAAGGAGTCAGACATGACTGAGTGACTGAACTGAACCGAACTGAAGCAATTTTTATCACTAATTTCGGATATAAGTCTATTCTTTCTTCAATGATTGGTGATGAAAATTTATCATATAATATATAGATTACTAGACAGGTAAGTAAATGTGTGTGAATGCGTGTGTGTTCTATGCTCTTTACTCTGAATAACTGGGGCTTCGTCTTTGTTTTTCTTATATATTCTTTATTATAACAGCTTTGTGTCAGGACTTAATAAAAAGAAGGGTAACTCTAAACTCTCCAACTTACTTTGGCCTTCTTTAAACAAGTTTAAAACTATTTTATACTTTAAGCTTTCATGAAAATTCTAGATTCACTTGTTGAGTACTTAAAAAGATCCTGTTAAGATGGGGGTGCAAAATGGGTAAAGGCGGTCAGATGATACAAACTTCAGGTGTGAGATAAATCAGTTCTGAGGATATAATGTACAACATGGTGACAAAGGTTCACAATATTATATCATATATCTGAAAGTTGCTAAGAGAGTAATTTTAACCTTAATTAGCTTAATTACTACCTTATACTTCCTCTGTGCTCAGATGCTTATTTGTGTCTGACTCTTGCGGCCCCACAGACTATAGCCTACCAGGCTCCTCTCTCCATGGAATTCTCCAGGCAGTGATACTGGAGTGTGTTGCCATTTTCCGACTCAGGGATTGAACCCATGTTTCTGGAGTCTCCTGCATTGGCAGGTGGATTCTTTACCTCTAGCACCACCTTCCTATAGCTAATGTAATTTATATCATATATTTTCTAGACAATTATTGCTAGCAATTGCTGTTCACATCTTAGCCAATTTTTTTTTTTTTTTGGCCTTGCTGGTTGTCTTGCAGGGTCATCTTTTCCCAACATGGATTGAATCCCGGCCAGCATGCCGAAGGCACTGAATTCTAACCACTTGATTGACAGGGAATCCTTCGTACTTTCTATTTTGTACTCAATTAACATAGATTAATGTTTTAAAATTTATGAAGCAAAATGGGGAAAGGAACACAAGTGAAAAATTTGACTCTGTAGAAATGGGGCTATTTCTTCCTCTATAATAGGAAGAGTGACACAAAAAAGATGAAAATTACAGGAAAATGCAGTGGATGAAGTGAGGAGAGTTGAACAGTTCATTTCTCAAATAGAAATAATCCTGATGGGTTTGAACCTCATCTCTTTAAGAAAGAAGATATGTTTCTGTTAGAAAAACCCCAGGAGAGTCATTGTGAGTCAGAGTTACTAAGGCAACAACCCTTTTAAGAACAGTTATACAATACAAGAAGGAACAATCTAAACTCTAGAGCAAAAAAGAAAACGAAGGTTAGAATGAAACCTACACAGTATATTCTCCACCTACTTTCTCATCCATAAAATGACAAGACTGTACTAAATGATAACTAAATTTCCTTCTACCTAAGGGCTCTGAAAATATTCCTTTTAGAAAATGAAAGAGTGGAAATGAAAAAATAATTTTAAGTGTAAATTAATCTCCTCCACTGACTTTCCATCTATTGGCTTTTCTAGCAAAGAGGCTTTGAGAAGAGTTACTCTTTGTGAGAACTCAAGAGGAATAAGTTTAGTACATACAACTGTACAAAGACAGTTTGTGCATGAACAATCCTTCCCACCCCATCCCTGGAATATTTGTCTTCCAGGAAACAGGACCCTGGTGCCAAAAAGGTTGGGGATTGAGAAGACTCAATTTGAGAAGACTTTTTGGGAGAGGAATGTGATTATTTTTATCGCTGTCATTGTGGTTGGTTACTGAACTGGCTCCTTCCCTGTCATCAGCTCTACACCCACTCTACTACTGAAGTTCTTTTCAACAGGGCCCATGCATGTTAAGAATTTTCTAGTTTGGGAAAAGAAGAGGAAAAGGGGGAAATGAGTCTCCTGGAGATGCATTTATAAAGAAAGCTTTTCTTTCAGACCCTTTGCTGTCAATTTTTACTTCTAAAGTCACCTTCTGTAACTTAAACAAACATGAAATAAATTCCTTTCTTACTGAATCAGAATCTCTAGGAGCAGAGCCTGGGAATCTGCATTCTAATGAGTTCCCAGTTGATCTAACTTAGCAATCCCCAACCTTTTTGGCACCAGGGTCCTGTTTCCTGGAAGACAAAATTTCCAGGGATGGGGTGGGAAGGATTGTTCATGCTGTAATGCAATCTATGGGGAGTAATGGGGAGTAGCAGATGAAGTTTTTCTCTCTCATCTCCTGCTCTGTGGCCCTGTTCCTAAGAGGCCTTGGACCAAACTGGTTCACAGCCCAGGAGGTAGGGACACCTCATCTAACTCATTGCCTCTCTGGCTTCAGACATTTGCATAACCTTTGCCATACTCACATTGTCCTTTCGCCATTGTTCACTCAAGTAGTTTTAGGTTAACTTTAAAATTTTAGTCATCCTAAAAAATGTCCACTAAATTATAGTCTTGATGCATTATTTTCTAAAAATGTACATTAGAACACATAACTATTTAAAAAATCCATCGCAGACTAACTGAAGGCAGCAACGGCTCCATTCCATGGATTCCAAGCTGTAAGTCTAGAAAGAATGAGTTCAGCTGCTTTCAGGCCCATGTGATTCAAACTTTGGCCCTCTTCTTTCAGGAGCGTCCTTCCTAGGCCTGGGCGCCCTCACACAGTGCTTTGAAAAGCCCCTCGATGCCAGGTCCACCCCCTTCCTTACCCTAGGTACCCTCTCCTGTCACCCCAACCAAACTGGATTTTTATATCTGAACTTAGAACAGTATCACCAAGCAGGTTAATAAATGTTAAAATGTAATCTGCAGGTTTAACTCTTGATAGCAAAAGGCTTTGATTTCCAAAATGGGGTTCTCCTCAAACAGATACATTCATACAGCCCTTTGCATCAGCGCCTGAAACGGCGCACGATTCTCCTGCTTCATTTCTTTTCAATCTTCCTCATTGACTCTGCCTCAGCCACACTAGAACACACCTCACTTTCTCCCTCTGAATAAACACGCTCTTCCTACCTCAGCACCTTTGCACTTGCTGGATTTCTTCCCTCAGCGGCCAGCTACACATTTCTTGGGTTTCACTCAAAGACCCTACTTTCTGAGAGGCAGCTCCTGACCAACACAGCTAAAGCTACACCAGTTCCCCACACCCCCACACCCTCCAGGCATCCTCTATCCAGCGTTTTTAAACCAAGGCTGACACGGCCTCACAGGAGACATAGGTGAGGTCTGCAGACATTTGCAGTTGTCACTACCTGGGGTGACACAAGTGCCCCCTAGTGGGCAGAGGCCAGGAATGCTAATAATAGTCCAGTGTGCACAGCACAGCCCTCCTACCATGGGTGGGGTGTGTGTGTGTGCTTAGTCGCTCAGTTGTGTCTGACCCTCTGTGTCCCCATGGACTGTAGCTTGCCAGGCTCCTCTGTCCGTAGAATTTTCCAGGCAAGAATACTGTAATGGGTTGCCATTACCTACTCCAGGGGATATTCCCAACCCAGGGATTGAATCCAAATCTCTCGAATCTCCTGCATTGGCGGGCAGATTTTTCACCACTAGCACCACTTGGCTGCTGCTGCTGCTGCTGCTAAGTCGCTTCAGTCGTGTCCGACTCTGTGCGACCCCATAGACGGCAGCCCACCAGGCTCCGCCGTCCCTGGGATTCTCCAGGCAATTGGCAATCCCCCACAAATGGTTAGCTGGCCCCAAATGCTATGTTTGAAGAGTTCCGCTCGGTCAGTGTACCTGTTCTTCCCTTAGCATCGTCAGCACCAGAACTGATAGTGCCACAGTTTGCCTCCTACTGAATGGAGTTTCTCGGGAACTGGAGGTCAGGGTTGTTCCCTGCTCCATCCCCAGCACCTGGAGGAGTTCCAGGCACCTTGACTCTCATCTCTGGTCCCACTTGCCCTTGTCCTGTGAAGCCCAGAGCTTCACAGAGAGTTGAAGATGCCTGGCCTCAAGTAAATGATGAAAATAAGAATACAAGTCAGTTTCCAAAATGAAAACAAAAGTGTGTTTAATTAATGAGTGTACATATGAATGAAAGTCGTGACGAGGAGTCTCTCACACTTTCATGTACTCATAAATTATCTTCATAGCCATTAGTGAAAGCTTGGTTCATCTACTTTTTAAAGATACACAAAATTTTCTAAGTTCAAATATATGATTTTAATTATTAATATACCAGTTTCCTAGTGCCCCAAGATCAACTGTATAAAATATAAGCTCATCATCTCAAAAGATCAAAAGCAAGTCTATATGATTGGTATATATACAGAAAATAATTTAGTATTAACTAAATACCTCCCTTCCCTCCTTATAAATCATTCTTCCCCTTAGTTACAAACAAATTTTTCCACAGTATAAGATAATAGCCAAATTACCCAGTATAGACTTTTCCAAAACAGAAATGTAATTCAAAAAATAATAAAAAGGGACCATATACCAAGAGATTTGCAACACTATTGAAATTATTTACTGAACACTGATGGTAGATCTCCTTCCTATCACTACAGACTTCACACAAACACACACAAAACCTTGCATTTCTATAGTGTTTTTCACTTTTATCTTTCTCCCCGAAAGAAATGTCACTGGAATTACCACTGAATACCAATGTGTGTGTGTAAATAATTGTAATATGTGTAAAAAAAAAAATCAGCACAACACTGTAAATTCACTATACTTTGTTTAAAAATATATTAAAAATTTAGGCATAAGGAAGGATTTACCATAATGTTACCCAAATATTACTGGTGTGAGTTAGGATTAGAACTCAAGTTCTGTCTCTAATTCTGAGTACCACCTGCTTTCTCCCACGCCCCAGGTCTTGTTCCACTGAATGCTACTGGGTATGCCAGGAGTCTCTATGCTCAGGGGTTTCAAACAAATTTTGGAAATGCTGGATGAAACAACATTAAGAAGATTTCCAAACCTGTAAAGTGCCATCATAAAAGTCCAGGAAGGAAAGGGAGAATAGAGCATGAATCATAAGTTCAAAGGTCCACAAGACACAAAGCAGGTACCAACATGAGGCTGTAGGTGAGGCAAGGGCTGAAGGATGCTGAGCATCTGATGGGCCCTGGCTGCATAGGGATGCCACCCAGTGTTGCTAGGGCTTTCCTGACAAGTTACAATTTGGGGCATTAATTTCAGATCTCTATGGTTATGCATATTCTCTTGAATTAAAGAAACAAACATCGTAGTTGGAACATAATTTTTTAAACTCTATCAGTCCTGTCCCATTTGTGAAAGCTAGTATACAATGTTTATCAATCTTCTTTGCCCAAACAATGTTTATTCATAGTCATATTAATTTCTGAGAATTCCACAGAAGTGTGAAAGCCATTGCCTTCAAAAACAACCATCCAGCCCTCATGGACCACTTTGGTGTCAGTAACTCTGAACACCCCCTAAATAACTCAAGCATGAGTTATGTCAGGGTTTATTCAAAGCGAAGTTCTTTTCCAGCCTTCTTAACTGTTCATGTAGAAATGCTTCATAGTGACTAAAACATCCTTACTTTTAGTCTTTGGCTAACTTTTCTGGAAAAAAAAAAATTTAATTGAGATGTGAAAAAGATACAACATGGGAATTAATTCAATACAGAAAAGACCCCTTATCCTTCCAAAAGAATTTTAAGAATAAAAGTGGTCTGAGGACAATTTAGCCTTTTGGTGGAAACTGGTTAGCACTCTCAAACAACACTACTATATTTGCAAACTCGCTTTTCTAAGGCAAAAAGCCTTTTTTGCTACTCTGCCCCTCTCCTTTTCCCTTATATTTATTTCTGCTCTGCCACATTCTTAAGATTCCATCAGAGCCTACCAGTTGTCTACATAAACACCTAGAACTGTAGTACCAATGTAGCAGAAATAGCGTGAATCACATGGCAATGGATTTTCTTCCCCTGCTGTCTCCATGGACCACTCACTTCCTTATCTTCTTCTAACTGCTAAAATACCATTCTGGTCCCAGGGAAAGCACTTAATGCCTTCTATTTCCAGAGCCCTGAGAAACAAGATCTATCTATAATGGCAAAATCACACTCACTTCTATTTTCCCAATGGGTAAATAAAAATCAGTACAATCCCATGATTTGAAACCCTTGAGGTCCTCAGGAATCTAACATTTGGAGTCACTTAAATAGAAAAAAGAATCATGAGATGCTTTCATGTTAAGTCCTTTAGTCCCAAGCTGGGTTTGCTGATTTTAAGCTGTATTCATTTCTTGACAGTTTGTTAACCAAGGTAGAAGTGTGTTATCTGTCTTCTCAATGAGAATTCTTGATGGGATAACAGGATTCATAGGGTCTAAAGAGAATGTACAATTCTAAAGAGTACATTTCATGTTTTGGAGAGGGATCTCCAATGACCAGAAAGATTGAGCCACTTTTAGTATAAAAAATTAGGACTGTGTGACAGAGGTTGACTGTGCACAGATGAGCTAGCCCCACTCTACCCAATATCCCTGACTCCTTGGAATGCCATGGGAAACTGACCAAAAAACTGTCCTGCTGCTTGAAAGGACTCTGACATGGTGATATCTGGTCACTATCTTCTACAGTGAAGGACATAAGACCTTAGAAGGCCACCAGATCTCAACCCGTGACTTAGAGAACTTCATCCATAACGTAGATGTTGTCTTCTGCTCGGACCGGCTTCATGGCTGCATTTTTCAAAGCTCCAATGTGAGAATCTTTCAATGGAATCATACTGCAGAAAGAATAACACGAGTAAGAGAAAAGCACCACTTCTCAAGCATGAGCTGCACAGTTGTTTATGTTCAGGCAAGACTAGGTATTTGCATTTCCCAGATGCCAATTCCATAGCCTATGGAATGAAAGCTTTCAGAGTTGTGAATATGAAGTTACAGGAAAGTCTTAATAATGAGGTGGGAAACCTCAGCAGTCATTAAAATAAATAAAAAAAAAAACCCTGAAATTGGTATCTGTCAAGAGACTCATATCACAGAATAAAAAAATGAAAAATCTAAGAAGACTAGTATCAGGCCTCAAATTAAAGTATTAAACTAGGATGCACATTCTCAAAAGATGGTCAGGAACTGGTTTGGCTGGTGTTTTTCCAACTGCAGACTGAGAATATTTAGTGAGGGTTAAATTAAATCTATTCAGTCATCTATATCTTATACTTAAGGTGAATATATATATATATATATATATATATATATCTAAGTATAAAAAATATTAGAGCTACTGGATATAATAAAACAGTATTGTTCCACATAAATCTGCACTGGATCATGGAGTCAAAAATCTTACCATGTCTTATGTGGAAAATTAGAAAGTCATGGGTTACTTGATTTTGTAACATGTACACTCACATACCAAGTACATGAAAAGGTCATTTGTGGAGGTTTGATATCGCTGCATTTTTAGGATGTATATATAGTCACAATTTTTATTACCTAAGCCTTCCCAGAAATAATATGTAAGGCGCTGAATTTTCATTAAACTCTGATCTTTAAATGAATTACTTATACATTTGTGGAAACAGTTTAAGTGTTGGTAGCTCAAAATAAGTCAATGTGATATAGCTCCTCCAAAAATAAAATTATGAGGAAATTTTCCTTTTTGTTTTGTGTTGCTTGTCTATATTATACATTATTTTCTGCAATAAATATTTTCTTTTCTAATTATGAGATAAAAAGTGAACCTTAAAAAAAACCTTAACAGTGAAAGGACAAAAATGAACTAAGAGGACGCTATTTTTCATACTTTTCGGTCCATAGGGAGTATTTCTTTTCTCCATTCTTGGAAGCAGATAGTCAAAAACTCCTCAAAGTCTGGGTTTTGGACTCTAAGAGACCTAAGATGGAATCTTTTACCTGCTGTGTGATGTGACCTTGGGTGCCACTTAACATCTCTAAACTTATTTTCCAATTTGTAACCTGAGATTAATACAAGTGCCTGTCTCACAGGTTTATTGCTGTGAAGGGCATGCCTGCAATAAAAAGCCAGCATTTATGGAACACTTGCAATATGCTGGGGACTGTTCAAGGCATGTTCTATGGACTGGATCATGTGATTAACTCATACATAAAGAAGGCTGTGTACAAACATCCAAAGAAGGAAAACTAGGAGTAATGGATGGCAGCCTAAGAGGGATGGATTTTATCAAAGACCTTGCTTAAAGCCTAAACTGGACCAGACGAAGCAGGAAGTAGGAAGTGGGTTGGAAGTTGGAAGTAGGTAGTGGGTTCCCACCTTTACAGGTGTTTGGGAAAATGACTACAGGGATGTATACAAAGAGGATTTAACTTTTCATTGGCCAGAGGGATAGATTTGCACAACTGTAAATTCTAAGGCCTATGAGGCCACACAGCTAATGTAATTGAGCAGAGCAGGCTGGGTATGGAACAAAGGGCAAGGCTGCGAACTATGTTTTGGAGGCTGCTGCCTTTGTGCATCTTCAGCCTGGAGCTGTCTTCCTCCAGATCTTTGCAGAGCTGCCTTCTGCTCCCTTGGGGCCACTCACATAGTCTCTTGTCTGTCTCTGTATTCCCCATGGTATTTCTCTGGAAGTTCTGTAAGTTTCCTGCTTATTCATTTATATGTTTCTGTCTGTTCTTCTCATCTCTTCAGAGAATATAATAAGAATTCAATAAACAAAGCACTGAATGAAGTCAAATAACAAACCAAACAACTCATTCAAATGGTCCATCAAACAAAATGCAATGTAGTCTCTTGTTTTAACAGGTACGGTGAGAAGTGCTTTTCTGTAGCAATTCTGGCACAATTTCAGGGAAATAGAGAGGCTAAAATCATTACTGGAAGGTCGGACAGCTGTGGAGGTACTCAATAAACTAGATTTTTCAGAATCCTAGAGTATAAAATGGAGAGCTCAAAAGAAAAAGAGGAAAGGAACAAAGAAATTTTCCACATTTTTATCAGAGTAAGAACATCAAAAAGCATTGACAAAAAATCTTTCAATCTTACCATAGTAGCCTCATCTTGTTACCCAGGCAAAGAGATCCTAAATTGTGGGAAAATGAAGAGAAAATTAAACTTGTAAGCCAAAGAGTTCACAAGATTTCTTTTTTAATCAAACAAGCATATTATTTCTGTTATTACTTTAATATGAACAAAATCTGTATGGACATCAGAGCCTAAAAAAGTTAACAGAAAGAATGTTTTAAAAAAGGGAAAACAAATCAATCTGGACCATTCTCTGATAACTCCAGGTTAACTTTTCTTGAATCTCTAGGAGTCAAATAAGCCCCTTGGTGTAAAGTATCTTGTGTTTATTATAATTAGTATATTCATCCATATGCCCTAGCTTACTTTAATATGATCATATTTCAGTGTAATTAAAATGGGGCATTGTTTTCTCCCATAGATGACAGGTTTTATACACACACACACAACTGGTGGAAGGAGACCAGGAGGCACCGGAGGACTCTTGTGAAACCCTTTGCTCTCCTCCTAGCTCTGAAATCAGGTGCCCTCCTAAAGTCTCATGAGCTTCTTCTGTTAAGTGGGTGCTGTAAAACCCTCAACAATTTTACCTCCTATAAGGACAGAAGTTGGTTCTAGAGAGAATGAGAAAAAGAGGAGTGAAAAGATCTTATATATTATACTGGTTTATTGACTTCCAAATCCCAACTCTACCCAACCAGTGCTAATTCCCCATATTTAATTTCTCCTATGGAGAATTCAAATATAATGTTTCTCTTTATGGGAAAATAGTTTTAAGATTAAAAAGGAACAAGGAAATAATCAAGGAAGTTGTGTGAAATTGAAATCGTGTGAGATGTAGGACTACAGGCAGCTTATCTCAAGAATACCCCCGTAGGCACAGTCCTGAGGTGACTTACTTTTGCTAATCATGAATACCAAAACCATGAGCAATAATACCACGACAATAACAGAGATTCCAATGTAGATTCCCTTATTGGCGATCATCCATGGATCATGTGCCAGCACCACAGGTTAATGAAACATCAGCAGATAAAAAAAAAAAAAAAAATCTTGTTAGAATTATGGACAGAAAACCTTTCTGAAAATAATGTACCCAGACACATTTATCTTTTTAATATTTGGTTAGTTCTGGATCATGAGGGGTGAGACCAAAATGATCTGAATTTATAACCATATGGGGAAATTCTAAGACAATTTAAAATTCAAAATGTATTTGGAAATGGTAGAAATGTTGTATATCTTTCTTGGTGTAGTATTTACAGATGTGTATACATTTGACAAAATTCAAACTATAAGCTTCAAATGAGTCTGCTTTACTATATGTAAATTACACATTTTTTTTAAATTAATAAGGTATTTTCATATATAATTGTCTTATGATATTAGAAAAGAAAACAATTTTTGTTTGTATATAAGTTAATATGGTGGTATTACATTTATGTGCTCAGTTACTGAATTTGGCCTTTTGTTAGAGAACTCTTTTTTTTTTTTAACCTAGAATTCAAGATTCTGTACATTTTTTTATAAGTAGACTTGAAGTAGCTGCTCATATACATGGTTCTGCTTAACAATTAAAATTCTGCACAACTGGAAAAAAATACAGTTTTATTTAAGCCTCCTGGTGTGGCTTATAAGGAATCACCTCTTGTGGTAAACCCCAAAATACACCAGGCATCATGTTCGACCCTTTATATAACTTAATCCTAATCCTAAAGATGTCCTGCAGGGAAGGTATCTTAACAGAAAAAGAGTGGAAGACCAGAGAAAAAGATTAAGTCCAAAGTCTCTTCCTGTGTTAGAGTTTAAACTCTGGAGCCAGAATTTCAGCTTAACTTTTACTTAGTTGCTAAAGCTATTTAACCCCTTTGAACCTCTGTTTCTCTGTCATTAGCAGATTAAATAAGGTTCTTGGGAAAGGTACATTATGTAGTTCCTGATGAACAAAATGAGGAATACAGATGAGGGTGATTTAGCCTCTGAGCTATCCTTGCTTAAAGGGGGAATGACCAGTGTCTTGGAAGGAAAAAGCTGTGTTATCACCTTACTTGTTGGGGGTAAAGTGGTTGGATGGAATATGGGATGACAGGAAGCAGGCTTTGCTTCATTTTAAAAAAATATTATGTTATATAAACTTTTCAGGTTCATTTTAGAATATGCGGCTCAGAGAGAAAAACAAAAATCAATCATAATTCCAACATCCAGAAAAGCCACTATCATCATTTTTCATTAAATATACTCCTCTAGAATTTTATTTCTCCAATATTTCTACTAACAGAAATAGTGACCATATTCAATATATACTACAGCATATACAGAATTTCATTTATTTTTGTATATATATATATATATAGCCATATCACACAGCATGTGGGAATTAAGTACCCCAACCAGGGATCAAACCTGTGACGTCTGTATAAAAAGTGTGAAGTCTTAACCACTGGACCGTCAAAGAAGTCCCTACACTATTTTAAAAGTTAGTTCTTTCACTTAACAATTGATACTATTTTCTCATGTCAGTAAATACACTGCAGTGACAACATTGTTAATGGGCATAAGAGGGCATGCTTAATTGACTAAGGAATTAATCTCATTATTGAACATTTAGGTTGTTTATAACATTTCATGATTATAAATAGCAGCAATGAACATCTTTTCTTATGCATCTTCGCATACTGGCTCAGTTCCCTGCTTAAGGTAGAGTGCAGGAAGCTGATTTAGTACTGGGACAGAATATATGCTGTGTGGTTTTCAGGACACCTGGGAGACACTGTGACACCTTCAAGTCAAGACACGAAAAAGCCCATGATTTTGCTACTGCCTATTGATGTTCAAGCTGGTTTTAGAAAAGGCAGAGAACCAGAGATCAAATTGCCAACATCCGCTGGATCATTGGGAAAAGCAAGAGAGTTCCAGAAAAACATCTATTTCTGCTTTATTGACTATGCCAAAGCCTTTGACTGTGTGGATCACAATAAACTGTGGAAAATTCTTCAAGAGATGGGGATACCAGACCACCTGATCTGCCTCTTGAGAAATTTGTATGCAGGTCAGGAAGCAACAGTTAGAACTGGACATGGAACAACAGACTGGTTCCAAATAGGAAAAGGAGTTTGTCAAAGCTGTATATCGTCACCCTGTTTATTTAACTTATATGCAGAGTACATCATGAGAAATGCTGGACTGGAAGAAACACAAGCTGGAATCAAGATTGCCGGGAGAAATATCAATAACCTCAGATATGCAGATGACACCACCCTTATGGCAGAAAGTGAAGAGGATCTCAAAAGCCTCTTGATGAAAGTGAAAGTGGAGAGTGAAAAAGTTGGCTCAAAGCTCAACATTCAGAAAACAAAGATCATGGCATCCGGTCCCACCACTTCATGGGAAATAGATGGGGAAACAGTGGAAACAGTGTCAGACTTTATTTTTCTGGGCTCCAAAATCACTACAGATGGTGACTGCAGCCATGAAATTAAAAGACGCTTGCTCCTTGGAAGGAAAGTTATAACCAACCTAGATAGCATATTCAAAAGCAGAGACATTACTTTGCCAACAAAGGTCTGTCTAGTCAAGGCTATGGTTTTTCCTGTTGTCCTGTATGGATGTGAGAGTTGGACTGTGAAGAAGGCTGAGCACCAAAGAACTGATGCTTTTGAACTGTGGTGTTGGAGAAGACTCTTGAGAGTCCCTTGGACTGCAAGGAGATCCAACCAGTCCATTCTGAAGGAGATCAGCCCTGGGATTTCTTTGGAAGGAATGATGCTAAAGCTGAAACTGCAGTACTTTGGCCACCTCATGCGAAGAGTTGACTCACTGGAAAAGACTCTGATGCTGGGAGGGATTGGGGGCAGGAGGAGAATGGGACGACAGAGGATGAGATGGCTAGATGGCATCACTGACTCGATGGACATGAGTCTGAGTGAACTCCGGGAGTTGGTGATGGACAGGGAGGCCTGGCGTGCTGTGATTCATGGGGTCGCAAAGAGTCAGACATGACTGAGCGACTGATCTGATCTGATCTGATTGCAACTTGCTTCTATATTGCTTGTGGGTTGTTGTGGTTTAGTTACTAAGTTGAGTCCAAGTCTTTTGCAACCTCATGGAGTATACCTGCCAGGCTCTTCTGTCCAAGGGATTTCCCAGGCAAGAATAATGGAGTGGGTTGCCTTTTCCTTCTCTAGCAGATCTTCCCATGTCAAAGCCATGTCTCCCACATTGGCAGGTGGATTCTTTACCACTGAGCCACCAGGGAAGCCCAGATATAGCTTTTACTTTCTGCTACACATACCTGTCTGGCAGGCAAAAACAATCTCATCATTTAGTATACTTGTTTCTTTTTTAAATCCAGCATAATCTGACTATGTAACAACAGTCACTTACATGGTGGCAGTTCTGCTATTTAACAGGCATAAACAAATTCTGTCCATATCCATCAGATCAATCAGTGCCCATACCATGAAAGTGATTAAAATCTTGTCGTGGTGTTCATATTGTCACTAAGGTATGCAGCATAGGCCATTTGATCTCATACTAAATAACCCCATTTTCTTGAGCTGGACTTTTACAATGGCCATGCTGCAATTACTCACCACTTATGATCAGGGTTACTTCATATCTAAACTCTTTTTGTTTATTGCTTCTAAGAGTTATTTGCACACAATAAAAGGAAAGTTGTTTCACCCAAAGGAGCCAAAAGAAAACAACCTATTAATAAATTCTTCAAAGAATTCTTCAAAGATGAGGCTTTGATGAACTTCATGAGACTAGAACTCCTTAGATTTTTCTCTCAAGCTAACTGTGAAAATGTATGAGAACATCCTACAGAATCACAAAGTTGTTCAAGACCTTAGGACCTTAATAAGTCATCATACGGGGAGGATTATACATAGAAAGACTTAGCCGTGGCCTCAAAATTTCTGTCTAGAAGGACAAATAACTTGGAAAAAGATATTAGGGGCATATATTTAAGCAAGCACATTTTCATTGGCATAAAATTTTGGGTTGGGATTGGTCCCATTCCACCACATCACTTCAAGGCATGTTATTTCTCTAACAAGGATCACAGTCTTCCTTGGTAGTAATGTTACTCACTATCCTTGAATTAATTCTTTCTTTTTTCCCTGATTTTCTGGCCAGGAGAAAGTCTGTAGTGGGTGTGTATACGTGTTTGTGTCATGTGTGTGTGTATGTAGAGTATACCATTTTTCAGGTGTTTCTAACAAACTAGTGCATCTATATAAAACTTTTTAAATTAATTAAAGCATCTCTGGGCTTCCCAGGTGGCTCAGTGCTAAAGAACCTGCCTGCCAATGCAGGAGACTCAAAATTTGCGGGTTTAATCTCTGGGTCAGAAAAATCCCCTCGAGGAGGAAATGGCAACCCACTCCAGTATTCTTGCCTGAATAATCCTATTGACAGAGGAGCCTGGAAAGTTACAGTCCATAGGGTTGCAAAGAGTCAGACATGACCCAGTAACTGAGCACAAAGTATCCCTATTTAAGAGTCAGATTCATTTCTTACTTTGTTTTATGGATTACAAAGAATCAATCTGTGGACTAGTCTAGCTTTACAAATAATAATCTCTAAATGTAACTTGCTTCCAGGGAGACATACAAGTGAACCCAGATAAAAAAATAGAAAGGAATATGCTTACAGTTTGAATGCTACAACAAACAGCACTTGGAAACTTTATCACAGTGTGATTCCCACCTGCTAAACAAGAAGGAAAATTAATTAGAATTATAAAGAAATATTAAATTTTCACCGCAAACACCAATGTATTCACATTGTCATCTGGTAATGAATGAGAAAAGTTGAATAATCATATGGCCAGATACTGTAGGCACTGCAAGAGTTATACCAAGTCAATGACTTTTATTAATTTAACCTGCAACCTGTGCGTCTTAACCATTTTATCATGCTGCTGCTGCTGCTGCTAAGTCGCTTCAGTTGTGTCCAACTCTGTGTGACCCCATAGACGGCAGCCCATCAGGCTCCCCCGTTCCTGGGATTCTCCAGGCAAGAACACTGGAGTGGGTTGCCATTTCCTTCTCCAATGCAGGAAAGTAAAAGTGAAAGTGAAGTCGCTCAGTCGTGTCTGACTCTTAGCGACCTCATGGACTGCAGCCTACCAGGCTCCTCCGTCCATGGGATTTTCCAGGCAAGAGTACTGGAGTGGGGTGCCATTGCCTTCTCCGCATTTTATCATGGTCCCTTCCAAAATGAAACCCTTTTTTGTCTCTATGGAAAAAGGTGCAGGTTCACAGAAAGTTTACCTACAATTTCAAGGAGACATAGTGGCCCATTCTCAGAGCTAGGTTAAAAATTACCATTTAAGGTAGGTAGTCAGATTTTTCACAACTGCCAATGAAGTGCTCAGAAGCCATTGCATACCAAAGAGCAGAACTACCCTGTGCAAAATGGATGTTACATTGGTTTTACATTTAAAATATGAGTGAAATGCACTAAGATATCCCAAACAGGTGGTATCCAACTCCTACATTATGTGCCAGTATGCCCAGATATTGATCCAAAAGTGCTATAAAAAACATGTTATGTCAGCCCCCAAGACAAATATAGTGTATATAGTGTGTATATATTTATATATATACTATATATATATGTATATAGTTATCCTATGTTGGCCTTGGGGCTGAGATAACATATATCATAAATATAACAATATCCTGTAATATAATGTGTTTGTATATTAAAGTTTTAAGTAGTATCCATATACATATTATGTCTTAAAGTTTTGAATATTCAGATTTTAATAGTGTTTTGAAATATCTCTTTTGTCACACAGAACATATACTGTTGACCCTCCTAAGCAACTACAGGTCAAATACAGAATTCTCTCTTTACTGAGTATCTATTCTATACTAAGCACTCTACAGAATGGGTGATGTTTTAAACACCAAGGATTTGAGTCAGATAAAATTTGACTTCAGTGTTGACAATGTCCCTTACCAATGTGACCTTGATTAAGGTCCTTTACATGTACATTACATATGTATGCATGCAAATGTATAATTTTCTAACTTGGGTAACCTTGAACTGCAAGCTGTTGATAGTACCTGTTTCAGAAAGTAGTCACATTAGATGATGAATGTAAGGTGCTTAATAGCATATTAGAAAAATATCAACTATACTATCTATACTATTATGTTGTTATATAATGATAGGAGCAATGGAGGGGTGGGGTGGACACCATGCAATGGACTTTCAAATATCCTGTCCTTCATTCCTTACAAAATTGCAGTGAGGAATGAAACAACTTGCCCATGGGTGTGCAGCTTGAAACTGCCATGGACGGGCAGTTGAATTGGAAGCTGCTTGGCTCCAAAGCAGAACTAAAGGTCCTTCCCAGTCTGGCAATGGCAAGAAGTAAACCTGCCCTGAAAGAATTAAGTGAAATAACGTACAACAGTTTATTGGCACATTTGTCTGAAAAGGTAGGTGGCAGGCCATATGGTGACCAAAATTCCTTCCAGACTAACACTGCTTGCTTTGTGAGGCTTTAATTCACTGAAGTGTGACTCGGGCACTGTGAGGATTTGCCTGAAGGGCTTCAGAGATGCTGTCAAGACAGCAGCAGTCACAGAAGTCGTGGGGACACAGCTGCTGCAATGTCTGTTCCATGCTGCCAAGTCTACTTGACCAGGTGGTAGTGCCATATTTTAGAGAATGATTTCCCATTTCCTACTTTGTTCTTCCTCTTAGCCTAAAAGTGTGGGGTGCAATTGCTCCAACTGCTCTTATCTGTATTTTAATCTGCTTTCTTTTTGATTTTGAGTTCACACCAAGGATTCCACTTTCAAAACCAAATGTAACTATTAGCTAATCCCAATTTAAATTGGTCCCATTCTGAGTCCCTGGAGAAGGCAATGGCAACCCACTCCAGTACTCTTGCCTGGAAAATCCCATGGACGGAGGAGCCTAGAAGGCTGCACTCCATGGGGTCGCTAGGAATCAGACATGACTGAGCAACTTCACTTTCTCTTTTCACTTTCATGCACTGGAGAAGGAAATGGCAACCCACTCCCGTGTTCTTGTCTGGAGAATCCCAGGGACAGTGGAGCCTGGTGGGCTGCCGTCTATGGGGTCACACAAAGTTGGACACGACTGAAGCGACTTGGCGGCGGCGGCAGCATTCTGGATTCCACTGCATGTTCATTTTCAATTAAGAGTTTCCTTGAATGATTGGCAAAAGGTAGGCCATACTTGGTGTCTGCTACAGATTAGCAACTCCTGATGAGTCATATGCATGAGGAGTCTTGCAAAGCCTAACCTTGCTTGGATGCTTCACAGGTGCAAGGACACACAAGCCAATTCTGCATTACAAAGGGGTTCACATGTGACACTCCCCAAATTTACCACTATGGGTAACAGAGTTAGCTGGGAAAGATGACAGGACTCAGCATTATCTTTCTCCATCACAGGAAAGACAGACAAATCTTACATCCCAAAGAATATAGAGCTGCCCAAATTAGGGAGAATAGGGAATACTTAAGGGGTGGAATAGCAGAATCTCAGTGGGGCATGCCTCTGTGATGCTGGTGTCCATGTCCTCAACCCATCTCAAAGGGCCCACATGGAATGAAAGCTCGACAAGGCAGCAGAGGAGCCTCATGGCTCTGTGTAGTTTCTGGAGGAAACATAAACAGGTGACTAATTTGGTCTGGACCAGCTTACTTTGTATTTAATACTTTTAAGGCTCTGTCCAGGGAAGTGAGCCAAGTAATAAGTTGAAAACAAAGCTGGTCCATTTAATTTAGAAAAATATGGATATGCATGTGAACATTTTCAGGTCAGATAAGTTTCCTATGTATTCAGTTAAACATACTTCTAGACATTCTAAGTAATAATCATAATTGCCACTCTATCACTTACATTTTAACTGTGCCCTAAGATTTTTATCTCAGTTAATCCTTGTAAGAGTAAGTAACATTCAATCCATTTTCCAAAAGGGTAAACACAGATTCAAAGATGGTAAGATATTTGTTCTAGTTGCATAGCTAATTGGAGTAATCAGTACTGGCACTCAATTCAGACTTGTCTTAATTCAGAATATGTGCTCTTAACAATGGCTAATATCTATCAAAATTTAAAAGCTCCCAGCTGTTCTGAAAAGACACTGAAGTTACCTGTTGTGGAAGAGTGCCATGGTGAGTGCGTTACATTTGTTTTATGTGGGCGGGTAGACTGGGTTCCTGTAGTCTGCATGGGAGAAGATGAAGAAGCTACAAGAATGACAAGAATGGGAAAATGGGATTCAATTTTATGGAGGAAAATTTCCACCACCAAGAAAAATAACAGAACTAAAATCAGGAATTACCCTTTTACACTTTCTTAGAGAAAAATTCAAGGATGGGCATGAGGGATTGCCCTGCCGTATAGATATTTCATTATCACGGAGAAATCTGTTCTAGATAATGAACTAGGGAACTTAACAAAAGACAGAATTATTTCACTTTATATACACTTAAAATTCCGCTAAAGCCTACAATCGTGCATGTTCAGAAGGACACCCAGTTATCTTGGGTTCATCCAGTGCTAGTAAAAGTTTGTGGAGCAGGGCCTTGGAGCTGGCACTAATACACTCCCTTCACAAGAACCCCAATCTGGATTTCCTGACCTTATTCAAGTTCCTAATTATCCATCTACACATCCTTCCAGGGAGATGCACATATTAACCAGCACAGAAAATAAACTAAGAATATCCAAGTTCTTGAGGTTACATTAAGGCAAAGTACTGCCCAAAGTCTGAGTCTTGGTAAAGAGCCACAAAGCAATGTTCCTGGTACGCTGGTTCCTTCTGCAGTTGTGCTCCAGTCACTCCTTTCATAGGACTGATATCCTGTGTTATTAACTCATCTTTCATTTCTCACCAAAAAACCTCACTGGGATTTCTCAGGGCTATGTTTCCTTTTTCCTTCCTTGAAATCTCTCCTTTATTTTCTATCAGACATCTCAGCTGATCTGCAGAGTTGACCATTTGTCTCTTAATAAGATTCTTATATCTCTTCCTCCAAGAGCACTGAAGAATTTACAGGCAAATTAGTAGTGCTGCCTGAACAAGAGTTCCCAAACCTGAACTTTCCTTATTGCTTCTCATTGGTCTTCTTTTCACTTGCTCACCGTGGACTTCACATTTCAACACCTTTACTCTTGTTCTTAGTAGTCTTTGTTTTTTGTGGAATTTTTCATTTCTTTGTTTAGTCATTGCTTCTGGTAGTAGCATTTTGGTTTTCTCTTTTGTTTGCTTTGCTTCCCCCAATGCTCAAATCTACAACAGGATGTGGCTCACTTTAGGAACTAAAACAGGGCAAGAAGAAATTCAGGTGATCAGAGTCTTTATTCAACTTAAATCTGCGAAAGACCTTTTTTGCTTAACTTCTTTCTCTAGTTTGGGTCTTTGTGGGTATCTTCCTTTTCTCCACTGCTCCTATGACTTAATTTTTGTTTATTTAAAAAAATACATTTCTTTTTAATCAGAAGATAATGTAGAAAAATGGCTTTGATGAACCTATTTGTAGGCCAGCAATGGTTTTTCCAATGGTCATGTATGGATGTGAGAGTTGGACTGTGAAGAAAGCTGAGTGCCGAAGAATTGATGCTTTTGAACTGTGGTGTTGGAGAAGACTCTTGAGAGTCCCTTGGACTGCAAGGAGATCCAACCAGTCCATTCTGAAGGAGATCAGCCCTGGGTGTTCTTTGGAAGGAATGATGCTAAAGCTGAAACTCCAGTACTTTGGCCACCTCAGTGAAGAGTTGACTCATTGGAAAAGACTGTGATGCCAGGAGGGATTGGGGGCAGGAGGAGAATGGGACGACAGAGGATGAGATGGGTGGATGGCATCACTGACTTGATGGACATGAGTCTGAGTGAACTCCTGGAGTTGGTGATGGACAGGGAGGCCTGGCGTGCTGCGATTCATGGTGTCGCAAATAGTCAGACACGACTGAGCAACTGAACTGAACTGAACTGAATAAAGACACAGACATAGAGAAGAGATTTGTGGACACAGTAGGGGGAAGGAGCAGGTGGGCTCGTGTGATTTTACATCCAACCAGTGCAGGAGTATTTTAGGTGACCAGCATGGACAGGGTCGCAGCATAGAGAGAGAATGGATGTAAGGACAAATACCCCTGCAATGGATCTTCTTCAGTGTTCTCCTCCTTTCTACCCTGTAAAGCTCAACTGTAATCTCAGACTTGGAGGGAAATTATCAGGATACACGTAATACTCAGTGAGTTCTATTCACGCAGAGGTCCGATGGACAAATACACCAAGACTTTCTTTCTGAACCTCTGCTTTAAACAAAGGCCATAACTTACACGTGTTCCCCAAACCAGGAGCACTAATCCATGCACCTCAGCAGACACAAACTATTAAGAAGTAAATCAATATTGAGAAAGTCAACAGATGCTCTAATGTGTTTGCTGCCTGGAAGAAAACTTTTTTTTTTTTTTTAATAAACTTTCATGACTCTAAATTCACAGTTTTAACCTAAAGTCCTCGGTTACAAACTCAGATCAAAGTCTAGTCCTTCAGATCCTTCCTAGTTGAATACACACATGGTTCAATGTGAGTGAGTTGAAATCAGTGTGTTCCATCAGACGTTTTTGGCTAAGAGGTTGTGGTATTTCTGTTACTTCTCATATTCCAGAGTCACTTCAAAGTGTCAAAGAGTTGCAGAGGCTTTGGGAATCTTCAAAGGTAAAAGCTATCATTTTAATCCAAAAATAAATGGGTCCTCTGAATGGCAAGCTATTTCCCCACCCATAAGTCAAATTATTCTCCATTTGTATTAAACCTAAACTTTTATCTAACAGAAATCTGAAGTATAAACTCTGGACCCTGAATTGAAAAAACAAAGGTGTGCATTTTAAATCTCTTCAGTCCTTAAATCTGATGTTTACTTTATTACAGTATGAGTACATTTCCTGCTACATAAATATATTAAAGGGTGCTAGAAGCAAAACTGTGTAAGTCATTGACACCCTGGAAAGACAGGGCAATTGTATAAAGGGGCTTCCAGTGAAGATGTCAGATCAGGCCAAACTCATCCAAATACATGCTCTATGATCAGGATAGAATGCAGAGAGGCCCCAAATTCAAATTAATGGGACAATCTAGACTCAACCATTTTCTATTCATGTGATTCCCAATGATGAACTTAGACACTGTGTCTCAGTCTTCACAAATATAAAGTAGGCTTCAGTCACACCTACAGTGCATAGCGTTATCATAAGAATTCAGTGGATTAATACTTCAGAAGTGGTTAGGCTGGTTCCTGACTCAGGAAACAGAATAAATATTATCTTCACAATAAATATAATCCTCAAGTGTTGGATTAGGCCTCAGAATGGATTCAGTGATCTCTATTCACAGCTCATTGTAAGGACAGATTCTCATTTACCTGACCTTGTTTTGGCATTTCTACTTTTCCCTCATAACAACATGTCAACTCAGCCAAGTCTGCCTTCCTTAGATGTCCAAGATCAGTGGTCTGACTTGTTTTGTATTAATGAATTCCTTTGAGAATGAGATAGTCACAAGTCCCCTTCATTCTGATATGCTTGTACTTCCAAAAGGTGAATGTAACAAGGTATAGTGAAAGTGAAAGTTGTTAAGTGGTGTCTGACTCTTTGTGACCCTATGGACTATACAGTTCATGGAATTCTCCAAGCCAGAATACTGGGGTAGGTAGCCTTTCCCTTCCCCAGGGCATCTTCCCAAACCAGAGATCGAACCCAGGTCTCTTGCAATGCAGGTGGATTCTTCACAGCTGAGCCATAAGGGAAGCCCAAGAAAACTGGAGTGGCAAGCCTAGCCCTTCTCCATCAGATCTTCCCAACCAAGGAACTGAACCAGGGTCTCCTGCATTGCAGGCAGATTCTTTACCAACTGAGCTATCAGGGATAGGAGTTCACAAAGTCTAAAGTCAGATATGGAAGCCTGTTAAGAATCCTTACCCTGAACTATACCTCAGCCTTAACACTGTGCCCAGGATGGTCTATATCCAATGCTTTAAGGGCTTCTGGGCTCAGAAGCACAACCGTTTACCTGGCTTGTCGTCGTCTGTGGGTGTTGGCATTGGAAGAGCAGAGGTAGAGGCCCCCGTTGTCATGTGAGTATCCGTGACTACTGTGGTAGTGCTGTCCCCTTCTGGAATGGTGGTGCTCCTTGTTGGAGGAGTGGTGTAGGTTGTGCTTGGAATATCGGTAGTACTGGTCCTTGTGCTTTCAGAAGTGATATTGGGGCTCACTGTTGTCATAGGTGGAGCTAGAAATCAACATGAAAGCAAGGGTTCATCACACTGCAGGAAAGAAGGGCCTGGGAATCAATACAACCAAGGAGACTGTCCTCAGGCAGAAATGAACACTTATCTCCCATGAACCCGGACTTCACATCATTGGTCAACTAGAATCTCTGACTGAGAAGTGAGTGAAGACATGGTCACAACAAGAAAACAGCTGCATTGAAAGGATAAATATTGGGGACGTATGGACATAAAAACAATGATACCTGGGATTTGTGCTGAACACTTTGTAAAAACTAGCTATGTATATTATATTTATGTATCTAAATAAACATCTGTGAGTAAGGGGAAGATGTCTAGATCCTGAAGCTGCATTTGTTTTTTCAGTGGTAGGACCTAAATAGTAGCTCCTAAGAAACAGACTATTTACCAAAGAAATGCCATTCAGTCAGTCAGCATTATGAGTACCCTTCCAAAAGACCTGCATCCTAAATGCAGATTAACTCACACCAAGGGCATATGCTAGATAACACAGATGCATTATGCACTTGGTTAGAAGGTGGACTAGATGTTTTAAGGTTCCTTTCTACATGAAAGATAATAACCACAGATAATAACGTTGGCACTTTCCAGAATCAGAAATCCTGTGGGATTCCAAACCACTTATTGAAGTCCTCAGAGATACCCAGAGGAAGAACTGAAATTAGAAGTGAGCCAAAACACAGTGCCTGGCACAAGAGCCAAAGCTATAGGGTAGACTCAAGAATGTGGACTTTCTCCCTCAAGGGACATCTATTTTGCCCACAAGCAGTATTCTCAGTTTTCAACTCTACAAAATATAAATTAGAACATCAAGTCTCTTTAATACGAGACAACTGCCATTAAAATTCATTTGTGGGATTCAAGTCAGCTTAATTTAGAAACTAGCCAATTTTTCCCTTAAGAACAAAAATTTTTTTCAACGAGTATTTATGTACAAGGTATTAGTAAATATTTTAGTCTTTGGGAGTCCTGTGATCTCAGTGATAACTGCTCTGATCTCTCAGTGTGAAAATATCCATTGATAGTATATACGTGAATAGCTGAGTCTGCGTTTCAATAAAACTTTATCAAACTTTTGATGAGCCTGTTTTACAATCTGATCTGGTCCTAGAGCTACAATTTGCCTCAGTTCAGTTCAGTTGCTCAGTCATGTCCGACACTGCAACCCCATGAATCACAGCACGCCAGGCCTCCCTGTCCACCACCAATTCCTGGAGTTCACCCAGACTCACGTCCGTCGAGTCAGTGATGTCATCCAGCCATCTCATCCTCTTCCGTGCCTACCCAAGTCTAAAAGTGTAGTCAGAGGTTTTGATGAAAAGCACACCCAAATCCCCTCCTTTTTTTTTTGAAATTTAATCTAGACAAAAAGAGGAAGCAAGCAAAAAAAATCTGACCAAAGGATTATAACAAGGAAGAAGTCTACTTGGCTTTTTTAACTAACTGTCTTCCTTGGTGGTAAATATTTCCTGAGGAAGAAGCTAGGAAGCTAAGGGTAGAAGAAGATGCTGAGGAAGAGCCTTAACAGAAGGTTGAAAAGTTCATCCTGTCAAAAGTGCAAGAAAACTTAAGCAAAGAATTGGATTGGAGGCAGAGAGTCACTTTGGCTCAGTTATGGACTGGTTTCCCTCTGGACAGGGCAGTGAATTTGTAAATATTCATGTATTAAAGATTTCTGAGCACTAAAAAGTTTCCCTAATTTCCTTCTATGTCATTTAAAAATATATTCAGCTAGACCAATCATATAATATCACAACCCCAAAAATGATCTCTTCACAAGCTGTCTCTTTTCCACACATCTCTATGGTCAGCCTCTTTGGCTTCCGTTAATTGACTCCTAGAGGCAGTTTCCCTAGAGTCAGTGTCTTCTGCATCAGAATTGACCTTATTTTACTTGCCTTCATCAAGGACACAGAGTACAAAGTTGGAAGACTGCAATATCAAATTCATTTAAAGTAAAAAAGAGACATAACTTATGACATCCTGGGTACAGTGTTCTATTTTCAATAGAAGACTTTTGTGGGAGAACATTCATTAGGAAAGAGTACCAGAAACCAGGAAATCCTGAAGAACCTTGTCCTTTCATCAAGAGGTAAGAAAAAGTAGGATGTCTACACCAAGATAGAAAAATGTAAACTTCCCTGATTTTTTTATTTCACAGTATTCTTAAAAAGTACCAGTGAACATTTATTGATATGCAAGTGTTTTCATATTGCAATAAGCCCGTTTTAATTTTAAAGAAGTAATTTAGTGATATGGTGTGAAATGTGCTTCAAAAAATCCAAGACAAGGCAGAAGGAAGAGGTGAAACTATATAGTATAAAGGCCCATACAATGTATTTGCAACAAGACTGAACTGGCCCCTGTTAAAGCCAAATTATACAAATACTTGACCAGACATTATATCGCCTATTGTATACATGTGAAATTCTCTGTAAGTCCTAAAATGTTAGAAAAGGATATTTAAATTTTCTATTAAGAAATAATCTCAGAGAAAAGGACAGTTCAAGTGGAATAAATTCAGCTCCATAAAAATGTTTGCTATATCTCATTGTGGAACAGTGAATGCTTTTTCATGAACCAGCTAGCACTACTGAAGGACTGCTTTAGGAGATAGCAGTCTTTTCTGACGGGGAAGTTCCTCTAGCTTAAGGTCTTGAATCAAGTTTAGTGTTAACACCTCATTCTACACAAATACAGTTATTTGTGTAGATAAAGTTATTTTATCCCAAGAGTGATTAGAAAACAAGATTATAGGAACCTCTTCTTTCCTTATTAATGAATTAAGAAGTTATATCAAACAAAAAACCATGGAAGCTCACAGCAAGTGATCAAAGTAAGTAGAAATACAAGCTCACGTGTCTTGATACACAACTCTAGGATGTTTTTTATGTCATTGAACTACCCTCTCTTCTCAATACGGCAGCAATGCAAGCCACTGTCAAGAGGAACTGCACTCTCTGTGCTCAAAGAAACATTAATTTCACAAATATTTCCTTTTAGCTCATAATGTTTGGAACAAGAAAAGTTTTGGGCATAACGAGGGACAAGAAAGGAAGATTCATGTGTAATTTGCATAGGAAAATTTCCACTGCCAACAAAAATAACAAAACAAAAATCAGGAATTACTCTTTGACACTTTCTTAGAGAAAAATTCAAGGATGGCCATGATATATTACCCTGCCATATAGATATTTTATTATTATTAATAAATCTGCTCTAAATGATGATGTGGAGAGCTTAACAATAGACAGAATTATTTCACTTTTTATACTCTGAGAAATCCCCTAAAGCCTACAACCCTGCATGTTAAGAAGGACACCCAGTTAAACTTGGGTTCATACCAGTGCTATTTCATGTTTGTGGTGCAGGGCCTTGGAGCTGGCACTAATACACTCCCTTCACAAGAACCCCAATCTGGATTTCCTGACCTTATTCAAGTTCCTAATTATCCATCTACACATCTTTCCAGAGAGATGCACATATTAACCAGCACAGAAAATAAACTAAGAATATCCAAGTTCTTGAGGTTACATTAAGGCAAAGTACTGTCCAAAGTCTGAGTCTTGGTAAAGAGTCACAAACCAATGTTCCTGATACCCTGGTTCCTTCTGCAGTTGTGCTCCGGTCACTCCTTTCATAGCACTGATATCCTGTGTTATTTAACTCATCTTTCATTTCTCACCAAAAAACTTCACTGGGATTTCTCAGGGCTATGTTTCCTTTCTCCTTCCTTGAAATCTCTCCTTTATTTTCTATCAGACATCTCATCTGATCTGCAGAGTTGACCATTTGTCTCTTAATAAGATTCTTATATCCCTTCCTCTGAGAGCACTGCAGAATTTCCAGGCAAGTTAGTGGTGCTGCCTGAACAAGAGTTCCCAAACCTGGATGCCAAGGTCCAGCCCCTGCTGATCCAGGGTATTCGAAGGAGAGACAGCGTCAGTGATTTATTTATATATTAATTAGAGATATAAAGAGTAATAGCATGAGGATAGCTCAGTAGGAAAATTCAGTGGAGAAAAGAGGCTGAGTAGCTTGGTTTACGTGGAAAATCAATATAACCTGTGACACCAGGCTAGCTCTGACCACGGAGGCTGCAGGTGCCCTCTCAAATAGCGGAAGGCGTCCCACCTTAGACACCTTCTCGAGTGGGTCTTAGAAGCCCAGGCAAATAAATGGTCACAGAGGACCTCCATGCTCCAGATGGAGACTTAGCTGGAATGTGAAAAGAAACAATGACATGGGGAGACCAAACTTTGGTAAGCAAGGCCCGTAGCTTTATTTTCAACAGGGGCTTTTATACCCTAAGTTACACATAGAGGATAATAGGGGATGTGAAATCATGCAAAGTCAGCAGTCTTTGATCCTTATCAAAAACCAGGGTTTCTTTCCTGCAAATTTATCGTATACAAATGGTTTAGGTGATTTACATCATCTTCTAGCCAGAAGGCCTATTAAAATTTTATGACTCTTGACAAAGATTTGTCAACCGTAAGACTTATTTTCTCTAAGAGTAATTATTTTAAGGTTTGGCGCCATCCTCTGAAGGTGTTAGATAAAGTTGCATTCCTATAGGGCAGAGGTGCAGTGGGTTTACAACAAAGGAAAGAATTTATTACCTTAAGGGTCTAAAGTTGCTAACACCAAGGCCACTACTTATTTTTTCTACATACCAAGTATATTAATTAATACACATTCAAGGATACAATACAGGGGATGTGGAAACTTGGCAGCAAGCATTGGCTCATCAATGAAATCTTTTACTAGTTTTATTCTGACAGTTACTAACTCTCTGAGAGGCTCTAAGCTACTTGAATATCTTAAGCTTCTGGTGCCTCTGGAGGCTGGGAGATTGTAAACAATCGTATGCACAGCTGTAGGAGTCTGGGTAAACTTGTCAGGCGAGTTAGAGAGCTATCTGAGGGGTTTGGATTTAAACACTCCTAATTGCCCAGGAACTTTATTAATTGGAGCTGTAAGTTAACTCTTTGTCAGAGAGAGTGAGATGGTGGTGGGGGACAGCCCCCAGTAAAGTCAGAGATGAGAGCACAAAGCAGTAAAGTAGGCAGACTCTGGTTTTTTTGGGGTAGATGCTCGAGAATATCCAGGGGGACTCCTGAGGCTTGATCCCGCCTTTGCGTATGCCGAGCCTCCTTCCTCATGACCTTTGCCATGAGTGGAGTGCCTCTCACCGGCTCCCAGCACCTGGACTTTCCTTATTGCTTCTCATTGGTCTTCTATTCACTAGTTCACCGTGGACTTCATATTTCAAAATCACCTTTACTCTTGTTCTTAGCAGTCTTTGGTTTTTGTGCAATTTTTCATTGCTTTGTTTAGTCACTGCTTCTGGTAGTAGCATTTTGGTTTTCTCTTTTGTTTGTTTTCTTCCCCCAATGCTCAAATCTACAACAGGATGTGGCTCACTTTAGAAAATAAAACAGGGCAAGAAGAAATTCAGGTGATCAGAGTCTTTATTCAACTTAAATCTGCGAAAGACCTTTTTTGCTTAACTTCTTTCTCTAGTTTGGGTTATTGTGGGCATCTTTCTTTTCTTCACTGCTCCTCTGACTTAATTTTTGTTTATTTATTTAAAAAATACATTTCTTTTTAATCAGAAGATAATGTAGAAAAATGGCTCTGATGAACCTATTTGTAGACCAGCAATAGAGACACAGACATAGAGAAGAGATTTGTGGACACAGTGGGGGGAAGAAGCAGGTGGGCTCGTGTGATTTTACATCCAACCAGTGCAGGAGTATTTTAGGTGACCAGCATGGACAGGATCACAGCATAGAGAGAGAATGGATGTAAGGACAAATACCCCTGCAATGGATCTTCTTCAGTGTTCTCCTCCTTTCTACCCTGTAAAGCTCAACTGTAATCTCAGACTTGGAGGGAAATTATCAGGATACATGTAATACTCAGTGAGTTCTATTCACGCAGAGGTCCGATGGACAAATACACCAAGACTTTCTTTCTGAACCTCTGCTTTAAACAAAGGCCATAACTTACACGTGTTCCCCAAACCAGGAGCACTAATCCATGCACCTCAGCAGACACAAACTATTAAGAAGTAAATCAATATTGAGAAAGTCAACAGATGCTCTAATGTGTTTGCTGCCTGGAAGAAAACTTTTTTTTTTTTTTTTTTAAAGTTTCATGACTCTAAATTCACAGTTTTAACCTAAAGTCCTCTCTTCCAAACTCAGATCAAAGTCCAGTCCTTCAGATCCTTCCTAATTGAATACACACATGGTTCAATGTGAGTGAATTGAAATCAATGTGTTCCATCGGACGTTTTTGGCTAAGAGGTTGTGATATTTCTGTCACTTCTCAGATTCCAGAGTCACTTCAAAGTGTCAAAGAGTTGGGGAGGCTTTGGGAATCTCCAAAGGTAAAAGCTATCTTTTTAATCCAAAAGGTAGAAAATTTGATCATAAATGGGTCCTCTGAATGGCAAGCTATTTCCCCACCCATAAGTCAAATTATTCTCCATTTGTATTAAACCTAAACTTTTATCTAACAGAAATCTGACATATAAACTCTGGACCCTGAATTGAAAAAACAAACGTGTGCATTTTAAATCTCTTCAGTCCTTAAATCTGATGTTTACTTTATTACAGCATGAGTACATTTCCTGCTACATAAATATATTAAAGGATGCTAGAAGCAAAACTGTGTAAGTCACTGACACCCTGAAAAGACAGGGCAATTGTATAAAGGGGCTTCCAGTGAAGATGTCAGATCAGGCCAAACTCATCCAAATACATGCTCTATGATCAGGATAGAATGCAGAGAGGCCCCAAATTCAAATTAATGGGACAATCTAGACTCAACCATTTTCTATTCATGTGATTCCTAATGATGAACTTAGACACTGTGTCTCAGTCTTCACAAATATAAAGTAGGCTTGAGTCACACCTATGGTGTATAGGGTTATCATAAGAATTCAGTGGATTAATACTTCAGAAGTGGTTAGGCTGGTTCCTGACTCAGGAAATAGAATAAATATTATCTTCATTGAAATTTTCTCCTCAAGTGTTGAATTGGGCCTCAGAATAGATTAAGTGATCTCTACTCACAGCTCATTGTAAGGACAGATTCTCATTTACCTGACCTTGTTTTGGCATTTCTACTTTTCCTTCATAACAACATGTCAACTCAGCCAAGTCTGCCTTTCCTTAGATGTCCAAGATCAGTGGTCTGACTTGTTTTGTATTAATGAATTCCTTTGAGAATGAGATAGTCACAAGTCCCCTTCATTCTGATATGCTTGTACTTCCAAAAGGTGAATGTAACAAGGTATAGTGAAAGTGAAAGTTGTTAAGTGGTGTCTGACTCTTTGTGACCCTATGGACTATACAGTTCATGGAATTCTCCAAGCCAGAATACTGGGGTAGGTAGCCTTTCCCTTCCCCAGGGCATCTTCCCAAACCAGAGATCGAACCCAGGTCTCTTGCAATGCAGGTGGATTCTTCACAGCTGAGCCATAAGGGAAGCCCAAGAAAACTGGAGTGGCAAGCCTAGCCCTTCTCCATCAGATCTTCCCAACCAAGGAACTGAACCAGGGTCTCCTGCATTGCAGGCAGATTCTTTACCAACTGAGCTATCAGGGATAGGAGTTCACAAAGTCTAAAGTCAGATATGGAAGCCTGTTAAGAATCCTTACCCTGAACTATACCTCAGCCTTAACACTGTGCCCAGGATGGTCTATATCCAATGCTTTAAGGGCTTCTGGGCTCAGAAGCACAACCGTTTACCTGGCTTGTCGTCGTCTGTGGGTGTTGGCATTGGAAGAGCAGAGGTAGAGGCCCCCGTTGTCATGTGAGTATCCGTGACTACTGTGGTAGTGCTGTCCCCTTCTGGAATGGTGGTGCTGCTTGTTGGAGGAGTGGTGTAGGTTGTGCTTGGAATATCGGTAGTACTGGTCCTTGTGCTTTCAGAAGTGATATTGGGGCTCACTGTTGTCATAGGTGGAGCTAGAAATCAACATGAAAGCAAGGGTTCATCACACTGCAGGAAAGAAGGGCCTGTGAATCAATACAACCAAGGAGACTGTCCTCAGGCAGAAATGAACACTTATCTCCCATGAACCTGGACTTCACATCATTGGTCAACTAGAATCTCTGACTGAGAAGTGAGTGAAGACATGGTCACAACAAGAAAACAGCTGCATTGAAAGGATAAATATTGGGGACGTATGGACATACAATTTGTAAAAACTAGTCATGTATATTATATTTATGTATCTAAATAAACATCTGTGAGTAAGGGGAAGATGTCTAGATCCTGAAGCTGCATTTGTCTTTTCAGTGGTGTATGACTAGGACCTAAATAGTAGCTCCTAAGAAACAGACTGAGTGCTGAAGAATTTTTGCTTTTGAACTGTGGTGCTGGAGAAGACTCTTGAGAATCCCTTGGACTGCATGGAGATCCAACCAGTCCATTCTGAAGGAGATCAGTCCTGGGTGTTCTTTGGAAGGAATGATGCTAAAGCTGAAACTCCAGTACTTTGGCCACCTCATGTGAAGAGTTGACTCATTGGAAAAGACTCTGATGCTGGAAGAGATTGGAGGCAGGAGGGAAAGGGGATGGCAGAGGATGAGATGGCTGGATGGCATCACCAACTCGATGGACGTGAGTCTGAATGAACTCCTGGAGTTGGTGATGGACAGGGAGTCCTGGTGTGCTGCAATTCATGGGGTCTCAAAGAGTCGGACACGACTGATCGGCCGATCTAACTAACTAACTAAGAAACAGACTATTTACCAAAGAAATGCCATTCAGTCAGTCAGCATTATGAGTACCCTTCCAAAAGACCTGCATCCTAAATGCAGATTAACTCATACCGAGAGCATATGGTAGATAACACAAATGCATTATGCACCTGGTTAGAAGATGGACTAGATGTTTTAAGGTTCCTTTCTACATGAGAGATAATAACCACAGGTAATAACTTTGGCGCTTTCCAGAATCAGAAATCCTGTGGGATTCCAAACCACTTATTGAAGTCCTCAGAGATACCCAGAGAAAGAACTGAAATTAGAAGTGAGCCAAAACACAGTGCCTGGCACAAGAGCCAAAGCTATAGGGTAGACTCAAGAATGTGGACTTTCTCCCTCAAGGGACATCTATTTTGCCCACAAGCAGTATTCTCAGTTTTCAACTCTACAAAGTATAAATTAGAACATCAAGTCTCTTTAATACGAGACAACTGCCATTAAAATTCATTTGTGGGATTCAAGTCAGCTTAATTTGGAAACTAGCCAATTTTGCCTTTAAGAAGAAAAACTTTTTTTTTCAACGAGTATTTATGTACAAGGTATTAGTAAATATTTTAGCCTTTGGGGGTCCTGGATCTCAATGATAAGTACTCAAAACTCTCAGTGTGAAAACAGCCATAGACAGTACATAAACTGAGGCACATATATGTGTATATATACACACACACACACACACACATATATACATATATAGAATAGTTGAGGCTGTGTTTCAATAAAACTTTATGAAACTACTGTTGAGCCTGTTTTATAATCTGATATGGTCCTGGAGGTACAGTTTGCCAAGACTATTTTGAAATGTCCTTTCCTAACATTTTAGGAGTTATAGAGAATTTCACACGTATAAAATAGGTAATATAACGTCTGGTCAAGTATTTGTATGATTTGGCTTTCAGTTCAGTTCAGTTCAGTCGCTCAGTCGTGTCCAACTCTTTGCGACCCCATGAATCACAGCACACCAGGCCTCCCTGTCCATCACCAACTCCCGGACTTCACCCAAACTCATAAGCATCGAGTCGGTGATGCCATCCAGCCATCTCATCCTCAGTCGTCCCCTTCTCCTCCTGCCCCCAATCCCTCCCAGCATCAGGGTCTTTTCCAATGAGTCAACTCTTCTCATGAGGTGGCCAAAGTATTGGAGTTTCAGCCTCAGCATCAGTCCTTCCAATGAACACCCAGGACTGGTCTCCTTTAGGATGGATTGGTTGGATCTCCTTGCAGTCCAAGGGACTTGCAAGAGTCTTCTCCAGCACCACAGTTCAAAAGCATCAGTTCTTCAGCGCTCAGCTTTTTTCACAGTCCAACTCTCACATCCATACATGACCGCTGGAAAAACCATAGACTTGATTAGACGGACCTTTCTTGGCAAAGTAATATCTCTGCTTTTTAATTTGGCTTTAACAGGGGTCAATTCAATCTTGTTGCATATAGATTATATGAGCATTTGTACTATATAGTTTTATCCCTGCCTTCTGACATGTCTTGGATTTTTTGAAGCACATTTCACACCGTATCACTAAATTAGTACGTTCAGTCACTCAGTCGTGTCCAACTCTTTGCGACCCCATGAATCACAGCACGCCAGGCCTCCCTGTCCATCACCAACTCCCGGAGTCCACCCAAACCTATGTCTATTGAGTCGGTGATGCCATCCAACCATCTCATCCTGTGTCGTCCCCTTCTCCTCCTGCCCTCAATCTTTCCGGGCATCACAGTCTTTTCCAATGAGTCAGCTCTTCGCATCAGGTGGCCAAAGTATTGGAGTTTCAGCTTCAACATCAGTCCTTCCAATGAACATGCAGGACTGATCTCTTTTAGGATGGACTGGTGGGATCTCCTTGCAGTCCACGGGACTCTCAAGAGTCTTCTCCAACACCATAGTTTAAAAACATCAATTCTTCAGTGCTCAGCTTTCTTTATAGTCCAACATACACATCCATATATGACTACTGGAAAAATTAAAATGGGCTTATGGCAGTATGAAAACATTTATATCTCCATAAATGTTCACTGGTAGCTTTTAAGAATTTTGTGAAATAAAAAAATCAGGGAAGTTTACATTTTTCCATCTTGATGTGGACATCCTACTTATTCTTACCTCTTAATGAAAGGACAAGATTCCTCAGGATTTCCTGGTTTTCTGGTCCTCTTTCCTAATGAATATTTTCCCATGACACAGAACCCAATACTCAGGCCTACATAAGTTATGTCTCCTTTTTGCTTTAAATGAACTTGATATTGCTGTCTCCCAACTTTGTACTTTGTATCCTTGATGAAATCAAGTGAAATAAGGTCAATTCTGATGCAGAAAATGGAGTGGATTTGGATGTGCTTTTCATCAAAATAAAACTTTATCAAACTTTTGGTGAGCCTGTTTTACAATCTGATCTGGTCCTAGAGATACAATTTGCCTACCCTAGTCTAAAAGTGTAGTCAGAGGTTTTGATGAAATGTTCAATCCTAATCCCCTCCATTCTTTTTGAAATCAAATCTAGACAAAAAGAGGAAGCAAGCAAAAAAAATCTGACCAAAGGACTATAACAAGGAAGAAGTCTACTTGGCTTTTTTAACTAACTGTCTTCCTTGGTGGTAAATATTTCCTGAGGAAGAAGCTAGGAAGCTAAGGGTAGAAGAAGATGCTGAGGAAGAGCCTTAACAGAAGGTTGAAAAGTAAGTTCATCCTGTCAAACGTGCAAGAAAACTTAAGCAAAGAATTGGATTGGAGGCAGAGAGTCACTTGGGCTCAGTTATGGACTGGTTTCCCTCTGGACAGGGCAGTGAATTTGTAAATATTCATGTATTAAAGATTTCTGAGCACTAAAAAATTTCCCTAATTTCCTTCTATGTCATTTAAAAATATATTCAGCTAGACCAATTATGTAATATCACAACTCCAAAATGATCTCTTTACAAGCTGTCTCTTTTCCACATGTCTCTATGGCTAATCTCTCTTGGCTTCCATTAATTGACTCTTAGAGGCAGTTTCCTTACAGCCAGCATTTTCTGCATCAGAATTGACCTTATTTCACTTGATTTCATCAAGGATACAAAGTACAAAGTTGGGAGACAGCAATATCAAGTTCATTTAAAGCAAAAAGGAGACATAACTTATGTAGGCCTGGGTATTGGGTTCTGTGTCGTGGGAAAATATTCATTAGGAAAGAGGACCAGAAACCAGGAAATCCTGAAGAATCTTGTCCTTTCATTAAGAGGTAAGAATAAGTAGGATGTCCACATCAAGATGGAAAAATGTAAACTTCCCTGATTTTTTTATTTCACAAAATACTTAAAAGCTACCAGTGAACATTTATGGAGATATAAATGTTTTCATACTGCCATAAGCCCATTTTAATTTTTCCAGTAGTCATATATGGATGTGTATGTTGGACTATAAAGAAAGCTGAGCACTGAAGAATTGATGTTTTTAAACTATGGTGTTGGAGAAGACTCTTGAGAGTCCCGTGGACTGCAAGGAGATCCCACCAGTCCATCCTAAAAGAGATCAGTCCTGCATGTTCATTGGAAGGACTGATGTTGAAGCTGAAACTCCAATACTTTGGCCACCTGATGCGAAGAGCTGACTCATTGGAAAAGACTGTGATGCCCGGAAAGATTGAGGGCAGGAGGAGAAGGGGACGACACAGGATGAGATGGTTGGATGGCATCACCGACTCAATAGACATAGGTTTGGGTGGACTCCGGGAGTTGGTGATGGACAGGGAGGCCTGGCGTGCTGTGATTCATGGGGTCGCAAAGAGTTGGACATAACTGAGCGACTGAACTGAACTGAACTGAACTGAAAGCCAAATCATACAAATACTTGACCAGACGTTATATTACCTATTTTATATGTGTGAAATTCTCAATAACTCCTAAAATGTTAGGAAAGGACATTTCAAAATTCTTCTAAGAAATAATCTCAGAGGAAAGGGAATTTTTTTTAAGTGGAATAAATTCAGCTCCATAAAAATGTTCACTATATCTCAGTGTGGAACAGTGAATGCTTTTTCATTAATCAATTAGCACTCCTAAAGCATGCCTTAGAAGTCATATTTTGCTGACTGGAAAGTTCCTCTAGCCTATGGTCTTAAATCAAGGTTAGTGTTAACACTTCATTCTACACAAATACAAGTTATCCTATGAAGAGTTATTAGAAAACAAGATTATAGGAGCCTCTTCTTTCCCTAATCAAGGAAAAAGAGGTTAATATCAACTAGAAACCTCTTTATCTAGGGAAACTCACAGCAAGTGATCAAAGTAAGTAGGAAGAAAAGCTCACCTGGCTTTATAGTCAACTTTATGATGTTTTGTTCATCATTGAAAAGCCATTTCTGAATACGGCAACAATACAAGCCACTGTCAGAAGGGACTGCATTCTCTATGGTCAAAGACACATCCCTTTTACCAATATCTCCCTCGAGCTTATAACGTTCATTCTTCTGTTTAGTGATTTTGTATCCATCAGTACTGATAACAGTATTTCTGCAGTCTATCCAAGAACATTTCCCTCGGCCCCAGCACATGGATGTGACTTTTCCTTCATAGAAGCAGGGTAGCGTGACTGACTGGCCCACCACTCCAATCACTTCTCGGTAAGACATTACACCATCTGTAAATAAAGAGAAACCAGAGCATGAGGTCTCAATATTTTAACTTTACTTTCATTTTTTTCTTTATATAGCTTATTTGGTTTGAAATCATCTGAATAACATCTTGAGTTTTTAAAACTTAGTATGAGCATTTTTCTACATTCACATATTCTTTAGCAGCATTATCATTTACTAGATATATTTCTAGATGAAACATCATATAAATGTTTTTCTGTATTCAGAATTACTTCCTAATAGGATAGATTTCTGAGAGAAAGTTTCATGATAAAGGGCAGAAATATGTTCAATCTCTTGGTAATAAGACCAAATTTATCTCCAAAAGGTTTGAAATAAATGGTATTACAATAATACATGAATATGTGTGTATTTCTTTCTATTTTTGACATGTATCTGCTTATTAAATAGGTAATACATACATGTAGCTTTTCTTCTCCCCTGATTGTCACTGTCTCAGTTGAAATCTCTTTTAAAAACTCTTTTGCATTTTTAGTTTTGATTTTAAGTCTTTACTTCAAGTTTTTAAATAGCTCTTTCAAATTAAATTACCTCATAACCCTGCTCTTAATTAAATTTAAAAAAAAAAAGCAGAGTTAAAGTTTTACTTAAAGCATCATTGGTTAGAAGGCCAAAGCCTTGTAAGCTGTTTAGAAATCAGTTCTTAGGAAAATGAGTTTATAATACTTTCAGGAGAAACTGAGGCTTATCATGGGCTTACGGATCAACCAGATAAATTCAAGCAAGGATCCCTTCTTGAGCAATGTACAATGGAACACAGTCCACTTACCTAAGTGAAACCAAAAAATTGGAGAATATTCAGTCAAATACTAAATGTTGCCTCTTAAAAAACAAACAAACAAACAAAAACACCTCTCTCCTGAGTCAGCAGCTTAAAAATCCCTACATTGTCAAATGCAGTCCGAGTGGTCTGTAAAAGAATCTGAGACTCAGTGACTAATCATGGGGCTGGGCTGTAAGTCTGGGAAATGCTCTGGGAATAAAACACTCATTGATACATAAAATAAGAGTCTAGTTTTTTCATTGGAATTCTGGTAATATTTAATTTTGCTTAGTATCATTTTTGGATTACAAAGGTAATACAGGCTAACTATAAAAATTTGTTCTGGAAGTATAATTTAAAAAATACTTTTCTTCAGATTCCCAACTCTAGAGAATGTTTTAAAATTTAGGATATGCATATTCCTAAATTTCCCCTGTCTCATGGAATATTTTTAATTAAAATATTTTATTTATTAAAAAAATTTTTTGGCCACATGGCATGGTCTGTGGGACCTTAGTTACCCATTCAGGGATGGAACCCTGAATTGGAAACACAAAGTCTTAACAACTGGAAAAGCAGGGAAATTAAAATATTTTCTTTTTAACAGAAATAGTTGCCCCAGTTGAAGAAATCAAAAAGCACAGAACGGTAAAGTAAAGGACTCTTTCCTTCCCCACTCACCCCCATTTCTTCTTCTCATCCCCTTCTACACTCTGATAACAGCTGTTACTGTTTCCTACCTACACATGAGCAGTTCATGCATATACAACCATCTACCTACCCACCCCTCCATTTATTTTGTTGTTGTTGTTTAAATACAAGCAATGGCATAAACCACACTGTACAGCAACATGACTTGTAACCCACTCACAGATTTTGTAATTCTTAGCATTTAAGCACTTTCTTTGGCTTAAGCCTTCAGCCTGGTTCTTTGCTCATTTGTTGACCCCATTACCTTCTGACAAAGCCCTAGCACACCTACCCTGCCTCATCACTCACACAGCCCCTACATTCCCCATCCTCAGGCTTCCAAAGCACAGCCCACCTGTTCACTTACCTGTCAGAAGGAGTAGGAAGCCCAGGATGGCTACCCAAGGATGCATGATGCTGTCATCCTGAAGGAAAGAGAAAGCAAAGTGATTAGTGTGTCTTCCAACCGTATCGTATCAGAATCAAAACAGTTAGGTGATGTTTTGGGGGCTCCAAGAAAGGATTGCTGCTGCTGCTGCTAAGTCACTTCAGTTGTGTCCGACTCTGTGTGACCCCACAGACGGCAGCCCCAGGCTCCCCCATCCCTGGGATTCTCCAGGCAAGAACACTGGAGTGGGTTGCCATTTCCTTCTCCAATGCATGAAAGTGAAAAGTGAAAGTGAAGTCGCTCAGTCGTGTCTGACCCTCAGCAACCCCATGGATTGCAGCCTACCAGGCTCCTCTGTCCATGGGATTTTCCAGGCAGGAGTACTGGAGTGGGGTGCCATTGCCTTCTCCGCCAAGAAAGGATTAGCCAGAGGCAAAGTGATAGAAGAGATTTATACTTGTGAGGATTCAGATCCAGCAGGTGAGTGTTGTGCTGCCCCAAGTACTCAGTGAGTTACATTTTTATCATCAAAGGAGGATAGAGGAGGGGAGAAAACCACCTTCTTTGTCTTTCTTTGAGTCTTCCATCACTAACTCCTCCTACAAGTTGGGTAGGGGAGTTTTTGGCCCTATACGGTGCATCTGGGACTGTCATGGAACTATGGAGAAATTATTTCAGGTCTCAGAACAGTGAGGGTCATTCACTTTGAAATGTACCCTTCCATAAATTATGTGTGTGTGTGTGTGTGTGTGTGTGTGCGTGTGTGTGTGTGTGTGTGCAGAGAGCATGTCCTAGGGGTCATTACCTTTTTCACGTCACTGGGCAGGTTTTAGACCCTATTTTCCACTATTGTTTTACAGTTTGAGGGCATGTCTCATGCTTCTGTTAAATGGTTTTATGGCTAAGCAAGTTAGCTTGGATTTGTTGTTTGGCAAGCAGATCTGGCTTTGATGCTAAGTGACTTGCTCTGCTTTATGAGACAAGTAAGCCCACATTGTTTCAGGATTTTTCCATTTTGTTCTTGGGTGATCATCAACTTACAGGGGTCTCTCTTATTACTTTTTTCTTTACATATAATTACTTCATGGGATTAACTATTAAATCACTATCATGTCCCTTTACTTTGTCCCTATCATTTCCTACTCCAAGTATTTACCATTTTATGCTTAAAAGTGGGTAAGAAGTAACAATGAGTCATTAACTGCTTCTGTCTGAGATGGGATGTAGGCCTGCCTAAGGAAGGAGTGAAACGCCTGGCTGGCTGTCTCTTTTCTGCGGTAAGAATTATAAACCAATTAGTATCATCCTTTTAGCTCTCTTAGACGTTAAGCTTTGGAGGATGGATTTACAAAAGACAAAAATGAAAAGAAATTAGCATTAAAAGAGATTATAACCATGATTTGGCAATCCAAAACATTTTTCTAAAAAAATTTCTAAATCTGGAAAAGGGTCATTTAAGTCCTTAATCTGTTTGTTTTTTATTAGGCCCATTATCTTAATATTTTATACTTCAGGGCTTATTAAGTCTTCTATCTCTGTAATCTGTTCTTTATTTTCTATGAATATCAATTGGTGATAGAGTTGCTTCCTTGTCCCTCAGGAAACAGAGTGGCCCCTAATTTAGTTAAGTCCCTTCCATTACAGAGATAGGACTAGCCTGGTGGCTCAGACATTAAGGAATCCGCCTGTAATGCAGACCTGAGTTTGATCCCTGGGTTGGGAAGATCCCCTGGAAAAGGAAATGGCATCCCACTCCAGTATTCTTGCCTGGGAAACCCCATGGACAGAGGAATCTGGCAAGGGTCATGGGGTTGCAAGAGTAAAACACAACTTAGCAATTAAACCAGCATACCACCTTCCATTAAAGAGAGGACAATTAGGCGCAAACAGAAAGGAATATAAAAACAACTGGCCATTGATGTTGTACAAAAGGGGTTTCAGGAAAACTTCCATTACATATTTCTTATGTTTGTTAAGATTTCTAACCTTCTGGGTTAAGAAAGAGGTTGGCACCAATATCTCTAAGAAATTCTACTAAGTGGCCTTTCACATCAATGACCACCCGAAGTTTGGCATTAGTTATGTAGATGGCCTCTCTAGGCAAAGTCACCTTTGGCTTCAGGCCACCTCAGTCTTCTGATTATGAAACTGTCAATAGCCAAGGGCCCCCTGTCACTCACTGGCATCTGGGGCATTCTCTCTTTCAATGTCCTGGATGTTTTCTAAAAGCTCATTGATCACAATCTTCCTTCGAGTGTCCCTTCTGTTCACACCTGGCACACTGATTTTGGATACCCATGGGTCTTGCACAGTCAAATGACCCAGGAAGTCTGGCCTCCCTTTCATGGTCTGTGAGTGGACAGGGCCACTGCCATCATTTGGGCCTTTTGTGTATTTCTCTGGATGCATTCAGCCTTTTCAGCCATATCCCTATTATTGAAAACCAAATAAGAACTGGAGCAAATCACTCAAAAGGTCTGAGGACCTCCTCCTTCCAGCAGTTGCTTTTTGAATTTTGCGTCTAAAGTCTGGGGCAGACTGGGTTATGAAATGTATAGCCAAAAGGATCTGTCCCTCAGGAGAGGAGGGATCCACATTTGGGTGCTATTTAAAAGCTTCCATTAATCTCTCTTGAAAGACTGCAGGATTTCCCTCTGGTTCCTGTTGGACTTCTTTCACTTTTTTCATAATTGATGGGTTTCACTATAAGCTTTTTCATACCCGCTAATAAATAATTAATCTTATGGTCCTACTTATTTCTATCATTACAATTCATCTGGAGACTCCAATGCGGATCTGCCTCGGGGAAAGCATTGTTTTCCACCTGATGCACTGCATGGCCTTCTTGTGCTTGGGCTGCTACTCGGTCAGCGTGGGCTCTGGCTGCCAGTACTGAGTGCTGTTCTTTCTTAGGAGGGTAGCGGTGGGATAAAATCTGTAAATACCCCCAGGTGAGATTCCCCCCAGGTAAGCTTCTTTGTGAAAATTTCAGAGTCCTCAGAAAAACCTCTCAATTTATCCTCTGCCAGACTTAGATCAGACATCAAAGAAAACACATTTGTTTCTTGATTTTTATGAGAAAGTTCTCTCAGAGGAAGAACCATAGGCGCAGTTGGTCGGTAACATACTCTGGCATGCTCTCAGCCAGCTAGGCTGGGATTGGGTCCTTTGGGTAACTTGGGGTACCTAGGAGCTCCTGATAGTGGAGGTCGTTCCTCAGCCTTGGGTGTGTTTTCCCCTGGGATAATAGCCTCTGCTAGAGCAAGGGCTCTGCCTGTAAGATAGCTCCTGTTGCAGCAGCAGGGTGCACTCGATCAGTAGTTAGCTATCCAAGTTTCCTTCCCATGTCAAAATCCCCTGTGTAATTTAATCAAGATTTGTACTTACAACTTTAGATGTTGCTCCTTCCAAAGTGGTCTCCCAAGCAGGTGTTACTGCCTGAGAAATTGCCGCAAAGGAATAGTAGAGAAGGTGTTCCAGTGGTGTTGACAGTGAGTAGACACTAGTCTTGCTGAAAATTGAAAATAAAGGATCAGCACTTATAAGGGTTGAGAGAGAGGGGAAGACTGGGAAATCCTCTGCTGGGCACTTCAAGTAATTAGGAGGAAGTACCTTAAGTCTTGAGCTTCCCTGGTGGGTCAGCTGGTAAAGAATCTGCCTGCAATGTGGGAGACCTGGTTTCTATCCCTGGGTTGGGAAGATCCTCTGGAAGGCATGGCAACCCACACCAGTATTCTTGCCTGGAGAATCCCCATGGACAGAGGAGCCTGGTGGGCTATGATCCCCAGGATCGCAGAGTTGGACACAACTGAAGTGACTTAGCAGGCAGGCAGGACCGTAAGTCTTGGAAGATGATTCCCATCAGTTTTCTTGTATATCATATACTTAAGAAAACTGATAAGAGGCCTTTCATCTAGGTTGGCCATAGTCCTCTAAATGATAGTATGTATAATCCCCCGGGAATAGATTATGGGCATCTAGTCACAATCCAAAGACCAGCTTCAGAAACAAGCTTAGAATCAGTGACCAGCTTCAGAAACAAGCTTAGAATACCTTCTTAGTGACTCGTTTAAGCTTTATAATAATATAACATAGTAACAAAGAGCTATTTGAAAAGTAAGTTTTAGACAGTAGATACATACCTCAAGTAGCAAAACTAAAATTTTATACCTATTAAAACAATCTTTTTCTCTAAAATTACTCTCATTTTTATCAAATATAGCCAAATTAAGATTAATCTGTTCACAAAATAAGACTGCCAGATCGATCACATAGGCCTGTATAATTTTTCCAATAAGGTAGGTACCTTGGTTACTAAAAATACAAAAGTATACCTCAAGTGAAAAACACATTTTTAATCATTCTCTTTTCACTGTGAGGATACCAGTCTTATAGCCAAAAAAGGCTTTAACCCATTAAATGAAGAATGGGGTTTGCCAGGGAGCCAGGAAAAGCCAAGTGGTCATCTTGGATTTCCCATATTCCTGACTGTTTAATTTACAGCTTTTTAAAAATCTATCTTAATTTTTCCCATTTAGGAGCAGACAATAGTCATGCTTCAAGGACATCAGACTGGCAAAAGTCTGACAATAAGGGGTTAATTTTCTTGCTGACAAATTTTACAACAAATATAAAGTTAACTTACTAACTTTTAGAAAACCCAGGTATGATAAAGTATTATACTTAAGGTTGATGATGCTAAAAATATGTCTGCATTAATTAAAAAATGTAAGTTTACAGACTTGAGTTTTAACAGGGATACACACAAAATGTAGAAGAAAACTCTCAGAATTAGGAAGATGAATATAGATTGCCAAATCCTGTCAGAAGCAGCCCAAAAGGTAAAATTTCTTCCTCTTAACATATCACACTCCTTGTCACATGTGCCAACTGTAAGATCCCTTTCACATCTCCAAATATCCATACTACCTTTCTGTGGAAACCCATGTTGATTGCCACTGTTCCCCTGGTTCCCTGTCTTTACACATCCAATAATTATTTCTATAGTCTGTACCTAGGTACCCAGAGTCCCAAATCATTCAGGGGTGATCGGCCTGCTTAATACTGGCAGCATAGGTAGAGTGTCCTTCCCAGAACTTTTGGACTCTGGAATGGCACCCCACTCCAGTACTCTTGCCTGGGAAATCCCATGGACAGAGGAGCCTGGTAGGCTACAGTCCATGGGGTCACGAAGAGTCGGACACAACTGAGCGACTTCCCTTTCACTTTTCACTTTCATGCATTGGAGAAGGAAATGGCAACCCACTCCAGTGTTCTTGCTTGGAGAATCCCAGGGATGGGAGCCTGGTGGGCTGCCGTCTATGGGGTCACACAGAGTTGGATACGACTGACGTGACTTAGCAGCAGCAGCAGTCCCTTGGCCCTACTAGGACCCATCATCGACCTCCTTATCTACTGTCAGTTGTGGTTGTCAGTTGAAACCACTAGGTGGCAATCTGGGAGCTCTGAGGAGCTCCAGTTCCCTAAATAGCACAGAAAGAATTCAGCCAAAGGCAGAAAAGGGATAAATCAGAAGAGATTTATAAGAATAGGACGCTTGTGAGACTCATAAGCTGACAGATGAGTGTTGTGCTGCACCAAGTACTTAGTGAGTGACATTTTTATAATCAAAGGAGGGAAGAAGACCACCTTCTTCTTTATTCTTTGAGTCTTCCATCACAAACTCCTCCTGCGTGAAGGAGAGAGAGTTTTTACCCTATATGGTGCGTCCAGGACCGGCATGGCAGTATGGAAAACTTATTTCAGGTCTCAGTACAATCAAGAGAGTTCATTTTGAAACGCCACCTTTCTAATTCTGACAAATGTCTTAATTTCTGCAAACTTCAGTTTCTTCTCCTTTATTATGAATGTAATAATAGAATCTTCCTCAAACATTTGGATGAGGCCTCACAATAAGATAATGCCCTCAAAAGCATCAAGCCCAGGCCTTTCCTATGAAAAGCACTCGGTGATTGTTTTTTATTATCAGTGACTCCCACAATTACATAGATAGCCCAGAACTCTCCCCTATGAGGTAATAACTATGAAAGCTTTGGTATAGTGGCAAGTCCCTATTCAACACTTACACTGTATCATCATAGTAATGATTATTTGATCAGAGGGAAGTGCCAATTATCAGACACTAATCCCCACTTAGGCATCCAAAAGTCCACTCAGCCCCACATTTCCAACTGCCTGCTAAACATCATCCAGGAGCACTTCAAACTCAAGATCATCCAAATGATTTTCACTTCTTCTCCCAGGGTTCTTTTACCAGTGAACCCATCACATCAGCTAATCTCCCAAGTACAGAGACTCAGTCATCCTTCCTTCTTACTCCAGCCACCAAGTCCTCACAATTCCAAGTCCTAAATGGCTCTGACTCTGTCCCTTCTCTGCTGTTACCGCTGCTATCACTCTAGCCGAGACACTCCTCTCCTGTCTGAATTATAGCAGGAACCTCCTGGGGAGCCTCTCTGCATAGAGGCCTGTGGAAAGTGAAAGTATTAGTCATTTAGTCTTATCCAACTCCTTGGGACTCCATGGGCTGAAGCCCACCAGGCTCCTCTGTCCATAGAATTCTGCCAGCAAGAATACTGGAGTGGGTAGCCATTCCCTTCTCCAGGGGATCTTCCCGACCCAGGGTTCCAACCCGGGTCTTCCGCATTGCAGGCAGATTGTTTACCATCCTCTCCCCTCCAACATACCTTCCATAGACTTTACAGGAGCAGTTTTTCCTAAAACAGAGCTGAAAATACCATTTCCTAATCCAAATACATGAATGGTTCCTTAAGACCCTGGAATGAAATCTAAATTCTTCAGCCTATCAATGAAGTCATTTAAGAACCGAGGCCACTCCTAGCTCCCTAGTCACCATTAGATTAAACCAGGCTCTTAATCAATCACCAAAGATTTTACACTCTTATCCATCCCTTTATTTCTGTTCAGGCTGTTCTCCCTATTTGTTCTCTCTGCTCAATGAAATGTTCTCATCCATGAAGAATCAATTCAAGGATTTCTGAGAGAAACATCCTGGCCCTCCTTTCCCACTTAGAATCCTTGTCTCCCTTTTTTGGGTCCCCAGGGCACTTTTTCATAACTCTACCCCAAAGTAAATCCCACAGGATGGTTGTTTGCTGTACACAAGCCTGCCTCTACAACCCCTTTAAAGACAGACGTCAAGACTTCCTCATTTTGGTATGTCTGGGCCCTGCACAGAGAAGCAACCAGTTAAGCCATGTTTAATGAATCATAGATTTGAAAGGCCTTTACCAAGTATCATGCAACCTATTTCTATGTATCCAAATGAAATGCCAAGATGAAGATATAAAAATCTCATCTCCAACCACTTTTCCCTCTGAGAATCCTTCGATTTGCTAGAAAAACCAGCTTGCTCTGAACCGTGAAGCTTGGGCTGGTTTTGTAAAACAGAGAGACACAGTAAGAGAACAAATGCTCCTAAAAGTCCCCCATTTCCACTCCCCCACCATCCAACCCTGGGACCAAGAAAAAACTACTGTAACAATCACCAAGAAAGGAAAATTTGATGATTACCAGAGCAGGTTTCACTGTTTTCCAGTTTTCCTCGGTGAACAGCCAAGTCCTCACACGTATTTGAATGTGTGGGATTTGAAATGATTTACCGCCTGGACTTCTTGCTGTTGGTGAGCATAATAAGCCACCTTGGGTCTGAGAAAAACTGAAGCCTGATATTTGAGGAGCAAATAGGAAAATCTGCCCTCAGGGAGCTCTATTGAGAGAGAGAGGCTGCTAGTCCTGGGACAAAGGTTAACTATGTGGAATAAGAGAACTGGCCTCTGATCAGCAATCTCCCCAACTGCAAGCCCTCTCTGAACTTGGTGGCCTTTTCCGAGCCTCAATTTAGCATCAGTTTCCCACTGTCAACACCACTCCTAGGAGTCCATAGACTCAAATTTAAAGCCTCTGAAACATGAGTATGAGTCTCAGCTCTTCCTCTGCTTTGCTGTGTGATCTTGGGAAAGTCATTCCACATCTCTGAGCTCCACTTAGGCAGCCACAGAGTGGAGGTGAGGATTTGCCAACCTAGGTAGGGTTTATTCAGATGATGTCTGCAGACCAAACACCTTCAAAGCAGAGGAAGGCACTGGAGCAGGAGATCTATACTTGGAGATATCTTATAAAATAAATAATACACATCAGGAAGCCCTTGTATGACACACTTGACCACAGCTCTTTTTCAAGCAAAACTTGATTTCTGAGCCTAAATTATAGAGTGGTATCTGCCTGTGTGCTAACTTGCTTCAGTCCTGTCCAAATCTGAGACCCTATGGACTTCTCTGTCCATGGGATTCTCCACGCAAGAATACTGGAGTGGGGTTGGCATTTCCTACTCCAGGGGATGTTCCTGACCCAGGGATTGAACCCGCCTCTCTTAATGTCTCCTGCAGGCAGGTTCTTACCCCTAGCACTACCTGGGAAGCCCAAATTATAGAGTATAGGCCCTCTACATTGAGAGATGTGAATATTACAAAAAAAAAAAAAAAAAAAAGCCTGAGGGCTATCAGAAAATTAAAGATGTCCACCCAGAGAAACAAAACCTGTAACTGAGAGTTCTGTAGAGCCATGCAAAAAGGAGTCAGTTAAAACCTTTCAGAACCTCAAGTTTATTCTAATAGTGAGTCAAGAATGACTACCATGATGTTTTTTAAAAAGGTTTTTTCACTTCCCTAAGTGAAAGTAAGTTTGCCACTCATCACTGATATTTCCCCTGGTGTGATCAGCAGTAAAAATAAACAAACAAACAAACAAAAAGCCATAAAACCAAAAAAATGTCTCCGTACTTGGAAGGAAGCTTTAGTCAAAGCTATGGTTTTTCCAGTAGTCATGTATGGATATGAGAGTTGGACTATAAAGAAAGCTGAGCACCAAAGAATTGATGCTTTTGAACTATGGTGTTGGAAGAGACTCTTGAGAGTCCCTTGAAAAGCAAGGAGATCCAACCAGTCCATCCTAAAGGAAATCAGTGCTGAATATTCATTGGAAGGACTGAGGCTGAAGCTGAAACTCCAATACTTTGGCCATATGATGTGAAGAGCTGACTCATTGGAAAAGACCCTGATGCTGGAAGGGATTGGGGGCAGGAGGAGAAGGGAATGACAGAGGATGAGATGGTTGGATGGCATCACCAACTCAATGGGCATGAGTTTGAGTAAGCTCCCAGGGAGTTGGTGATGAATAGGTAGGCCTGGTGTGCTGCAGTCCATGGGGTTGCAAAGAGTCGGACATGACTGAGCGACTGAACTGAACTTGGAAGGAACCAACTCAGCTGGGAGCTGGTAGATGTGGCCTCTTGCTCCCCAGCCAGCCTGGCCTGAGAATGAAGGTATGTGAGTAGGAAGATCAACAAAGATGTAGTGAGGAGAGGGGATGGGAGTCCCGCCTGAGGGCTCTGATTCACCACCAGGAATTACAGACCAGGCACTGTCCTCATGCATTTCCTAAGTCACAGCCCTGTGAAACATGTACTGTCATCTCCATTGTAGATTTTGAGGCAATAGACCTAGAAAAGGCTAGAACAAGAACCTGAATTCTAAAATTAAAAAAAAAAAAAAGCATACAATGGTGGAGCTGGTGCATAACCATGAGTCTTACACTTGCCAGCTGAGGTCTTTTAACCTCCACCTACTGCTACCCAGAAGACTGGGAGGGGAAAGAACTAGACAAAAAGGATTTGGGATGTTATTGAGGCAGTAAAAATGAGGCTAAGGCATAATCTTAAGGGAGTTAATCTCATGTCACTGGATTTTATTTAGGAAATTACTTACTGAGATGGGTTTCCTCGTGCTGTATTCAGGGTCTGGACCCAAGAGAGAAGCTAGGACTATAAGGAGCAATTTGGGACCATTCCACACATTCCTGTAGCCTAGTGAGAAATGAAATTAATCCACAGGCTCGACAGAATGATCTGAATTCCCAGCTACTTAGAGGGACAAGAGTTCGTATTCCCCTAACAGACTGCCTTTACCTGGGGGTAGGAAACCTATGAGAATTGTAATTGTGGTTGTTCCTGTTGTTTGTGTTTGAATTATGGTTCCTTATTTGGGGCTTTGCAGAAATTTTAGAGAATCTAACAGGAGTTCTAGACTTTTTCCACAGAAAAATGTGTGGATACATACACACTATATACATATATAGTATATGTATATGTATGTATATATATATATAAGTATGTGTGTGTACGTGTGTATATAATACACACACATATATAATTTCAGGTGGTTCTTGCATTCCCCCCTGAGTTTATCCACTGAAAACTCCATCTTGGCCCCATGGACAGTAGCCAGCCAAGCTTCACTGTCCATGGGATTTTCCAAACAAGAATACTGTAGTGGGTTGCCATTGCCTACTCCAGTGAATCTTTTTGACCTGGGAATTGAATCCAAGGGTCTTTTGACTCTGGCATTAACAGGCTGATTTGTTACTACTACACCACCAAAAGATATTAAGAAGAGATGGCAAGAATACACAGAAGAACTATACAAAAAAGATCTTCATGACCCAGATAATCACGATGGTGTGATCACTGACCTAGAGTCAGACATCCTGGAATGTGAAGTCAAGGGGGCCTTAGAAAGCATCACTACAAACAAAGCTAGTGGAGGTGATAGAATTCCAGTTGAGCTCTTTCAAAGCCTGAATGATGATGCTGTGAAAGTGCTGCACTCAATATGCCAGCAAATTTGGAAAACTCACCAGTGGCCACAGGACTGGAAAAGGTCAGTTTTCATTCCAATCCCAAAGAAAGGCAAAGCCAAAGAATGTTCAAACTACCGCACAATTGCACTCATCTCACATGCTAGTAAAGTAATGCTCAAAATTCTCCAAGCCAGGCTTCAGCAATATGTGAACCGTTAACTTCCTGATGTTCAAGCTGGTTTCAGAAAAGGCAGAGGAACCAGAGATCAAATTGCCAACATCCGCTGGATCATGGAAAAAGCAAGAGAGTTCCAGAAAAACATCTATTTCTGTTTTATTGACTATGCCAAAGCCTTTGACTGTGTGGATCACAATAAACTGTGGAGAATTCTGAAAGAGATGGGGATACCAGACCACCTGATCTGCCTTTTGAGAAATCTATATGCAGGTCAGGAAGCAACAGTTAGAACTGGACATGGAACAACAGACTGGTTCCAAATAGGAAAAGGAGTTCGTCAAGGCTGTATATTGTCACCCTGCTTATTTAACTTATATGCAGAGTACATCATGAGAAACACTGGGCTGGAAGAAGCACAAGCTGGAATCAAGATTGCCGGCAGAAATATCAATAACCTCAGATATGCAGATGACACCACCCTTATGGCAGAAAGTGAGGAAGAACTAAAAAGCCTCTTGATGAAAGTGAAAGTGGAGAGTGAAAAAGTTGGCTTAAAGCTCAACATTCGGAAAACGAAGATCATGGCATCTGGTCCCATCACTTCATGGGAAATAGATGGGGAAACAGTGGAAACAGTGTCAGACTTTATTTTTCTGGGCTCCAAAATCACTGCAGATGGTGACTGCAGCCATGAAATTAAAAGACGCTTACTCCTTGGAAGGAAAGTTATGACCAACCTAGATAGCATATTCAAAAGCAGAGAAATTACTTTGCCAACAAAGGTTCGTCTAGTCCAGGCTATGGTTTTTCCTGTGGTCATGTATGGATGTGAGAGTTGGACTGTGAAGAAGGCTGAGCACCAAAGAATTGATGCTTTTGAACTGTGGTGTTGGAGAAGACTCTTGAGAGTCCCTTGGACTGCAAGGAGATCCAACCAGTCCATTCTGAAGGAGATCAGCCCTGGGATTTCTTTGGAAGGAATGATGCTAAAGCTGAAACTCCAGTACTTTGGCCACCTCATGCGAAGAGTTGACTCATTGGAAAAGACTCTGATGCTGGGAGGGATTGAGGGCAATAGGAGAAGGGGACGACAGAGGATGAGATGGCTGGATGTCATCACTGACTCTATGGACGTGAGTCTCAGTGAACTCCGGGAGTTGGTGATGGACAGGGAGGCCTGGCATGCTGTGATTCATGGGGTCGCAAAGAGGTGGATATGACTGAGTGACTGAACTGAACTGAACTGAATTAAGGGGCCAAAAGAAGCAATCATCTGATCTTGGAAAGGAGTGGCTTTCTCTGCCAAATCCAGTTCCTAAGTTCCCATCTTTGGACCACTTCTGCTCTTCATAAGGTTGCTCTGTGCTTCCCCAGCATTTCATTCACACAAGCACAGCTACTCTGCTTCCAACATGGCCTTGTCTTTTCAGCGAAATTCATGAAAACCATTGTTTGCTTAAACACCCAGGTAATTCATCTTGCACGACTGATTGCTGTGATGACTGTACAAGCTGGTACAAATGATCAAGCACTACTCAGTGGTTTAATGCCTTGGGCTTGCATTCTGATTAAATACAGAGTTGGAGAGGTGGTCTTAGAGGCAAAAAAAAAAAAAGATGTGGGGATTCAGCTCACATTAACCTGTCTTGGCTAACACTGTGGTATTTGCCCAAAATGCAAATATAGTGGCAGGTTCTATTGACAGAAGTATGACACACAAAAGAAGGAAGGTGATGTGTCATTGTACCCATTATTTGCTCAACTCTGGGTGACTCACTTCAAAAGGTCATTGTTAAACTGGAGTTCATTGAAGGAGCATTAACGGTATGGAAAATGAAAAAACATGTATGGTATCATTCCTGGGTTTTAATTCCTCTACCAAATTAGGCAATGGGAGCAGATTTTTTGTTTTGTCTTTTTTTTTTTAATAATTTTAAAACTCTCTGGAAAGGGATTTTGCATACCTGTTCTCCTAAATAGCTTTTTAGAAAAGAAATGAAAGGATTTGGTATAAACTGTGATAAAGACCTTGCTTTCTTAGTAACTGACCAATATCACAGTATCTATTAGCAAGTAAATATTAATAAGTAGGGAAATTGAGGGTTAGCAAGGTAACTTTTCAAAGTCATACTTGGAGATTCTCCTGGTAAAGAAACACATTAAGATCATGGTTTTATGTTTTGCTAATACAGAAACTTTAAATCCCCTTATTATACTAGATCGGCAAATGCCCTTTATCTCCTGTGGCCTCAGTTTTGCCATCTGTGAAATAAGAGGCTTGGACTGGATGGACTCTGGGCCATTTTAACTCAAACAGCCCTTGGTTAGTCATTTTGTAATTTAGCAGCATCCATTGGTTACTGGTCTTGGTGTTCTCATCATCAGGCTCTCTTCTCTCTATACAGGCTAGACAATGTTGGAGAAAGTAAAAGATGTCCTCAGTGGAACAGAAGATGAAGATGGTCTTTTCACACTGTAATGTACCTCTTTTTCTTAGGATTGATGATGAGGGTATGACATGTGAATCATCAAAATATATCTTGGAAGTTTTTGTTTAAAAAACAAACACCCACCTATCACATTGATGTGATGTGAGTCTGAGTGAACTCCGGGAGTTGGTGATGGACATGGAGGCCTGGTGTGCTGCAATTCATGGGGTCGCAAAGAGTCAGACACAACTGAGTGACTGAACTGAACTGAATCCAGTCATGCTTTAATTTCACAAGTGAAAGCTACTTTAGAGACTAAACTTTGTCTGTCTCATGGTTTAATATATGTAGCATCACTGCTGAGTTATCTTCCACAGTATACTTGAATGTCTTTAGTGACAGTGGACCTACTACCACACCTAAGGAAGTCTATTCAATCTCGGGGCACTTCTGAGACTTAGAAATATTTAAAACAAGGTCTGTGTCCAGATAGCACCTGCCCGTTGGTCCTGTTTGAACTCTGTGATTACAAAGAACGGGTCTAAACTCTCTACTGCCTGGTAGCAGTGCTTCCAGTACCTAGAGGAGAACCTCATGTTTCTCCAAACTGCCTTGTTTATGGAACATGATTTATGGTCCCTTCCCTACCCTTGTTAACTTTGCTTTATATTGCTCTTATATCTCTCTTTATGTCCAGCATTAAGAATTCAGTGCCTCACTCTGGGTATGGTGTGAGCATCCCTGGGTTATTGACTGTCCTCAGCAATGACTGAAACAACACGGAATCACACCATCATTTTGACTGACCTCTAAAAGGTCCCGATTTTCTATTATTTTTCCATTCATATTTTGTCACATCTTAATTCTTGCTTGAGAAATTTAATTTTGGAAATAGCCAAGAGTTCATCATAGTACACTAAGGTGAATGATGTGGGTGTTCATAGAGAGCCGGCCGTGGTTATGACTGTGAGGCAGTCCAGATCAGTTTCGCTAAGTACAGTCCATGGGAACTGAACACTTTCAGAGCCGGTAGCATGAGGAACCATGGAGAGAGGTTAAAACAAGCAGTCATTGACTGAAGGAAAGAATGTACACCTCAGTGAGAGGCCTCTGGCTGGGAAGAAATGTGGAAAGTCAGCTGGGGCTGAAAGAAATTTGCCAGAAATACTTCCTGGTATGTTTGGGGCAGTAGACACACTCATGAAATAGGTGCACAGTCTTTCCAGGTAGCCATGCTTTATATTTTGACTCTCTTGACATTACTTTAAGAGAGGGGAAAAAATACCAGTTTTATGACCTGTCCACAACAGCCTCTAGGTTCCTCCATTGTTGCTACTGCTAAGTCACTTCAGTCGTGTCCGACTCTGTGCGACACCATAGACGGCAGCCAACCAGGCTCCCCTGTCCCTGGGATTCTCCAGGCAAGAACACTGGAGTGGGTTGCCATTTCCTTCTCCAATGCATGAGAGTGAAAAGTGAAAGTGAAGTCGTTCAGTCATGTCTGACTCTTAGCGACCCCATGGACTGCAGCCTACCAGGCTCCTCCGCCCATGGGATTTTCCAGGCAAGAGTACTGGAGTGGGGTGCCATTGCCTTCTCCGTCCTCCACTGTTAGTTCACACAAATAGAGCAGTTAATAAAAGCACCCCCTCTCACCCAAGCACTTGGAGAACCACCTGCCCAGGGCAGCAAGCCTTCTGCCTCACTTACCTGGTGCCAAGAGGAGTGGCAGGGTTGGACTAAGTGAAGGAAATAACTAGCAGCACATGGGTTGCTTCTTTATTAGGCTTGGCTTTCCGCTCTGTGTTAACTCAAAATACTGGAAATGACCAGCAGGCTCAATTGAGATTTAGAACCTGGGGATGGGTGGGTGAGGGGCTATGGATCTAGAATCAGGTACAGGGCTTCAGTGTCCCCATCTGGAAAATGGGGTGGGACTAGATGACCTTGTACAGATGGTCAGGTTTTAATATTTTGTGGGTTAATGAGACACCGCATTCCTAACTTAGCTCATGCTCCCTACTCACCTTCCCAAACCACCACCAATACCACCACGGACTTGGGTCTGACTAGAAGAGATGACAGCAAATATCATACCCCCTAAATGGAACATCTCAGCTCAATGAGTATCTTTGCAAGAGGCAATCTTCAGTCTTTACTAAGTTTGTTTCTAAAACGCCTTGGTCAGATTTATAAACACTTAAATGCATAATCATAGTGTTTTACAACTAGTAATAACCTCCTAGTAGCCTCCAGCCTAGTAGCTCTCAACCTTAGCTGAACACTGCAATTATCTGGAGAATTTTTTTTAAATGTCAATTCCTGAGTCCCACCCTTTAGGAGATTCTTTTGTGATTGGTCTGAGTGTAGCCGGGGCCTCTGATTTTACTTTATTTGTTTATTTTTAATGCTCCAGGTGGTTCTAACATGCAACCAGGGCTGAGAAACACTGCTGTCACTCTGTGGTTCTCAAACAGGGCACTTCAGACCAGCAGCCTGAACATCACATGGAACTTGTTAGGCACACATTCTTGTCCCCACCTCACACCTTGCTTGCTTGCCAAGTCATTTTAGTCGTGTCCAACTCTTTGTGACCCTATAATTGTAGCCAGCTAGGCTCCTCTGTCCATGGGATTCTCCAGACAAGAATACTGGAGTGGGTTGCCATACCCTCCTTTAGGGGATCTTCCCGACGCAGGGATTGAACCCGTGTCTCTTATGTCTTCTGCATTGGAAGGCAGGTTCTTTACCACTGAGTCACCTGAGAAGACCATCCATACCTACTGACTCAGAAACCCCAGGTTGGAGCCCAGTGATCTGTATTTTAACAAGTGATTAAGATGAGTCTTAGAGTTTGAGAACTCTGGCTGCATATAATCCCTAAGAGGAGGGTGGAAATGTTAAGAAAAGACTCTTCTGTAACCAGGGCCCCATGATGATTGGCGTGGCCACAGAGGTGGAGTGGGGAGTAGGGGCAGAGTTTCCAGCAACTGGTGCCCAAGGTCCCAGTGGAGTCATCAGCCCTCAGTCAAGCTAACATTACTTTCTGCTGGATTCTTAGGGTAGCTTCTAACTACACTCACCAACTAAGCTCCTTTCCCTCTCCAATTTGTCCTCCATGCTGTGGCAGAGGAATCTTCCAAATGCAGATATGAGATTCCTGTCTCCTATTTTCCACTCAAGGGGACTTAGAGGAAACACCCTTAGGCTCTGCCCCAGGCTGCAGTGGGGAACTCAGAGGCCAGGCAGCTGATATGGAGGAATGAAGACGTGGGAGTGAAGTGGCCTAAACTGACATGGAATGTTGTGTGTCTACTTACAGGCACTCACACCACACTTAGTAAATAACATCCTCGAACTGGATGGCCACGAACTGGAACAAGGCAGCCAGTGTGAGATTCAAAGGTCTAGGGGGTGAGGGTGGGAGTCACAGGATAAAGAATGAATACATCCAGAATTCTTACCCTGAGACTCCTTGATCAGAGCAGACAGTTGGGGTACTGGTTCCTCTTTCCCTCTCTGTGCCATCAGGATGAATTGGTAGCATCTATAAACAACTCCCTCGGAGGAGCCTGGTAGGCTGCAGTCCATGGGGTCGCTAAGAGTCGGACACGACTGAACGACTTCACTTCCACTTTTCACTTTCATGCATTGGAGAAGGAAATGGCAACCCACTCTAGTATTCTTGCCTGGAGAATCCCAGGACAGAGGAGCCTAGTGGGCTGCCGTTTATGAGGTCGCACAGAGTCGGACACGACTGAAGCGACTTAGCAGTAGCAGCAGCATAAACAACTCCCTAATATCCACTGTGTTGGGAGCCTAGAAGAGAGAATCACTTCCCTGTGGTGGTGGTTTAGTTGCTAAAGCCTGTCTGACTCTTGTGGCCCCTGGACTGTAGCCTGCCAGGCACCATTGTCCATGGGTTTTCCCAGGCAAGAATACTCGACTGGGATGACATTATTTTTCTCTAGGAGATCTTCCAGACCCAGGGATAGACCCCAGGTCCTGCATTGGCAGGCAGATTCTTTACCACTGAGCCACAAGGGAGGCCCTGGTTCTCCAATGCCAATCCCTTTATAGTTTAGTCTTCCCTGCTCCCATATTATTTACTCAGAGTCTATTTGCATTTGTGGAGGAAGCTGCTAGTGGAGAAGCTGGCAGTAACCTTAATGAAGCCAAGTGAGACCCATTGAAATGGGAATGTACTGAACTAAGTTATAAAGAGCTGAAGCCAGCTGTTAGCAAGCTTAATGAAAGGTTAACAGGAATCCTGCAGTGGGTAGCTGGGGAGACTCTTTGTCCATTTAAAGAAAAAATGTTGAGAACTGGGTCCCTGTTGTGGAGGCAAGAACAGAAAGAGGAAGCCACTTGTTACCAAAAGGTTGTATCTGAGATAGAGTTTCATTTAGATTTGTATACATGCTACAGTCTTAAGGAAAAAAAGCACTATGAGTTCTTGGCTCTCTGAACATCAGAGGCCAGAAAAGGGAAGTGTTCCTGAATATGATAAATGCTAATGCTGTTGTGGAGGTGCCTGGGGAGCCCTGGAGATGGTTGCTCCCAAATCAGAAGGTTCATTTTCTAATTGCACTAAAGATGTACTTCTGCAGTGGTAGTATTATCCATGTTGCATAAGGAGCTAGGGGGTATGGGAGCAGGAAAGACCCTTCACATACTTCGACTCAACACCCATTTCTTAGCTCCTGAAGTTGAGGCCCAGAGACGGGGAATAAGTTACCCCAGAAAACACAGGAAAGGAATGCTAGAGCAGAAACCTAAACCATGTACCCTAGACTTATCTCTACGCCCATGTGATAATATTGTCCTTGAAATTTTCTAATTCCATCTGGGTCTGCGTGATTCTTTACTCTTTTGAAGTCACATTCTTTAAGTTCTTGTTGGGCCTGCAACTCTCATTTCTTTTCCTTAAGCTGTCTTTCCTAACAAACACTTGACCCTATCGCACTCCCTCCTGCTCCCAGAAGGACGAATCAGATGCTGAAGTGCAAAACTTGGCTATTGCTCTTTGCTGCTTCTAACTATGGTGACCAACTTGTTCCAGTTTTAAGACTCAAAATCCTGGCATTTGAAAACCTCCCTCAGTCCCCTATAAAGTGGGCTAATTTGTCAACCCAAGTCCATAACTAAATTGGAGATCAACAACACTTTTCTGACTTTTTCAATTCAGTGCCCCTGCTCTTGGCTTTATTACAGGCAATATATTTTCTTTTTTCCTGTGACTTTGTAATTAGACCTAAGGGGAATTTAATTTCAGATCCAGCATTAGAATAGACTACTAAATCTAGATTCAAGACCCTTTCTCTGCAAAATGTGGGCCTCAGACAACTGTTGTCATCACCTTGGAGCTCACCAGGAGTGCAGAATATCAGTGGCATCCCAGACCCTCAGAATCTGCATTTAAACAAGTGCAGATTTGTGCACTTGTTTCACATGCACATTAAAAATCAAGAAGTACTTGTCTAAAGCACTGATATTCACATGTGACTGTACACTGGAATCCTGTGGGGAACTTAAAGAAATCCTGAAGCTGGATTTCCCTCTGCTCTCTTGGTTTAATTGACATGGAGGAGACCTGGGCTTCAGGAGTTTTGAAAACACCTCAGGCAATTCTGCTATATAGCCATGTTTGCAAAGCACTAGTCTATAGGGGCCTGGAGAAGGGCATGGCAACCCACTCCAGTATTCTTGCCTGGAGAATCCCCATGGACAGATGAGCCTGGCAGACTATAGTCCATGGGATTGCAAAGAGTTGGACACAACTGAGTGACTAAACGCAGCACAGCACAGTCTACAGGCAGGGCAGCTTTGCACCAGAAAGCAATGTTGCTAATTAATCAGGATAACTCTTGGCTAAGTTACAAGTTTACATGGGTCTAGAACCCACACGTGATTTTGCTCCAAGAAATGATCAATAAGATTGCTCAGGAAGATCTGAGGAGGCAAGGTAATGACTTCAATGTCCCAACTGCTGTGGATGAGACCCATTAAAGTAATTAAAAACAAAGATATAATATTTGGTCTGTGGAAAGTGATAATGAGAAAACTTCAAAGATCAACAGAGAAAGAATGTCTGCGGGGACAAGGTGGTGCATTAATCTGTTCAAAGATATGAGAGGGACAATGAGGAGATAGCACTAAGATAAGACAAACGTGGAGGAAGGGTTCAGTGGAAACCTTTGTGCAGAACAAGGAGCTTGGTCAAAGGGCAACCCTGTGCCCTCTGGTACCTAAACATAATAGGAGTCCCATGTATGTGTGAATTTGGTGAAGGAATTTGTCAACCAAGCACACATCTCTGTAGAAGGTCACGGCTAGTCACAGGGAACAGACACCTTAGTTAATGGTTTTAGTGCTTTTCTAAGTATGTGAAAATGCAAGAATCCTGGTTCAAAAATTTTCTCCTGGACGTATCCCTCCGAAGGCCTGTTCTGCTCTTTTCCCCAGACACAGAGCACCTCATTCCTGATCTCCACCCTGAACTTCCTTTGGCTATGCTGAAGGACAGAAGCTGGAGGAGCAGTTACTCAATCCTCGTTGAGCCAGATGGGGAGTGACATTTTTTAGTTGACAATGAGGTGTTAGAGTCTCTCTGACTTTCCTTGGTCCCAAGATGGCTGCCACAGCTCTAGTATATGCATGCACAAAAGCATCCCAAGCAGGAAGGAAAAAGAAGATGGGAAATGGGACTTTTCCCCTTGCCGGGAGCTGGCATATTGCATATTGAGTGCATATTGCATATTGAGTGCAGCACTTTCCACAGCATCATCTTTCAGGATCTGGAATAGCTCAACTAGAATTCTATTACTGTCAGGAGCAGGAGCTCCGCCCATGGCAAAGGTCATGAGGAAGGAGGCTCGGCATAAGCAAAGGCAGGATCGAGCCTCAGGAGTCCCCCTGGAAATTCTCGAGCATCTACCCCCAAAACCAGAGTCTGCCTACTTTCTGCTTTGTGCTTTCACCTACACCTCTGACTTTACGGGGGGATGTCCCCCACTACCTCTCTCTGAAAAAAGAGTTAGCTTACAGCTCCAGTTAAAAATTCCTGGGTGTGACAATGTTTCAACCTACAAACTCCTTTGGAAATCCTCTAGCCTTCCTGAATAGGTTTTTCTGGCCACATGTGATTGTTCAGAGCCTCCCAACTGTGAAAGGCAGTTGTTCTAAACTGTCTAAACACAGATTCCTTTGAGTAGTTAAAAGATCGATTAGAAATTGTATTGGTGAAGGGTTTTTCACTTATTGGGCCAATGTTTGCTGCTAAGTCTCCCTACTGTGTCCTTGGCAGTGTGTTGATATAATGGGTGTATAGAAATGTAAGTAGTAGCCTCAATGTTTGTAACCTTGGACCCTTGAGTTAATTCTTTTACTTGTTATAGCCCACCTCACCTTTGCCCTATAGGAATGCAGCTTTGTCCAATGCTTTTTTGGAGGCTGGCGCCTGACTTTGGAATAATCACCTTTAGAGAAAAATAAGTTTCTTAAAATGTTAACAGGCCTCCTGGCCAGAAGATGATGTCAATCACCTGAACTTTTGCATATGATAAGTTTGAAAGCCTGGCTTCGATTAGGACCAGGAACTGCTGTCCTTGCATGACTCCACCCCTTCCCCCATTATCCTCTATGCACAACTTAAGGTATAAAAACTACTTTGGAAAATAAAGTACGGGCCTTGTTCACCGAAACTTGGTCTCCCCATGTCGCTCTCTCTCTCAAATTCTGGCTGAGTCTCCATCTGGAGTGCGGAACCCTCCATGCTTGCTAATTATGCCTGGGCTTCTAAGATCTGACCAGGGAGGCCTCAGTGTCTCCTCTCCTTCGGGAGAACGGAAGGACGCCTGCGGCCTACGTAAGTGGTGCAAACTTCTTGTCTTGAAGTTTTATTGGTCTCCCGCGTAAACCAAGCTACTCAGCCTCTTTTCTCCACTGAATTTCTTCACTGAGCTATCCTCATTCTATTACTCTTTATATCTCTAATTAATATCTAATTGAAGCTATTGTATCCTGATCCTTGCCGACGCCGTCCTCGCTTCGAATACCCTGGATCAGCTGGGGCTGGACCCTGGCATCCCCTAATATGATACTTACCTTTTATCCAAAAGAGAAATATTTCCTAGAATCAACCAGAAGACTTCCCCATATATTTCACTGCCCATTCATTTCATTGGGTCACAGACCCACTCTTTAGCATGGGGGACTGAGCTGCCTGGAACTATTTTACAAGAATCATTACAGGCTGTGCACATTGCCATTCAGCCAAAACTTAGGATCAGTCTGTATGGAAGAAACTGGGAATGGCTGTTGGGTAAACAATCTTGATTTCAACCACATTCATTCATCTGACAAAAGTATGCTGGATGTCTCCTATGTGCCAAGGGCCCTACTGTGTACTGGGGTCTAAGAATGAACTAGACAGACCTAGTCCTCGTTTCCAGACAGCTTACAGTCTATAAAGCCATTTCTGTCTTTATTAGGCTAAATGCATAATATAGAGACTTGAATCACTTCTAATGTACCTGAGAAGCAAAAAGAATGATGAGAGAAAAAAGAATGAAAGTTTGGAATTCTGCCTGCACACTTCCTCGCAGCTCTGCCTTTGATGCCAGTATCCAGGTCAATGCAGGAAGGAGCAAACATTCCACCTTAGAAGGTGAAGGCAAATTATAGCAACTAATAACTCTTTTTACTAGTTTTTCCAGTAGTCATGTATGGATGTGAGAGTTGGACTATGAAGAAAGCTGAGCACCAAAGAATTGATGCTTTTGAACTGTGGTGTTGGAGAAGACTCTTGAGAGTCCCTTGGACTGCAAGGAGATCCAACCAGTCCATTCTGAAGGAGATCAGCCCTGGGTGTTCTTTGGAAGGAATGATGCTAAAGCTGAAACTCTAGTACTTTGGCCACCGCATGCAAAGAGTTGACTCATTGGAAAAGACTCTGATGCTGGGAGGGATTGGGGGCAAGAGGAGAAGGGGACGACAGAGGATGAGATGGCTGGATGGCATCACTGACTCGATGGACGTGAGTCTGAGTGAACTCCAGGAGTTGGTGATGGACAGGGAGGCCTGGCGTGCTGCGATTCATGGGGTCGCAAACAGTCGGACACGACTGAGCAACTGAACTGAACTGAATGATTCTTAGCTACAGGAAGTTTGATAAGCTCAGTAGTCAGTGGTCAGCTTGGTAAAAGTGCAGTGACAGAGTAATGGAAATTATCACTTCTGTATTTGTATGCTGTCTCACACTGTCCTAAGCATTTTTAAACACACAGCAGTTTGTCAGAGGAAGGGCATAGCTCCATTTTATAAAGGAGAGAAAGGAAAGCACAGAGGGGTCCAGTGACACCCCTGGTTCCCTCTACGTTGAATGAGATAGAACTATAATCAGGCATCCTCAACCCAGGGGGTCAATATCATCTTCATGGGGTTCCTGCCATGTGCACCCAGCTTTGCGCTTGGACCTACTAACAGGACCAGCAGTCAGACGAACATGATTTGAGCACTTCTGTGTGCCAGGCACTGCCCTAAGCACTGTACGTGCATTAATTTGTTTCACCATATCAATCTCTCTGTGAGGGAGCTTCCAGTCTTATCCCTGTTTGAGAGATGAGGAAATGGGAGCTCAGATACACAGAGTAACTCATCTGCAGTCGAGCTGGGACTCAAGCTGTGGAGAAGCTCCAAAGCCGAAGGTTCTGTGCTGTGCTTTGGCCCCTCCAGGCACACAAAGTGCTGGGGTGACCTCCAAGGGATTATGCTAGTGTGTGAGGTGGGAAGGATAGTCAGCTGGGAGTTGTAGGTCTCCCCCTAATAACCTCAGTAAAATCAGGTGTTCTTTCTGCCTACATCTGTCTGAAACCAACCTGGAAATGGATTGTTGTTGTAGTTGTTGCTGTTCAGTTGTTCAGTAGCGTCCAACTCTTTGAGGCACCATTGGACTGCAGCACACCAGGCTTCCTTGTCCATCACCATCTCCCAGAGCTTGCTCAAACTCATGTCCACTCAGTCAGTGATGTCATCCAACAATCTGGTACTCACAATTTCAAGTAAAGTCTCTGCTTTTTAATATGCTCTCTAGGTTGGTCATAGCTTTTCTTCCAAGGAGCAAGTGTCTTTTAATTTCATGGCTGCAGTCACCATCTGCAGTAATTTTGGAGCCCAAGAAAGTAAAGTCTGCCACTGTTTCCATTGTTTCCCCATCTATTTGCCATGAAGTGATGGGACGGGATGTCATGATTTTCATTTTTTGAATGTTGAGATTTAAATTAGCTTTTTCACTCTCCTCTTTCATCTTCATCAAGAGGCTCTTTAGTTCTTCTTCATTTTCTGCCATAAGGGTGGTGTCATCTGCATATCTGAGGTTATTGATGTTTCTCCCAGCAATCTTGATTCTACCTTATGCTTCATCTAGCCTGGCATTTCAAAGGATGTACTCTGCATATAAGTTAAATAAGCAGGGTATCAATATACAGCCTTGACATACTCCTTTCCCAGTTTTGAACCAGTCTGTTGTCCCATGTCTGGTTCTAACTGTTGCTTCTTGACCTGCATACAGGTTTCTCAGGAGGCAGGTAAGGTGGTCTGGTATTCCCATCGCTTTAAGAATTTTCCAGTTTGTTGTGATCTACACAGTCAAAAGCTTTGGTGTAACCAATGAAGAAGTAGATGTTTTTCTGGAATTCTCTTGCTTTTCTGTGATCCAATGGATGTTGGCCATTTGATCTCTGCTTTCTCTGCCTTTTCTAAATCCAGCTTGAACATCTGGAAGTCCTCCGTTCATGTACTATTGAACCCAAGCTTGGAGGATTTTGAATATTACCTTGCTAGCATGTTAAATTAGTGCAAATGTGTGGTAGTTTGAACATCCTTTGGCATTCCCCTTCTTTAGGAGTGGTATGAAAACTGATCTTTTACAGTTCTGTGACCAATGCTAAGTTTTCCAAATTTGCTGGAAATGGGAGTAGGGGGGCATGTAAAGGACATGATGCCAGAGGGTCTCGGGTCCTGGGTCTCACGGTCTTGAAGAGATGAGAATTTAGATTTACCAGAAAATGTGACTATGTTTTCAGGCACAGAGACCGAGTATCAAAATTGAATTTAAGATATAGTACAAATATACTACAAAGATGGCCTCCTTCCTCCCTTTTAAGATATATTCTGAGAGACAAACAAGAAAGAGAAAGGCAGAGTCCTGGATAGACTCCAGACTAGAAAATCCAGTCTGGTCTTCTTCCCTGGCCTTGCCTCACCCTGCCTCTTATCTCTGCTCTCCACCCAGTTATCTCTTCCTTAGGGTTCTCTTTCCCAACCCAGGCCCCCTTTCCCTCTAAGATGCCTTCAGTGTCTTATCTTCCTTCAGCAGCTCCATCAACAAAGTCCTGTCATTTTTTCCCCTCGTGATTCAGGATGCCTCGGCATCATTTAAATCTATTCCTCTGAACTTTGATTTTCAATCTCTTCCCAAACTTAATCTCAGACCCTTCTTCACTGAGATTAAAAAAAAAAAGAGAGATTATGTAACTTGATAATACCTCTGGCTGGAGGATCAAGAAAAGACAGCAGAGTCTTGCTTCCCCATTAATGCCTTGGGCTTGCTGTGAAAAACATGTTTTTCCATTAACCAAAGACTCACCATCAACTAATACTGCAACCTCCTCTTTGATCTCCCACATTTTTCTTCCCCCAACTTTTTAAAATGATGTCTGAAACATTTTGTAACACCTCGGTGTATGCAAAGAGTCTTGGAGTCAAACCGGCCCAGAACCTGAAGCTGCTCCAGCCTGGCCAGGAGGCCCAGGATACACTCTTTGCTTCTGTTAGTCTCAGCTTCATCATCTATAAATTGGGACTGATCATGGGACTCTCCTCATAAGTAAGCATTAAATGTAGCAATGCCAGGAAAGCATGGCACGGGGTGGGTGCTCCATGACTAGTAGGCGCTAGGAGGCGCTGCTGTTATAGCTCCCTCTCCAGCCCTACAAGCTCAGAGTCTGTGTTTATCAAAGCTTGCTGGCAGGACCTGCATGCCCCCGATGAAGATTGATCCTGTGGGCTAATGTTGAACCTAGGGACTGGTGGTCTATCTAAGAAGCTGTGGGAATGTCCCCTTAACTACATTTCTCATACTCTAAGGAGCCTCAGAACCATCTGGGAACATATTAAAAATGCAAATACCTGGTTCCAACCTCCAGGAGATGCTGAGTGTATGAATATGGAATTGGGTCCTGTTACCTGTGTTTTTTATAACCTCCCCAGGTGGAGTTCTGAAGCAGGGGGCAACAGACACTCTAGGGTGGCTGCGACGCCCATGCTCCACAGTTGTCCTATTACCCATCCCAGCTCCTGACCCCTCTGCGTCACCAGCCTCTTCTGAACTCTGACCCTGCTTTACCTTTGTTTATCTTTGGGCCCGGTGCTTGGCCCTGATTTTGCTCTTCTGTGGTCTACCATGGTCAACTCCAGGGCTTTGCCCGCTTTGTCTGTGGTTCTTACTCTCAGCTATCACTCCTGGTTCACAGGCAATTTTCTTGAACACCTCTGAGATTTGGCTTTTGGCTTCATTCTGTTTTTCATCATAAATTACTCTGAGGTGATGCTGGCACTCTGTGGCTTCTGTGCATCTGCTGATGGTTATCATCTTCTGTCCTTTCCTGCCTCTCATTTATGTTTTTGGTACCAGTCACCTCTTTGGATTTCCAGTATGATGGAGAATCTTGGACCATGGTAAGGGCACCATTTTGAACCTGAATCATGATTTTAGAACATCAGGAACGTGCAATGTAGACAATGCATTGAATGTTTATGTTAATATTAACTGGGCTATTTTCTATTTGAATTTTAAATCCATCGTGTATATCTTAGTTTATAGTGGGGGCTTTCCACCTCCACCAAATGATGACGCCTCTATGAAAAATGCTCTGGTTTCTACCTGGATTCTAACTTTTTAAAAAATGCCATAATATATATATATAACATAAAATTTTCCATTTTATCCATGTTAATGTATAATTCAATGGTATAATTACATTCACAGTATTGTACAACAATATGTACATTATCTATTTCCAGACTCTTTTCATCATCCCAAACAGAAACCTGGTAACTGTTAGGCAATAACTCCCCATTCCCTCTTCCCTCAGCCCCTGGCAACCACCATTCTACCTTCTGTCTCTCTGAATTTGCCTATTCTAGATATTTTATATAAGTGAAATCATATAATATTTGTCCTTTTACATATGACTTATTTCACATACTGTAATGTTTTAAGTTTCATGCATGTTGTAGCATGTATCAGAACTCCATTCCTTTCTTTGGATGAATAACATTCCTTTATATGTACACAGCATGTTTTATTTATCCATTCATCTGTTGAATAACACTTGGTTTTTTTCCCACTGTTTGGGTATTGTGGATAATGCTTCAATGAACACTGGTGTACAGTATCTGTTAAAGTCCCTGCTTAAGAATTTTGGAGTTTTACACCAAAGATGAAATTGTCAGGTCATGGGGTATCCTATGTTTAGCTTTTTGAGGAACTACCATGCAATTTTCCTCCATGGGTGCACCATTTTATATTCCCACCACCAATGTACAAGGGTTCCAGTTGTTCTACATCCCAGCCAACACTTGTTACTCTCCTTTAAAAAAAAAATAGCCATTCTAGTAGGTGTGAAGTGATATCTCTTGGTTTTGATTTGTATTTCACTAATGGCTAATGATGTTGATCCTATTCTCATCTGTTTATTGGTCATTTGTGTATCTTCTTTGGAGGAGTATCTATTTAAGTCCCCCATTCATAGATAAGGAAAAATGAGCAGCCAGTAAATTTAACCTACTAGACTGGAAAAAATTTAGAACACTGATATAGCAAGTATTGGCCTGGCAGAGGCCTAGGAAATGCCTTGGCCTCCTGGAGTGAAATGGGGTATGAATTAGTACAGCGACACCCTGGGGCAATTTGGCAGTTTTGGTTAATTGACATGCACATGACCTAGCTAAGCCAGAGCAATTTTATGGTTTGTTATCTGTTCTAGAAAAGCACACGTGCACAAGGAAACCTATTTGCAAATGTTACCAGCAGTGTCATATGTGTGGGGATGGAATGAATATGTGTATATGGGGAGTGGCTTACCCATGGCACAGTTTTTCCAGGGAACCGCATGTACAAGGATAAGAGAATTAGACAGATTTGTATCCATTGGCGTGAAAACTCCAAGCCTTACTGAAAACAGGAGACTTCAAAACATCACATAGAGAGGGAGACTTCAAAACATCACCTAAAATACAAAACCATTAAAAGAAAAATAAACTAGTTTGCAGAATTTTCAGGCACAGACATATAAAAGTAAATGTATAGAAAAGTGCCTGACAGGACATACACTCAACTCACTGTGTCAGCATCTCCTTGATCAGAGGAAAGAGACTGGGCTTGAGGGTAGTAGTCAAAGAGGATTTTAGCTTTATAACATTTTAATTGTTATACCAAGGGTGTTTCTGTATTACTCATTTGATTAAAAATCAACGTTAAAAAAGAAAGCAAGTGTGGCAGAAAAAAAACCATTACACTTAAAATGAAATCCTCATTCTGTCAGTCACTGCTTTTGTGTTCTCTGGAGGAAAGCCACAATAATCCTGACCTCATTATGCAGCAAAGAGGCGAGATCATGTTCGCCTCAGAAATAGTTCTCAGGTTCACATGAGGTGGAGCATTAAAGGCCACATGAAACAAATAAGCTATTAGTACAAATCACCAAGCATATCAGAATGTAGAAATAGGAAAGAGACTGTTATTTTCAGCTGCAAAATTGTCCTGGAGTGCAGGAATCAATGGTGCTAAATCAATTTCTCTTTTCAGGAATTACCCAGAATGGTGGGTACAACCTGGGTTCTGGGGCCAGCTGGGTTCCTTTTCTAGCTGGTGAACTTAACCAAGGCCTTTCCCCAATCTGGGTCTCAATTTCATCATCTACATAGTGAAGAGTTTGATTTTGCAACTTTTAAGAGCACATTTAGCTCTGATCTTTGATAAGCCCGAGCAGTCACTACCTTCAGAAAAGGCACAAAAGAAAAGCAGACACATTAGCCACCAGGCACAGCCTTCTTCAAGGAGGGTTGGAGAAGCCCGCTCAGTGTCCAGCCATCACCAAACCTTTCCCCACACCTCCAGCCCATAGGAGAATATATAGAACAGGGAAAAAGATGAGAAAGTGACAGGAACTGCTTTCATTCCATTAGCTACCACAGGATATCTGGGGATAGAAGCAGTTCAATGAATAATTACCTCAGGGTGACAAGTTCTCTGATGGGGGATCTCCAGGGAGGACAGTAGACACATGCAGACCAGTTTGGCAGCTGTAGGTGGACTGGAAAAGCCTAACTTACATGGAGACCTGAGGATGTATGGAGTTACAGAGGACAGAAAGGAACAGAGAGCAGCAGGACAAGGGCTTGTTTTTTGGAATACAGGTGTTTTCTCATGCAGCACATCTGAAAGATTCATGTGCAGGAATTATGAACTGTTAAAACTGCAAAGGACATTAGATACTGTCTCATCCTAGAGTCATGGATTATTAAAACTGGCCCTATCCATGTTCCTCCTTTCTTATCTGGAAGGGCCATAGATGTCAGTGTCAAAAGATAATAACCAAGATGTGACTGCAGCTCAGTTCAGAGCATCTCACCCTATAGCATCAGCATGTGATGGTCTATTCTGGCCCACACTGAGTGTGTACATTTGCACCCTCCAAAGCCTGGAAATGATGTGCGGAAGAGGTAAACTTCACCTTGATGCCTGACCCCCAGCAAAATAAAATGAACCAAGAAGCAACAAAAACTCCTAAAATAAAGAGAAAAATAAGAATTATAATAAGAGCTCTTAGCAGAACAAATTCCCCTTGTTCTGGCAGTGCTAGCAACACCTGCAAAGGCAATTTCTTTTTCCCATGTTATCTGAGCCCATATCTCTGTGTCTTCGATTATCATTTCTGGTATGAACATAAATATCCCCACCCTAAAACATCCAAACCAGTCTCGGGATAAACAGTGTATCACAAATAAAGGGAGAGACCCTCCAAGAAGAGAAGCTGAGTGGATGCAGGAATGCATGGACTTCGGCTTTACAGATCAGCCATGGAAATTCATCACAGGGTGCCAAGCCTCCTGGGACTCCTGGATGGAAAGACTGAGAACTCTTACTCAGGTAAACTCACCCAAGTTCAATCACCAGCTAGAGAATTAGAAGCCCTTTGAACATTTTAGCTGTTGGCAGATGTCAGGAGTTTGTCTGTCTGTCCAAATTCTATTTCTTACATTCCAGTTAATGCTGACAGGGCAGAACCTCTAGGTTTCATTTCTCTTTCTGCCTCATAATCTTCCCTTTCTTTCTCCTGAATGGCCTCCCTCAATCTGAGATGTATGATCAAATGTGCTGAGCACTTTCCTCCTGGCCATTAGTGTATATGTAGACACGTGGAGTGATGGTGTGGGCATGCATGGACACTGCTGTCCACGCATGTCGGGGGTTTCCCACACATACATGAGCACCTATGCTGTGTGTATGCTTGCTCGTAAACTGTGCATCAGCCATGGTCCTCCTGGCTACTGTGCAATTCACACTCGAACGCAATTAACTCTCCCTGCTGGCAGTAGTTACACACAGACTCCTCATGGAGCCAAAGGGAAATTAGGCAGGAATTTGGCTCTGCTCCCATTCTGGATTCTCCCTTAACCAGCCCCTTGGCCTCCTTGCCCTGATAATGGAGAAATAAAAGCAGGGCTGCTATCAACCATCTCATAAACCAAAAATACCATTAGAGTTTATTGGGCAAGGAAAGAAGAGGTTCAATAGAGGAAGCATATGGTGATAGTTACCAGACAGGCTCAGGTAATAAACAAGCCAAGGTCTGGGCCCAATTCCACCACTTTGGTGAAACCACTTGATGGGGAAGAGCACACATTTCATGGACCAGATTTCAGGGCTTGAACTAGGTGATATTTATGGCTCTTCTGGACTCTATGGATTCAACAACATATCCAGGACCGCAGACTCAGAGGAATCAAATCAGTGTTCATCAACCAGATGTATTTTCTTAAACAGATTTATCTCATCATCATTAATCATTGAAGACTTTATGTCAGGCACTCTGCTATGTGATATAGATATATTATTTAATTCTCACAACCCTAAGAAATAAATATAATTATTTTTCCCATTTAACAGATGAGGGAACTGAAGCTTGAAGAAACTGAAGCTTAAGGGAACCAAGTACAGATATTCACAGCAAAAATGTAGAAACAGAGCTGAACCAAGATTTTCTGATGCCAAAGCCCTTGATCTTAATCACTACACACTCCTTTGATCTGTGACCTTTAGGGCAATGCACCCCCAGGGGCTAACACCTGTCTATACCAGAATGGGAATTTAAGGATGCACAAATGTTTTAGATTTTTAAAAAAATTTCATTTGATAGTAACCAGCCAAATGAGCCTTAAATTTTCAAATTTCTCACACTGAAGTATGCATGAAAATACAAATCTTGGGTGAGGCTCTGGACTCAGAGAAGGCAGAAACAGTGGGGAAGGGAGGGAAACAAAGGGATTCAGAGAAAATCTTCCCACTGAATGCTCAATAAACTGTGGAATCCTTTTCCCACCCCACTCCCCACTCCAAACCTGGGGAATGTAATCTCTGAGAAAACTGAATGGCCCAAATAAAACACTCAAAGATACTGAGATTTGCGACTCCCCACAACAATATACCCAATCCCCTTTCAATAAAGTCATCAGATTAAGAGTCTTAGTCATCTATGCACCCCTCCTAATTAGTGTTTAGGCCATCACTTTGAGATATGAATGGAGGACTGAGGATCTCTGAGATCAGGAGAGTATACAGTGTGAAAAAGATATAAAGACAACAGAGATCGCAGAAGAAAACAGAAAACAAACAAACAAACTAGTATCTTCTAAGAAAAAAGAGAAGGAAGGGAGAAACCACACAAATAGGAAAAATCAGAGAAAAGGAAAGAGCTTTTGGAGTTTAAAAAGATTATAATCATCCCAAATTATTTTCTTTTAGAAGTTTAGTACTTTAAGGTTTTAATTTTTAGCCTCTGATCTATTTTAAATTAATTTCCTGTGTGGTATGAGGTGGAGACAATTTCTTTAAAAAAAAAAAAATAATAAGGTTTTTCCAGCACCATTTGTAGAAAAAAAAAGATTTCTTTTCCCCATTCAAACTGCCTTGACACCCTTATCAAAAGTCAACTGAGTCTATATGTGTGCTGGCTATATATGTTTGAGTCCTTTTTTGGATTTACTACTTTGTGCTACCATTCAGCATGTCAGTTCTTTTGCTAATAGGATACTATATGAATAGTATACTGTCTTGATTCTGTAGCTTATACTAAATTAGGTAGTATGAGCTCTTCAACATTCTTCTTTTTCTAGATTGTTTTGGCTTTTCTTACTTGTGTTTTGTATAAATTTCAGATGTGTGTCAATTTCCATAAATAAACAACAACAACAACAACAAACAAAAAGTCCTCTGTCATTTTGATTGTGATTGCATTAAACCCACAGATCAACCTGTGGAGAAATGCAGAAATAGCATTGCAATAATATTAAATTTTCCAGTGCATGAGTATGGTATATCTCTGTATTTAATTATGTCTTTTAAAATCTCTCTCTTCTAAAGAACAGTCTCACTTCATCCCATGCAGGTCCTATGTTTGGCTATCATACTGACACTCTTACCTTAGCAAGGGTTAAAAAGTCATTCATCTAATATCACCCAATTAATTCCCTCTTTGACGAATTTAAATTTGAAGAGCTGAATTTTCCAGATTCAGCATCCAGAAAACAAGATTTAAGGTTTTAGACTGAGCTCCCCAGAGATAATCCAGCTCCTACATTTCTGCAGACTTTTTGAGCTTTTCTTTTAACTTCGAAGTTACCAAATATGCTTCAAAAAATTTCTTTAAGTAAGGTAAACTACTGCTTCCTACTTTTGGTTAGCAAATATAATGTAGCATTTAATATTACTACAGATGAGCATAATTTGAAACAAATTAATCCTTGTTATATAAAACAAATTATGATTATTTTCAGATACTCTATGTTGGTTCATGTTCAAATGTTTTAACACTATCCAAATTTGTAACTTGACAAAGATATGGTTTTGAGAAAATTCAGAGCAAAAGAAATAATAGAAAGATCTGAAAATATCAATCACTTTATCAATTGTATAGTATTCCTTCAAAGTTCATTAAAAACGTAATCTGTGACATAATTCTTCAATTTTAATATTCTCAAATAATATCCCAGAAATAAGCTGAGAAGTCCGTGGTGAACATGCCACTATTTTCATATTTTCTCTTAGAAAGTGCTTGAAAAATAAGTGAATCTGAGTTTAGAGAAAGCTTGTTCACATCCAGAAAGACACCATTTCTCCATATAAGCCAATTTCTTTTCCCTAGCCTCGGCTTGGCAGTATTGTATGTAATTTATAGGTAACTATGAACATGGGAGACTCCAAAACTAAGAGCATTAGAGAACTCCACTTGACCTGCCATGTCTTTACTTCTCGGGATGTGTTTTTGTACAGCACTGATGCTCATAGCATCTCTCCTTACAGCAAGTGAGTCGAATACTCATTACTAGCAATAGCTAAGGGGCTTCCCAGGTGGCGCTCGTGGTAAAGAATCCGCTGCAACGGATTGCAATGGATTGCAAGGTAAAGAATCTGCTGCAACCCAGGAGACAAAAGAAAAGCAGGTTCCATCTATGGGTCTGGAATATTCCTGAGAGGAGGAAATGGCAATACATTCCAGTATTCTTGCTGAAAAATTCCATGAAGAGAGCAGCCTGGCAGGCTACAGTCCATGGGGTCGCAAAGAGTTGGACATGACTGAGCACCCACGCACTTAGGCAGCAATAGCTAATGGAATCAATTCTGTCTTTGCAGCTGCTTTGAACTGTGAGGACATGAGCCTGAAGCCAATGTTAGTCATCAAGCTACAAATGGGTGAAGCCTGCCTGATAAGAGAACCAGTCAGGCAGAAGGCAAGTGGACATAAAGAGAAACCCTGGATCTCTGACGTGGTTTGAGCCCCTGAAACAAGACACATCAATGTGACAATAAATTCCCTTTGGGGCTTCAGGCAATTTCTGTTGAGTTTTCTGTCATTCGGAATCAAAAGACCCCCGTCTAAACCAAAAGGACGTCTACATAGTGGCAATTTGGCTGGATGACAAGTTTTTCCAGTTTTAAGGGGTTTTACCATTATATGGTCCAACTACCTGCTTCATCAAACATCTGTTTCACTCCAACTAGTGTTTGTCATTCTTATACTCTAGGCATGTAGGAATTCTACATTCTGGGCTCAGGGAGTGAAGACAAATAAGACATAGATTTAACCATAAGGACCTGATAGTTTCAAATCTTTAAGCAGAAGCAGTATTATGAGGTGCTATTTTAAAGACAAGGCCCTGGAGGCCACAGAGTACACAAGTTTTTTAAGAGAAAGAAAATAGAATCCAAGTTTTCTGATAAAGGGCTCTTTGTGGTAGCCAGTAATTCCTCTCTGGTTAAATGTAATCCCGCTCATTCATTTTCATTTGTTCTTTTCCTCATCAATTACAGTGGAGGGGCGATCAGCCCATGGACCACATCCAGCCCATCCTCCATTTTTGTAAATAAAGTTTTATTGCAATACGACCATGCCTGTGTGTCTACTTACTGTCTATGGCTGCTTTCACATGGCAATCACAGAATTGAGTAAATGGAACAAATACTGTATGGTCCACATACCCAAAAATGTTTACAATCTTAGCAGTAAAAACTGTCAATCTCTGAACCATATATTGAATTCTTGCTTTGTGCCAAGCTTCAATGTTAGGAGTCATTATTGTTCTCAATAAACTCATAGGCTAGTGCCTCCTAGAGGGAGATAATCAAGTTAACAAACACTAGAGCACAGTGTGAAAAGATGTGACAGGAAAAGGACAAAACTCTATGGGAGTGTTAGGAAAAGAAACCTGCTCAGTGTGAAAGGTAGAAGAGAGTCAAAGACACTCTATTAAGTCTAGATCTAAAGGACATTGGAGAGGACTGGGGTGGGGTAGAAAGAATTTCAGGCAGAGGGAGCAGCTTATCAGGGGTGATAGTTTCAAGGCACTTCAGACTAACAGAAGAATTTCAGGTTTTCAGACATTTATTACATTACTTAAACCATTTAAAGGTGTATATTCTAATTTTAAAAGTAGAACTTAAATGCTCTCTCAAAAAAAATTTAAAAATTCCCTGGTGGCTCAACAGTAAAGATTCTGCCTGCAGTGCAGAAGCCAGAGGAGATGCAGGTTTGATCCCTGGGTCAGGAAGATCCCCTGGAGAAGGAAATGGTAACCCACTCCAGTGTTTCTGCCTGGGAAATCCCATGGACAGAGGAGCCTGGAGAGGTACAGTCCGTAGAGTCACAAAGAGTTGGTCACGACTGAAGTAGCTTAGCACACGTTTAGACTAATGATGAGACCATGTAGTGATCCTAGGATTATGATTGATATATATGTGCCTATATTTCACTGTAACTGGACTTGAAATCAGGAGGGAAGAAGTGGAAGTGCCAAGTGAGGAAGTTGGAATACAGATTGAGTCAGATTACCAAGAGCCTGAAAAGCCACAATAAAGGAGTATAGGCATTGTCATGAGAGTGAAGAGGTACTCATTTTTTTTTTTAATTGAAGTGTAGTTGATTTCTGTCATTTGTATATGATCCTTGAACCTCAAAGTAAAACTTGTTTTAAAAAAAAGAGTTTCACAATTGGAAGCATTTTCAAGAACTAACTAGTTACAAGATCACTAAATCTCTTCCACCTTGTACAGTATGACTCTTGAGATCAGGAAATGACTTTAACCTGAGAAGAGGGCTATTTTTATGGGCTCACTTAGTGAGAGGATAAGGGTAGCCTCTCCTGCTTACTGTCAACTATGAGGACCCCTCAGCAAGCTTCCTCTCATCTATGACCCATGCATCAGCTTCTGTAATTTCTCTGATTTCCTGTGGGAAATCCAGCTGGCCTGGATTCCATCTTGACTACATACCAGCTGTGTGGTTATGAGCAATTTACTTAACTTCTCTGTGCACAATTACCTGTTTATATAATATTATCTATTATATGATATTACCTATATCTCTAATTGCTGTTAGTGCTAAATAAGATGGTCTATGGAAAGCATTTAGCAGAGTACCAAGCAAATAGTAAGCACCCAACAAATGTTACTTATTATCCAAGTAGCTATTATTCAGGTAGTGTTGGAGGAGCACAGAAGACAGTATGACCTGTTGCAGTATGTATCTTGTCATTGCTTGCTCAGCAGCCCTTCCTTTGTGGAACCATCCCTTCCTCAATCTGTGTGGATCCAGTCCAGCATCTGAGGGTGGGTAGAGTCAATCATTTAACCTATTCCTTTGTAGGGATCAGTACAAGGCAAACAAAATAGACTGATTTACTTGGAGAAGCTAGTTCAGAGATGTGGAGAATCATGAATCTTAGAAACAAAGTCAAAGGAAAGAGCACTAATTTACCAACCTTCCAAGCTTGATACATGTGGTCAAGCCTTTGCCTGCATCTTTTTTCCAAGTAGTCCTTTCTAGCTCCACAGAATCCTAGTTGTTAGGGAAATGAAAGGAATTCACATTCATGCAGCTGCCACTATGTGCCAAGTACTGTTTGTTCATATATAATCCCAACTACAAACATGGAAAGAAGTATTACCTTTTATACTATAAAAGCAAGAAAGAAGGGTTGGAATTGTTAAAACTTTAACTCACAGTATAGCTTTTGTTTTCTAGTATATTAGCTAGAGCTTCTAAGAGGAGAAGGTCAGAAAGTCACTTATATGGAAAATGAGTCACCCAGAAAAGAGCTGACTCCTGACAAGGGCTCTCATGGTCAGGAATCACTACCCCATCAGATACTCCCAAGGCATAACTTGCTCTGCATTTCTCTCAGGTGTCTCTCTCTTCTTGTCTCTGAACCTCTCCCCATGACCAGGCTCATCATGACTTCAGCTTGCTCCTGGTCCACATCATACACCCCAGCCCCAAGTCCTCTCTGCCACCTATAACTCACCTTTCTGAATTCAATGACTCATTCTCTCATTTATAAGTTCACGGCCCTGAAGGAGGACTCTAGTTCCTCCAGTTATCATTTCCCATGGCAGACCTGAGGTTACAGTTCACCAGCAGGTCTGTGGTTGGCACCCTAGGATCAGCCATCACCATGAGAAGACTGACCCAACTGGGCAGAATACAATCATTCAATTTGTAGTTTGAGCAATGAGTGCTATGAATGGGGTACAGTCCTGGGGTAAATCAGCTATGACTGAGAACTCTACCACAAATAAATTTGTTTATGTATGTCACCAAAATGGTCAGTTGAAACCATTCAACTGTAATAGAGAATCCAATTCATAGAAGCCTAAACATACAAAGTATTTGTTTTTCTTCTCATTAGAGACATCTGGATGTAGGCAACCTACAGATTAGAAAATATCAAGGACCCGGGCCCTTTTCTTTCTGTTCCACCTTACTGATTTGTGACAACACATGGTCACAGTAGGGCTGACATACTTCTGGACATCAAGTTCATCTGTGGGAAGGGGAAAGGAGAGTCAGAGTGTTTTCACATCATTGTTCCATGACTTTCACTGGGGAAGGGAAGACCTTCTCAGCAGACCTTCTCCTCTTATAACTTATTATCCAGAACAAAGCTACCAGTCAATTCTCTAATCCAATCTATGAGATGTCTATGACTGATTTAAGCCAATCAGAGACATTCCCTGAGCCTGGGGTAGGGGTTTATGGTCTCAGAGATCAAGGGATGGAATATGCTGGTTTTCTGAGAAAGTACTATAGTTCAATTAAGAGAAGGAAGGGCTGTTAGTGGAGCAAAAAACAGCACTTTCTTTAACAGAGCACTCCTCCAAAATAAGAGACTCTGAATACCCCCTACATCTGGCTGAATGCTTCCAATAGATAACAATTGCTTGTTGAGTAGGATGAGCAACTGAGTGAATGAAAGAATAATTTTGACTCATTACAGGGAGAAACTAATACAGAGTAGAAAGAAGACCAAGGTGGTTGTCAGTTCAGTTCAGTTCAGTTACTCAGTTGTGTCCGACTCTGCTACCCCATGAACTGCAGCATGCCAGGCCTCCCTGTCCATCACCAACTCCCAGAGTCCACCCAAGCCCAGGAGATACAAATATTTCAGAAATCTTGTGAGATCAAGTCTCACATCTATCAAACTCAATTTCTTTATCTGTAAAATAAGATTGAATAATCCATTCATCATAAACTTGATTTAGGGATTAAATAAGACTACTTATATTCTTTGAGATCATAAAGAATTAGGAAATATTGTTTTAATTTACAAGCAATGGAAACAAAGACAGGAGGAAACCAGCATGAGTCAACAGGCCTTAGAAATATCATCCTTACAGGGAAGGGGGGGTGCTCCACAGACAGAAAGGCAGAAATGGAGCCTGGGCAGATACATATTCTGATTGGCTGAAAGAGTCATTGTTATGTTGGTTTTATCTTCTGAAGATGAAAGATAGTTTCCATCTGAATAATATAGGAAGTGCTAAAAGCTTGGAAACCCAACTCTTATTCTTCTGGCAAGTCTAGAACTTGGATTAAGAAATTGAAAGACATAAGATAGAAAAAGTAAAGCATCCAGCTCCCCTGGGGATATCCTACTTGGGCCAATATAATGAAATCAGTACTTCCAGGTTACATTGCATTGTAGAACCACAGATAAGTATAGCTGGCTGCCTGGAGCAACTGTTGTTGTTCAGTCGCTCAGTCACGTCCAATTCTTTGAAACCCCCTGGACTGCAGCACACCAGGCTTCCCTGTCCTTCATCATCTCCCAGAGCTTGCTCAAACTCATGTCAATTGAGTTGGTGATGTCATCCAACCGAGCTCAGTTTGATTTCATAAAACTTAGTGACGGTCGTTTTTACAAATATTTTAGCTAAATTCAGGCACAGGGTGAAGGGATGTTCCCCACCCCCATGATGTCACATATGGCCCCCAGGCTTGATCTGGCCTGTGCATGTGGGCAGAAGCGTCATGAGTCACATGCCGGTAGAAGTGTGAGAACTGGTGTACAAGTCACTATTCTCCCTCCCCTGACAGAGGAACTGGCTCCAAACATTGAAAGATCCACAAGCCTCGGTCCCAGGGTGAGAATGACATTAAGTGGGAACGCTTCCCTCCCGACCCTCCATGGAAGCAAACAAAAACACAAACAAAGCGGTATTGTTCTAAACCACTAAACTGTCTCACTGCAACATAATGCCATGTAACCTAATACCACTGCGGTCACATGGAAGCAGTAACAGGAGGGGTTAAAACATTCTTTGAAGTAAGACAGTCCAGCATTAGAGGCTCTGACACTCACAAACTGCAAGTCATACCATTCTGCACCCTTTGTCCTTTCTTGTGTTCATCTATCAGCCTAGATCTGTGGTTCTCAGATCTGGCTGCACTTTAAAATCATAAAAGGAACCTCAAATACATGCCCAGCTTCTACCCAGACTCTGTGATTTTATTGGTCTTGCATGGGGCCTGGGCATTAGCACTTTTAAAGCCTTATGTGCAGCTAGGTTTGAGAGCTACTTGTCTAGAATTCTTTAATGTTATTTAACTGGCTCACCCTTCAACACTCAGACTGAAATCTTCTCCAAAATGTTCTCCTGAATCCAAAGTTTCCCCTTGAGCTCCAGTAGCAACCTGGTCACAGCTGATCACTGTAATCAGAACATCACATAAGAGCTCCAAATCTACTTTCTAACTGAGTGTGATTTCCCAGAACACAGGGACTGTAACAAAATCTTCCTGTAGCACCAGCAATAAATCCTGGCATCATGCTAAATATTAACATGTATAAACAATACATGCTTATTTATTTAAACAAAGAGAATGCCACTTGATTAAACTTAAGGAACCATTGGTGACCTCTGAGAAAACAGCAGTTTTAATGGAAACTTGGGAGAAATGACAACTTTTAAATTGGGAAGCAAAAGTAAGTTATTTGAAGACACAATCTTGACATGAGAAATAGAAAGGCAGATAATGATGATCAAGAGAATGGGTCATTTTCAGGATGGGGAAAAAGCCAGTTTTGTAGCATCGGAAATGGTCATTCTAAAGGAAAAAATGTGTTTCAGCATAAAAGTATAATTTTTGTTAGTCAAGGATTCAGAAATAGAAAAATGAGGTGGAGAAAAGACCACAGGTATACAAAATGTCACACGTGGTTATTTCTGAAGTAAGGTTTGGGTGATACTCTTTTCCAATAAGTGCTCAATAAGTATTTATTGAATGGATAAATGTTCTTGCTGTGGGTGAATGTGTATATTTTTTCATAGGTGCAGAGTTGAGTTCATAGTATAGCTTAAGGCACAATATAATCTCAGGTATGTTAAGCCTTCTCATATTTCCCCTTATAACTATCAGTTTTTCTTCAATGTGTTGTGTAAATGTCATTGGATACGTAAGTATCCTTGAAAGATGCATAGCATTGCTTTGTATGCTGTTGTTTAGTCACTAAGTCGTGTCTGACTCATCTGCAACCCCAGGACTATTGCCCACTAGCCTCCTCTGTCCATGGGATTTCCCAGGCAAGAATACTGGAGTGGATAGCCATGTCTTTCTCCAGGGGATCTTCCTGACCTTGGGATCGAACCTGAGTCTCCTGCATTGGCATGTGGATTCTTTATCAGGTAGCCACCAGGGAAGCTCATTGTTTTGTATACTATATTTCAAACTGACAAAATATTTTGCTATACATCTCATTCTGCTTCATGTTTACTCAACCCAATATTCTTGAGCTCAGTGTTAACATATTTATCTTAAGAGTTACCAGCTGCTGCATAATATATCATTGTAGGCATATTCCCTATTATGGTCAACCATTCTCTTGATGAGCATGTAGTTTACCCCTCTGCATGTTCTCAGTTGCTCTGTCATGTCTCTTTGCGACCCCATGGACAGTAAGCCTGCCAGGCTCTTCTGTCCATGGGATTCTCCAGGCAAGAATACTGGAGTGCCATATACTTCTCCAGGGCATCTTCCTGACCCAGGGATCGAACCTGTGTCTCTTGCGTCTCCTGCATTGGCAGGCAGATTCTTTACCACTAACGGATTCTTTACCACTTTATTTCCTAGTCACCTGGGAAGCCCTCCCAATTAGTAGAAAAATCATTTAAATTGACAACCTCACACGTGTCCTGACATGGACTTGAGAAACAGTTTCTTAGGGATAAGTACCCAGACAAGAGATTGTTAAATTATAAGCTAGTCACTTACTTAATTTCAACAGGTACTGACAAAGGTCTGTCTAGAACAACTGCACAGTTTTACTGGTACTAGCTGTGCTTGAGAGCTGCTTCCCCAGAGCAGCTCTAGAATCCGTCTGTATGATCCCTCTAGAATTGTTACCATGCTGACGAATGTTATATGCTACTGTGTTCCCTTTGAATTTCTCTGACTACTGGTGAAGTCAATCATCTCTTCATTTACTGATCACATTATGGTCCCCCATTAATGAATTGGCTTCTCTTATCTTTGCCCATTTTTCTATTTATTTTATTTTTCTCTCAATCTGTGCGTGTGTGTATAATGTCATCTCTGAATATTACAAGTGATTCTGTTCCATAATGTCTCTGCCAACTTTGTCCACTGAAAATTTCATTGAACTGAAATCCTTAATAATGATATATTAAAATCCATCAAGCTTTGTTCTCATGGACTCTGACTTGAAGATTTTATTTAAGAGTCCCATTTCTATTCCAAAATTACTATAATATTTCCCTTTATTTTTTCTATTAAGTTTACAGTTTTACTTTTGAAATTGCTCTTTAATTCCTCTGGAGTTCACCATATACATGGTATGAGATAGGGATTGAACTTTATTTTTTCTGTATAGTAAGCTAATTTTCTCACTACTTTCTGCTACAAGTTCATTCTTTTTTCACTGATTGGTGATGCCATCTCTATCATACGCTATGTTGAATATTAGACAAGTAGATAAATTGTGTGAATATGAGTGTATTCTATTCTGTTTCTGATGTGCTGGGGTTTTTTTGTTGTTGTTCTTCTTCTATAGTATTTAGTATAACAACTTTGCATCAAGCTTTAATATTAAGAAGAATGACTCCAAAATCTCCCACTTTCTTTAGTCTTCTTAAAAAATTTTTAAACTATTTTATACTTTATATTTTCATGAAAATTCTAGATATAAATGTTGAGTACTTAAACAAATTCTGTTAGGATGGGAGGTGGAAAAAATAGGTAAAGGTTGTCAGAAGGTCCAAACTTCCAGTTATAAAATAAATCAGTTCTGAGGATATAATGTACATCATGGTGAAAAAAGTTCACAATACTATATTGTATATCTGAAAGTTGTTAAGAGAGTAAATCTTAAAAGGTCTCATCACAGGAGATAAATTGTAACTATGTATGCCTGGCATGCTGCGATTCATGGGGTCGCGAAGAATTGGACATGACTGAGTGACTGAACTGAACTGAACTGAAGGTGATGATTGTTAACTTATTGCGGTAATCATTTCATAACACATACAAATAACTATCATCAAGTTGTACATTTAAAACTAGTACAATACTATGTGTTAATTGTATCTCAATAAAATTGGAGGGAAAAAAGATCCTGTTAGATTTTTATTGAATTAGCTTGAACGATGATTTATTAAGGAAGAAATGACATCTTCATAAATGTTAAATCATTCAGTTCATGAACTTAGTACATCAGTTTTCCTTATGTTCCATGACATTTTTCTTCATAAAGTTTTTCTGCATCCTTGACTAGGTTAATTACTACATTAGACTTCCTAAAGCTAATGTGATTTATACCTTATGCTTTCTAGACAATTATCGCTGAGATAGAAATTGCAGTTGACACCTTAGCTAATTTTTTTTTTTCCTGGCAGTGCTGTATGGCTTGTGGGGTCCTATATACCTGACCAGGAATTCAACCCAGACCACAGGGATGAAAGTACCAAATCTTAACCACTGGACCACTAGGGTATCCCCACTACTATTTTGTATTCAATTAGCATGGATTACTTTGCTAAAAAACTATGAAACAAAATGGGGGAAAAGAATACACATGAAAAGTTTGCTTTTGTAGGGATAAGGCTATGTATTCCTCTATGACATAAAGAGTGACACAAAAAAGGTCAAAGATATAGGAAAATGTAGAGGATTACGTGAGGGAAGTTAACAGTTCATTTCTCAAAATAGAAATAAGCCTGATGAGTTTCAACCTCATCCCTTGAAGAAAGAAAATATTTTTCTGTTAGAAAAAACTGATGTCAAACATTTGAATCAAAGAATTACCAGGGCAACAACCCTTTACAAGATGAGTTATATAATACAAAACTGAACAATTTAAACTCTGGAGCAAAAGAGAAAACAATGATCAGAATGAAATCTAAACAATATATTCTCTACCTACTTTCTCATCTATAAAATGAGGAGGCTGTAATAAATGATATATAAACTTCCTTCTACCTCAAGTCTCTGAAAATATTCCTTTTAGGAAATGAAAGAGTGGTAGTGGAAAAAAAAAAAAACTTTTAAGTGTAAATTAATCTCCTCTGAAAGAGATGAGAATACCAGACCACCTAACCTGCCTCCAGAGAAATCTGTATGCAGGTCAGGAAGCAACAGTTAGAACTGGACATGGAACAATGGACTGGTTCCAAATAGGAAAAGGAGTACGTCAAGGCTGTATATTGTCACCCTGATTATTTAACTTATATGCACAGTACATCATGAGAAATGCTGGGCTGGAAGAAGCACAAGCTGGAATCAAGATTGCTGGGAGAAATATCAGTAACCTCAGATATTCAGATGACACCACCCTTATGGCAGAAAGTGAAGAGGAACTCAAAAGCCTCTTGATGAAAGTGAAAGTGGAGAGTGAAAAAGTTGGCTTAAAACTCAACAGTCAGAAAACGAAGATCACGGCATCTGGTCCCATCACTTCATGGGAGGTAGATGGGGAAAAAATGGAAACAGTGTCAGACTTTATTTTTTTGGGCTCCAAAATCACCGCAGATGGTGACTGCAGCCATGAAATTAAAAGACGCTTACTCCTTGGAAGGAAAGTTATGACCAACCTAGACAGCATATTAAAAAGCAGAGACATTACCTTGCCAACAAAGGTCCAGATATCTAGTCAAGGCTATGGTTTTTCCAGTAGTCATTATGGATGTGAGAGTTGGACTATAAGGAAAGCTGAGCACTGAAGAATTGATGCTTTTGGACTGTGGTGTTGGAGAAGACTCTTGAGAGTCCATTGGACCAAGGATATCCAACCAGTCCATCCTAAAGGAAATCAGTCCTGATTATTCATTCAAAGGACTGATGCTGAAGCTGAAACTCCAACACTTTGGCCACCTGATGCAAAGAGCTGACTCATTAGAAAAGACCCTGATGCTGGGAAAGATTGAAGGTGGAAGGAGAAGGGAATGACAGAGGATGAGATGGCTGAATGGCATCACCGACTCAATGGACATGAGTTTGGGTAAACTCTGAGAGTTGGTGATGGACAGGGAGGCCTGGAATGCTGCAGTCCATGGGGTCACAAAGAGTCAGACATGACTGAGTGACTGAACTGAACTGAATCTCCTTCATTGACTTTCCATTTCTTTTGGTTTTTCTAGCAAAGAGACTTTGAGAAGAGTTATTCTTTCTGTGAATTCAAGAGGAGTAAGTTTAGTGCATATGACTTCACAGAGACAATTTGAGAAGGGCTCTTTGGAGAGGAATTGGATATTTTTTATTGCTGTCATCATGGCTGGTTACTGAACTGGCTTCTTTTCTGTCATCAGCTGTACCCCTACTCTATTACTGAAGATCTTTTCAACAGGGTCCATGTATTTTAAGAGTTTTCTAGCTTGGGAAGAGAAGAGGAAGAGGAAGAGGAAGAGGAAGTGAAACTTCCGGAGTTGCATTGCTATAGAAAGTGCTCATTCTTTCAGATACTTTGCTATCAAATTCTTACTCAAAGTTCCTCTTTGGTGAGGTAAGACTCCCCCCCCCCCCGCCCCCCATATTCAAATAAAAAAGTAGTGTGACAAAGTAAAAAGCCCATCACTGAAGTGTCTTGAAGAACAAACGTTTTTTTCACCTGGATGAGCTCCATTTCTCCTTTCCTCCTTTCTATATCAGGTCCAGTTCCCTTTCCAAATCTCCAAGATAACTTGGAAAGAAACCAAAGTTATACTTCTGAAGAACAGGAAAACTTAAATCATGTGACCATCTCAAAATGTAAAAATATGGTTTAGAAATAAGTGGAGACACAAATTATTAAAAGTAAATATAAGACTATTACAAATAATAACATAAAACTTAAAATAACCTGAGTGGCATGTGCATAAATATGAAGGGTCAGACTGAATCATCTGTACAAAGATTCATCAACCATTTAAAAGGATTTTTACAAGTGTATCCTTACTGTTCTCCACAATAGAAGTGAGGAAGATGACTCATGGTTGAGTGTGACAATCCAGATACAAATGATCATGCACAATCTTAACCCATTTTGTAAGAAGAAACCTACATAAACTCAAGCTTGAAGTAATATGAGAGATGTTAACAATAACCTCTTCTGAGCAGAGGCAACAGGTGACTTTGGGTTCCTTTTTCCTTCAAAAATCCACATTTTAAATTTTTGTATAAAAATTTTATTCTTGTATAAAACAAATATTTAAAAAGGAAGAAAACAGAAAACTAACCAAAGACAAATGAATATTGGAAATACATGGCCCAGGCTTAGCATGTCACAAGTTAAAGACTAGAAAAGTCTGAGTAAATCACCAAGTTTTGTTTGTGCCTCAGTTCCCTTTTCTATAAAGTTGGAAGTGCTGCCTTCCTTTGGCACAGAGGTTTTTTGATATCAAAACATCTTCCCATGAAAACTTTGAAATGCATTCAGCTAACGATAATTTCCCTTGTATAAATGAGGGAGTGGGTTTAAGTAAAGACAAAAATAAATTGCTCTCTGTTTCTTTGATTTATTTTAGCTGTGTTGTTAAACTTTACATAATAGTTCAGGGAAAACATATACCCTCTAAATTACTCTAATACTGTTCTCTGCTAAATACTTGGAAAGTAGGAGAAAGGAGAGAAGAAAAAACTTCCTCAGTTTCAGCCCCAAATCCTACCATTGGAAACCCAGCAAAGCAGTTGTATTAAATATTTGGAAAACCTTCAAGTCCACATTTTCTGTTTCTAATAAGACTTCAGAGAAACAGTCTGAGAATTGTTAATTTCTGGCCCAAAGACACATAAAATAAGTCGCAGAGTCAGAGTCTACTTTTAGGTTAGAGCTTGGACACTTGGTCACTAACCCACCCCACCTCAAACAAAAACTCCAAATAAATATACAGTAAGAACCAGCGAGAAGATGGTGAGGTGTCTAGAGGGGGAAGTCCTTTGGAAATAAGAAGTAGAAAAAGTAGGGTGGCCACACAAGGAGAAGGAGCCCAAAGGGCAAAAGGCGAGGAGCCAGAAGTCAGGCCCTCCTTTCACAGCTGTGTCCTGGCCCAGCCTCGGGTGCCCCCTGCCATGGGCATGGGGGAGGGTGCCCACATGACACAGTCTGAACTGTGCCTAGGGTGACTGCCCAGTGTGTCTCAGTCAGTCGGTGGACATTACTGTGCTGAGGGCTCCCTGAATCTCTGGATTGAAAAGGAGTGTCTAACAACCCTACTTGTTCAACTATAATGTTTACATGTTGTTTCTAATTTATCTCTTGCCTCCTTTCCCAGGTTTCTAATGTAAGAACACCATGAAGCCAGCCAGGCATTCTATCTTTGAAGAAAGTGGTTTGAAGGAGCTGAAGAACCTGCAGAAAGTCAAAGTTTATACCCTGGATAATCCCATGGACAGAGAAGCCTAGCGGGCTACAGTCCATGGGGTCACAAGAGTCGGAAATGACTTAGCGACTAAGCCACCATCACACCCTGTTTGCTGCTGCTGCTGCTAAGTCGCTTCAGTCGTGTCCGACTCTGTGCAACTCCATAGATGGCAGCCCACCAGGCTTCCCCGTCCCTGGGATGCTCCAGGCAAGAACACTGGAGTGGGTTGCCATTTCCTTCTCCAATGTATGAAAGTGAAAAGTGAAAGTGAAGTCGCTCAGTCGTGTCTGACTCCTAACGACCCTATGGACTGCAGCCTACCAGGCTCCTCCGTCCATGGGATTTTCCAGGCAAGAGTACTGGAGTGGGTTGCCATTGCCTTCTCCAGACCCTGTTTACAACATTCTATATTTCAGGATGCTTTCCAAAGATAGGGTATGGTATTTTGCTATGGCAACCCTAGCAAACTAACATGGATATCAAGCAAACACTAATCTAAACTGATTTCAAAGTAAGTATGAGTGGCTATATTACCATAATATAAAGTAGAATTCAGACAAAAGAAAATTACCAGACACAAAAAAGGACATTATATAAAGATAAGAGGGCTAGCCGAGCAAGACATCAATCCTAAATCCATCCACATCAAACAACAGTGCTGTAAAATATGTGAAGGAAAAACTGACTGAACAAAAAGAAGTAGAAAATTTGATGATTATAGTTGGAGACTTCAGCACTCCCTCTCAATGACTAGAAGAATAAGTAGCCATAAGATCATCAAGGATATAGAATTCTATGATACTATCAGACAACAGGATATAATCAACATTTATAAAATCCATAAATAGCAGAATACATTCTCATCGAGTTACCACAAAACACATGTCAAGACAGAGAACATCCCAAGCCATAAAACAAACTTCAACACATTTAAAAGAATTAAAATCATACACAGTATATTCTGTTTACAATGGAATCAAACCAGAAATCAATAATAAAAAGATTACAGGAAGTTCTTCAAGCACTTAAAAACCAAATAACACACTTCCAAATAATCCAAGGATGAAAGAAAAAGTCTCAAAGGAATTTTACAAATACATTGAGCTGAATAAAAATTAGGTCAGAATTTGTGGGACAAAGCTAAAGCAATATGGAAAGGGGAATTTATAATAATTTTATGCATACATTAGAAAAGAGGAAATAAACTCAAATTAATAATCTAAAATAATCTCAAAAACCTAGAAAAAGATGAGCAGAAGAAACAAAACAAACCCAAGCTAAAAGACAGAAGACAATAATAAAGATAGGAGCTGAAATCAATGAAATTTAAAGTGAAAAACCAATGCAGGAAGTCAAGGAAACAAAGAGCTGACTTTTTAGAAAGGTCAATAAATTGACAAACTTCTAGCAAGACTAACTTTAAAAAATAACAGAAAAGGCACAAATTGCTAACAACACAAATGAAACCAAGACTATCACTACAGGCCCTGTGACCCCCCAAATGATAATAAGAAAATACTAAGAATAACTTTACACAGATAAACTAGTCATCAGATGAAATGGACCAATTCCTCAAAAACACTATCACAACTCACCCTAATTGGAATAGATAATATGAATAAGCCTACAACTATTATAGAAATTGAAATCACAATTTAAAAATGCCTCCAGAAGATCTGTAGGCATATATGATTTCACTGGAAAATTCTTTTTTCTCTCTCTCTCTTTTTTTAACTTTACTTTCTGTCTCTTCAATAGAGAATTCTATCAAACACTTAGAAAGGCTAACATTAATCCTACATGATCTTTTCCAAAAAACGAAAGTAGAATAGCTCCATTTTATGCAGTTGGTATTACCCTGATACCAAAGCCAGATAAAGAGTACAAAAAAGAATACACTCAAGATTATAGATACACAAATTCTTAATAAAATATTAGAAAATAGAATTCAGCAGCATATAAAAGGAATTATGCACTATGACCAAATGAAGTTTATTTCAAGGGTGCAAGGCTGATTGAACATTAAAAATTCAATTGGTGTAATCCATCATATCAAAAGTCTAAAGAAGAAAAATCATAAAATCACATCAATTGATTCAGAAAAAAACATTTGATAAAAGTCAACACCCATGTATAAATAAAGTTCTCAGACAGGTAGGAATAGAGGAGAACTTATTCAACCTAGTAAAAAACATGCACAAAGGAAAAAAAGTCCCTGCAAATAACATCACAATAATGGGGAAAGAGTAAATATTCCCCACAAAGAGTGGGAAGGAGGGAAAGATGCCTCTCTTCCCATTCCTATGCTACAGAGAGCTAAAGTTCTATCCAGGCAATAAAGCAAGACAAGGAAACAAATGATATACAGATCTGAAAGGAAGAATTAAAACTGTCCCTATTTGTAGATTACATGATTGATTGTCTATATAGAAAATCTCAAGGAATCTTAAAAAAACAACAAAAAAAAAAACAACTCTTTGAACTCGGAAGTGAGTTCAGCAAAAATGCAAAACATAAGACAAAAAATACAAAATTTGGTTTATTTCTATGTATTATTTTATTTCTATATACTATCAAGGAACACAGAGATGCCAAAATTTAAAAGAAAACTACATTCAAAGTTATAGATATACCAATCCTTAATAAAATATTAGAAACTAGAATTCAGAAACATATAAAAAGAATTATACATTATGACCAAACTATACACTATGACATTATGACCAAATGGAGTTTATTTGAAGTGTGCAAGGCTGATTCAATGCTAAAAATCTGTGTAATTCACCATATTAACAGACTAATGAAGAAAAATCATAAAATCACATCAATTGATCCAGAAAACGCATCTGATAAAATTCAAACACACATGGGTGAATAAAGCTCTCAGATAGGAAGAGAGGAGAACCTTCTCAACATAATAAAAAGCATATACAAAAAAAATTCCCCAAATAGCATTATACAAGGGGAAAGTGTGAATCTTCCCCATGAAGATTGGGAAGAAGGGAAGGATGCCTGTTCTCCCTGTACTTAGGCTGTGTGTTAATCGCCTAGTCCTGTCTGACTCTTTGTGACCCCAAGGACTGTGGCCTTCCAGGCTCTTCTGTCCATGGAATTCTCCAGGCAAAAATACTGAAGTTGGTAGCCATTTCCTTTTCCAGGTGTTCTTCCCAACCCAGGAGTCAAACTCAGGTCTCCCACATTGCAGGCAGATTCCTTAGTCTGAGTCACCAGGGAAGTCCATTCTAAAGCTACATAGAGCTAACATTCTGTCCAGGTCAATAAGACAAGACAAGGAAACAAATGATATACAGATTAGAAAGGAAGAATTAAAACCATCCCAATCTTAGATAACATGATTTGCTGTCTATATACAAAATCCCAAAGAATCTTTAAAAAAAAAAACAAACTCCTAGAACTCATTAGTGAGATCAGCAATGAGACAAAATACAAGATAAATATATAAAAATTGGTTTCATTCCTATACACCATTTTATTTCTGTGTACCACCAAGGAACACAGAGACACATATACATATATATGAGGCTTGTATGCTAAAAACTACAAAAATGCTGAGGAAACTAATGAAAGAAGATGTAAATATATTGAGAAACATATTGTGTTAATGAGTTGGACCACAGAGTAAAGATGTCATTTCTCTTTCCCCAGACTGATATATATGTTTAATGCAATTCTTATCAAAATCTCAGCAATATTTTTGTAAAAATGAAGATTATTCTAAAATCTATATGAAAATACAAAGGAACTAGAATACCTGAAATAATTTTAGAAAAGTAGAATAAAGTGGGAGGAATAAGTCTACTCAATATCAAGCTTAATTACATAGGTACAGTAATCAAGATTATGCAATGTTACATTCAAAATTGATAACTAATAAGGACCAAATATATAGCACATGGAACTCTGCTCAACATTATGTGACAGCTTGGATGGGAGGGGATATTGTGAGAAAATGGATACATGTGTATATGTATGGCTGAGTCTCTTTGCTGTTCACCTGAAACTATCACAACATTGTTTGTTAATCAGCTATCAGTCCAGTTCAGTTCAGTCACTCAGTCATTTCCGGCTCTTTGCGACCCCATGAATCACAGCACACCAGGCCTCCCTGTCCTTCACCAACTCCCGGAGTTCACTCAGACTCACGTCCATCGAGTCAGTGATGCCATCCAGCCATCTCATCCTCTGTCATCACCTTCTCCTCCTGCCCCCAATCCCTCCCAGCATCACAGTCTTTTCCACTGAGTCAAATCTTCGCATGAGGTGGCCAAAGTACTGGAGTTTCAGCTTTAGCATCATTCCTTCCAAAGAAATCCCAAGGCTGATCTCCTTTAGGATGGACTGTTTGGATCTCCTTGCAGTCCAAGGGACTCTCAAGAGTCTTCTCCAACACCACAGTCCAAAAGCATCAATTCTTTGGTGCTCAGCTTTCTTCACAGTCCAACTCTCACATCCATAAAAGACCACTGGAAAAAACCATAGCCTTGACTAGATGGACCTTTGTTGGCACAGTAATGTCTCTGCTTTTGAATATGCTATCTAGGTTGGTCATAACTTTAATTTCCTTCCAAGGAGTAAACGTCTTTTAATTTCATGGCTGCAGTCACCATCTGCAGTGATTTGGGAGCCCAAAAATTTAAAGTCTGACACTGTTTCCACTCTTTCCCCATCTATTTCCCATGAAGTGATGGGACCAGATGCCATGATCTTTGTTTTCTGAATGTTGAGCTTTAAGCCAACTTTTTCATTTTTTCTCTCCTCTTTCACTTTCATCAACAGGCTTTTGAGTTCCTCTTCACTTTCTGCCATAAGGGTGGTGTCATCTGCATATCTGAGGTTATTGATATTTCTCCCTGCAATCTTGATTCCAGCTTGTGCTTCTTCCAGCCCAGCATTTCTCATGATGTACTGTGCATATAAGTTAAAAAATCAGGGTGACAATATACAGCCTTGATGTACTCCTTTTCCTATTTGGAACCAGTCTGTTGTTCCATGTCCAGTTCTAACTCTTGCTTCCTGACCTGCATATAGGTTTCTATACCCCAATACAAAATAAAAAGTTAAAATAAATTAAGCATAAAAAAAGATTGTGCAGTGTTGAAAAAGGGATAGAAACAGACCACTGGAACCAAATGGGAAACATAGATAACTTGATAAGGGGTTAATACTCAAAACATATAAAGAACATATAAAAATCAATAGCAAAAACACACTCAATTTTTAAATGGACAGAGGATCTGAACAGACATTTTTTCTAAGATAACCAAATGGCTAACAATGAAACATAAAAAGAGGATTAACATTACTAATCATCAGGGTACTGCAAATCAAAACTGCAATGAGCGATCACCTCACACCTGTCAGAATGGCTATCATCAAAAAATAAGAAATAACAAGTGCTGGAGAGAGAAAGAAAACCTTGAACACTGTTGGTGAGAATATAACTGTAGCTTGCCTGTGAGATATACTGGTGGAGAAGCCCAGTCAGCAGTTCACAACCGGGCCTAAAGCTCAGGAGAGTGGTATGACTGTAATAGATAAGGTATCTGGGAATCTCCAGCAAAGAGGGAGATTACAAGAAAGAAGCAAGGAGTGGATTGAGTTCCGGGGACACTAGCACTTAGCCAGATAGAGAAAGAGGATCCAGGCACAGGTAGTAAGAACAAATGTAGAAAGTTAGGAAGAAAATCAGGATTAATGGCACCACTTCCTGAGAGCAAAAGGAAAGAGAGTTGTAGGAAGTATGGCTTGGTCAGTGGGGTCAAATGTTACAAAGAGGTCAGATATGATAAAGACTGAGAAATAGCCACTGCCCTTTCATTGAACTTTTGCTTCATGGCTTCCGTGGAGGAGTAGAGTCAGTTGCATTAGTTTCAGGAGTAAACTGGAGGCAAGGAAGTGGACATTTGGATAGAAAATTTGACTCAGATGTAAACGGAAGGGGGAGGAGGGGTACCTAGAGATTGTTAAAACATAAAATTATCAAGGGAAAGTTTTTAAGGGGCTTTGTTTGTTATGCTCACAGGCAGAGGGGACAATTAAAACAAATAAACAAACAAACAAACCCAGAAGGCTGGAGATGTACATGAGACCGGAATGTGCATATATGAAGATATATTATTTAAAGTTCTCATCAGATCAGATCAGATCAGATCAGTCACTCAGTCGTGTCCAACTTTTTGTGACCCCATGAATCGCAGCACACCAGGCCTCCCTGTCCATCACCAACTCCCGGAGTTCACTCAGACTCATGTCCATCGAGTCAGTGATGCCATCCAGCCATCTCATCCTGTGTCATCACCTTCTCCTCCTGCCCTCAATCCCTCCCAGCATCAGAGTCTTTTCCAATGAGTCAACCCTTCGCATGAGGTGGCCAAAGCACTGGAGTTTCAGCTTTAGTATCATTCCTTCCAAAGAAATCCCAGGGCTGATCTCCTTCAGAATGGACTGCTTGGATCTCCTTGCAGGCCAAGGGACTCTCAAGAGTCTTCTCCAACACCACAGTTCAAAAGCATCAACTCTTCAGCGCTCAGCCTTCTTCACAGTCCAACTCTCACATCCATACATGACCACAGGAAAAACCATAGCCTTGACTAGATGAACCTTTGTTGGCAAAGTAATGTCTGCTTTTGAATATGCTATCTAGGTTGGTCATAACTTTCCTTCCAAGGAGTAAGTGTCTTTTAATTTCATGGCTGCAGTCACCATCTGTAGTGATTTTGGAGCCCAGAAAAATAAACTCTGACACTGTTTCCACTGTTTCCCCATTTATTTCTCATGAAGTGATGGGACCGGATGCCATGAGCTTCATTTTTGGAATGTTGAGCTTTAAGCCAACTTTTTCACTCTCCACTTTCACTTTCATCAAGAGGCTTTTGAGTTCCTCTTCACTTTCTGCCATAAGGGTGGTGTCATCTGCATATCTGAGGTTATTGATATTTCTCCTGGCAATCTTGATTCCAGTTTGTGCTTCTTCCAGTCCAGCGTTTCTCATGATGTACTCTTCATATAAGTTAAATAAACAGGGTGACAATATACAGCCTTGATGAACTCCTTTTCCTATTTGGAACCAGTCTGTTGTTCCATGTTCAGTTCTAACTGTTGCTTCCTGACCTGCATACAAATTTCTCAAGAGGCAGATCAGGTGGTCTGGTATTCCCATCTCTTTCAGAATTTTCCACAGTTTACTGTGATCCACAGAGTCAAAGGCTTTGGCATAGTCAATAAAGCAGAAATAGATGTTTTTCTGGAACTCTCTTGTTTTTTCTATGATCCAGCAGATGTTGGCAATTTGATCTCTGGTTCCTCTGCCTTTTCTAAAACCAGCTTGAACATCAGGAAGTTCAGGGTTCACATATTGCTGAAGCCTGGCTTGAAGAATTTTGAGCATTACTTTACTTGCGTGTGAGATGAGTGCAATTGTGCGGTATTTTGAGCCTTCTTTGGCATTGCCTTTCTTTGGGATTGGGATGAAAACTGACCTTTTCCAGTCCTGTGGCCACTGCTGAGTTTTCCAAATTTGCTGGTATATTGAGTGTGGCACTTTCACAGCATCATCTTTCAGGATTTGGAATAGCTCAACTGGAATTCCATCACCTCCACTAGCTTTGTTTGTAGTGATGCTTTCTAAGGCCTACTTGACTTCACATTCCAGGATGTCTGGCTCTAGGTCAGTGACACACCATTGTGATTATCTGGGTCGTGAAGATCTTTTTTGTATAGTTCTTCTGTGTATTCTTGCCATCTCTTCTTAATACCTTCTGCTTCTGTTAGGTCCATACCATTTCTGTCCTTTATCGAGCCCATCTTTGCATGAAATGTTCCTTTGGTATCTCTGATTTTCTTGAAGAGATCCCTAGTCTTTCCCATTCTGTTGTTTTCCTCTATTTCTTTGCATTGATCACTGAAGAAGGCTTTCTTATCTCTTCTTGCTGTTCTTTGGAACTCTGAATTCAGATGCTTATATCTTTCCTTTTCTCCTTTGCTTTTCACTTCTCTTCTTTTCACAGCTATTTGTAAGGCCTCCCCAGACAGCCATTTTGCTTTTTTGCATTTCTTTTCTATGGGAATGGTCTTAATCCCTGTCTCCTGTACAATGTCACGAACCTCATTCCATAGTTCATCAGGCACTCTATCTATCAGATCTAGGCCCTTAAATCTATTTCTCACTTCCACTGTATAATCATAAGGGATTTGATTTAGGTCATCCCTGAATGGTCTAGTGTTTTTCCCTACTTTCTTCAATTTAAGTCTGAATTTGGCAATAAGGAGTTCATGGTCTGAGCCGCAGTCAGCTCCCGGTCTTGTTTTTGCTGACTGTATAGAGCTTCTCCATCTTTGGCTGCAAAGAATATCATCAGTCTGATTTGGGTGTTGACCATCTGGTGATGTCCATGTATAGAGTCTTCTCTTGTGTTGTTGGAAGAGGGTGTTTGTTAAAGTTCTCATAGTCATGGCTTTTGTTCAAAGCCTGAATGAGGTGCTTTTCCATTAAGTTAAGAAACAAGGTAAGGTTATCTGCTCTCTTTTTCCACATCATGCTTGACATCCTAGCTAATGCAGAAAAACAAGTAAAGAAAATAAAAGATATGCAGATTCAGAAGAAAAGCAAAACTCTCTTTGTTCACATAATGACATGATAGCCCATATAGAAAATTCCAGAGAATTGGCCAAATAATTCCTGAAACTAATGAGTGATTAAATAAAATTTACAAGATACAAGGTTAATATCTAAAGTCTTGCTTTCCTATATAATAGCAATGAAAAATCAGGACTTGAAATTAAATATACAATACAATTTACATTAGCGAACACAAAAATACTTAGGCATCAACCTAACAAAATATGTATAAGATCAATATAAAAAAACTGTAATATCTGAGGAAAGAAATAAAATAATTCAATAAATGGAGAGCTATTCCATATTCAAAGATCAGGAAACTCAATAAGTTAAGATGACAGTTTCTCTCAAATTGATCTTAGACTTAATGTGATTTCAATAAAAAATCCCAGAAAGTTATTTTATTGATAATAACAAACTGATTCCAAAGTGTATGTGGAAATACAAAAGACTCAGAATAGTCAAAACAATTTTGAAGAACAGAGTCCAAAGACGGGTACTCCCCAGCTTCAAGATTTATTACAAAGCCACAGCAACCAATACAGTATGCAACTGGCCAGAGAACAGAAAAATATATCAAAGGAACAGAATAGAGGGCCAAGAAAGGGAACAACACAAATAAAGTCAAATTATCTTTGACAAAGGAGCAAAGGCAATTCAATGGAGAAATGGTTGTGTGTTTTTATTTTTAATAAATGGTGCTGGAATAACTGGATATCTACATCAAAAAATGAATTTAGATGCAGACCTCACACCTGCCACAAAAAACTCGAAATGGATCATATTCTCAAATGTAAAATACCAAACTATAAAACTCCTAGATTATGACATGGGAGAATATCTGGATAACCTTGTATATGGCAATGACTTTTTAAGTACAACACCAAAGACATGACCCATGAGAGGAAAAAAAAAATTGGTAAGTTGAACTTCATTGTAATTAAAGACTTCTACTCTATGGAAGACACTGTTAATAGGATGAGAAGCCAAGCCACAGGTCTGGAGAAAATACTTGCAAAAAACAAACCTCTTAAAGAAGTATAATGTAAAATATACAAAGAACTCTTAAAATTGAACAATAAGAAAATGAATAACCTAATTAAAGATTGTCAAAAGACCTAAATAGATACCTCACCAAGGAAGATATATAGAGGTGGCAAATAAACATATGAAAATATGTTCAACATGATATGTTATCAGGGAATGCTAATTTAAAAAATGAACGGTTAAAGGAGGAGCAAGATGGTGGAAGAGTAGGTGGACATAGAGTACATCTCTCTCCACAGATCCATCAGGAATACACCTTCAGACACAGACGTGCATGCAGAACACCAGCTGAGAGCAGACAGGAGGACCTGACCAGAGGAAAAATATATATAGAACCATGCAAAACTCAGTAGGACAAAGGAACTAGGGGAAAAAACAGGAGTATTAGTAGGACTGGACCTGCCCTTGCCCAGTTGGGGAACTGAAGCAGGGGTTTGATCCCCAAAGTGGAGCAATTGTCTGAGTCAGAGGAGAAACATTTAAGGCTGAGAGTGAAACGCCTGATCTGTGGCAGCCTAAATGGAATGAGAATCAGACAGTCCTTGCCACAGCCATAAATATGCTGGGCAGGAATGTGGGTCTCCTGGAAGGGGCAGCGGCTGAGAGCTGGAGTTTAGGGACCGTGGAACAATCTCAGTGCGAGGGTTGCTGTTGACTGTGGAAAGACGGATCGAGGGGATGTGAGGGAGGAAGACCATGAAGGGAAATGCCTGTGGAGGAAAGCCAGGCAGCCATGGAAGCAAGAGGATACTGCTGAGTCATGCGTAGGAGGTGGAGACATCACCATAGCCTCTCTCTCTCCCCCCACACGCCAGCACTGGCAGCTGAAAAATAGAGAGACTGGCCTATCAAATGCCTCACGCACTGAACTTCAGGGTAGGACCCCACACAGGGTGCTCCTTTAAGTTCCTGATGCACCAATTTACAGAGTAGAACCCCGCCCGCCCCCTCCCCAATTGCTTCTCGGCCTTTTGGCTAAGATCAAGTGCAGAGTAGAACCCCAGCCAGGGGGACCCCTCTATGTGCCTGACATGCTGAACAACAGAGAAGGACCCCAGGCAAGGGAGCCCTCTAAGTGCCTGAACAGGCAGAGCTATGGAGAAAGACTGGCCAAAGAGGCCTTCTGATTGCCAGCCACAAGAGGCTCAAAAAAAGACTCTGATAGGGCCATAACTCCTGCCACGGAGGCAGTTTGTATCCTTGAGCACTTGGTGCCACCAGGGTCCCTGCAAGCCAAGCAGCTGTACCACTTTCACGCTCAACTCTCACTGGGGCAGAACTGCCACAGGCAAAAAAAAAAAAAAAAAAAAAGTCTTATGTTTATGTGCGCTGGGTCACTTAGGTCCTGTCCAATTCTGCAACCCCGTAGACTGTGGCCTGCCAGACTTTTCTGTCAGAGAGGGGCTTCTGCAGGCAAGAATACTGGAGTGTATTGGCCAATACTGGTTGCCATACCTTTCTAGAACACTGTATTTCCTGCTGCCATAGCCACCAACCCCCCTGAGTACCTGGTGCTGCAAGAATCCCTGCAACCCAAGAAGCTGCACCACTTCCACACCTGGCCCTCACAGGGGCAAACCCAAGCCCTCTAGGGCAGCCTCAGGAGCTAAACCCCAATGGGCAGCCCATATGTAAAGGTGGAACTAAAACCACAATTGAAACCCAGGGGCAGTGTGGCTGAGGAAGAAGACCCAAAACCTTCCCACCAGCTGTACAAGCTGCTTTTAACATGTGGTTAAATCCACATGATCAACTATGCAGACTCTGTGTCTATGGAGTATATAAAAGGCCATTGAGAGCTCCCACAAAACAAAACACACTCTCTGATAGCTGTGGACATTGGAGGCAAGAATATAGGACCAGATTAGAATCTGAGCAGCCCCCACAGCAGGTCCAGAGATCAGTATAGTGTTGGCGGGCATCCTAGGGAGGTAAGGTGAACTGGGATTCCCAGTGTGGGAAAGGACTCTGACAGCAGTGACTCAAGAAAAATTTTATTATTCTTATATTTTGACTTGTTCTATAGATTTTTTTTCTTTTTTTTTTCCTCCCCCCTCCCCTGCTCTGTTGTAGTTGTCAATTTTATTGGCACTATGAAATCCAATTAATCTTTTGAGCCTTTTTTTCTTTTTCTTCAGTCACATTTTTTATTGTTGTCATAAACCTCTACCTCTACGTTGGACTTTTGCAGTTCTATGGAGTTTTCCTGGTTTTTGTTTTTTGTTTTTTTTTTCTCTCTCTTTAATTTTAATTTTTTAAACCTATTATTATTTTTCTAAATTTATTCCTTTGTTTTCTTTTCCTACTGTTCTTTTCCCCTTGCAGTTAAACTTTAAAGTATATAAATCTTCTTTATCTACCTCTATTTAATGTTGCATATCTACTCTTTCTTTCCTTTCTCTCCTTTCCTCTCAACATATTTGTTAGTTTTATTTTCAATGCTTTATTCCCCAATTGACATCTCGCTTTAGTTTTTTTTTCCAGTTTGTGCTTTAATTAGTTTTGTTCTGGTAGATATAATTTTTGGTTTCCTTTGTTCCCCAGGTCAATCTATTGTAATTAATTTTTTTTGTACTGTTTTGATTTTGCTTATGGGTGTATTTGTATATGTGTATATTCAGTCACAGTTTCTACTGTTGTTATAAACCTCTGTCTGTACTTTGGGCTTTTGCAGTTCTGTGGAGTTTTCCTTTATTTCCCCTTTATTCTAACTTCTTCAGTTTTTTTCTCTTTTCTCTAATTGTAATTTTTAACCTTTTAAACCTATTATATTTCTTCTACATTTATTCCTTTGTTTGCCTTTCAACTGTTCTTTCCCCCTTGCAGTTAATCTTTAATGTATATAAATCTTCATCTATCTCTATTTAACTTTGCATATCTATTATTTCTTTCTTTCCTTTCTTTCCTTTCCTCTCAACGTATTTGTTAGTTTTGTTTTCATTGCTTTATTCCCCACTTGGCACCTTGCTTTAGTTTTGTTTTCCAGTTTGTGCTTAAAGTTAGCTTTGTTCTTAACTGGTAAATATAATTTTTGATTTCCTTTGTTTGCCAGATCAATCTACAGTACTTTATTTTTGTTGGACTGTTTTCACTTTGCTCATGGGTGTATGTGTATATTCCATTATTTTAATTATTATTTGCCTGAATTTCTAACTGCCATTTGAGGTTCATCTTTTTTGGATATTTGTTTTATTCTGTCTTAAAGCCATAACAAACCACTTGCAGAATCTTCGTTTCTGACCAGAGATCAAACCCTAAACCTTTGGAGTGGGAGCACTGACTCCAAGACCCTAGACTACCAGAGAACTAACCCTGCTGCTGCTACTGCTGCTGCTAAGTCACTTCAGTTGTATCCGACTCTGTGTGACCCCATAGACGGCAGCCCACCAGGCTCTGCCATCCCTGGGATTCTCCAGGCAAGAACACTGGAGTGGGTTTCCATTTCCTTCTCCAATGCATGAAAGTGAAAAGTGAAAATGAAGTCTCTCAGTTGTGTCCGACTCTTCGAAACCCCATGGACTGCAGCCTACCAAGCTCCTCTGTTCATGGGATTTTCCAGGCAAGAGTACTGGAGTAGGTTGCCATTGCCTTCTCTGGAACTAACCCTAGGGAGGATCAAATAGAATTCATACAAAGGAAACCACTTGAATACAAAACCCAGCATCACCCAACTACCAGTATCATCCTATGCAGGATGCCTCATCTAAACAATAAACAAAACAAAAACGCAAACCCAATCATCAGCAGACAGGAGTACCACCTCACTCAGCCTTGCCTATCAGAAGAAAAACAAACAAGCAAACAAAAACTCAACACAAATTTCACCCTATAGAAAGCTCACACAAACCACTGGACAAACCTTAGGAGGTCAGAAACCAAAAGGAATAAAGAATTCAATCTTCTTCAAGGAAAAAATTCAACTGTCCTTGAAGCCTGGGAAAAGGAGCCCTCAAACACAATAACTTAAAAAAAAAAAAAAATAAAGACAGAGAAATACTGCACGAATGAAGGGACAAACTAGAGACACAGAAGTCCAAATAAATGAAGAGGAAATAAGAAAATTACCTGAAAAAGAATTCAGAATAATGATAGTAAAAATGATAAAAAAAAAAAAAAACCTTGAAAACAAAATGGAAAAAAATGCAAGAATCAATTAACAAAGACCTAGAAGAATTAAAGAATAAGCATGCAGAGACAAACAACACAGTTACTGAAATTAAAACTACTCTAGAAGGAATCAATAGCAGAATATCTGAAGCAGAAGAACGAATCAGTGAGCTGGAAGATAAAATGGTGGAAATAACTTCTGAGGAGCAGAATAAACTAAAAAGAATGAAAAGAGCTGAGGACAGCCTCAGAGACCTCTGGGACCATATCAAACACACCAACATTCAAATTATAGGGGTCCCAGAAGAAGAGAAAAAGAAAGGGTATGAGAAAATTTTTGAAGAGATTATTGTTGAAAATTTTCCCAACATGGAAAAGGAAAGAGTCAATCAAGTCCAAGAGGCACCAAGAGTCCCATACAGGATAAACCCAAGGAGAAACACACCAAGACACATACTAATCAAACTAACAAAGACTAAACACAAAGAAAAATATTAAAAGCAGCAAGGTAGAAACAACAAGTAACATAAGGGAAACCCCATTAGCTGATCTTTCACCAGAAACTCTGCAGACCAGAAGGGAGTGGCAGGATATATTAAAGTACTGAAAGGGAAAAATCTACAATCAAGATTACTGTACCCAGCAAGGATCTCATTCAAAACTGATGGATAAATAAAAAGCTTTTCAGAAAAGCAAAAGTTAAGAGAATCCAGTGCCACCAAACCAGCTTTACAACAAATGTTAGACAGACTTAGATAGTCAAGAAATACAACAGAAGAAAAAAGACCTACAAAATGAACCCCAAACAATTAGAAAATGGCAATAAGAACATATGTATCGATAATTAACTTAAATGTAAATGGATTAAATGCTTCAACCAAAAGACACAGACTGGCTGAATGGATATGAAAACAAGACCCATATATATTCTATCTACAAGAAACCCACTTCAGACCTCAAGACACACACAGACTGAAAGTGAGGGGATGGAAAATTATATTCCATGCAAATGAGAAGCAAAAGAAAGCTGGAGTAGCAATCCTCATATCAGACAAAATAGACCTTAAAATAAAGAAGATTACAAGAGATAAGGAAGGACACTACACAGTGATCAAGGGATCATTCCAAGAGGAAGACACAACAATTGTAAATATCTCTCCACTCAATATAGGAGCACCTCAGTACATAAGACAAACACTAACAGACATAAAAGGAGAAATTGACAGTAACACAATAATAGTAGGAGACTTTAACACCCCACTCACACCAATGGACAGATCATCAAAACAGAAAATTAATAAGGAAACAAGTTTTAAATGATACATTAGATGAGCTGGATCTCATTGATATCTTCAGGACATTCCACCCAAATGCAGAAGAATAGACCTTTTCAAATGCACATGGAACATTCTCCAGGATAGACCACATCTTGGGTCACAAATCAAACCTCAGTAAGTTTAAGAAAACTGAAATTTTATCAGGCATCTTCTCTGACTGAAATGCTATGAGACTAGATATCAATTATAAGAAAAAACTGTAAGAAACACAAACACATGGAGATTAAACAACACATTTCTAAATAACCAACAGGTTACTGAAGAAATCAAAAAGAAAATCAAAAAATTTCTAGGAACAAATGACAATGAAAACACAACAACTCAAAACCTATGGGATGCAGCAAAGCAGTTCTAAGAGGGAAATTTATAGCTATACAATCCTACCTCAAGAAACAAGAAAACATCAAATAGACAACCTAACTTTACACCTAAAGCAATTTGAAAAAAAGAAGGAAAAAAAATTAGTAGTAGGAAAGAAATCATAAAGATCTGAGCAGAAATAAATGAAAAAGAAATGAAAGAAACAATAGTAAAGGTTAATAAAACTAAAAGCTGGTTTGAGCCAGACTCATCAAGAAAAAAAGAGAGAAGAATCAAATCAACAAAATTAGAAATGATAAAGGAGAGGTTACAGCAGGCAATGCATAAATACAAAGGATTATAAGAGACTATTATGGAAAACTATATGGTAATAAAATAGATAACCTGGAAGAAATGGGCAGATTCTTAGAAAAGTTTAATCTTCCAAGACTGAACCAGGAAGAAATAGAAGTTATGAGAAATCCAATTACAAGCACTGAAATTGAAACTGTGATCAAAAATCTCCCAAAAAACAAAAGCCCAGGACCAGATGGCTTCACAGGAGAATTCTATCAAACATTTAGAGAAGAGTTAATGCCTATCCTTCTAAAACTCTTTCCAAAAATTGCAGAGGAAGGAACACTTCCAAACTCGTTCTACGAGGCCACCATCATCCTGATACCAAAACCAAACAATGACAGTACAAGAAAAGAAAACTACAGGCCAATATCACTGATGAACATAGATGCAAAAATCCTTAACAAATTTAAGCAAACAGAAATCAGCAACACATCAAAAAGCTCATACACCATGATCAAGTTGGGTTTATTCCAGGGATTCATCAATATACAGAAAGCAATCAATGTGATACACCATATTAACAAATTGAAAGATAAAAACCATAGAATCATCTCAATAGATGCAGAAAAAGCCTTTGACAAAATTCAGCACCTATTTATGATTAAAACTCTTCAAAAAATGGCCATAGAAGGAACCTACCTCAACATAGTAAAGGCCATATATAATAAGCCTATTGCAAACATTATTCTCAATGGTGAAAAACTGAAGCATTCCCCCTGAGATCAGGAATAAGACAAGGCTGTCCACTTTCACCACTATTATTCAACGTAGTTCTGGAAGTTCTAGCTACAGCAATCAGAGAAGAAAAAGAAACAAAAGGAATCCAGATCAGAAAATAAGGAGTAAAGCTCTCACTGTTTGCAGATGGTGTGATACTGTACATAGAAAACCCTAAAGATAGTATCAGAAAATTACTAGAGCTAATCAGTGAATTTAGCAAAGTTGCAGGATACAAAATCAATACACAGAAATCACTTGCGTTTCTATATACTAACAATGAAAAATCAGAAAGAGAAATTAAGGAATCAATCCCATTCACCATTGCAGCAAAAAGAATTAAATATCTAGGAATAAACTGGCCTAAGAATACAAAAGAACTGTACACAGAAAATTATAAGACACTAATGAAAGAAAGAATGATGCTAAAGCTGAAACTCCAGTACTTTGGCCACCTCATGCGAAGAGTTGACTCATTGGAAAAGACTCTGATGCTGGGGGGGATTGAGGGAAGGAGGAGAAGGGGACGACAGAGGATGAGATGGCTGGATGGCATCACTGACTCGATGGACATGAGTCTCAGTGAACTCCGGGAGTTGGTGATGGACAGGGAGGCCTGGCATGCTACGATTCATGGGGTCGCAAAGAGTCAGACACGACTGAGCAACTGATCTGATCTGATCTGAATGAAAGAAATGAAAGATGGCATAAACAGATGGAAAGATATCCCATGTTCCTTGGTAGGAAGAATCAATATTGTGAAAATGACTATACTACCAAATGCAATCTACAGATTTAATGTGATCCTTGTCATATTACTAATGGCATTTTTCACAGAACTAGAACAAAAAATTTCACAATTCATAGGGAAACACAAAAGACCCCCAAATAGCCAAAGCAGTCTTGAGAAAGAAGAATGGAACTGGAGGAATCAAGCTTCCTGACTTCAGGTTATACTACAAAGCAACAGTCATCAAGACAGTATGGTACTGGCACAAAACAGAAATATAGACCAAGGGAATAAGATAGAAGCCCCAGAAATAAACCCATGCACCTATGGGTACCTTATTTTTTACAAAGGAGGCAAGAATATACAATGGGACAAAGACAGCCTCTTCAATAAATGTTGTTGGGAAAACTGGACAGCTACATGCAAAAGAATGAAATTAGAAAACTTCCTAACACCATACACAAAGATAAACTCAAAATGGATTAAATACCTAAATGGAAGACCAGAAACTATAAAACTCTTAGAGGAAAACAGAGTCAGAACACTCGATGACAAATCAAAGGAAGATCTTCTATGACCCACCTCCTAGAGTAATGGAAATAAAAACAAAGGAAACAAGTAGGACCTGATTGAACTTATAAGCTTTTGCACAGCAAAGGACACTATAAGCAAGGTGAAAAGACAGCCCTCAGAATGGGAGAAAATAATAGCAAATGAAACAACTGACAAAGGATTAATTTCCAAAATATACAAGCAGCTCATACAATGCAATACCAGAAAAGCAAACAACCCAATCAAAAAGTGGGAAAAAGACCTAACCAGACATTTCTCCAAGGAAGACATACAGATGGCTAACAAACACATGAAAAGATGCTCAACATCACTCATTTTTAGAGAAATGCAAATAAAAATGACAATGAGATATCACTTCACACCAGTCAGAATGGCCCTCATCAAAAAGTCTTCGAAGAATAAATGCTGGAAAGGGTGTGGAGAAAAGGGAATATTCTTGCACTCTTGGTGGAATGTAAATTGATACAGTCACTATGGAAGACAGTATGGGGATTCCTTTAAAAACTAGGAATAAAACCACCATATGACCCAGAAATCCCACTCCGAGGCCTATACCCTGAGGAAACCAAAATTGAAAGAGATACATGTATCCCATTGTTCATTGCAGCACTATTTACAATAGCTAGAACATGAAAGCAACCTAGATGTCCATCGACAGATGAATGGATAAAGATTTTGTGGTATATATACACAGTGGAATATTAGCCATAAAAAGGAACACATTTGAATCAGTTTCTAATGAGGAGGATGAACCTAGAACCTATTATACAAAGTGAAGTGAGTCAGAAAGAGAAAGATAAATACTGTATTCTAACACATATATACAGAATCTAGAAAAATGGTACTGAAGAATTTATTTACAGGGCACCAATGGAGAAACAAACATAGAGAATAGACTTGTAGACATGGGGAGAGCGGAGTGGAGGGTGAGATGTATAGAAAGAGTAACATGGAAACTTATATTACCATATGTAAAATAAATAGCCAACAGGAATTTGCTGTATGGCACAGGAAACTCAAACAGGGGCTCTATATCATCCTAGAGGGGTGGGATGGGCAGGGAGATGGGAGGGAGTTTCAAAAGGGAGGGGATATATGTATACCTATGGCTGATTCATGTTGAAGTTTGACAGAAAACAGCAAAATTCTGTAAAGCGATTACCCTTCAATAAAAAAATAATTTTAAGAAAAGGACAGTTAGAATGGTTATAATCCAACACCAATTGCTGACAAGAATGTGGAGCAAAAGGAACTCTCATTTATTGCTGATGAGAATTTTAAAATGTTATTTTGCTATTTAGCTATTTTTGAAGACAGTTTAGTAATTTCTTACAAAATTAACAAACTCTTACCATACAAGCAATTGATCATGCTCCTTTACCTACACATGAATTTTTTTTAACAGTTTTATTCATAGTTGCCAAAATGTGAAAGCCACTATTATGCCCTTCTATAGGTCAATGAACTTAAACTAAAAAATATTATTCCACAATAACAAGAAATTATCTATGAAGCCACAAAAAGAAACAGGAACATTAACTGCATACTGCCAAGTGAAAGAAGACAATCTGTAAAGATTCATTGCCGGGAGCCAGCGTGAGGAACTCCGCCCGTGGCAAAGGTCATGAGGAAGGAGGCTTGGCATAAGCAAAGGCGGGATCGAGCCTCAGGAGTTCCCCTGGAAATTCTTGAGCATCTACCCCCAAAACCAGAGTCTGCCTACTTTCTGCTTTGTGCTCTCACATACACCTCTGACTTTACAGGGGGCTGTCCCCCACCACCTCTCTCTGAAAAAAGAGTTAACTTACAGCTCCAGTTAATAAAGTTCCTGGGCATGACAAGAGTGTTTCAACCTACAAACTCCTTTGGAAATCCTCTAGCCTGCCTGAGTAGGTTCTTCCAGCCACATATGATTGTTCAGAGCCTCCCAACTGTGAAAGGCATGAGATGTTCTAAACTGTCTAAATACAGATTCCTTTGAACAGTTAAAAGATTGATGAGAAATTGTATTGGTGAAGGGTTTTTCACTTGTTGGGCCAATGTTTGCTGCTAAGTTTCCATATCCCTTACCTACTGTGTCCCTGGCAGTGTATTGATTAATATAATTGGTGTATAGGAATGTAAGTAGTAGCTTTAATGTTTGTAACCTTGGACCCTTGAGTTAATTCCTTTTCTTGTTATAGCCCACCACACCTTTGCCCTATAGGAATGCAACTTTATCTAATGCTTTCGGAGGGTGGTGCCTGACTTTAGAATAATCACCTTTAGAGAAAAATACGTTTTCTGAAAAAAGGATCTTAAAATGTTGACAGGCCTCAGGGCTGGAAGATGATGTAAATCAGCTAAACTTTTGCATATGATAAGTTTGCAGGAAGAAAGCCTGGCTTACTGCTGACCCTACCCCTTGCCCCATTGTCCTCTAGGCACAGCTTGAGGTATAAAAACTACTTTGGAAAATAAAGTGTGGGCCTTGTTCACCGAAACTTGGTCTCCCCATGTCGTTCTTTCTCTCACCTTCTGGCTGAATTCCCATCTTGAGCGTGGAGGCTCGTCAAGCCTACTAATTTTGCCTGGGCTTCTAAGACCTGACCGGGGAAGCCTTAGTGTCTCCTCTCCTTTGGGAGAATGAGAGGACGCCTGCGGCCTACGTAGGTGATGCAAATTCCTTATTTTGGAATTTTATTAGCTTTCCACGTAAACCAAGTTATTCAGCCTCTTTTCTCCACTGAATTTTCCTACTGAGCTATCCTTATTCTATTACTCTTTATGTCTCTAATTAATATTTAATTAAAGCTATTGTATCCAGTTCGCCGATGCCGTCCCCGCTTCGAATTCCCTGGACCCACCAGGGCTGGACCCCAGTAATTCATACTCTGTAATTCCAACTACATGAAATCTCAGAAAAGGTATGATCTTTCTATGGAGACAAGTAAAAGGTCAGTGGTTGTCACAGGTTTGAGGGGAGGAAGGAAAGGATAGGTGGAACAGAGGGGATTTTTAGAGCAGTAAATAGAGCAATCAAATTGTTTACCATGATTTGGTAATGGTGGATACATATAATGATACACTTGTCAAAACCTTTAGAATGCATCTCAAAAGTTTGAACTCCAATAAACTATGGACTTCTGTTAATAATGATGTATCAATGTTGGTTCATCAAAATGCCAACATTGAGGCACAAGGCTTGGGATACATGTGGATGGTGGGGAGGCTGTGTATTTTGGGGAGAGGGAGACAGGCATATGGGAACTCCCTGTACTTCCCCCTCAGTTTTGCTGTGACCTTGAAACTGCTCTAAAAAATAAAGCCTATTGAGAAATATGTGAATCATTTATTACCCAAGTATCTTTTGGCTCCAGCAGGTGCAGAAACTGCCAGACAGAGCACACCCCAACTCAGCAGTTGACAGCACAAAACACAGAAGGTCACGTTAGAGCACTTCCTCACAGGCCAAAGGGGACTTTCTTCTTTGCTTGTTTTTACAACTGGTGGAAGAAAACATTCAGTTCTTTGGAGGCCCAGGGATGGTCAAAGGAGACAGCTGTGGGCCAGCTTCCTGAGAAGTCTTACAAGAGCATGGCAGCATCCAGACTTCTTATTCCCGGGGCTGCACCAGCATCATGTGGTTGCCAAGGAAGCCAGATGGAGGACAGATCTGCTGTCTCCAGGCATTCTGCCCTTTCCCCACTTGGTGGCTCACCTGCCCCAGACTGGACCAGTGTTGATGTGTTCCTGTTTTAGTGTGTATCTTTCACGCTTTTCTAGAGCATTTGTCACACACAACAAGAAAATATGCCATCATCTTCCTTTTCCAAGTCTCTAGGTCAGTGGTTTCCAAGCTCGACTACACATTGAAATCACCTGGGGAGACTGAAAAGTTCAACACTACCTGTGGAGTCCCATATGGAGGTTACAGGTGTGAGGCCTTGTACTAAGGCCACAGACGCAGAGCCCAGAACTAAGGCCACCTCTGGACGTGACTGAGCCCCACTGTGTGTATGTGGGTGCTCATTAGCTTACTGCTGTCTGACTCTTTGTGACCCCTTGGACTGTAGCCCACCAGGCTCCTCTGTCCATGGAATTTTATAGGCAAGAATACTGGAATGGGTTGCCATTTCCTACTCCAGGGTATCTTCCCAACCCAGGGATAAACCCCACAAGTCCTATTGTAACCATTGCCAAAAAACCCCCTGCTTCTTACTGGCCAGCTCCCTTACCCCTATTAGGCAAAAATACCCACTCTGGTACTCACCCTATAGCACCCTGACCAATCACCAATGATGATGCCATGCTTCCAGCAGGAATTTCCTTTGTTTAGAGGCTATAAAAATTGGCTACTAGCCCATGAAAAGCATTGGTTCTCCCTTGAGCTCGCCCTCTGTTCTAACAGTCGACTCTCTCTGACCTGTCAGGAGGTTGGCCCACTGTGCTCCCAGTGCCTACATTTTCTCTGCTTTTTTTTCTTAGTAAATTCACTTTCTGTAATACTCTGCCCCTGGAAGTTTTTCTTTCAACCGGCTCTCCAACTGGACCACCACCACACTACCTCAGCCCCAGCTGCTGAGATCCTAATTTGATTGGTCAGGGTCTGAGTTCCCAGGTGATTCTAATATGCAATCAAGTTTGAAATTTACTAGTCTCAGTCTCTGGGGTTCACACAGGCTCTCATACTCCAGCCAGTCACAGGAAGGGGGTAGTTTCTAGTTTTAGAGACACTCTTTCCCCATCCCACTCCCAGAACACACAAGAAGGCTCTCAGTTCAGTTCAGTTGCTCAATCATGTCCAACTCTTTGTGATCCCATGGACCACAGCTTGCCAAGCTTCCCTGTGCATCATTAAACTCCTGGAGCTTGCTCACACTCATGTCCATTGAGTTGGTGATGCCATCCAACGATCTCATTCCCTGACTAGAAGGCTTTAGGGAACATTTTTTCAGTCAATGTGTTCACTAATTGTCATGGATAAGTATTGTGTAAACTGGATGCTGGGAAACTACATACACTTCCCTCAAAGAGGTCAGTATAATAAGCATCAGTGATCTGAACACCTCTCATATTACAAGACCAGGTTATAGGGTCACAATTTGTGGTTACAATTTGTAGAGACTCTATTTGACACATCGCTGCCCTGGCTTCAGGGCTCTGTCAGCCAGAAGGAGGAGGGGGTCTCTTTGTAATTCACCCCTAGGTTCAACACAGGTTAGGTGGGTGCTGGCCTCCTGCAGAGGGACCTGAGCTAGGCACTGGCACCATGCCTGGCACATGGGTGGTGCTCCATATTATTCACAGAGAGACTACAATGGGCTGCACAGAAGGGTTCAGGGAAAGGGATGCATTCTGTCTACAGGGATTAGGTGAGAAAGTGTGAAGAGGCTAAGGCTGAGATGAACCTTGAGGGATGGCATGCCTGGTAGAGAGACAGGAGACAAGCATCTCCGCAAGACATGCTGACCTACAGAGTGGAGAGTGGGTATGTGAGGCATTTCTATCTGCCAGAGCACCGCATGGAGGTTCTGCATGAAGTGGACAAGGGAGAAACTGTGAGGGGCTTATGATGGAGTAGGGACTTGTACCCACTGGGGAGCAGTGGGAGGATTTTCAACTCCCATAGCACAATCAGATCCTGGTTCCTTTGATTACACTGGTGGCTGTGTGGAAAAAAATTTAGGAACTATTGGAATCACCAAAAATGCCAACTCACAATTGGAAAGGCCCTTAAGGTTCTTTAGATGTAAAGAACATACTTTTGGACTCCATGGGAGAAGGCGAGGGTGGGATGATTTGAGAGAATAGCATTGAAACATGTATATTACCATTCGTGAAACAGATCACCAGTCCAGGTTTGATGCATGAGACAGGGTGCTCAGGGCCAGAGCACTGGGATGACCCAGAGGGATGGGATGGGGAGGGAGGTGGGAGTGGGGTTCAGGATGGGGAACACATGTATACCCATGGATGATTCATGTCAGTGTATGGCAAAAACCACTACAATATTGTAAATTAATTAGCCTCCAGTTAAAATAAACAAATTCATTTAATAAAATAAATAAATACAAAGATAAGCCATGTTCTTTGATGAGAAGATTTAATATCACAAAGAATCATCTCTCCAAATTAAATTAGGATACACAGGATTTACTATGTTGGAATTTTATAAAATAATCAAAAGCTTGTTTGTAAAGATAAATTAACAAGAATATGCAGGGACATTATGAAAAAGAATAGTGACAGGACTTGCCTTATTGGATGTCATTATATTATAATGTTAATGTCATTATATATGTGTGAGTGTGTGTGTAATAACAAAATAAAGGTGTGAGTTGAAATCATGTTAAAAAAACAAACAAACAAAACAAAACAAAAAAAAACTCATACATGCCCATGATTTGAAATCCTTGAGAGGTCCTAAGGAATATAACATTTGAAGTCACTTAATTAAAAAAAAAATGAAAAAAGGGATCATGAGGTGCTTTCATGTTAAATCCTTTAATCTCAAGTAAGGTTTGCTGATTTTAAGTTGCAGTCAGCTGTTCTGGACAGCCTTGATATCTGAAATAGTGTTTTTTGCCTCCACAATGAGAATTCTTGATGGATAACAGGATTCGTAAGGACTTAAGAGAATATACAATTCCAAAGAGTACGTGTTTAGGAGAGAGCTCTCCAATCACCAGAAAGATTGAGACACTTTTAGTATAAAAAATTAGGACTGTGTGACAGAATTTGACTCTACACAGATCAGCTGCACCCAATGTCCCTGACTCCTTGGAATGCCACTGGAAACTGACCAAAAAATTGTCCTGCTGCTTGAAAGCACTCTGATATGGTACTATCTGGTCACTGTCTTCTACAGTCAAGGGCATAACACCTTAGAAGGCCACTGATCTTAATCCTTGACTTAAAGCTGGTCATCACTAATGTCGACATTGTCTTCTGCTCGGACATGATTCACGTCTGCATTTTTCAAAATTTGAACATGAGAGTCCCCCAGTGGAATCACACTGCAAAAAGAATGACATGAATAAGAGAAAAGCAGACCACTTCTCAAGTATGAGCAACACAGTTTATGTTCAGGCACACTGGGTATTTGCATTTCCCAGAGCTCCATTCACAAGCCTATGAAATGCACAGAAGCTTCCAGAGTTGTAAACATGAAGTTTCAGGAAGTCTGTGTAATAGGGAGGTAGAAATCCTCAGCAGTCATTTCAAAAAACTCAGACGGTCTCCTCCAAGAGACTCATGTAACAGAACACAAAAATGGAAAAATCTAAGACTAATATAAGACATCAAATGGAAGTAGTAAACCAGGATGCACATTCTCAAAGATGGCCAGGAAATGGTTTGGCTGGGGTTTTCCCCAACCGTGGACTGTAACTCTTTAGCGAGGGTTAAATTAAATCTATTTAGTCATCTATTTCCTGTATTTAATATAAATATATATCAGTATACAAAACATAAGAGCACACTGGATATAGAAAAATAGGATTATTTTACATAAGTCTATACTGGCTCATGGAATCAGAAATCTTTCTGTGTCTTAATGGTGAGACTTAGAAAGCCATGGTTTACATGAGCTGTATACCATGTATGCTCACACATCAAGTGTATGAAAAGGTCATTTGTGGAGCTTTGATACAGCTACTTTTTTTAAAATTTGTATGCAGTCACTATTTTTATTACCTAAGTCTGCCCAGAAATGGTATAAAATGCACTGAACCTTCACTCAGTTACAATCTTTAAACAGATTAGTCATACATGTGTGAAAACAGTTTAAATGTTAGTAGCTCAAAATGAGTCAATGTGATATAGCTTCACAAAAAAATAACATCATGAGGAAATGCTCCTTTTTGTTTTGCTTTCTTTTCTATAATATACAATATTTTCTAAAATAAGTATTTTCTAACTAGGTGATAAAAGGTGAAACTTTAATAAAAGTTAACAGTGAAAGGATGAAAATGAACTATAAGGATGCTGTCTTCCATGCTTTTCTTCTCATAGAGAGTATATTTTTCATACATTTTTAGAATCAGATAGTCAAAAACTTCAAGTCTGTGTTTTTGACTCTAAGAGGCCTAAGATGGAGTCTTTTACCTGCTGTGGGATGTGACCTTGGATGTCACTTAACATCTCTAATCCTGTCTTCTAATCTGTAAACTGAGAGTAATACTAGTTCCTGGCTCACAGGTTTATTGCTAAGAAGGGCATAACTGCAATAATAAAAGCCAGCATCGATGGAACACTTGCAATATGCTGGGGATTATTTAAGGCGTGTTCTGTGGATGGGCTCATGTTATTAACTCAGACATAGGAAAGGCTGTGTACAAACATCCAATGAAAGTGAACTAGGAATAATGGATGATGGACTAAGAGGGGTGGATTTTATCAAAGAAAAACCTTTCTTAAAGCCCAAGCTGGACCAGATGCTGTAGGCTGTTCAGATTTGGAAGTAAGTCGTGGTTTCCCACCTTTACAGATGTTTGCAAAAATGACTACAGGGATGCATAGAGAGGAGTTAACTTGTCATTGGGAAGTGGGGTAGATATGTACAACTGTAAATTCAAATGCCTATGAGACCACACAACTAATTGAGCAGAGTAGGCTGGGGTGGAACCATAGGGAATGGTGGGAACCATGGAGAGCTGGAGGCATGTCCCTACCCCCTGCCTTTGTGCATCTTCAACCTGGAGCTATCCTCCTCCAGATCTTTGCAGAGCTGCCTTCTGCTCCTTTGGGGCTCACTCACATAACCTGTTGCCTTGCTACTGTAGTCCCCGTGGTATTTTTCTGAAAGTTCTAAAAGTACACTGTATTCATTTATATGTTTTCTGTTTCTTTTGCTCATCTCTTTGGAATAGGCATCTAATATACATTCAATAAACAAAGCACTGAATGAAATCAAAAATGTACCAAACAACCCATTCTAATGGCCCATCAAAAAAAAAAAAAAAAACACAAAAAAACCCCTGCAAATTAGTTCTTGCTCTTTGAGGTCTGGTTTCAGGTGCTGTTTCTGTAGCAGTTCTAGCACATTTGCAGAGAATACAGAGATGCTAAAATCATCACTGGAAGGTTGGAAAGCAGTGGAGGTTCTCTATATACTAGATTTTCAGGATCCAGAGTATAGAATAGGGAGTTCAGAAGGAATAGAGGAGAGAGACAGAGACATTTTTACTAGAGTAAGAATTGTTAAAAGAGTCATCGACACAAACCATTTCAAACTTACCATCGTAGCTCCAACTTGTTACCCAAGAATAAATTACCTAAATTGGGGAAGAAATAAAGAGAAAATTAAACATGTAAGCCAAGGAGTTCATGAGATGTTTTTTCCAAAAAATATTTTATTTCTGTTATTACTTTAATGTGAATAAAATCTGCACAGATCTCAAACCCTGACAAATTAATTAAGAAGAAAGAATATTTTTTAATTTATTTTTAGAAAGAATATTTTTAAAAAGAAAGAGAAAGAAAATAATTGTGGATCCTTTCCTTGACAACTCCAGGTAACTTTTTTTTTGAATCTAGGAGCCAAATAAGCCCCTTAATGTAAAGCATCACATATACATAGGCAAAACACTCTCCTACATACATCACAGCAGGATCCTTCCTCTATGACCCACCTCCCAGAATATTGGAAATAAAAGCAAAAATAAACAAATGGGACCTAATTAAACTTAAAAGCTTCTGCACAACAAACAAAACTATAAGCAAGGTGAAAAGACAGCCTTCAGAATGGGAGAAAATAATAGCAAATGAAGCAACTGACAAACAACTAATCTCAAAAATATACAAGCAACTCCTATAGCTCAATTCCAGAAAAATAAATGACCCAATCAAAAAATGGGCCAAAGAACTAAATAGACATTTCTCCAAAGAAGACATACAGATGGCTAACAAACACATGACAAGATGCTCAACATCACTCATTATCAGAGAAATGCAAATCAAAACCGATATGAGATACCATTTCATGCCAGTCAGAATGGCTGCGATCCAAAAGTCTACAAGCAATAAATGCTGGAAAGGGTGTGGAAAAAAGGGAACCCTCTTACACTGTTGGTGGGAATGCAAACTAGTACAGCCACTATGGAGAACAGTGTGGAGATTCCTTAAAAAACTGGAAATAGAACTGCCTTGTGACCCAGCAATCCCACTGCTGGGCATACACACTGAGGAAACCAGAAGGGAAAGAGACACGTGTACCCCAGTGTTCATCGCAGCACTGTTTATAATAGCCAGGACATGGAAGCAACCTAGATGTCCATCGGCAGATGAATGGATAAGAAAGCAGTGGTACATATACACAATGGAGTATTACTCAGCCATTAAAAAGAATACATTTGAATCAGTTCTAATGAGGTGGATGAAACTCGAGCCTATTATACAGAGTGAAGTAAGCCAGAAAGAAAAACACCAATACAGTATACTAACGCATATATACGGAATTTAGAAAGATGGTAACAATAACCCTGTATACGAGACATCAAAAGAGACACTGATGTATAGAACAGTATTTTGGACTCTGTGGGAGAGGGAGAGGATGGAATGATTTGGGAGAATGGCATTGAAACATGTATAATATATATGAAACTAGTTGCCCGTTCAGGTTCAATGCACGATACTGGATGCTTGGGGCTGGTGCACTGGGACGACCCAGAGGGATGGTACAGGGAGGGAGGAGGGAGGAGGGTTCAGGATGGGGAACACGTGTATACCTGTGGCGGATTCATGTTGATACATGGCAAAACCAATACAGTATTGTAAAGTTAAAAAATTAAATAAAATTTAAAATAAATAAATAAAGCATCACATATTTATAAAAGATTTAGTATATTTACCCACATGCCATAGGCTACTTTAATGCCATTATATTTCACTGTATAAGAGGTGGGAGATTGTGTTTCTTTCATAGATGACAGGTCTTAAACACACACACTCAATTGGTGGAAGGAAACCAGGAGACGTTGGATGATTGCCTTGCAAAAACCTTCGTTCTCCTCCTGGCCCTGGTATCATGTACCCTCCCAATAACTCATTGCTTCCTCTGTTAAGTTGGTGTTGTAAAACCCTCAACAATTTCACCCCCTATAGGGACAGAAATTGGTCTTGAGGGGAGGGGAAAATGAAGAGTGAGCAAATCTTATATATTATACTGGCTTGTTGACTTCCAAATTCCAGCTCTACCCAATCAATTCTTAATTCTCCATATTTAATTTCTTCTATGGAGAATTTAAATAACATGTTTCTCTTTATGGGACAATAATTTAAGAGAAAAAGAAAAAGAATAATGTAAGAACCAATCAAGAAAGTTACATGAAATTGAAATCATGTGGAATGTAGGGTTATAGGCAGGTTAGATCAAGAATACTTTTGCGGGCACAGTCCTGAGGTGACTTACTTTTATTAATCATGAATACCAAAAACGTGAGGAATAATACCGAGATTGTAACAGATATTCCAATACAGACTCCCTTGTTGATGCATATCCAAGTATCTGGTGTCAGTGTCACAGCCTAAGGAAACATCAGCAGATTAAAAGAAAAAAAAGTCGTGTTAGAATTATGAGTAGAAAACATTTTTGGAAACAATGCACCCTGACACATTTATCTTATTGGCCCTTGGCTAGTTTGGGATTATAAAGGGTGAGACCAAATGACCTGAAGTTATAGCCATATGGTGAAATTCTGACAATTTAAAATTCAAAATGTATTTGGGATGGTGGAAATGTTGTATATTTTGCGACATACACGATATGTATGTTGTATATACATATGTAAATATACTTAAAGAAGTGTATGCATTTGTCAAAAGTGAAACTTTAAGCTTCAATTGAATATGCAATATTATATGTAGTTTTAAATACATATTTTAAAAGATTGATAAGGTATTTCCATACTTCCCTGGTGGTTCAGACAGTAAAGAATCTGCTTACAATGCAGGAGACCCGGGTTGGAATGCAGGAAATCCCTGGGTTGGGAAGATCCCCTGGAGTAGGACATGACAACAAACTCCAGTATTCTTGCCTAGAGAATTCCATGAACAGAGAAGCCTGGAGGGCTAGAGTCCATAGGGTCACAAAGTCAGACACAACTGAGCAACCAATAGTGGCCACTTGCATAAATAATCCTCTTATTAGAAAACAACAACAATTTCTGTTCCTATATAAACTGATGTGGTGTTATTCAATGTTAACTGAATGTGCTCAGTTTTGAATTTGGCTCTTGATTTAACACTTTTTCTCTTCAGGAGAACTCAAGGTAATATCTATGGGTTCATAAATGGACTTGAAAGTGGCTGCTCAGATGTATGGCTCTGCTTAACAATTAAAATGCTGAGCAATTGAAGAAAATAGTTTATTTGAATCTCCTAGTGTGGTCCATAAGTGATCATCACCTCCTGAAATGAACCTGAAATACACCGGGCATCATGCTCTGCCCCTTTACATAGCTTAACTCTAAATCTAAAGAGTTTGCACTACATAGGATTTTAATAGAAACAAAGTGGATGGTCAGAGAAAAGTTTAAGTCTCATGTCTCTTCCTGCATAAGATGTTAAACTCTAGAGTCAGAATCCCAGCTCTTTTACTCTGCTGTGTGACCCTGGACAAGTTATTTAGCCTCCCTGAACTTCTGTTTCTCTGTCTGTCAAATGCAAATTAAAGAAAGTACTTGGGTAAGGTACAGTAGGTATTTCCTGATAAACACTAATAGGAATAGAGAAGATGGTAACTTAGCATTTGAGCTGTCCTTGCCTAAAGGGGAAAAGGCCAGTGTCTTGGAAGGGAAAAGTTGTGTTATCACCTTATTTGTGAAGGTGGGACAGTAGTTAGATGGGATATGGAGTTACAGGAAGTAGGCTTTGTTTCCTTTTTAAAAATACTATGTTACATAAACACTGCAGGTTCATTTCAGAATGTGCAACTCAAGATAAAGAAAGGAGCACAAAAATAAAACATCCAGAAACAGCCACTATTAGTATTTTTCATCACATACTCTTGTAAGACTTTATTCTTGTCCTTTTCTTAACAGAAACAGTGACTATGTTCAATATATAGGATATATATAATTTTACAAGTTCGTTTTTTCACTTAACAATTGACACTGTCTTATGTCGGTAATTCACTGCAGTGGCAACATTGTTAATGGCAATAAGTGAGCATCCTTAACTGACTGAAGTAATTAATCCCTTATCATTGAACATTAGGGTGTTTATAACACCTTCATAATTATAAATAGCAGCAATGAACACCTTTTCTTACACATCCTCATATGTTTGTTCAATTCTCTCCTTAAGAGAGAGTTCAGGAAGGTGACGTGCTGGGTTGAAATGTATGCTGCTTGGCTTTAGGACATCTGGGAGATACCTTGACATCTTCAGAGTCAAGATACAAAAAGTCCAAGATTTTGCTACTGCCTATTGTGAACTGGTTTCTACTTGCTGCTAAACATACCTGTCCTGCAGGTAACTGAGTTTAAGAACAATCCCATTATTCAGAATTTTTTTTAATCCAGGGTAAATCTGGATATTCAGGAGCATAACAGTCAGTTACACAGTGGCACTTCTTCTATTTAACAAGCATAAACAAATTCAGCCCATATCCATCAGATCAATCAGTGCCCATACCATCAGAGTGGTTAAAATCATTCATATCATTCCTATGTGGTGGTGTTCTCATTGTCACTAATCCCACTTTTCCTGAGCTTGACTTTCACTTACAATGGCTATGCTGCAATTACTCACCACTTATGATCAGGATTACTTTCATTCCTGAATCTCTTCATTTGTGTTGCTTCTAAGATTTATTTGCTTATAGTGAAAGGAAAGTTGTTTCACTCAAGGAAGCCAAAAGATCCTACTGGTAAATTCTTGTAACTTACAAAGATGAGGCTTTGATGAACATCCTGAGACTGGGTACCCTGAGCTTTTTCTCAAGCTAACTGTGAAAAACTGTGAGAACATACTACAGAATCACAAAGTTGTCCAAGACCTTAGTATCTTAAAAAGTCATCCTATGGTAAGGTTTACATATAGAAAGATTTAGCAGTGCCTCAAAAATTCTCCATAGAAGGACAATAAGGTTGGAAGAGGACAACAAGGAGCCTATGTTTAAGCAAGCAAACTCATTTACATAATATTTTTAGCTTGGATGGCCCCCATCCCACCACATCAACTCAAGGTATGTTATTTCTCTAACAATGATTAAAATCTTGCTTGATAGTATCTGATTATCTGTAAATTACTTCATTCGTTTTTTTTCTAATTTTTTTGGTCAGGAGAAAGTTTGTACTGTGTGTGTGAAGAGGGGGAAGGTAGATTAAAATATCACTTTTCAGGTATTTCTAACAAACTAGTGCATCTATATAAACTTCTAAAATTAGTTAATGCTTTAATCAATGAAAGCATCCCTATTTATGAGTCAAATTCTTTTCTTCCTTTTGTGAATGAGAAAGAATCAATTGTGAACAAGACTTACAATAATACTCTCTAAATGTAACTTGCTTCCAAGGAAACATACAAGTGAATCAGGCTAATAAAGTAGTAAGGAATACGCTTACACTTCCATTGCAATGCCAAAGGGGATCTGGAGACTGTGTCACCATGCCTTTTCCATCTGCTCAACAAGAAGGAAAATTAATTAGAATTACAAAAAATACTGAAGTTTCACTGTAAACACCAAATACATTCACATGCCTTCTGGTGATGAGTGAAAAGTTTAATAATCATATGGTCAAATGCTGTAGGCAGTGCAAGAGTTATACCAAATTTAAAATATTTACTAACTTAATCTCAATGGTTAAGAAGGTTATATTTTTTAACCATTTTGTCATGAACCCTTTCAAAATGAACCTGGTTTTTTTTTTTTCCATCTTTAACTGTGAAAATGCATGTTCACGGGAAGTTTACATACAGTTTTAAGGGAGTCATAGTAGCTCAGCCTCAGAACTAGGTTAAAAATTACCACTTATAGGTAGATAAAATAAGGAAATGGCAAATCCTGAAGAAGAAAATGGCAACATACTCCAGTATTCTTGCCTGGAGAATCCTGAGTGACTAAGCACAGCACAGGTAGATAATCAATATTTTCATGACAGCTAAGAAACTGCCAGCAACTGCTCAGAGGCCATTACACATCCAAAGAGCAGAGCCACTGTTTTCAAAATGAATGTTACATTGGTTTTACATTCAAAACATGAATGAAATGTATCAAGATACCTCAAACAGGAGCCATCTAAGTCCTACATTATATGCCAGCTTGCCCATTGATCCAAACTTGCTTTAGAAAATATGTAACATCAGCCCCAAGGCCAGTGTATCTTAAACGACATAATACCCCAGTATAAAAGGATATTATAGCATGAAGTTTTGATGCGCAAATTTTAATAGTGTTTTGAAATATCTATTTTGTCATACAGAACATATACTGTTGGACATCATAAGCAACTATAGGTCAAATACAGGATTCTCTTTTTGCTGATTATCTGGCATATACAAAACGCTTAATACATGCTTATACCAATTTCCTTAATTGCATTTTAGAGATGAGGACACTGACCTGGAATGGTTAAACAAGGTGTTCAGGAAAGAAACAGAAGTTACCTGTTGAGCAAGAGTGTGATAATGAGCCTGTTACATTGGTTTCATGTGTTATTGTAGGCTGGTTTTCACTGTCTGTGTTGGAGAAGATAAAGAAAGCACTGGAATGATAAGAATGGAAAAATCATGTACAATTATGGAGGAAAATTTCCACCTCCAACAAAGATAAAACACAAAGCTAAAATCAAGAATTACCCTTCAAATCTTTCTTAGAGAAGTATCACAAAGCTAAAATCAAGAATTACCCTTCAAATCTTTCTTAGAGAAGTATCAAAGGATAACCTTGAGGCATTACATTGACATGTAGGTATTTCATCATCATGAATAAATTTGATCTAGACAATGATCTGGAAAGCCTACCAACAGACAGAATTATTTTGCTTTTTATACTCCTGCTGCTGCTGCTGCTAAGTCACTTCAGTTGTGTCCGACTCTGTGCGACCCCATAGACAGCAGCCCATCAGGCTCCTCTGTCCCTGAGATTCTCCAGGCAAGAATACTGGAGTGGGTTGCCATTTTATACTCCTAGAATCCCCCTAAGGTCTACAACAGTGCATTGTAAGCAGGACATCCAATTAGACTTTTATTCATACCAATGACGTTTCACTTTTGTGGAGAATGACCTGGCACTAATCCATACTCTTCCCTTCACAAGAAACCCAATCTGGATTTCCTGACCTTATTCAAATTCCTAACTATCCATCCACATGTCTTTCCAGGGAGATGCACACGTTGACCAGCACAGAAAACATACTAAAAATATTCAATTCCTTGAGGTCCCTTCCAGGTAATAGTACTGTCCAATGTCTGAGTCTTGGTAATGAGCCACGAAGCAATGTCCCTGGTACCCTGGCTCTTTCTGTAGTTGTGTTCTGTTCACACCTTTCATAAGAATAATTTCCTGTATCATCTGACTAATCTTCCATTTCTCAACAAAAAGCTTCAGTAAGAATTCTCAGAGCTATATTTCCTTTTCCCTTCTTGAAAACTCTTCTTTATTTCCCATCAGACCTCTCACCTTACCTTAAGAGGTGACCCCTTGCCTCTTCAGTTCAGTTCAGTCACTCAGTTGTGTCCGACTCTTTGTAACCCCATGAATTGCAGCACACCAGGCCTCCTGGTCCATCACCAACTCCCGGAGTTCACTCAAACTCATGTCCATTGAGTCAGTGATGCCATCCAGCCATCTTATCCTCTGTCGTCCTCTTTTCCTCCTGCCCCCAATCCCTCCCAGCATCAGAGTCTTTTCCACTGAGTCAACTCTTCGCATGAGGTGGCCAAAGTATTGGAGTTTCAGTTTTAGCACCAGTCCTTCCAAAGAACACCCAGGATTGATCTCCTTTAGAATGGACTGGTTGGATCTCCTTGCTGTCCAAGGGACTCTCAAGAGTCTTCTCCAACACCACAGTTCAAAAGCATCAATTCTTCAGCACTCAGCTTTCTTCACAGTCCAACTCACATCCATACATGAACACTGGAAAAACCATAGCCTTGACTAGATGGACCTTTGTTGGAAAAGTAATGTCTCTGCTTTTTAATAAGATCTTTATATCTCTTCCTCTGAGAGTGCCACAGAATTTTAGAGCAAGTTAGTGGTATTTACTGCTTAGACATGAGTTTGTAAACCTGGGCTTTTCTTATTGCCCCTCATTGGTCTTCCTCTTTCCACTTCCTCACCATGGACTTCACATTTCAGCATCAACTCTTCTCTTATTCTGAGCTGTCTTTTATTTGTGTGTGTGTGTTTTGCTTGGTCATTTCGTTGGTTTGTTTTTAATTTTTACAATGTTGAGTTGGCTTCCTCCAGACAGCAACACAAATCAGCCACAATGACACACATATCCCCTTCCCTCTTGAGCCTCATCCATCACCCATCCCATCCCTCTAGGTCATCACACAGTGCAAGACTGGGCTCCCTGTGTTACACAGCAACTTCTCACCAGGTCTCCATTATCCACATGATAGTGTACATATGTTAACACTACTTTATCCATTCATCCCATTCTCTTGCTCCCCAACTTGTGCCACAAGTCCATTCTCTACTTCTGCATCTCCTTTCCTTCCCTGCAAATAGGTTCATCAGTACTATATTTCTAGATCCCATATATATGTGTAAATATTCAATATTTGTTTTTCTCTTTCTGACTTACTTCACTCTGTATAATAAGCTCTAGGTTTATCCACCTCACTAGAACTGACTCAAATTCATTCTTTTTATGACTGAGTAATATTCCATTGTATATATGTATAACATCTTTATCTATTCATCTGCTGATGGACATCTAGGTTGCTTCCATGTCCTGGCTACCGTAAATAGTGCTGCAATGAACAATGGGGTACACATTTCTTTTAGAACTGTGGTTTTCTCAGAGTATATTCTCAGTAGGGGGGTTGCTGGGTTATATGGTAGATTTATTCCTAGTTTTTAAAGGAATCTCCAAGGTAGTGGCTTTTTAACTTTGTTTTTGCTTCCCCCTAATTCCCAAATTTATAACAGGATATGACTCTCTTTAGGAACTAAGAACAGGACAATAAAAGAAAATCAGATGATCAGAGTCTTCATTCCTCTTAAATCTGTGTGAAAGAAGTCTTGAGCTTAACTTCTTTCCCTAGTTTGGGTCTTTGTGGGCATTTTTTTCCCTTCCCTGTTCCTATGACTTTACTTCCAACTATTACAGAAATATTTTAGGTAATTAGTATGGACAGATGCACAGAGAGGAAATGCATGTAAACATAAATGACTCCGCACTGGATCTGCTAAAATTCAAATCTAATTTCAAACTCTTCAGGAAACCATCGGTTCGGTTCAGTTCAGTCACTCAGTCATGTCCAACTCTTTGCGACTCCATGAACCGCAGCACCCCAGGCCTCCATGTCCATCACCAACTCCCAGAGTTTACCCAAACTCATGTCCATTGAGTGAGTGATGCCATCCAACCATCTCCATCAGGATACATATAATATTCAATGAATTATATCCCCCAGGAGGTCACATGGGCAAATACACTAACACTTTCCTTCTGAAACTCTGCTTTAAACAAAGGCCATAGCTTACACAAGTTCCCCAAACCAGGAGCACTAATCCATCCACTTCTGTCAGCACAAACTATTAAGAAGCTAAATCAATACTGAGAAAGTCAACAGATGCTGTAGTGTGTTTGCTGCCTGGAACTAAGCTTTTGCCTTTTTTTTTTTTTTTTTTATACAAACTTTTCTGACTCTAAAATCCCAGTTTTAACCTAAAGATCTTTCTTCCAAACTCTGTCCAAAATCTAATCCTTCAGATTTCTCAAGTTGAATACACACATGGTTGAATGGGAGTGAGAGGAAATCAATATGTTCCATCAGACTTTTTTAGCTAAGAGGTTGTGACATTTCTGTTATTCCTCAGGATCTAGAGCCATGTCAAAGAGAGAGAATGTTCACTAAAACATTATCTTTTTAATACTAAAAATAGAATGATTGAATGTAAACATGTCCTCAGAATGAGACACTATTTTCCAACCCATAAGGGAAATTAATCTCCATTTCTATTAAATCAAAACTTTTATCTAACTAAAATTTGAAGTATGAATCATGTAGCTTGAATTGAAAAAAACAAATACATGGATTCTAAATTTCTAAAGTCCTTAAAACTGATGTTTACATTCTCATCAGTATAAATAACATTTCTATGCTACATAAATAAATTAAAGGATGCTAGCAGCAAAACTATGTAAGTCAATGACACCCTGGAAAGATAGGGCTTTTCAGTGATGATGTAAAACTATGTAAGTTACTGACAACCTGAAAAGACAGGGCTTTTCAAATGAAGGCTTTTCCAGCGATGATGTCAGATCAGAAGTTCACTCAAATATAAGCTCTATGTTCATAATAGAAGGCAGAAAAGGGCCAACATTCAAACTAATGGGGACATCTAGACTCAACCATTTTTTAGTCATATGACTGTCAACAATGTGCTCACATTTCATTCCTCAGGACTCAGGAATACATAATAGGATTGAATCACACCTACAATTCATAAAGTTGTCCTAAGAATTAAGTGGCTTAATACTTGTAAAGCAGTTAGCATTGTTCCTGATACAGGAAACAAAGTAAAATTAACTTCATTGAAATTTTATCCTCAAGTGTTGGCTTCGGTTTCAAAATAAATTACCTGATCTCTATTCAGAACTCCTTGTAAGGACAGAGTCTCATTTACCTGAGCCTGTTCTGGCATTCCATATATTTTCCTCTGAAATCTATATTCAACTGGGCCAAATTCACTATCATACATAGATATCCAAATCAGTAGTCTGGCTTTCTTTAACTATTGATGAATTCCTTTGAGAATCAGATAATAGCCATGAGTCCCCTTCATTCTGAAAGTGCTTAGACATAAAAAACTGTGAATGTAAGAAGGGGCAGGGAGTTTCAGATTTTTGTGAAACCAGGTTTGGAAATTTGTTGATCATCCTACCATAGATTGTATTTCTGCCTTAACACAGTGCCCTTTCATGGTCTATATCCTCACCTGTAAAGCCTTCTGGGCTGAGAAGCATAGCTGCTTACCTGGTTGGAAGTCCTTTGTGAGTGATTGCATTAAAAAGGCAGAGGTAGAGGGCCTCATTTTCTCTGGAGCAGTGGTGACCATCGTGGTTGTTACAGCAGTGGTGTTCCTTGTTGGAGTGGTGGTGGTTGTCATTTTTTGAGTAATTGTGGTAGTTGTTGAAGTACTCCAGGTTGCAGTTGGAGTAATAGTGGTGGTCGTTGTTGGAATGATTGTGGTTGTTATTGGAGTAGTGGTGGTCATCGTTGTTGAAATAGTGGTGGTTCTTCTTGGAGTAGAGGTAGACATTGTTATCGGAATACTGCTGGTCATTGTTGGAGTAGTCGTGGTTGCTTGAGTAGCAGGGGTCATTGCTGTTGAGATCCTCATGGTAGCTACTGTCGTTGGAGTAGTAGTAGTGGTACTTGTTTCTGGAGTAGTGGTGCTAGTCATTGTTGGAGTAGTGGTGGTGATTGTTGTTGGAGTAGTGGTTGTTGTATTCAGTGGTGGTATCTGTTGTTGGAGTAGTGATAGTGCTTATTTTTGGGGTAGTGGTGGTGGTTGTTGGCGTGGCAGTAATGGTGGTGGTTGAAGTAGGAATGGTTGTTGTCAGAGTAGTGGTAGTGATTGTTCGACTAGTGGTGGTTGTTTTGGGGGTAGTGGTGTTTGCTACTGGAGTAGTGGTGGTGGTAGCTGGGGTAGTAGTGGTGGTTATTGGAATAGTGGTGGTTGTTGTGGGAGTAGTGGTGGTGGTTGTTGGAGTAGTGTTGGTGGTTAATGGAATAGTGGTGGTTTTTGTGGGAGTAGTGGTGGTGGTTGTCAGAGTAGTGGTAGTAGTGGTGGTTGTTGGAGTAGTAGTCATTGTTGTTGTTGGACTAGTAGTAGTTCTTGTGGGAGTAGTGGTGGTGGTTGTTGGAGTAGTAGTAGTTGTTGTTGTTGGACTAGTAGTAGTTGTTGTGGGAGTAGTGGTGGTGGTTGTTGGAGTAGTGGTGGTAGTAGTGGTGGCTGTTGAAGCAGTGGTGGTTGTTGTTGGAGTAGTAGTAGTGTTGGTCGTTGTTGTTGTAGGTGGAGCTAGAAATCAACATGAAAGCTGGGATTCATTAAGCTGCGGGAAACAAGAGACTTGTGCTGGGCCAGTAACCAACACAACCAAGGAGACTATCCCCAGGCAGAACTCAGACTCATCTCCCATGAACTTTGAGTTCTTGTCATTGGTCAGCTAGAATCTGTGACCAAGGAGGGAATGAAGACATGGTCATAACAAGGAAACACCTGCATTGAGAGGATGATATTTAGGGAAGCTGTCAATATAGAAAATGACATTTGGGATTTGTATTGAAGCACTTCATAAGGACTAGTCATGCATATCAGATTTATGCATCTTCAAAAACATCTGTGAGATAGGGGAAAATGTCTACAGCTTGTAACTGTCTTTGTCCTTTTAGTGGTGTATGACTAGGGCTTAAATAGTAATTCCCAAGAACTGGAATATTTATCAAATGAATAGCATTTACTTCAGTCAGTCCTCAGTTCAGTTCAGTTCAGTCACTCAGTCATGTCCGACTCTTTGCGACCCCATGAATCGCAGCACACCAGGCCTCCTTGTCCATCACAAACTCCTGGAGTTCACTCAGACTCAAGTCCATCGAGTCAGTGATGCCATCCAGCCATCTCATCTTCTGGCGTCCCCTTCTCCTCCTGCCCCCAATCCCTCCCAGCATCAGAGTCTTTTCCAATGAGTCAGCTCTTTGCATGAGGTGGCCAAAGTACTGGAGTTTCAGCTTCAGCATCATTCCCTCCAAAGAAATCCCAGGGCTGATCTCCTTCAGAATGGACTGGTTGGATCTCCTTGCAGTCCAAGGGACTCTCAAGAGTCTTAAGAGACTAAATGGAGACAGTGCATCCGGTCCCATCACTTCATGGGAAATAGATGGGGAAAGAGTGGAAACAGTGTAAGACTTTATTTTGGGGGCTCCAAAATCACTGCAGATGGTGATTGCAGCCATGAAGTTAAAAGATGCTTACTCCTTGGAAGGAAAGTTATGACCAACCTAGATAGCATATTGAAAAGCAGAGACATTACTTTGCCAACAAAGGTCCATCTAGTCAAGGCTATGGCTTTTCCAGTGTTCATGTATGGATGTGAGTTGGACTGTGAAGAAAGCTGAGTGCTGAAGAATTGATGCTTTTGAACTGTGGTGTTGGAGAAGACTCTTGAGTCCCTTGGACAGCAAGGAGATCCAACCAGTCCATTCTAAAAGAGATCAATCCTGGGTGTTCTTTGGAAGGACTGGTGCTAAAACTGAAACTCCAATACTTTGGCCACCTCATGCGAAGAGTTGACTCATTGGAAAAGACTCTGATGCTGGGAGGGATTGGGGGGGCAGGAGGAGAAAGGGACGACAGAGGATGAGATGGCTGGATGGCATCACTGACACGATGCACATGAGTTTGGGTGAACTCGGGAGTTGGTGATAGACAGGGAGGCCTGGTGTGCTGCAATTCATGGGGTTGCAAAGAGTCAGAGAGGACTAAGCAACTGAGCTGAACTGACAGAAATTTTCAGAACCTAGGGGGGAAACCACAAATTTGTATTCTAAGATGATTATTTTAAAGACCAAAAGAATAAAACATAATTTAAAAATTGACTTAGCATTCATGGACCTTAGGTGACTATATAGAACATAATGAAATTAGTCAATTGAATGCTGTAAAATTGTTTATATTAATCCAGGTCTTATTGAGGCAGCCGAAATGCCTAAGCTTTAAGAAATGATATTTTTCGAAATATTCTTACCTGTAAATCAGAGGTTGAAACATGGTAGGAGATTCAATAAGCCCCCATAATTAATGGAGCTAGGAACTCAGTGACAGTTCCAAGACATAGGATCAAGTAGGATGCAGGAAGGAAGAAAGGAGAGAGGAAGGAAGAAAGCAGGGAAGGAAAGAAGGAGGAGAAAGGAGAAAAAGTAAGAGGGAAATAAAAAAGAAAGAAAAAGAGAGAAATAAAGAAGCCAGTACATCAAGGGATATTTTAAGGTAATATAGAGGCCTTTCCTCAATCAATCTCTATTGAAGTACAGACTGCAGCCCTGGCAGGATAGAACTGATGTCTGATCCAGGGTGAAATTTCCTGGTCTTTTACTAATTGTCTCCAAGACCCATGGCAGATCAACTGGAAAATCAAAAAAGCTAACCTTTCCATAGAACAAAGGAAAAAATAAAATAAAAAAGGAAATCATGAAACTACAAAAGGAACAATTTAATGAATCTATACACACATATACACACAGTGTTATAGGATGAATATGTAGTCCTCACCTGAAAATTCATATGTTGAAGCCCTAACCCCTAGTAGTTCAAACGTGACTACATTCAGAGATAGTGCCTGTAAAGAGGTAATTAAGATAAAATTGATGCTATATGGATGAGCCCTACTTGAATATGATCGGTGTTCTTACAGAAAGAGGAGATTTGAACAGGAGAAACGTCATGTGATGATACAGGGAGAAGGTGATCCAGGAGAAAGGCCTCAGAAGAAACCAACACTGCTGACCCCTTGGTCTCCAGACTTCTAGCCTCCAGAATTGTGAGAAAGTAAACTTTTGCTGTTTAAGCTGCCCAGTCTGTGCTATTTGTTATACAGCCCTGGCAAACTCATACACACACACACACACATACATAAACCCTAGAACAAGTCACTAGGGTCAAGGGATCAAAAGTACATCTCAGAAGAGAAAGACTGGCCAATTGAATCAGGTACCTACAGTGAGGATGGGCCCCTCGGTGGAAGGCTCAAGGGTCAGTAGTATGGTGTCTTCCTCAGGAAGGGAGCTCAGGGTTGTTAGAGAGCACATAAAGGACATGGTCCTGAGGTCAACAGGGGTTCTCATCTGAAGTGGTGGTGTGGATGTGAGGTCAGATGTAGTCATGACTGTTGATGGAAGCACAGCTGTGGGTTGGGTGTCCTCATGCCAGAGGTGGTTGTGGTGGTGGTGGTGGTGGTGATTGGGTGGTAAGTGATTGTTGAGCATGTATTTGTGGGGGCTGTAACCGATTGAAGATATGTCTGGTACCAAGTGGAGACAGAGGAAGAAGGAAACACCACAGATATAGCTGGCATCTGTCCATTTCTTTGTGTTTCTTTGTGTTGCCTCATCTGGTCCACAAGTCTGGACCATTAAAATGCCCACAATAATTGGGATTATTAATTCTAGTCTTGGCCTTTACAACCTGTACTTCATACACTGGCTAGAATAATCTTTGAAAATAAGAAATTATTATGTAATGACTACTTCTGCTAGCATACTGTTGGCTCCATGAGGGAAAAGCTGGTAATTATTTTGTTCTCTGCTACAAAACTAATACCTACTACAGCATCTGGTTCATGGTAGGTATTCTCAAAACATGGCATGAATGAATAAATGAACAAGGCCATCCAAAGGGAGTGCAAGATGGATTTTGCTGCACACACTGTATTTATAATTAACAATAGTACATCAGTTATTGTTCTTTTTGAACATCAATTCAAAATGCTTGAACAGGGTAGAAACATGCTAGATATTTTTGTCACAATCAAAATCAAAAAAGCAGCTCCAAAGAGTGTGACATAGGGTGAAAACTCACCTCCTAAGCATCTGAATTTGGGCTCATTAGTAACAGTTATTCAACACATACCACCCTCTCTCAAATAGGCCAAAATTCCATGAACTTTAATGGACAAGAAAGACATCATTTTCAAGTGAATTTAGAAATGACCTCATATAATACTGAGGTGAACCAGTACTTTACAAAATAATATGAACAGCTGGTTATATCAGGCTTGAAAAGCGAAGACTTGGATTGGCATTGTTTATCTTCAACAAATAGGAATAACACTCTCTATCTCACAAAGTTGCTTTGAAAGAAAAATATACTAATGCTTATGAAAGTTCTCTAATTAAAAGCATCCACATCTGTTCTCCTCAAAGTTTAGAACACATGAGAGTCATCTGAAGAGATTATTACACATAGTGAGACCCCGCCTTCTAAGATGCCATCCAGTTAGGAAAAGAGCTGGAGAATCCTCAGTCCCTGGGACAGACTGATTTGGCATCTTTGAAGAGCACATTCAGCTCTGATCCTTGATGGTCTGAGTGGTCACTGTTTTCTAAAATGGTCATTTTAAAAAAGTAACTTGCCTTCTTCAAGTAGGATTGGAGAAGCTCACTCAATCAGTGTTCAGCCTGTAGCCTGAAAGGTGGTGTTAGCAACAATCAGCATCATCAAACCCTCCACACTTCCAGTCCACAGGACAAGATAAGACCAGGAAAAAACAATGATAAAGGAAGTGACAGAATTGCTTTCATTCCATGAACTCGCACAGGGTATCTGGGGAGAGACGTGATTAAATGAGCAATTATTACAGGGTGAAAAGTTCTCTAATTGGCAAACTCCAAGGAGGAGAGTAGATCTTGGTGGAAATAATTCAACCAGTTAAGAGGCTACAGATGGTCAGGAAAAGCCTGACTTACATGAAGCCTGAGGATGCATGGAATTACAGATGAAAGAAAGGAACAAAGAACAGTATAACAAAGGCTTGTTTTTCTTGGAATGTAGGTGTTTTCTCATGCAGCACATTTGAAAGATTCATGTGCAGAAACCATGAACTGTTTAAACTGCAAAGAACATTAGGTATTCTTTTCTCCTAGAGTCGTGGATTGTTAAAACCGGTCTTATCCAGGTCCTGCCTTTCTTACCTGGAAGGGCCATAGTTGCCAGTGTGAAAGGATAATAACCAAGATGACTTAAGCTCAGCACAGAGCATCTCACCCTATAAAATCAGGATGTGAAGGTCTATACTAGTCCACACTGAGTGTACACTTTTGCATCATCCAAAATCTGAAAATGATGTGTGGAAAAGGTAAACCTCACCTTGATGCCTGACCCCCACCAAAATAAAACAAATCAAAAGCAAACAGAAGTCCTAAAAATAAAGAGAACAATAAAATATGTATACAGAGCTCTTAGCAGAACAAATTCCTCTGGCTCTAACAGAATAACACCTACAAAGGATGTTTCTTTTCCACATGTTATCTGACCTCTCATCTCTATGTCTTTTCTTAACTTACCAGCTCTGGTATTAACATAAATACCCCCACCCTAAAACATCCAAACCAATCTCAGGATAAATCCTGTGTCACAAATAGGGGGAAAGACCTTCCAGGAAGAGAAGTTGAGTGGATGCAGGAATGAAATGGGCTTCTGCTTTACAGATCAGCCATGGAAATCCATCACAGGGACTCCTGGATGGAAGGACTGAGAACACTTACTCAGAAAAAGCCGCCCAAGTTCAATCACCAGCCAGAGAATCAGAGGCCTTTGGACATTTCGGCTGTTGGTAGGCCACAGGAGTCAGTCTGTCCAAATTCCATTTCTTACACTCTAATTAATGCTGACAGAGCAGGACTTAAGGTTTCATTTCTCTTTTGCATCATAATTTTCTTTTTCCTTCTCCTGAATAGCCTCCCTCAATCTGGGATGTACGATCAAATGTGCGGAGCACTTTTCTCCTGGCCATTAGTGTGTATGCAGACATGTGGAATGGTGGTGTGGGTGTGCTTGTACTCCCTTGTCCAAATCTTGGTACAAATCTTGCGTGAGGCACTGGACTCAAACTAAAACAGAGAGAAAAGGACGGAAATAGAGGGATTCAGAGAAAATCTTTCCACTCAATGTTCACTAAACTGTGGAATTCTTTTCCGATCCCATTCCTAGGAACCTGGAAGATGTAATCTCTGAATAAATGGAATGGTCCAAATAAAACACTCAATAATACTGAGATTTGTGTGCTTCCAACAACATTACCCAATCTCCCTTCAATAAAGTCATCAGAGAGTAAGTCTCGGTCATGCATGCACCTCTCCTAATTACTTTTTAGAACATCAATTTAAAATATGAATAGTAAAATGAGGATCTCCAGACATTTCAGGAAAGTCCTCTGTATGAAAAGGATACAAAAACAAGACAGAGACCAGAACAAAACAAGCAAGCAAACAAACAAATAACCAAAACCAGTATCACCACCCCCAAAAAAAGAGAAGGAACAGAGAAACTATAAAGCTAATCTGTAAAGTCAAATGGCTAGGAGTGTTTCAGAATAATAAAACATAAAATAGAGAGGAGGAAATTATTAAAGAAATCATTTTCTTAATTCTCATATCCAAAAGACATGAGTCTCCAGACTGGGGGGCTCAAACTAATGTTACACATAGTGAATAAAAAATATCCCAGAAAAATACTATTATCATGAAATATAAGAGTATGAGGAATTCCCTGGTGGTCCAGTGGTTAAGAATCCACCTGCCAATGCAGTAAAGAGGGATTTGATTCCTGTCTGGGAAGCTTACAAATGCTACCAAGGAACCAAGAAGGCAACTATGCCTGTGTGCCACAAATACTGAGCCTGCACTCTGAAACCAGTGTTCTGGAACAAGAGATGCCACCACAATGAGAAGCCCGCACACCACAATAAGAGTAAGCCCTCTCCCTACAACAAGAGAAAGCCCACTGTGCATAGCAATGAAGACCCAGTGCATCAAAAAAACAAATAAATGAATAAATAAATAAATCTTTAAGAAAAGAATATTAGACATAGTAGAAGATATTAAAAGACTCCAGAGGGAAAACAAATAAAAAGAAGGGATGCAGAATTGGAATGTCATTGGTCTTCTAAATAGCCAAGCTAGAAAAAATGCAGGAATGTTTTCAAAACTCACAGGGGAAAATGATGCTTATAATAAAAGAAATTGACTCTGGTTTAGTACAAAATTGCAATCTGATGACTTTGGGAAAATGGGCAGACAGAAAGCAGGATGCTGGTGCCAGAGAGTCAAACCTTATTTGCCCTTATAGGACGTCAATAGTTGATGTCCAAATTGACTAAACAATATCAGAGTAAGCATATTATGACTAATATAGAGGTAAAAAACAGAAGAAAAAAAAATCCCAAAGTTAAAATTTTATGGAAATTAATAGAAAAGGAATTTATTTTATTTTTAGTGATTAACCTTCTAAATAACTAGATTACTCTAAACCTTTAGAACAATTTATATTATTTAGAATACATTTAGTTTTTTTAAAAAATGTACATACTGAACACACCTAGCACCCAGATCTTAGTTTGCAACACTGCTCTATAACAAAAGGAACTAGAGCACCTGGGCAAAATGGCTGATTCCAGGATTGAGGCAGGAAATACAACCAGAGCCGGAACAATCTGAACCACATAATACAGGAGTTGTTGTTCAGTCACTCAATCATATCCTACTCTTTGAGACCCCATGGACTGCAGCACGCCAGGATTCCCTGTTCTTCAGCATCTCCCAGAGCTCGCTCAAACTCATGTCCATTGAGCTGGTGATGCCCTCCAACCATCCTGTCCTCTGTCATCTCTTTAGACGCTCTTTAGTTTCTCTTTGCTTTCTGCCATAAGGGTGATGTCATCTGCATATCTGAAGTTATGGATATTTCTCCTGGCAATCTTGATTCCAGCTTGTGCTTCATCCAGCTTGTCATTTCACATGATGTACTCTGCATATAAGTTAAATAAGCAGGGTGATAATATACAGCCTTGATGTAGTCCTTTCCCAGTTTGAACCAGAAGTTCAGAATTTGAATATAGGATTACTGAATTACAGCCCAAGGTAGATAGGAATACCTATGAGTCCATCAGTTCAGTTCAGTTCAGTCGCTCAGTCATGTCAGACTCTTTGTGACCCCGTGGACTGCAGCATACCAGGCCTCCCTGTCCATCACCAACTCCCAGAGTCCACTCAAACTCATGTCCATTGAGTCGGTGATGCCATCCAACCATCTCATCCTCTGCGTCCCCTTCTGCTCCTGCCCTCAGTCTTTCCCAGCATCAGGATCTTTTCGAGTGAGTAAGCTCTTCACATTAAGTGGCCAAAGTATTGGAGTTTCAGCTTCAACATCAGTCCTTCCAATGAACACCCAGGACTGATCTCCTTTAGGATGGACTGGTTGGATCTCCTTGCAGTCCAAGGGACTCTCAAGAGTCTTCTCCAGCATCACAGTTTAAAAGCATTAATTCTTCTGTGTTCAGCTTTCTTTATAGTCCAACTCTCACATCCATACTTGACTACTGGACAAACCATAGCTTTACTAGATGCACCTTTGTTGACAAAGTAATGTCTCTGCTTTTTATTTATTTTTTAGGACTATATATTTTAATTCTTTTATAAAGAACTTAAATGGGAAATAAACATCATATACCCAAAGTCACACAATTAATAAACATGGCAAGAATCTGTAATTGAAGAAAAAGAAAAAATCAGGAGGAAAAGTAGTCCCAATTTTTATTTTTCACTATCTCACAAGGAAAAGATTTAAAATGTGAAAAAATAGCAAACACTAATTTCCTTTTAAAGAAATTATTTTCTTTTCAAAAAAGAGTTATTTTCTTTTTTTTTATTTTATTTTTAAACTTTACAATATTGTATTAGTTTTGCCAAATATAAAAATGAATCTGCCACAGGTATACCTGTGTTCCCCATCCTGAACCCTCCTCCCTCCTCCCTCCCCATACCCTCCCTCTGGGTCGTCCCAGTGCACCAGCCCCAAGCATCCAGTATCGTGCATCGAACCTGGACTGGTGACTCGTTTCATACATGATATTATACATGTTTCAATGCCATTCTCCCAAATCTCCCCACCCTCTCCCTCTCCCACAGAGTCCATAAGACTGTTCTGTACATCAGTGTCTCTTTTGCTGTCTCGTACACAGGGTTATTGTTACCATCTTTCTAAATTCCATATATATGCGTTAGTATACTGTATTGGTGTTTTTCTTTCTTGCTTACTTCACTCTGTATAGTAGGCTCCAGTTTCATCCACCTCATTAGAATTGATTCAAATGTATTCTTTTTAATGGCTGAGTAATACTCCATTGTGTATATGTACCACTGCTTTCTTATCCATTCATCTGCTGATGGACATCTAGATTGCTTCCATGTCCTGGCTATCATAAACAGTGCTGTGATGAACATTGGGGTACAAATGTCTCTTTCCCTTCTGGTTTCCTCAGTGTGCATGCCCAGCAGTGGGATTGCTGGATCATAAGGCAGTTCTATTTCCAGTTTTTTAAGGAATCTCCACACAGTTCTCCATAGTGGCTGTACTAGTTTGCATTCCCACCAACAGTGTAAGAGGGTTCCCTTTTCTCCAGACCCTCTCCAGCATTTATTGCTTGTAGACTTGTGGATTGCAGCCATTCTGACTGGTGTGAAATGTTACCTCATAGTACTTTTGATTTGCATTTCTCTGATAATGAGTGATGTTGAGCATCTTTTCATGTGTTTGTTAGCCATCTGTATGTGTTCTTTGGAGAAATGTCTATTTAGTTCTTTGGCCCATTTTTTGATTGGGTCATTTATTTTTCTGGAGTTGAGCTGTAGGAGTTTCTTGTATATTTTTGAGATTAGTTGTTTGTCAGTTTCTTCACTGGCTATTATTTTCTCCCATTCGGAAGGCTGCCTTTTCACCTCGCTAATAGTTTTGTTTGTTGTGCAGAAGCTTTTAAGTTTAATTAGGTCCCATTTGTTTATTTTTGCTTTTATTTCCAATATTCTGGGAGGTGGGTCATAGAAGATCCTGCTGTGATGTATGTCGGAGAGTGTTTTGCCTATGTTCTCCTCTAGGAGTTTTATAGTTTCTGGTCTTACGTTTAGATCTTTAATCCATTTTGAGTTTATTTTTGTGTATGGTGTTAGAAAGTGTTCTAGTTTCATTCTTTTACAAGTGGTTGACCAGTTTTCCCAGCACCACTTGTTAAGAGACTGTCTTTAATTCATTGTATATTCTTACCTCCTTTGTCAAAGATAAGGTGTCCATATGTGCGTGGATTTATCTCTGGGCTTTCTATTTTGTTCCATTGATCTATATTTCTGTCTTTGTGCCTGTACCATACTGTCTTGATAACTGTGGCTTTGTAGTAGAGCCTGAAGTCAGGTAGGTTGATTCCTCCAGTTCCATTCTTCTTTCTCAAGATTGCTTTGGCTATTCGAGGGTTTTTGTATTTCCATACAAATTGTGAAATTATTTGTTCTAGCTCTGTGAAGAATACCATTGGTAGCTTGATAGGGATTGCATTGAATCTATAAATTGCTTTGGGTAGTATACTCATTTTCACTATTTTGATTCTTCCAATCCATGAACATGGTATATTTCTCCATCTATTAGTGTCCTCTTTGATTTCTTTCACCAGTGTTTTATACTTTTCTATATATAGGTCTTTAGTTTCTTTAGGTAGATATATTCCTAAGTATTTTATTCTTTCCGTTGCAATGGTGAATGGAATTGTTTCCTTAATTTCTCTTTCCGTTTTCTCATTATTAGTGTATAGGAATGCAAGGGATTTCTGGGTGTTGATTTTATATCCTGCAACTTTACTATAATCATTGGTTAGTTCTAGTAATTTTCTGGTGGAGTCTTTAGGGTTTTCTATGTAGAGGATCATATCATCTGAAATAGTGAAAGCTTTACTTCTTCTTTTCCAATTTGGATTCCTTTTATTTCTTTTTCTGCTCTGATTGCTGTGGCCAAAACTTCCAAAACTATGTTGAATAGTAATGGTGAAAGTGGGCACCCTTGTCTTGTTCCTGACTTTAGGGGAAATGCTTTCAATCTTTCACCATTGAGGATAATGTTTGCTGTGGGTTTGTCATATATAGCTTTTATTATGTTGAGGTATGTTCCTTCTATTCCTGCTTTCTGGAGAGTTTTTATCATAAATGGATGTTGAATTTTGTCAAAGGCTTTCTCTGCATCTATTGAGATAATCATATGGTTTTTATTTTTCAATTTGTTAATGTGGTGTATTACATTGATTGATTTGCGGATATTGAAGAATCCTTGCATCCCTGGGATAAAGCCCACTTGGTCATGGTGTATGATCTTTTTAATGTGTTGTTGGATTCTGATTGCTAGAATTTTGTTAAGGATTTTTGCATCTATGTTCATCAGTGATATTGACCTGTAGTTTTCTTTTTTTGTGGGATCTTTGTCAGGTTTTGGTATTAGGGTGATGGTGGCCTCATAGAATGAGTTTGGAAGTTTACCATCCTCTGCAATTTTCTGGAAGAGTTTGAGCAGGATAGGTGTTAGCTCTTCTCTAAATTTTTGATAGAATTCAGCTCTGAAGCCGTCTGGACCTGGGCTTTTGTTTGCTGGAAGATTTTTGATTACAATTTCAATTTCCGTGCTTGTGATGGATCTGTTAAGATTTTCTATTTCTTCTAGGTCGAGTTTTGGAAAGTTGTACTTTTCTAAGAATTTGTCCATTTGTTCCATGTTGTCCATTTTATTGGCATATAATTGTTGATAGTAGTCTCTTATGATCCTTTGTATTTCTGTGTTGTCTTTTGTGATCTCTCCATTTTCATTTCTAATTTTATTGATTTGATTTTTCTCCCTTTGTTTCTTGATGCGTCTGGCTAATGGTTTGTCAATTTTATTTATCCTTTCAAAGAACCAGCTTTTGGCTTTGTTGATTTTTGCTATGGTCTCTTTTGTTTCTTTTGTATCTATTTCTGCCCTAATTTTTAAGATTTCTTTCCTTCTGCTAACCCTGGGGTTCTTCATTTCTTCCTTTTCTAGTTGCTTTAGGTGTAGGGTTAGGTTATTTATTTGACTTTTTTCTTGTTTCTTGAGGTATGCCTGTATTGCTATGAACTTTCCCCTTAGGACTGCTTTTACCATGTCCCACAGGTTTTGGGTTGTTGTGTTTTCATTGTCATTCGTTTCTATGCAAATTTTGATTTCTTTTTTGATTTCTTCTGTGATTTGTTGGTTATTCAGCAGCGTGTTGTTCAGCCTCCACATGTTGGAATTTTTAATAGTTTTTCTCCTGTAATTGAGATCTAATCTTACTGCATTGTGGTCAGAAAAGATGCTTGGAATGATTTCTATTTTTTTGAATTTACCAAGGCTAGCTTTATGGCCCAGGATGTGATCTATCCTGGAGAAGGTTCCATGTGCGCTTGAGAAAAAGGTGAAATTCATTGTTTTGGGATGAAATGTCCTATAGATATCAATTAGGCCTAACTGGTCTATTGTATCATTTAAAGTTTGTGTTTCCTTGTTAATTTTCTGCTTAGTTGATCTATGCATAGGTGTGAGTGAGGTATTAAAGTCTCCCACTATTATTGTGTTATTGTTAATTTCTCCTTTCATACTTGTTAGCATTTGTCTTATATATTGCAGCACTCCCATGTTGGGTGCATATATATTTATAATTGTTATATCTTCTTCTTGGATTGATCCTTTGATCATTATGTAGTGACCATCTTTGTCTCTTTTCACAGCCTTTGTTTTAAAGTCTATTTTATCTGATATAAGTATTGCTACTCCTGCTTTATTTTGGTCCCTATTTGCATGGAAAATCTTTTTCCAGCCCTTCACTTTCAGTCTGTATGTGTCCCCTGTTTTGAGGTGGGTCTCTTGTAGACAACATATGTAGGAGTCTTGTTTTTGTATCCATTCAGCCAGTCTTTGTCTTTTGGTTGGGGCATTCAGCCCATTTACGTTTAAGGTAATTACTGATAAGTATGATCCCGTTGCCATTTACTTTATTGTTTTGGGTTCGATTTTATACACCATTTTTGTGTTTCCTGTCTAGAGAATATCCTTTAGCATTTGTTGGAGAGCGGGTTTGGTGGTGCAGAATTCTCTCAGCTTTTGCTTGTCTGAAAAGCTTTTGATTTCTTCTTCATATTTGAATGAGATCCTTGCTGGGTACAATAATCTGGGCAGTAGGTTATTTTCTTTCATCACTTTAAGTATGTCTTGCCATTCCCTCCTGGCTTGAAGAGTTTCTATTGAAAGATCAGCTGTTATCCTTATGGGTATTCCCTTGTGTGTTATTTGTGGTTTTTCCCTTGCTGCTTTTAATATTTGTTCTTTGTGTTTGATCTTTATTAATTTGATTAATATGTGTCTTGGAGTGTTTTGCCTTGGGTTTATCCTGTCTGGGACTTTCTGGGTTTCTTGGACTGGGTGATTATTTCCTTCCCCATTTTAGGAAAGTTTTCAACTATTATCTCTTCAAGTATTTTCTCACGGTCTTTCTTTTTGTCTTCTTCTTCTGGGACCCCTATGATTCGAATGTTGTAGCGTTTAATATTGTCCTGGAGGTCTCTGAGATTGTCCTCATTTCTTTTGTTTTTCTTTTATCCTCTCTGATTCATTTATTTCTACCATTCTAATTCACTAATCCTATCTTCTGCCTCTGTTATTCTACTATTTGTTGCCTCCAGAGTGTTTTTAATTTCATTTATTGCATTATTCATTATATATTGACTCTTTTTTATTTCTTCTAGGTCCTTGTTAAACCTTTCTTGCATCTTCTCAATCTTTGTCTCCAGGCTATTTATCTGTGATTCCATTTTGATTTCAAGATTTTGGATCAATTTCACTATCATTATTTGGAATTCTTTATCAGGTAGATTCCCTATCTCTTCCTCTTTTGTTTGGTTTGGTGGGCATTTATCCTGTTCCTTTATCTGCTGGGTATTCCTCTGTCTCTTCATCTTGTTTAAATTGCTGAGTTTGGGGTGTCCTTTCTATATTCTGGCAGTTTGTGGAGTTCTTTTTATTGTGGTGTTTCCTCGCTCTGTGTGGGTTTGTACAGGTGGCTTGTCAAGGTTTCTTGGTTAGGGAAGCTTGTGTCGGTGTTCTGGTGGGTGGAGCTGTATTTCTTCTCTCTGTTGTGCAATGAAATGTCCAGTAATGAGTTGTGGGATGTCTATGGTTTTGGGGTGACTTTGGGCTGCCTGTATCTTGGAGCTCAGGGCTGTGTTCCTTGTTGCTGGAGAATTTGCTTGGTATGTCTTGCCCTGAAACTTGTTGGCCCTTGTGTGGTGCTTGGTTTCAGTGCAGGTATGGAGGCATTTGATGAGCTCCTGTCAATTAATGTTCCTTGGAGTCAGGAGCTCCCTGGAGTCAGGGTTTGGACTTAAGCCTCTTGCTTCCAGTTATCGGTCTTATTTTTACAGTAGTTTCAAAGCTTCTCCTTCTATACAGCACCAATGATAAAACATCTACGTTAAAGATGAAACGTTTCTCTACCATGAGGGTCACCCAGAGAGGTTCACAGTGTTACATGGAGAAGACAAGAGGGAGGAGGGAGTTAGAGGTGACCCCAATGAGATGAGGTGGAATCAATAGAGGAGAGAGTGGGCTAGCCAGTAATCTCTTCCTTATGTGCACTCCACAACTGGACTGCTCAGAGTTGTTCACGGAGTTACACAGAGAAGAGAAGAAGGAGGAAGGTGACAGAGGTGGCCAGGAGGGTAAAAGGGGGGAATGAAAAGGAAGGAGACAGATCCATCCAGTAATCAGTTCCCTAAGTGTTCTCCACCGTCTGGAACACCCAGAAATTCACATAGTTGGATAGAGTAGAGAGGGGTTAGGGAGGCGACACAGGCGACCTGGTGGAGAAAAAGGAGAGTCCAAAGGGAGAGAGAGCAGTCAAGCCAGTGAAAAATGGGTACTGAAGATTGGGTTCTTAAAGGTACAAAATTGGTAACAAATACATAAAAGCAAAAATTAAAAATCTAGAGCAGAGTTTATATTTCAAAAATACGATGTTAAAGAAAAGAAGAAGGAAAAGAAAGAGAGAAAAAACGAACAAACAAAAACAAACAAGGTCGCAAAAATTATAAAGAAAATATAGGTACAAAATTGATAACTAATACCAAAAAGCAAAAGTTAAAAATCTAGAGTAGAGTTTGGAATTTCAAAAATACAATGTTACAAAAAGAAGAAGAAAAAGAAAGAGAGAGAAAAAAAAAAAAAAAACAAACAAGAACAAACAAAGTCACATAAATTATAAAGAAAATACAGGTACAAAATTGATAACAAATAACAAAAAGCATAAATTAAAAATCTAGAGTAGAGTTTGGAATTTCAGATATACAATGTTATTTAAAAGAAGAAGAGAAAGAAACAGAGAAAAAGAAAAAAGAAAAAAGCATCACAGAAATTATAAAAAAAAACCTATAGGTACAAAATTGATAACAAATACCAAAAAGCTAAAATTAAAAATCTAGAGTAGACTTTGGAATTTCAAAAATACAATGTTAAAGAAAAGAAGGGAAAAAAAGAAAAAAAAAAAAGAACAAGGTCAAAAAAATTATAAAATATATATATAAGAAGTTTGCTTTAAAAAAAAAGAATAGGGTCTTCTTTTTTTTTTGCAAAGTAATCGGTTATAAAAGTAAAAATTAAAGAAATAATAGAGGACTTAAAAAATTTTTTTAATTAAAAAAATAAAAAAAAAAGAAAGAAAGAATGATCGTAAAAATAGCAAAAATATATCTAGGACTTTCTCCGGTTTTGTTGTGAGTATTGTGGGTTCAGTTCATTTTTGGCTAGTTCCTTGGTCTGACTTATATTTCTCAAGATCTATAGGCCCCTTCCTATGTAGTTGGTACTAACCACAGGGTTTTAATCTATTGCCTGTAGCTTCCAAGGTGGTTCCCTCTGTTATAGCTTCTTCTGTTTACTGGTCTCTTCAGTGTCTGGTTTCTGCCCTGACACAAAGGGGACGGTAGAGGACACTTCTTTTTTTTTAGGCTCACTTGTTCAGTAGCGCTGTGGGGAGGTAGGGAGGGATGCTGCAAACAAATAACACTGGCGTGTGCTCGCAGTGCCTCAGCCACACTGGGTCTGCCCCCCGTTCACGGCGGGTGTAGCCTCCCTGCCCAAGCTGCTCAGGCTCTAGGTTGCTCTGCCAGGAACCATCCGTGGCCGGCCCTGGGCTGCCTGCACTTCCCAGGTCCATGCCGCTCAGGTTCAAGCACTCAGGTAGTCCTCAGAGGCGCAGACTCTCAGTTGGGCCTGCGTTTTGTGCCCTCCCCAGATCCGAGCAGCTCAGGTGATGAGGTGTTTGGCGCGCGATTGCTGCGACTTATCACGTCCCTGCTGCTCAGTTATCTAGGTGTGCAACTGGCGCACCTTCTCAGGCAGATGTTGACCGTCCAGACCTCCAAGAAGTTTTAGTTAGCAAAGAAGCCTGATTACAGTTTTATAGATAATGTCTCTCTGGGGCTCCGATTGTCCCCTTCCGGCTCTGGCTGCCTGTCACCGGAGGGGGATGGTCTGCCGCCGGCTATCTCTGTTCAGTCCTTTGTTCCGTGCGCAGGCATGGCGGTGTCTTAGGTTAGGGCTGGCTTTTCATGTGGTAGATATCCCACAGTCTGGTTTGCTAGCCCAAATTATTTCGCTCAGATAGCGCTCAGGGTATTCAGGCCAGATCCTTGCGATGCAGCCTGTGCCATGCCTCCCTGCCCAGCCCCCACTTGCTAATGGCGGATGCAGGCATCTGCGCTGCTTCTCCGCTGGGGGAGTTACCGTAGGGCTCGCAATGTGCAGGTTTTAATTGTTTATTTATTTTTCCTCCCTGTTATGTTGCCCTCTGTGCTTCCAAGTCTTGGCACAGATTTGGCAGTGAGAAAGTTTCCTGGTGTTTGGAAACTTCTCTCTTTTTAAGACTCCCTTCCCGGGACGGAACTCCGTCCCTCCCTCTTTTGTCTCTTTTTTTGTCTTTTATATTTTTTCCTACCTCCTTTCGAAGACTTGGGTTGCTTTTCTGGGTGCCTGATGTCCTCTGCCAGCATTCAGAAGTTGTTTTGTGGAATTTACTCGGCATTTAAATGTTCTTTTGATGAATTTGTGGGGGAGAAAGTGTTCTCCCCATCCTACTCCTCCGCCATCTTCAAAAGAGTTCATGTCTCTGCTTTTCAATATGTTCTCTAGGTTGGTCATAGCTTTTCTTCCAAGGAGCAAGGGTCTTTTAATTTCATGGCTGCAGTCACCATCTGCAGTGATTTTGGAGCCAAAAAAAATAGTCAGCCACTGTTTCCCCATCTATTTGCTATGAAGTTATGGGACCAGATGCCCTGATGTTAGTTTTTTGAATGTTGAGTTTTAAGCCAACTGTTTCACTCTCCACCTTCACTTTCATCAAGAGGCTCTTTAGTTTCTCTTTGCTTTCTGCCATAATGGTGGTACTATCTGCATACCTAAGGTTATTAATATTTCTCCCGGGAATCTTGATTCCAGCCGGTGATTCTTCCAGCCCAGTGTTTCTTATGATGTACTTTGCATATAAGTTCAATAAGCAGGGTGACAATATACAGCTTTGATGTACTCCTTTTCCTATTTGGAACCAGTCTGTTGTTCTATGTCCAGTTCTAACTGTTGCTTCCTGACCTGCATACAGGTTTCTGAAGAGGTAGATCAGGTGGTCTGGTATTCCCATCTCTTGAAGAATTTTCCACAGTTAATTGTGATCCACACAGTCAAAGGCTTTGCGTAGTCAATAAAGCAGAAGTAGATATTTTTCTGGAACTCTCTTGCTTTATCGATGATCCAGCGGATGTTGGCAATTTGATCTCTGGTTCCTCTGCCTTTTCTAAAACCAGCTTGAACATCTGGAAGTTTACGGTTCAAGTACTATTGAAGCCTGGCTTGGAGAATTTTGAGTCCATACAGACATAATAAATAATTGAATCAATATATATGTTATGGAGAAGAGATAAATCATCACAGAAGAATTCTGAAAAATTGATGTAGATACTCCATCCTCAAGGGGGTGAAACAAAACTCCCCTCTTCCAGTTGTTCTAAATAAAATTTATTTTTAAGGAAGTACCTATATCTTGGTAAAGACCCTGATGCTGGGAAGAATTGACGGCAAAAGGAGAAGCAGGTAGCGGAGGATGAGATGGTTAGATAGCATTACTAACAAAATGGACATGAATTTGAGCAAACTCCAAGAGGTATTAGAGAACAGAGGAGCCAGATGTGCTGCAGTCCATGGGGTCACAAAGAGTCAGACATGACTTAGCAACTGAACAACTACAACAAACATATACCTTTATTTTAGAAATGAAAATGTTAATAGTGATTTGGTATCTGGAAGGGGTCACACACTGGAAAGATGGACTAAGCTTGGTTGTCTCCTCTTCTTAAGAGCAGTGGACAGGCTTCAGGGAATGCATAAACATCCTAATACTGCATGGTTAAAGTTAGTATTCTTGGGAGAGAGGCCATAGAATTCCTAGATTCTTCATGTGTTTGCCACCTTCTCCCTGTGTATATAGGTTGCCTCTGGAGAACCAGTTATCCCTCTTTCTCTATCAACAAAGTTCAGTTGTCATTGATTTCATTTGTGGTGATTGGCTCAAGGATGAAGAGATGACCCAAACAAAGGTAAGGATACACAGTCTTCTCATGTTTACTGGGCTTTTTGAGAAATAGGGACTTTCCTGGTTTTTTACTGGGCTTTGAGCTATGAGGACATGATTCTGAGGCCAATATTAGTCATTAGGCCACCAACAGGTGAAGTCTGCCTGATAAGAGAACCAATCAGAAGGCAAATGGAGACATAGAAAAACCCTGGATCTCTGACAAGATTTGAGCCACTGAAACAAGGCACATCAATGTGCCAGTAAATTCTCTTTGGTGTTTCAGGCATTTCTGTTGAGTCTTCCATCATTTGGAATCAAAAGACCCTAAGTCTAAACTTAGAAGGAACACTACAGAGTGATAATCTGGCTGGATGACTAAAGTTTTCCCAGTCTTAAGAGTTTACACTATTATCTAGTTGAACTACCTGCTTCACCAATCACATGCTTTGCCCCAGCTAGTATTTGTCACTTATACTCTAGGCATGTGGAAATTCTCTTAGGCTCTGGGCTCTGGGAGTAAAGACAAATAAGACATAGATTTTATCATTAAGGACTTGGTAGTTTCAAATCTTTAAGAAGACATGGTACTATCAACTCCCATTTTAAAGATAAGGCCCTTGAGGTCACAGAGAATACGTTTTTTAAATACCAGAAAACAGAATCCAAGTTTTCTGATGAAGGGCTATTTGTGGTAGCCAATAATTCCTTTCTGGTTAAAGGTAATCCTACTCAATAATTTTTATTTGTCCATTTCTTCATCAGTTATAGTGGGACTCAGCAAACTGTGGCCCATGGACCACATCTAGCCCATCATCTAGCTTTGTAAATAAAGTTTTATTGCAACACAACCATGCCCATGTGTTTATGTATTGTCTATGGCTGCTTTCACACTGCAATGTCAGAGTCGAGTAAATGCGACAGATACAGTATGGTCAACACAGCCAAAAATGTTTACAATCTTGTTTTAACACTAAAGAATTGTCAATCTGCAAAACATATATATTGAGTTCTTGCTTTGTGTCCAGCTTCAATGTTTGCCCAGCCATTGTTGGCCTCAATAAGCTCACAGGCTAGTGCTTCCTAGTGTGAGACAAGCAAGTTAATAGACAACAGAGCACACTGTGATAAGATGTGACAGGAAAAGGACAGAACACTATGGGAGTGTTACAAAAGACCTAGCCCAGTCTTACAGGTGGAAGGAGAGAGTCAAGGTCAATCTCTAAGTCTCCAGGATAACTGATTTTCAGGTTTTCAGGAGTCTATATATGATTTAAATTATTTAAAGATGTATATGGTAGTATTTAAAAGTAAAAGTAGAGGTTTGACAGAAAACACAAAACTTTGTAAAGCAATTATCCTTCAATTAAAAAACAAATAACTTTTAAAAAGAAATCAATTCTCAAACTAAAAAAAAAAAAGTAAAAGTAAAATTTAACGCGCTCGCTCAAAAAAAAAAAAGAAAAGAAACCTTAAGAAATAAAACAAGGCTATGTGTAGACTAACAATGAGGCCATGTAGTGACCCAAGGATTATGACTGATGTATTCATGTGTGTGTTCATTTGTGTGTGTGTGAGTGTTTCACTATGGCTGGACTTGAAGTCAGGAGAATGAAGTGGAAGTGTAAACTGAGGTGCCTGGAACACAGTCTGGGGTCAGATCACCAAGGGCCTGAAAAGCCATATGAAGAAGTATGGGTACTTTCTTGAGAGTAAAGAGAAACTCTTTTTTTTTTTTAACTGAAATATAGTTGATTTATATTTTTCATGCATGATCATTGAACTTTAAGGCAAAATTTATTTAAAAGAATAAGAATTTCACCATTGGAAGCATTTTCAAGAGCTAGCTGTAAGATCACAAAAATCTCCTCTACCTTGTACTGTATAACTCTTGAGATCTGGAAATAACTTTAACCTGAGAAAGAGGCTCCTTTTATGGGCTCACTTACTTTTCCTGCTTATCATCAACCATGAGGATCCACTCAGCAAGCCTCCTATCATCTACGACATAAGCATCAGCTTCCGTACTTTCTGTGATTTCCTGTGGAATGGGAATTCAGACTGCCTGGATTCTATCTTGACCACATATGAGCTGTGTGGCTATGAGCAATTTCCTTAACCTCTCTGTGCACAATTACCCTTCTGTAAATTGGAGATAATCATACCTACATCTTGAATTGCTGTAAGTCCTAAATGACATGGTCCATGGAAAGCATTTAGCCAAATACTCAGCAGCAGCAGCAGCAGGCAAATAGTAAGCAACCAATAAAAGTCACTTATCATTCAAGTAGCTGCTATTCAGGTAGTGTTGGAGGAGCATAAAAGAGAGAGTGACCTGTTGCAGTGAGCATTTTGTTACTGCCTGCTCAACATTTCTTCTTTTGTGGAACCCTTTCTTCCTCAATCTGTGTGAATCCAGTCCAGCATCTGAGTCAGTGGGTGCAACCAATCATTTTAACCTAATCCTTCATAGGAACTGGTACAAGACAAAAACAATATATGGTTTACTGGGAGAGTCTAGTTCAGAGACATGGAGAATCATGACACCTGGAAAGGAAAGAAGATCGGTAAATTATCCATGTATCCAAAGCTTGATACATGGTGTCAAGCCTCTGCTTGTGTCTTTCTTTCAAGTTGTCCTTTCTAGCTCTGTACAGCCCTAATGTTAGGAAAATGGAAAGGAAGTATTAGTATCATTCACTCAGTTGCCATTATGTGCCAAGTACTATGTTGTGTACATATATTCCCAACTGCAAACCTGTAAAGAAGAATTAACATTTCACATGATATATGCAAATAAAGAGGAATTGCAAGTGTCAAAATTTTAAATCCCAATATAACTTTTGTTGTCTAGTATATTAGCTAGAGTTTTTATGGGACTGAGAGTCACTCATATTACCCCTGGGAAGAACTAATTCCTGATGAGGACACTCATGGTCAGGAATCACTACACCATCAGGAACCTCCAAGGCATCACTTGCTTTGCTCTCCTCTTAGGTGTCTCGCTCTGCTTGTCCTGAACCTCTCTCTGTGACCAGGTTCCTCATGAGTTCAGCTAGTTCCTGGTCCACTTTATACAACCCAGTCCCAAGTCCTCTCTATGACCCTCAACTCATCTCTCTGAGCTCACTGACTCATCCTCTCATTTATGAGTTCATTGGCCTTGAAAGAGGACTCCAGTCCCTCCAGTTCTCATTTCCCATGGCAGACTTCAGGTTGTAGTTCGCTAGCAGGTCTGCGACTGGCACCCCAGGATCATGAGGAAAAGGACCACGCAGAATACATCATTCCATTTGAAACTTGAGGAATGAGGGCAATGAATGGGACACAGTCCCTCAGAAGTGGCTGGGGTGAATGAGAAATGGCCCAAAACTCTAACACAAATAAGATTTGTTTATGTTTTCCCCAAAATAGTCAGTTGAATCCAGTCAATAGTAACAGAGAATCCATTTCACAGAAGCCTAAACACATAAAGAACTGATTTTCCCTCTCATAACAAGACATCTGGATGTAGGCAACCCACATATTCAAAAATGTCAAGGACCCAGGCTCTTTTCTTTCTGTTCCTCCCTATTGAGTTGTCACAACATGGTCACTGTAGGGCTGACATTATTTCTGGATGTCAAGTTCATCTTTAGGAAAGGAAAGGGAGAGTCAGAGCACTTTCACATCGTGTTCTATTCCTTTCACTGAGGAAGGGAAGACCTTCTACGGAGACTCCCTCTTATAATCTGGAGCATGGCTACCAGTCAATTCTCAAATCCAAACTATATGTCTATGACTGGTTTAGGATGAGCAGAGCAGGGACATCCCCTGAGTGTGGGGTTGGGACTTAGGGTCTCTGACATCAAGGGATGGAACATGCTGGTCTCATGAGAAAGTACTACAGTTGTATTAGGAGAAGGAAAGACTGTTAGCTGAGCAACAAAGAGCACCTTCTTTAACAGAGCACACCTCTAAGAAAAGAGATCCTGAAAATGCACCCTATAGCTGGTCCAGTGCTTCCAACAGCAACAACTTCTTATTGAGTGAATGAGTAGATGAATAAATGAATGAACATTCTGACTCTTGAAACACAGAAACTAATACCAAGTTGAAAGAAGACAAGAGTGACAGTTATGAGATACAAATTTTCAGAATATATGTGATATCTTGTCTCACCTCTTTGAACCTCCACTTCTTTATAAAATAAGACTGAATAATCCATTTGCCATAATTTGGGGATTAAATGAAACTGCTGCTGCTGCTGCTGCTAAGTCACTTCAGTCATGTCCGACTCTGTGTGACCTCATAGACGGCAGCCCACCAGGCTCCTCCGTCCCTGGGAGTCTCCAGGCAAGAACACTGGAGTGGGCTGCCGTTTCCTTCTCCAATGCATGAAAGTGAAAAGTGAAAGTGAAGTCGCTCAGTCATGTCCGACTCCTAGCGACCCCATGGACTGCAGCCTACCAGGCTCCTCCGTCCATGGGATTTTCCAGGCAAGAGTACTGGAGTGGGTTGCCATTGCCTTCTCCATAAATGAAACTGCATACAGGTAATTCTTTGAAACCAAAAAATTAGGAAGTACTGTTTCAATTTACAAGCAATGGAAGCAAACACAGGAGAGAACTGGCATGTGTCAGAAGGCCTTAAAGATCATCCTTCCGATGGGTGGAGGGGCTCCACAAAACACAAAGGAGAAATAGAGCTTGGGATACATATTCTGATTGGCTCAAGAAGTGATTGTTAAATTAATTTTACCCTCTGAAGATATTACCAAGAGTTTCCATTTGAATAATTTAGGAAGTGCTATAATATTGGAAACTCATAATCTTTTGGCAAGTCCAGGACTTGGGTTAAGAAATTGAAAATAGAAGCATTAGACATAAGAGATTAAAAAAAAAAGTACACCATTCAGCTCCCCTGGGGATATCCTACTTGGCCCAAATATAATATAATTACTACTTTCAAGTTATATAACCAACTGCATATGAGTATAGCTCTCTGCCTGTGACAGTTGAGCTCAGTTCAATTTCAGAGACTTAGTGACAGTTGTTTTTTACAAATATTTAAGCTAGCACGATGGCACCCCACTCCAGTACTCTTGCCTGGAAAAATCCCATGGACAGAGGAGCCTAGTGGGCTGCGGTCCATAGGGTCACTAAGAGTCAGACAAGACTGAGCGACTTCACTTTCCCTTTTCACTTTCATGCATTGGAGAAGGCAATGGCGGCCCACTCCAGAATTCTTGCCTGGAGAATCCCAGGGACAGGGGAGCCTGGTGGGCTGCCGTCTATGGGGTCGCACAGAGTCGGCCACGACTGAAGCGACTTAGCAGCAGCAGCAGCAGGCTAGCACAGGATGAAGGAGCATGCCCCACCCCCATGACATTACATATGGCCACCAGGCTTGATAAGGCCTGTGCATGTGGCCAGAACTGTCATGAGTCACCTGCAGGCAGAAGCCTATAAGAATTCATATGCAAGTCACTATTCTCCATCCCCTGTTAGAACAACTGGCTCCAAACAGTGGGAGCTCCACAAGCTAGATCCCAGGCTAAGAATGACATCAAGCCAGATCCCCTGCCTCATGGCCCTCCCATGGAAGCAAACAGAAACACAAACAAAGCTGTATTGTTCTAAACCATTAAACTGGGTCACTGCAGCATAATGTCACGTGTCCTAATGCCACCGCAGTCACATGGAAGCAGCAGCAAAAGGGGTTAGAAACATCTCTTGAAGTAAGGCAGTCCAGGAGTGGAGGCTCTGACACTTCTGAACCAGAAGTCCTTCTACTCTTCACCCTTTATCCTTGCTCTCATTCATCCATCAGCCCAGATCTGTGGCTCTCAGGTCCGCATCTTCGAATCACCAGGGGAACCTCAAATACTTGCCCAGCTTCTACCTTGGACATTGTGATTTCACTGGTCTTGGGCAGGGCCTAGGCATTAGTACTTTTTATGCCAGATGTGCAGTTGACTTTGAGAGCTACTTGTCTGCAGTTGCTTAATGTTATTTAACTGGTTCACCCTTCAACACTCAGTCTGAATCTTCTCCAAAATGTCCTCCTGAATTCAAAGTTCCCCCTTGGGCTCCAGTAGCAACCTGGTTACCTCCGATCTCTAATTAGAACATCACATAAAAGTATCCATTTCCACATCTACTTTTCAAGCAGAATGTAATCTCCCAGAATACAGGGACTGTACTAAAGTCTTTCTGTAGGCCCAGCACCTAGATCTTGGCATCATCCTATATATCAAGGTATATACACAATAAATGCTTATTTAAGCAGAGAAAATACCACCTGATTAAATTTAAGAAATCATTGGCAGTCTCATAGAAAACAACTTTCATGGAAGCTTGGAAGAAATGACAACCATTCAAAGTTGAGAAGTGAATATGAAAGTAAGTTATTTAAAGATGTCGTCTTGAAACGAGAAATAGAAAGGGAGATGATGATGATCAAGAGAATGGGTCGTATCAGGGATGGGGAAAAAAGTCAGTTTTGTAGCACTGGGAATAAAATTAATCAAAAGGGGAAATGTGTTCTGCAGAAAAGTTTAATTTTTATTAGCCAAAGATACAAAAGTACGAGAAGGAGGTAGAGAAAACAGTACAGGTGTGCTAAGTCACTTCAGTCATGTCCGACTCTGTGCGACCCCATAGACGGCAGCCCACCAGGCTCCCCCATCCCTGGGATTCTCCAGGCAAGAACACTGGAGTGGGTTGCCATTTCCTTCTCCAATGCATGAAAGTGAAAAGTGAAAGTGAAGTCGCTCAGTCGTGTCTGACTCTTAGTGACCCTATGGACCGCAGCCTACTAGGCTCCTCCATCCATGGGATTTTCCAGGCAAGAGTACTGGAGTGGGGTGCCATTGCCTTCTCCGAGTACAGGTGTACACAATGCCAAAAATAGCTACTTTTGTGTGGAAGGTTTGGGTGATATTTTTTTGTCTTCAAGCAAGTGCTCAATAAGTATTTGTTGGATGAACAAATTATCTCTGTGTGAGTAAATGAGTGTATTTTTTCACATCTCTACAGTTGAGTTCATCATCAAGTTGAAGGCAGCAGTTCCCAAACTTTTTTGTAGCTGTGACTGGTTTTGAGAGACATTTTTTACACAGATGGTAGTTTCAAGATGATTCAAATGCACTGCATTTATTATGCCACCGCTAATCTGGCAGGAGGCAGACCTCAGGTGGTAATGCAAGCGATGGAGACCAGTTGTAAATACAGATGAAGCTTTGCTCACAAGCCCGCCAATCACCTCCTGCTGTACTGTCTGGTCCCAGCAGGTTGGGGGACCCCCGCTTTAAGGCACAATATCGTCTCAGATCTGTTAAGCCTTCTCAGATTTTTCTTTATATCTCCACACCTGTCTCAATTTTTCTTTCGTGTATCATGTAAATGCCATTGGATATACAAACATCCTTAGAAAATGCAGGGTATTGCTTTGTATACTATGTTTCAAACTCACAAAATGTTTTTCTATTGATCTCATGCTGATTCCTTGTTACTCAACCCAATGTTCTTGAACTGTAACTGTGGTACCATGTGTACATTTATCTTATAGCCCCTAACCGCTGCATAATATTAATATATCACCGAAGTGAAAGAGGAGAGTCAAAAAACCATCTTAAAACTCAACATTCAAACAACTAAGATCATGGCATCCAGTTCCATCACTTCATGGCTAATAGATGGGGAAACAATGGAAATGGTGACAGACTTTATTTTCTTGGGCTCCAAAACCACTGCAGATGGTGATTGCAGCCATAAAATTAAAAGACACTTGCTCCTTGGAAGAAAAGCTATGACCAACCTAGACAGCATATTAAAAAGCAGAGACATTACTTTGTTGACAAAAGTCTATCTAGTCAGAGCTCTGGTTTTTCTAGTAGTCATGTATGGATGTGAGAGTTGGAGCATAAAGAAAGCTGAGTGCTGAAGAATTGATGCTTTTGAACTGTGGTGTTGTGCAAGACTCTTGAGAGTCCCTTGGACTGCAAGGAGATCCAACCAGTCCATCCTAAAAGAAATCAGTCCTGAGTATTCATTGGAAGGGCTGATGTTGAAGCTGAAACTCCAATATTTTGTCCACCTGATATGCAGAACTGACTCATTGGAAAAGATCCTGATGCTGGGAAAGACTGAGGGCAGGAAGAGAAGAGGATGACAGAGAATGAGATGGTTGGATGGCATCACCAACTCAATGGACATGAGTTTGGGTAGACTCCAGCAGTTGGTGAAGAACAGGAAGGTCTGGCGTGCCTCCCTGTTCATGGGGTCACAAAGAGTCAGACATGACTGAGCGACTGAACTGACTGACTGACTGTAGGCATATTCCATATTATAGTCATCAATTCTCTTAACAATGAACACCTAGTTTACCTCCAACTCACTACTAATACAAAAGAGAAAAAAAGTTGCAATAAAGAACCTCATACATGTCCAAACATGGACTTGAGAAAGTTTCTTAGGGCTAGGTATCCAGACAAGGGACTGTTAAACTATAGGCTAGTCACACACTTAACTTCAACAGGTTCTTAAGCTCTGTCCAGAACAACTGCACTGTTTTACTCCTACCTGCTGTGCTTCAGAGTTCTGTTTAACCACAACCTTGCTAACAATATGATCCCTCTAGAATTTTTGCTATGCTGACAGATGCAATGTGCTACTGTGTTCCCTTTGGATTTCCTGACTTCTGTTGACTTTAATCATCTCTTCACTTATTGGTAACATAAGTGAACATATTAAACTCATGTTTTCCCTTCAGTGAATTGACTTATCTTTGCCCATTATTCTAATTGTTCCTTTTCTCTCTCTCAAAGTGTGTGTGTGTGTGTGTGTGTGTGTGTGTGTAATGTGATCTCTGAACATTACAGTAATTCCTTTTGCTCCATTATCTCTCTGCCAGCCTTGTCCATTGAATACTTCATTGAACTGAAATCCTTAATAATGATCTATTAAAGCCTAGTGGAGGTGATGGAATGCCAGTTGAGTTTTTTCAAATCCTAAAAGATGATGCTGTGAAAGGACTGCACTCAATATGTCAGCAAATTTGGAGAATTCAGCAGTGGCCACAGGACTGGAAAAGGTCAGTTTTCATTCCAATCCCAAAGAAAGACAATGCCAAACAATGCTCAAACTACTGCATAATTGCACTCATCTCACGCACTAGTAAAGTAATGCTCAAAATTCTCCAAGCCAGCCTTCAGCAATATGTGAACCATGAACTTCCAGATGTTCAAGCTGGTTTTAGAAAAGGCAGAGGAACCAGAGATCAAATTGCCAATATCCACTGGATCATCGAAAAAGCAAGAGAGTTCCAGAAAAATATCTATTTCTGCTGTATTGACTATGCCAAAGCCTTTGACTGAGTGGATCACAATAAACTGTGGAAAATTCTTAATTAGATGGGAATTCCAGACCACATGACCTGCTTCTTGAGAAACCTATATGCAGGTCAGGAAGCAACAGTTAGAACTGGACATGGAACAACAGACTGGTTCCAAATAAGAGAAGGAGTACATCAAGGCTGTATATTGTCACCCTGATTATTTAACTTATATGCAGATAAATCATGAGAAACGCTGGACTGGAAGAAGCACAAGCTGGAATCAAGATTGCCGGGAGAAATATCAATAACTTCAGATATGCAGATGACACCACCCTTATGGAAGAAAGTGAAGAAGAACTAAAGAGCCTCCTGATAAAAGTGAAAGAGGAGAGTGAAAATGTTGGCTTAAAGCTCAACATTCAGAAAAGTAAGATCATGGCATCCAGTCCCGTCACTTCATGGCAGATAGATGGGGAAACAGTGGAAACAGTGGCTGACTTTATTTTTGGAGCTTCCAAAATCACTGCAGATGGTGATTGCAGCCATGAAATTAAAAGATGCTTGCTCCTCTTTGAAGGAAAGTTATGACCAACCTAGACAGCATATGAAAAAGCAGAGACATTACTTGTCAACAAAGGTCCATCTAGTCAAGGCTATGGTTTTTCCAGTAGTCGTATATGGATGTGAGAGTTGGACTATTGTGAAAGCTGAGCACTGAAGAATTGATGCTTTTGAACTGTGGTGTTGGAGAAGACTCTTGAGAGTCCCTTGGACTGCAAGGAGATCCAACCAGTCCATCCTAAAGGAGATCAGTCCTGAATATTCATTGGAAGGACTGATGCTGAAGTGGAAACTCCAATACTTTGGCTACCTGATGCAAACAGCTGACTCATTTGAAAAGATCTTGATACTGGGAAAGATTGAAGGCAGGAGGAGAAGGGGACGACAGAGGATGAGATGGTTGGATGGCATCACCAACTCAATGGACATGAGTTTGCATAAACTCCTGGCATTGGTGATGGACAGGGAGGCCTGGCATACTGTAGTCCATGGGGTTGCAAAGAGTCGGACACGACTGAGAGACTGAACTGAACTGAACTGAATGATTTTCCTATTCTATTGGTTTTTCTAGCAAAGAGGCTTTGAGAAGAGTTATTCTTTGTGAGAACTCAAAAGGAGTAAGTTTAGTGCCTATGACAGCACAGAGACAATTTGAGAATGGACTCTGACAGAAGAAGTGGACTAAATTTTTATCATTGTCATTGTGGATGGTTACTGAACTGGCTCTTTCCCTGTCAATAGATCTACCCCCACTCTAATATAAAAGGTCTTTTCAACAGGGTCCAAGTATTTTAAGAGATTTCTAGCTAGGAAAGAGAAAAGGAAGAGGAAGAAGTGAAACTTCTGGAGCTGCACTGCTAAAGAAAGCTTATTCTTTCAGACTCTTTGCTGTTAAATTATTACTTAAAGTTATCTTCTATAATTTAAACAAATAAGAAATGAATTCCCAGATGCCACCTTTATTACTGAATCAGAATCTCCAGGAGCAGACCTCAGGAATCTGTATTCTAATGAGTTCCCAGTTGATCTAACTCAAGAATCCCCAACCTTTGGCACCAGGGACCAGATTCCTGGAAGACAATTTTTCTGTGGAGGAGGGGCAGGGGATGGTTTAGGCAGTAATGAAAGCAATGGTTTAGGTGGCAATAAAATTCATGGGGAGCAATAGGGAGCAGCAAATGAAACTTGCTGCCAATCACGTCCTGCTGGGTGGCCAGTTTCCTAACAGGACTCCTACTGGTGCCAGTGCAAGGTCCAGAGGTTGGGGATCCCAATCTAACTCATTGTCTCCTAGGCTTCAGGCATCGGCATAACGTTGCCAAACTCACATTGTCCTTTTGCCATTATTCACTCAAGTTGCTTTAGGTTAACTAAAATTGTAGTCATCCTAAATAATATCCATTAAATCATAGTTTTAATGCACTGTTTTCTAAAAATGCAATTAAAACACATAACTATTTTAAAAATCCATCATGAACTAGCTGAGGGCAGCACCTGCTCCACTCTACTGATTCAAAGCTGTACGTTTGGGAAGACTGGATCAGCTGCTTCCAGGTCCATGTGATTCAAACTTTGGAGTCAAATTTTGGCCCTCTTATTCCAGGACCCACCTTCCTAGGCCTGGGCATCCTCACACAATCCTATGGAAAGCCCCACACTTCCAGGACCCTACCCTGTCTTTCCCCATGTACCCTCTCCTCTCATGCCAATCAAACTGGATTTTTACTTCTGAACTTAGGACAATATCACCTAAAGCATGTCAATAAATGTTAAAATATACTCTGCAGGTTTAACCCTTGATAGCAAAAGTGCTTTCTATTCCAAGAATGGGTTTCTCCTCAAACAGATACATTCATACACCCCTTTGCATCAGCATCTGAAATGGTACATGATTCTCCAGCTTCATTTCTTTTCAGTCTTCCTCAGTCACTCTGCCTCAGCCACACTAGAACACACCTTACTTTCTCCCTTTAATATACAAGCTCTTCCTACCTCAGTACCTTTGCACTTGCTGGATTTCTTCCACATGTCTGCCATCTACACATTCCTTGGGTTTCAACTCAAACTCCCCACTTTCCCAGAGGCAGCTCCTAACCAATCCAGCTAAAGCTACACCAATTCTCCACATCCCCATGCCCTCCAGGCATCCTCTATCACAGAAGTTTTTAACCAAGGGTGACATTTCCTCTAAGGGAGACTTTGGTAATGTCTACAGACTTTTGCAGCTGTCACTACCTAGGGCTGGGGGTGCGGTAGGGGGGAAACAAGTGCCCTGTAGCGAACAGAGGCCATGTATGCTGATAAACAATCCTATGATGCATAGTACAGTCCCCTCCTACAATGCATTATCTGGACCCAAATGCCATGTTTGAGAAGTTTAGCTCTATCAGTGTGTTATGTTTTTTGCTTCTCATCATCAGCACCAGAACTGATGGTGTCGGGGTTTCTTTCCTACTGAATAGAGTTCCTTGGGAACTGGAGTTCACGGTTGTTCTCCACTTCACCTCAGCACCTAGAGGAGTGCCAGGCACCTTGACTTTCAAATCTGGTCCCATTTATCCTTGTCCTGAGATCCCACAGCAAGTTGAGGATGACTGACCTCAAGTAAATGATGAGGATAAGAAAATATGTCACTTTAGAAAACGAAAACAAAAATGTGTTCAATTAATGAGTGTGCATACAAATGAAACTCATGATTGGGAGTTCTTCATGCTTTCATGTACTCACAAAATTATCTTTATAGCCATCAGTGAAAGATTGGTTCCTCTACTTTTAAAAATGTGCAAAATTTCTAACTCCAAATATATGGTTTTAATTATGTTGTTGTTGTTGCTTACTCACTAGGTTGTGTCTGACTCTTTGTGGCCCCAGGAACTGTAACCCACTAGGCTCCTGTCCATGGGATTTCTCAGGCAAGAATACTAAAGTGGGTGCCATTTCCTTCTCCAGAGGATCTTCCAAACTCAGGGATCAAACACACATTTCTTCCACTGGCAGATGGATTCTTTTACTACTGAGCCACCAGGATAGCCCTGGTTTTAATTATACCAGGATCCTAATGTCATAAGCAGATTGTAGAAATGTAATCCCGATAATCTCAAAAGACAAAAATGAAGGTCAATACATTCTATATTATTGGCATATCCACAGAAAATAATTTAATATTAACTAAACACCTTGCCTTCCTTCCTTCTAACCCATTCTTCCCCTTGCGTGTGTGTGCTCAGTCAGTGAGCTGTGTTCAACTCTTTGCAACCCCATGGACTGTAGCCCGCCAGGCTCCTCTGTCCATGGGATTTCCCAGGCAAGAATACTGGAGCAGGTTGCCATTTCCTACTACAGGGGATCTTCACAATCCAGGGACGGAACCTGTGTCTCTTGAGTCTCATGCATTGGCGGGCAGATTCTTTACCACTAACACCACCTGAAAAGCCCATTCTTCCCCTCAGTTATCAAAAAAACTTTTCTACACTATGATAGCCACATTAGCCATTATCAACTTTTCTAAAACAGATACATTTTTTCAGAAAAAATAATAAGGGACCATATAGCAAGAGATCTCTGAATGCAATACCACAGAAATTATATACTGACCCCTGATGATGAAATTAAAAGACGCTTACTCCTTGGAAGGAAAGTTATGACCAACCTAAATAGCATATTCAAAAGCAGAGACATTACTTTGCCAACAAAGGTTCGTCTAGTCAAGGCTATGGTTTTTCGTGTGGTCATGTATGGATGTGAGAGTTGGACTGTGTAGAAGGCTGAGCGCCAAAGAATTGATGCTTTTGAACTGTGGTGTTGGAGAAGACTCTTGAGAGTCCCTTGGACTGCAAGGAGATCCAACCAGTCCATTCTGAAGGAGATCAGCCCTGGGATTTCTTTGGAAGGAATGATGCTAAAGCTGAAAGTCCAGTACTTTGGCCACCTCATGCGAAGAGTTGACTCATTGGAAAAGACTCTGATGCTGGGAGGGATTGGGGGCAGGAGGAGAAGGGGACGACAGAGGATGAGATGGCTGGATGGTATCACTGACTCGATGGATGTGAGTCTGAGTGAACTCCGGGAGTTGGTGATGGATAGGGAGGCCTGGCGTGCTGCAATTCATGGGGTCACAAAGAGTCGGACACAACTGAGTGACTGATCTGATGATAGATCTCCTATCACTACAAACTACACACACACAGACAGAATCTGAATTTCTGTAGTGTTTTTCTTTTTTCTTTTTTTTTTTACTTCTATTTTTCTCCCAAATAACATGTCACTGGAATTACTACTACACCAATGTATGTGTGGAAATATTTCTAATAGGTGTAAAAAATATCAGGACAACATTGTAAGTCAACTATACTTCATTTAAAAATATATTAAAAATTAGGCATAAAGAATGACCTACTCTAATGTCCATGGGGTTGTGAAGAGTTAGACACAACTGAGTGACCTCATTTTCACTTTTCACTTTCATGCACTGGAGAAGGAAATGGCAACCCACTCCAGTGTTCTTGCCTGGAGAGTCCCAGGGATGGGGGAGCCTGGTGAGCTGCCATCTATGGGGCCGCACAGAGTCAGACACAACTGAAGCGACTTAGCAGCAGCAGCACTCTAATGTCATCCAACGTTCCTGGTAAAACTTAGAATTAGAGCTCAGAGAACAGTCTCTAATACTGTGTGCCACCTGCTTTCTACTAGTAAACACTGTTTAAGCAATCTTCTTTGACCATATAACCTTTATTCAGAGGTCCCATTTTAATAGCCAAGAATTTAACAGAAGTGTCAAAAAAACTTTGCCTTCAAAAACAAGCATCCAGCCACCATGGACCACTTTGGTGTGAGTAGCTCTGAATGTCCCCCAAATTACTCAAGCATGAGTTATTTCAGGGTTTACTCAAAGTGGAATTAATCTCCAGTTTTTTAACTGTTCATGTAGAAATGCTTCTAAATGATTAAAATTATCCTTACATTTAGCCTTTGTCTAATTCTTCTGAGAAAACCAAAATTTAATTGAGTTGTGAAAAAGAAATATAACACAGGTATTGATTCAATATGAAAAAGACCTTTTATCCTTCCAAAACAATTTTAAAAATCAAAGTGGTTTGAGGACAATTTAGCATTTTGTAGAAACTGGTAACACTATCAAACAATACTATTATATTTGCAAACTCTAATTTCTAAAACAGAAAGCCTCTTTTGCTACTCTCTCCTTCTCTTTTTTCCTTGTATTTATTTCTGCCCTGACTCATTCTAAAAATCAGAGCCTGCCAGTTGTCAGTATAAGTACCTAGAACTGTGGCACTGAGGTAGCAAAAATATCATAAATTATACGGCTATTGATTTTCTCCTGGTGCCTTCATAGTCTACTCAATACCATTGCTTCTTCTAACTGCTAAAATACCATCCTCCTCCCAAAGAAAGCATTTAATGCCCTGTATTTCCAGAACCCTGAGAAACCAAATTTGTCTATAATGGAAAAATCATACTCACCTCCATTTTTCTATTGGATACATAGAAACCTGTACACACCATGATTTGAAACCTTGAGGACCCTATGCAATATCACATTTGGAGTCACTTTATTTACAAAAATAAGGGACAATCATGAAATGCTTCCATGTTAAATCCTCTAAGTCCCAGACTAGATGTCCTAATTCTAAGTTGTTTTCAGGTATTCTCGACAGCCTTGGTAACTGAGGTAGAAGTGTTTTTTTCTAACTTGTTAATAAGAATTCTTGATGGAAAAGAGGATTCATGAGATCTAAAGAGAATGTACAATTCTAAGAAGTATGTTTCATGTTTTGAAGAGACCTCTGCAAAGTTTTGGCAACAGCTCCCCACTCAAGTACTCTTGCCTGGAAAATCCCATGGACAGAGGAGCCTGGTGGGCTGCAGTCCATGGGGTCGCTAAGAGTCGGACACGACTGAGCGACTTCACTTTCACTTTTCACTTTCATGCATTGGAGAAGGAAATGGCAACTCGCTCCAGTGTTTTTGCCAGGGATGGGGGAGCCTGGTGGGCTGCCGTCTATGGGGTCGCACAGAGTTGGACACGACTGAAGCTACTTAGCAGCAGCAGAAGCAGCTGCAATGATCAGAAAGTTTGAGCCAATTTAGTATAAAAAATTAGGACTCTGTGACAGAGGTTGACTTTACACAGTTGAGCTAGCATTGCTCTACCCAGTGGCCCTGACTCATAGGAATGCCATGGGAAACTGACTGGAAAATTGTGCAGCTGATTGAAAGCACTCTGACACAGTATCTGGTCACTGTCTGCTACAGTCAATGGCATAACACTTTAGAATCTGGATCCAGGACTTAGTGATTGTCATCAATAATGTAGACATTGTCTTCTGCTTGAATAGGCTTCAGAGCTGCATTTTTCAAAGCTCCAATGCGAGAATCTTTCAATGGAATCATACTGTAGAAACAATAACATGAGTAAGAGAAAAGAAGATCACTTCTCAAGTATGAGCAGCATATTTGTTTATGTTCATTCAAGCCTGGGTATTTGCATTTCTCAGAGCCCCATTCAAACATCCTATGAAATGAATAGAAGCTTCCAGAATTGTGAATATGAAGTTACAGGAAATTATTTTTAATAAGGAGGTAGAAAGTCACACGTTTTAGTTTCAAAAAACTCACACTGGTCTCTTTCAAGACACTCATGCAATAGAACACAAAAATTTATAATCTAAGAAGGCAAATACCACACATCAAATTGAAGTACTAAACCAGGAGGCACAGTCTCAAAGACGGCCAGGAAATGGTTTGGCTGGTGTTTTTCTAGCTGAGGACTGTGACCCTTTAGCGAATGTTATTTAGTGGTATGTATCCTATATTTTGAAAGAGGAGAGTGAAAAAGCTGGCTTAAAGCTCAACATTCAGAAAATGAAGGTCATGGCATCTGGTTCTATCACTTCATGGGAAATAGATGGGGAAACAGTGGAAACAGTGACAGACTTAATTTTTGGGGGCCCCAAAATCACTGCAGAAGGTGATTGCAGCCATGTAATTAAAAGATGCTTACTCCTTGGAAGGAAAGTTATGACCAACCTAGACAGCATATTAAAAAGCAGAGACATTACTTTGCCAACAAAGGTCCCTCTAGTCAAGGCTATGGTTTTTCTGGTAGTCATCAATGAATGTGAGAGTTGGTCTGTGAAGGAAGCTGAGCACTGAAGAACTGATGCTTTTGAATTGTGGTGTTGGAGAAGACTCTTGAGAGTCCCTTTGACTGCAAGGAGATCCAAACAATCCATCCTAAAGGAGATCAGTCCTGGGTGTTCATTGGAAGGACTGATGCTGAAGCTGAAACTCCAATACTTTGGCCACCTCATGCAAAGAGCTGACTCATTGGAAAAGACCCTGATGCTGGGAAAGATTGAGGGCAGGAGGAGAAGGGGACAACAGAGGATGTTATGGTTGGATGGCATCATTGACTTGATGGACATGGGTTTGGGTGGACTCCGGGAGTTGGTGATGGACAGGGAGGCCTGGCATGCTGTGGTTCATGGGTTGCAAAGAGCCGAACAGGACTGAGCGACTGAACTGAACTGATAAAAAATATCAGAGTATATCAGATGCAGTAAAATAGTATTGCTTCACCTAAGAGTGTTCTGGATCACAGAGTCGAAAATCACACCCTGCCTTAACAGTCAAAATTAGAAAGTCATGGGTTAGATGAGTTTTATAACATGAATGCTCACAAATCAAGTTTACACAAAGGTCATTTGTGGAGTTTTGATATCAATGCTTTTTTAGAAGTTGTCTCTAGGCACTATTTTTATTACCTAAGCCTGCCCAGAAATTATATGAAATGCACTGAATTTTCACTCAGCTCTGATCTTTAAACAGATTAGTCATACATGTGTGGAAACAGGTTAGGTATCAGTAGCTCAAAATGAGTCAACATGATATAGTTGCCTCCAAAATAACATCATGAGGAAATACACCTTTTTGTTTTTGTTTTGTTTGCTTTTCTATATTATATAACATCTTCTACAATAAATATTTTCTTTTCCAATTAGGTGATTGAAAACTGAAACTTTAAAGAAGTAAACATTGAAAGAACAAAAATGAACTAAAAGGATGTTATCATTCATGATTTTCTGTCTGTAGGGAGCACTTATTTTTTTTTTCCACTCGGAAGCTGACAGTCAAAAACTTCTAAAGGCCTGATTTTTGGACTCTAAGAGACCTGTTGTGTGGTGTGACCATGGATGGCACTTAACAGCTCTAAACCTGTTTTATAATTTGTAAACTGAGAATACTACTACTGCCTGTCTCACAGGTTTATTGCTGTGAAGGGCATGCCTGCAATAATAAAATCCAGCATCTATGGAACACTTGCAATATGCTGGAGATTATTCAAGGCGTATTTTGTGGACTGGCTCATGTGCTTAACTCAGATATAAGAAAGATTGGGTACAAACATCCAATGAAAGAGAACTAAGAATAATGGATGGCAGTTAAAGAGGGACGAATTCAGAACAAAGAAAGACTTTGCTTAAAACCCAAGCTGGACCAGATGAAGTTTATTTTGTTGGAAGTAGGCAGTGGTTTCCTACCTTTACAGAGGCTTGGGGAGATGAATGCAGTGATGCATACAAAGAAGAAAATTTTTTACTGGATGAAGGGGTAAACTTGCAAAAACTGTAAATTGAAATGCCTGTGAGGCCAGACAACTAATGTAAATGAACAGAGCAGGCTGGGTATAGAATAATAGGGGCGGGTGGGAACCATGGGGAGCTGGAGGCATGTCCCTACCCCCTGCCTTTGCGGGTCTTCAGCCTGGAGGTGTCTTCCTGCAGATTTTTGCAGAGCTGCCTTCTGCTTCTTTGGGGCTCACTCACATAGCCTACTGCCCTGCTCCAGTATTCCCCATGGTATTTCTCTGGAAGTTTTATAAGGCCCTGCTTATACATTTATATGTTTTCTGTCTGTTCTTATCTTTTCAGAATATAATAGAGATTCCATAGACATGCAATAAACAAAGCGCTGAATGAAATCAAATACCAAACTAAACAACCCATTCAAATGATCCCTGAAACAATATCTGCAATTTAGTTCTCTTGCTCTAAGAGATAAGGTTTGAGGTGTTGTTTTTATAGCAGTTATGACACAATTCCAGAGAAATATAGAAATGCTTGGAGAAGGAAATAGCAACCCACTCCAGTATTCTTGCCTGGAGAATTCCAGGGAAGGAGGAGGCTGGTGGGCTGCCTTCTATGGGGTCGCACAGAGTCGGACACGATTGAAGTGACTTAGCAGCAGCAGCAGCAGCATAGAGATACTAAAATCATCACTGGAAGGTTGAACAGCAATGGAGGTGCTCTATATACTAGATTTTTCAGGATCCAGAGTATAAAATGGAGAACTCGGAAGGAAAAGAGGAGAGGGACAGAGAAATTTTCCTTATGTTTACTAGAATAAGAACATCAAAAGGCATTATTAACACAAACCATTTCAAACATACCGTAGTAGCTCCGCCTTGCTACCCAGGCAAAAATATCCTAAATTGAGGAAAAAATGAAGAGAAAATTAAACATGCAAGCCAAAGAGTTTTTATTTTTTCCAAACCAGTATATTATTATGATTATTACTTTAATATAAGCAATATCAGTACAGCTCTCAGAGTCTAAAAAAAATCAATTTAGAAGAAAGAATATTTTTAAAAAGGAGAAAAAAATTAATCTGGACCCTAACCTGATAACTCCAGGTAACTTCTCTTGAATCTCTAGGAGCCAAGTAAGCCCCTTGGTATAGAGTATCTTGTGCTTCATAGGTTTAGTGTATTGACCTACATGCCCTAGCTTACTTTAATGCCATTATATTTCACTGAAAAAAACCCTGAATATTGCACTTCTCCCATAGAAGACAGGCTTTACACACACATACACACACAACTGGTGGAAGGAGACTAGGAGGTATGGATGACTGTCATGTAACCCTTTGTTCTTCTCCTAGCTCTGAAATCATGTACCCTCCTAATGAATCTTGTGCTTCTTCTATTTAGTGGGTGTTATAAAACCATCAACAGTTTTACTCCCAATAGGAATAAAATATTGTTATTGAGGGAATGTGAAAAGAACAAAATGGGAGGGAACAAATCTTGTATATTACAATGGCTTTTGACTTCCAAATCTCAACTTTATACAACCAGTGCTTATTTCTCCATATTTAAATTCTCAGAATTTAAATATCATGTTTGTGGAACAATAAATTTAAGATAAATTAAAAAAAAAAAAGAACAAGGTAAAAACCAAGAAAGTTATATGAAACTGAAAACATGCGGCTCAAGAAAACTCCTGTGGGCTCAAGAATATTTCTGAATATTTCAGTCCTGAGGTGACTTACTTCTCCTAATCAAGAATACCACAAACATGACCAACAATGCCAAAATAGTAACCGAGATTCCAATGTAGACTCCCTTGTTGGTGCTCATCCATGTTTCTTGTGCCAGCGCCACAGTCTACAGAAACATCAGCAGATCAAACACAAAACAGAAAAATAAAGCGATCTTGTTAGAGTTACAGGCAGAAAACATTTCAGAAAATAATATACCCAGACAAATTATTGTTTATTGGCCCCTAGCTAGTTCTGGATCATGAGGGGTAAGACCAAATGATGTAAAGTTATAGCCTTATGATGAAATTCTAAGACAACTCAAAATTCAAAATGTATTTGGGAGTGGTGGAAATGTTTACATCTTACTTGCAGTGATATTTAGAGAAGGGTACAGATTTGTTAAAACTCAAACTGGATGCTTCAAATGACTGTGCTTTATTATTATAATTTATACATATTATAAAAAAAATAAGCTCTTTTCATAAATAATCCTCATATGATACTAATCAAAAACAATTTTGGTTCCTATATAAGTTGCCATGGTGGTGCTATTTGAATGTGTTCAGTTCCTGAAACTGGCCATTAATTAAAACACTTTTTTGAACTAGAATTCAAGATTCTATGTCTTTATAAATGGGCATGAAAGTAGCTGCTCAGATTCATGGCTCTGCTTAACAATTAAAATGCTGTGCAATTGGGAAAAAAATTCCTAGTGTGACAGATCATCACTTCCTAAAGTAAACCCAAAATATACCAGGTCATCATCATGCTGGCCTTCTTTACGTAGCTTAATTCTAATTCTAAAGATGTCCTACCAGGTAGGTATTTTTACAGAAAGGAAGTGAAAATCAGAGAAAAAGATTAAGTCTCAAGTCTCCTCCTGAATAAGAGTTTAATCTCTGGAGTCAGAATCCCAGACTAATTTTTGTTTAGTTGCTCTGTGACCCTAGCAAGTTATTTAGCCTCTCCAAACCTCTTTTGCTGTCAAATGCAGATTAAATAGGGTTCTTGGGAAAGGTACTTCAGGTACCTCCTGATAAATACTATGAGGAATACACAGGAGGGTGACCTAGCCTCTGAGGTGTCCTTGCCTAAATGGAAAACAGTCAGTGCCTTAGGAGGGAAAAGCTGTGTTATCACCTTACTTGTGGGAGGGAAAGCAGTTAGATGGAACACAGGGTTACAGGAAGCAGTCTTTGCTTGCTTTTTAAAAAACATTATGTTACATAAAAACTAAAAGTTCATTTTAGAGTGTGCAGCTCAGGATAAAAAGAGGAAAACAAAATTCAACCATGATTTCAACATCCAGAAATAGTTACTATTTCCATTTTTCATTATATACTCTTTTAGAATTTTATCTTTTTAGTAGTTTTCTTAACAGACACAGTTACCATATCCAATGTATACTACAGTATATACATCATTTTATCTTGTATCTATAACCTATTATATAATATATATATATATATATATATTTTTTTTTTTTTTTTTTTTCAGTTTTGGCAATGCTACATGGCATGTGGGATCTTAGTTCCCTAATCAGCCATCCATCCTCTACTTACTTCATTGGAGGCATGAAGCCTTAATCATTGGACTGTCAGGGAGGTCCCAATGCTATCTGAAAAGTTAGTTTTTTCATTTAACAATTGACACTGTCTTCTCATGGCAGTAAGTACACTGCAGTGACACCATTTTTAGTGGCAATAAATGGGCATGCTTAATTGATAAGTTATTAATCTCTTACTATTGAACATTTAGGTTGTTTATAACATTTTCATAATTATAAACAGCAGCAATGTATATCTTGTTTTATACATCTTTATGTATGTGTTCATTCTCCTCTTAAGATGCAGCTCAAGAAGTTGACCTACTGGGTAGAAATATATGCTGCCTGGTTTTAAGATACTTTGGAGACACTTGATATCTTCACGGTCAAGACACAAAAAGCCCACAATTGTGCTACCATCTATTGTGAACTTGCTTCTGTATTGCTTACATTATATAAAAGAGATTAATTGCTACTGAATATACCTGTCCTGCAGGTAACTGAGGTCAAAAACAATCTTCTCATTCAAAGTGTTTGTTTCTTTTTTTTTAAACTATCACAAGTCTGACTGACATGACATTTACATGGTAGCAGTTCTGCTATTTAACAAGCACAACAAATTCAGCCCATATCCATCAGATCAATCAGTACCCATATCATCAGAGTGATTAAAATCTTTCATATCATTCCTACGTGGTAGTGTTCTCATTGTCACTAAGTTATGCAACATAAGGCCATTTGAGGTCACATTAACCCCACTTTGCTTGAACTTGAATTTCTCTTACAATGTCCATGCTGCAATTTCTCACCACTTGCAATTAAGATTATTCTCATACCTGAATCTGTTCATGTTTTTTTCTTCTAAGAGTTATTTGCACATAGTGAAAGGAAAGTTGTTTCACCCAAGGGAGCAAAAAGTGAAAAATCTCACGGATAAATTCTTCTAACTTACACACAAAGATGAGGCTTTGATGAACATCATAAGACTATAGTCCCTTGGATTTTTCCCAAGCTAATTGTGGGAAAAGTGCAAGAACAAATTACAGAAGCAAAGAGTTTCAAGACTTTAGGACCTTAATATGTCATCATATGGGGAGGATTATATATGGAAAGACTAAGCAGTGGCCTCAATATTTCTCTATAGGACGAAAATTGGATGGGAAAAGGATATTAGGTGGCCTATGTTTAAGGAATCACACTTTCATTGAAATAATAATTTTGGTGGGGATGGCCCCCATTCCACTACTTCAATTCATGTTATTTCTCTAACAATGATCTAAGTCTTTCTTGGTATGTAATGTTAAGTCACTATGCCTGAATTAATTTACTCTTTTTTTCTTATTTTCTGGTCAGTAGAAATTCTGTCCTGGGTGTATATGTGTGTCTTGGAGAAGGCAATGGCACCCCACTGCAGTACTCTTGCCTGGAAAATCCCATGGACTGAGGAGCCTGGTAGGCTGCAGTCCATGGGGTCGCGAAGAGTTATACACGACTGAGAGACTTCACTTTCAGTTTTCACTTAGATGCATTGGAGAAGGAAATGGCAACCCACTCCAGTGTTCTTGCCTGGAGAATCCCAGGGACAGGGGAGCCTGGCAGGCTGCCAACTGTGGGGTTGCACAGAGTCAGACACGACTGAAGTGACTTAGCAGCAGCAGCAAAGTAAAATATAACTTTTCAGCTATCTAACAAGTTAGTGAATTTATATACACTTTTAAAATTAATTAAACTATCCCTCCTTAAGAGTCAAATTCTTTCTTCCTTTATTTTTTTAAAATTAGAAAGAATCAATCTGTGGACTATTCTGACAATAATAATCTCTAAATGTAACTTGATTCCAGAAGAGACATATAAGTGAATCAGGCTAATAAAATAGGAAGGAATATGCTTACAGTTTGATTGTTATGCCAGTGGGGATCATGAGATGGTGTCACAGTGCCATTTCCATCTGCTCAACAAGAAAGAAAATTAATAACAATTACAAAAAGATACTGAACTTTCCTGCAAACACCAAATATATTCACACTGCCTTCTGGTAATGAAGGGAAAGTTGAATAATCATATGGCCTAATGCTGTAGGCATCCCAAGAATAATACCAAGTTACTAACATTTATTAATTTAAGTAGTAAGGTTGTGCTTTTAAACCATTTTGTCATGGACCCTTTAAAAATGAACACTTTTTTTTTCCCTCCCTATTGGAGGAAAAAAAAAATGCATGCTCACAGAAAATTTACTGACAACTTTAGACAAGTCAGAGTGGTCCATTTTCAGAACTAGATTAAAAATTACCACTTACAGATAAATAATCAATATTTTCATGGCAGCTCAGAAACTTCCAGTGAGTGCTCAGAGGTCATTACACATCCAAAGAGCAGAACCACTCTGTTCAAAATGAACATTACATTGGTTTTACATTCAAAATGTGAGTGAAATGCACTAAGATACCTCAAACAGGTGGCATCCAACTCCTACATTATATGCCAGTGTGCCTAGACACTGATCCAAATGTGCCTTAGAAAATATATTACGTCACTCCCAAACCAGTATACCTTATACTACCAAAACTCCCAATATAAAAGGATACTATGCCTTAAAGTTTTGAATGCCCAAATTTTAATACTGTTTTGAAATATCTCTTTTGTCCCACAGAACATATACTATTGGCCCTTCTAAGCGACTATAGGTCAAATACAGGATTCTCTCTTTACTGAGTATCTATTACACACAAGCACTTTACATCCTTATATCAATTTTCTTAATCCGAAATTTTAGATGAGGTGCTGAAATGGTTGAAGTTTCCAACTCTACTAAAGGACAACAGCCTCAGCTTATAACCACCGCACACACTATGTTCCCATCCAATGTAAATTCTGCAGGTCTCAGAGATTCCCGTACTACTGACAGAGCTATAAAACCATCATGTTCTAATGGTAGTGAAAATGAACGAACCATATCCCCTTAAATTTTAACAGTTTACATAACTGTATCTACAATTTAAACATTCTGACGCTACTTCTTCAAGAGACAAAGACAGTGTCTACAGTCTAGTCTCTGAATATGACTTATGTTATAACCTTAAATCCTTAAGCTATAGAATGAGTGATGTTTTTAAAAAAATAAAAAGGTCTTGAGTCAGATGAAACTTGACTTCAGTGCTGACATGTCACTTACCAATGTGATCTCGATCAATGTCTTTTACATACACATTACATATATATGAATGTAAATGTATGTATTTATATTTCTAGCTGGGGTAACCTTGAACTACAAGCTCTTGATAGCACCTGTCTCATAAAGTTATCACATTAGATGATGCATGTAAGGTGCTTAACACCATACTAAACAAACATCAGGTATCACAATTATGTTGCTATATAACAATAGGAGGAAAGGGGAAGGGACACCGTGCAATGGATTTTCCAAATATCACGTCCTTCATTCCTTACAAACATGTAGAGAGGAATGAAACAACTTGCCCATGGACGAGCAGCTTGAAACTGCCTTTGATGGGGAGTTGAATTGGAAGCTGTTTGTCTCCAAAGTAGAACTAAATGTCCTCCTCAGTCTGGCAATGGCAAGAAATAAACCTGCCTTGAAAGAATTAAATGAGATAATGCACAACAATTTGCTGGCACATGCATCTGAAAAGGAAGGTGCAGGCCCTATGAAAACCAAAATTCCTCCTGGACTAACATTCTTGGCTTTGTGAGGAGGCTTTAACCCACTGAAGTGTGACTCGGGCACTGTGAGGATTTGGCTAAAGGGCCTCAGAGATGCTGCCAAGATGGCAGCAGTCACAGAAGTTGTGGGGATACAGCTGCTGCAATGTCTGTTCCATGCTGCCAAGTCTACTTGACCAGGTTTCAGTGACATATTCTAGAGAACAATTTCCCATTTTCTACTTTGTTCTTCCTCTTAGCCTAAAAGTGTGGGGTGCAGTTGCCCCAACTGCTCTTACCTGTATTTTTATCTGCTTTCTCTTTGTTTCTGTGCCAAGAAACACTTCACACCAAGGATTCCACTTTCAAAACCAAATGTCACTATTAGCTAATTTCAAGTAAATTGGTCCCTCTCTGAGTCCTGCTGCATGTCCATTTTCAATTAAGAGCTTCCTTGAATGATTGGCGAAGTAGGCCACCCTGGGTGTCTGCTGCTGCTGCTAAGTCACTTCAGTCGTATCCGACTCAGCAACCCCATGGACTGCAGCCTACCAGGCTCCTCCACCTGTGGGATTTTCCAGGCAAGAGTACTGGAGTGGGTCGCCATTGCCTTCTCCGTGGGTGTCTGCTACAGATTAGCAACTCCTGAGCATGATGAATCATACGCACAAGTCTTACAAAATCTTACAAAATCTGACCTTGTTGGATGCTTCACAGGCACATGGACAAATAAGCCAGTTTTGCATTACAAAGGGGTTCACATATGGCACTCTCCAAATTTACCACCATGGGTAACAGAGTTAGTTGGGAAAGATGACAATTCAATATCATCTTTCTCCATTATAAGAAAAACAAACTAATCTTACATCTCAAAAGAATATGGACTTTCCCAAACTAGGGAGAACTGGAGTCTTTGGGAGTGGAATAGCACAATCCTAGTGGGACCTGCCTCTTTGGCTTTGGTGTCCATGTCCCCAATCCAACTCAAAGTGTCCATGTGAAATGAAAGCTCGACAAGGCAGCAAGGGAGCCTCCTGGCTCTGTGTAGTGTCTGGGGCTTAGAGGAAGCATAAACAGGCGACCAGTTCCATCTGGACCAGTTTGGATTTAATTGTTTTAAGGCTCTGTCCAGGGAAGTATGCCCAGAAATAAGTTTAAAAACAAAGCTGATTCATTTTATTTAGAAAAATGTGGATATGTATGTGGATGGTCCCAAATCATACAAGCTGCCTGTGTCACTCAAATGTACGTATTTCTGGACATTCTAAGTAACAGTCATAGTTGCCACTCTATCACTTACCTTGTAACTGTGTCTCCAGATCTTTATCTCAAATAACACTTGTAAGAATAAGTAATATTTCCTCCATTTTCCAAAGGATAAAAACAGATTCAAAGAGAGTAATAAGACATTTGTCCAAACTGCATAGCTGAGTGGAATAGCCATTGTTGGCATTCAAGTCATGCTTGTCTTATTTCAGAATACGTGCTCTGAAAAATGTGCTAATATTATCAAAATTTGAATGTTCCCAGGTGTTCAGGAAAGAAACTGAAGTTACCTGTTGAACAAGAGTGCCATGGTGAGCTGGTTATGTTTCTTTCATACAGGGTAGTAGGCTGGCTTTCTGCTGTCTGAGTTGGAGAAGATAAAGAAGCTATAGGAATGACAAGAATGGGAAAATAGTGTTCAATTAGTGGAGGAAAATTTACACCCCCAGCAGAAAGAACAAACAAAACTAAATCAGAAATCACCCTTTGACTCTTTCTTAGAAATATATTAATAGATGTCCTTGAGGTATTACCCTGCTATGTAAGCATTTCATTATCATGAATAAATCTGATCTAGATAATGATCTCAGAGCTTAACAACAGAATTATTTCACTTTTTATACTTCTTTTGTTGTTCAGTTGCTAAGTCGTGTCTGACTCTTTGCAACCCCATGACCGCAGCATGCCATGCTTCTTGTCCTTCTCTGTCTCCTGGAGTTTGCTCAAACTCATGTCCATTGAGTCAGCAATACTGTCTACCCATCTCATTCGCTGCCACCCTCTTCTCCTTTTGCCTTCAATCTTTCCCAGCAGCAGGGTCTTTTCCAATGAGTCAGGTGTTTGCATAAGGTGGCTGAAGCATTGGAGCTCCAGCTTTAGCATCAGTCCTGGGGTTGTCATAAAAATTAAGGGGCTTAATACTTATAAAGCAGTTAGGATGTTTCCTGACACAGGAAACAGAGTAAGCATCAACTTCATCAAAATCGTATCTTCAAGTATTGGGTTAGGCTTCAAAATGGATTAAGTGATCTCTATTCAGAGCTCCTTGTAAGACAGAATCTCATTCACCTGGCCCTGTTCTGGCACTCTTATTTTTTCCTCATAATTCTATGCTAAACAGGGCCAAATGCATCATCCTTCTTAGATGTCCATGACCAGTGGTCTGGCTTTTTTTTTTTTTTTTTGCTATTAATGATTCCTTTAAGAATCTAATAAAAACCATAAGTCCCTCTCACTCTGAAAATGTAAAGATACAAAAGATGAATATAACAGGGTTCAAGTGGTTCACAGATTCTGTGAAGCCAGGCTTGGAAACCTGTTAAGAATCCCTACCCTAGATTGTCTATATGCCTTAACACAGTGCCCTGGATGGTGTGTATCCTTACTTTAAACTTCTGCACTTAGAAGTACTTTTGCTTACCTGGCTGGAGGTCCTCTGTGGGTGCTGGCATTGGAGGAGCAGAAGTAGAGGACCTCACTGTCACTGGAGCAGTGGTGACTGTCATGGTTGGAGTAGTGGTGTTGATTGTTGTTGGCACAGCAGTGGTGGTGGTTGTTGGAGCAGTGGTGACCATTGTGGTTGGAGTAGTGGTGGTGGTGGTTGTTGGAGTTGTGGTGGGTGCTGTTTTTGGGCTAGTAGTGGTGGTTGTTGTAATAGTGGTAGTCGTTGTTGGAGTAGTAGTAATGGTTGTCTTTCTCGTAGTGGTGGTTGTTCTTGGAGTAGTGTTGGTGGTGGTAGTGGTTCTTGGAGTAGTAGTAATGGTTGTCTTTCTTGTAGTGGTGGTTGCTTTTGGAGTAGTGGAGGTGGTGGTGGTGGTTGTTGGAGTCGTGGTGGTTGTTGGAGTCATCGTGGTTATTGTTTTGGGAGTAGTAGTGGTGGTTGTTGGAGTAGTGGTAGTCATTCCTGGATTAGTAGTAACAGTTGCCTTTCTTTTAGTGGTGGTTGTTCTTGGAGTAGTGGATATAGTGGTGGTGGTTGTTGGAGTCATGGTTGTTGTTGTTTTGGGGGTAGTAGTGCTGGTTGTTGGAATAGTGGTAGTCATTGTTGGAGTAGTAGTAATGGTTGTCTTTCTTGTAGTGGTGGTTGTTCTTGGAGTAGTGCTGGTGGTGGTAGTGGTTCTTGGAGTAGTAGTAATGGTTGTCTTTCTAGTAGTGGTTGTTGTTCTTGGAGTAGTGCTGGTGGTGGTTGTGGTTCTTGGAGTAGTAGTCATGGTTGTTTTTCTAGTAGTGGTGGTTGTTCTTGGAGTAGTGGAGGTGGTGGTGATGGTTGTTGGAGTCGCGGTTGTTGTTGTTTTGGGGGTAGTAGTGGTGGTTGTTGGAATAGTGGTAGTCGTTGTTGGAGTAGTAGTAATGGTTGTCTTTCTAGTAGTGGTGGTTGTTCTTGGAGTAGTGGTGGTGGTGGTAGTGGTTCTTGGAGTAGTGGTGGTAGTTGTCTTTCTTCTATTTCTTCTTCTTCGAGTAGTGGTGGCAGTTGTCTTTCTTCTATTGCTTCTTCTTGGAGTAGTGGTGGCAGTTGTCTTTCTTCTATTGCTTCTTCTTAGAGTAGTGGTGGCAGTTGTCTTTCTTCTATTGCTTCTTCTTAGAGTAGTGGTGGGAGTTGTCTTTCTTCTATTGCTTCTTCTTTGAGTAGTGTTAGCAGCTCTCTTTCTTCTATTGGTTCTTCTTGGAGTAGTGGTGGTAGTTGTCCTTCTTGTAGTGGTAGTTGTTCTTGGAGTAGTGGTAGTGGTTGTAGGAGTAGTGGTGGTAGTTGTTGTAGTAGTAGTGGTGGTGGTTGTTGTCGTTGTAGGTGGAGCTAGAAATCAACATGAAAGCAGGGATTCATCAAGCAGCAGGAAACAAGAGACTCGTGCTGGGCCTGTGCACCAACACAACCAAGCACACTGTCCCCAGGCAGAACTCAGCACTTATCTCCCATGAACTCCAAGTTCTTGTCATGGGTCAACTAGAATCTGTGACTGAGGAGGGAGTGAAGACATGGTCACAACAAGGCAACAGCGGCATTTAAAGGATGATATTTTGGGAGGTGTTGCTATTAAAAAATGACACATGGGATTTGTGTTGAAGCACTTTGTACAGACTAGTCATACATATCAGATTTACATATCTTCATAAGCATCTGTGAAGGAGGGGAAAGTGTCTAGAGCCTGAAGCTGTCTTTGTCCTCTCAGCAGTACATGACTAGAACCCAAATAGTAGTTCCCAAGAACCAGACTATTGACCAAATAAATAGCATTTGCTTCTGTCAGTTCTAAGGGTACCCTCCCAACATATCTGCATCCTAAATGTGGATTAATTCACATCATTAACATACGCTGGATAACACAGATGCCATATGCCACCTGGGAAGCCCTGAAAACAGTCATAGATAGTATATACATGAATGGATGGGGCTGTGTTCTAATAAACATTTATTCATTAAAAAAAAAAAAACCCGTTGGTGAGTTTATTTTATAATCTGATCTGGTCCTATGGCTACAGTTTGCCAACCTGGGTCTAATAGTGTAGTTACAGATTTTGAAGAACAGTGCTGTCTCAATCCCCTCCCTGCAGTTTGAAACGAAACCTAGGAAAAAGAGGAAGCAAGAAAAACATCTGATCAAAGGAGTATAACAAGGAAGAAATTTAATCAGCTTGTTTCACTAATGTGTCTTGCTCAGGAGTAAATACTTCCTAAGGAAGAAGCTAGGACACTAAGGCTAGGAAAAACTGCTGAGAAAGAGCCCTATGAGAGGTTGAAAGTAAGCTCATTCTCTGAAAAGTTTAAGAAAGCTCAAGTAAAGTATTGGGTTGGAGGCAGAGAGTCACTTTGGCTCAGTTATGAACCCGTTTCCCACTGGACAGAGCAGTCACTTTGCAAATACTCATCTATTAAAGAATTTATAAGCACTATAAATGTCCCCTATTAATTTATTTCTTCCTCCAGACAAATCATATAATTTCACAACTCCAGAAATAATCTCTTCCCCACACACAGCCTCCTGCCACATGTATATAGCACCAGCATCTTTTGGCTTTTTTAAATTGCCTCCTAGATGTTTTCACGGAGTCAGCTATTTTCTGCATCACAATTGACCTGATTTTACTTGCCTTCATCAAATAAGCTAAGTGTCCTTGATGAAGTTAGGAAAAATTATGAAATTAAAATATCAAGTTCATTTAAACTAAAAAACAGACTTATATGGGCTCTGATTTGGGTTCTGTTTTCATTAGAAACTTTAGTGGGAGAGTACTTACTATGAAAGAGCATTAGAAACCAAAAAATCCTTTAGAACCTGCTCCTTTCACCAAGTGGTAAGAAAAATTAAAATGTCTACATCAAGATAGAAACACATAAACTTCCCAGAATTTTGGATTTCACAAAATTCTTAAAAGCCAAAAGTGAACAGTTATTGAGATGAAAATGTTCTCATATTGCAATAGGGCAATTTTAATTTTTAAACAAGCAATTTAGTGATATGATGTGAGTGAAAGTGAAAGTCACTAAGTTGTGTGCAACTCTTTGTGACTCCATGGACTATAGAGTTCATGGGATTCTCCTGGCCATAATACTGGACTGGGTAGCCATTCCCTTCTCTAGGGGATCTTCCCAGCTCAGGGATCGAACCCAGGTCTCCCACATTGCAGACTGATTCTTTACCAGCTGAGCCATGATATGGTGTGAATTGTGCTTCAAAAAATCCAAGGGTAGAGGGAGGGGATGAAACTACATAGACTCTTTCAATGTATATGCAACAAAATTGAGTTGACAATTGTCAAAACCAAATAATACATCTATTTGACAGGACATTATATTACCTGTTTTATATGTGTGAATCTCTCTATGAGTCTTAAAATGTTAAGAAAGAACATTTGAAAATTCTGCAAAGAAATGACCTCAGAGAAAAGGTAAGATTTTCAAGAAGAAGAAATTCAGCTCCATAAAAATACTCATTATATTTCAGTGTGGAACAGTGCATACTTTTTCATGAACCAACTAGTGTTCCTGAAGCACTGCTTCAGGAGACAGTTTGCTGACTGGGAAGATCCTCTAGCCTATGGTCTTGAATCAAGGTTAGTCTTAACACTTCACTCTACACAAAAACATGGAGAAGGCAATGGCATCCCACTCCAGTACTCTTGCCTGGAAAATCCCATGGACAGAGGAACCTGGTGGGCTACAGTGCATGGGGTCGCACAGAGTCGGACACGACTGAAGCGACTTAGAGCAGCAGCAGCAGCAGCTACACAAATAAAAGATATTCAATTGAAGAGTTATTAGAAAACAAGATCATAGGAAACTTTTCTTTCCCTACTAAAGGAAAAGAAAGTTAATATCAAATAGAAAACTCTTATCTCTGGGAACCCACAGGAAGTGATCAAAGAAGTAGGAAGATAAGCTCACCTGGATTGATCCTCAACTCTAGGGTGGTTTTTATGTCATTGAACCACCCTCTCACCTCAATTCGGCAACAATACAAGCCACTGTCAGACACGGCAGCATTGTTTATGGTCAAAGACACATCCCTTCCACGAATATTGCCATTTAGCTGATAACGTCCATCCCTCCGATAGGTGACTCTGTATCCATCAGTCCGGATGATGTTAGTTCCGCAATCAAACCATGGACATGCCCCTCGGCCCCAACACATGCTTGTGACTTCTCCATTATAGTAGCAGGGTAGAGTGACACTCTGACCCGCCACTCTAGTCACTTGATTGTAAGAGGTTACACCATCTGTAAATAAAGAGAAACCAGAGCATGAGGTCTCAAAATTTTAACTTTAATTTTATTTTAATTTTGTTCTTTATATAGTTTATGCTGTTTGAAATTATCTAACTATATCTTGAGTTTGTAAATTTAACATATGCATTTTTCTTGTAAACATATTCTTTAGCAGTATTATTATTAACCAGATATATTTGAGGATGAAACATCATATAAACATCTTTCTGTATTCAGGATTACTTTCTAATAGGACAGATTTATGAGAGAAAGTATCAGGATGTTAGGTAGGTAGGATAGGGAAATGGAGTCCAAAATGGCGGTGGCTAAAAGACAAGGAAGGTCAAAGGAAGTTCCGAGGACCAGAGTGAAGACTTCAGGCAAAACAAACAGCACTCCTGGCTAAGCCCAATTTGCATAGGGCAGGCTCAGGGAGAGGAAAAAACATAAAAGGAAGAGCCAAAGCGCTTTCTCACGGACTCTCTCTCCCGCGTGTGTGCACTGTTTTCTTTCTCTTTCTCTCTCTCACTCTCCTGCTGTCTTCTAAATAAAATAGAGCTGTAACACTGATTTGCCTAAGAGCTGTAGCACGGTTTGTCCAAGACCCAAGAGCTGTGATGTGCCAAGGGTTTTAATGTCCATTGCTCCAAATCTTTGTTGTGACGAGACAAAGAACCGAGGAACATACACTCACGTGACATCTATGGTGCCGTGACTCGGATTTAACCTGGCTGAAACAACCTTTGCGTGGAAGAGGCCAAGCACAGCAGGAGCCCAACTCAGCAAAGCTCCCAAGCTAGAAGCGGAAGGCGAAGAAACCCAGCGCAGGGGAAGGCCCATCGTGCTGGAAACCAGGACAGCATAAAACGAACTCAGCAGCAAGCTCACGCAGCCCAGTCTCAGATTCCAGAAGACCTCCGGTTAAGGTAAGAGGTCCTCGCTCCTATGGCTGGAGGGACCTTTACAATCTCTCGTTTCTTGTTTCCTCGAACCTCCCGTGAATAGGTGGGTGGCAGGGGACACAATTGAGGGACTCTTGAGAAGCTACTCCTCAGCATGTCCCAAAAGCGCTATCTGCTGAGCCCCAGTAGCTGTTACACAAGCCAGTGGGGGTTCATCTGTCCTTTATCTTTCTGTGCCAAGGATCAGACCAATGAAACTGTGAGCACTGGTAAGATATTTAGCAAATCTTCCGATGGGCTATGAAGGGGATTCCTTGGCACGTTTTTCCCATTGCTTTTTCCTCCTGTCCTTCAGCTCTCTCCCAGGACTCAAGCCCGGCCAAAACTAATGAAACTCAGGCTCTGATGTCTCATTGCAAAAATTCATTGAGAGACAAAGCGATAAGAGGTGGATTTGTTAGGATCCAGAGAGAAGCCACTCTTCAGGGTGTGAACCATTGCGGAGGGCAAGGGCTGGGGCCATGGAATTAGGCCTGGCTAGGTTTTGTGAAGGGATGGAATTCATATGCTAATAAGTGAGAGAATCATCCCAGCCATTGGGGAACCACTTTCTCCTCCCTCGTGACGTGACCTTGTGCCTTGGAGCTGTCCTGCCACCTCTGGGTGTGTCTGTTGGCTTATAGATTGGGGATTAAGGTTTACTTGAATTTGACTTGTCATCTTGGACCCAATTGATTTTAATTACTTTACATTATACCCTTGTGTTATGTCATTCTTTCAAAGGTTGTGCTCTGCCCCCTTCCCTCCTGTTTCATGCTCTTTTCCTGAGCCCCATCCAGACCCACAAGGTTGCCTCTACAATCTTCTGGAGAGACAACCAGAAAATAGCTGGCCTTGGGAGGGAAATACTCTATAATATTCAACCCCTAATCCTACCCAATACTGGCCACACTGGAGATCTTGGGGAAGCCAAAACTCCAGTCTGGGGGATCCCAGGAGGTCATCATGCCTTGACCTGCCTAGGGATTGGTCTTCAAAAGGTTGTCACGCCTCAACCTGTTCGGGGATCCTCTAGTCCCAGGGGTCTCAGGAGGTCGTCACACCTCGACCTGCCCAGGGACCCAATTCTTGGGAGGCCGTCATGCCTCGATCTGCCCAGGAATTCGATCTCTAGGAGGCTGTCACGCCTCAGCCTGCCTGGGGATCTGCACCCTGACCCGGGGTGCCTGGCTCTCAGGTTGCAACAGTACTAGGTAGGATGAGCTTACATATCTATTCCTGTCCACGGTGAGCAAACTAGCAATGAGTTACAAACCCCTTAATTCTACCCAGCTCTGGTCACACTGGAGATCTTGGGGATGCCCAAACTCCGGTCCAGAGGGTCCCAGGAGGTCATCACGCCTTGATCTGCCTAGGGATCGGTCTTTGAAAGGTTGTCACGCCTCAACCTGCTCGGGGATCCTCTAGTCCCAGGGGTCCCAGGAGGTCATCACGCCTCGACCTGCCCAGGGACCCAATTCTTGGGAGGACATCACGCCTCGACATGCCCGGGGATTTGATCTCTAGGAGGCTGTCACGCCTCAGCCTGCCTGGGGATCTGCACCCTGACCCGGGGACGCCTGGCTCTCAGGTTGCAACAGTTCTGGGTAGGAAAAGCTTCAGAAAGACTCACCCCTAAGGAAGTCCACCCATGGAAACATAAAGAAGCCTGTTACTTGTGGGACTGTGCCCAGTCTCAGCAATAGCTCAGGAGCCAATGAGAACCCCATTACCTTTCTGGAAAGGCTAAAAGAGGCACTCCAAAAGTTTACCAACCTGGACTTAGACTCTTACGAGGGACGGGTGATTTTAAAGGACAAATTCCTGTCCCAATGTGCATCAGATATCAGAATTAAGTTACAGCAGCTACAACAGCAGGACCCTGCTGCCTCTTTAGATGAGATGGTCCAGACGGCCACCAATACCTTTTATAACAGAGAACAGAAGAAGGAGGCCAAGGCCCGGGAGAAGGAGAGAAAGAAAGAGACAAGCCATGCCCAGATGCTGGCCGCCCTCCAGAGAAGCCCTATGGCAAACCCAGAGTCCTTGAGGGACAAGGCACGAGACAGATTCCTGATCTGTAGACAGGCGGGGCATTGGGCCAAAGAGTGTCCAAACCGTGACAAGTCTCCTAGAATGGCTTGCCACAAATGCCATCAACTGTGACATTGGGCAGCACTCTGCCCTGGGGACCCAAGAGCCTCAAGGTCAAGCGCCAAGCCTACCTTCACGATGGTTCAAGAGGACTGAAGCGGCCCGCTCCAGCCAGCCTGCCTGTCACAGATAACCATCACGGGGCTGGAGCCCAGGGTGCAACTGGATGTGGCAGGTAGGTCCGAAAATTTCTTGGTTGACACAGGGGCTACCTACTCTGTCTTGATCTTCTACTCCAGAGCCTTCTCTTCCCAAACCTGTACCATTTTGGGTGCTACAGGAAAAGCAACTACTAAAAGATTCACCCTAGCACTTCTTTGTTGCTGGGATGGACAAATATTTTCCCACCAGCTTCTGGTGGTCCCTGAGTGTCCTACTCCCTTACTGGGAAGAGATATACTCACTAAACTGGGGACCACCCTTGTGATGGGAAGTTTTTCAGCCCCTAGAGCTCTACAGCTCCTGGTTACTACTGAAGAACCCATTACACCTTCAATAGAGAGGGACCAAAAACTATGGGAAGACAAAATTAACCCCCAGGTGTGGGACCAGGGGATTCCTGGACGAGCCCACCAAGCTGAACAGGTCATCATTGTCCTCCGAGATCCCACTCGGTTTCCTAACTGGAAACAATATCCTCTCAAAAGAGAGGCTCAGGAGGGACTACAGCCTTTAATAAATAAATTCCTTGCTTGTGGGCTATTGGTCCCCACCAGTTCGCCATGTAACACTCCAATCCTCTCAGTAAAGAAAAAAAGACAGAACCTGGAGACTGGTTCAAGATCTCTGGATCATAAATGAAGCTGTAGTCCCCCTCCATCCCACAGTACCCAATCCCTATGTAATCTTGGGAGAAATCCCACCCAGTGCCAAGTGGTTTACAGTCTTGGATCTCAAAGATGCATTTTTTGCATACCACTGGCTAAAGAATCTCAATATCTTTTTGCCTTTAAGTGGGAGGCCCCAGGAGAAAAACACCAACAGATGACTTGGAAAGTATTACCTCAGGGGTTCAGAGATAGCCCCCACCTTTTTGGACAGGCCCTTAGCCAGGATCTCCTAGATCTGGACCTGGGACCTAATGGGAAAATATTACAATATGTAGATGATCTACTAATCTGTTCTCCAGATGAGAAAAGTGCCCAACAACATGCAATTCAGGTTCTAAAACTGGCAGAAAGGGGATATAAAGTCTCCTGTGCTAAGGCACAGATGGTCGAGACAAAGGTCACTTACATGGGAGTTCAGATTACACACGGGTCCAGGAGGCTGTCCTCTGATCGGGTACAAGGAAACCTCCAGTTGCCTTCCCCCATGACTCGAAAACAATTGCAAGCTTTCCTGGGGCTAACTGGTTATTGTAGAATCTGGATACCCAATTATGGTCTAATTGCCCAGCCCTTATATAAAAGCTTAAAGGGACGAGATGATTCAATCCCACTGATGTGGGGAACTCCTCAAAAGAAGGCAGAGGCTACACTAAAACAGGCCTTAACTCAGGCACCTGCCTTGAAGTTGTCAGACCCAGAAAAAGCATTCCAACTTTATGTCCATGAAAGAGAGGGAATATCCTTGGGAGTATTAACTCAAAGGTTGGAATCTGAGCCCCAGCCTGTAGCTAACTTATCCAAGAGGCTCGATCCAACTACCCGAGGTTGGCCCCCCTGCCTTCGAAATCTTGCAGCTATTGCAATCATGATAGAAGATGCTTTAAAACTCTCCTTTGTGGGCAAACTATTTTTACCAGCCACCAAGTAAAACAACTCCTAAATGGGAGAGGCCATTTATGGATGTCTGACCAAAGAATCCTCAGATATCAAGTAATGCTGATGGAAAATCCAGGCCTCACTATATCCCCTTGTGAGGTTCTTAACCCAGCCACCCTCTTCCCTACCCCCGAGGGCTCTCTCCCCTTTCACTCTTGTCTAGAAATCTTGGACCACTGGACAAAACCCCGAGAGGGATTGTCAGAAGATCCTCTGACCAATCCTGAGGAAATCTGGTACACTGCTGGAAGCAGCTTTGTCTTAGATGGAAAAAGAAGAGCCGGGTATGCAGTAGTCTCCAATTTTGAGACCATAGAGGCTAAGCCTCTGCCACCTGGTACTTCAGCCCAATTAGCTGAGCTCATAGCCCTGACTCAAGCTTTAGAGCTGGGAAAAGGAAAAAGAATAGCCATTTACACTGACTCCAAGTATGCCTTTCTGGTGCTACATGCACATGCGGCTGTTTGGAAAGAAAGGGGCCACTTGACCACCCGAGGGTCCCCAATCAAATATGGTGATCAGATTCTTCGACTCTTGGAGGCAGTCCACCTGCCCAGTGAGGTTTCAGTCTCCCACTATAAAGGACACCAAAAAGGGAACACAGAAGTGGCATGAGGGAACCAAGCAGCTGATCAGGCAGCTAGGAGAGCAGCATTACAGAACCATGACCTAATAGGGATTGCCACCTTAGTTCCACAGACTAATTTTCCAGAAACTCCTTCATATACTGAAGGTGAAACTCTTAAAGCTAAGAGCGAGGGCTTTCAAGAAGATCATATGGGGTGGTTCCAAAAGAAGGGACTCCTTTTTCTGCCTGGAACCTCCAATGGAAGTTGGTTAACTCCTTACATGCCACTACTCATTTAGGAGAAAAAGTCCTCCACAGATTACTAGAAAGGTCCTTCAGAGGAACAGACTTCCAAACAACTATAAGACAGGTGGTCTCCTCTTGTCCCACTTGCCAATTAAACAACTCCCAAGGAGCTTGAAAACCCTGGCCCAGCCGTCCAACAACGTGGGGCCTACCCAGGAGAGGACTGGCAGATGGACTTCACTCAGATGCCAGTTTCTCAAGGGTATGAATACCTATTAGTTATGATAGATACATTCATAGGATGGATTGAAGGGTTTCCCACTCGAACTGAGAAGGCTGAGGAGGTGGTAAAAAAAACTGATCCATGAAATCATTCCAAGATTTGGTCTGCCCAGGTCATTACAAAGTGACAATGGGACATCATTTACTTCTAAGGTCACCCAAGGGGTCTCGAAAGCATTGGACATTACTTATTATCTCCATTGTGCCTGGAGGCCTCAATCTTCAGGAAAAGTAGAAAAAGCCAATCAATTCTTAAAATCAGTGATAAAAAAGATAACCCAGAAGACCTCCCTGGGATGGAAGGAGGCTTTACCAATAGCTCTCCTCCACACCCGCATTGCCCCTAAGGAACAGGTTGGTCTTAGTCCTTATGAGATGCTATATGGGAGACCTTTTGTTTATGTCAATGACCTCTTCCTAGATCCAGAGGTTCAGACCCTCCAGTCTTATACCATGGCCACTGGGCAATTCCAACAGGATATATGCTTGTGGGGTATGAACCAGGACCCAAAAGATTCTAAAGAGTCACCACTATATGCTCCAGGGACTCAAGTCCTAATTAAAGTCTGGAAAGATGGGTCCCCAAAGGCTCAACTCCAGCCCACATGGAAGGGCCCCTACCCTGTAATACTTTCTACCCCCACAGCAGTCAAGGTACCAGGACATGACTCCTGGATTCACTGCTCACAAGTCAAGCCGTGGAAGAAAACAGAAGAGGACACTAGATACACCTGTGAGCCCCCGGGAGATCTCAGATACCTATTCAAAACTACAAATGAGTGTCATTCTAATGAACACCCCCAAAATCTAGTTTCTGGGGATAAAATTTCTCAGGATAACTCTAAAGAGCCAACACAGCTTGACAGAGACTGTACTCCAAAACAGACAGGAGATATATCTTCTGATCCCTGAACAAGGAGGGACTCGAGCCATCCTGGCCATGTGAATTTAAAATTGACTAATGTCCCTACTAGTCCTTGTTATGCTATATTCATGATGCTTATGATTATTCCATGTACTGTCAATTGGCTAACCTGTTTTGTCTCTGCCCAGGTCAACCAGCTACAACATGCAGTGACAGTTCAACAAAAATATAAAACTACAGCTGACCACGGAAAATATCAAACTCCCTTGGACACCGCTATAAGGACTCTGAGGATTGAGACTAGCAAGAGGGGGAGGCCCAATACCCCTCGCTGTCCCAGTTCAGCAGGAAGTAGCCAGAAAGACCTCGATGCCCCTATTCCCAAAGAATTGGGCCGCCCATCTCTTGAGGGGGGAATGTTAGGTAGGTAGAATAGGGAAAAGGAGTCCAAAATGGTGGTGGCTAAAAGACAAGGAAGGTCAAAGGAAGGTCCAAGGACCAGAGTGAAGACTTCAGGCAGAACAAACAGCACTCCTGGCTAAGCCCAATTTGCATAGGGCAGGCCCAGGTGGAGGAAAAACATATAAAAGGAGGAGCCAAAGCACTTTCTCAAGGACTCTCTCCCGCGTGCTTGCGCTCTTTTCTTTCTCTCTCTCTCTCACTCTCTCTCTCTCCTGCTATCTTCTAAATAAAATAGAGCTGTAACACTGATTTGCCTAAGAGCTGTAGCATGGTTTGTCCAAGACCTGAGAGCTGTGACGCGCTGAGGGCTTTAATGTCCGTTGCTCCAAATCTTTGTTGTGACGAGACAAAGAACTGAGGAACATACACTCGCGTGACAAGGATAAAGGGCAGAAATATGTTCAGTCTTTTGGTGAATATGATTCAAATTCCTCTCCAAAAGGTTTGAAACAAATGACACTCCAGTAATCCATCAATGTGTGTGCATTTTATCCTGTGTTTGACAGGTATCTGCTTACTAAATGTTAATATACACAGGCGGCTTTTCCTCTCCCCTAGATTCAGTCACTGTCTCAGTTGAAATCTGATTTTAAAAGAGAGTTGCATTTAAAATTTTGATTTTCAATTTTATTGCAATTTTTTAAATGGCTATACAAAAAATTTCACCTCACAAATCTTCTCTAAGTTAAAGAAAAAACAGCTAATATCCTACTTTCAGCATCATTGGCTAGAAGGCAGAAGCCTAGTAAAGTCTTTAGAAATCAGTTTTTAGAAAAAAGGGTTTATAATACTCTCAGAAGGAACTGAGGCTTATAATGGGCTTTGTTGTTTTTGTTTAGTTGCTTAGTTGTATTGGACTCTTTGCCACCCCATGGACTGCAGCCCTTCAGATTCCTCTGTTCATGGAATTTCCCAGCAAGAATACTGGAGTGGGTTGCCATTTCCTTCTCCAGAGGATTGTCCCGACTCTGGGATCAAACCCATGTCTCCTGCATTGGTAGGTGGATTCTTTACCACTGAGCCATCTGGGAACCCCATCATGGGATTTAGGAGTGATTAAAAAAACATTCAAGCAGGGATCCCTTCTTGTGAGTTGATGACTGTCCTGCAATGGAGCACTGTCCAGTTAGCCAGGTGAAACCAAAAAATTGGACAATATTCAATCAAATATTAAATTTTACCTCTTAAAAACAAACAGGCAGGAAAACTGTCTCCTGCAGCAGTGGTTTAAAAAACTGTATTGCCAAATGAAGTCTGAGTGGTCCTTAAAAGAAATCTGAGATTCAACAACCAGTCATAGTTAGAACTTGGCTGTAAATCTGGGAAATGCTCTGGGAATAAATCACTCATTGTTATATAAAATAAGTCCAGTTTTTATTACCGAAATTCTGATTATATTTAATTTTGCTTAATATCATTTTTGAATTATAAAGGTAATTTATGCTGATTATAGAAATTTGTTACAGAATATAAATTAAAACTGTACTTTTCCTCATATCCCTACTCTTGGGTTTTGTTTTTTTTTTTAATTTAGGATCATGTCTATTCCTAAAAATTTCCCCTATCTCATAGAATGTTAAAATATGAGATAAATTAAATAATTTTGTCTATTAAAAATTAAATTTTTTGCTTATTGATTAAAAAAAATTTTTGGCCACATGGCACCGCATGTGGGATCTTAGTTCCCCAACCAGGGATAGAACTCATGCTTCCTGCATTGGAAACACAAAGTTTCAACCATTGGAAAACCAGGGAAGTTAAAATATTTTCTTCTTAAAAGAAACAGTTACACATGGTTAAAAAAATCAAAAAGTACAAAATGGTACAATAAAGGATTCATCTCCTTCCCACCCATCCCCATTTCTTCTTCCCACCCTCGTCCACGGTTACTCTCTTACATACACTTGAGTAGTTCGTGCATACACATCCATATTCCTACTATTTTTTTTTTTAATTTAAACACAAAAGGCAGCATAAACTGAACTGTACTGCAGCATGCCTTATTCACCTACCCATAGATTTTTTAATTCTTAGAATTAAGCAATTCCTTTGGCTTAAGTTTTCAGCTTGGTTCTTTGCTCACTAGTTGATCCCATTACCTTTGACAAAGTCCCCCTCTACCACGCCCACACACCCCCTACATACCCCCTACATCCTTGGGGTTCCAAAGCACAATCCACCTATTCACTTACCTGGAAGGAGTAGGAGGCCCAGGATGGCTACCCAAGGGTGCATGATGCTATTGGCCTGAAGGAAAGAGAAAGCAGACTGCTTGGTGTGGCCTTCAATCAGATGGTATCAGAACAAGTCTTAATTCTCAGATTGCAACTTCTCCTTTCACCCTTACAGGGTGAATCACATAAGCCTGCCTGCAGGAAGCAGGAGCACACTTGCAAATGCTTCCGCTGTCTGTCTGCTCCAGGTGACTGAGAGCTCTGCCCCTTCCAACAGACAGGCAAAGCTGTCCTCTGAAACAGTGCCTACTTACCCAGCTCCTTTCCTACACCTAGAGTCCAAACTGACTCTAGGTGCTGACAGAGGAGATGAGGGAGCAAACATGAAGGAAATGAGAGAAAGGCTTAGCAGGGAAAGCCAGAGCAAAGGCCAGATTTCCCATGGCAAAGGTACACTTATCCTTAGCCTTGAAGATGAGTCACCTGGCTTTCTGGCGAGAAGAGGGTACTTCTTCTTTTGTGGTCACAATGGCTAGTTCCCAGCCTTAGTCAAATTATCAAATGCCCACTGAGCTAAGAACTGAGAGTTGTGATTTCACTTATGGCTCAGGAGACTGCCTCTCAGATAGCTCTGTGGAACCACTCCCAAGAGGGATGGAGAGATAAGCTTATATGTGATTTTGGAGAAGTACAATCAAATGTCTCAGTAGAGGTTGCCACTAGGTACAAGAAACAAATAGCTCAATTAATGCCTTTAGCGTTTTTCTAAGTACAAGAAGATGCAACTTGGATTCATAAAATTTTCTCCTGTAAACGTCTATCTGAAGGCTTGTTTTACCAGTTTTCCCAGAACACAGAATACTTCATTTGGATCACTGCACTGAATTCCTTTCAGGGTATATTGAGTATCAGTGACTACAATGGCTAGTGACTTAATTCTTACAGAACCAGATGGCTAGGGACACTCCTTAGCTGGCAGTGGCCCCTAATGGTTATAAATTCAATCATGATTTAGGAGGCAGTTCATGGCCACTTTATCCCATAGTGTGCTGATAAGTCACTTCAGTCATGTGCAACTCTATGCGACCCCATAGACGGCAGCCCACCAGGCTCTCCTGCTCCTGGGATTCTCCAGGCAAGAACACTGGAGTGGGTTGCCATTTCCTTCTCCAATGCATGAAAGTGAAAAGTGAAAGGGTAGTCACTCAGTCGTGTCCGACTCTTAGCGACCCCATGGACTGCAGCCCACCAAGTTCCTCTGTCCATGGGATTTTCCAGGCAAGAGTACTGGAGTGGGGGTGCTATCGCCTTCTCTGATCCCATAATGCAGAGAATACCTTTTTCTCAGTCAGGCCAGTATTTTGATGATCTTCAGTGTGTTCTTACTGGACTCAGTTCAATTCAGTCGCTCAGTCATGTCTGATTCTTTGCGACCCCATGAATTGTAGCACTCCAGGCCTCCCTGTCCATCACCAACTCCTGGAGTTCACTCAAACTCACGTCCATCGAGTCGGTGATACCATTCAGCCATCTCATCCTCTGTCGTCCCCTTCTCTTCCTGCCCCCAATCCCTCCCAGCATCAGAGTCTTTTCCAATGAGTCAACTCTTCGCATGAGGTGGCCAAAGTACTGGAGTTTCAGCTTTAGCATCATTGCTTCCAAAGAACACCCAGGACTGATCTCCCTTAGAATGGACTGGTTGGATCTCCTTGCAGTCCAAGGGATTCTCAAGAATCTTCTCCAACACCACAGTTCAAAAGCATCAATCCTTCAGCGCTCAGCTTTCTTCACAGACCAACTCTCACATTCAGACATGACTACTGGAAAAACCATAGCCTTGACTAGAAAGACCTTTGTTGGCAAAGTAATGTCTCGGCTTTTCAATATGCTATCTAGGTTGGTCATAACTTTCCTTCCAAGGAGTAAGCGTCTTTTAATTTCATGGCTGCAATCACCACCTGCATTGATTTAGGAGCCCCCCAAAATAAGGTTAGCCACTGTTTCCACTGTTTCCCCATCTATTTGCCATGAAGTAATGGGACCAGATGTCATGATCTTAATTTTCTGAATGTTGAGCTTTGAACCAACTTTTCCCTTTCCTCTTTCACTTTCATCAAGAGGCTTTTTAGTTCCTCTTCACTTTCTGCCATAAGGGTGGTGTCATCTGCATATCTGAGGTTATTGAGATTTCTCCCCGCAATCTTGATTCCAGCTTGTGGTTCTTCCAGCCCATCATTTCTCATGATGTACTCTGCATATAAGTTCAATAAGCAGGGTGACAATATACAGCCTTGATGTACTCCTTTTCCTATTTAGAACCAGTATGTTTTTCCACATCCTAGGCACTGCTAATAGTAGCCAAAAGTCTTGGACCACATATCTTTCAAATCTGTTTTGACCCAAGCAAAATACTCTGTGCTGCTTCTTCCCATATGTAGAGCTACACTATTACAATCTTGAGTTCGTAAATAAATATATACATGTATAGCTCTTAAATAAATATATATGTGCAAGTTGCCTAGTCATCATTTTTATCAGAGGCTTAGTCACACATTTAGTAATGCAAGAAATCACAATCTTGTAAAATAGGCCAAATGCAAGTGACATAGCATGTAGCATTAATAGGGTCATAAGTAAATATTTAGGCCAAGAGTTTCAATTAGGTGTGACCCAGTATATTACCAGCTCATCTGACTCAATCTGTCCTGTACAAATCACTATCTTAAAGGTAATGAAAGGCCTGTATTGTTCACAAGGCCTCCAGCCTAATTCCCTAGTGTTATTAGGCTGATAATCCTTAGTTTAACTGTTCCCAATGTAAGGGAGCTTTTAAACTTAAATGATTTAAATAATCTGGTGGGAGTCATATAAATCCACCCTGTGACAAAAGGAGGGTCCCTCCTAATAATCAGGAAGTTAGATTTGCTGGCTGAAATTTTGTTTGTTATCATCGAGTTTGAGTAACTTTAAAAGAAAATTCATGCTATAGCCATGGGCAGAGAAAGCACCATTAATTGGCCAAGTGAGGGAGTCCAGTCTAATAATATCAATAGTTGCTCAAACAGAACTATAGCTTTCTTCTGGAATAAATTTCCTAAGGGTCATCCAATTAGACCCGTGGAGAGGAGAAATCCACCAAGGTAACCCAGAAGTACTAGATGTAGGTAACAGATCATATGCCTAACAATTGGATTAATTTTTATTTTATTTATTTATTTTTTTAATTCTATTTTATTTTTAAACTTTACAATATTGTATTGGTTTTGCCAAATATCAAAATGAATCCGCCACATGTATACATGTGTTCCCCATCCTGAACCCTCCTCCCTCCTCCCTCCCCATACCATCCCTCTGGGTCGTCCCAGTGCACCAGCCCCAAGCATCCAGTATCGTGCATCGAACCTGGACTGGTGACTCGTTTCATACATGATATTATACATGTTGTTCTATACATCAGTGTCTCTTTTGCTGTCTCGTATACAGGGTTATTGTTACCATCTTTCTAAATTCCATATATATGCGTTAGTATACTGTATTGGTGTTTTACTTTCTGGCTTACTTCACTCTGTATAATAGGCTCGAGTTTCATCCACCTCATTAGAACTGATTCAAATGTATTCTTTTTAATGGCTGAGTAATACTCCATTGTGTATATGTACCACAGCTTTCTTATCCATTCATCTGTTGATGGACATCTAGGTTGCTTGGATCCTCTATGACCCACCTCCCAGAATATTGGAAATAAAAGCAAAAATAAACAAATGGGACCTAATTAAACTTAAAAGCTTCTGCACAACAAAGGAAACTATGAGCAAGGTGAAAAGGCAGCCTTCAGAATGGGAGAAAATAATAGCAAATGAAGCAATTAACAAACAACTAATCTCAAAAATATACAAGAAACTCCTACAGCTCAATTCCAGAAAAATACATGACCCAATCAAAAAATGGGCCAAAGAACTAAATAGGCATTTCTCCAAAGAAGACATACAGATGGCTAACAAACACATGAAAAGATGCTCAACATCACTCATTATCAGAGAAATGCAAATCAAAACCACTATGAGGTACCATTTCACACCAGTCAGAATGGCTGCGATCCAAAAGTCTACAAGCAATAAATGCTGGAGAGGGTGTGGAGAAAAGGGAACCCTCTTACACTGTTGGTGGGAATGCAAACTAGTACAGCCACTATGGGGAACAGTGTGGAGATTCCTTAAAAATCTGGAAATAGAACTGCCTTATGATCCAGCAATCCCACTGCTGGGCATACACACTGAGGAAACCAGAATTGAAAGAGACACGTGTACCCCAATGTTCATCACAGCACTGTTTATAATAGCCAGGACATGGATTAATTTTTAAATTCTGTGTAAGATTTACACCACGACAGAAAAACCTGGATTTATGAAAAAGTCCAAGAAATTATCAAAAATAATTATAATATATAATTATATCCATATTTCTGTAATTATAATTATATAATATGACATTATTATCTAATGTAACTATTATGCTGAAAGTAGTATAACTAATCACACAGGTCACATCGAGAATCTAGGGATAGCTGTCCACTTCTGATGTTGTCTTCTCTTTTTCTTGGTGGGAGTATAGTTTCTCCTCTGTTTGAGCTTTGTTTTAAGGTGAGTTTAAGGGCTCCAGTGCAAGAACTCTTTCTAAGTGGAAAATACAAATCCAAAAGTCAATTTCTTTTGTTTGTTCTGTGCATGAGCTAATCAAAATTATCTGACAAGTGCCCTTTGATGTAGGTTGAAGAAAGTTCTTTAAATGATGCCTTTCCAAAATGCATAATCTTCTGGTTATAGGTCAAGGGGCATCGAATATACAGAAATAAGCTTCAGAGACAAACTTAGAGTGTCCTTCTAGTAATTCAATTAAACTCTACAATAATGTAACCTAACAACAGGGGGTCTATCTCAGAAGTGAGTCTTGAGAAGTAAATACAGACCTAAATTAACAATACTAGAATTTAATATCCATATATATAATTTTTCTCTCTAAAACTATGCTGACTTCTATCAAATATAATCAAATTAAAAGTAATTTGTTTGCAAAAATAAGTCTGCTTTCAGTAAACTTGGCCTGATTACTTATATAAGTGTAATTGAACATATAATCCTTTTAAAATTTGGTTTAGGTAGACCTTTTTATAAAGAATCTCAGATTGAATTTTTAAAAGGCTTCTTTCTCAAAGTGAGAAAAGTCGTCCCAAGGGCATGCCATCAGATCCCACCTGTGATGCCTAAAGATCTGGATTAATTTCTCTCTTCTCAGTGTTCCAAAGTGTCTTCAGATTCCTGCAACTGTCGAGAAGTGGACTTTCTTATTTACTTGATAAGTCTGCTAGCAACCTAAGGGTTTACAATTTTGGAGGGATCAGGTAGAAAGAAAAGATACATGTTTCAATTTTGCTTACAATTGTATCACTAACCAAATTGCTGTAAGTCATAATTAGTTTAAGGGGAAAGGTTTCCTTATATCTGGAAAATAGATTAAAAAGCAATAATATTTCAGACCAGAAAAACCATAAAATCTATAACCATGTTCATCAGTTAACTCATTCCCAGGTAACTAATCCTTGATCTTTTGTTAACAGTTTTATAAAGCTTTTAAAAGCCTGCACTTGTCAAAAATCCTTTCTGTGAAACTTCTTGAAAATGAAGCATTTTTGCAAAGGCATCAGGATCAACCAATAACTGTCTATGAACAACAAAGATTATTAAAGACATGATTAAAGATCCGATTGTGATGCAAATGACAAAGAAACTTCTTTACTGCTTTGACAGAACATTTTAAGATAATAATCAGAATTAAGACTGATAACATTTTACTATGACATACCAGATTCTTAGAATTCCAATAACTTCTAGAGTATATAAAACAATATAGCCTAAGGATGTTTATCACCATCCCTTTGAAATGCTTCCCATGCAGTTTAACATAAGCCTAGTTAGTTTAATATTTTTATCTTTGATAAAGAGAGAAAATGATTCCCTTTAGGTGTTTCAGGACCTTTTGGAAAATCTCAAAGTAAGCTAAAGGTCAAATGAACGTCAAGTAGAATTTGATCTCTGGCAAGTTTGCCAATAATATCAAAAGGCTTTAAAAAAACACTTGGTTAGGTGGCATCACAGGTCACTGTGAAACAATACTTATTGACTTAACCAAGAAACAATAAAATATTTCAAAGGCAAATACAGAAAGTTATAAAAAATTACTTAAAATACAAAAAAAAAAAATCAACAATCTGTTACAAAAAGCAGATCAATATTCTTAAGAAAACTCTCCCCTCTTAATAGAGAGAAACCAAATTCAGATTTTGTACCATTTTACCTTTAATATTGAAATTCATTTGCCCAATTAAATTAATTCTAATCTTAGTTCTGCCCAAACATAAAATCTTTTCTAAAGATTCTTTTTCCTCTCAAACCTACAGTTTTCTATACTTATAATAATCTGTCTCTTCTTTCATATTTAGAAATAACTAGCATCAGAACAAAATTATTTTCTTTTTCCTTAATAAAATGCATTTTTATTTCTTATATCTTCTTCTTACTTGCATACAAATATGTTTTCCATATTAACTTTATAGTCTAACTACTTAGAATTATCAATTTTTTAAAAATATTTATTTATTTGACAGCATTGTGTCATCATTGGGGCATGCAGGATCTTTAGTCGCAGCATGTAAACTCTTAGTTGGGGCACATGGGGTCTAGTTCCCTGACCAGGGATCAAACCCAGGCCCCTGCATTGAAACCACAGAGTCTTAATCACTGAACCACCAGAGAAGTCCTGAATTATCAACTTTCAAAAATCTTAATCTCTAGTGAAAACTGAGAAGCAAGCAATTACATACTGTCTTTTACATTAGCATCCCATAGATTGGCAAACTTGAAATACTATTTATAAAAACTCAACATGAAAAAACTAAGATCGTTCAAAATTAAGAAAGGAGTACATCAAGGCTGTATATTGTCACCGTGCTTATTTAACTTACATGCAGAGTACATCATGTGAAATTCTGGGCTGGATGAAGCACAAGCTGGAATCAAGATTGCTGGGAGAAATATTAATAACCTCAGATATGCAGATGACACCACCCTTATAGCAGAAAGCGAAGAGAAACTAAACAGCCTCTTGATGAAAGTGAAAGAGGAGAGTGAAAAAGCTGGCTTAAAACTGAATGTTCAAAAAATGAAGATCATGGCATCCAGTCCAATCACTTCATGGCAAACAGATGGGGAAACAATGAAAACAGTGAAAGACTTTATTTTCTTAGGCTCCAAAATCACTGCAGATGGTGACTGCAGCCATGAAATTATAAGACACTGGTTCCTTGGAAGAAAAGCTATAATCAACCTAGACAGCACATTAAAAAACAGAGACATTACTTTGCCAACAAAGGACCATCTAGTCAAAGCTATGGTTTTTCCAGTAGTCACGTATGGATGTGAGAGTTGGGCCATAAAGAAAGTTGAGCACCGAAGAATTGATGCTTTTGAAATGTAGTGTTGGAGACGACACTTGAGAGTCCCTTGAACTTCAAGGAGAACCAACCAGTCCATCCTAAAGGAATGAATATTCAGTCCTGAATATTCAATCAAGGGACTCATGCTGAAGCTGAAGCTCCAATACTTTGGCCACCTGATGTAAAGAACTGACTCAATAGAAAAGACTGATGATAGGAAAGATTGAGGACTGGAGGAGAAGGGGACAACAGAGGATGAGATGGTTGGATGGTATCACAGACTTGATGGACATGCATTTGAGCAAGCTTTGGGAATTGGTAATGGACAGGGAAGCCTGGTGTGCTGCAGTCCATGGGGTTGCAAGGAGTCAGACACAATTGAGAGACTGAACCGAAGATCGTGGCATCCAGTCCCATCACTTTATGGCAAATAGAAGGGGGCAAAGTGGAAGCAGTGATAGATTTTCTTTTCTTGAGTATCAAAATTTTTGTGGACGGTGACTGCAGCCATGAAATTAAAAGACACTTGCTCTCTGGAAGAAAAGCTATGACCAACCTAGACAGTGTATTAAAAAGCAGAGACATCCCTTTGCTGCCAAAGGTCCATAGAGTCAAAGCTGTGGTTTTTCCAGTAGTCCTGTGAGAGTTGGACCATAAAGTTGGAAGTGTCACCAACTGAGACAGGGGTAGCTGTGTGTAACAGTTTGGGAGGAAATATTGTGGACTTCAGACACGTTGAGTTTCAGATTTCTCAGACACCCAAGTGAAAACTTTTCAGGAGAGGTAATCTGCACTGAAAATACTTATTTCAGAGACATCAGGATAGAAATGGGATTTTAAAGCCATGAACCAGAGTTGATGCTCAGGGAATGTCCTTGGTTCATAGACTAGGCCCTGGGGCCTTGTGCAATTGTAGGAGGTGGAAGAGGCACCATCACACACATAGAAACAAGCCAATGAAGCAGGAGGAAAGGTAAAAAGTAAATGAGATCCTACTGCAGCCAAGTGAAGCAAATGCATTAGCAAAGAGGCAATGATCATGAATCAAATGCCACAAAGGCAAGGAATGAGATTTGCCTGTAGGACAGAGCAACCTGGAGATCATTAATGACTTTAATAAAACAGTTTCAGTAAAGAATAGTTGAATGACTGTTCACTTTCCCAATCTATGTTACATCTCAAGAAAAGGGTTTACAAGGAAAGGGAAAATCAAAAGAGAATTAAAAATTGAAGTCAGGGAACTCTTTCAAGGAATTTTGTGGCAAAAAAATAAAAGGAAGGGGGAGTTTGGAAGTAGGGTTAAGAGAAAGATGATAAAAATAACAGCATGCTTGTATGATTTGGTGATGCCTGAGTTGAAGAATTGATTTGGGCAAGGAAAAAATGCATGGAGCAATAGAGGGACAGAATCCACTGTCCAATTAAGGGATTCTACTGAGACGTGACTGGGGATAGCACATCTTCGAGAGCAAATGGACGAGGGACTCAAATATGACCATTTGGAAGTGCTGAGGTGCCACTGGAAACCAAGGGGTCATGAAAGCAAAGCCCAGGAGGCCAATGTTCTCCAGCTATCTGCAATTGCCAAGTATGAGGAAGAAGCCACATCAGAGGATAGCTATTTTTTAAATCTTCTCCAGTATTTAAATAATCCCATCAATTATCTTCCCCATCTTAAAGCATTCAGGCGTTTTCTAAGACCGAAGTTGAAACTCTAAAAGCTGCCCAAAAGAGACTTCCCAAGATAGCCACACCCTTCCTTCTATCCCAAGCCAATATTGTATTGGTTTTGCCATACATCAACATGAATCTGCCACGGGTGTACACATGTTTCCCATCCTGAACCCCCCTCCAGCTTCCCTCCCCATACCACTCCTCTGGGTCATCCCAGTGCACTAGCCCTAAGCATCTTGTATCCTGCATTAAACCTGGACTGGCAATTCGTTTCTTATATGATATTATACATGTTTCAATGCCATTCTCCCAAATCTTCCCACCCTCTCTCTCTCCCACACAATCCAAAAGACTGTTCTATACATCTGTGTCTCTTTAAACTTCTCTAGTCTGCCAGTCTTTTTGCTGGATTTAATCCAGTCACTAAATAGATTACCGGGAGATTTTAGTGAGCTGGAATAGAATTTGCTCTCTGAAGGCAATGGCACCCCACTCCAGTACTCTTGCCTGGAAAATCCCATGGACAGAGGAGCTTGGTAGGCTGCAGTCCATGCGGTCGCTAAGAGTCGGACACGACTGAGCAGCTTCACTTTCACTTTTCACTTTCATGCATTGGTGAAGGAAATGGCAACCCGCTCCAGTGTTCTTGCCTGGAGAATCCCAGGGACAGTGGAGCCTGATGGGCTGCCGTCTAGGGGTCGCACAGATTCGGACACGACTGAAGCGACTTAGCAGCAGCAGCAGGCTGCTTTTACTTTTTAATTGAAGTAGAGTGGATGTACAATATTATAGAAGTTACAGGTGTATAATGTAGTGATTCACAATTTTAAAAGTTATGCTCCATTTACAGCTATTATAAAGTTTTGCTGTTGTACAATATGTGTTGTGCAGTATATCCTTGTAGCTTATTTTATACCTAATGGTTAATACCTTTTAACCCCCTACCATTGTTTCCTTTCCCCCATTCTCTCTCCCACTGGTAATCACTAGCTTGTTCTCTATAATTGTGAGTCTATTTCCTCATCAATTATATTGACTAGTCTGTTTTATCTTTTAGATTCCACATATAAGTGATGTGAGTAATACAGTATTTGTCTTTCTCTGACTTATTTCTCTAAGCATAATACCCTCCAGACCCACCCAAGCTGTTGCAAATGGCAACATTGTACGTGTATGTATACACACTGTAACTTCTTTATCCATTCATGTTTAAGGACAATTAGGTTGCTTTCCTATCTTGGCAACTTTAAATAAGGCTTATGTGAATATTGGGGTGCATATATCTTTTTGAATTATTGCTTTTGGCAGGGGCGGGGGGTAGGATATATAACCAGGAGTGGAATTGCTGAGTCATAGTCCCATTTTTAGTTTTCTTATGAACCTCCATACTGTTTTCCACTAAGGCTGCACTAAATTAAATTCCCACCAACAGTGTACAAGGGTTCTCTTTTCTCCATATCCTTGCCAACATTTGGTTTTGTGTTCTTTTTTATGAAAGCCATTCTGACAGTTGTGAGGTGATACCTCATTGTGGTTTTGACGTTTTGATTTGCATTTCCCTGAAGAGAAGCAATGTCAAACATGTGCCTGTTGGCCATCTGCATGACCCCTTTGGAAAAATGTCTACTCAGGTCTTCTGTCCATCTTGTAACATGGTTGTTTTTTTGACATTGAGTTGTATGAACTATTTGTATATTTTGGATATTAGCCTTTTATTAGTCATATCATTTGCAAATAATTTCTACCTCTCATTATGCTGCCTTTTTGTTTTGTGATGGTTTCCTTTGTTGTGCAAAAGCTTTTAAGTTTAATTAATTCCCATTTATTTTTGTTTTTATTTCTCTTGCTTTAAAAGGAGCAGATGCCAGAAAACATAGCTACTTTTTTTTTTTTTAATGTACAGGTTTTATAATTCAACATGTATTCTCTTGCTGGCTGACTGCAACATGGGAAAACCCAACTTCCAACCCTCTGGTCACTACATCCTGCTACCAACCAGGCCATTGGGTGTGACCTGAGACCTCGACACTGCCAGGTGCCTGAACAAAGTAAGCAGGAGTCCATTGTTCCCCTAAAAGATGAACAATGGCCCCCAGATGTCCCCTTGCTGCAAGGGGCCAGCATGCTGTTGGGGAGCCAGACTGAAGCCTCTGAAAGGTTGGTGGTGGGTCAGGGAGTGGGGAGGAGTGTGGTCATGACTACTCCTGGACCTCTACAGCTGAGAGCTCAGCCTGAGGCAGGGTGTGGGGGGTGGTGGGCATGGTGAGGGGGAATAAACGAGATAAACTTATACTCATGACCAGAAGCCCCAGGCCCCAATAGCTCCCAGAGGCACAGCCCTGAAGACAGAACAGGAAGTCACTAATGCCCTGGGAGGAACCATCCTGCAACCCATCCATAGGATGGACCCAGGGCCTCTCTCTGGGTGAGGTCAATGTGTCACTCCAACCTCAGCCATGGACAGCATGTGGTGAATCAAGAGGATGGTGGTTGTGGTTGTGTAGCAGTGAGCACAGGGGTGCTGAAACATAGCAGGTGGGTGGTGATGGCCTAGACAGACTTTAGCTCATCATGACTGAACCCTGGGCATTCACTCTCCCAACGTGGGCCATCAGCCAGACCTCCATCCTCAGACTCTGCCCAGGAAGCCAGGCACAGCTGAACCCTCCCAGCCACTGGGTATAGTCCTATCCTTGGCAAACTGGTCTCTCCCTTCCAGAGGGTCCAGCCTCACCTCCAGGTCCTTAGCAGTCACCTTATTGTCCCAAGAAGGACCCTGGTCACACCTGGATTCCCCAACCCCATGGCAAGCAATTCTGGGCACGAAGGGTGCTTCAGGCATTGTCTCATCCACACCAATTAAGAACTGGGACCTTGGCAGGCTCCAAGGGGAAGGTTAGTGCCAAGGGGACCAGGACTGGACACATGGCCCCCAGCACAGGGCACCTGGCACAGTTGGGACCAGGCCTCTTCTACGGATCTCCCAGCTCTGGCTGCTAGATAAGGGTCAGCCCCAAATTCACTCAAGTCCCCCTGGTCAGATGGTCATAGGCCAATGACTCAGCTACTCAGGGGTTCGGTGAGTACTACTCGCTCCAGCTTGCTCCAAAGCAGCTACCACCAGGTCTGCTTATCCTTCTCCAGGGCTGTGTTGGGGTCTTGCCCTTGTACTTGGTGATGTAAGAGTAGATCTCATGCAGGACTCTCATGTTATTGAATTGACTCAGGTCCAACGTGAGATATGCACTTGTGTCCTGGTAGCTGATGGCAGGCCATCTTGGTGATGTTGGCATAGTGAATCTCCACCTAGCTCTTGTAGTTAAGGATATCCTTGATGTAGAGCAGTTTCTTGGAGGGCAAGTCCTTGCCCAGCTTGTGCTCAGATGTGGAGCAGGAGTCCATGAAGGCCTAGGCCACCACTGACAGGCAGGCGTCAGCGCTGCTGCTCTTACAGATGTTGAATAGGACCTATTGGTTCTTGATCATGTTCAACCAGGAGCACAGGAGCAGACAGTTTTTCTTCCAGGTGTGATGCATATCTGCATCATGTACCTGGTATCAATCGGCCTGCTCATCCAGGAAATCAAACATGTACTCGATGAACAGCAGCAGGGCTGAGCCCCAGTACATGCTGAAGATGGTTTGGAAGAGGGCATCCATGAACTTCTGTAGTATGCCTTTGATGGCCAGAAGCCACATCAAGAAGATCTCGAAGACTATCTTGCTGCCTCAGTTGCCACTGAGCTGGTCCAGGTGGTTATGGTTCTTGACCAGGAACACTGCTACTTTTTATACCAAAGAGTGCTCTGCCCATGTTTTCCTCTGGCAGTTCTATGGTTTCCGGTCTATATATGTCTTTAACCCATTTTATTTTTGTATTTTATATTAAAGATGTTCTAATTTCACTCTTCTACCTGTAGCTGTCCAGTTTTCCCAGCACCGCCTTTTGAAGACTGTCTTTTCTCCATTGTCTATTCTTGCCTCTTTGTCATTGATTAATTGACCAAAAGTATATGATTCTGAATTCTCCATCCTCTTCCATTGATCTGTGTGTCTATTGAGCCAGTACTGTAATGTTTTGATTACCGTAGCTTTGTAATATAGTCTGAAGTTGGGAAGTGGGATTTCTCCACCTCTGTTCTCTTTCTCAATATTGTTTTGGCCTTCTGGGGTCTTTTGTATTTCCACATAAATTTAAAATTGTCCCTAGTTCTTTGAAAGATACCATTGGTATTTTTGTAGGGATTGTATTGAGTCTATAAATTGCCTTGGGTAGTATGATCATTTTAACAATATTAATTGTTCCAACCCAAGAACATGGTATAACTTTCCATCTGTATTATCTTCCATAGTTTTCCAAGTACAGGTCTTTCACCTCCTTAGGCAGTTTTATTCTAGGAATTGTATTCTTTTTGAGGTAGGCTGTTTTAAAAAGATTCAGGATAGGTCTTGATTTAGGGTCAGACTTTAGGCCTGAAAAGTCATATGAATTTTGAGACTCTTTATACAAGAAGGAACTTTAACTACCTGGGGCCAAACCTCTTGATTTGTATGTGAATAAACTGAGGACCAGAAAGAAATAGACGAGAGGACCCACAGAAGTCACTCGGGACCAATGCAGAAGTGAAAGCCAGGTTCACCTACCCCTATTCCACTGTTTCTCTTCCTCAACAAACATTATTTCACCAATGTTCTTTGTTGCTGTTTTTCACAACACTCAGCTTGTGGGATCTTAGTTCCCCAACCAGGGATATAAATTCACAGCCTCTGCAATCAAAGTGCAGAGTCCTAACCAGTGGACTGCCAGCTAATTCCTATTTATTTCACCAAATGTTCATCAAGTATCCCGTACTAAGCAATGCAACATTTTAAGTAGATAAAGCAAACCCACAATCTCCACCTTTGAAAGTTTAGGAAAACAAGACACCACTTTCAGTATGAATGAAGTCATCATAGGAAACAGGCTTATGGTTACCAAAGGGGAAGGTGGGAGATAAAGTAGGAGTAAACAGTTAACAGATACACACTACTATACATAAAATAGACAAGCAACAATGATTTACTGTATAGCATAGGAAACTGGTGACTCAGATGGTAAAGAATTTGCCTGCAAGCAAGAGAGCCAGGGCAGATCCCTGCGTTGGGAAGATTCCCTGGAGAAGGTAATGGCTACCCACTCTCAGTATTCTTCCCATGGACAGAAGAACCTGTCAGGCTACAGTCCATGGAGCTGCAAAGAGACAGACAAGACTCAGTGACTTACATCTCACACTATAGGGAACTATATTCATTATCTTGCAATAAACTATAATGGAAAATAATCTGAAATACATCCACATACACACACATGTGAATCACTTTGCTATAAACCTAAAACTAACATAATACTGTAAACCAACTGTACTTCAATTTAAAATAAAGGAGTCGAGTTACACTGTGCCCCAATATAATTTATATACCTCTCTCACATATAATACCATGTCCATTGATGTTCCAGGTTTTGAAGCTGTGAGTGAGAGGATGTCAGAAAATGGAATGTGAGCTAAGTGAGCTCCTGTTCACACAGCTAGAGGGCACTGCCTAGTGTAAAACAGAACATCTCCCCAATTTATGAAATGATGGGTCCTTTTCCTTCGTCCCCAAAACCAAAACAATGTTTTCTACTTAAAAACACTGACATCAGAGATTTGTTTGGGGATGAAAACTTTCACTTTTAGCTATGTACCTTGCTGCATTGTCACATGATTGTAAGTCATTTCCTCTGCATCCATTTGAGGGAAGATGACTGGATCAGAAAAAAAAAAAAAACATGATAGCACTTGGCTTTCATCAGATAAGGTTAAGGGAATCTTATGAAGGACTCAGTACTTTTCCAAACCAAGCCCACTGCAAGACTTGGGCACCAGTTGAACTCCTGTGCTAGTAGAAGTTATTCAAAATGTATGCTGAGCTTTGTCAAAAGTTTTGTCAAGGCACTGCATTTGTAGTGAGTATTGGGACTTACCACACTGACATCAGAACCCTCTGTTAACTAGCTATGTTGCTAAAGAATGTTGACATTTTAAAATGTTAAAACTTCAAACGTCAAAAATAAAAAATGAATAATTTCGAGTGAAAGGAACACTATTGAAATAAATTGCTTTCTAAAATGACTGCCTTGAGAAAAAATATACATTTAGTAATACACTGAATGGTATATTTCTTTAAAAATATACTATTGTTTTACTGTCATGATACTTCAAATACAATCACATCCTTTGACACAACAATTACATGTCCACAATCATAAATATTGGAAGTATACAAATGCATATAGGTTTTTGTATATTTGAAATGGAAAAAAAAAAAAAAAACTAAACATCTATGTGTGGGGAAGTGATTTAATAGATTAAGCACATTTGTTATACTTAGTACTACATAGCTGTCTAAGTAAAGGCTGTTGTCCCATTCTCACAGGAAATGATGAGCTTCTGTAAGTAGTGGAAAAAATTAGGTTACTGTGTGTGTGTATGAGTGAAAGAGAGACAGAGAAAATAAGAGAATAGCCCAGAACTTTGCTAACTCTAGAGCCACTAGCCACATGTGGCTATTGAGCACTTAAAAAGTGACTAGTCAGAATGGAGATGTCCTCTAAATGGAAAAAACTCACTGAACTGTGAAGACTTATAATGAAGAAAAAAAACAACATAAAAAAAACAAAAACACTGCATTTCTATTGGACAGTGCTGACCTAGGACTGTTCCTGGGGAGTGAGACTGGGGAAAATTTTTGATGGAGAGGACAGGGAATAGGCATTTCAACCTTTAATTATTTTCCAGAGAGCACTTTATTTAAAATTTTAAAAATCAGAGTAGGAATCCAAGCAAAATTTATTGTTTAGTTAATATTATGTGTCAGTCTTAATTTCTTAGTTTTCACAAATGCTACCATGGTTATGTAAGCTGTTAACAAAAAAAAAAAAATCTGCTGAATACAGGGACTTTGTACTATCATGGGAATTTTTCTGCAAATCTCAAAGTATTTCAAAATAAAAACCTAAAAAAAAAAACCCAATGAGGGAAACAAGCACTCTAACAAGATGTATCTTCTGCTTGAGATTCTTACTTGGAGTCTCAAAGTACTTGCTGTAAAGTAACTCGCCTACCCATAGCTCCTTGTAAACACGTTTGCTTGAAACAAGGCAGCTAGGATTACTAAATATCATATTCCTTAGCTCCCACCTGAAATTCCAATTCAGAAAACTACTTTCTCCCTTGGTGATTAGAAGCTGTCTGGCTGCTGCTTAGGTACCAGGAATTTTTGCTGGAGTAGGAGGCTTGCTCAAAGAAGAGCAAAGCTGCCACCTCTCCAAGGACTTCACTGAGGCCTGGGCAGCTAGAAGTTTTCAAAGCCCCTTCACTTGCTCCTTGCTCCCTCATCAGCTCCTTGCTTCATCCCTCAGACTAAACCAACACAAAGGTCAAGAGGTTTTTGCTAAGATCTCATCGTGAACTCTGAGATAAAAAAAATGAATCAAAAATCAATATTATTAGTATAACAATCTTCACCTATATTTATACAGGTGTTACTTTTTACTTAAAAGTGTTCAGAACAAGAACTAAACTCTCTTTTTGCTATTGATTTTCTAAGTCAATTCCACTACTAATCAAAGACTAAATTCTTTATAATTTCAATTTTCTTAAATATATTAAGCTTTCTTATGCACACAAAAAAAGAACTAAACTCAGCATGCAAATGAGTAGGAATGGCAGGTAAAACTGGATAACAAAATTAAAAAAAGATTTGATATAGATATATAGATACATGGTTATTTCAGAACTGGCCAAATGAAGATAAATTTAAACACTGTACTGGAGTGTAAAATACTTTTATTTTACATGAAGTAGGTTTAAAAGGCATGAAATGTAGAAATTACAAAGGACGACATGTCAGATTGTCATAAGGCATGTTGTTAAGTATAGACTATAAAGCTGTATTCCAAAGGTGACCCACCCAAAAAACAATTATATTAAAAATAATGTGGGTATTTAAACAAACATTCTACCACCACAACCACACCTTCATAATTTAAATAATTTTTTTAAACATCACTACTTTCTCTGGAAAAAGAGTTACACCATAAGCAGAAGGAGCTTGACTAAGAATTTACAAAAGAAAACTGCTACTATTGAAGCATCCTTGCATCCCTGGGATAAAGCCCACTTGGTCACGATGTATGATCTTTTTAATGTGTTGTTGGATTCTGATTACTAGAATTTTGTTAAGGAGTTTTGCATCTATGTTCATCGGTGATATTGGCCTGTAGTGTTTTTCTTGGTTTTTTTTTGTTTTTTGTTTTGTTTTTTTTGTTTTAGCATCTTTTTCAGGTTTTGGTATTAGGGTGATGGTGGCCTCATAGAATGAGTTTGGAAGTTTACCTTCCTCTGCAATTTTCTGGAAGAGTTTGAGTAGGGTAGGTGTTAGCTCTTCTCTAAATTTTTGGTGGAATTCAGCTGTGAAGCCGTCTGGACCTGGACTTTTGTTTGCTGGAAGATTTCTGATTACAGTTTCAATTTCCATGCTTGTGATGGATCTGTTAAGATTTTCTATTTCTTCCTGGTTCAGTTTTGGAAAGTTGTACTTTTCTAAGAATTTGTCCATTTCTTCCAAGCTGTCCATTTTATTGGCATATAGTTGCTGATAGTAGTCTCTTATGATCCTTTGTATTTCTGTGTTGTCTGTTGCGATCTCTCCATTTCCATTTCTAATTTTATTGATTTGATTTTTCTCCCTTTGTTTCTTGATGCGTCTGGCTAATGGTTTCTCAAGTTTATTTATCCTTTCAAAGAACCAGCTTTTGGCTTTGTTGATTTTTGCTATGGTCTCTTTTGTTTCTTTTGCATTTATTTCTGCCCTAATTTTTAAGATTTCTTTCCTTCTGCTAACCCTGGGGTTCTTCATTTCTTCCTTTTCTAGTTGCTTTAGGTGTAGAGTTAGATTATTTATTTGACTTTTTTCTTGTTTCTTGAGGTATGCCTGTATTGCTATGAACCTTCCCCTCAGCACTGTTTTACAGTGTCCCACAGGTTTTGGGTTGTTGTGTTTTCATTTTCATGCATTTCAATGCATATTTTGATTTCTTTTTTGATTTCTTCTGTGGTTTGTTGGTTATTCAGCAGCGTGTTGTTCAGCCTCCATATGTTGCAATTTTTAAGAGGAGAGGGTGGGACGATTTGGGGGAATGACACTGAAACATGTATAATATATAGAAATGAATTGCCAGTCCAGGTTCGATACAGGATGCTTGGGGCTGGTGCACTGGGATGACCTGGATGGATGGTACAGGGAGGGAGGTGGGAGGGGGGGGTTCAGGATGGGGAACACATGTACACCTGTGGCAGATTCATGTTGATGTGTAGCACAACCAATACAATATTGTAAAGAAAAAAAAAAAACAAACAGTGAAGTGATTGAAAAAAAAAGAAAACTGCTACTATGTAAATGAGTGACCTTTATAATTACAGGCAATACAACTGAAAAAGAGATGTAGAGGATCTAGAATCTTGAAAGCCACATTTCTGATGCATTCTCTACTGCACAGTTTGCCACTGAAAACTGGTTAAAATCTGAGCTGTCCTTAAGCTTGAGTACTCTCCAACCAAGTGTCCCAGCTGCCTCTCTCCTTTTGCCCTCTTTCCAGCTGAGTTCCAGACAAGAATGATGTAAATCTTTAAAATTACAGATCTAGGGCATCTAACCTATATGGCAACTGAACTTTCTTCTATTTAACTTTTCAGCACTGCTTTATTATAAGACATAGGTTGCAAAAAATAATAAACTATTTGTATTGTAAGCTGAAAAGAATGGAATCATAGAATAGATCTGCAGCAATCTCTTCTGAGGATAACATGAAAAATAGACATTTCAATTGTGCCTTTAAATTCACAATCAGGTTGATGGAAACAAATAGCCCCAGGTCGTTCACCATAAAACCTAAATAAAGAAACAAGCAATCGGCGAACCAGAGGTGTAGAATTGGTATAGAAATAAAGGCTCAAGATTTTCTATAACAGGTTAACCTGGGGTATCCTCTAATGCACATTAATGAAGTCTCCTTTATGTACAGTTGGGAAGGTCCCCTGCAGGAGAAAATGGCGACCCATTCCAGTATTTTTGCCTAGAGAATCCCATGGACAGAGGAGCCTGGCAGGCTACAGTGCATGGGGTCACAAAAAGTCGGACACGATTGAGCGACTAATACTAGGGCATCTCTACTTACCTCTGGAAAGACTTTCTCAGTAGAAATCTGGAGACAAAATTAATTTGTATTCAGTTAAAAAAAATTCAAACTTACGTGAAAATTAAATTTAAATGGAAATAAACATGAGGGGATGTTCCCAAATAAATGAATGACAAGTCAAACCACTCGGAATTTCTGCCTTGGGAATTCTAACACTAAAAGTGATAGGGAGGTAAAATATGGCAAGATCTTAAAAGATCAGGGAGCCTCTTCGGGCCCTGTGGGTGTCTATGGCAGAGATCTAGGAGAAAAATTTCTAAGGGACTTCTAAGAAAAAAACCACACATTTAATCTTTCTATGTTGTTTTTAATTAAGTTAACACTTGTCATCACCCACACCCTTTGGGGGTTCCTTGATAGTGTGTTATCTTTCTGCCATCTTCCTCATTACAAATCAATGATTCAGAATTGATCCTACCCTGAAAACCACGGTCCCAATCCCTGCTGGAACCACTCTTGACACGTCTAGAGTGATGCTACACACTACCGCTGGCTGTGACCTGAGCTTATCCAAAGTCTTCATTTCTTTCTATGAGGAGGAGAGTGGACAGGAAAACATTACAATCATACTTAAATCAAATTTTTTTTATTACAAAAAAATGGAGAAAATGGTTCAAACAGTTATAGAAGCACATAAAAGGAAAAAGTGAAACTTTTTTGACTATTTGTCCCTCTGAAATAACCATATTTAGAATATGCTTCTGGAATATTTTACAGTAAAAAAAAATAATTATACTATTCTAGAACCTTTTTCTTTTTATTAGCAATATAGATTTCTCCTTGACAAGTAACACAAGCTCTGTGAAACTAGGGATTTTGTCTGTTTCCTTCACTGCTATATTTCTAGGAACTAAATCACTGTCTGGCACAAAGTAGGTGCTAAAAAATGTTCACTGAATGAATGAATGAGATCCTCCTTCCTGTCAGATCAGTCAGAAGTTCCATGGGGTCAGGGATGTGTCCATTTGGTCTCTGATCCCAACACCAGAGTACCTGGCACAAGGTAAGCACTTAGTATCTGTTGAACTAGCGAAACAACTCAATGATGAAACCAACTAATTTTTGTTTTAACTGTTCCAGTGTGTTGACAATACCACAATAACCAGCTATTTCCCAATTCATGGAAAAAGTCTCTCACAAACACTGTTGCAATAGTTGTTTATATGTGTATATATATATATATATATATATATATATATATATACTTGTTTAAAGATTTTTTTAGGATAAGAATCCCTTTTGTGGTGCAATCATTGACTTGGTATAAATATGTTCTGAAACTGATTCCCTCTGGAATTTCATAAATTAAAAACACTTAAGATTAATTTTCCAACTTGTTTAAAAGCCACTGCCTAGAACTCTGCAAAATGATCTCCCTTTCAAATATCCAGTAGAAAACAAATGCTTCCCAATCCTATCTAGATGCAGCCTGAACACTGTAACAAACAGGCTGCCTGCATCCTTGGTGACCAACATCTCCTGCATGCAACACAGTAGTACTTTAGTCATCACCTGGAGAAGGCCATTTTCAGGCAGGTCTCTACTGTTGATTCATCCAGCAGAAAGGAGAAAGAAGACAGGAGAGTAATAGACTTCCAGGGCCTGAGCTGGAAGAAGATGCTGAGAAAATAAGAGCTGGACAAGACCAGAAACAGAGGATTAAGAGTATTTTTGAGTTCCCCAACAAGTGAAGGTACAGAGTTCTATCTGAACTCTCCAATGGAAGAGTTTTTCCAGAAATTTACCTTTCTGCTTAATTTTTAACTCCAAAGATATTAAATAAATCTCTATTATGTGTCAGAGTTGTGCCATAACTGGGGAGAAAAAGAACAGGCAGGATGGACCTACTCTCCACCATCTTGGCACTGAAGCTTAAGGACCATTGTCGAAGCATGAAGGGGTCTGACTCTGACGAATAAAGACAGCTAGAGACCTTCACCTACTTTGCACCAGGGAACAGAATTTGTGTCCCAGTTACTGCTCCTTCTTTTATGAAAAACACTGCTCCATTTCTCTCCATGAATGGAGAAGTCGGTTAGAGATCTTTCCCTTTGAGTACCCACCAAGCAAAACTGGTCAATGCACACTGAGCATACTTCCTTTTTCTCCAGGAGCATCTGCCACACCACAGGCCTTGCTGGACCATCTTCTTAACTGAGGCCAAGGAGAGCTGTGCATTGGCACTTACTGTTGCAGAGTCAACATTCAAAGAAGTATAAACCTTGAGGCTTTATAGACCATCTAGCCCTACTCCAGTAGTTTCCTAACCCCTTCTATGGATCACAGAGCTCTTTGAGAATCAGTGATCGCTTTAGACTTCTTGTATTGAAAAAGACACACATATATCTCAGCACGTAATTTCCCCTGTATTTTCAGGAGTTTCAGGGACACACCGTGTAATCGAATATCTAGAATTCCAGAGATCCCATATTAAGAATTCTTATTCTCTGTAAAAGCCCACTGGAGCTCTAATGTCCCAATTAGCAGTCTCTGAGTTGGGTGGATGGAACTCAGAGGCAATGTAGTGCCTGTGTATTACCACACAGGTCCCAGCTCAATCCTCAAGTGAGTTAGTTATCTTTAAAATATGGAAAAACTCTGCTCGGTGGCCAAGGACAGAATGTCTCAAATCAGTCAGCTGAGCCATCTCATGTTTTCAAAGAAGACAACACCAAGCCCCTAAATGAAGTGGTTGAATCTGGTGGCATTGAAAGGTGACAGCAGCCCAGAGGTTGTTAGGATTGCTGCCCACTGTTGATGGAGCAGTAACATTCGTATGGATCCTCCACTTCATATACGTTTTCCTCAATGATACAGATGTTTTCCTCTGGGTGCATCCCCTCTGCTGCTGTATTTGCCAACCCTGAAGGAGAAAGGTTGGCCAACGTGATGAGAGTACGGAAATAAAGTATTGTAGTTGAGTTACGCATTTTCTGGACAACATGTAATAGAATTGAGAGAACGGGCTTTGCTGAAGAGTTAGCAACCAAGGCAGTATACGATCCTTGATCAGGTCCTGACTAGGAAAGGAAAACATAAAATAGCAATGAAATAATCTGGGGAATATTCTGTACAAATTCAAATTAATCTGAAATTTCTTAGGTATAAAAGTGGAATTGTGTTATCTAAGAGAATATATTTATTCTGAGAAAGTGCAGACTAAAATGTTTATGTGAAGTGTCAAGATGTCTGAAACACCTGTACGAATGGTTCAGAAAAAAAAAAATTGTATATGTAAAGAGAGAAACAAAGTAAATGTGACAAAATATCAAATAACATGCTCTAACTGCACTGTTATTTCAATTATTATGTGGGTTTAAACAATTCCAAAAAGTAAAAGGAATGTGTTATGGATCCAGTGAGACTTGAGTTTGAATTCTACCTCTGTTGCTTACCATCCATATGATCTAGGCTAAGTCAGATTTGCCTTTTCCATTTATTCATTCAAGAACTATTTAGTGTGTTACACACTGAGCCCATACATCAAGAGATACAAAAGTGAACAAAACACAAAAAGCTCCTGGAGGCTGTATATTAGTAAACTCAGGGTGTTAGGTACTCACCTATACAATGGGAATAAGTACTCTTCTCTCACAGGGCTGCTGTAAGAAACACTTATCCATGCAATCCTCAAATATTTATGAAGTGTGTACAAAGAATCAGGTGTGCACTAGGGGATACAGTTGTTAATGTGGCTGATAAGTTCCTAATTTTCTATGGAGTTTACATTTATAGGTAGAGATAAAACATTAACCCAATAATTTCATAAAGAATGAACTAGTAGTACACATAAATGTAAATATTACCTATTGATATTACAACATTTCAGGTTTCAGCTCTAATAAATACTGGTTATAGATCATATAGAGCCATGATGATTAGATGTTCTATTTGGTCTTACTTGACTTTTTTACTGCAGACTACTTTGTCTTCATAACTATACCATCTACTGTGTGTGAATGCTAAGTCACTTCAGTCGTGTCCAAATCTTTATGATACTAGGTACTGTAGCCTTCCAGGCTCCTCTGTCCATGGGATTCTCCAGGCAAGAGTGGGTTGCCATTCCCTCTTCCAGGGGATCGTCCCAACCCACAGAGTGAACCTGCATCTCTTATGTCTCTTGCACTGGCAGTCTGGTTCTTCACCACTAGCACCACCTAGACTGAGTCTAAAATTATTAGTGGTTCAGATAGTATTCAGTGGACAGAATCATTTTTTTTTCTTAAAATATACTTCATTCTGGCCATGTCCCAAATGTCACAGAAACCCAGTAAAAGTTATATAAGCTTTGTGTGTGGTGTAATTAGGAATGGAGACTAATTCTGCAATATGACAGACAAGCAGTTTTCAACTCTTTTTGTACATTACATTTACCTAGAAAATTTTTAGAACAATAAGGGCTTCCCTGGTGGCTCAGATAGTAAAGAACCCGCCTGCAATGCAAGAGACTCGAGTTTGATCCCTGAGTTGGGAAGATCCTCTGGAGAAGGTAATGGCCACCCACTCCAGTATTCCTTCCTGGAGAATTCCATGCACAGAGGATCCTGGAAGGCTACAGTTCATGGGGTCACAAAGAGTCGGACACAACTGAGCAACTAACTCTTTCACTTTTTCACTATGCTGAGACCTCATCCTCAAAGATTCTGATGTATTTGCTCTGGGATAGACAAATATGTTTAAGTGCCCTAGGTGATTCTAATAGGCAATCAGAGTTCAAAAGAACCAGGCTGAGTTATGAAAAGCTCTGAGAGGAGATGCTGAGCTTATCGTTCACTTCTGTAATCAATGGTCACCTAGAACCTGGGCGTAGTAGATGCTCAATCAGCTGAAGGGTCACCCAAGATTCCTACCTTCTCCTACCCTACACATGATTCTTACCTTGAATTTTGTATCTTCTCTTTTCTATTAGAATATCCTAAGTAGAAAGGTAAAGAAAAGTCCGTTTAAAATGCTTTAAGGGAATGGCAAACCACTTCAGTATTCTTGCCTTGAGAACCCCATGAACAGTATGAAAAGGCAAAATGATAGGATACTGAAAGAGGAACTCCCCAGGTCAGTAGGAGCCCAATATGCTACTGAAGATCAGTGGAGAAATAACTCCAAAAAGAATGAAAGGATGGAGCCAAAGCAAAAACAATACGCAGCTGTGGATGTGACTGGTGACAGAAGCAAGGTCCGATGCTGTAAAGGGCAATATTGCATAAGAACCTGGAATGTCAGGTCCATGAATGAAGGCAAATTGGAAGTGGTCAAACAAGAGATGGCAAGAGTGAACATCAACATTCTAGGAATCAGCAAACTAAAATGGACGGGAATGGGTGAATTTAACTCAGATGACCATTATATCTACTACTGTGGGCAGGAATCCCTTAGAAGAAATGAAGTAGCCATCATGGCCAACAAAAGAGTCCAAAATGCAGTACTTGGATGCAATCTCAAAAACGACAGAATGATCTCTGTTCGTTTCCAAGGCAACCATTCAATATCACAGTAATCCAAGTCTATGTCCCAACCAGTAACACTGAATAAGCTGAAGTTGAACTGTTCTATGAAGACCTACAAGACCTTTTAGAGCGAACACCCAAAAAAGATGTCCTTTTCATTATAGGGGACTGGAATGCAAAAGTAGGAAGTGAAGAAACACCTGGAGTAACAGGTAAATTTGGCCTTGTAATACAGAATGAAGCAGGGCAAAGACTAATACAATTTTGCCAAGAAAATGCACTGGTCATAACAAACACCCTCTTCCAACAACACAACAGAAAACTCTATACATGGACATCACCAGTAGGTCAACACCGAAATCAGATTGATTATATTATTTGCAGCCAAAGATGGAGAAGCTCTATACAATCAGCAAAAACAAGACCAGGATCTGACTGTGGCTCAGATCATGAACTCCTTATTGCCAAATTCAGACTTAAATTGAAGAAAGTAGGGAAAACCACTAGACCATTCAAGTATGACCTAAATCAAATCCCTTATGATTATACAGTGGAAGTGATAAATAGATTTAAGGGCCTAGATCTGATAGATAGAGTGCCTGATGAACTATGGAATGAAGTTCGTGACATTGTACAGGAGACAGGGATCAAGACCATCCCCAGGGAAAAGAAATGCAAAAAAGCAAAATGGCTTTCTGGGGAGGCCCTAAAATAGCTGTGAAAAGAAGAGAAGTGAAAAGCAAAGGAGAAAAGGAAAGATATAAGCATCTGAATGCAGAGTTCCAAAGAATAGCAAGAAGAGATAAGAAAGACTTCCTCAGTGGCCAGTGCAAAGAAATAGGGGAAAACAACAGATTGGGAAAGACTAGAGATCTCTTCAAGAAAATTAGAGATACCAAGGGAACATTTCATACAAGGATGGGCTCGATAAAGGACAGAAATGGTATGGATCTAACAGAAGCAGAATATATTAAGAAGAGATGGCAAGAATACACAGAAGAACTGTATAAAAAAGAACTTCATGACCCAGATAATCACGATGGTGTGATCACTGACCTAGAGCCAGATATCCTGGAATGTGAAGTCAAGTGGGCCTTAGAAAGCATCACTATGAACAAAGCTAGTGGAGGTGATGGAATTCCAGTTGAGCTATTTCAAATCCTGAAAGATGATGCTCTGAAAGTGCTGCACTCAATATGCCAGCAAATTTGGAAAACTCAGCAGTGGCCACAGGACTGGAAAAGGTCAGTTTCCATTCCAATCCCAAAGAAAGGCAATGCCAAAGAATGCTCAAACTACCACACAATTGCACTCATCTCACATGCTAGTAAAGTAATGCTCAAAATTCTCCAAGCCAGGCTTCAGCAATATGTGAACCGTGAACTTCCTGATGTTCAAGCTGGTTTTAGAAAAGGCAGAGGAACCAGAGATCAAATTGCCAACATCTGACAGATCATGGAAAAAACAAGAGAGTTCCAGAAAAACATCTATTTCTGCTTTATTGACTATGCCAAAGCCTTTGACTGTGTGGATCACAATAAACTGTGGAAAATTCTGAAAGAGATGGGAATACCAGACCACCTGATCTGCCTTTTGAGAAATCTGTATGCAGGTCAGGAAGCAACAGTTAGAACTGGACAGGCAACAACAATCTGGTTCCAAACAGGAAAAGTAGTTCTTCAAGGCAGTATATTATCACCCTGCTTATTTAACTTATATGCAGAGTACACCATGAGAAATGCTGGACTGGAAGAAGCACAAGCTGGAATCAAGATTGCTGGGAGAAATATCAATCACCTCAGATATGCAGATGACACCACCCTTATGGCAGAAAGTGAAGAGGAACTCAAAAGCTTCTTGATGAAAGTGAAAGTGGAGAGTGAAAAAGTTGGTTAAAGCTCAACATTCAGAAAACGAAGATCATGGCATCTGGTCCCATCACTTCGTGGGAAATAGATGGGGAAACAGTGGAAAAACTGTCTGACTTTATTTTTGGGGGCTCCAACATCACTGCAGATGATGATTGCAGCCATGAAATTAAAAGACGCTTACTCCTTGGAAGGAAAGTTATGACCAACCTAGATAGCATATTCAAAAGCAGAGACATTACTTTGCCAACAAAGGCTCATCTAGTCAAGGGTATGGTTTTTCCTGTGGTCATGTATGGATGTGAGAGTTGGACTGTGAAGAAGGCTGAGCGCCGAAGAATTGATGCTTTTGAACAGTGGTGTTGGAGAAGACTCTTGGGAGTCCCTTGGACTGCAAGGAGATCCAACCAGTCCATTCTGAAGGAGATCAGCCCTGGGGTTTCTTTGGAAGGAATGATGCTGAAGCTGAAACTCCAGTACTTTGGCCACTTCATGGGAAGAGTTGACTCATTGGAAAAGACTCTGATGCTGGGAGGGATTGGGAGGCAAGAGGAGAAGGGGACGACAGAGGATGAGATGGCTGGATGGCATCACTGACTCAATGGACATGAGTCTGAGTGAACTCCAGGAGTTGGTGATGGACAGGGAGTCCTGGCGTGCTGCGATTCATGGGGTCACAAAGAGTCGGACACTACTGAGTGACTGATCTGATCTGATCTGATCTTAGCCACAGCCAGCTCCTGGTCTTGTTTTTGTTGACTGCGTAGAGCTTCTCCATCTTTGGCTGCAAATAATATAATCAATCTGATTTCGGTGTTGACCACCTGGTGATGTCCATGTGTAGAGTCTTCTCTTGTGTTGTTGGAAGAAGGTGTTTGCTATGACCAGTGCATTTTCTTGGCAAAATTCTATTAGCCTTTGCCCTGCTTCATTCTGAATTCCAAGGCCAAATTTACCTGTTATTCTAGGTGTTTCTTCACTTCCTACTTTTGCATTCCAGTCCCCTATAATGAAAAGGACATCTTTTTTGGGTGTTAGTTCTAAAAGGTCTTGTAGGTCTTCATAAAACCGTTCAACTTCAGCTTCTTCAGCATTACTGGTTGGGGCAGGCTTGGATTACTGTGATATTGAATGGTTGCCTTGGAAACGAACAGAGATCATTCTGTCGTTTTTGAGATTGCATCCAAGTACTGCATTTTGGACTCTTTTGTTGGCCATGATGGCTACTCCATTTCTTCTAAGGGATTCCTGCCCACAGTAGTAGATATAATGGTCATCTGAGTTAAATTCACCCATTCCCGTCCATTTTAGTTTGCTGATTCCTAGAATGTTGATGTTCACTCTTGCCATCTCTTGTTTGACCACTTCCAATTTGCCTTCATTCATGGACCTGACATTCCAGGTTCTTATGCAATATTGCCCTTTACAGCATCGGACCTTGCTTCTGTCACCAGTCACATCCACAGCTGCGTATTGTTTTTGCTTTGGCTCCATCCTTTCATTCTTTTTGGAGTTATTTCTCCACTGATCTTCAGTAGCATATTGGGCTCCTACTGACCTGGGGAGTTCCTCTTTCAGTATCCTATCATTTTGCCTTTTCATACTGTTCATGGGGTTCTCAAGGCAAGAATACTGAAGTGGTTTGCCATTCCCGTCTCCTGTGGACCACATTCTGTCAGACCTCTCCACCATGACCTGTCCATCTTGGGTGGCCCCATGGGCATGGCTCAGTTTCATTGAATTAGACAAGGCTGAGGTCCTAGTGTGATTAGATTGACTAGTTTTCTGTGGTTATGGTTTCAATGTGTCTGCATTTTGATGCCCTCTTGAAACACCTACTGTCTTACTTGGGTTTCTCTTACCTTGCACGTGGGGTATCTCTTCATGGCTGCTCCAACAAAGTGCAGCTGCTGCTCCTTACCTTGGGCAAGGGGTATCTCCTCACTGCCGCCATTCCTGACCTGGAATGTGGAATAGCTCCTCTCGGCCCTCCTGTGCCCGTGCAGCCACTGCTCCTTGGATGTGCGGTTGCTTGTCTCGGCCGCCACCCCTGGCCTCGGGCAGTGGGTAGCTCCTCCTGGCCACGACCCCTGGCCTCAGACATAGGGTAGCTCCTTTCGACTGCTCCTGCTCTGTCACAGCCTGGCACTCTCGGCCGCCACCTTGACCTTGAACATGGGGTAGCTCCTCCCGGCCACCGCCCCTGACCTCAGACGTAGGGTAGTTCCTCTCGGCTGTTCCTTCACTGTCACATCCTGGCACTCTCAGCCGCTGCCCCTGACCTTGGACGTGAGGTAACTCCTCTTGGCCACCGCCCCTTAGGAGTGGGGTCCTCTCAGCTGCTGCCTCTGACCTCAGAAGTGGGGTAGCTCCTCTCGGTCGCAATCTGTGCACTGTCCCAGCCGCCCAGTCTCTATTAACATATATTTCTGCTTTATTGACTATGCCAAAGCCTTTGACTGTGTGGATCACAATAAACTGGAAAATTCTGAAAGAGATGGGCATACTAGACCACCTGATCTGTGTCTTGAGAAACCTGTACGCAGGTCAGGAAACAACAGTTAGAACTGGCCATGGAACAACAGACTGGTTCCAAATAGGAAAAGGAGTACGTCAAGGCTGTTTATTGTCACCCTGCTAATTCAACTTCTATGCAGAGTACATCATGAGAAATGCTGGGCTGGAAGAAGCACAAGCTGGAAACAAGATTGCCAGAAGAAATATCAATAACCTCAGATATGCAGATGACATCACCCTTATGGCAGAAAGTGTAGAGGAACTAAAAAGCCTCTTGATGAGACTGAAAGAGTGAAAAAGTTGGCTTAAAGCTCAACATTCAGAAAACGAAGATCATGGCATCTGGTCCCACCACTTCATGGGAAATAGATGGGGAAACAGTGGAAACAGTGTCAGAATTTATTTTGGGGGGCTCCAAAATCACTGCAGATGGTGATTGCAGCCATGAAATTAAAAGACGCTTACTCCTTGGAAGGAAAGCTATGACCAACCTAGATAGCATATTGAACAGCAGAGACATTTTTTTGCCAACAAAGGTCCGTCTAGTCAAGGCTATGGTTTTTCCAGTGGTCATGTATGGATGTGAGAGTTGGACTGTGAAGAAGGCTGAGCACCAAAGAATTGATGCTTTTGAACTGTGGTGTTGGAGAAGATTCTTGAGAGTCCCTTGGACTGCAAGGAGATCCAAACAGCCCATCCTAAAGGAGATCAGTCCTGGGTGTTCTTTGGAAGGAATGATGCTAAACCTAAAACTCCAGTACTTTGGCCACCTCATCCAAAGAGTTGACTCATTGGAAAAGACTGATGCTGGGAGGGATTGTGGGCAGGAGGAGAAGGGGATGACAGAGGATGAGATGGCTGGATGGCATCACTGACTCGATGGACATGAGTCTGAGTGAACTCCAGGACTTGGTGATGGACAGGGAGGCCTCGTGTGCTGTGATTCATGGGGTCGAAAAGAGTTGGACACAACTGAGCGACTGAACTGAACTGAACTGAACTGAACTAAACTGTGGTAGAAAGTAATAAAGATGTATTTTCATATTTAACAAATATAGGGAGTTCCTACTACATATCTGGTAGTATGCTAACCACCAGGGACACAAAAAATGAAATATGAGCCCTGACATCACTAAGCTTGTCTTCCAGTGGGGAGGCATTGAAAAAAAAAAAAGTAAATGGAAAAAATAAAATAATTTCAAACTGTGATGTGACAGAAAGAAAAGTACTGCAGCAAAATGGATTAACCTAGAGATTATCATACTGAGTGAAATAAGACAGAGAAAAACAAATATGGTATCATTTATATGTGAAAGCTAAAAACATTACAAATAGCTTTATTTACAAAACAGAAACAGACTCACAGACATAGAAAACAAATGTATTATTACCAAAGGGGAGAGGAGAGCAAAGATGAATTAGGAGTATGGAATGAACAGATACATACCACTAAGATGATCTTTAAGCTCAGTTCTGAAAGAAGAGAATGAATCTGCCAAATGAAGAACCAGAGTGAGCATTCTGGATCGAGTAAAGCCCTGGTAAAGATGGTGATAAGTGGCTGAAACTGAAAGCATGACTGGGATAAAAGAGTGGTACAAAATAAGGTCTGAAATAGAGGCTGGGCTAGATACTATAGGACCCTAGAAGTCATAATCAGGAGCTTGGGTTTTATCCTAAAACATAAGAAATAATTGAAGGCCAGACATATGATATAACTGGATTTCAGGAAAGTCACTTTGGTCGCTATGTGCAGAATGAACTAAAAGGAGGTATGAAAAAGAGACCAGGTAAGGCATGAACTGCCTCAGAGTAAGGTAGTGACAGAGAGGCACAGATCATGAATGGATTTTATTTTTTTTATTTTTTTTTCTTACTATTTTTTTTAAATTTTATTTTATTTTTAAACTTTACAAGGATTTTAGATATGTTTTGGGAAAAGTGCAGGAAGTGAAGCTGGAGTGTGTGTAGTTGGGATTGTGTGTCAGGAGTGAAGAAGGAGAGAATTCAAGGAGGGCTTCTAGCTCAGGCAACTAGTTGGGTGGTAGTGAAACACTATGATGAAGACCCAGCGAGGGGAGGTACGGTTTTAAAAAGGTGGAATATAGACTCCAGAGCTCCTTTTTGGACATGGTAAAGTGGGAGACAAATAAGTGGAGATAACACCTGAACAGCTGGACAGTCAGTACCAACACTCCTGAGTGCTGAAAACAGAAAAAAGGATGACATTTAAGTCTATGGAAATATAGGTTATCATCATCCAGAGGGTATGGAGAGAGGAAAAACACCAGCTGTGGAGAATCTCAACACCTAAAGATCATGCTGAATAAGAGAAAATAAAAATGCCTGGAAATGAGTAGCCAAAGTGAGAGTGGTGCTTCAGAAGTCAAGAGAAGGAAGACTTTTTTGGAACATGTGAGGGTCAACTTAGTTGAATATTACTGAAAGATGGATGTACTGCAATGAAGACAGAGGTATCTCCTGGGTTTATCAAAATGGAGATCACTGAGTTTGAACTAAAACTACTTCCATGGCAATTCAGGTGTAGAAGCTAAATGGGGCTGGGGGTGTTTGAAGAGTACAGAGGAATGAAATGTAGGAATAACTCATCTGAAATATGCCTGTGAAGGAGAGGCGAGAAACGGGAGTAGCTGGAGAGAAATGTATGAACTAGATCTTATTTTTACGCTAATAAAAAAAGCATAAATAGGAATGGAGAAAGAGATGATTCTGGAGAAAGCGATCAAAGGAAGAAGGAAGTCATGGCTATGCCAAAGTAGTTGAAACAGGCTTTTAATACTTCATCAGTGCAGTGAGAAGGGAGGGAGGTTTGAGCAGCAGTGAAATATGTGATGCTCATCTCAGACACTGCACTAGGAAGATACAAGATTGCTACACATTTCTGAGTGCCAATTTATGGCTTTGATGTCATGATTAAAAACCTGTTACCATCGTTGTGTGATTTTCTCTAGCAGCTTCTAGGGAAACGACTGCAAATGGTACACAACTTTCCCATCTATTCTTCTAAGTAGTCATGTTTCGAGTTTTGGCAGTAATCATATGTGTGTACAAAACATGACTTCTCCCACTCCTCATCAACCTCTTTCCACACCCTTTTACACAAACCATAATGTCCCCTAATATCCAGGCCTTGGCAGAACTCTAAAAGTGAGTGTTATCAATGCTCCTTATCAACCTGTAGACTCCATATTAATGTGGTCAATTCTCAAACTCCACTGCTACCTCTCCATAAACTCGGGTAAGTGGGAGTGAGTAGCTTCTTCCTCTGAACAATTCATTTACCATTAACGGCAGAATAACAAAAAGGTAAGCAGGATAGCCCTGGTTTCAAATCCTCTATCAATTAACAGTGTCACGTTGGACTAAATGTTACTTAACCTTTCAACACAATGCCTCTCCAACTGGTAAATGAGAACAATATTAGTATCTTTCTCAACAGGGTAATTATGAGGATTTAATGCATATAATTAGAGATACCAAGGGAACATTTCATGCAAAGATGCGCTCGATAAAGGACAGAAATGGTATGGACCTAACAGAAGCAGAAGATATTAAGAAGAGGTGGCAAGAATACACAGAAGAACTGTACAAAAAAGATCTTCAAGACCAAGATAATTATGATGGTGTGATCACTCACCTAGAGCCAGATATCCTGGAATGTGAAGTCAAGTGGGCCTTAGAAAGCATCACTACGAACAAAGCTAGTGGAGGTGATGGAATTCCAGTTGAGCTATTTAAATCCTGAAAGATGATGCTGTGAAAGTGCTGCACTCAATATGCCAGCAAATTTGGAAAACTCAGCAGTGGCCACAGGACCGGAAAAGGTCAGTTTTCATGGCAATCCCAAAGAAAGGCAATGCCAAAGAATGCTCAAACTACCACACAATTGCACTCATCTCACATGCTAGTAAAGTATTGCTCAAAATACTCCAAGCCAAGTTTCAACAATACATGAACCGTGAACTTCCAGATATTCAAGCTGGTTTTAGAAAAGGCAGAGGAACCAGAGATCAAATTTCCAACATCTGCTGGATCATGGAAAAAGCAATAGAGTTCCAGAAAAGCATCTATTTCTGCTTTATTGACTATGCCAAAGCCTTTGACTGTGTGGATCACAATAAACTGTAGAAAATTCTGAAAGAGATGGGAATACCAGACCCACCTGACCAGCCTCTTGAGAAATATGCAGGTCAGGAAGCAATAGTTAGAACTGGACATGCAACAACAATCTGGTTCCAAACAGGAAAAGTAGTTCTTTAAGACTGTATATTGTCACTCTGCTTATTGAACTTCTATGCATAGTACATCATGAGAAACGCTGGGCTGGAAGAAGCACAAGCTGGAGTCAAGATTGCCAGGAGATATATCAATCACCTCAGATATACAGATAACACCACCCTTATGACAGAAAGTGTAGAGAAACTAAAAAGCCTCTTGATGAAAGTAAAAGTGGAGAGTGAAAAAGTTGGCTTAAAAGTCAATATTCAGAAAACGAAGATCATGGCATCTTGTCCCATCACTTCATGGGAAATAGATGGGGAAACAGTGGAAACAGTGTCAGACTTTATTTTTGGGGGCTCCAACATCACTGCAGATGGTGATTGCGGCCATGAAATTAAAAGATGCTTACTCCTTGGAAGGAAAGCTATGACCAACATAGATAGCATATTTAAAAGCAGAGACATTTCTTTGCCAACAAAGGTCCGTCTAATCAAGGCTATGGTTTTTCCAGTGGTCATGTATGGATGTGAGAGTTGGACTGTGTAGAAGGCTGAGCGCCAAAGAATTGATGCTTTTGAACTGTGGTGTTGGAGAAGACTCTTGAGAGTCCCTTGGACTGCAAGGAGATCCAACCAATCCATTCTGAAGGAGATCAGCCCAGGGATTTCTTTGGAAGGAATGATGCTAAAGCTGAAACTCCAGTACTTTGGTCACCTCATGTGAAGAGTTGAGTCATTGGAAAAGACTCTGATGCTGGGAGGGATTGGGGGCAGGAAGAGAAGGGGACAACAGAGGATGAGATGGCTGGATGGCATCACTGACTGGATGGACGTGAGTCTGAGTGAACTCCGGGAGTTGGTGATGGACAGGGAGGCCTGGCGTGCTGCGATTCATGGGGTCGCAAAGAGTCGGACATGACTGAGCGACTGAACTGAATGAAAATGAAGTACTTGGAAGCATAATACCCATAAGACACACAGGATGAGCAGCTCATCCTAGTTTTCCCTGGACTGTGCCAGTTTTAGCACTGAAAACCCACATATTTGGACCACCCCACCCCCTCCACCCCACCTTCAGTCCTGGGAAGTTTTGGAATGGTTTGTAATCCTAAACACAGTTGATGTTTACAGATGAGTAAGAAAGGCTACTAAAATAATAGAGGTATAAGGCCTTGGCCTCTGCCCCAAAGAGAAGAGAATATATCACAATTATTCATGTACATGAGGCTTTTGGAGTGATGGAAGTGTTGGATCAGTGATTGCGGTGATGGTTTCCTGAGTGAAGTCATCTACAAAAATTCGTTAAGTTGGACACATTTTAAATATACAGTTTATTGCATATAAATTATACTTATTTTTTAAATAAACATAAGTAACTTAGAAGTAAAATGTTTGATGAGTGCCACAATGGAGGAAAATAACAAATGCTGCAACCCTGACCATGACCCAGTGTTAAAGGAACCTGCTACCCCTCTTTAAAGAACCACACTTAAGAAATAAATAAGATAGAAAATGTATAGAAGGAAGTGATTGTTGATTCATGAATTTAAAAGATTTATGTTCTTGCAAAATAAGAAAACAGGTACTACAATCAACCTGCCTGAATCTGAATTCTAGTTTTGCCACTTACTGATTCTGAAACCTTGAGAAAACCTTGAACGTTTACCGTCTCTAAGTGTTACTCTCCTCTGCTGTAAAAAATGAGAATAACAGTACTACCTACATTATAATATGGTGATGATGATAAATATAAAAACATGCTTGTTTCATGGTAAGCACTGAATAAAAATGAGCTATTATTAATCCTGTGGTTTGAAAGGACTAAAGAGTATTCATTCTAATTGATATAACCTAATAATTATAATATCTAGTTTGGGGTTGGTTCCTATATTAACAGTTCCTTATCATAGGGAGAGAGAAGCACCATCAAATAATTTACCTTTGAGAATTAAACTACCAGAGATAAAAATTAGAGCCAGGAAAAAACATTTGGGAGGCGGTCCTAAGATGACAGAGGAATAGGATGGGGAAACCACTTTCTCCTCCACAAATTCATCAAAAGAACATTTGAATGCTGAGCAAATTCCACAAAACTTCTAAATCCTGGCATAGGACATCAGGCACCCAGAAAGGCAGCCCATTTTCTTTAAAAGGAGATTATGTGCCTAACAGCAAGTCCCAGCAGAGAAGCAACCCAGATGCTCTATCAGCCACGAGCAAGAAGGGGCTGGACAGGGAGGCGCAGGCTGCATTCTTCGGGTAAGGACTGGGCCTGAATGCCCCGAGGGCAATCTGAGGGAACTAACTTGAGATAGCTTCCCATTCTGTGGGTTAGCTATCCTGCAAAAAGCCCTAACCTAAGATACCACCAGACCCGCTCACAGAACAAAGGACTGAGCAGAACTAGCTAGCTGCGGACCAGCCCATCCCCCACCAGAGACAAGCAGGGGAGGGCAGCCAGAGCTGGAAGGGGGCAATCGCGACCCCAGAGAGGCATCCTCTACCAAACTGCAAGCAGGCTTCACTGCTAACCAAGACTTCTTGGGATTCTGGATGGTCAATCCACTGGGAGGAACACAACCAGAGATCAGCTTCCCAGAAGAGACACACGGCTCACCTGAGAAGGCGTGGCCGCTGTACACCCAGAACACCGAGCGACAGACAGGGAGGCGATAAAACGCAGCCTCCAACGGTCGGGGGCTGGGGACTGCACTCACCAAACACCTGGTCACCTGAGCTGCTCGGACCTGGGAAAGGCACAAAACGCAGGCCCAACGAAGTCTGCGCCTTTGTGGACTACCCAAGAACCTGAACCTGAGCGGCTTAGACCTGGGCAGTGCATGCAACCCAGGGCCTGCCACAGACAGTTCCCCAAAGAGCAACCTAGAGCCTGAGCAGTGTAGACTGGGAAAGCACACACGCCATGAGCAGGGGCAAACCCAGTGTGGCCAAAACACTGCGAGCACTCCCCACACATGCCAGTGATATTTGTTTGCAGTGTTCCTCCCTCCCCACAGCATGACTGAAAAGTGAGCCTAAAAAAACTGACCACCACCACCCCCTTTTATCAGGTCGGAAATTAGACACTGAAGAGACCAGCAAACAGAAGAAGCTAAAATAAACAGAGGGAACTGCTTTGGAAGTGACAGGTGCAATAGATTAAAACCCTGTAGTTAGCACCGACTACATAGGATGGGGCCTATAGGTCTTGAAGAAGTATAAGCCAGACCAATGAAAACGAACTGCCCCAAACTGTCTGCAATAGCTCCAGAGAAAGTCCTAGATATATTTTTTTACTATTGTCATTTTATAAATTTTCTTAAATTTTTTTTTACTTTTAAGTCCTCTATTACTTCTTTAATTTTCATTTTTATAACCTACGATTATCTTGCAAAAAAAAAAGACCCTATTTTTAAAGCAAACTTCATATATGTATATTTTATAATTTTGTGACTTTTTTTTAAATATTTTATTCTTGAGAATCTAACCTCTACTCTAGATTTTTAATCTTTGCTTTGTGGTATTTGTTATCAATTTTGTACCTTTAAGAACCCAAACTTCAGTACCCATTTTTACTTGGGAGTGAGATTACTGGCCTGATTGCTCTCTCCCCCTTTAGGCTCTCTTTTTTTCCACCAGGTCACCTCTATCTCCTCCCTTCCCCTTCTCTTCTCTACCCAACTCTGTGAATCTCTTTGTGTGTTCTGGCCTGCGGAGAACTCTTAGTTAGGGAACTGATTACCGACTGGATCTGTCTCTCTCCTTTTGATTCCCCCTATTATCCTCCTGGTCACCTCTGTCTCCTACTTCCCTCTTCTCTTCTCTGTGTAACTCCATGAACATCTCTGAGGGATCCAGACTGCGGAGAGTACATAGGAAGTGATTAATGGCTAGCTTGCTCTCTCCCCTTTAGATTATCCCTCTTCTCCTCCTGATCACCTCCCTCCTCCCTCTTCTCTTCTCCATGTAACTCTATGAAACTCTCTGGGTGTCCCTCACTATGAAGAAACTTTTCATCATTAACCTAGATGTTTTATCATTGGTGCTGTATAGATGGAGAAGTCTTCAGGCTACTGTAAGAATAAGACTGAAAACCAGAGGCAGGAGGCTTAAGTCCAAATCCTGAGACATCAAAGAAAACCTGACTCCAGGGAACATTAATAAATAAGAGCTCATCAAAAGCCTCCATACTACACAGAAACCAAGCACCACCCAAGGGCCAATAAGCTCCAGAGAAAGACATGCCACACAAATTCTCCAGCAACACAGGAACATAGACCTAAGCTTCAATATACAGGCTGCCCAAAGTCACTCCAAACCCACTGACATCACATAACTCACTACTGGACGCTTCCTTGCACTCCAGAGAGAAGAAATCCAGCTCCACCCACCAGAACACTGACACAAGCTTCCCTAACCAGGAAACCTTGACAAGCCACCCATCCAACCCCACCCACAGTGAGGAACCTCCACAATAAAGAGGAACCACAAACTGCCAGAATATGGAAAGGCCACCCCAAACACACCAATATAAACAAGATGAAAAGGCAGAGAAATACTCAGCAGGTAAAGGAACAGGATAAATCCTCATCAAACTAAATAAAAGAGGAAGAGATAAGGAATCTACCTGATAAAGAATTGCGAATAATGATAGTGAAAATGATCCCAAATCTTGAAAACAAAATGGAGTCACAGATAAATAGCCTGGAGACAAGGATTGAGAAGATGCCAGAAATGTTGAAGGACCTGGAAGAAATAAAAGAGTCAATATATAGTGAATAATGCAATAAATGAGATCAAAAGCCTTCCTGAGGGAACCAACAATAGAATAATGGAGGCAGAGATAGGATAAGTGAGGTAGAAGATAGAATGTTGGAAATAATTGCAACAGAGAGGAAAAAAGAAAAAAGAATTAATAGAAATGAGGACAAACTCAGAGACCTCTGGGACAATGTTAAACACCCCAACATTCGAATCATAGGAGTCCCAGAAGAAGAAGACAAACAGAAAGACCATGAGAAAATACTTGAGGAGATAATAGTTGAAAACTTCCCTAAAATGGGGAAGGAAATAGTCACCCAAGTCCAAGAAACCCAGAGAATCCCAAACAGGATAAACCCAAGGCGAAACACCCCAAGACACATATTAACAAATTAACAAATATCAAACACAAAGAACAAAAATTAAAAGCAGCAAGGGAAAAACAACAAATAACACAAAGGGGATTCCCATAAAGATAACAGCTGATCTTTCAATAGAAACTCTTCAGGCCAGAAGGGAATGGCAGGACGTACTTAAAGTGATGAAAGAGGAAAAACTTACAGCACAGATTACTGTACCCAGCAAGGATCTCATTCAAATATGAAGGAGAAATCAAAAGATTTACAGACAAGCAAAAGCTCAGAGAATTCAGCACACCAAACCAGCTCTCCAACAAATGCTAAAGGATCTTCTCTAGACAGGAAACACAGAAAGGGTGTATAAACTCGAACCCAAAACAACAAAGTAAACAGCATTGGGATCATACTTATCAATAATTACCTTAAATGTAAATGCATTAAATTCCCCAACCAAAAGAAAAAGACTGGCTGAATGGATACAAAAACAAGACCCTTATATATGTTGTCTACAAGAGACCCAACCAAAAACAAGGGACACATACAGACTGAAAGTGAAGGGCTGAAAAAAGATATTCCATGCAAATAGAGACCAAAAGAAAGCAGGAGTAGTAATACTCATATCAGATAAAATAGACTATAAAACAAAGGCTGTGAAAGGAAACAAAGAAGGACACTACATAATGATCAAAGGATCAATCCAAGAAGAAGTATAACAATTATAAATATATATGCACCCAACACAGGACCACCACACTATGTAAGATGAATGATAACAAGTATGAAGGGGAAATTAACAGTAACACAATAATAGTGGGAGACTTTAATACCCCACTCACACTTATGGATAGATCAAATAAACAGAAAATTAACAAGGAAACACAAACTTTAAATGATACAATAGGCCAGTTAGACCTAACTGATCTATAGAACCTAAAGATCTATAGGACATTGCACCCCAAAACAATGAATTTCACCCTTTTCTCAAGTGCACATGGAACCTTCTCCAGGATAGATCACATCCTCGGCCATAAGTCTAGCCTTGGTAAATTAAAAAAAAATTTAAACCATTTCAAGCATCTTTTCTGACCACAATGCACTAAGATTAGATGTCAACTACAGGAGAAAAACTATTAAAAATTCCAACATATGGAGGCTGAACAACACGCTGCTGAATAACCAGCAAATCACAGAAGAAATCAAAAAAGAAATCAAAATATGCATATAAATGACTGAAAATGAAAACACAATAACCCAAAACCTGTGGGACAGTGTAAAAGCAGTGCTAAGGGGAAGGTTCATAGCAATACAGGCACACCTCAGGAAACAAGAAGATGTCAAATAAATAACCTAACTCTACACCTAAAGCAACTAGAAAAGGAAGAAATGAAGAACCCCAGGGTTAGCAGAAGGAAAGAAATCTTAAAAATTAGGGCAGAAATAAATGCAAAAGAAACAAAAGAGACCATAGCAAAAATCAACAAAGCCAAAAGCTGGTTCTTTGAAAGGATAAATAAACTTGACAAACCATTAGCCAGATGCATCAAGAAACAAAGGGAGAAAAATCAAATCAATAAAATTAGAAATGGAAATGGAGAGATCGCAACAGACAACACAGAAATACAAAGGATCATAAGAGACTACTATCAGCAACTATATGCCAATAAAATGGACAGCTTGGAAGAAATGGACAAATTCTTAGAAAAGTACAACTTTCCAAAACTGAACCAGGAAGAAATAGAAAATCTTAACAGACCCATCACCAGCATGGAAATTGAAACTGTAATCAGAAATCTTCCAGCAAACAAAAGCCCAGGTCCAGATGGCTTCACAGCTGAATTCTACCAAAAATTTAGAGAAGAGCTAACACCTAACATATTCAAACTCTTCCAGAAAATTGCAGAGGAAGGTAAACTTCCAAACTCATTCTATGAGGCCACCATCACCCTAATACCAAAACCTGACAAAAATGCAAAAAAAAAAAAGAAAGAAAGAAAGAAAACTACAGGCCAATATCACTGATGAATACAGATGCAAAACTCCTTAACAAAATTCTAGCAATCAGAATCCAACAACACATTAAAAAGATCATACATCATGACCAAGTGGGCTTTATCCCAGGGATGCAAGGACTCTTCGATATTCACAAATCAATCAATGTAATACACCACATTAACAAATTGAAAAATAAAAGCCATACGATTATCTCAATAAATGCAGAGAAATCCTTTGACAAAATTCAACATCCATTTATGATAAAAACTCTCCAGAAAGCAGGAATAAAAGGAACATACCTCAACATAGTAAAAGGTATATATGACAAACCCACAGCAAACATTATCCTCAATGGTGAAAAATTGAAAGTGTTTCCCCTAAAGTCAGGAACAAGACAAGGGTGCCCACTTGCATCACTACTATTCAACATAGTTTTGGAAGTTTTGGCCACAGCAATCAGAGGAGAAAAAGAAATAAAAGGAATCCAAGTTGGAAAAGAAGTAAAACTCTCACTGTTTGCAGAGGACATGATCCTCTATATAGAAAACCCTAAAGATTCCACCAGAAAATTTCTAGAGCTAATCAATGAATATAGTAAAGTTGTAGGATATAAAATCAACACTCAGAAATCCCTTGCATTTCTATACACTAATAATGAGAAAAGAGAAAGAGAAATTAAGGAAACAATTCCATTCACCATTGCAATGAAAAGAATAAAATTCTTAGGAAAATATCTATCTAAAGAAACAAAAGACCTATATATAGAAAACTACAAAACACTGGTGAAAGAAATCAAAGAGGACACTAATAGATGGAGAAATATACCGTGTTCATGGATCAGAAGAATCAATATAGTGAAAATGAGTATACTACCCAAAGCAATCTACAGATTCAATGCAATCCCTATCAAGCTACCAATGGTACTTTTCATAGAACTAGAACAAATAATTTCACAATTTGTATGGAAATACAAAAAAAACCTTGACGAGCCAAAACAATCTTGAGAAAGAAGGATGGAACAGGAGTAATCAACCTGCCTGACTTTCGGCTCTACTACAAAGCTACAGTCATCAAGACAGTATGCTACTGGCACAAAGACAGAAATATAGATCAATGGAACAAAATAGAAATCCCAGAGATAAATCCACACACCTATGGATACCTTGTCTCCGACAAAGGAGGAAAGAATATACAATGGAGAAAAGACAATCTCTTTAAAAAGTGGTGAGGGGAAAATTGGTCAACCACTTGTAAAAGAATGAAACTAGAACACGTTCTAATAACATACAAAAAAATAAACTCAAAATGGATTAAAGATCTAAATGTAAGACCAGAAATTATAGAACTCCTAGAAGAGAACATAGGCAAAACACTCTCCGACATAAATCATAGCAGGATCCTCTATGACCCACCTCCCAGAATATTGGAAATAAAAGCAAAAATAAACAAATGGGACCTAATTAAAATTAAAAACTTCTGCACAACAAAGGAAACTATAAGCAAGGTGAAAAGACAGCCTTCAGAATGGGAGAAAATAATAGCAAACGAAGCAACTGACAAAGAATTAATCTGAAAAATATGCAAGCAACACCTGCAGCTCAATTTCAGAAAAATAAATGACCCAATCAAAAAATGGGCCAAAGAACTAAACAGACATTTCTCCAAAGAAGACATACAGATGGCTAATAAACACATGAAAAGATGCTCAACATCACTCAGTATCAAATCAGATCAGATCAGATCAGTCGCTCAGTTGTGTCTGACTCTTTGCGACCCCATGAATCGCAGCACGCCAGGCTTCCCTGTCCATCACCAAGTCCCAGAGTTCACTCAGATTCACGTCCATCCAGTCAGTGATGCCATCCAGCCATCTCATCCTCTGTCGTCCCTTTCTCCTCTTGCCCCCAGTCCCTCCTAGCATCAGTCTTTTCCAATGAGTCAACTTTTCGCATGAGGTGGCCAAAGTACTGGAGTTTCAGCTTTAGCATCATTCCTTCCAAAGAAATCCCAGGGCTGATCTCCTTCAGAATGGACTGGTTGGATCTCCTTGCAGTTCAAGGGACTCTCAGGAGTCTTCCTCAACACCACAGTTCAAAAGCATCAATTCTTTGGCTCTCAGCCTTCTTCACAGTCCAACTCTCACATCCATACATGACCACAGGAAAAACCATAGCCTTGACTAGACGAACCTTTGTTGGCAGAGAAATGCAAATCAAAACCACAGTGAGGTACCATTTCACGCCAGTCAGAATGGATGCTATCCAAAAATCTACAAGCAATAAATGCTGGAGAGGGTGTGGAGAAAAGGGAACCCTCTTACACTGTTGGTGGGCATGCAAACTAGTACAGCCACTATGGAGAACAGTATGGAGATTCCTTAAAAAGCTGGAAATAGAACTGCCATACAACCCAGCAATCCCACTGCTGGTTATACACACTGAGGAAACCAGAATTGAAAGAGAAACATATACCTCAATGTTCATCGCAGCACTGTTTATAATAGCCAGGACATGGAAGCAACCTAGATGTCCATCATCAGGTGAATGGATAAGAAAGCTTTGGTATATATACACAATGGAGTATTACTCAGCCATTAAAAAGAATACATTTGAATCAGTTTTAATGAGGTGGATGAAACTGGAGCCTATTATACAGAGTGAAATAAGCCAGAAATAAAAACACCAATATCTATACTAATGCATGTATATGGAATTTAGAAAGATGGTAACAATAACCCTATATGTAAGCAAAAGAGACATAGATGTATAGAACAGTCTTTTGGACTCTGTGGGAGAGGGCGAGGGTGGGATGATTTTGGAGAATGGCATTGAACCATGTATATTATCATATGTGAAATGAATCGCCGGTGCAGGTTCGATGCATGAAACAGGGTTCTTGGGGCTGGTGCACTGGGGATGACCCAGAGGGATGGGATGGGGAGGAATGTAGGAGGTGGGGTCAAGATGGGGAGCACATGTACACCCATGGCAGATTCATGCCAATGTATGGCAAAACCACTACAGTATTGTGAAGTAATAAGCCTCCAATTAAAATAAATAAATTTATATTAAAAAAAAAAAAAAACAAAAAAAACACAAACAAGCATCCAGCCCTCATGGACTACTTTGGTGTGAGTAGCTCTGAATGTCCCCCAAATTACTCAAGCATGAGTTATTTCAGGGTTTACTCAAAGTGAAATTAATCTCCAGTCTTTTAACTGTTCATGTAGAAATGCTTCTATATTATCCTTACATTTAGCCTTTGTCTAATTCTTATGGGAAAATCAAAATTTAATTGAGTTGTGAAAAACAAATATAACACAGGTATTGATTCAATATGAAAAAGACCTTTTATCCTTCCAAAACAATTTTAAAAATCAAAGTGGTTTGAGGACAATTTAGCATTTTGTAGAAACTGGTAACACTATCAAACAATACTACTATATTTGCAAACTCTGTTTTCTATTTTTTTTTCCAAACTCTATTTTCTAAAACAGAAAGTCTCTTTGCTACTCCTTCCCTCTCTTTTTTCCTTGTATTTTTTTATTTCTGGCCTGCCTGGTTCTAAAAATCAGAGCCTGTCAGTTGTCAACATAAGCACCTAGAACTGTGGCACTGATGTAGCAAAAATATCATAATTTACATGGCTATTGATTTTCTTCTCCTGTTGTCTTCATGGTCTACTCAATACCATTGCTTCTGCTAACTGCTAAAATACCATCCTCCTCCCAAAAAAAGCATTTAATGCCTTGTATTTCCAGAACCCCGAGAAACCAAATTTGTCTATATAGGCAAAATTACACTCACTGCCATTTTTCTTTCTTTTTTTTTTTTTTTTCATTTTTTAAATTTACAATATTGTATTGGTTTTGCCATATGTAAACATGAATCTGCCACAGGTATACAAGTGTTCCCCATCCTGAACCCTCCTCCCTCATCCCTCCCCTTACCATCCCTCTGGGTCATCCCAGTGCACCAGCCCCAAGCATCAAGTATCGTGCATCAAACCTGGACTGGCGACTCGTTCCATATATATTATACATGTTTCAATGCCATTCTCCCAAATCACCCCACCCTTGTCCTCTCCCACAGAGTCCAAAAGACTGTTCTACACATCAGTGTCTCTTTTGCTGTCTCGTATACAGGGTTATTGTTACCATCTTTCTAAATTCCATATATATACGTTACTATACTGTATTGGTGTTTTTCTTTCTGGCTTACTTCACTCTGTATAATAGGCTCCAGTTTCATCCACCTCATTAGAACTGATTCAAATGTATTCTTTTTAATGGCTGATTAATACTCCATTGTGTATACGTACCACAGCTTTCTTATCCATTCATCTGCTGATGGACATCTAGATTGCTTCCATGTCCTGGCTATTATAAACAGAGCTGTGATGAACATTGGGGTACACGTGTCTCTTTCAATTCTGGTTTCCTCAGTGTGTATGCCCAGCAGTGGGATTGCTGGGTCACAAGGCAGTTCTATTTCCAGTTTTTTAAGGAATCTCCACACAGTTCTCCATAGTGGCTGTACTAGTTTGCATTCCCACTGACAGTGTAAGAGGGTTCCCTTTTCTCCACACCCTCTCCAGCATTTATTGCTTGTAGACTTTCGGATCGCAGCCATTCTGACTGCTCACTGCCATTTTTCTATTGGGTAAATAAAAACCTGTACACACCATGATTTGAAACCTTGGGGACCCTAAGCAATATCACATTTGGAGTCAGGTGATTAAAAAAAAAAAAAAAAAAAGGGCAATCATGAAGTGCTTGCATGTTAGGTCCTTAACGTCCCAGATTAGCTGTCCTGATTCTAAGTTGTATTCAGGTATTCTTGACAGCCTTGGTAACTGAGGTAGAAGTGGTTTTTTTTTTGTTTTTTTTTTCTATCTTCCCAATGAGAATTCTTGATGGAAAACAGGATTTACGAGGTCTAAAGAGAATGTACAATTCTAAGAAGTATGTTTCAGGTTTTGAAGAGACCTCTGCAATGATCAGAAAGTTTGAATCAATTTAATATAAAAAATTAGGACTCTGTGACAGAGGTTGACTTTACACAGTTGACCTAGCATCACTCTACCCAGTGTCCCCGACTCAGAGGAATGCCATGGGAAACTGACTGAAAAATTCTGCAGCTGATTGACAGGACTCTGACACAGTATCTGGTCACTGTCTGCTACAATCAAGGCATAATACTTTAGAATCTGGATCCAGGACTTAGTGATAGTCATCAATAATGTAAACATTGTCTTCTGCTTGGATAGGCTTCAGAGCTGCATTTTTCAAAGCTCCAATGCGAGAATCTTTCAATGGAATCACACTGTAGAAACAATAACATGAGTAAGAAAAAAGAAGATCACTTCTCAAGTATGAGCAGCATATTTGTTTATGTTCATTCAAGCCTGGGTATTTGCATTTCTCAGAGCCCCATTAAAACATCCTATGAAATGAATAGAAGCTTCCAGATTTGTGAATATGAAGTTACAGGAAATTATTTTTAATAAGGAGGTAGAAAGTCACACGTTTTAGTTTCAAAAAACTCACACTGGTCTCTTTCAAGACATTCATGCAATAGAACACAAAAATTTATAATCTAAGAAGACAAATACTACACACCAAATTGAAGTATTAAACCAGGATGCACAATCTCAAAGATGGCCAGGAAATGGTTTGGCTGGTGTTTTTCTACCTGAGGACTGTGACCCTTTAGCGATGTTATTTAGTGGTATGTATCTTGTATTTAAGATAAATATATATAAGTATACAAAATAGCAGAGCATATCAGATATAGTAAAATACTATTGCTTACCTAAGTGTGTTCTAGTTCACAGAGTCAAAAATCACACCCTGCCTTAACAGTCAAAATTATAAAGCCATGGGTTAGATGAGCTTTATAACATGAATGCTCACACATCAAGTGTACACAAAGGTCATTTGTGGGGTTTTGATATCAATGCTTTTGTAGAAGTTGTCTGTAGACACTATTTTTATTACCCAAGCCTGCCCAGAAATGATATGAAATGCAATGAATCATCACTCTGCTCTGCTCTTTAAACAGATTAGTCATACATGTGTGGAAACAGGTTAGGTATCAGAGCTCAAAATGAGTCAATGTGATATAGCTGCCTCCAAAAATAACATCATGAGGAAATACACCTTTTTGTTTTTGTTTTGTTTTCTTTCCTATATTATACAGCATCTTCTACAATAAATATTTTCTTTTCTAATTAGGTGATTGAAAACTGAAACTTTAAAGAAGTAAACTTTGAAAGAACAAAAATGAACTAAAAGATGTTATCATTCATGGTTTTCTGTCTGTATGGAGTACTTTTTTTTTTTTTTTCCATTCTTGGAAGCTGACAGTCAAAAACTCCTAAAAGTCTGGTTTGGGACTCTAAGAGACCTGCTGTGTGATGTGACCTTGGACGTCACTTAACATCTCTAAACCTGTTTTCTAATTAGTAAACTGAGAATAATATTACTGCCTGTCTCACAGGTTTATTGCTGTGAAAGTCATGTCTGCAATAATAAAATCCAGCATCTATGGAACACTTGCAATATGCTGGAGATTATTCAAGGCGTATTTTGTGGACTGGCTCATGTGATTAACTCAGATATAGGAAAGACTGGGTACAAACATCCAATAAAAGAGAACTAAGAATAATGGATGGCAGTTAAAGAGGGACGAATTCGGAATCAAAGAAAGACTTGGCTTAAAGCCAAAGCTGGATCAGATGAAGCAGTTTATTTTGCTGAAAGTAGGTAGTGGTTTCCTACCTTTACAGAGGCTTGGGAAAATGACTGCAGGGATGCATACAAAGAAGATTCAGAGCTAGAACAAATAATTTCACAATTTGTATGGAAAAACAAAAAACCTCGAATAGCCAAAGCGATCTTGAGAAAGAAGAATGGAACTGGAGGAATCAACCTACCTGACTTCAGGCTCTACTACAAAGCCACAGTTATCAAGACAGTATGGTACTGGCACAAAGACAGAAATATAGATTAATGGAACAAAATAGAAAGCCCAGAGATAAATCCACGCACATATGGACACCTTATCTTCGACAAAGGAGGCAAGAATATACAATGGATTAAAGACAATCTCTTTAACAAGTGGTGCTGGGAACTCTGGTCAACCACTTGTAAAAGAATGAAACTAGAACACTTTCTAACACCATACACAAAAATAAACTCAAAATGGATTAAAGATCTAAATGTAAGACCAGAAACTATAAAACTCCTAGAGGAGAACATAGGCAAAACACTCTCTGACATACATCACAGCAGGATCCTCTATGACCCACCTCCCAGAATATTGGAAATAAAAGCAAAAATAAGCAAATGGGACCTAATTAACCTTAAAAGCTTCTGCACATCAAAGGAAACTATTAGCAAGGTAAAAAGACAGCCTTCAGAATGGGAGAAGATAATAGCAAATGAAGCAACTGACAAACAACTAATCTCGAGAATATACAAGCAACTCCTACAGCTCAACTCCAGAAAAATAAATGACCCAATCAAAAAATGGGCCAAAGAACTAAATAGACATTTCTCCAAAGAAGACATACAGATGGCTAACAAACACATAAAAAGATGCTCAACATCACTCATTATCAGAGAAATGCAAATCAAAACCACTATGAGGTACCATTTCACACCAGTCAGAATGGCTGCAATCCAAAAGTCTACAAGTAATAAATGCTGGAGAGGGTGTGGAGAAAAGGGAACCCTCTTACACTGTTGGTGGGAATGCAAACTAGTCCAGCCACTATGGAGAACAGTGTGGAGATTCCTTAAAAAACTGGAAATAGACATGCCTTATGATCCAGCAATCCCACTGCTGGGCTTACACACTGAGAAAACCAGAAGGGAAAGAGACACGTGTACCCCAATGTTCATCGCAGCACTGTTTATAATAGCCAGGACATGGAAGCAACCTAGATGTCCATCAGCAGATGAATGGATAAGAAAGCTGTGGTACATATACACAATGGAGTATTATTCAGCCATTAAAAAGAATACATTTGAATCAGTTCTAATGAGGTTGATGAAACTGGAGCCTACTATACAGAGTGAAGTAAGCCAGAAAGAAAAACACCAATACAGTATACTAACGCATATATATGGAATTTAGAAAGATGGTAACAATAACCCTGTGTACGAGACAGCAAAAGAGACACTGATGTATAGAACAGTCTTATGGACTCTGTGGGAGAGGGAGAGGGTGGGAAGATTTGGGAGAATGGCATTGAAACATGTAAAATATCATGTATGAAATGAGTTGCCAGTCCAGGTTCGATGCACGATACTGGATGCTTGGGGCTGGTGCACTGGGACGACCCAGAGGGATGGAATGGGGAGGGAGGAGGGAGGAGGGTTCAGGATGGGGAACACATGTATACCTGTGGCGGATTCATTTTGATATTTGGCAAATCTAATACAGTTATGTTAAGTTTAAAAATAAAATAAAATTTAAAAAATAAATAAATAAATAAATAAATAAAAGAGGAAGAAAAAAAAATTTTTTTATTGGGTGAAGGGGTAAATTTGCAAAACTGTAAATTGAAATGCCTGTGAGTTCAGACAACTAATGTAAATGAACAGAGCAGGCTGGGTATGGAATAATAGGGGATGGTGGGAACTGTGGGGAGCTGGAGGCATGGCCCTACCCACTGCCTTTGCGGGTCTTCAGCCTGCAGGGGTGTTCCTGCAGTTTTTGCAGAGCTGCCTTTTGCTTCTTTGGGGCTCACTCACATAGCCTACTGCCCTGCTCTAGTATTCCCCATGGTATTTCTCTGGAAGTTCTATAAGGCCCTGCTTATCCATTTATATGTTTTCTGTCTGTTCTGCTCATCTTTTCGGAATATAATAGAGATTCAATAGGCATGCAATAAACAAAGCACTGAATGAAATCAAATAACAAACTAAACAACCCATTCAAATGACCCCTGAAACAATATCTGAAATTTAGTTCTCTTGCTCTAAGAGACAAGGTTTGAGGTGTTATTTCTGTAGTAGTTATGACACAATTTCAGGTAAATATAGAGGTGCTTGGAGATGGAAATGGTAACCCATTCCAGTATTCTTGCCTGGAGAATCTCAGGGAAGGAGGAGGAGCCTGGTGGGCTGCCTTCTATGGGGTCGCACAGAGTCGGACACGACTGAAGAGACTTAGCAGCAGCATAGAGATGCTAAAATCATCACTGGAAGGTTGAATAGCAATGGAGGTGCTCTATATACTAGATTTTTCATGATCCAGAGTATAAAATGGAGAACTTGGAAGAAAAAGAGGAGAGGGACAGAGAAATTTTCCTTATGTTTACTAGAGTAAGAACATCAAAAAGCATTATTAACACAAACCATTTCAAACTTACCGTAGTAGCTCCACCTTGCTCCCCAGGCAAAAATATCCTAAATTGAGGGGGAAATGAAGAGAAAATTAAACATGCAAGCCAAAGAGTTCATGAGATTTTTTTTCCAAACCAGTATATTATTACGATTATTACTTTAATATAAGAAAAATCAGTACAGCATTGAGTCCAAAACAAAAAATTAATTTAGAATAAAGAATATTTTTAAAAAGAAGGAGAAAAAAAATAATCAATCTGGACCCTAACCTGATAACTCCAGGTAACTTCTCTTGAATCTCTAGGAGCCAAGTAAGCCCCTTGGTATAGAGTATCTTCTGATTCATAGGTTTAGTGTATTGACCTACATGCCCTAGCTTACTTTAATGCCATTACATTTCACTGAAAAAAAAAAAAAAAAAACCCTGAATATTGCACTTCTCCCATAGAAGACAGGTTTTACACACACATACACACACAACTGGTGGAAGGAGACCACGACGTGCTGGATGAATGTCATGTGAAACCCTTTGTTCTTCTCCTAGCTCTTAAATCATGTACCCACCTAATGTCTCTTGTGCTTCTTCTATTAAGTGGGTGTTATAAAGCCATCAACAGTTTTACTCCCGATAGGGATAAAATATTGTTATTGAGGGAATGTGAAAAGAACAAAATTGGAGGGAACTCTTATATATTACAATGGCTTTTGACTTCCAAATCTCAACTTTACACAACCAGTGCTTATTTCTCCATGGAACAATAAATTTAAGATAAATTAAAAAAAAAAAAAAGAACAAGGGAAGAACCAAGAAAGTTATATGAAACTGAAAACATGCGGCTCAAGAATACTCCTGTGGGAGGGAGGAGCCAAGATGGCAGAGGAGTACGACGGGGAGAACACTTTCTCCCCCACAAATTCATCAAAAGAGCATTTAAACGTCGAGTAAATTCCACAAAACAACTTCTGAATGCCGGCAGAGGACATCAGGCACCCAGAAAAGCAACCCAACTGTTCGAAAGGAGGTAGGAAAAAATATAAAAGACAAAAAAAGAGACAAAAGAGGGAGGGACGGAGTTCCGTCCCGGGAAGGGAGTCTTAAAAAGAGAGAAGTTTCCAAACACCAGGAAACCTTCTCACTGCCGAATCTGTGTCGAGCTTTGGAAGCACAGAGGGCAACATAACAGGGAGAAAAAAATAAATAAACAATTAAAAATCGCAGATTGCGAGCCCTACGGTAACTCCCCCAGCGGAGAAGCAGCACAGACGCCTGCACACAGCATTAGCAAGCGGGGGCTGGGCAGGGAAGTGCGGCGCGGGCTGCGTCGCTTAGAGTAAGAATCTGGCCCGAATGTCCTGAGCGCTATCTGAGTGAAATAATTTGGGCTAGCAAACCAGACTGTGCGATATCTACCACGCAAAAAGCCAGCCCTAACCTAAGACACCGCCAGGCCCACGCACAGAACAAAGGACTGAACAGAGATAACCGGCTGCAGACCTTCCCCCTCCAGTGAGAGGCAGCCAGAGCTGGAAGAGGGCAATCGCAGCCCCAGAGAGACACTATCTATAAAACTGTAAGCAGGCTTCTTTGCTAACTAAAACTTCTTGGGGGTCTGGACGGTCAACATCTGCCTGAGAAGGTGCGCCGGTTTTACACCCAGATAACCAAGTGGCGGGGAGGTGATAAGTCGCAGCATTGGCGCTCGACAAACACCTCATCACCTGAGCTGCTCGGACCTGGGAAGAGCACAAAACGCAGGCCCAATTGAGTCTGCGCCTCTGAGGACTACCCGAGTGCCTGAACCTGAGTGGCTTGGACCTGGGAGATCAGCCCAGGGCCAGCCTCTGATTGTTCCCTGCGGAACAACCTAGAGCCCAAGCAGTGTGGGCAGGGAGGCTACACACACCGTGAGTGGGGGCAGACCCAGTGTGACTGAGGCACTGCGAGCGCACGCCAGTGTTATTTGTTTGCAGCATCCCTCCCTCCCTCCTCACAGCACGACTGAACAAGTGAGCCTAAAAAAAAAAAAAAAAAAAAAAAAAAAAAAGTGTCCTCTACCGTCCCCTTTGTGTCAGGGCGGGAACCAGACACTGAAGAGACCAGCAAACAGAAGAAGCTATGACAGAGGGAAACGCCTTGGAAGCTACAGGCCATAGATTAAAACCCTGTGGTTACTACGGACTACATAGGAAGGGGCCTATAGATCTTGAGAAATATAAGTCGGACCAAGGAACTAGCCAAAAATGAACTGAACCCACAATACTCACAACAAAACCAGAGAAAGACCTAGATATATTTTTACTGTTTTTACGACCAATCTTGCTTTCTTTTTTTTTTAAATTTTAAGTCCTCTATTGTCCTTTAATTTTCACTTTTATAACCTATTACTTTGCAAAAAAAAAAAAAAAAAAAAAAAGACCCTATTTTTCTTCTTCAGCAAACTTCATATATATATTTTATAATTTTTTGACCGTGTTTTTTTTTTTTTTTCCCTTTTCTTTAACATTGTATTTTTGAAATTCCAAACTCTACATTTTTAATTTTAGCCTTTTGGTATATGTTATCAATTTAGTACCTATAGTTTTTTTTTTATAATTTCTGTGACTTGTTTTTTCTTTTTTTTTCCCCTGTGTTTCTTTCTCTTCTTCTTTTATATAACATCGTATATCTGCAATTCCAAACTCTACTCAAGATTTTTAATTTATGCTTTTTGGTATTTGATATCAATTTTGTACCTGTATTTTCTTTATAATTTTTGCGATATTGTTTTTGTTGGTTTGTTTGTTTTCTCTCTTTATTTTTCTTCTTTTTTTTTTAACATTGTATTTTTGAAATTCCAAACTCTACTCTAGATTTTTAATTTTTGCTTTTTGGTATTAGTTATCAATTTTGTACCTGTAGTTTCTTTATAATTTTTGCGACCTTGTTTGTTTTCCTTTGTTCATTTTTTCTCTGTTCGTTTTTTCTCTCTTTCTTTTCCTTCTTCTTTTCATTAACATCGTATTTTTGAAATCCCAACTCTACTCTAGATTTTTAATTTTTCCTTTTATGTATTTGTTACCAATTTTGTACCTTTAAGAACCCAATCTTCAGGACCCATTTTTCACTAGGGAGCGAGATTACTGGCTTGACTGCTCTCTCTCCCTTTGGACTCTCCGTTTTCTCCACCAGGTCGCCTGTGTCTCCTCCCTAACCCCTCTCTACTCTACCCAACTCTGTGAATTTCTGTGTGTTCCAGACGGTGGAGAACACTTAGGGAACTGATTACTGGCTGGATCTGTCTCCCTCCTTTTCATTTCCCCCTTTTATCCTTCTGGCCACCTCTGTCTCCTTCCTCCTTCTTCTCTGTATAACTCCGTGAACATCTCTGAGTGGTCCAGTTGTGGAGTGCACATAAGGAAGTGACTACTGGCTAGCCCACTCTCTCCACTATTGATTCCACCTCATCTCATTTGGGTCACCTCTAACTCCCTCCTCCCTCTTCTCTTCTCCATGTAACGCTGTGAACCTCTCTGAGTGACCCTCACAGTAGAGAAACTTTTCATCTTTAATGTAGATGTTTTATCAGTGGTGCTGTATAGAAGGAGAAGTTTTGAAACTACTGTAAAAATACGACCAATAACTGGAAGTAGGAGGCTTAAGTCCAAACCCTGACTCCAGGGAACTCCTGACTCCAAGGAACATTAATTGACAGGAGCTCATCAAATGCCTCCATACCGACACTGAAACCAAGCACCACACAAGGGCCAGCAAGTTCCAGGGCAAGACATACCAAGCAAACTCTCCAGCAACAAAGGAACACAGCCCTGAGCTTCAAGATACAGGCTGCCCAAAGTCACCCCAAAACCATAGACATCTCATAACTCATTACTGGACATTTCATTACACTCCAGAGAGAAGAAATACAGCTCCATCCACCAGAACATCGACACAAGCTTCCCTAACCAGGAAACCTTGACAAGCCACATGTACAAACCCACACACAGCGAGGAAATGCCACAATAAAGAGAACTCCACAAACTGCCAGAATACAGAAAGGACACCCCAAACTCAGCAATTTAAACAAGATGAAGAGACAGAGGAATACCCAGCAGATAAAGGAACAGGATAAATGCCCACCAAACCAAACCAAAGAGGAAGAGATAGGGAATCTACCTGATAAAGAATTCCGAATAATGATAGTGAAATTGATCCAAAATCTTGAAATCAAAATGGAATCACAGATAAATAGCCTGGAGGCAAGGATTGAGAAGATGCAAGAAAGGTTTAACAAGGACTTAGAAGAAATAAAAAAGAGTCAATATATAATAAATAATGCAATAAGTGAAATTAAAAACACTCTGGAGGCAACAAATAGTAGAATAACAGACGCAGAAGATAGGATTAGTGAATTAGAAGATAAAATGGTAGAAATAAATGAATCAGAGAGGATAAAAGAAAAACGAATTAAAAGAAATGAGGACAATCTCAGAGACCTCCAGGACAATATTAAACGCTACAACATTCGAATCATAGGGGTCCCAGAAGAAGAAGACAAAAAGAAAGACCATGAGAAAATACTTGAGGAGATAATAGTTGAAAACTTCCCTAAAATGGGGAAGGAAATAATCACCCAAGTCCAAGAAACCCAGAGAGTCCCAAACAGGATAAACCCAAGGCAAAACACCCCAAGCCACATATTAATCAAATTAACAAAGATCAAACACAAAGAACAAATATTAAAAGCAGCAAGGGAAAAAAAACAAATAACACACAAGGGAATACCCATAAGGATAACAGCTGATCTTTCAATAGAAACTCTTCAAGCCAGGAGGGAATGGCAAGACATACTTAAAATGATGAAAGAAAATAACCTACAGCCCAGATTATTGTACCCAGAAAGGATCTCATTCAAGTATGAAGGAGAAATCAAAAGCTTTTCAGACAAGCAAAAGCTGAGAGAATTCTGCACCACCAAACCCGCTCTCCAACAAATACTAAAGGATATTCTCTAGACAGGAAACACAAAAACGGTGTATAAATTTGAACCCAAAGCAATAAAGTAAATGGCAATGGGATCATACTTATCAGTAATTACCTTAAACATAAATGGGTTGAATGCCCCAACCAAAAGACAAAGACTGGCTGAATGGATACAAAAACAAGACCCCTACATATGTTGTCTACAAGAGACCCACCTCAAAACAGGGGACACATACAGACTGAAAGTGAAGGGCTGGAAAAAGATTTTCCATGAAAATAGGGACCAAAAGAAAGCAGGAGTAGCAATACTCATATCAGATAAAATAGACTTTAAAACAAAGACTGTGAAAAGAGACAAAGAAGGTCACTACATAATGATCAAAGGATCAATCCAAGAAGAAGATATAACAATTATATATGCACCCAACACGGGAACACCGCAGTATGTAAGACAAATGCTAACAAGTATGAAAGGAGAAATTAACAATAATACAATAATAGTGGGAGACTTTAATACCCCACTCACACTTATGGATAGATCAACTAAACAGAAAATTAACCAGGAAACACAAACTTTAAATGATACAATAGACCAGTTAGACTTAATTGATATCTATAGGACATTTCATCCCAAAACAATGGATTTCACCTTTTTCTCAAGCGCACATGGAACTTTCTCCAGGATAGATCACATCCTGGGCCATAAAGCTAGCCTTGGTAAATTCAAAAAAATAGAAATCATTCCAAGCATCTTTTCTGACCACAATGCAGTAAGATTAGATCTCAATTACAAGAGAAAAACTATTAAAAATTCCAACATATGGAGGCTGAAAAACACGCTGCTGAATAACCAACAAATCACAGAAGAAATCAAAAAAGAAATCAAAATTTGCATAGAAACGAATGACAATGAAAACACAACAACCCAAAACCTGTGGCACATGGTAAAAGCAGTCCTAAGGGGAAAGTTCATAGCAATACAGGCACACCTCAAGAAACAAGAAAAAAGTCAAATAAATAACCTAACCCTACACCTAAAGCAACTAGAAAAGGAAGAAATGAAGAACCCCAGGGTTAGTAGAAGGAAAGAAATCTTAAAACTTAGAGCAGAAATAAATGCAAAAGAAACAAAAGAGATCATAGCAAAAATCAACAAAACCAAAAGCTGGTTCTTTGAAAGGATAAATAAACTTGACAAACCATTAGCCAGACTCATCAAGAAACAAAGGGAGAAAAATCAAATCAATAAAATTAGAAATGGAAATGGAGAGGTCACAACAGACAACACAAAAATACAAAGGATCATAAGAGAGTACTATCAACAATTATATGCCAATAAAATGGACAACGTGGAAGAAATGGACAAATTCTTAGAAAAGTACAACTTTCCAAAACTGAACCAGGAAGAAATAGAAAATCTTAACAGACCCATCACAAGCACGGAAATTGAAACTGTAATCAAAAATCTTCCAGCAAACAAAAGCCCAGGTCCAGACGGCTTCACAGCTGAATTCTACCAAAAATTTAGAGAAGAGCTAACACCTATCCTGCTCAAACTCTTCCAGAAAATTGCAGAGGATGGTAAACTTCCAAACTCATTCTATGAGGCCACCATCACCCTAATACCAAAACCTGACAAAGATCCCACAAAAAAAGAAAACTAAAGGCCAATATCACTGATGAACATAGATGCAAAAATCCTTAACAAAATTCTAGCAATCAGAATCCAACAACACATTAAAAAGATCATACGCCATGACCAAGTGGGCTTTATCCCAGGGATGCAAGGATTCTTCAATATCCACAAATCAATCAATGTAATACACCACATTAACAAATTGAAAAATAAAAACCATATGATTATCTCAATAGATGCAGAGAAAGCCTTTGACAAAATTCAACATCCATTTATGATAAAAACTCTCCAGAAAGCAGGAATAGAAGGAACATACCTCAACATAATCAAAGCTATATATGACAAACCCACAGCAAACATTATCCACAATGGTGAAAAATTGAAAGCATTTCCTCTAAAGTCAGGAACAAGACAAGGGTGCCCACTTTAACCATTACTATTCAACATAGTTTTGGAAGTTTTGGCCACAGCAATCAGAGCAGAAAAAGAAATAAAAGGAATCCAAATTGGAAAAGAAGAAGTAAAGCTCTCACTATTTGCAGAAGACATGATCCTCTACATAGAAAACCCTAAAGACTCCACCAGAAAATTACTAGAACTAATCAATGAATATAGTAAAGTTGCAGGATATAAAATCAACACACAGAAATCCCTTGCATTCCTATACACTAATAAATAGAAAACAGAAAGTGAAATTAAGGAAACAATTCCATTCACCACTGCAAGGGAAAGAATAAAATACTTAGAAATATATCTACCTAAAGAAACTAAAGACCTATATATAGAAAAGTATAAAACACTGGAGAAAGAAATCAAAGAGGACACTAACAGATGGAGAAATATACCATATTCATGGATTGGAAGAATCAATATAGTGAAAATGAGTATACTACCCAAAGCAATCTATAGATTCAATGCAATCCCTCTCAAGCTACCAACAGCATTCTTCACAGAGCTAGAACAAATAATTTCACAATTTGTATGGAAATACAAAAACCCTCGAATAGCCAAAGCAATCTTGAGAAAGAAGAATGGACCTGGAGGAATCAACCTACCTGACTTCAGGCTCTACTACAAAGCCACAGTTATCAAGACAGTATGGTACTGGCACAGAGACAGAAATATAGATCAATGGAACAAAATAGAAAGCCCAGAGATAAATCCACGCACATATGGACACCTTATCTTTGACAAAGGAGGCAAGAATATACAATGGATTAAAGACAATCTCTTTAACAAGTGGTGCTGGGAAATCTGGTCAACCACTTGTAAAAGAATGAAACTAGAACACTTTCTAACACCATACACAAAAATAAACTCAAAATGGATTAAAGATCTAACCGTAAGACCAGAAACTATAAAACTCATAGAGGAGAACATAGGCAAAACACTCTCTGACATACATCACAACAGGATCCTCTATGACCCACCTCCTAGAATATTGGAAATAAAAGAAAAAATAAACAAATGGAACCTAATTAACCTTAAAAGCTTCTGCACATCAAAGGAAACTATTAGCAAGGTGAAAAGACAGCCTTCAGAATGGGAGAAGATAATAGCAAATGAAGCAACTGACAAACAACTAATCTCGAGAATATACAAGCAACTCCTACAGCTCAACTCCAGAAAAATAAATGACCCAATCAAAAAATGGGCCAAAGAACTAAATAGACATTTCTCCAAAGAAGACATACAGATGGCTAACAAACACATGAAAAGATGCTCAACATCACTCATTATCAGAGAAATGCAAATCAAAACCACTATGAGGTACCATTTCACACCAGTCAGAATGGCTGCAATCCAAAAGTCTACAAGCAATAAATGCTGGAGAAGGTGTGGAGAAAAGGGAACCCTCTTCCACTGTTGGTGGGAATGCAAACTAGTACAGCCACTATGGAGAACAGTGTGGAGATTCCTTAAAAAACTGGAAACAGACATGCCTTATGATCCAGCAATCCCACTGCTGGGCATACACACTGAGGAAACCAGAAGGGAAAGAGACACGTGTACCCCAATGTTCATCGCAGCACTGTTTATAATAGCCAGGACATGGAAGCAACCTAGATGTCCATCAGCAGATGAATGGATAAGAAAGCAGTGGTACGTATACACAATGGAGTATTATTCAGCCATTAAAAAGAATACATTTGAATCAGTTCTAAGGAGGTGGATGAAACTGGAGCCTATTATACAGAGTGAAGTAAGCCAGAAAGAAAAACACCAATACAGTATACTAACTCATATATATGGAATTTAGAAAGATGGTAACAATAACCCTGTGTATGAGACAGCAAAAGAGACACTGATGTATAGAACAGTCTTATGGACTCTGTGGGAGAGGGAGAGGGTGGGGAGATTTGGGAGAATGGCATTGATACATGTAAAATATCATGTATGACACAAGTCGCCAGTCCAGGTTCCATGCGCGATACTGGATGCTTGGGGCTGGTGCACTGGGACGACCCAGAGGGATGGTATGGGGAGGGAGGAGGGAGGAGGGTTCAGGATGGGGAACACATGTATACCTGTGGCGGATTCATTTTGATATTTGGCAAAACTAATACAATTATGTAAAGTTTAAAAATAAAATAAAATTTAAAAAAATTAAAAAAAATAAAAAAAAAAAAGAATACTCCTGTGGGCTCAAGAGTATTTCTGAATATTTCAGTCCTGAGGTGACTTACTTCTCCTAATCAAGAATACCACAAACATGACCAACAATGCCAAAACAGTAACCAAGATTCCAATGTAGACTCCCTTGTTGGTGCTCATCCATGTTTCTTGTGCCAGCGCTGCAGTCTACAGAAACATCAGCAGATCAAACACAAAACAGAAAAATAAAGCGATCTTGTTAGAGTTACAGGCAGAAAACATTTCAGAAAATAATATACCCAGTCACATTATTGTTTTATTGGCCCCTGGCTAGTTCTGTATCATGAAAGGTAAGACCAAATGATGTAAAGTTATAGCCTTATGATGAAATTCTAAGACAACTCAAAATTCAAAATGTATTTGGGAGTGGTGAAAATGTTTACATCTTACTTGCAGTGATATTTAGAGAAGGGTACAGATTTGTTAAAACTCAAACTGTATGCTTCAAATGACTGTGCTTTATTATTATAATTTATACATATTATAAAAAAATAAGCTCTTTTCATAAATAATCCTCTTATGATACTAATAAAAAGCAATTCTGGTTCCTATGTAAGTTGCCATAGTGGTGCTATTTGAATCTGTTCAGTTACTGAAACTAGCCATTAATTTAAACACTTTTTTGAACTAGAATTCAAGATTCTATATGTTAAAAATGGGCATGAAAGTAGCTGCACAGATTCATGGCTCTGCTTAACAATTAAAATGCTGTGCAATTGGGAAAAAATTCCTACTGTGACAGATCATCACTTCCTAGAGTAAACCCAAAATATACCATGTCATCATGCTTGCCTCCATTACATAGCTTAATTCTAATTCCAAAGATGTCCCACCAGGTAGGTATTTTAACAGAAAAGAAGTGAAAATCAGAGAAAAAGATTAAGTCTCAAGTCTCTTCCTGCATAAGAGTTTAATCTCTGGAGTCAAATCCCAGATTAACTTTTATTTAGTTGCTCTGTGACCCTAGCAAGTTATTTAGCCTCTCCAAACCTCTTTTGCTGTCAAATGCAGATTAAATAGGGTTCTTGGGAAAGGTACTTCAGGTACCTCCTGATAAACACTCTGAGGAATACAGAGGAGGGTGACCTAGCCTCTGAGCTGTCCTTGCCTAAACGGAAAACAGTCAGTGCCCTGGAAGGGAAAAGCTGTGTTATCACCTTACTTGTGGGAGGGAAAGCAGTTAGATGGAACACAGGCTTACAGGAAGCCATCTTTGCTTGCTTTTAAAAAAATATTATGTTACATAAAAACTGGAAGTTCATTTTAGAGTGTGCAGCTCAGGATAAAGAAAGGAAAACAAAAATCAACCATAATTTCAACATCCAGAAATAGTTACTATTACCATTTTTCGTTACATACTCTTAGAATTTTATCTTTTTAGTAGTTTTCTTAACAGATACAGTTACCATATCCAATGTATACCACAGTATATACATCATTTTATCTTGTATCTATGACCTGTATATAATATTTTTTTTTTTTCCATTTTTGGCAATGCTACATGGCTTATGGGATCTTAGTTCCCTAATCAGCCATCCATCCTCTACTTACTTCATTGGAGGCATGAAGTCTTAATGATTGGACTGTCAGGGACGTCCCAATGCTATCTGAAAAGTTAGTTTTTTCATTTAACAATTGACACTGTCTTCTCATGGCAGTAAGTACACTGAAGTGACACCATTTTTAGTGGCAATAAATGGGCATACTTAATTGATAAGTTATTAATCTCTTATTATTGAACTTTTAGGTTGTTTATAACATTTTCATGATTATAAACAGCAGCAATGTATATCTTGTTTTATACATCTTTATGTATATGTTCATTCTCCTCTTAAGATACAGCTCAAGAAGTTGACCTACTGGGTGGATATATATGCTGCTTGGTTTCAAGATACTTGGGAGACACTTGATATCTTCACGATCAAGACACAAAAATCCCATGATTGTGCTACCACCTACTGTGAACTCGCTTCTGTATTGCTTACATTATATAGAAGAGATTAATTGCTACTGAATATACCTATCCTGCAGGTAACTGAGGTCAAAAACAATCTTCTCATTTGCAGTGTTTGTTTCTTCTTTTAAAACTAGCATAAGTCTGACTGACATGACATTTACATGGTGGCAGTTCTGCTATTTAACAAGCACAACAAATTCAGCCCATATCCATCAGATCAATCAGTACCCATATCATCAAAGTGATTAAAATATTTCATATCATTCCTATGTGGTAGTGTTCTCATTGTCAGTAAGTTACGCAACATAAGGCCATTTGACGTCACATTAACCCCACTTTGCTTGAACTTGAATTTCTCTTACAATGTCCATGCTGCAATTTCTCACCACTTGCAATCAAGATTACTCTCATACCTGAGTCTGTTCATGTTTTTTGCTTCTAAGAGTTATTTGCACATAGTGAAAGGAAAGTTGTTTCACCCAAGGGAGCCAAAAGTAAAAATCTCACTGATAAATTCTTCTAACTTACACACAAAGATGAGGCTTTGATGAACATCATAAGACTATAGTCCCTTGGATTTTTCCCAAGCTAGTTATGGGAAATTACACAAATTACACAAATTACAGAATCACAAAGTTGTTGAAGACCTTAGGACCTTAATATGTCATCATATGGGGAGGATTATATATAGAAAGACTCAGCAGTGGCCTCAAAATTTCTCTATAGGAGGAAAATTGGATTGGAAAAAGATATTAGGGGGCCTATGTTTAAGGAACCACACTTTCATTGACATAATATTTTTGATGGGGATGGCCCCCATTCCACTACATCAATTCAAGGCATGTTATTTCTCTGACAATGATCTAAGTCTTTCTTGTTATATAATGTTAAGTTACTATGCCTGAATTAATTCACTCTTTTTTTCTTATCTTATGGTCAGGAGAAATTCTGTCTTGGGTGTATATGTGTGCCTAGAGAAAATACCACTTTTCAGGTATTTCTAACGAAGTAGTGCATCTATATAGACTTTTAAAATTAATTAAACTATCCCTATTTAAGAGTCAAATTCTTTTCTTCCTTTATTTTTAAATTAGAAAGAATCAATCTGTGGACTATTCTAACAATAATAATCTCTAAATGTAACTTGATTCCAGAAGAGACATACAAGTGAATCAGGCTAATAAAATAAGAAGGAATATGCTTACAGTTTGATTGTTATGCCAATGGGGATCTGGAGACTGGGTCACAGTGCCATTTCCATCTGCTCAACAAGAAAGAAAATTAATAAGAATTACAAAAAGATATTGAACTTTCCTGCAATCACCAATATATTCACACTGCCTTCCGGTAATGAAGGGAATGTTGAATAATCATATGGCCTAATGCTGTAGGCATCCCAGGAATAATACCAAGTTAATAACATTTCTTAATTTAAGTAGTAAGGTTGTGTTTCTTAACCATTTTGTCATGGACCCTTTGAAAATGAACCTTTTTTTTTCTCCCTATGGCGAGGGGAAAAAAATGCATGCTCACAGAAAATTTACTGACAATTTTAGACAAGTCAGAGTGACCCATCCTCAGAACTAGGTTAAAAATTACCACTTACAGATAAATAATCAGTATTTTCATGGCAGCTCAGAAACTTGCAATGAGTGCTCAGAAGTCATTACACATCCAAATAGCAGAACCACTCCATTCAAAATGAACATTACATTGGTTTTACATTCAAAATGTGAGTGAAATGCACTAAGATACCTTAAACAGTTGGCATCCAACTCCTACATTATATGCCAGTGTGCCCAGACACTGATCCAAATATGCTTTAGAAAATACGTTACAACATTCCCAAGGCCAGTATACCTTATACTACCTAAACTCCCAATATAAAAGGATACATTCTGTTAAAGTTTTCAATGTCCAAATTTTAATAATGATTTGAAATATCTCTTTTGTCCCACAGAACATATACTGTTGGCATTTCTAAGCAAATATAGGTCAAATACAGGATTCTCTCTTTACTGAGTATCTATTATAAAGGACAGAAATGGTATGGACCTAAGAGAAGCAGGAGATTTTAAGAAGAGATGGCAAGAATACACAGAAGAACTATGCAAAAAACATCTTCACAACCTAGATAATCATGATGGTGTGATCACTGACCTAGAGCCAGACATCCTGGAATATGAAGTCAAGTGGGCCTTAGAAAGCATCACTATGAACAAAGCTAGTGGAAGTGATAGAATTCCAGTTGAGCTATTCCAAATCCTGAAAGATGATGCTGTGAAACTGCTGCACTCAATATGCCACCATATTTGGAAAATTCAGCAGTGGCCACAGGACTGGAAAAGGTCAGTTTTCATTCCAATCCCAATGATAGGCAATGCCAAAGAATGTTCAAACTACCGCACAATTGCACTCATCTCACACGCTAGTAAAGTAATGCTCAAAATTCTCCAAGCCAGGCTTCAGCAATATGTGAACCATGAACTTCTTGATGTTCAAGCTGGTTTTAGAAAAGGCAGAGGAACCAGAGATCAAATTTCCAACATCCGCTGGATCATGGAAAAAGCAAGAGGGTTCCAGAAAAACATCTATTTCTGCTTTATTGACTATGCCAAAGCCTTTGACTGTGTGGATCACAATAAACTGTGGACAATTCTGAAAGAGATGGGAATACCAGACCACCTGATCTGCCTATTGAGAAACGTGTATGCAGGTCAGGAAGCAACAGTCAGAACTGGACATGGAACCACAGACTGGTTCCAAATAGGAAAAGGAGTTCGTTAAGGCTGTATATTGTCACCCTGTTTATTTAACTTATATGCAGAGTACATCATGAGAAACGCTGAACTGGAAGAAACACAAGCTGGAATCAAGATTGCCAGGAGAAATATCAATAACCTCAGATATGCAGATGACACCACCCTTATGGCAGAAAGTGAAGAAAAACTAAAAAGCCTCTTGATGAAAGTGACAGTGCAGAGTGAAAAAGTTGGCTTAAAGCTCAACATTCGGAAAACGAAGATCATGGCATCCGGTCCCACCGCTTCATGGGAAATAGATGGGGAAACAGTGGAAACAGTGTCAGACTTTATTTTTCTGGGCTCCAAAATCGCTGCAGATGGTGACCACAGCCACGAAATTAAAAGACGCTTACTTCTTGGAAGGAAAGTTATGACCAACCTAGATAGCATATTCAAAAGCAGAGACATTACTTCTCCAACAAAAGTTCGTCTAGTCCAGGCTATGGTTTTTCCTGTGGTCATGTATGGATGTGAGAGTTGGACTGTGAAGAAGGCTGAGTGCCGAAGAATTGATGCTTTTGAACTGTGGTGTTGGAGAAGACTCTTGAGAGTCTCTTGGACTGCAAGAAGATCCAACGAGTCCATTCTGAAGGAGATCAGCCCTGGGACTTCTTTGGAAAGAATGACGCTAAAGCTGAAACTCCAGTACTTTGACCACCTCATGCGAAGAGTTGAGTCATTGGAAAAGACTCTGATGCTGGGAGGGATTGGGGGCAGGAGGAGAAGGGGATGACAGAGGATGAGATGGCTGGATGGCATCACTGACTGGATGGACGTGAGTCTGAGTGAACTCTGGGAGTTGGTGATGGACAGGGAGGCCAGGTGTGCTTCTATTCATGTGGTTGCAAAGAGTCGGACATGAATGAGCAACTGATCTGGTCTGATTATACACAAGCACTTTACATCCTAATACGAAATTTTCTTAATCTGAAATTTTAGATGAGGTGCTGAAATGGTTGAAGTTTCCAACTCTACTAAAGGACAAGAACCTCAGCACATAACCACCGCACACCCTATGTTCCCATCCAATGTAAATTCTGCAGGTCTCAGAGATTCCCGTACTACTGACAGAGCTATAAAACCATCATGTTCTAATAGTAGTGAAAATGAACGAACCATATACCCCTAAATTTTCACAGTTTACATTACTATATCTACAATTTAAACATTCCGACACTACTTCTTCAAGAGACAAAGACAGTGTCTACAGTCTAGTCTCTGTATGATTTATGTTATAACCTTAAATCCTTTAACTACAGAATGAGTGATGTTGTAAAAAAATAGCATTGACTTGAGTCAGATGAAACTTGACTTCAGTGCTGACATGTCATTTACCAATGTGACCTCAACCATTGTCCTTTACATGCACATTACATATATATGAATGTAAATGTATGTATTTATATTTGTAGCCGGGGTAACCTTGAACTACAAGCTCTTGATAGCACCCGTCTCATAAAGTTATCACATTAGATGATGCATGTAAGGTGCTTAACACTATATTAAACAAATATCAGGTGTCACAATTATGTTGCTATATAATAATAGGAGCAAAGGGGAAGGGACACCATGCAATGGATTTTCCAAATATCATGTCCTTCATTCCTTACAAACATGTAGTGAGGAATGAAACAACTTGCCCATGGGCGTGCAACTTGAAACTGCTGTTGGCGGGGAGTTGAATTGGAAGCTGTTTGTCTCCAAAGTAGAACTAAATGTCCTCCTCAGTCTGGCAATGGCAAGAAATAAACCTGCCTTGAAAGAATTAAATGAGATAATGCACAACAATTTGCTGGCACATGCATCTGAAAAGGTAGGTGCAAGCTCTATGAAAACCAAAATTCCTCCTGGACTAACATTCTTTGCTTTGTGAGGCTTTAACCCACTTATGTGTGACTCGGGCACTGTGAGCATTTGGCTGAAGGGCCTCAGAGATGCTGCCAAGACGGCAGCAGTCACAGAAGTCGTGGGGACACAGCTGCTGCAATGTCTGTTCCATGCTGCCAAGTCTACTTGACCAGGTTTCAGTGACATATTCTAGAGAACAATTTCCCATTTTCTACTTTGTTCTTCCTCTTAGCCTAAAAGTGTGGGGTGCAGTTGCCCCAACTGCTCTTACCTGTATTTCTATCTGCTTTCTCTTTGTTTCTGTGCCAAGAAACACTTCACACCAAGGATTCCACTTTCAAAACCAAATATCACTATTAGCTAATTTCAAGTAAATTGGTCCCTCTCTGAGTCCTGCTGCATGTCCATTTTCAATTAAGAGTTTTCTTGAATAATTGGCAAAGTAGGCCACCCTGTGTGTCTCCTATAGTAACTCCTGAGAATGATGAATCATAGGCACAAGTCTTACAAAATCTTACAAATCTGACCTTGTTTGGATGCTTTACAGGCACATGGACAAATATGCCAGCTCTGCATTACAAAGGGGTTCACACGTGGCACTCTCCAAATATATTACCATGGGTAACAGAGTTAGCTCAGAAAGATGACAATTCAATATCATCTTTCTCCATTATAGGAACAACAAACTAATCTTACATCTCAAAAGAATATGAACTTTCCAAAACTAGGGATTACTGGAAGACTTTTGGAGTGGAATAGCACAATCCTAGTGGGACCTGCCTCTTTGGCTCTGGTATCCATGTCCTCAACCCAACTCAAAGTGTCCATGTGAAATGAAAGCTCGACAAGGCAGCAGGGGAGCCTCCTGGCTATATGTAGTATCTGGGGCTTAGAGGAAGCATAAACAGGCAACCAGTTCATTCTGGACCAGTTTGTATTTAATTGTTTTAAGGCTCTGTCCAGGGAAGTATGCCTAGAAATAAGTTTAAAGACAAGGCTGATTCATTTCATTTAGAAAAATGTGGATATGTATGTGGATGATCCCAAATCATATAAGCTGCCTGCGTCACTCAAATGTATGTATTTCTGGACATTCCAAGTAACATTCATACTTGCCCTCTATCACTTACCTTGTAACTGTGTCCCCAGATCTTTATCTCATATAACGCTATAAGAATAAGTATTATTTCCTCCATTTTCCAAAGGATAAAAACAGATTCAAAGAGGGTAATAAGACATTTGTTCAAGTTTCATAGCTGAATGGAATAGCCATTGTTGGCATTCAAGTCACACTTGTCTTATTTCAGAATATGTGCTCTGAACAATGTGCTAATATTTATCAAAATGTGAATGCTCCCAGGTGTTCGGGAAAGAAACTGAAGTTACCTGTTGAACAAGAGTGCCATGGTGAGCTGGTTATCTTTCTTTCATACAGGGTAGTAGGCTGGCTTTCTGCTGTCTGACTTGGAGAAGATAAAGAAGCTATAGGAATGACAAGAACAGAAAAGTAGTGTTCAATTAGTGGAGGAAAATTTACATCCCCAGCAGAAAGACCAAACAAAACTAAATCAGAAATTACCCTTTGACTCTTTCTTAGAAATGTATTAATATATGTCCTTGAGGTATTACCCTGCTATGAAGGCATTTCATTATCATGAATAAATCTGATCTAGATAATGATCTCAGAGCTTAACAACAGAATTATTTCACTTTTTACACTTCTTTTGTTGTTCAGTTGCTAGGTTGTGTCCGACTCTTTGCAACCCCATGACCGCAGCATGCCATGCTTCCTGTCCTTCTCTGTCTCCTGGAGTTTGCTCAAACTCATGTCCATTGAGTCAGCAATACTGTCTACCCATCTCATTCGCTGCCACCCTCTTCTCCTTTTGCCTTCAATCTTTCCCAGCAGCAGGGTCTTTTCCAATGAGTCAGCTGTTTGCATAAGGTGGCCAAAGCATTGGAGCTTCAGCTTTAGCATCAGTCCTGGGGTTGTCATAAGAATTAAGGGGCTTAATACTTATAAAGCAGTTAGCATGTTTCCTGACACAGGAAACAGAGTAAGCATTAACTTCACTGAAATCTTATCCTCAAGTGTAACCTTCAAAATGGATTAAATGATCTCTATTCAGAGCTCCTTGTAAGACAGAATCTCATTCATTTAGCCCTGTTCTGGCACCCTTATTTTTTCCTCATAATTCTATGTTAAACAGGGCTGAATGGACCATCCTTCTTAGATGTCCATGACCAGTGGTCTGGCTTTTTTTTTTTTTTTTGCTCTTCATGATTCCTTTGAGAATCTAGTAAAAACCATAGGTCCCTCTCACTCTGAAAATGCTTAACGATACAAAAGATGAATATAAGAGGGTACAAGTTATTCACAGATTCTGTGAAACCAGGTTTGGAAACCTGTTAAGAATCCCTACCCTAGATTGTCCATATGCCTTAACACAGTGCCCTGGATGGTGCGTATCCTGACTTTAAAAACTTTTGCACTTAGAAATACTTTTGCTTACCTGGCTGGAGGTCCTTTGTGGGTGCTGGCATTGGAAGAGCAGAAGTAGAGGACCTCACTGTCACTGGAGCAGTGGTGACTGTCATGGTTGGAGTAGTGGTGTTGATTGTTGTTGGCACAGCAGTGGTGGTGGCTGTTGGAGCAGTGGTGACCATTGTGGTTGGAATAGTGGTGGTGGTGGTTGTTGGAGTTGTGGTGGGTGTTGTTTTGGGGGTAGCAGTGGTGGTTGTTATAATAGTGGTAGTCGTTGTTGGAGTAGTAGTAATGGTTGTCTTTCTAGTAGTGGTGGTTATTCGTGGAGTAGTGGTGGTGGTGGTAGTGGTTCTTAGAGTAGTGGTGGTAGTTGTCTTTCTTGTAGTGGTTGTTCTTGGAGTAGTGGTGGTAGTTGTCCTTCTTGTAGTGGTTGTTCTTGGAGTAGTGGTGGTAGTTGTCCTTCTTGTAGTGGTGGTTGTTCTTGGAGTAGTGGTAGTGGTTATAGGAGTAGTGCTGGTAGTTGTTGTTGTAGTGGTGGTGGTCGTTGTAGTTGTAGGTGGAGCTAGAAATCAACATGAAAGCAGGGATTCATCAAGCAGCAGGAAACAAGAGACTCATGTTGGGCCTGTGCACCAACACAACCAAGGAGACTGTCCCCAGGCAGAACTCAGCACTTATCTCCCATGAACTCCAAGTTCTTGTCATGGGTCAACTAGAATCTGTGACTGAGGAGGGAGTGAAGACATGGTCACAACAAGGCAACAGCGGCATTTAAAGGATAATATTTCAGGATGTTGCTATTCAAAAATGACACATGGGATTTGCGTTGAAGCAGTTTGTAAAGACTAGTCATACATATCAGATTTACATATCTTCATAAGCATCTGTGAAGGAGGGAAAAGTGTCTAGAGCCTGAAGCTGTCTTTGTCCTCAGCTTGTTCCACTAATGTGTCTTGCTCAGGACTAAATATTTCCTAAGAAACTAGGACACTAAGGCTAGGAAAAGCTGCTGAGGAAGAGCGCTAAGAGAAGTTGAAAGTAAGCTCTTTCTGTGAAAATTGCAAGAAAAAAGTAAAGTATTGGGTTGGAGGCAGAGAGTCACTTTGGCTCAGTTATGAACCCATTTCCCACTGGACACAGCAGTGACTTTGCAAATATTCATCTATTAAAGAATTTGTAAGCACTATAAATAACCCCTATTAATTTCTTTCTTCCTCCAGACCAATCATATAATTTCACAACTCCAAAAATAATCTCTTCTCCACACACAGCCTCCTGCCACATGTGTATAGCACCAGCATCTTTTGGCTTTCTTAAATTGCCTCCTAGATGTTTTCCCAGAGTCAGCTATTTTCTGCATCACAATTGACCTGATTTTACTTGCCTTCATCAAATAAGCTAAGTGTCTTTGATGAAGTTAGGAAAAGTTATGAAATTGAAATATCAAGTTCATTTAAACTAAAAAAGAGACCTCACTTATAAAGGCTCTGAATATTGGCTTCTGTTTTCATTAGAAACTTTAGTGGGAGAATACTTACTATGAAAGAGCACCAGAAACCAGGAAATCCTTTAGAAACTGCTCCTTTCACCAAGTGGTAAAAAAAAATTAAAATGTCTACATCAAGATAGAAAAACATAAACTTCCCAGACTTTTGGATTTCACAAAATTCTTAAAAGCCAAAAGTGAACAATTATTGAGATGAAAATGTTCTCATATTGCAATAAGGTGATTTTAATTATTTTTTTCTCTTTTTTTGTTATAATTGTTCTATTTTATTATTAGCTTTCCTTAATCTCATACTGTGCCTAATTTCTAAGTTAAAATTTATAGTTCGTATATAAGCAAAGAGGCATACATGACTGAGTGACTGAACTGACAAGCACAGGAAAAAACATGCACAGGGTTTGGTACTCTGTGCAGTTTCAGCTATCCACTGGAGGAGACATTCTTGGAATCAACCCCCCTGGAAATAAAAGCAAAAATAAACAAATGGGACCTAATTAAAATTGAAAGCTTCTGCACTACAAAGGAAACTATAAGCAAGGTGAAAAGACAGCCTTCAGAATGGGAGAAAATAATAGCAAATGAAGCAACTGACAAAGAATTAATCTCAAAAATATACAAGCAACTCCCGCAGCTCAATTCCAGGAAAATAAACGACCCAATCAAAAAATGGGCCAAAGAAGTAAACAGACATTTCTCCAAAGAAGACATACAGATGGCTAACAACACATGAAAAGATGCTCAACATCACTCATTATCAGAGAAATGCAAATCAAAACCACAATGAGGTACCATTTCACACCAGTCAGAATGGCTGCTATCCAAAAGTCTACAAGCAATAAATGCTGGAGAGGGTGTGGAGAAAAGGGAACCCTCTTCCACTGTTGGTGGGAATGCAAACTAGTACAGTCACTATGGAGGACAGTGTGGAGATTCCTTAAAAAACTACAAATAGAACTACCATATGACCCAGCAATCCCACTGCTGGGCATACACACTGAGGAAACCAGAATTGAAAGAGACACGTGTACCCCAATATTCATTGCAGCACTGGTTATAACAGCCAGGACATGGAAGCAACCTAGATGTCCACCAGCAGTCGAATGGATAAGAAAGCGATTTTAACTTTTAAACAAGCAATTTAGTGATATGATGTGAGTGAAAGTGAAAGTCACTCAGTTGTGTGCAACTCTTTGAGACGCCATGGACTATAGAGTTCATGGGATTCTCCAGGCCATAATACTGATCCGGGTAGCCATTCCCTTCTTTAGGGGATCTTCCCAACTCAGGGATTGAACCCAGGTCTGCCACATTGTAGGCTGATTCTTTACCAGCTGAGCCATGATATGGTGTGAATTGTGCTTCAAAAAATCCAAGGGTAGAGGGAAGGGATGAAACTATCTAGACTCTTTCAATGTATATGCTACAAAATTGAGTTGACAGTTGTCTAAACCAAATGATACATCTATTTGACAAAACCTTATGTTATCTGTTTTATATGTGTGAAACTCTTTATGAGTCTTAAAATGTTAAGAAAGAACATTTGAAAATTCTCCAAAGAAATTACCTCAGAGAAAAGGTCAGATTTTCAAGAAGAAGAAATTCAGCTCCATAAAAATGCTCACTATAACTCAGTGTGGAACAGTGAATGCTTTTTCATGAACCAACTCGTGTTCCTGAAGCACTGCTTCAGGAGACAGTTTGCTGACTAGGAAGATCCTCTAGCCTACGGTCTTGAATCAAGGCTAGTCTTAGCACTTCACTCTACACAAATACAAGATATTCAGTTGAAGAGTTATTAGAAAACAAGATCATAGGAAACGTTTCTTTCCCTACTAAAGGAAAAGAAAGTTCATATCAAACAGAAAACTCTTATCTCTGGGAACCCACAGGAAGTGATCTAAGAAGTATGAAGATAAGCTCACCTGGATTGATCCTCAACTCTAGGGTGGTTTTTATGTCATTGAACCACCCTCTCACCTCAATTCGGCAACAATACAAGCCACTGTCAGACACGGCAGCATTGTTTATGGTCAAAGACACATCCCTTCCACGAATATTGCCATTTAGCTGATAACGTCCATCCCTCCGATAGGTGACTCTGTATCCATCAGTCCAGATGATGTTAGTTCCACAGTTCAACCAAGGACATGCCCCTCGGCCCCAACACATGCTTGTGACTTCTCCATTATAGTAGCAGGGTAGAGTGACACTCTGACCCGCTACTCCAGTCACTCGATGGTAAGAGGTTACACCATCTGTAAATAAAGAGAAACCAGAGCATGAGGTCTCAAAATTTTAACTTTAATTTTATGTTCATTTTGTTCTTTATATAGTTTGTGCTGTTTGAAATTATCTAACTATATCTTGTTTGTAAATTTAATATATGCATTTTTCCTGTAAACATATTATTTAGCAGTATTATTATTAACCAGATATATTTGAGGATGAAACATCAGATAAATGCCTTTCTGTATTCAGGATTACTTCCTAATAGGACAGGTTTATGAGAGAAAGTATCAGGATAAAGGGCATAAATATGTTCAGTCTTTTGGTGAATATGATTCAAATTCCTCTCCAAAAGGTTTGAAACAAATGACACTCCAGCAATGCATCAGTGTGTGTGCATTTTATCCTGTGTTTGACAGGTATCTGCTTACTAAATGTTAATACATACAGGTGGCTTTTCCTCTCCCCTAGATTCAGTCACTGTCTCAGTTGAAATCTGATTTTAAAACAGAGTTGCATTTAAAATTTTTGATTTTCAATTATATTGCAATTTTTTAAATGGCTATGCAAAAAATTTCACCTCATAAATCTTCTCTAAGTTAAGGAAAAAACAGCTAATACCCTACTTACAGCATCATTGGCAAGAAGGCAGAGGCTAATAAACTCTTTAGAAATCAGTTTTTAGAAAAAAGGGTTTTTAATACTCTCAGAAGGAACTGAGGCTTATAATGGGCTTTGTTGTTTTTGTTTAGTTGCTTAGTTGTATTGGACTCTTTGCCACCCCATGGACTGTAGTCCACCAGACTCCTCTGTTCATGGAATTTCCCAGGCAAGAATACTGGAGTGGTTTGCCATTTCCTTCTCCAGGGGATCTTCCCGACTCTGGGATCAAACCCATGTCTCCTGCGTTGGTAGGTGGATTCTTTACCACTGAGCCACCTGGGAAGCCCATCATGGGATTTAGGATTGATTAAAAAAAATTCAAGCAGGGATCCCTTCTTGTGAGTTGATGACTGTCCTGCAATGGAGCACTGTCCAGTTAGCCAGGTGAAACCAAAAAATTGGATAATATTCAATCAAATATTAAACTTTACCTCTTAAAAACAAACAGGCAGGAAAACTGTCTCCTGCAGCAGTGGTTTAAAAAAACGTATTGCCAAATGAAGTCTGAGTGGTCCTTAAAAAAATCTGAGATTCAACAGCCAGTCATAATTAGAACTTGGCTGTAAATCTGGGAAATGCTGTGGGAATAAAACACTCATTGTTATATAAAATAAGTCTAGTTTTTATTACCAAAATTCTGATTATATTTAATTTTGCTTAATATCATTTTTAAATTATAAAGGTAATTTATGCTGATTATAGAAATTTGGTACAGAATATAATTTAAAAATATACTTTTCCTCATATTCCTACCTCTAGAGATTTTTTTTAAATTTAGGATAATGTCTATTCCTAAAAATTTCCCCCATCTCATAGAATGTTAAAATATGAGATAAATTAAATTATGCTAAGCTAAGTCACTTCAGTCGTGTCCGACTCTGTCCAACCCCATAGACGGCAGCCCACCAGGGTCCCCCATCCCTGGGATTCTCCAGGCAAGAACACTGGAGTGGGTTACCATTTCCTTCTCCAATGCATGAAAGTGAAAAGTGAAAGTGAAGTCGCTCAGTCGTGTCCGACCCTAAGCGACCCCATGGACTGCAGCCTTTCAGGCTTCTCTATCCATGGGATTCTCCAGGCAAGAGTACTGGAGTGGAGTGCAATTGCCTTCTCCATTATTTTGTTTATTAAAAATTAAATTTTTTGATTATTGATTAAAAAAAATTTTTTAGCCACTTGGCACCACATGTGGGATCTTAGTTCCCCAACCAGGGATAGAACTCATTCTTCCTGCATTGGAAACACAAAGTTTTAACCACTGGTAAACCAGGGAAGTTAAAATACCTTCTTTTGAAAAGAAACAGTTACACATGGTTAAAAAAAATCAAAAAGTACAAAATGGTACAATAAAGGACTTGTCTCCTTCCCACCCATCCCCATTGCTTCTTCCCACCTCGTCCACAGTTACTCTTTCTTACATACACTTGAGTAGTTCATGTATACACAACCATCTACCAACTATTTTTTTTAATTTAAACACAAAAGGCAGCATAAGCTGTACTGTACTGCAGCATGCCTTATTCACCTACCCATAGATTTTTTAATTCTTAGAACTTGAGCTTGATCCCATTACCTTCGACAAAGCACCCTCCACCATTCCCACTTACCCCCTACACACCCCCTACATCCTTGGGGTTCCAAAGCACAATCCACCTATTCACTTACCTGGAAGGAGTAGGAGGCCCAGGATGGCTACCCAAGGATGCATGATGCTATTGGCCTGAAGGAAAGAGAAAGCAGACTGCTTGATATGACCCTCAATCAGATGGTATCAGAACAAATCTTAATTCTCAGATTGCAACTTCTCCTTTCACTCTTACAGGGTGAATCACATAAGCCTGCATGCAGGAAGCAGGAGCACACTTGCAAATGCTTCCGCTGTCTGTCTGCTCCAGGTGACTGAGAGCTCTGCCCCTTCCAACAGACAGGCAAAGCTGTCCTCTGAAACAGTGCCTACTTACCCAGCTCCTTTCCTACACCTAGAGTCCAAACTGACTCTAGGTGCTGACAGAGGAGATGAGGGAGCAAACACGAAGGAAATGAGAGGAAGGCTTAGCAGGGAACGCCAGAGCAAAGACCAGATTTCCCATGGCAAAGATACACTTATCCTTAGCCTTGAAGATGAGTCACCTGGATTTCTGGTGAGAGGAGGGTACTTCTTCCTTTGTGGTCACAATGGCTAGTTCCCAGCCTTAGTCAGATTATCAAATGTCCACTGAGCTAAGAACTGAGAGTTGTGAGTTTCACTTATGGCTCAGGAGACTGCCTCTCAGATAGCTCTGAGTAATCACGCCCAAGAGGGGTGGAGAGATAAGCTTATATATGATTTTGGAGAAGTATAATCAAACATCTCAGTAGAAGGTCCCCACTAGGTACAAGAAACAAATAGCTCAATTAATGCCTTTAGCATTTTTCTAAGTACAGAAGATGAAACTTGGATTCATAAAATTTTCTCCTGTAAACGTCTATCTGAAGGCTGTTTTACCAGTTTTCCCAGAGCACAGAGTACTTCATTTTGGATCACTGCACTGAATTCCTTTCAGGGTATATTGAGTATCAGTGACTACAATGGCTAGTGACTTAATTCTTACAGAACCAGATGGCTAGGGACATTCTTTAGCTGGCAGTGCCCCCTCATGGTTATAAATTCAATCATGATTTAGGAGGCAGTTCATGATCACTTTATCTCATAGTGCAGTTCAGTTCAGTTCAGTCACTCAGTCGTGTCCGACTCTGCAACCCCATGAACTGTAGCACGCCAGGCCTCCCTGTCCATCACCAACTCCCAGAGTTCACTCAAACTCACATCCATCGAGTCAGTGATGCCATCCAGCCATCTCATCCTCCGTCATCCCCTTTCCCTCCTGCCCCCAATCCCTCCTATCATCAGAGTCTTTTCCAATGACTCAAATCTTCGCATGAGGTGACCAAAGTACTGGAGTTTCAGCTTCAGCATCATTCTGTCCAAAGAACACCCAGGGCTGATCTCCGTCAAAATGGACTCATTGGGTCTCCTTGCAGTCCAAGGGACTCTCAAGAGTCTTCTCCAACACCACAGTTCAAAAGCATCAATTCTTTGGCACTCAGCTTTCTTCACAGTCCAACTCTCACACCCATACATGACCACTGGAAAAACCATAACCTTGACTAGACGGACCTTTGTTGGCAAAGTAATGTCTCTGCTTTTGAATATGCTATCTAGGTTGGTCATAACTTATATCTTTTTCTCAGTCAGGCCAGTATTTTGATGATCTTCAGTGTGCTCTTACTGGACTAGGCACTGCTAATAGTAGCCAAAAGTCTTTGGACCACATGTCTTTCAAATCTGTTTTGGTCCAAGCAAAATATCCTGTGTTGCTTCTTCCCATATTTAGAGCTATACTATTACAGTCGTGAGTTCATAAATAAATATATACATGTATAGCTCTTAAATAAATATATATGTTCAAGTTGCCTAGTCATCATTTTTATCAGAGGCTTAGTCACACATTTAGTAATGCAAGAAATCACAATCTTGTAAAATAGGCCAAATACAAGTAACATAGCTGCTGTTGCTACTGCTGCTAAGTCGCTTTAGTGGGGTCCAACTCTGTGCGACCCCATAGATGTCAGCCCACCAGGCTCTCTTGCCCCTGGGATTCTCCAGGCAAGAACACTGGAGTGGGTTGCCATTTCCTTCTGCAATGCATGTAAGTGAAAAAGTGAAAGTGAAGTCTCTCAGTCGTGTCTGACTCTTAGTGACCCCATGGACTGAAGCCCACCAGACTCTTCTATCCATGGGATTTTCCAGGCAAGAGTACTGGATTGGGGTGCCATTGCCTTCTCTGAGTAATATAGCTAGTAGCATTAATAGGGTCATAAGTAAACATTTAGGCCAAGAGTTTCAATTAGTTGTGATCCAGTATATTACCAGCTCATCTGACTCAATCTGTCCTGTACAATCACTATCTTAAAGGTAATGAAATACTTGTATTGTTCACAAGGCATCCAGCCTAATTCCCTAGTGTTATTAGGCTGATAATCCTTAATTTAACTGTTCCCAATTTGGGAGCTTTTAAACTTAAATGATTTAAATAATCTGGTGGGAGTCATATAAATCCACCCTATAACTGAAGGAGGATCCCTCCTAATAATCAGGAAGTTATATTTGCTAACTGAAGTTTAGTTTGTTATTTTTGAGCTTGAGTAAAATTAAAAGAAAATTCATATTATAGAGAAAGCACTATGACTGGCCAAGTGAGGGAGTCCAATCTAGTAATATCAATATCTCCTCAAACAGAATTATTGCTTTTTTCTGGAATAAATTTCCTAAGAGTCATCCAATTAGACCTGTGGAGAGGAGAAATCCACCAAGGTAACCCAGAAGTACTAGATGTAGGTAACTGATCATAAACCTAACAATTAGATTAATTTTTAAACTCTGTGTAAGACTTACACCATGACAAAAAAAAAACAAACATGGATTTATGAAAAAGTCTAATAAATTATCAAAAATAATTATAATATATAATTACTTCCATATTTATATAATTATATAATATGATATTATTATCTAATGTTATTATTATGCTGAAAGTACTGTAACTAATCACACAGGTCAGATTGGAAATCTAGGGATAGCTGTCCACTTCTGATATTGTCTTCTCTTTGTCTTGATGGGAGTGTAGTTTCTCCTCTGTTTGAACTTTGTTTTAAGGTGAGTCTAAGTGCCACCGTGAAATTAAAAGACGCTTACTAAGGTCCATCTAGTCAGGGCAATGGTTTTTCCAGTGGTCATGTATGGATGTGAGAGTTGGACTGTGAAGAAGGCTGAGCACTGAAGAATTGATGCTTTTGAACTGTGGTGTTGGAGAAGACTCTTGAGAGTCCCTTGGACTGCAAAGAGATCCAACCAGTCCATTCTAAAGGAAATCAGTCCTGGGTGTTCTTTGGAAGGAATGATGCTAAAGCTGAAACTCCAGTACTTTGGCCACCTCATGCGAAGAGTTGACTCATTGGAAAAGACTCTGACATTGGGAGGGATTGGGGGCAGGAGGAGAAGGGGATGACAGAGGATGAGATGGCTGGATGGAATCACCTACTCCATGGACGTGAGTTTGGGTGAACTCTTGGAGTTGGTGTTGGACAGGGGGGCCTGGCGTGCTGCAATTTATGGGGTTGCAAAGAGACACGACTGAGCAACTGAACTGAAGGGCTCCATTGAAAGAACTCTTTCTAAGTGGAAAATACAAATCCAAAAGTCAATTTCTTTCGTTTGTTCTGTGCATGAGCTAATCAAGCATGTCTGACAAGTGTCCTTTCATGTAGGTTGGAGACAGTCCTTAAATGATGCCTTTTCAAAAATGCATAATCTTCTGGTTAGAGGTCATGGGGCATCTGATATTCTTCCAAAGATAGATTACAGTGATAAGCTTCAGAGACAAACATAGAGTGTCCTTTTAATAATTCAATTAAACTTTACAATAATGTAACCTAACAACAGGGGCCTATCTCAGAAGTGAGTCTTGGGCAGTAAATATACACCTAAATTAACAGTACTAGAATTTAATATCCATATATGTAATTTTTCTCTCTAAAATTCTGTGACTTCTATCAAATATAATCAAATAAAGAGTAATTTGTTTGCAAAAATAAGTCTGCTTTCAGTAAACTTGGCCTGATTACTTATATAAGTGTAATTGATTATACAATCCTTTTAAAAATTGGTTTAGGTGGAACTTTTTATAAAGAATCTCAGATTGAATATTTAAAAGGCTTCTTTCTCACGGTGAGAAAAGTCATCCCAAGGGCATGCCATCAGATCCCACGTGTGATACCTAAAGATCTGAATTAATTTCTCTCTTTTCAGAGTTCCAAAGTGTCTTCAGATTCCTGCAACTGTCAGGAGGTAGACTTTCTTATTTACTTGATAAGAAGTCTGCTAGCAGCCTAAGGGTTTACAGTTTTGGAGGGATCAGGTAGAAAGAAAAGATACATGTTTCAGTTTTGCTTACAAAGGTATCACAACAAAATTGCTGTAAGTTATAATTAGTTTAAGGGGAAAGGTTGCCTTATATCTGGAAAACAGATTAAAAAGCAATAATATTTCAGACCAGAAAAACCATGAAATCTATAACCATATTCATCAGTTCACTCAGTCCTACATAACTAATTCTTGATCTTTTGCTAACAGTTTTATAAAGTTTTTAAAAGCCTGCTGCTGCTGCTGCTGCTGCTAAGTCGCTTCAGTCGTGTCCGACTCTGTGCGACCCCACAGACGGCAGCTCACCAGGGTCCCCCGTCCCTGGGATTCTCCAAGCAAGAACACTGGAGTGGGTTGCCATTTCCTTCTCCAGTGCATAAAAGTGAAAAGTGAAAGTGAAGTTGCTCAGTCGTGTCCGACTCCTGTCCCACTTGTCAAAAATTCTTTCTGTGAATTTTCTTGAACATTAAGCATTTTTGCAAAGGCATCAGGATCAAACAATAACTGTTTATGAACAACAAAGATTTTAAAGACATGGTTAAAGATCCAATTGTGATGCAATTGACAAAGAAACTTCTTTACTGCTGTGACAGAACAATTTAAGATAATAATCAGAATAAAGTCTGATAACATTTTACTATGACATATCAGAGTCTTAGGAATTCCAATAATTTCTAGAGTATCTAAAACATTTCCCCTAACAATATAGCATAAGGATGTTTATCACCATCCCTTTGAAATGCTTCTCATGCAGTTTAACATAGGATATAAGCCCAGTTAGTTTAAAATTTTTATCTTTGATAAAGAGAGAAAATAATTCCCTTAGGTGTTTCAGGACCTTTTGGAAAAGTTCAAAGTAAGCTAAAGGTCAAATGAACTTCAAGTAGAATTTGATCTCTGGCAAATTTACCAAAAATATCCAAAGGCTTTAAAAAAACACTTGGTCAGGTAGCCTTACAAGTCACTGTGAAACAATACTTATACTTACACCCAAGAAACAATAAAATATTACAAGGGCAAATACAGAAAGTTATAAAAAATTACTTAAAATACAAAGAAAATTCACAATCTGTTACAAAAATCAGATCAATATTCTTAAGAAAACTCTCCCCTCTTAATACAGAGAAACAAAATTCAGGTTTTGTACTATTTTATCTTTAATATTGAAATTCATTTGCCCAATTAAATTAATTCTAACCTTAGTTCTGCCCAAACATAGAATCCTTTCTAAAGTTTCTTTTTTCCTCTCAAACCTACAGTTTTCTATACTTATAATAATCTGTCTCTTCCTTCCTAATTAGAAATAACTAGCATCAGAACAAAATTATTTTCTTTTTCCTTAATAAAATGCATTTTTATTTCTTATATCTCCTTCTTGTGAAGTCGTTCAGTCGTGTCTGACTCTTTGCAACCCCATGGACTGTAACCTACCAGGCTCCTCCATCCATGGAATTTTCCAGGCAAGAGTACTGGAGTGCGTTGCCATTTCCTTCTCCAGGGGATCTTCCCAACCCAGGGATTGAACCCAGGTCTCCTGTATTGCAAGCATATGCTTTACTATCTGAGCCACCAGGGAAGCCCCTCTTCTTCTTACATGCATACAAAGATGTTTTTCATATTAACTTTATAGGCTAATTACTTAGAATTATCAATTTTTAAAAAATATTTATTTGACAGCATTGTGTCTTCATTGGGGCATGCAGGATCTTTAGTTGCAGCATGTAAACTTTTAGTTGAGGCACATGGGGTCTAGTTCCCTGACCAGGGATCAAACCCAGGCCCCTGCATTGAAACCACAGAGTCTTAATCACTGAACCACCAGAGAAGTCCTGAATTATCAACTTTCAAAAACCTTAATCTCTAGTGAAAACTGAGAAGCAAACAACTACATACTGTCTTTTACATTAGCATCCCATAGATTGACAAATTGAAATACTATTTATAAAAACTCAACATGAAAAAACTAAGATCGTTCAAAATTAGGAAAGGAGTACATCAAGGCTGTATATTGTCACCCTGCTTATTTAACTTACATGCGGAGTACATCATGTGAAATGCTGGTCTGGATGAAGCATAAGCTGGAATCAAGATTGCCTGGAAAAATATCAATAACCTCAAATTTGCAGATGACAACACCTTTATGGCAGAAAGTGAAGAGAAACTAATGAGTCTCTTGATGAAAGTGAAAGACGAGAGTGAAAAAGCTGGCTTAAAACTCAGTGTTCAAAAAATGAAGATCATGGCATCCAGTCCAACCACTTCATGGCAAATAGTTGGGGAAACAATGGAAACAGTGACAGACTTTATTTACTTAGGCTCCAAAATCACTGCAGATGTGACTGCAGCCATAAAATTATAAGACACTTGTTCCTTGGAAGAAAAGCTCTAACCAACCTAGACAGCATATTAAAAAAGAGACATTACTTTGCCAACAAAGGTCCATCTAGTCAAAGCTATGGATGGTTTTTCCAGTAGTCACGTATGAATGTGAGAGTTGGGCCATAAAGAAAGTTGAGCACCGAAGAATTGATGCTTTTGAACTGTAGTGTTGGAGAAGACACTTGAGAGTCCCTTGAGCTTCAAGGAGATCCAACCAGTCCATCCTAAAGGAATGAATATTCAGTCCTGAATATTCAATCAAAGAACTCATGCTGAAGCTGAATCTCCAATACTTTGGCCACCTGATGTAAAGAACTGACTCAATAGAAAAGACTGATGATGGGAAAGATTGAGGACTGGAGGAGAAGGGGACAACAGAGGATGAGATGTTTGGATGGCATCATAGAATCGATGGACACACATTTGAGCAAGCTTTGGGAATTGCTGATGGACAGGGAAGCCTGGTGTGCTGCAGTCTGTGGGGTTACAAAGAGTCAGACACAATGAGAGACTGAACCAAAGATTGTGGCATCCAGTCCCATCACTTTATGGCAAATAGAAGGGGGCAAAGTGGAAGCAGTGATAGATTTTCTTTTCTTGAGTATCAAAATCATTGTGGACGGTGACTGCAGCCATGAAATTAAAAGACACTTGCTCTTTGGAAGAAAAGCTATGACCAAACTAGACAGTGTATTAAAAAGCAGAGACATCCCTTTGCTGCCAAAGGTCCATATAGTCAAAGCTGTGGTTTTCCCAGTAGTCCTGTGAGAGTTGGACCATAAAGAAGGCTGAAGACTGAAGAACTGATGCTTTCAAATTGTGGTGCTGGAGAAGACTCTGGAGAGTCCCCTGGACTGCAGGAAGATCAAACTAGTCAAACCTAAAGGAAATCGACCCTGAATATTCATTGAAGGACTGATGCTGAAGCTGAATCTCCAATACTTTGGCCACCTGGTGCGAAGAGCTGACTCATTGGAAAGATCCTGATGCTGGGTAAGATTGAAGACAAAAGGAGAAGAAGGCAGCAGAGGATGAGATGGTTAGATAGCATCGCCACTCAATGTACATGACTTTTAGCAAACTCCAGGAGATAGTGAAGGACAGGGAAGCATGGTGTCCTGAAGTCATAGGGTCGCAAAGAGTTGGACTAGACTTAGTGATTAAACAGCATAATTTCTAAAATGCGTGTGCTTTCTTAGAGAAAATGTCGCAATGTGGCACCAAATGTATTTATTAATAGTCCTGAATCTTTAGGTTCTCTGCAAAATGATATCTATGTTCAGTAATTAATGTTTCAGCTACCTTGTTTTATTTGGAAGGGAACTTGATATTTAATAAACTTTCATCATTCAACTTAATGTAGGAAAATCCTAAAGTTTCAAGTTACCAAATATTTAGAGAGACTAGTTATAAGTAGACATTGCCAAAACATGATTATATCTAAAGAGTTTACCTAAAACCTCTTATCTCTTTTACATTTAACAGCTTGATATTTTATAAAAAATTTCATCATGCCAAGTTATTTTTCTTGCTGACAAGAAGATCTTATTGTAGTAAATCTAGGTATAATAAAAGTATTACATTTAATGTTGATAGCCCTAAAAACATGTCTATATTAATTAAGCCAACAAATTTTTACTTTTACTTCAAATATTAATTTAATACTGAATATTCCTTAGTTCACATGAACCTAAAATTCATTTGGGTTAATTTCTTTTATATTTCTGAGAATCTATGTAAGTATTTAATTTTCTGTAAGTCAAGTAAATAGAGTTCATTTAAAAGTTAATTTTGGTAATGTTCGCCAGAGGTAGACATATCATATCTATAAGGCTCACACAGACATATAGACAGATACAACCAGAGATTTCATAGCTTCATTTTTAAAACTTAGTCATGAATCAGGTATTACAAAACACTAGTATTTTAAATAACAGTTGGAATAAGTTGTTTACTTCCTTGAATTTAAAAAAGATTTCTCCTTTTTTTTTCTTAGTCCCTAGACCATCTAGATACTAGTTCCTGAGAGCACTGGTAAAGTCTTCACGTCTCAAGGCACCAGGAGAGAAACGCAAACTTCTCCTAGGAGGAACATGTCCAACTTCCCACCTAATCATCCAATCCAGATTTCTCCAGTCTCTTTCAACCAACCTCCCAGTGTCTTCCAACTTCAGGGAGGTGGGGGAGAGGGGAGCAGTTATCAATTATACACTGCCAAGTAAAACTCAGGATCATCAGTCAATAATCAGGAGACATGAGAACCAAGAAAAGTCTACTCAAATTCATCTGGACTCATCGAGAATGAAGACAGACACAAGAGACCCTGCTGGTCTTTGAAGTACCAAGGGCTCTTGATCCTCATAAAGTTCAAGCAAAGGAAAGTCTGGTCTGTGTCTCTTCATGGTCCCCAAAACGGTCAACTGAAATAATAATGCACAATGTACCTGTGAGTTTCTGTTTTATTTGGAGACTGAGTACAAGGAGATGGCCTCTCAGAGAACTCTGAGGAACTGCTCCAAAGAGGTGGGGTGGAGGGAGGGGATGTCGGCATGTCTGTGATATTGAAACTGTGCAGTCAGGGCACACAGTAAAAGGTTGCTAGTCACAGGGAAGAGACATTTCAGTTAACTGACTTTAGTGCTTTTCTAAGGATGGGAAGATGAAAGAATTTTGGATTCATAAAATTTTCTCTCAAAAATATCATCTGAAGGGCTATTCTTCCAGTTTTCCCAGAGCACAGAATGCCTCATTCCTGATATCTGCCCTGAACTCCTTTCAGGGTGGTTGAAAGTCAGCTACTACTGTGGCTACAGATTCAATCTTAGTAGAGCCAAGTGGGGAGCAACATTCTTTAGAAGCCACAAGAATTCAGCAAAAATGCAAATAATTATGCCTACCCATTCATTCTACAGGATGTCTCAGGCCACATCTTATTGAGTGATATCAGGAGAATGTTTCAGGAAGCAGAGTCTGGACTAGACAGGTTCAGATCACAGCTCTGTTACTTGATTTCCTCATTTGGAGAATAGCACTGAAAATACTTGCTCTATCTCTATTTTATAAAAGTTCATAAGAACTTTTATTATGAGAAACAAGGCTGTGGGAGCCCGTGTCTGGGGGTGCTTCAGTCTGAAGGAGGCCTTGGATGGAGGAGGCCCAAGTCTTAGAGCTTCCTTGACCTACTTGAACACAAGCTCCCTCCTGTTGCTGGGCCTTCACACATGCTGTGCCCTGAACTACTTGCTAAAAATCAACTCTTCCATAAAACCAAGAGGTGATTATATGTCTTAATAGTCCTCCTAGGGGTTGCAAAAAGTTGGACACAACTGAACAACTAAGCACAGCACAGCTTTATGATGCTATGCACATGAATTTAAGGAGACAACAAGAGGTGTTCTACCAAGGAATAGCATATTTCTGGAAACCTGCTTTCCTCTTTTCCACTGCCTCTATACTCTTGGAGGGGACACTATTGACCCCACTTCAATCAGCACCAAGGGTTAGGGGGAAGAAATGCCTCATACAAAAGTAGGCCTTGCCTTATTTATTTGGGAGACACGGCCAAAGCCCAGTATATCAGTGATAAAAATGTTCTAATTTAATTCAATTCTAACACTGTTATTAATAATATATTGACAGTAACAGGGCACGATTCAATGCATCAAGGATGAAAAATATTCAGAATTGTGCAATCAGGTAGAGACAGAGATAAATAAGCAACTAATAAAATTGGGCAGAATGATAAAACTGATAAACATAATTGGACTACATCACTACTTGACTTACAACCCTCCTATGGTTCTTATAGGGGAAAAAAAAAGTCTAACTCCTTACTCAGATTTACAAAGCCCTAGAAAGTGTTCTAGTTTCATTCTTTTACAAGTGGTTGACCAGTTTTCCCAGCACCACTTGTTAAAGAGATTGTCTATTAAAGACATTGTATATTCTTGCCTCCTTTGTCAAAGAAAAGGTGTCCATATGTGCATGGATTTATCTCTGGGCTTTCTATTTTATTCCATTGATCTATATTTCTGTCTTTGTGCCAGTACCATACTGTCTTGATAACTGTGGCTTTGTAGTAGAGCCTGAAGTCAGGTAGGTTGATTCCTCCAGTTCCATTTTTCTTTCTCAAGATTGCTTTGGCTATTCGAGGTTTTTTGCATTTCCATACAAATTGTGAAATTATTTGTTCTAGCTCTGGGAAGAATACCGTTGGTAGCTTGATAGGGATTGCATTGAATCTATAGATTGCTTTGGGTAGGATACTCATTTTCACTATATTGGATCTTCCAATCCATGAACATGGTATATTTCTCCATCTATTAGTGTCCTCTTTGACTTCTTTCACCAATGTTTTATAGTTTTCTATATATAGGTCTTTAGTTTCTTTAGGTAGATATATTCCTAAGTATTTTATTCTTTTCGTTGCAATGGTGAATGGAATTGTTTCCTTAATTTCTCTACTTTCTCATTATTAGTGTATAGGAATGCAAGAGATTTCTGTGTGTTGATTTTATATCCTGCAACTTTACTATAGTCATTGATTAGTTCTAGTAATTTTCTAGTGGAGTCTATGTAGGGTTTTCTATGTAGAGGATCATCTCATTTGCAAACAGTGAGAGTTTTACTTCTTCTTTTCCAATTTGGATTCCTTTTATTTCTTTTTCTGCTCTGATTGCTGTGGCCAAAACTTCCAAAACTATGTTGAATAGTAACGGTGAAAGTGGGCACGCTTGTCTTGTTCCTGACTTTAGGGGAAATGCTTTCAATTTTTCACCATTGAGCATATGTTTGCTGTGGATTTGTCATATATAGCTTTTATTATGTTGAGGTATGTTCCTTATATTCCTGCTTTCTGGAGAGTTTTTTTTTTTTATCATAAATGGATGTTGAATATTGTCAAAGGCTTTCTCTGCATCTATTGAGATAATCATATGGTTTTATTTTTCAATTTGTTAATGTGGTGTATTATGTTGATTGATTTGTGGATATTGAAGAATCCTTGCATCCCTGGGGTAAAGCCCACTTGGTCATGATGTATGATCTTTTTAATATGTTGTTGGATTCTGTTTGCTAGAATTTTGTTAAGGATTTTTGCATCTATGTTCATCAGTGATATTGGCCTGTAGTTTTCTTTTTTTGTGGGATCTTTGTCAGGTTTTGGTATTAGGGTGATGGTGGCCTCATAGAATGAGTTTGGAAGTTTACCTTCCTCTGCAATTTTCTGGAAGAGTTTGAGTAGGATAGGTGTTAGCTCTTCTCTAAATTTTTGGTAGAATTCAGCTGAATGGCTGTGATCCAAAAGTCTACAAGCAATAAATGCTGGAGAGGGTGTGGAGAAAAGGGAACCCTCTTACACTGTTGGTGGGAATGCAAACTAGTACAGCCACTATGGAGAACAGTGTGGAGATTCCTTAAAAAACTGGAAATGGAACTGCCTTGTGACCCAGCAATCCCACTGCTGGGCATACACACTGAGGAAATCAGAATTTAAAGAGACACATGTACCCCAATGTTCATCACAGCGCTGTTTATAATAGCCAGGACATGGAAGCAACCTAGATGTCCATCAGCAGATGAATGGATAAGAAAGCAGTGGTACGTATACACAATGGAGTATTACTCAGCCATTGAAAAGAATACATTTGAATCAGTTCTAATGAGGTGGATGAAACTGGAGCCTATTATACAGAGTGAAGTAAGCCAGAAAGAAAAACACCAATACAGTATAGTAACAGATATATATGGAATTTAGAAAGATGGTAACAATAACCCTGTATATGAGACAGCAAAAGAGACACTGATGTATAGAACAGTCTTTTGGACTCTGAGGGAGAGGGCGAGGGTGGGGTGATTTGGGAGAATGGCATTGAAACATGTATATCATATATGAAATGAGTCGCTAGTCCAGGTTCGATGCACGATCCTTGATGCTTGGGGCTGGTGCACTGGGATGACTCAGAGGGATGGTACAGGGAGGGAGGAGGGAGGAGGGTTCAAGATGGGGAACATGTGTATACCTGTGGCGGATTCATGTTGATATATGGCAAAACCAATACAATATTGTAAAGTTAAAAAATAAAATTAAAAAAAAAAAAAAACAAAGCCCTAGCCCCCACCAATCTCTCAGATTTCTTTTACCACTCTCTCCTTGCCCACAGGGCTCCAACAAATGGACTTCCTTCAAATGTATCCCTGCTTTAGGACCTTTTCACTACAGGTGCTTCAGCCTAGATCCCTATTCTTTCACCCCATCATTTTCAAATTTCTTCTATTCATTCTGATCCCTTAAATCTCACCTTCTCAGACACTCTCCTGGTCCTTCAATCTAAAGTAGCCAACCAGTCACTGCCTTTTTTTCAGTTCTCTGCATTTATTTACCTTGTTTCCTATGATGTATTTGTGTGTGAGAGAGAGAGAGAAAGAGAAATCCACCTCTCCTCCCTCTTTTACAGTAATATCCAATAGAACTTTCTGTGATGCTGGAGCTCTATGGGTGTTGTGCAAACATTTGTAATATGCCATTACAATCAAAGAATTATTTTTTTTTCCATTTAACTTAATTTATATATGTTTAAATAGCCAAACATGGCTACTGTGTTGGATGGCACTCAACATAGACTATAAATAAACCCCTTCAAGGTAGGCCTCCCCCTTTCATTCTCTATCCCTGAAAACTTGTTAGGGATTCGATGGGTATTGACTGAATAAAGTATGAAAGCACAAAGGCACAGAGAGAGACTGTTCATTGACTGAGGGCCTGGGATTTTGGACTGGGGGGAAGTCTCTTCAAAATGTGACATATGAGCTTCACAACTGGAGAATGGGAAATAGGCAAAGGGTGTTTTAAGTGGGAGAAATGATGAGTAAGAGCCAAAACAGGGACATAGAACCAAGGCTCTATGATGTGCAGTAAGTGTACGATTCCATAGGACTGAATTTTCAGGCAAGCTGTCGCCCATGGGAGCCCCCACTATGTCCTCAAGGCTCCCACATAGCACAATGGATTTTTTCAGTTTGAGCTATTCGACAGTTGCTACTCTAGAATCAACTTTGTGACCCCTTGAAGATACATCCCAGTTGAGAGATAAAGTTCAGGCAGCAAACATGACTTTCCAGCTGCTTACTCCACAGGAAATGAAGCCCCAGTGCAGGCACAGAGAATGAGAGAATCAGGCTCACCTTTGAGAAGGAATGCAGGGGCCACTATGGTGAGAAGCGTGAGGACCTGTCAGGAAGCTACTGCAATATTTCTGTCTGGGGGTGCTTCAGTCTGAAGAAGGCCTTGGTTGGAGGAGGCCCAAGTCTTAGAGCTTCCTCGACCTACTTAAACACAAGCTCCCTCCTGTTGCTGGGCCTTCACACATGCTGTGCCTTGAACTACTTGCTGAAAATCAACCCTTCCATAAAACCAAGAGGTATGATTATATGTCTTTAACAGAAGAGAGGATGGAGAGCAGCTCAGGCCCTGGTTGTTTCAACACAGGACCAGCAGGACTTCTTGCAAGAGTGTGGAGTAACAGCCTAAAGATGACTCCAAGAAATGTGGCCTGAGGAACTGGAAAGACTGGAGGTGCCACCAACTGAGACAGGGGTAGCTGTGTGTAACAGTTTGGGAGGAAATATTGTGGACTTCAGACACGTTGAGTTTCAGATTTCTCAGACACCCAAGTGAAAACTTTTCCGGAGAGGTGATCTGCACTGAAAATACTTATTTCAGAGACATCAGGATAGAAATGGGATTTTAAAGCCATGAACCAGAGTTGATGCTCAGGGAATGTCCTTGGTTCATAGACTAGGCCCTGGGGCCTTGTGCAAAAGTAGGAGGTTGAAGAAGCACCATCACACACATAGAAACAAGCCAATGAAGCAGGAGGAAAGGTAAAAAGTAAATGGGATCCTACTGCAGCCAAGTGAAGCAAATGCATTAGCAAAGAGGCAATGATCATGAATCAAATGCCACAAAGGCAAGGAATGAGATTTGCCTGTAGGACAGAGCAACCTGGAGATCATTAATGACCTTAATAAAACAGTTTCAGTAAAGAATAGTTGAATGACTGTTCACTTTCCCAATCTATGTCACATCTCAAGAAAAGGGTTTACAAGGAAAGGGAAAATCAAAAGAGAATTAAAAATTGAAGTCAGGGAACTCTTTCAAGGAATTTTGTGACAAAAAATAAAAGGAAGGGGGAGTTTGGAAATAGGGTTAAGAGACAGATGATAAAAATAACAGCATGCTTGTATGATCTGGGGATGACTGAGTGGAAGAATTGATTTGGGCAAGGAAAAAATGCATGGAGCAATAGAGGGACAGAATTCACTGTCCAATTAGGGGATTCTACTGAGACATGACTGGGGATAGCACATCTTCGAGAGCAAATGGACGAGGGACTCAAACATGACCATTTGGAAGTGCTGAGGTGCCACTGGAAACCAAGGGGTCATGAAAGCAAAGCCCAGGAGGCCAATGCTCTCCAGCTATCTGCAATTGCCAACTATGAGGAAGAAGCCACATCAGAGGATAGCTATTTTTTAAATCTTCTCCAGTATTTAAATAATCCCATCAATTATCCTCCCCATCTTAAAGCATTCAGGCATTTCCTAAGACCAAAGTTGAAAGTATAAAATCTGCCCAAAAGAGACTTCCCAAGATAGCCACACCCTTCCTTCTATCCCAAGCCTAACAAAAGTCCAAGCCAAAACTTGTACTTGCTAATCTTTGCAAGATCAATTTCTAACACATAAAAGAATACTATCAAACCTGTAAAAGTCAGAAGCAAATATCAGGCTCCTCCTTTACATTTTACAAATATTTTAACTTTATAAACCACAGACATTGATGAACAAAATTGTTCACATAGATACACATACTCCTATTCCCATTTCCTTGATACTATATAACACCCGTCTAACAGATAAGGAGAGACTCACCAAAGGGATGTATTGACTCTAAGTCACACAGCTTTTGTTTGTTTGTTCCACTTGCTTGCCTTGTGGGATTTCATCTCCCAATCACAGATCAAATCCATGCCCCCCACAGTGGAAGCTCTGAGTCCTATCACTGAACTGTCATGGAATTTCCCACACAGCTTTCAAGTGAGCCTCAATGAGTATTTCTTCCTCCAAAGGTACCACACAATTCTGCTCAGGTTTCTTTTCCCCTCTCTCTTCCTCACTGATGTTGCCCAGGAAAAGCTTAAAAAATTCCAATGTGTAAGTCCATGATTCTAATTAAATGAGGATTCCTCTCTCTAGACATACAAATACATTTTATATGAGTGACACAATTTCTATTGGTCCATTCATCATTGTATTAAGATTCCATATTTTACTGAGAAAGTTCAAGCAGCAATGTTCCAGTTTTCTCTTCAGCATAAGAAAAGATTGTATTTACAGGTGGATGTAAGTACATCCATCGATGTACTTGGATTCAATCTGTGAAAGGGAAATCCCACAAGCCATGCAGGGGGACCAAAATAAACAAACAAAAGCTGTGTGACATAGAGACAATACATCCCTTTGCTGAGCTGAAGAGAAGTACAGTGCTTTCCAGAGGATTGTACTTACAGCTGAGTCAGGAGGTAGTTTTCCAGCTTCTCTGGTGGTCTGTCACTGATTCTCTCTCTTCTGTTTATGGATAAAGATGGAATTCTAGTCCTTATCTTTTTGTCACACCTTTCCAGAGAATGTTGGGAGCTATCTTTAGAAGTTAAACTTCTCTAGTCTGCCAGTCTTTTTGCTGGATTTGATCCAGTCACTAAATAGATTACTGGAAGATTTTAGTGAGCTGGAATAGAATTTGCTCTCTGCTAGGCTGCTTTTAGTTTTTAATTGAAGTAGAGTGGATGTACAATATTAAAGAAGTTAAAGGTGTATAATAGTGATTCACAATTTTTAAAGGTTATGCTCCATTTCAGCTATTATAAAGTATTGTCTGTTGTACAATATGTGTTGTACAGTATATCCTTGTAGCTTATTTTATACCTAGTGGTTAATACCATTTGGCCCCCTACTGTTGTTTCCTCTCCCCCATTCCCTCTCCCACTGGTAATCACTAGCTTGTTCTCTATATTTGTGAATCTATTTCCTCATCAATTATGTTGACTAGTCTGTTTTATTTTTTAGATTCCACATAAAAGTGATTTCAGTAATATAGTATTTGTCTTTCTCTGACTTATTTCACTAAGCATAATACCCTCCAGCTCCAACCAAGCTGTTGCAAATGGCAACATTGTGCGTGTATATATATACACTGTAACTTCTTGATCCATTCATGTTTAAGGACAATTAGGTTGCTTTCCTATCTTGGCAACTGTAAATAAGGCTGCTATGAATATTGGAGTGCATATATCTTTTTAAATTATTGGTTTTTTTTTGGGGGGGGTATATAACCAAGAGGTGAATTCCTGAGTCATACCATAGTCCCATTCTTAGTTTTCTTATAAACCTCCATTGTGTTTTCCACTAAGCCTGCACTAAATCAAATTCCCACCAATAGTGTACAAGGGTTCTCTTTTCCCCATTTCCTTGCCAACATTTGGTTTTGTGTTCTTTTTTATGAAAGCCATTCTGACAGGTGTGAGGTGATACCTCATTGTGGTTTTGACGTTTTAATATCCATTTGCCTGAAGAGAAGCAATGCCAAACATGTGCCTGTTGGCCATCTGCATGACCCCTTTGGAAAAATGTCTACTCAGGTCTTCTCTCCATCTTGAAACATGGTTGTTTTTTTGATGTTGAGTTGTATGAACTGTTTATGTATTTTGGATATTAGCCCTTTATTAGTCATATCATTTACAAATAATTTCTACCTCTCATTATGTTGAGAGGTAGAAATTTTTGTTTTGTGATGGTTTCCTTTGTGCAAAAGCTTTTAAGTTTAATTAGTTCCCATTTATTTTTGTTTTTATTTCTCTTGCTTTAAAAGGAGCAGATGCGAGAAAACATAGCTACTTTTTTTTTAATGCACAGGTTTTCTAATTCAGCATGTATTCTCTTGCTTGTTGACTATAACATGGGACGACCCAAACTCCAGACTCTCTGGTCACTTCATCCTGCTGCCAACCAGGCCATTGGGTGTGACCTGAGACCTCAACACTCCCAGGTACCTGAGAAAAGTAATCAGGAGTCCATTGTTCCCCTAAAAAATGAGCAATGGCCCCCAGATATCCCGTTGCTGCAAGAGTCCAGCATGTTGTTGGGGAGCCAGACTGAAGCCTCTGAAAGGTTGGTGGTGGGTCAGAGAGTGGGGAGGAGAGTGATCATGACTGCCCCTGGGACCTCTACAGCTGAGAGCTCAGCCTGAGGCAGGGTGTGGGGTATGGTGGGCATGATGAGGGAGAATAAATGAGATAAACTTACACTCATGACCAGGAGCTCCAAGCCCCAATATCTCTCAGAGGCACAGCCCAGAGGACAGAACAGGAAGTCACTTGGGCCCTGGGTGGAGCCATCCTGCAACCCCTCCACAGGATGGACCCAGGGCCTCTCTCTGAGTGAGGTCAATGTGTCACTCCAACCTCAGCCAAGAACAGCATGTGGTGAAAGAAGAGGATAGTGGTTGTGGGTGTGTAGTGGTGAGCATAGGGGTGCTGAAACATAGCAGGTGGGGGTGATGACCCAGACAGGCTTTAGCTCATCATGACTGAGCCCTGGGCATTCACTCTCCCCACCTGGGCCACCAGCCAGGCCCCGTCCTCAGACTCTGCCCAGGAAGCCAGGCACAGCTGAACCCTCCCAGCCCCTGAGCCTAGTCCTGGCCTTGGAAACCTGGTCTCTATCTTCCAGAGGGTCTGGCCTCACCTCCAGGGCCTTAATAGTCACCTTATTGTCCTAAGAAGGACCCTGGTCACACCTGGGTTCCCCAACCCCATAGCAAGCAATTCTGGGCATGGAGGGCTCAGGCATCATCTCATCCACACCAATTAAGAACTGGGACCCTGGCAGGCTCCAAGGGGGTTAGTGCCAAGGGGACCAGGAATGGACACCTGGCCCCCAGCACAGGGCACCTGGCACAGTTGGGACCAGGCCTCTTCTACAGATCTCCCAGCTCTGGCTGCTAGATAAGGGCCAGCCCCAAATTCACTCAAGTCCCCCTGGTCAGATGTTCATGGGCCCATGACTCAGCTACTCAGGGGTTTGGTGTGTCCTACTCGCTCCAGCTTGCTCCAAAGCAGCTGCCACCAGGTCTGCTTATCCTTCTCCAGGGCTGTGTTGGGGCCTCTCCCTTGTACTTGGTGATGTGAGTAGATCTCATGCAGGACACTCGTGCTATTGAATTGACTCAGGTCCAACGTGAGATATGCACTTGTGTCCTGGTAGCTGATGGCAGGCCATCTTGGTGATGTAGGCATAGTTAATCTCCACCTGGCTCTTGTAGCTAAGAATGTCATTGGTGTAGAGCAGCTTCTGGGAGAAAAAGTCCTTGCCCAGCTTGTGCTCAGATGTAGAGCAGGAGTCCATGAAGGCCTAGGCTACCACTGACAGCCAGACATCAGTGCTGCTGCTCTTGTAGATGTTGAATAGAACCTGTCATTTCTTGATCATGTTCAACCAGGAGCACGGGAACAGGCAGTTTTTCTTCCAGGTGTGATGCATATCTGCATCACGTACCTGGTGCCGATTGGCCTGCTCATCCAGGAAATCAAACATGTACTCGATGGCCAGCAGCAGGGCTGAGCCCCAGTGATGCTGAAGATGGTTTGGAAGAAGGCATCCATGATCTTCTGTAGCATGCCCTTGATGGCCAGAAGCTGCATTAGGAACTTTTCGTAGACTGTCTTGCTACCTCAGTCATCACTCAGCTGTTCTAGGTAGTCATGGTTCTTGAACAAGAGCACTGCTACTTTTTATATCAAAGAGTGCTCTGCCCATGTTTTCCTCTGGCAGTTCTATGGTTTCTGGTCTATTTATATCTTTAACCCATTTTATTTTTGTATGTGATATTAAGTGCAGGAGTGAAAGTCACTCAGTTGTGTCCGACTCTTTGCGATCCCGTAGACTATACAGTCCATGGAATTCTCCAAGCCAGAATACTGGAGTGGGAAACCGATCTTCCCAACCCAGGGATCGAACCCAGGTCTCCCACATTGCAGGCAGATTCTTTACCTGCTGAGCTATCATTCTTCTACCTGTAGCTGTCCAGTTTTCCAGCACTGCTTTTTTTGACTGTCTTTTCTCCATTGTCTATTCTTGCCTCTTTTGTCATTGATTAATTGACCAAAAGTATATGATTCCGAATTCTCCATCCTCTTCCATTGATCTGTGTGTCTGTTTAGCCAGTACCACAATATTTTGATTACAATAGCTTTGTAATATAGTCTAAAGTTGGGGAGTGTGAATTCCTCACCTTTGTTCTCTTTCTCAATATTGTTTTGGCCTTTTGGGTCTTTTGTATTTCCACATAAATTTTAAAATTGTTCCTAGTTCTTTGAAAGATACTATTGGTATTTTGGTAGGGATTGTATTGAATCAATAAATTGCCTTGGGTAATTTTAACAATAGTATTTTAACAATATTAATTATTGTTAAATATTAATAAATATTTTAGCAATAATAATTTACTAATATAAAATTTGATATGCAGAGTACATCATGAGAAATGCTGGACTGGAAGAAACACAAGCTGGAATCAAGATTGCCGGGAGAAATATCAATAACCTCAGATATGCAGATGACACTACCCTTATGGCAGAAAGTGAAGAGGATCTCAAAAGCCTCTTGATGAAAGTGAAAGTGCAGAGTGAAAAAGTTGGCTTAAAGCTCAACATTCAGAAAACGAAGATCATGGCATCCAGTCCCACCACTTCATGGGAAATAGATGGAGAAACAGTGGAAACAGTGTCAGACTTTATTTTTCTGGGCTCCAAAATCACTGCAGATGGTGACTGCAGCCATGAAATTAAAAGACGCTTACTCCTTGGAAGGAAAGTCATGACCAACCTAGATAGCATATTCAAAAGCAGAGACATTACTTTGCCAACAAATGTTCGTCTAGTCCAGGCTATGGTTTTTCCTGTGGTCATGTATGGATGTGAGAGTTGGACTGTGAAGAAGGCTGAGTGCCGAAGAATTGATGCTTTTGAACTGTGGTGTTGGAGAAGACTCTTGAGAGTCCCTTGGACTGCAAGGAGATCCAAGCAGTCCATTCTGAAGGAGATCAGCCCTGGGATTTCTTTGGAAGGAATGATGCTAAAGCTGAAACTCCAGTACTTTGGCCACCTCATGCGAAGAGTTGAGTCATTGGAAAAGACTCTGATGCTGGGAGGGATTGGGGGCAGGATGAGAAGGGGACGACAGAGGATGAGATGGCTGGATGGCATCACTGACTGGATGGACGTGAGTCTGAGTGAACTCTGGGAGTTGGTGATGGACAGGGAGGCCTGGCGTGCTGCAATTCATGGGGTCGCAAAGAGTTGGACACAACTGAGTGACTGATCTGATCTGACATACGACATTATATGTATATTATATAATATATAAAATATATGAATATTGATATATTTATATAAATTTTTAAATGTAAATGTATATAAATATTAGTAAATATTAAATTTAATATTTAAAAATATTAATTATTTTAATAGTCATTTTTAAAATATTAATTCTTCCAATCCAAGAGCATGGTATAATTTTCCTTCCCTATTATCTTCAGTAGTTTTCCAAGTACAGGTCTCTCACCTTCTTAGGCAGTTTTATTCTAGGAAATTTATTCTTTTTGAGGTAGGCTGTTTTTAAAAATTCAGTACAGGTCTTGATTTAGGGTCAGACTTTAGGCCTGAAAAGTCATATGAATTTTGAGACTCTTTATACAAAAGAGACTTTAACTACCTGGGGCCAAACCTCTTGATTTCTATGGGAATAAACTGAGGACCAGAGAGAAATAGACGAGAGGACCCACAGAAGTCACTCAGGCCCAATGCAGAAGTGAAAGCCAGGTTCACCTACCCCTATTCCACTGTTCCTTTTCCTCAAGAAACAGTATTTCACCAATGTTTTTTGTTGTTGTTCTTTGTAACACTCAGCTTGTGGGATCTTAGTTCCCCAACCAGGGATATAAACACACAGCCTCTGCAATCAAAGCTCAGAATCCTAACCAGTGGAGTGCCAGGGAATTCCCATTTATTTCACCAAATATTCATCAAGCATCCCATACTAAGCAATGGAACATTTTAGTAGATAAAGCAAACCCACAATCTCCACCATTGCAAGTTTAGGAAAACAAGCCAGCACTTTCAGTATGAAGGAAGTCATCATAGGAAACAAGCTTATGGTTACCAAAGGGGACGGTGGGAGAAAAAGTAGGAGTATACAGAAAATTAAGATCATGGCATCTGGTCCCATCACTTCAAAGGAAATAGATGGGGAAACAGTGGAAACAGTGTCAGACTTTATTTTGGGGGGCTCCAAAATCACTGCAGATGGTGACTGCAGCCATGAAATTAAAAGACGCTTACTCCTTGGAAGGAAACTTATGACCAACCTAGATAGCATATTCCAAAGCAGAGACATTACTTTTCCAACAAAGGTCCATCTAGTCAAGGCTATGGTTTTTCCAGTAGTCATGTATGGATGTGAGAGTTGGACTGTAAAGAAAGATGAGCACCAAAGAATTGATGCTTTTGAACTGTGGTGTTGGAGAAGACTCTTGAGAGTCCCTCGGACTGCAAGGAAGTCCAACCAGTCCATTCTGAAGGAGATCAGCCCTGGGATTTTTTTGGAAGAAATGATGCTAAAGCTGAAACTCCAGTTCTTTGGCCACCTCATGCAAAGAGTTGACTCATTGGAAAAGACTCTGATGCTGGGAGGGATTGGGGGCAAGAGAGGAAGGGGAAGACAGAGGATGAGATGGCCGGATGGCATCACCAACTCGATGGACTTGAGTCTGAGTGAAATTTGGGAGTTGGTGATGGACAGGGAGGCCTGGCGTGCTGCAATTCATGGGGTCGAAAAGAGTCAGACACGACTGACCGACTGAAGTTATACAGTTCAACTGATACATAAAATAAACAAGCAACAAAGATTTACTGTATAGCATAGGAAACTGGTGACTCAGATGGTAAAGAATTTGCCTGCAAGCAAGAGAGCCAGGGCAGATCCCTGTGTTGGGAAGATTCCTTGGAAAAGGGAATGGCTACCCACTCTAAGTATTCTTCCCATGGACAGAAGAGCCTGTCAGACCACAGTCCATGGAGCTGCAAAGAGGCAGACAAGACTCAGTGACTTACATTTCACACTATAAGGAACTATATTCATTATCTTGCAATAAACTATAATGGAAAATAATCTGAAATACATCCACACACACACATGTGAATCACTTTGTTATGAACCTTAAACTAACATAATACTGTAAATCAACCGTACTTCAATTTAAAATAAAGGAGTCGAGTTACACTGTGCCCCAATATAATTTATATACCTCTCTCACATGTAATACCACATCCATTGATGTTCCAGGTTTTGAAGCTGTGAGTGAGACGATGTCAGAAAATGGAATGTGAGCTAAGTAGCTCCTGTTCACACAGCTAGAGGGCACTGCCTAGTGTAAAACAGAACATCTCCCCAATTTATGAAATGATGGGTCCTTTTTCTTCGTCCCCAAAACCAAAACAATGTTTTCTACTTAAAAACACTGACATCAGAGATTTGTTTGGGGATGAAAACTTTCACTTTTAGCTATGTGCCTTGCTGCATTGTCATATGATTGTAAGTCATTTCCTCTGCATCCATTTGAGGGAAGATGATTGGATCAGAAAAAAAAAAAAAAAGAAAGAAAAACCATGATAGCACTTGGCTTTCATCAGATAAGGTTAAGGGAATCTTATGAAGGACTCAGCCCACTACAAGACTTGGCCCACTGCAAGACTTGGGCACCAGTTGAACTCCTGTGCTAGTAGAAGTTATTCAAAATGTATGCTGAGCTTTGTCAAAAGTTTTGTCAAGGCACTGCATTTGTAGTGAGCATTGGGACTTACCACACTGATAACAGAATGCTCTGTTAACTAGCTATGTTGCTAAAGAATGTTGACATTTTAAAATTTCAAAACTTCAAACGTCAAAAATCAAAAATGAATTATTTTGAGTGAAAGGAACACTATTTAAATAAATTGCTTTCCAAACTGACTGCCTTGAGAAAAAAACATACATTTAGTAATACACTGAATGGTATATTTCTTTAAAAATATACTACTGTTCTATTGTCATGAGAGTTCAAATACAATCACATCCTTTGACACAACAATTCCATGTCCACAAGCATAAATGTTGGAAGTATACAAATGCACATAGGTTTTTGTATATTTGAAATGGGGAAAAAAAACAAAACCTAAACATCTGTGTGTGGGGAAGTGATTTAATAGATTAAGCACATTTGTTATACTTAGTACTACATAGCTGTCTAAGTAAAGGCAGTTGTCCCATTCTCACGGGGAATGATGAGCTTTTGTAAGTAGTGGAAAAAATTAGGTTACCGTGTGTGTGTGTGTGTGTGAGAGTGAGTGAAAAAGAGAGAGAGAAAACAAGAGAATAGCCCAGAACTTTGCTAACTCTAGAACCACTAGCCACATGTGGCTATTGAGCACTTAAAAAGTGACTAGTCAGAATGGACGTGTCCTCTAAATGGAAAATACTCACTGAACTGTGAAGACATATAATGAAGAAAAAAAAACAAAATAACAACACTAAGAAAAAAAAAAAAAACACTGCATTTCTACTGGACAGTGCTGACCTAGGACTGTTCCTGGGGAGTGGGACTGGGGAAAATTTTTGATGAAGAGGACAGGGAATAGGGATTTCTACTTTTAATTATTTTTCAGAAAGCACTTAATTTAAAATTTTAAAAATCAGAGTAGGAATCCAAGCAAAATTTATTGTTTAGTTAATATTATGTGTCAGTCTTAATTTCTTAGTTTTCACAAATGGTACCATGGTTATGTAAGCTGTTAACCAAAACAAAACCAAAAAAATCTGCTGAATACAGGAACTCTGTACTATCATTGCAATTTTTCTGCAAATCTCAAATTATTTCAAAATAAAAACCTAAAAAAAACAACAATGAGGGAAACAAGCACTCTAACAAGATGTATCTTCTGCTTAGAGATTCTTACTTGGAGTCTCAAAGTACTTACTGTAAAATAACTCACCTACCCACAGCTCCTTGTAAACACATTTGCTTGAAACAAGACAGCTAGGATTACTAAATATCATATTCCTTAGCTCCCACCTGAAATTCCATCAATTCAGAAAACTCTCTTCTCCCTTGGTGATTAGAAGCTCCCTGGCTGCTGCTTAGGTACCAGGGATTTTTGCTGGAGTAGGACGCTTGCTCAGAGAAGAGGAAAGCCGCCACCTCTCTAAGGACTTCACTGAGGCCTGAGCAGCTAGACGTTTTCAAAGCCCCTTCACTTGCTCCTTGCTCCCTCATCGGCTCCTTGCTTCAGCCCTCAGACTAAACCAACACTAAGGTCAAGAGATTTTTGCTAAGATCTCATCGTGAACTTTGAGATTAAAAAAAATGAATCAAAAATCAATATTATTAGTATAACAACCTTCACCTATATTTGTACAGGTGTTACTACTTACTTAAAGGTTTCCAGAACAAGAACTAAACTCAGCATGCAAATGAGTAGGAATGGCAGGTAAAACTGGATAACAAAATTAAAAACAGATTTGATATAGATATATAGATACATGGCTATTTCAGAACTGGCCAAAGGAAGATAATTTTAAACAGTGCATTGGAGTGTAAAATACTTTCATTTTACATGAAGTAGGTTTAAAAACATGAAATGTAGAAATTACAAAGGACAATGTGTCAGATTGTCATAAGGCATGTTGTTAAGTATAGACTATAAACCTGCAACAAAATACTTTCCAAAGCTAACCCACCGACAAAACAAGTATATTAAAAATAATGTGGGTATTTAAACAGACATTCTACCACCACAACCACACCTGCATAGCTTAAATCATTTTTTAAAACCTCACTACTTTCTCTGGAAAAAGAGTCACACCATAATCAGAAGGAGCTTAACTAAGAATTATGAAAGAAAACTGCTACTATGTAAATGAGTGAACTTTATAGTTACAGGCAATACAACTGAAAAAAAGATGTAGAGGATCTAAAATCTTGAAAGTCACATTTCTGATGCATTCTCTACTGCACAGCTTTTCCACTGAAAACTGGTTAAAATCTGAGCTCCCCTTAAGCTTGAGAAATCTCTAACCAAGTGTCCCAGCTGCCTCTCTCTCCTTTTCCCCTTTCTAGCTGAGTTCCAGAAAAGAATGATGAAAATCTTTAAAATTACAAATCTAGGGCATCTCTACTTGCCTCTGGAAAGACTTTCTCAGTAGAAATCTGGAGACAAAATTAATTTGTATTCAGTTAAAAAAAAACTTATGTGAAAATTAAATTTAAATGGAAATAAGCATAAGGGGATGTTCCCAAATAAATGAATGACAAGTCAAACCACTTGGAATTTTTGCCTTGGAAATTCTAACACTTAAAGTGATAGGCAGATAAAACATGGCAAGATCTTAAATTTTCAGTCTGAAAAGATCAGGGAGCCTCTTTGGGCCCTGTGGGTGTCTATGGCAGAGATCTAGGAGAAAAATTTCTAAGGCACTTCTAAGAGAAAACCCACACATTCAATCTTTCTATGTTGTTGCTAATTAAGTTACTACTTGTCATCACCCAGACCCTTTGGGGGTTCCTTGATAGTATGTTATCTTTCTGCCATCTTCCTCATCACAAATCACTGACACAGAGTTGATCCTACCCTGAAAACCAGGGTCCCAATCCCTGCTGGAACCACTTTTGACACATCTAGAGTGATGCTACACACTACCGCTGGCTGTGACCTGAGTTTATCCAAAGTCTTCATTTCTTTCTATGAGGAGGAGGGTGGACAGGAAAGCATTGTGATCATATTTAAAATTTCTTTATTACAAAAAAAAATGGAGAAAATTATTCAAACAGTTACAGAAGCACATAAAAGGAAAAAGTGAAACTCTTGACTATTTGCCCCTGTGGAATAACCATATTAACTTTGGAATATGCTTCTGGAATATTTTACAGTAAAAGAAATAAAGAGAATTAACTATACTATTTTAGAACCTTTTTATTAGCAATATAGATTTATCCTTTGACAAGTGACAGAAGCTCTGTGAAACTAGGGAATTTGATTCCTTCACTGCTATATTTCTAGGAACTAAAACACTGTCTGGCACAAGATCAGATCAGATCAGATCAGTCGCTCAGTCGTGTCCGACTCTTTTCGACCCCATGAATCACAGCACGCCAGGCCTCCCTGTCCATCACCAACTCCTGGAGTTCACTCAGACTCACTTCCATCCAGTCAGTGATGCCATCCAGCCATCTCATCCTCTGTCGTCCTCTTCTCCTCCTGCCCTCAATCCCTACCAGCATCAGGGTCTTTTCCAATGAGTCAACTCTTCACATGAGGTGGCCAAAGTACTGGAGTTTCAGCTTTAGCATCATTCCTTCCAAAGAAATCCCAGGGCTGATCTCCTTCAGAATGGACTGCTTGGATCTCCTTGCAGTCCAAGGGACTCTCAAGAGTCTTCTCCAACACCACAGTTCAAAAGCATCAATTCTTCGGCGCTCAGCCTCCTTCACAGTCCAACTCTCACATCCATACATGACCACAGGAAAAACCATAGCCTGGACTAGACAAACCTTTGTTGGCAAAATAATGTCTCTGCTTTTGAATATGCTATCCAGGTTGGTCATGACTTTCCTTCCAAGGAGTAAGCGTCTTTTAATTTCACGGCTGCAGTCACCATCAGTAGTGATTTTGGAGCCCAGAAAAATAAAGTCTGACACTGTTTCCACTGTTCCCCATCTATTTCCCATGAAGCGGTGGGACCGGATGCCATGATCTTCGTTTTCTGAATGTTGAGCTTTAAGCCAACTTTTTCACTCTCCACTTTCACTTTCATCAAGAGGCTTTTGAATTCCTCTTCACTTTCTTCCATAAGGGAGGTGTCATTTGCATATCTGAGGTTATTGATATTTCTCTCAGCAATCTTGATTCCAGTTTGTGTTTCTTCTAGTCCAGCGTTCCTCATGATGTACTCTGCATAGAAGTTCAATAAGCAGGGTGACAATATACAGCCTTGATGTACTCCTTTTCCTATTTGGAACCAGTCTGTTGTTCCATGTCCAGTTCTAACTGTTGCTTCCTGACCTGCATACAAATTTCTCAAGAGGCAGATCAGATGGTCTGGTATTCCCATCTCTTTCAGAATTTTCCACAGTTTATTGTGATCCACACAGTCAAAGGCTTTAGCATAGTCAATAAAGCAGAAATAGATGCTTTTCTGGAACTCTCTTGCTTTTTCCATGATCTAGCAGATGTTGGCAATTTGATCTCTGGTTCCTCTGCCTTTTCTAAAACTAGCTTGAACATCAGGAAGTTCACGGTTCACATATTACTGAAGCCTGGCTTGGAGAATTTTGAGCATTACTTTACTAGCGTGTGAGATGAGTGCAATTGTGTGGTAGTTTGAGCATTCTTTGGTATTTCCTTTCTTTGGGATTGGAATGAAAACTGACCTTTTCCAGTCCTGTGGCCACTGCTGAGTTTTCCAAATTTGCTGGCATGTTGTAGGTGTTAAGAAATGTTCACTGAATAAATGAATGAGATCCTCCTTCCTGTCAGATCAGTCAGAAGTTCCATGGGGTCAGAGATGTGTCTATTTGGTCTCTGTGATCCCAGCACCAGAGTACCTGGCACAAGGTAAGCACTTGTATCTGTTGAACTAGCAAAACAACTCAATGATGAAACCACCTAATTTTTTTTTAACTGTTCCAGTGTGTTGGCAATACCATAATAACCAGCTATTCCCCAATTCATTGAAAAAGTCTCTCACAAACACTGTTGCAATAGTTGTTCATGTATATATCCTTGTTTAAAGATTTTTTTAGGATATGAATCCCTTTTGTCGTGCAATCATTGACTTGATATAAATATGTTCTGAAACTGATTCCCTCCGGAATTTCATAAATTAAAAACACTTAAGATTAATTTTCCAACTTGTTTAAAAGCCACTGCCTGGAACTCTGCAAAATAATCTCCAGTAGAAAATGAATGCTTCCCAATCCTATCTGGATGCAGCCTGAACACTGTAACAAACAGGAAGTCTGCATCCTTGGTGACAAACATCTCCTGCATGAACACAGTAGCACTTTAGTCATCACCCGGAGAAGGCCGTTTTCAGGCAGGTCTCTACTGTTGATACATCCAGCAGAAAAGAGAAAGAAAACAGGAGAGTAATAGACTTCCAGGGCGTGAGGTGGAAGAAGATGCTGAAAAACTAAGAGCTGGACAAGACCAGAAACAGAGGATTAAGAGTATTTTTGAGTTTCCCACAAGTGAAGGTACAGAGCTCTATCTGAACTCTCCAATGGAAAAGTTTTTCCAGAAATTTACCTTTCTGCTTATTTAATTTTTTCACTCCAAAGATATTAAATAAATCTCTATTATGTGTCAGAGTTGTGCCATAACTGGGGAGAAAAAGAACAGGCAGGATGGACCTACTCTCCACCATCTTGGCACTGAAGCTTAAGGACCATTGTTGAAGCATGAAGGGGTCTGACTCTGACGAATAAAGACAGCTAGAGACCTTCACCTACTTTCCACCAGGGAACAGAATTTGTGTCCCAGTTACTGCTCCTTCTTTTATGAAAAACTCTGCTCCATTTCTCTCCATGAATGAAGAGGTCAGTTAGAGATCTTTCCCTTTGAGTACCCCCAAGCAAAACTGGTCAACACACACTGAGTGTACTTCCTTTTTCTCCAGGAGCATCTGCCACACCACAGGCCTTGCTGGGTCATCTTCTTAACTGAGGCCAAGGAGAGCTGTGCATTGGCACTTACTGTTGCAGAGTCAACATTCAAAGAAGTATAAACCTTTAGGCTTTGAGGGAATCAAGACCATCTAGTCCTACTCCAGTAGTTTCCTAACCCATTCCATGGATCACCAAGCTCTTTGAGAATCACTGACTCCTTTAGACTTCCTATGTTGAAAAAGAGTAATATATACACACATATATAATATGTGTAATATATACACATGTATCTCAGCACATAATTTCCCCTGTATTTTCAGGAGCTCCATGGACATACCATGTAACAGAATATCTAGAATTCCAGAGATCCCATATTAAGAATTCTTACTCTCTATAAAAGCCCACTGGAGCTCTAATGTCCCAATTAGCAGTCTCTGAGTTGGGTGGATGGAATGCAGAGGCAATGTAATACCTGTGTATTACCACACAGGTCCCAGCTCAATCCTCAAGTGAGTTAGTTATCTTTAAAATATGGAAAACCTCTGCTTGGTGGCCAAGCACAGAATTTCTCAAATCAGTCAGCTGAGCCATCTCATGTTTTCAAAGACAACACCAAGCCCCTAAATGAAGTGGTTGAATCTGGTGGCATGAAAGGTGACAGCAGCCCAGAGGCTGTTAGGATTGCTGCCCACTGTTGATGGAGCAGTAACACTCGTATGGATCCTCCACTTCATATACATTTTCCTCAATGATATAGATGTTTTCCTCTGGGTGCATCCCCTCTGCTGCTGTACTTGCCAACCCTGAAGGAGAAAGGCTGGCCAAAGTGATGATGCTGTGGAAATAAAGTATTGCAGTTAAGCATTTTCTGGACAACATGTAATAGAATTGAGAGAATGGGCTTTGCTGAAGAGTTAGCAACCAAGGCAGTATACGATCCTTGATCAGGTCCTGACTAGGAAGGGAAAACATAAAATAACAATGAAATAATCTGGGGAATATTCTGTACAAATTCAAATTAATCTGAAATTTCTTAGGTATAAAAGTAATATTGTGTTATCTAAGAGAATATACTCATTCTGAAGAAGTGCAGACTGAAGTGTTTATGTGAAGTGTCAAGATGTCTGAAACACCTGTACAAATGGTTCAGAAAAAAACAAAATTGTATACATAGAGAGAGAAACAACATAAATGTGACAAAATATCAAATAACATGCTCAAATTGCACTGTTATTTCAATTATTATGTGGGTTTAAACAATTCCAAAAAGTAAAAGGAATGTGTTATGGATCCAATGAGACTTGAGTTTGAATTCTACCTCTGTTGCTTATCATCCATATGATATAGGCTAAGTTGGATTTGCCTTTTCCATTTATTCATTCAAAAACTGTTTAGTGTGTTACACACTGAGCCCATGCATCAAGAGATACAACAGTGAACAAATCACAAAAAGCTCCTGGAGGCTGTATATTAGTAAACTCAGGGTGTTAGGGTCCTCACCTATACAATGGGAATAAGTACTCTTCTCTCACAGGGCTGCTGTAAGGAACATTTATCCATGCAATCCTCAAATATTTATGAAGTGTGTATGAAGAATCAGGTGTGCACTAGGGGATACAGTTGTTAATGTGGCTGATAAGTTCCTAATTTTCTATGGGGTTTACATTTATAGGTAGAGATAAAACACTAAGCCAATAATTTCATAAAGAATGAACTAGTAGTAAATGTAAATATTACCTATTGATGTTATAATATTTCAGGTTTCAGCTCTAATAAATACTGGTTATAGATCATATAAAGCCATGATGATTAGATGTTCTATTTGGTCTTATTTGACTTTTTTACTGCAGACTACTTTGTCTTCATAACTACAACATCTAGTGTGTGAGAATGCTAAGTCACTTCAGTCGTGTCCAACTTTTTATGATCCTAGGGACTGTAGCATTCCTGGTTCCTCTGTCCATGGGATTCTCCAGGCAAGAGTGGGTTGCCATGCCCTCTTCCGGGGGATCTTCCCGACCCATGGAGTGAACCTGTATCTTATGTCTCCTGAACTGGCAGGCTGGTTCTTCACCACTAGCACCACCTAGACTTAGTCTAAAATTATTAGTGATTCATATAGTATTCAGTGGACAGAATCATTTTTTTCTTAAAATATATTTCATTCTGTCCATGTCCCAAATGTCACAATAACCCAGTAAAAGTTATATAACCTTTGTGTGTGTGTAGGGTAGTGTAATTAGGAATGGAGACTAATTCTGCAATATGAAAGACAAGCAGCTTTCAGCTCTGTTTGTACAATTACTTAGAAAGTTTTTTGAACAACAAAGGCTTCCCTGGTGGCTGAGATAGTAAAGAATCCACCTGCAATGCAAGAGACCTGAGTTTGATCCCTGATTCAGGAAGATCCCCTGGAGAAAGGAATTGCCACCCACTCCAGTATTCCTTCCTGGAGAATTCCATGCACAGAGGAGCCTGAGAAGTCTGAGAAGTTATGAAAAGCTCTGAGAGCAGATACTGAGCTTCTCGTTCAATTCTGTAACCAACAGCCTCCTAGAACCTGGGTGGAGTAGGTGCTCAATCAGCTGTAGGGTCACTCAAGATCCCCACCTTATCCTACCCTACTCATGATTCTTACCTTGAATTTTGTATCTTCTCTTTTCTATCAGGATACCCTAAGTAGAAAGCAAAGAAAAGTCCATTTAAAATACTTTAATAAAATAAATGAGGTAAAAAACAAAACAGGCTAATGGGAGGCAAAGATTGTTTAGGGAAATCTGGTCTACCGGTTAAGATTGAATTACATCAAACCACTGATAGGTGTCTTGGTTTATTACATAAACTGTGGTAGAAAGTAATAAAGATGTATTTTCATATTTAACAAATATAGGGAGTGCCTACTACATATCTGGTAGTATGCTAAGCACCAGGGACACAAAAAATGAATTATGAGCCCTGATATCATTAAGCTTGTCTTCCAGTGGAGAGGCACTTAAGAAAAAAAAGTAAATAGAAAAAATAAAATAAGTTCAGACTGTGATGTGACAGAAAGAAAAGTACTGCAGCAAAATGGATTAACCTAGAGCTTATCATACTGAGTGAAATAAGACAGAGAAAAACAAATATGGTGTCATTTATATGTGAAAGCTAAAAACATTACAAATAGCTTTATTTACAAAACAGAAACAGACTCACAGACACAGAAAACAAATTTATGGTTGCCAAAGGGAGAAGGGAGCAGAGATGAATTAGGAGTATGGAATGAACAGATACATACCACTAAGATGATCTTTAAGCTCAGTTCTGGAAGAAGAGAATGAGTCAGCCAAATGAAGAACCAGGGTGAGCATCTGGATCGAGTAAAGCCCTGGTAAAGATGGTGATAAGTGCCTGAAACTGAAAGCATGACTGGAATAAAATAGTGGCACAAGATAAGGTCTGAAATGGAGGCTGGGCTAGATACTATAGGACCCTAGAAGTCATAATCAGGAGCTTGGGTTTTATCCTAAGACATAAGAAATAATTGAAGGCCAGAAATATGATATAACTGGGTTTCAAGAAAATCACTTTGGTTGCTATGTGCAGAATGAACTAAAAGGAGGTATGAAAAAGAGACCAGGTAAGGCATGAACTGCCTCAGAGTAAGGTAGTGACAGAGAGGCTCAGAATCATTAATGGATTTTAGATATGTTTTGGGGAAAGTGCAGGAAGTGAAGCTGGATTGTGTGTAGTTGTGATTGTGTGTTAGGAGTGAAGAAAGAGAGAATTCAAGGATGGCTTATAGCTCAGGCAACTAGCTGGGTGGTAGTGAAACACTATGATGAAGACCCAGCGAGGGGAGGTACGGTTTTAAAAAGGTGGAATATAGACTCCAGAGTTCCTTTTAGGACACGGTAAGGTCGGAGACAAATAAGTGGAGATAACACCTGAACAGCTGGACAGTCAGTACCAACACCCTTGAGTGCCGAAGACAGAAACTAAGGATGACATTTAAGTCTATGGAAATATAGGTTATCATCATCCAGAGGGTATGGAGAGAGGAAAAACACCAGCTGTGGAGAATCTCAACACCTAAAGATCATGCTGAAGGAGATAAAATAATAAAATTGACTGAAAAGAAGCGGCCAAAGTGAGAGTGGTGTTTCAGAAGTCAAGAGAAGGAAGACTTTTTTGGAACATGTGAGGGTCAACTTAGTTGAATATTACTGAAAGATGGATGTACTGCAATGAAGACAGAGGTATCTCCTGGGTTTATCAAAATGGAGATCACTGAGCTTGAACTAAAACTACTTCCATGGCAATTCAGGTGTAGAAGCTAAATGGGGCTGGGGGTGTTTGAAGAGTACAGAGGAATGAAATGTAGGAATAACTCATCTGAAATATGCCTGTGAAGAAGAGGAGAGAAATGGGAGTAGCTGGAGAGAAATGTGTGAACTAGATCTTATTTTTACACTAATAAAAAAGCATAAATAGGAATGGAGAAAGAGATGATTCTGGAGAAAGCGACCAAACGAAGAAAGAATTCATGGCTATGGCAAAGTAGGTGAAACAGGCTTTTAATACTTCATCAGTGCAGCTAGAAGGGAGGGAGGTTTGAGCAGCAGTGAAATATGTGATGCTCATCTCAGACACTGCACTAGGAAGATTCAAGATTGCTGCACATTTCTGAGTGCCGATTTATGGCTTTGATGTCATGATTAAAAACCTGTTACCCTCGTTGTGTGATTTTCTCTAGCAGCTTCTAGGGGAAAGACTGCAAATTGTACACAACTTTCCCATCTATTCTAAGTAGTCATGTTTTGAGTTTTGGCAGTAATCATATGTGTGTACAAAACATGACTTCTATTCCTCATCAACCTCTTTCCACACCCTTTTAAACAACCCATAATGGTCCCTAATATCCAGGCCTTGGCAGAACTCAAAAATTGGGTGTTATCATTGCTCCTTATCAACCTGTAGACTCCATATTCGTGTGGTCAATTCTCAAACTCCACTGCTACCTCTCCATAAACTCGGGAAAGTGGGAGTGAGTAGCTTCTTCCTCTGAACAATTCATTTACCATTAAAGGCAGAATAACAAAAAGGTAAGCAGGATAGCCCTGGTTTCAAATCCTCTATCAATTAACAGTGTCACGTTGGATTAAAAGTTACTTAACCTTTCAACACAATGGCTCTCCAACTGGTAAATGAGAACAATATTAGTATCTTTCTCAACAGGGTAATTATGAGGATTAATGCACATAAAGCACTTGGAAGCATAATGCACATAAGCCACACAGGATGAGCAGCTCATCCCAGTTTTCCCTAGACTGTCCCAGTTTTAGCACTGAAAACCCACATATTCAGACCCCCACCCTCTTCAGTCCTGGGAAATTAGTAAGAAAGGCTACTAAAATAATAGCGGTATAAGGCCTTGGCCTCTGCCCCAAAGAGAAGACAGTATATTACAATTATTAAAGTAAGTGAGGTTTTTGGAATGATGGAAGTGTTTGGTCTTTGATTTTGGTGATGGTTTCCTGAGTGAAATTATCTACAAAAGTTCATTAAATTGGACACATTTTAAATATACAGTTTATTGCATATAAATTATACTTATTTTTAATAAACATAAGCAACTTAGAAGCAAAAAGTTTGTTGAGTGCCACAATGGAGGAAAATAACAAATGCTGCAACCTTGACCATGACCCAGGGTTAAAGGAACCTGCTACCCCTCTTTAAAGAACCACACTTAAGAAATAAATAAGATAGAAAATGCATAGAAAGAAGTGATTGTTGATTCATGAATTTAAAAGATTTATGTTCTTTACAAAATAAGAAAACAGGTACTAGAATCAACCTGCCTGAATCTGAATTCCAGCTTTGCCACTTACTGATTCTGAAACCTTCCAAAAACCTTGATAGTTTACCGTCTCTAAGTGTTACTCTCCTCTGCTGTAAAAAATGGGGATAACAGTACTACCTACCTTATAAGATGGTGATGATGATGATAAATATAAAAACATGCTTGTTACATGGTAAGCACTGAATAAAAACGAACTATTATTAATCCTGTGGTTTGAAAGGACTAAAGAGTATTCATTCTAATCATTAAACCTAATAATTATAATACCTAGTTTTGGGTTGGTTCCTATATTAACAGCTCTGAATCATAGGGAGAGAGAAGCACCATCAAATAACTTTCATTTGAGAATTAAACCACCAGAGTTAAGAATCAGAGCCAGGAAAAAAAAATTTGGGGGGTGGTCCTAAGATGGTGGAGGAATAGGACGGGGAGAACACTTTCTCCCCCACAAATTCATCAAAAGAACATTTGAACACTGAGCAAATTCCACAAAACTTCTGATTGCTGGCAGAGGACATCAGGCACCCAGAAAGGCAGCCCATTTTCTTCGGAAGGAGATTACGTGCCTAACGGCAACTCCCAGCAGAAAAGCAACCCAGATGCTCGCATTGGCCACAGCAAGCAGGTGCTGGCCAGGGAGGCTCAGGCTGCGTTGCTTTGGGTAAGGAATGGGCCTGAATGCCTTGAGGGCAATCTGAGGGATCTAGCTTGAGATAGCAAATCAGACTGTGGGATAGCTATCCTGCAAAAAGCCCTAACCTAAGACACCACCATTCAAGAACAAAGGACTGAGCAGAACTAGCCAGCTGTAGACTGGCCCATCCCCCACTGGAGACAAGCAGGCGAGGGCAGGCAGAGCCGGAAGGGGGCAATTGCGATCCCAGAGATGCATCCTCTACCAAACTGCAAGCAAGCTTCCCTGCTATCCAAGACTTCTTGGGATTCTGGATGGTTGACATCCACTGGGAGGGTCACAACCATAGATCAGCTTCCCAGAAGACACAGATAGCATACCTGAGAAGGTGCAGCCTTTGTACACCCAGAAAACTGAGTGACTGGGACAGGGGAAGTGATAAGATGCAGCCTCCAATGGCGGGGCCGTGGCTGGGTGGGGTGGGAACTGCGTTCAAAAATCACCTGGTCACCTGAGCTGCTCGGACCTGGGAAGGGCACAAAACGCAGGCCCAACCAAGTCTGAGCCTTTGTGGACTACCCGAGAACCTGAACCTGAGCGGCTTAGACCTGGAAAGTGCTTGCAACCCACGGCCTGCCACAGACAGTTCCCCACAGAGCAACCTGGAGCCTGAGCAGTGTAGACTGGGAAAGCACACATGCCATGAGCAGGGACAAACCCAGTGTGGCCGAGACACTGCGAGCATTCCCCACACATGCTAGTGATATTTGTTTGCAGTGTTCCTCCCTCCCCACAGCACTACTGAACAAGTGAGCCTAAAAAAAGTGACCTCCACCGGCCCCTTGTGTCAGGGCAGAAATTAGACACTGAAGAGGCCAGCAAACAGAAGAAGCTAAAATAAACAGAGGGAACTGCTTTGGAAGTGACAGGTGCAATAGATTAAAACCCTGTAGTTAGCACCAACTGCTTAGGAGGGGGCCTATAAGTCTTCTGAAGTATAAGCTGGATGAAGGAACTATCTGAAAATGAACTGACCCCACAGTGTCCCCAACAGCTCCAGAGAAAGTCCTAGATATATTTTTTACTATTATTATTTTATAAATTTTCTTAATTCTTTTAAAATTTTAAAGTCCTCTATTACTCCTTTAATTTTCATTTTTATAACCTACTATTACCTTGCAAAAAAAAAAAAAACCTATTTTTAAAGCAAACTTCATATACATATATTTTATAATTTTTGTTACTGTTTTGTTTTTTTAATATTGTATTTTTGGACTCTGAGAGAGAGGGAGAGGGTGGGAAGATTTGGGAGAATGGCATTGAAACATGTAAAATATCATGTATGAAACGAGTTGCCAGTCCAGGTTCGATGTACGATACTGGATGCTTGGGGCTGGTGCACTGGGACGACCCAGAGGTTTGGTGTGGGGAGGGAGGAGGGAGGAGGGTTCAGGATGGGGAACACATGTATACCTGTGGCGGATTCATTTTGATATTTGGCAAAACTAATACAATTATGTAAAGTTTAAAAAATAAAATTAAATTAAAAAAATAAAAAATAAATAAATAAAAAAAGAATTGCATTAAACATGGGAAAAAATATTGTATTTTTGAGAATCTAACCTCTACTCTAGATTTCTAATCTTTACTTTTTGGTATTTGTTATCAATTTTGTACCTTTAAGAATCCAATCTTCAGTACCTATTTTTACTTGTGAGTGAGATTACTGGTCTGATTGCTCTCTCCCTCTTTTGACTCTCCTTTTTTTCCACCAGGTCGCCTCTATCTCCTCCCTCCCCCTTCTCTTCTCTACCCAACTCTGTGAACCTCTGTGTTCCAGACTGTGGAGAACACTTAGGGAACTGATTACTGGCTGGATCTGTCTCTCTCTTTTTGATTCCCCCTTTTATCCTCCTGGCCACCTCTGTCTCCTACCTCCCTCTTCTCTTCTCTTCTCTTCTCTGTGTAACTCCATGAACATCTCTGAGGGATCCAGACTGTGGAGAACACATAGGAAATGATTACTGGCTAGCTTGCTCTCTCCCCTTTTGATTCCACCTCTTCTCCTCCTGGTCACCTCTATCTCCCTCTTCCATCTTCTCTTCTCCATGTAACTCTGTGAACCTCTATGGTGTCCCTCACTGTGGAGAAACTTTTCATCATTAACCTAGACGTTTTATCATTGGTGCTGTATAGATGGAGGAGTCTTGAGGCTACTGTAAGAAAAAGACTGAAAACCAGAGGCAGGATGCTTAAGTCCAAATCCTGAGACACCAGAGAACTCCTGACTCCAGGGAACATTAATCAATAAGAGCTCATCAAAAGCCTCCATACCAGCACTGAAACCAAGCACCACCCAAGGGCCAACAAGCTCCAGAGAAAGACATACCACACAAATTCTCCAGGAACATAGCCCTGAGCTTCAATATACAGGCTGCCCAAAGTCACACCAAACCCACTGACATCTCAAAACTCACTACGGGACACTTCATTGCACTCCAGAGAGAAGAAATCCAGCTCCACCGACCAGAACACTGACACAAGCTTCCCTAACCAGGAAACCTTGACAAGCCACCCATCCAACCCCACCCACAGTGAGGAACCGCCACAATAAAGAGAAACCACAAACTGCCAGAATATGGAAAGGCCACCCCAAACACACCAATATAAACAAGATGAAAAGACAGAGAAATACTCAGCAGGTAAAGGAACAGGATAAATGCCCACCAAACTAAACAAAAGAGGAAGAGATAGGGCATCTACCTCATAAAGAATTCTAAATAATGATAGTGAAAATGATCCAAAATCTTGAAAACAAAATGGAATCACAGATAAATAGCCTTGAGACAAGGATTGAGAAGATGGAAGAAATGTTTAACAAGGACCTGGAAGTAATAAAAGAGTCAATATATAATGAATAATGCAATAAATGAGATCAAAAGTCCTCTGGAGGGAACCAACAGTAGAATAATGGAGGCAGAGGATAGGATAAGTAAGTTAGAAGATAGAATGTTAGAATTAAATGAAACAGAGAGGAAAAAAGAATTAAAAGAAATGAGGACAAACTCAGAGACCTCTGGGACAATGTTAAACACCCCAACATTTGAATCATAGGAGTCCCAGAAGAAGAAAACAAACAGAAAGACCATGAGAAAATACTTGAGGAGATAATAGTTGAAAACTTCCCTAAAATGGGCAAGGAAATAATCACCCAAGTCCAAAATCTCAAAGAGTTCGAAACAGGATAAACCCAAGGCAAAACATCCCAAGACACATATTAATCAAATTAACAAAGATCAAACACAAAGAACAAAAATTAAAAGCAGCAAGGGAAAAACAACAAATAACACAAAGGGGATTCCCACAAGGATAACAGCTGATCTTTCAATAGAAACTCTTCAGGCCAGAAGGGAAGGGCAGGACATACTTAAAGTGATGAAAGAGAAAAACCTACAGCCCAGATTACTGTACCCAGCAAGGATCTCATTCAAATATGAAGGAGAAATCAAAAGACAAGCAAAAGCTCAGAGAATTCAGCACCACCAAACCAGCTCTCCAACAAATGCTAAAGGATCTTCTCTAGACAGGAAACACAGAAAGGGTGTATAAACTCGAACCCAAAACAACAGAGTAGATGGCATTGGGATCATACTTATCAATAATTACCTTAAATGAAAATGGGTTGAATGCCCCAACCAAAAGACAAAGACTGGCTGAATGGATACAAAAACAAAACCCCTATATATGTTGTCAACAAGAGACCCACCTCAAAACAAGGGACACATACAGACTGAAAGTGAAGGGCTGGAAAAAGATATTCCATGCAAATAGAGACCAAAAGAAAGCAGGAGTAGCAATACTTATATCAGATAAAATAGACTTTAAAACAAAGGCTGTGAAAAGAGACACAGAAGGACACTACATAATGGTCAAAGGATCAATCCAAGAAGATATAACAATTATATATGCACCCAACGTAGGAGCACCACAACATGTAAGACAAATGCTAACAAGTATGAAAGCAGAAATTAACAGTAACACAAGAATAGTGGGAGACATTAATACCCCACTCACACCTATGGATAGATCAAATAAACAGAAAATTAATAAGGAAACACAAACTTTAAAAGATATAATGCACAAGTTAGACCTAACTGATATCTATAGGACATTGCACCCCAAAACAATGAATTTCACCCTTTTCTTAAGTGCACACAGAACCTTCTCCAGGATAGATCACATCCTGGGCCATAAGTCTAGCCTTGGTAAATTCAAAAACATTTAAACCATTCCAAACATCTTTTCTGACCACAATGCAGTAAGATTAGATGTCAATTACAGGAGAAAAACTATTAAAAATTCCAACATACGGAGGCTGAACAACACACTGCTGAATAACCAACAAATCACAGAAGAAATAAAAATATGCATAGAAATGAATGAAAATGAAAACACAACAACCCAAAAACCTATGGGACACTGTAAAAGCAGTGCTAAGGGGAAGGTTCATAGCAATACAGGCATACCTCAAGAAACAATAAGAAGTCAAATAAATAACCTAACTCTACACCTAAAGCAACTAGAAAAGGAAGAAATGAAGAACCCCAGGGTTAGTAGAAGGAAAGAAAACTTAAATATTAGTGCAGAAATAAATGCAAAAGAAACAAAAGAGACCATAGCAAAAATCAACAAAGCCAAAAGCTGGTTCCTTGAGAAGATAAATAAACTTGACAAACCATTAGCCAGACTCATCAAGAAACAAAGGGAGAAAAATCAAATCAACAAAATTAGAAATGGAAATGGAGAGATCACAACAGACAACACAGAAATACAAAGGATCATAAGAGACTACTATCAGCAGCTATATGCCAATAAAATGGACAGCTTGGAAGAAATGGACAAATTCTTAGAAAAGTACAACTTTCCAAAACAAAACCAGGAAGAAATAGAAAATCTTAACAGATCCATCACAAGCACGGAAATTGAAACTGTAATCAGAAATCTTCCAGCAAACAAAAACCCAGGGCCAGACAGCTTCACAGCTGAATTCTACCAAAAATTTAGAGAAGAGCTAACACCTATCCTACTCAAACTCTTCCAGAAAATTGCAGAGGAAGGTAAACTTCCAAACTCATTCTATGAGGCCACCATCACCCTAATACCAAAACCTGACAAAGATCCCACAAAAAAAGAAAACTACAGGCCAATATCACTGATGAACATAGATGCAAAAATCCTTAACAAAATTCTAGCAAACAGAATCCAACAACATATTAAAAAGATCATACATCATGACCAAGTGGGCTTTACCCCAGGGATGCAAGGATTCTTCAATATCCACAAATCAATCAACATAATACACCACATTAACAAATTGAAAGATAAAAACCATATGATTATCTCAATAGATGCAGAGAAAGCCTTTGACAAAATTCAACATCCATTTATGATAAAAAACCCCCAGAAAGCAGGAATAGAAGGAACATACCTCAACATAATAAAAGCTATATATGACAAACCCACAGCAAACATTATCCTCAATGGTGAAAAATTGAAAGCATTTCCCCTAAAGTCAGGAACAAGACAAGCGTGCCCACTCTCACTACTACTATTTAACATAGTTTGGAAGTTTTGGCCAGAACAATCAGAGCAGAAAAAGTAATAAAAGGAATCCAAATTGGAAAAGAAGAAGTAAAATTCTCGCTGTTTGCAGATGACATGATCCTCTACATAGAAAATCCTAAAGGCTCCACCAGAAAATTGCTAGAACTAATCAATGGATATAGTAAAGTTTCAGAATATAAAATCAACACACATAAATCCCTTGCATTCCTATACACTAACAATGATAAAACAGAGAAATTAAGGAAACAATTCCATTCACCATTGCAATTAAAAGAGTAAATACTTAGGAATGTATCTACCTAAAGAAACAAAAGACCTACATATAGAAAACTATAAAACACTGATGAAATAAATCAAAGAGGACACAAATATATGGAAAAATATACCATGTTCATGGATTGGAAGAATCAATATAGTGAAAATGAATATACTACCCAAAGCAATCTATAGATTCAATGCAATCCCTATCAAGCTACCAATGGTACTTTCATAGAACTAGAACAAATAATTTCACAATTTGTATGGAAATACAAAAAACCTCAAAGAGCCAAAGCCATCTTGAAAAAGAAGAATGGAACTGGAGGACTCAACCTGCCTGACTTCCGCCTCTACTACAAAGCTACAGTCATCAAGACAGTATGGTACTTGCACAAAGACAGAAATATAGACCAATGGAATAAAATAGAAAGCCCAGAGATAAATCCATGCACCTATGGACACCTTATCTTTGACAAAGGATGCAAGAATATACAATGGAGAAAAGATAATCTCTTTAATAAGTGGTGCTGGGAACATTGGTCAAACACTTGTAAAAGAATGAAACTAGAACATTTTCTAACACTATACACAAAAATAAACTCAAAATGGATTAAAGATCTAAACCTAAGACCAGAAAATATAAAACTCCTAGAGGAGAACATAGGCAAAACACTCTCTGACATAAATCATAGCAGAATCCTCTATGATGCACTCCCAGAGTATTGGAAATAAAAGCAAAAATAAACAAATGGGACCTAATTAAAATTAAAAGCTTTTGCACTGCAAAGGAAACTATAAGCAAGGTGAAAAGACAGCCTTCAGAATGGGAGAAAATAATAGCAAATGAAGCAACTGACAAACAACTAATCTCAAAAATATACAAGCAACTCCTACACCTCAATTCCAGAAAAATAAATGACCCAATCAAAAAATGGGCCAAAGAACTAAATACACATTTCTCCAAAGGAGACATACAGATGGCTAGCAAACACATGAAAAGATGCTCAACATCACTCATTATCAGAGAAATGCAAATCAAAACCACAATGAGGTACCATTTCACACCAATCAGAATGGCTGTGATCTAAAAGTCTACAAGCAATAAATGCTGGAGAGGGTGTGGAGAAAAGGGAACCTGCTTACACTGTTGGTGGGAATGCAAACTAGTTCAGCCACTATGGAGAACAGTGTGGAGATTCCTTTAAAAACTGGAAATACAAAACTGGAAATTGCGATATGATCAGCAATCCCACTGCTGGGCATATACACTGAAGAAACCAGAATTGAAAGAGACACATGTACCCCAATGTTCATGCCAGCACTGTTTATAATTGCCAGGACAGGAAAGCAACCTAGATGTCCATCAGCAGATGAATGGATAAGAAAGCTGTGGTATGTATACACGAAGGAATATTACTCAGCCATTAAAAAGAATACATTTGAATCAGTTCTAATGAGTTGGATGAAACTGGAGCCTATTATACAGAGTGACGTAAACCAGAAAGAAAAACACCAATACAGTACACGAATGCATATATATGGAATTTAGAAAGATGGTAACAATAACCCTGTATGCGAGACAGCAAAAGAGACACAGTTGTATAGAACAGTCTTTTGGACTCTGTGGGAGAGGGTGAGGGTGGGATGATTTGGGAGAATGGCATTGAACTGTGTATATTATCTTATGTGAAATGAATCGCCAGTGCAGATTCGATGCATGATACAGGATGCTCGGGGCTGGTGCTGGGATGACCCAGAGGGATGGGATGGGGAGGAATGTGTGAGGGGGGTTCAGGATGGGGACCACATGTGCACCTGTGGCAGATTCATGTCAATGTATGGCAAAACCACTACAATATTATGAAGTAATTAGCCTCCAATTAATATAAATAATGGGCCAAAGAACTAAATAGACATTTCTCCAAAGAAGACATACAGATGGCTAACAAACACATGAAAAGATGCTCAACATCACTCATTATCAGATAAATGCAAATCAAAACCACTATGAGGTACCATTTCATGCCAGTCAGAATGGCTGTGATCCAAAAGTCTACAAGCAATAAATGCTGGAGAGAGTCTGGAGAAAAGGGAACCCTCTTACACTGTTGGTGGGAATGCAAACTAGTACAGCCACTATGGAGAACAGTGTGGAGATTCCTTTAAAAACTGGAAATAGAACTGCCTTATGATCCAGCAATCCCACTGCTGGGCATACACACTGAGGAAACCAGAAGGGAAAGAGACACATGTACCCCAATGTTCATGCCAGCACTGTTTATAATTGCCAGGACAGGAAAGCAACCTAGATGTCCATCAGCAGACGAATGGATAAGAAAGCTGTGGTATGTATACACAAAGGAATATTACTCAGCCATTAAAAAGAATATATTTGAATCAGTCCTAATGAGGTGGATGAAACTGGAGCCCATTATACAGAGTGAAGTAAGCCAGAAAGAAAAACACCGATACAGTATAGTAACGCATATATATGGAATTTAGAAAGATGGTAACAATAACCCTGTGTACAAGACAGCAAAAGAGACACTGATATATAGAACAGTCTTATGGACTCTGTGGGAGAGGGCGAGGGTGGGGTGATTTGGGAGAATGGCATTGAAATACGTATAATATCATATATGGAACGAGTTGCCAGTCCAGGTTCGATGCACGACACTGGATGCTTGGGGCTGGTGCACTGGGACAACCCAGAGGGATGGTATGGGGAGGGAGGAGGGAGGAGGGTTCAGGATGGGGAACACATATATACCTGTGGCGGATTCATTTCGATATTTGGCAAAACCAATACAATATTGTAAAGTTTAAAAATAAAATAAAATTAAAAAAAGATTTATAAAAAAAATAAAATAAATAAATTTATATTTAAAAAAAAAGCATCCAGCCCTCATGGACCACTTTGGTGTGAGTAGCTCTGAATGTCCCCCAAATTACTCAAGCATGAGTTATTTCAGGGTTTACTCAAAGTGAAATTAATCTCCAGTCTTTTAACTGTTCATGTAGAAATGCTTCTAAATGATTAAAATTATCCTTACATTTAGCCTTTGTCTAATTCTCCTGGGAAAACCAAAATTTAATTAAGTTGTGAAAAAGAAATATAACACAGGTATTGATTCAATATGAAAAAGAATTTTTATCCTTCCAAAACAATTCTAAAATTTTTATCCTTCCAAAACAATTCTAAAAATCAAAGTGGTTTGAGGACAATTTAGCATTTTGTAGAAACTGGTAACACTCTCAAACAATACTATTATATTTGCAAACTCTATTTTCTAAAACAGAAAGCCTCTTTTGCTACTCCCTTCTTCTCTTTTTTCCTTGTATTTATTTCTGCCCTGACTCATTCTAAAAATCAGAGCCTCCCAGTTGTCAATATAAGTACCTAGAACTGTGGCACTGAGGTAGCAAAAATATCATAAATTATATGGCTATTGATTTTCTTCTGGTGCCTTCATAGTCTACTCAATACCATTGCTTCTTCTAACTGCTAAAATACCATCCTCCTCCCAAAGAAAGCATTTAATGCCCTGTATTTCCAGAACCCTGAGAAACCAAATTTGTCTATAATGGGAAAATCACACTCACCTACATTTTTCTATTGGATAAATAGAAACCTGTACACACCATGATTTGAAACCTTGAGGACCCTATGCAATATCACATTTGGAGTCACTTTATTAAAAAAAAAAAAAAAGGGACAATCATGAAATGTTTCCATGTTAAGTCCTCTAAGTCCCAGACTAGATGTTCTAATTCTAAGTTGTTTTCAGGTATTCTTGACAGCCTTGGTAACTGAGGTAGAAGTGTTTTTTCTATCTTGCCAATGAGAATTCTTGATGGAAAACAGGATTCATGAGATCTAAAGAGAATGTACAATTCTAAGAAGTATGTTTCATGTTTTGAAGAGACCTCTGCAATGATCAGAAAGTTTGAGCCAATTTAGTATAAAAAATTAGGACTCTGTGACAGTGTTGACTTTACACAGTTGACCTAGCATCACTCTACCCAGTGTCCCTGACTCATAGGAATGCCATGGGAAAATGACTGAAAAATTCTGCAGCTGATTGACAGGACTCTTATATGGTGCCTGGTCACTGTCTGCTATAGTCAAGGGCATAATACTTTAGAATCTGGATCCAGGACCTAGTGATAGTCATCAATAATGTAGACATTGTCTTCTGCTTGGATAGGCTTCAGAGCTGCATTTTTCAAAGCTCCAATGCGAGTATCTTTCAATGGAATCACACTGTAGAAACAATAACATGAGTAAGAAAAAGAAGATCAATTCTCAGGTATGAGCAGCATATTTGTTTATATTCATTCAAGGCTGGGTATTTGCATTTCTCAGAGCCCCACTCAAACATCCTATGAAATGAATAGAAGCTTCCAGAATTGTGAATATGAAGTTACAGGAAATTATTTTTGATAAGGAGGTAGAAAGTCACACCTTTTGGTTTCAAAAATCTCACACTGGTCTCTTTCAAGACACTCCTCATGCAATAGAACACAAAAATTTATAATCTACGAAGACAAATACCACACATCAAATTGAAGTATTAAACCAGGATGCACAGTCTCAAAGATGGCCAGAAAATGGTTTGGCTGGTGTTTTTCTACTTGAGGACTGTGAGCCTTTAGTGAATGTTATTTAGTGGTATGTATCCTGTATTTAAGATATATATATATATATCTTATGAATATGAATATATGAATACAAAATATCAGAGCATATCAGATGTAGTAAAATAGTATTGCTTCACCTAAGCATGTTCTAGATCCCAGAGTCAAAAATCACACCCTGCCTTAACAGTCAAAATTAGAAAGCCATGGGTTAGATGAGTTTTATAACATGAATGCTCACACATCAAGTGTACACAAAGGTCATTTGTGGAGTTTTAATATCAAGGCTTTTTTAGAGGTTGTCTGTAGGCACCATTTTTATTACCTAAGCCTGCCCAGAAAAGAAATGCACTGAATCATAGCTGAATGATGAAATAACATCATGAGGAAATACACCTTTTTGTTTTGTTTTGTTTGATTTTCTATATTATACAGCATCTTCTACAATAAATATTTTCTTTTCTATTTAGTTGATTAAAAACTGAAACTTTAAAAAAGTAACATTGAAAAAACAAAAATGAACTAAAAGGATGTTATCATTCATAGTTTTCTGTCTGTAAAGAGTACTTTTTTCTTTTTCCCTCTTGGAAGACAGTCAAAAACTCCTAAAAGTCTAGTTTTGGACTCCAGGGGACCTCTGTGTGATATGACATTGGATGTCACTTAACATCTCTAAACCTGTTTTCTAATTAGTAAACTGATAATAATACTACTGCCTGTCTCACAGGTTTATTGCTGTGAAGGGCATGTTTGCAATAATAAAATCCAGCATCTATGAAACACTTGCAATATGCTGGAGATTATTCAAGGCATATTTTGTGGACTGGCTCATGTGATTAACTCAGATATAGGAAAGATTGGGTACAAACATTCAATGAAAGAGAACTAAGAATAATGGATGGCAGTTAAAGAGGGACGAATTCGGAATCAAAGAAAGACTTGACTTAAAGCCCAAGCTGGACCAGATGAAGCAGTTTATTTTGCTGGAAGTCGGTAGTGGTTTCCTACCTTTACAGAGGCTTGGGGAAATGACTGCAGGGATGCATACAAAGAAGATTTAATTTTTGACTGGGTGAAGGGGTAAACTTGCAAAACTGTAAATTGAAATGCCTGTGAGGCCAGACAACTAATGTAAATGAACAGAGCAGGCTGGGTATGGAATAATAGGGGATGGTGGGAACTGTGGGGAGCCGGAGGCATGTCCCTACCCACTGCCTTTGCGGGTCTTAAGCCTGGAGGTGTCTTCCTGCAGATTTTTGCAGAGCTACCTTCTGCTAATTTGAGGTTCACTCACATAGCCTACTGCCCTGCTCCAGTATTCCCCATGGTATTTCTCTGGAAGTTCTATGCTGCTACTCCTGCTAAGTTGCTTCAGTCATGTCTGACTCCGTGCGACCCCATAGACAGCAGCCCACTAGACTCCTCTGTCCCTGGGATTCTCCAGGCAAGAATACTGGAGTGGGTTGCCATTTCCTTCTCCAATGCATGAAAGTGAAAAGTAAGGGAAGTCGCCCAGTAGTGCCCGACTCTTAGCGACCCCATGGACTGCAGCCCACCAGGCTCCTCTGTCCATGGGACTTTCCAGGCAAGAGTACCAGAGTGGGGTGCTATTGCCTTCTCCGGGAAGTTCTATAAGACCCTGCTTATTCGTTTATATGTTTTCTGTCTGTTCTCATCTTTTCAGAATATAATAGAGATTCAATACACATGCAATAAACAAAACACTGAATGAAATCAAATAACAAACTAAACAACCCATTCAAATGACCCCTGAAACAATATCTGCAATTTAGTTCTCTTGCTCTAAGAGATAAGGTTTGAGGTGTTATTTCTGTAGCAGTTATGACACAATTCCAGGGAAATATAGAGGTGCTTGGAGAAGGAAATGGCAACCCACTCCAGTATTCTTGCCTGGAGAATCCCAGGGAAGGAGGAGCCTGGTGGGATGCCTTATATGTGTTCACACAGAGTCGGACACAACTGAAGCGACTTAGCAGCAGCAGCAGCATAGAGATGCTAAAATCATCACTGGAAGGTTGAACAGCAATGGAGGTGCTCTATATACTAGATTTTTCAGGATGCAGAGTATAAAATGGAGAACTTGGAAGGAAAAGAGGAGAGGGACAGAGAAATTTTCCTTATGTTTACTAGAGTAAGAACATCAAAAGGCATTATTAACACAAACCATTTCAAACTTACCGTAGTAGCTCCGCCTTGCTCCCCAGGCAAAAATATCCTAAATTGAGGGGGAAATGAAGAGAAAATTAAACAGGCAAGCCAAAGAGTTCATGAGATTTTTTTTCTAAACCAGTATATTATTACCATTATTAGTTTAATATGAGCAAAATCAGTACAGCTCTCAGATTCTAAAAAAAAAATTAATTTAGAAGAAAGAATATTTTTAAAAAGGAGAAAAAAAAATCAATCTGACCCTAACGTGATAACTCCAGGTAACTTCTCTTGAATCTCCAGGAGCCAAGTATACCCTTGGTATAGAGTATCTTGTGATTCGTAGGTTTAGTGTATTGGCCTACATGCCCTAGCTTACTTTAATGCCATTATATTTCACGGAAAAGAAACCCTGAATATTGTGCTTCTCCCATAGAAGACAGGTTTTACACACACATACACACACAACTGGTGGAAGGAGACCACAACGTGCTGGATGACTGTCATGTGAAACCCTTTGTTCTTCTCCTAGCTCTGAAATCATGTACCCTCCTAATGTCTCTTGTGCTTCTTCTATTAAGTGGGTGTTATAAAGCCATCAACAGTTTTACTCCCAATAGGGATAAAATATTGTTATTGAGGGAATAGGAAAAGAACAAAATGGGAGGGAACAAATGTTGTATATTACAGTGGCTTTTGGCTTCCAAATCTCAACTTTACACAACCAGTGCTTATTTCTCCATATTTAATTTCTCCTATCTAGAATTTAAATATCATGTTTATGGAATGATAAATTTAAAATAAATAAAAAATTAAAAAAAGAACAAGGCAAGAACCAAGGAAGTTACGTGAAACTGATATCATATCAAATGTAAAGCCATATGTATTTGCCGCAAGAATACTCCTGTGGGCTCAAGAATATTTCTGAATATTTCAGTCCTGAGGTGACTTACTTCTCCTAATCCAGAATACCACAAACATGACCAACAATGCTAAAATAGTAACCGAGATTCCAATGTAGACTCCCTTGTTGGTGCTCATCCATGTTTCCTGTGCCAGCGCCTCAACCTACAGAAACATCAGCAGATCAAACACAAAACAGAAAAATAAAACAATCTTTTTAGAGTTATAGGCAGAAAACATTTCAGAAAATAATATACCCAGGCAAATTATTGTTTATTGGCCCCTGGCTACTTCTGGATCATGAGGGATAAGACCAAGTGATGTACAGTTATAGACTTATGATGAAATTCTAAGACAACTCAAAATTCAAAATGTATTTGTGGGTGGTGGAAATGTTTACATCTTACATGCGGTGGTATTTAGACAAGGGTACACATTTGTTAAAACTCAAACGGTATGCTTCAAATGAGTGTGCTTTATTATTATAAATTATACATACTGTAAAAAAAAAAATAAGCTCTTTTCATAAATAATCCTCTTCAGTTCAGTTCAGTCACTCAGTCGAGTCCGACTCTTTGCGACCCCATGAATCGCAGCACGCCAGGCCTTCCTGTCCATCACCAACTCCCGGAGTTCACTCAGATTCACATCCATCGAGTCAGTGATGCCATCCAGCCATCTCATCCTCTGTCGTCCCCTTCTCCTCCTGCCCCCAGTGCCTCCCAGCATCAGAGTCTTTTCCAATGAGTCAACTCTTCCCATGAAGTGGCCAAAGTACTGGAGTTTCAGCTTTAGCATCATTCCTTCCAAAGAAATCCCAGGGCTGATCTCCTTTAGAATGGACTGGTTGGATCTCCTTGCAGTCCAAGGGACTCTCAAGAGTTTTCTCCAACACCACAGTTCAAAAGCATCAATTCTTCGGTGCTCAGCCTCCTTCACAGTCCAACTCTCACATCCATACATGACCACTGGAAAAACCATAGCCTTGACTAGATGGACCTTTGTTGGCAAAGTAATGTCTCTGCTTTTGAATATGCTATCTAGGTTGGTCATAGCTTTCCTTCCAAGGAGTAAGCGTCTTTTAATTTCATGGCTGCAATTGCCATCTACAGTAATTTTGGAGCCCAAAAAAATAAAGTCTGACACTGTTTCCACTGTTTCCCCATCTATCTCCCATGAAGAGATGGGACCGGATGCCATGATCTTCGTTTTCTGAATGTTGAGCTTTAAGCCAACTTTTTCATTCTCCTCTTTCACTTTCTTCAAGAGACTTTTTAGTTCCTCTTCACTATCTGCTATAGGGTGGTGTCATCTGTATATCTGAGGTTATTGATATTTCTCCTGGAAATCTTGATTCCAGCTTGTGCTTCTTCCAGCCCAGCGTTTCTCATGATGTACTCTGCATAGAACTTCAATAAGTAGGGTGACAATATACAGCCTTGACATACTCCTTTTCCTATTTGGAACCAGTCTGTTGTTCCATGTCCAGTTCTAACTGTTGCTTCCTGATGTGCATATAGGTTTCTCAAGAGGCAGGTCAGGTGGTCTGGTATTCCCATGTCTTTCAGAATTTTCCACAGTTTATTGTGATCCACACAGTCAAAGGCTTTGGCATATTCAATAAAGCAGAAATAAATGTTTTTCTGGAACTCTCTTCCTTTTTCCATGATCCAGCGGATGTTGGCAATTTGATCTCTGGTTCCTCTGCCTTTCCTAAAACTAGCTTGAACATCAGGAAGTTCATGGTTCACGTACTGCTAAAGCCTGGCTTGCAGAATTTTCAGCATTACTTTAATAGTGTGTGAGATGCGTGCAATTGTGCGGTAGTTTGAGCATTCAATGACATTGCCTTTCTTTGGGATTGGAATGAAAACGGAAATTTTCCAGTCCTGTGGCCACTGCTGAGTTTTCCAAATTTGCTGGCATGTTGAGTGCAGCACTTTCACAGCATCATCTTCCAGGATTTGAAATAGCTCAACTGGAATTCCATCACCTCCACTAGCTTTGTTCCTAATGATGCTTTCTATGGTCCACTTGACTTCACATTCCAGGATGTCTGGCTCTAGGTGAGTGATCATACCAAAATGATTATCTTGGTCATGAAGATCCTTTTTGTACAGTTCTTCTGTGTATTCTTGCCACCTCTTCTTAATATTTTCTGCTTCTTTTAGGTCCATACCATTTCTGTCCTTTATCAAGCCCATCTTTGCTTGAAATATTCCCTTGGTATCTCTAATTTTCTTGAAGAGATCTCTAGTCTTTCCCATTCTGTTGTTTTCCTCTATTTCTTTGCATTGATTGCTGAGGAAGGCTTTCTTATCTCTCCTTGCTATTGTTTGGAACTCTGAATTCAGATGCTTATATCTTTCCTTTTCTCCTTTGCTTTTCACTTCTCTTCTTTTCACAGCTATTTGTAAGGCCTCCCCAGACAGCCATTTTGCTTTTTTGCATTTCTTTTCCCTGGGGATGGTCTTGATCCCTGTCTCCTGTACAATGTCACGAGCCTCTGTCCATAGTTCATCAGGCACTCTATCTATCAATCTAGGCCCTTAAATCTATTTCTCACTTCCACTGTATAATCATAAGGGATTTCCTTTAGGTCATAGATGAATGGTCTAGTGGTTTTCCCTACTTTCTTCAATTTAAGTCTGAATTTGGCAATAAGGAGTTCATGACCTGAGTCACAGTCAGCTCCCAGTCTTATTTTTGCTGACTGTATAGAGCTTCTCCATCTTTGGCTGCAAAGAATATAATCAATCTGATTTCAGTTTTGACTATCTGGTGATGTTCAAGTGTAGAGTCTTCTCTTGTGTTACCTCCTTTACATAGCTTAATTTTAATTCTAAAGATGTCCCACCAGGTAGGTATTTTAACAGAAAGGAAGTGGAAAATCAGAGAAAAAGATTAAGTCTCAAGTCTCCTCCTGCATAAGAGTTTAATCTCTGGAGTCAGAATCCCAGATTAACTTTTATTTAGTTGCTCTGTGACCCTAGCAAGTTATTTAGCCTCTCCAAACCTCTTTTGCTGTCAAATGCAGATTAAATAGGGTTCTTGGGAAAGGTACTTCAGGTACCTCCTGATAAACACTCTGAGGAATACAGAGGAGGGTGACCTAGCCTCTGAGCTGTCCTTGCCTAAACGGAAAACAGTCAGTGCCCTGGAAGGGAAAAGCTGTGTTATCACCTTACTTGTGGGAGGGAAAGCAGTTAGATGGAACACAGGCTTACAGGAAGCCATCTTTGCTTGCTTTTTAAAAAATATTATGTTACATAAAAACTGGAAGTTCATTTTAGAGTGTGCAGCTCAGGATAAAGAAAGGAAAACAAAAATCAATCATAATTTCAACATCCAGAAATAGTTACTATTACCATTTTTCATTACATACTCTTAGAATTTTATCTTTCTAGTAGTTTTCTTAACAGACACAGTTACCATATCCAATGTATACTACAGTATATACATCATTTTACCTTGTATCTATAATCTATATATAATAAATATATATATATATTTTTAAATTTTTGGCAATGCTACATGGCATGTGGGATCTTAGATCCCTAATCAGCCATCGATCCTCTACTTACTTCATTGGAGGCATGAAGTCTTAACCATTGGACTGTCAGGGAGGTCCCAATGCTATCTGAAAAGTTAGTTTCTTCATTTAACAATTGACACTGTCTTCTCATGGCAGTAAGTACACTGAAGTGACACCATTTTTAATGGCAATAAATGCGCATGCTTAATTGATAAGTTATTAATCTCTTATTATTGAACATTTAGGTTGTTTATAACATTTTCATGATTATAAACAGCAGCAATGTATATCTTGTTTTATACATCTTTATGTATATGTTCATTCTCCTCTTAAGATACAGCTCAAGAAGTTGACCTACTGGGTGGAAATATAGGCTGCTTGGTTTCAAGATACCCGGGAGACACCTTGATATCTTCACGATCAAGACACAAAAATCCCACGATTGTACTACCACCTATTGAGAACTTGCTTCTGTATTACTTACATTATATAGAAGAGATTAATTGCTATTGAATATACCTGTCCTGCAGGTAACTGAGGTCAAAAACAATCTTCTCATTTGCAGTGTTTGTTTCTTTTTTTAAAACTAGCATAAGTCTGACTGACATGACATTTACATGGTGGCAGTTCTGCTATTTAACAAGCACAACAAATTCAGCCCATATCCAGCAGATCAATCAGTACCCATATCATCAGAGTGACTAAATCTTTCATATCATTCCTATGTGGTAGTGTTCTCATTGTCACTAAGTTATGCAACATAAGGCCATTTGACGTCACATTAACCCCACTTTGCTTAAACTTGAATATCTCTTATAATGTCCATGCTGCAATTTCTCACCACTTGCAATCAAGATTACTCTCATACCTGAATCTGTTCATGTTTTTTGCTTCTAAGAGTTATTTGCACATAGTGAAAGGAAAGTTGTTTCACCCAAAGGAGCCAAAAGTGAAAAATCTCACTGATAAATTCTTCTAACTTACACACAAAGATGAGGCTTTGATGAACATCATAAGACTATAATCCCTTGGATATTTCCCAAGCTAATTGTGGGAAAAGTGCAAGAACAAATTACAGATTACAAAGTTGTTGAAGACCTTAGGACCTTAATATGTCATCATATGGGGAGGATCATATATAGAAAGACTCAGCAGTGGCCTCAAAATTTCTCTATAGGAGGAAAATTGGATTGGAAAAGGATATTAGGGGGCCAATGTTTAAGGAACCACACTTTCGCTGACATAATATTTTTGGTGGGGATGGCTCTCATTCCACTACATCAATTCAAGGCTTATTATTTCTCTAACAATGATCTAAGTCTTTCTTGGTATGTAATGTTAAGTCGCTATGCCTGAATTAATTCACTCTTTTTTTCTTATTTTCTGGTCAGGGGAAATTCTGTCTTGGGTGTATATGTGTGTCTAGAGAAAAATATCACTTTTCAGGTATTTCTAACAAAGTAGTGCATCTATATAGACTTTTTAAATTAATTAAACTATCCATGAAATTAAAAGATGCTTACTCCTTGGATGAAAATTTATGACCAACCTAGACAGAATATTCAAAAGCAGAGACATTACTTTGCCACCAAAGGTCCATCTAGTCAAGGCTATGGTTTTTCCAGTGGTCATGTATGGATGTGAGAGTTGGACTGTGAAAAAAGCTGAGCGCCAAAGAATTGATATTTTTGAACTGTGGTATTGGAGAAGACTCTTGAGAGTCCCTTGGACTGCAAGGAGTTCCAACCAGTTCATTCTAAAGGAGATCAGCCCTGGGTGTTTTTTGGAAGGAATGATGCTTAAGCTAAAACTCCAGTACTTTGGCCACCTCATGCGAAAAGTTGACTCATTGGAAAAGACCCTGAAGCTGAGAGGGATTAGGGGCAGGAGGAGAAGGGGACAACAGAGGATGAGATGGCTGGATGGCATCACCGATTCGATGGACGTGAGTTTGAGTGAACTCTGGGAGTTGGTGATGGACAGGGAGGCCTGGCATGCTGCGATTCATGGGGTCGCAGAGTCGGACACGACCGAGCGACTGATCTGATCTGATCTGACCCCTATTTAACAGTCAAATTCTTTTCTTCCTTTATTTTAAATTAGAAAGAATCAATCTGTGGACTAGTCTGACAATAATAATCTCTAAATGTAACTTGATTCCAGAAGAGACATATAAGTGAATCAGGCTAATAAAATAGGAAGGAATATGCTTACAGTTTGATTGTTATGCCAGTGGGGATCATGAGATGGTGTCACAGTGCCATTTCCATCTGCTCAACAAGAAAGAAAATTAATAAGAATTACAAAAAGATTTTGAATTTTCCTGCAAGCACCAAATATATTCACACTGCGTTCTGGTAATGAAGGGAAAGTTGAAAAATTATATAGCTTAATGCTGTAGGCATCCCAGGAATAATACCAAGTTAATAAAATTTATTAATTTAAGTAGTAAGGTTGTGTTTCTTAACCATTTTGTCAGGAAGCCTTTGAAAATGAACCCTTTTTCTTTTCTCCCTATGGGGGGAAGGAAATACATGCTCACAGAAAATTTACTGAAAATTTTAGACAAGTCAGAGTGACCCATTCTCAGAACTAGGTTAAAACTTACCACTTACAGATAAATAATCAATATTTTCATGACAACTGAGAAACTTGCAATGAGTGCTCAGAGGTCATTACACATCCAAAGAGCAGAACCACTCTGTTCAAAATGAACATTACATTGGTTTTACATTCAAAATGTGAGTCAAATGCACTAAGTTACCTCAAACAGGTGGCATCCAACTCCTACATTATATGCCAGTGTGCACAGACACTGATCCAAATGTGCTTTAGAAAATATGTTACAACACTCCCAAGACCAGTATACCTTATATTACCTAAACTCCCAATAAAAGGATACTATGCCTTAAAGTCTTCAATGTCCAAATTTTAATAGTGTTTTGATATATCTCTTTTGTCCCACTGAACATATACTGTTGGCCCTTCTAAGCAAATATAGGTCAAATACAGGATTCTCTCTTTACTGAGTATCGATTATATACAAGCACTTTACATCCTTATACCAATTTTCTTAATCTGAAATTTTAGATGAAGTGCTGAATTGGTTGAAGTTTCCAACTCTACTAAAGGACAAGAGCCTCAGCTCATAACCACCGCACACACTATGTTCCCATCCAATGAAAATACTGCAGGTCTCAGAGATTCACATACTACTGACAGAGCTATAAAATCATCATGTTCTAATGGTAGTGAAAATAAGTAACCATATTCCCCCCAAGTTTTCACACTTTATACTACTGTATCTACAATTTAAACATTCCGACACTACTTCTTCAAGAGACAAAGACAGTGTCTACGGTCTAGTCTCTGTGTATGATTTATGTTATAACCTTAAATCCTTAAGCTATAGAATGAGTGATGTTGTAAAAAAAATAGCATGGACTTGAGTCAGATGAAACTTGACTTCAGTGCTGATATGTCACTTACCGATGTGACCTCGATTAATATCCTTTACATACAAATTACATACATATGCATGTAAATGTATGTATTTATATTTCTAGCTGGGGTAACCTTGAACTATAAGCTGTTGATAGCACCCGTCTCATAAAGTTATCACATTAGATGATGCATGTAAGGTGCTTAACACCATATTAAACAAATATCAGGTGTCACAATTATGTTGCTATATAACAATAGGAGCAAAGGGGAAGGGACACCATGCAATGGATTTTCCAAATAGCATGTCCTTCATTCCTTACAAACATGTAGTGAGGAATGAAACAACTTGCCCTCGGGCGTGCAGCTTGAAACTCGGGCAGTTGAATTGGAAGCTGTTTGTCTCCAAAGTAGACAAATGTCCTCCTCAGTCTGGCAAAGGCAAGAAATAAACCTGCCCTGAAAGAATTAAATGAGATAATGCACAACAATTTGCTGGCAAATGCATCTGAAAAGGTAGGTGCGGGCCCTAAGAAAACCAAAATTCCTCCTGGACTAACATTCTTGGCTTTGTGAGGCTTTAACCCAGTGAAGTGTGACTCGGGCACTGTAAGGATTTGGTTCAAGGGCCTCAGAGATGCTGCCAAGATGGCAGCAGTCACAGAAGTCGTGGGGACACAGCTGCTGCAATGTCTGTTCCATGTTGCCAAGTCTACTTGACCAGGTTTAGTGACATATTTTAGAGAACAATTTCCCATTTTCTACTTTGTTCTTCCTCTTAGCCTAAAAGTGTGGGGTGCAGTTGCCCCAACTGCTCTTACCTGTATTTTTATCTGCTTTCTCCTTGTTTCTGTGCCAAGAAACACTTCACACCAAGGATTCCACTTTCAAAACCAAATCTCACTATTAGCTAATTTCAATTAAATTGGCCCCTCTCTGAGTCCCGCTGCATGTTCATTTTCAATTAAGAGCTTCCTTGAATGATTGGCTAAGTAGGCCACCCTGGGTGTCTCCTACAGCAACTCCTGAGCATGATGAATGATAGGCACAAGTCTTACAAAATCTTACAAAATCTGACCTTGTTTGGGTGCTTTACAGGTACATGGACAAATAAGCCAGTTCTGCATTACAAAGGGGTTCACCTGTGGCACTCTCCAAATATACCACCATGGGTAACACAGTTAGCTTGGAAAGATGACAATTCAATATCATGTTTCTCCATTATAGGAAAAACAAACTAATCTTACATCTCAAAAGAATATGGACTTTCCAAAACTAGGGAGAACTGGGAGACTTTTGGAGTGGAATAGCACAATCCTAGTGGGCCCTGCCTCTTTGGCTCTGGTGTCCATGTCCTCAACCCAACTCAAAGTGTCCATGTGAAATGAAAGCTCGACAAGGCAGCAGGGGAGACTCCTGGCTCTGTGTAGTTTCTGGGGCTTAGAGGAAGCATAAACAGGCAACCAGTTCATTCTGGACCAGTTTGGATTTAATTGTTTTAAGGCTCTGTCCAGGGAAGTATGCCTAGAAATAAGTTTAAAGACTAGGCTGATTCATTTCATTTAGAAAAATGTGGATATGCATGTGGATGGTCCCAAATCATACTACCTGCCTATGTCACTCAAAGTACATATTTCTGGACATTCTAAGTAACAGTCATAGTTGCCACTCTATCATTTACCTTGTAACTGTGTCCCCAGATCTTTATCTCAAAGAACGCTTGTAAGAATAAGTAATATTTCCTCCATTTTCCAAAGGATAAAAACAGATTCAAAGAGGGTAATAAGACATTTGTTCAAGTTGCATAGCTGAATGGAATAGCCATTGTTGGCATTCAAGTCACGCTTGTCTTATTTCAGAATATGTGCTCTGAACAATGTGCTAATATTATCAAAATTTGAATGTTCCCAGGTGTTCAGGAAAGAAACTGAAGTTACCTGTTGAACAAGAGTGCCATGGTGAGCTGGTTATGTTTCTTTCATACAGGGTAGTAGGCTGGCTTTCTGCTGTCTGACTTGGAGAAGATAAAGAAGCTATAGGAATGACAAGAACGGGAAAATAGTGTTCAATTAGTGGAGGAAAATTTACACCCCCAGCAGAAAGAACAAACAAAACTAAATCAGAAATTACCCTTTGACTCTTTCTTAGAAATGTATTAATAGATGTCCTTGAGGTATTACCCTGCTATGAAGGCATTTCATTATCATGAATAAATCTGATCTAGATAATGATCTGAGAGCCTAACAACAGAATTATTTCACTTTTTATACTTCTTTTGTTGTTCAGTTGCCAAGTTATGTCCTACTCTTTGCAACCCCATGACTGCAGCATGCCATGCTTCCCTGTCCATCTCTGTCTCCTGGAATTTGCTCAAACTCATGTCCGTTGAGTTAGCAATACTGTCTACCCATCTCATTCTCTGCCACCCTCTTCTCCTTTTGCCTTCCATCTTTCCCAGCAGCAGGGTCTTTTCCAATGAGTCAGCTGTTTGCATAAGGTGGCCAAAGCTTTGGAGCTTCAGCTTTAGCATCAGTCCTGGGGTTGTCATAAGAATTAAGGGGCTTAATACTTATAAAGCAGTTAGCATGTTTCCTGACACAGGAAACAGAGTAAGCATTAACTTCACCGAAATCGTATCCTCAAGTGTTGGGTTAGGCTTCAAAATGGATTAAATGATCTCTATTCAGATTTTTGTCATAATTCTATGTTAAACTGGGCCGAATGCACCATCCTTCTAAGATGTCCGTGACTAGTGGTCTGGCTTTTTTTTTTTTTTTTTTTTTTTTTTTTGCTACTAATGATTCCTTTGAGAATCTAGTAAAAACCATAGGTCCCTCTCACTCTGAAAATTCTTAAAGATACACAAGATGAATATAAGAGGGCACAAGTGGTTCACAGTTTCCAAACTGTGAAGCCAGGTTTGGAAACCTATATAGCAAAACCAATACAATATTGTAAAGTTAAATAAAATTAAAAAAAAAAAGAGTCCCTACCCTAGATTGTACGTCTACCTTAACACAGTGCACTGAATGGTGCATATCCTTACTTTAGAAACTTCTGTGCTTAGAAGTACTTTTGCTTACCTGGCTGGAGGTCCTTTGTGGGTGCTGGCATTGGAAGAGCAGAAGTAGAGGACCTTGCTGTCACTGGAGCAGTGGTGACTGTCATGGTTGGAGTAGTGGTATTGATTGTTGTTGGCACAGCAGTGGTGGTGGTTGTTGGAGCAGTGGTGACCATTGTGGTTGGAGTAGTGGTGGTAGTTGTCTTTCTTGTAGTGGTTCTTCTTGGAGTAGTAGTAATGGTTGTCTTTCTCATAGTGGTGGTTGTTCTTGGAGTAGTGGAGGTGGTGGTGGTGGTTGTTGGAGTCATGATGGTTGTTGCAGTCATGGTGGTTATTGTTTTGGGAGTAGTAGTGGTGGTTGTTGGAGTAGTGGTAGACATTCTTGGAGTAGTAGTAACAGTTGTCTTTCTTTTAGTGGTGGTTGTTCTTAGAGTAGTGGAGATGGTGGTGGCAGTTGTTGGAGTCGCGGTGGTTGTTCTTTTGGGGGTAGTAGTGGTAGTTGTTGGAGTAGTGGTAGTCGTTCTTGGAGTAGTAGTAATGGTTGTCTTTCTCATAGTGGTGGTTGTTCTTGGAGTAGTGCTAGTGCTGGTGGTGGTAGTGCTTCTTGGAGTAGTAGTAATGGTTGTCTTTCTAGTAGTGGTGGTTGTTCTTGGAGTAGTGGAGGTGGTGATAGTGGTTCTTGGAGTAGTGGTGGTAGTTGTCTTTCTTCTGTTTGTTCTTCTTTGAGTAGCGGTGGTAGTTGTCTTTCTTCTAGTGGTTCTTCTTGGAGTAGTGGTGGGAGTTGTCTTTCTTCTATTGCTTCTTCTTAGAGTAGTGGTGGGAGTTGTCTTTCTTCTATTGCTTCTTCTTAGAGTAGTGGTGTGAGTTGTCTTTCTTCTATTGCTTCTTCTTAGAGTAGTGGTGGGAGTTGTCTTTCTTCTATTGCTTCTTCTTCGAGTAGTGGTGGCAGTTGTCTTTCTTCTAGTGGTTATTCTGGGAGTAATGGTGGTAGTTGTCTTTCTTCTAGTGGTTCTTCTTGGAGTAGTGGTGGGAGTTGTCTTTCTTCTATTGCTTCTTCTTGGAGTAGTGGTGGCAGTCGTCTTTCTTCTAGTGGTTATTCTGGGAGTAATGGTGGTAGTTGTCTTTCTTCTATTGCTTCTTCTTCGAGTAGTGGTGGCAGTTGTCTTTCTTCTAGTGGTTCTTCTTGGAGTAGTGGTGGCAGTCGTCTTTCTTCTATTGCTTCTTCTTCGAGTAGTGGTGGCAGCTCTCTTTCTTCTATTGCTTCTTCTTGGAGTAGTGGTGGTAGTTGTCCTTCTTGTAGTGGGGGTGGTTGTTGGAGTAGTGGTGGTAGGTGTTGTTGTAGTAGTAGTGGTGGTGGTCGTTCTCGTTGTAGGTGGAGCTAGAAATCAACATGAAAGCAGGGATTCATCAAGCAGCAGGAAACAAGAGACTCGTGCTGGGCCTGTGCACCAACACAACCAAGCACACTGTCCCCAGGCAGAACTCAGCACTTATCTCCCATGAACTCCAAGTTCTTGTTATGGGTCAACTAGAATCTGTGACTGAGGAGGGAGTGAAGACATGGTCACAATAAGGCAACAGCAGCATTTAAAGGATGATATTTCAGGAGGTATTGCTATTAAAAAATGACACATGGGATTTGTGTTGAAGAACTTTGTAAAGTGCTTATTAAACTTATATGCAGAGTACATCACGAGAAATGCTGGACTGGAAGAAGCACAAGCTGGAATCAAAATTGCCGGGAGAAATAACAATAACCTCAGATATGCAGATGACACCACCCTTATGGCAGATAGTGAATAGGAACTAAAAAGCCTCTTGATGAAGGTGAAAGAGGAGAGTGAAAAAGTTGGCTTAAAACTCAATATTCAGAAAACGAAGATCATGGCATCTGGTCCCATCACTTCATGGGAACTAGATGGGGAAAGAGTGGAAACAGTGTCAGACTTTATTTTTGGGGGCTCCAAAATCACTACAGATGGTGACTGCAGCCATGAAATTATTCCTTGGAAGAAAAGATATGACCAACCTAGATAGCATATTGAAAAGCAGAGACATTACTTTGCCAACAAAGGTCCATCTAGTCAAGGATATGATTTTTCCAGTGGTCATGTATGGATGTGAGAGTTGGACTGTGAAGAAAGCTGAGCACCGAAGAATTGATGCTTTTGAACTGTGATGTTAGAGAAGACTCTTGAGAGTCCCTTGGACTGCAAGGAGATCCAACCAGTCCATTCTGAAGGAGATCAGCCCTGGGATTTCTTTGGAAGGAATGATGCTAAAGCTGAAACTCCAGTACTTTGGCCACCTCATGTGAAGAGTTGACTCACTGGAAAAGACTCTGATGCTGGGAGGGATTGGGGGCAGGAGGAGAAGGGGACGACAGAGGATGAGATGGCTGGATCGCATCACTGACTGGATGGACGTGAGTCTGAGTGAACTCCGGGAGTTGGTGATGGACAGGGAGGCCTGGCGTGCTGTGATTCATGGGGTCCCAAAGAGTCGGACATGACTGAGTGACTGAACTGAATTGAACTTAACTTTGTAAAGACTAGTCATAGATATCAGATTTACATATCTTCATAAACATCTGTGAAGGAGGGAAAAGTGTCTAGAGCCTGAAGCTGTCTTTGTCCTCTCAGCAATACATAACTAGAACACAAATAGTAGTTCCTAAGAACCAGACTATCGACCAAATAATAGCATTTGCTTCTGTCAGTTCTAAGGTACCAAACATATCTGCATCTTAAATGTGGATTAATTCACATCATTAACATACTCTGGATAACACAGATGCCATATGCCACCTGGGAAGCCCTGAAAACAGTCATAGATAGTATATACATGAATGGATGGGGCTGTGTTCTAATAAACCTTTATTTATTTAAAAAAAAAAAAACAAAAAAACAAAAAACCTGTTGGTGAGCTTATTTTATAATCTGATCTGGTCCTATGGCTACAGTTTGCCGACCTGGGCCTAACAGTGTAGTTAAAGATTTTGAAGAACAGTGCAGTCTCAATCCCCTCCCTTCAGTTTGAAAAGAAACTTAAGAAAAAGAGGAAGCAAGAAAACCATCTGATCAAAGGAGTATAACAAGGAGGAAATTTAATCAGCTTGTTCCACTAATGTGTCTTGTTCAGGAGTAAATATTTCCTAAGAAACTAGGACACTAAGGCTAGGAAAAGCTGCTGAGGAAGAGCCCTAAGAGAGGTTGAAAGTAAACTCTTTCTGTGAAAAGTGCAAGAAAACTCAAGTAAAGTATTGGGTTGGAAGCAGAGAGTCACTTTGGCTCAGTTATGAACCCGTTTCCCACTGGACAGAGTGGTGACTTTGCAAATATTCATCTATTAAAGAATTTATAAGCACTATAAATGTCCCCTATTAATTTCTTTCTTCCTCCAGACCAATCATATAATTTCACAACTCCAAAAATAATCTCTTCTCCACACACAGCCTCCTGCCACATGTGTATAGCACCAGCATCTTTTGGCTTTCTTAAATTGCCTCCTAGATGTTTTCCCAGAGTCAGCTATTTTCTGCATCACAATTGACCTGATTTTACTTGCCTTCATCAAATAAGCTAAGTGTCTTTGATGAAGTTAGGAAAAGTTATGAAATTGAAATATCAAGTTCATTTAAACTAAAAGAGACCTAGCTTATAAAGGCTCTGAATATTGGCTTCTGTTTTCATTAGAAACTTTAGTGGGAGAATACTTACTATGAAAGAGCACCAGAAAACATGAAATCCTTTTGAACCTGCTCCTTTCACCAAGTGGTAAGAAAAATTAAAATGTCTACATCAAGATAGAAAAACATAAACTTCCCAGTCTTTCGGATTTCACAAAATTCTTAAAAGCCAAAAGTGAACAGTTATTGAGATGAAAATGTTCTCATATTGCAATAAGGTGATTTTAACGACTTTTTTTCTTTTTTTTGTTATAATTGTTCTATTTTATTATTAGTTATTCTTAATCTCTTACTGTGCCTAATTTCTAAGTTAAAATTTATCGTTGGTATATAAGCAAAGAGTCGTACATGACTGAGCAACTGAACTGACAAGCACAGGAAAAAACATGCACAGGATTTGGTACTCTGTGCAGTTTCAGCTATCCACTGGAGGAGACACACTTGGAATCAACCCCCATGGAAATAAAAGCAAAAATAAACAAATGGGACCTAATTAAAATTAAAAGCTTCTGCACAACAAAGGAAACTATAAACAAGGTGAAAAGACAGCCTTCAGAATGAGAGAAAATAATAGCAAACGAAACAACTGAAAAAGGATTAATCTCAAAAAATACAAGCAACACCTGTAGCTCAATTCCAGGAAAATAAACGACCCAACCAAAAAATGGGCCAAAGAACTAAACAGACATTTCTCCAAAGAAGACATACAGATGGCTAACAAACACATGAAAAGATGCTCAACATCACTCACTATCAGATAAATGCAAATCAAAACCACAATGAGGTACCATTTCACACCAGTCAGAATGGCTGCTATCCAAAAGTCTATAAGCAATAAATGCTGGAGGGGGTGTGGAGAAAAGGGAACCTGCTTACACTGTTGGTGGGAATGCAAACTAGTACAGCCACTATGGAGAACAGTGTGGAGATTCCTTTAAAAACTGGAAATAGAACTGCCATATGACCCAGCAATCCCCTGCTGGGCATACACACTGAGGAAACCAGAATTGAAAGAGACACATGTACCCCAATATTCATTGCAGCACTGTTTATAATAGCCAGGACATGGAAGCAACCTAGATGTCCACCAGCAGTCGAATGGATAAGAAAGCCATTTTAACTTTTAAACAAGCAATTTAGTGATATGATGTGAGTGAAAGTGAAAGTCACTCAGTTGTGTGCAACTCTTTGAGACGCCATGGACTATAGAGTTCATGGGATTCTCCAGGCCATAATACTGGACTGGGTAGCCATTCCCCCCTCTAGAGGATCTTCCCAACTCAGGGATCGAACTCAGGTCTCCACATTGCAGGCTGATTCTTTACCAGCTGAGCCATGATATGGTGTGAATTGTGCTTCAAAAAATCCAAGGGTAGAGGGAGGGGATGAAACTATCTAGACTCTTTCAAAGTATATACTACAAAATTGAGTTTACAGTTGTCTAAACCAAATGCTACATCTATTTGACAGGACCTTATATTACCTGTTTTATATGTGTGAAACTCTCTATGAGTTTTAAAATGTTAAGAAAGAACATTTGAAAATTCTCCAAAGAAATGACCTCAGAGAAAAGGTCAGATTTTCAAGAAGAAGAAATTCAGCTCCATAAAAATACTCACTATATCTCAGTGTGGAACAGTGAATGCTTTTTCATGAACCAACTAGTATTCCTGAAGCACTGCTTCAGGAGACAGTTTGCTGACTGGGAAGACCCTCTAGCCTACGGTCTTGAATCAAGGTTAGTCTTAACACTTCACTCTACACAAATACAAGATATTCAGTTGAAGAGTTATTAGAAAACAAGATCATGGGAAACTTTTATTTCCCTTCTAAAGGAAAAGAAAGTTAATATCAAACAGAAAACTCTGTCTCTGGGAACCCACAGAAGTGATCAAAGAAGTAGGAAGATAAGCTCACCTGGATTGATCCTCAACTCTAGGGTGGTTTTTATGTCATTGAACCACCCTCTCACCTCAATTCGGCAACAATACAAGCCACTGTCAGACACGGCAGCATTGTTTATGGTCAAAGACACATCCCTTCCACGAATATTGCCATTTAGCTGATAACGTCCATCCCTCCGATAGGTGACTCTGTATCCATCAGTCCAGATGATGTTAGTTCCACAGTTCAACCAAGGACATGCCCCTCGGCCCCAACACATGCTTGTGACTTCTCCATTATAGTAGCAGGGTAGAGTGACACTCTGACCCACCACTCCAGTCACTCGATGGTAAGAGGTTACACCATCTGTAAATAAAGAGAAACCAGAGCATGAGGTCTCAAAATTTTAACTTTAATTTTATGTTCATTTTGTTCTTTATATAGTTTGTGCTGTTTGAAATTATCTAACTGTATCTTGAGTTTGTAAATTAAATATATGCATTTTTCTTGTAAACATATTCTTTAGCAGTATTATTATTAACCAGATATATTTGAGGATGAAACATCATATAAATGTCTTTCTGTATTCAGGATTACTTCCTAATAGGACATCACCAGATGGTCAACACCGAAATCAAAGTAGCCAAAGATGGAGCCAAAGATGGAGAAGCTCTATACAGTGAGCAAAAACAAGACCAGGAGTTGACTGTGGAAAGATATAAGCATTTGAATGCAGAGTTCCAAAGAATAGCAAGAAGAGCTAAGAAAGCCTTCCTCAGCAATCAAAGCAAAAAAATAGAGGAAAACAACAGAATGAGAAAGACTAGAAATCTCTTCAAGAAAATTAGAGATACCAAGGGGACATTTCATGCAAAGATGGGCTCAATAAAGGACACAAATGGTATGGACCTAACAGAAGCAGAAGATATTAAGAGGTGGCAAGAATACCCAGAAGAACTGTACAAAAAAGATCTTCATGGCCCAGATAATCACGATGGTGTGATCACTGACCTAGAGCCAGTCATCCTGGAATGTGAAGTCAAGTGGGCCTTAGAAAGCATCACTACGAACAAAGCTAGTGGAGGTGATGGAATTCCAGTTGAGCTATTCCAAATCCTGAAAGATGATGCTGGGAAAGTGCTGCACTCAATATGCCACCATATTTGGAAAGCTCAGCAGTGGCCACAGGGCTGGAAAAAGTCAGTTTTCATTCCAATGCCCAAGAAAGGCAATGCCAAAGAATGCTCAAACTACCGCACAATTGCACTCATCTCACACACTAGTAAAGTAATGCTCAAAATTCTCTAAGACAGGCTTCAAAAATACGTGAACCATGAACTTCCAGATGTTCAAGCTGGTTTTAGAAAAGGCAGAGGAACCAGAGATCAAATTGCCAATATCTGCTGGATCATGTAAAAAGCAAGAGAGCTCGAGAAAAACATCTATTTCTGCTTTATTGACTATACCAAAGCCTTTGACTGTGTGGATCACAATAAACTGTGGAAAATTCTGAAAGACATGGGAATACCAGACCACCTGACTTGACTCTTGAGAAATCTGTATGCAGGTCAGGAAGCAACAGTTAGAACTGGACGTGGAACCACAGACTGGTTCCAAATAGGAAAAGGAGTACATAAAGGCTGTATATTATCACCCTGTTTATTTAACTTATATGCAGAGTACATCATGAGAAAGGCTGGACTGGAAGAAACACAAGCTGGAATGAAGATTGCCAGGAGAAATATCAATAACCTCAGATATGCAGATGACACCACCCTTATGGCAGAAAGTGAAAGGAACTAAAAAGCCTTTTGATGAAAGTGGAGGTGGAGAGTGAAAAATTGTCTTAAAACTCAACATTCAGAAAACAAAGAATATTGGCATCCGGTCCCATCAGTTGATGGGAAATAGATGGGGAAACAGTGTCAGACTTTATTTTGGGGGGCTTCAAAATCACTACAGATGGTGATTGCAGCCATGAAATTAAAAGACGCTCACTCCTTGGAAGGAAAATTATGACCAACCTAGATAGCATATTCAAAAGCAGAGACATTACTTTGCCAACAAAGGTCCGTCTAGTCAAGGCTATGGTTTTTCTAGTGGTCATGTATGGATGTGAGAGTTGGACTGTGAAGAAAGCTGAGTGCCGAAGAATTGATGCTTTTGAACTGTGGTGTTGGAGAAGACTCTTGAGAGTCCCTTGGACTGCAAGGAGATCCAACCAGTCCATTCTGAAGGAGATCAGCCCTGGGATTTCTTTGGAAGGAATGATGCTAAAGTTGAAACTCCAGTACTTTGGCCACCTCATGCGAAGAGTTGACTCATTGGAAAAGACTCGGATGCTGGGAGGGATTGGGGGCAGGAGGAGAAGGGGACGACAGAGGATGAGATGGCTGGATGGCATCACTGACTCGATGGACGTGAGTCTGAGTGAACTCCAGGAGTTGGTGATGGACAGGGAGGCCTGGCGTGCTGCGATTCTTGGGGTCGCAAAGAGTCAGACACGACTGAGCAACTGAACTGAACTGAAGGACTGGTTTATGAGACAAAGTATCAGGATAAAGGGCAGAAATATGTTCAGTCTTTTGGTGAATATGATTCAAATTCCTCTCCAAAAGGTTTGAAACAAATGACACTCCAGCAATGCATCAGTGTGTGTGCATTTTATCCTGTGTTTGACAGGTATCTGCTTACTAAATGTTAATACATACAGGTGGCTTTTCCTCTCCCCTAGATTCAGTCACTGTCTCAGTTGAAATCTGATTTTAAAACAGAGTTGCATTTAAAATTTTGATTTTCAATTTTATTGCAACTTTTTAAATGGCTATGCAAAAAATGTCACCTCACAAATCTTCTCTAAGTTAAAGAAGAAACAGCTAATATCCTAGTTTCAGCATCATTGGCTAGAAGGCAAAAGCCTAGTAAACTCTTTAGAAATCAGATTTTAGAAAAAAGGGTTTATAATACTCTCAGAAGGAACTGAGGCTTGTAATGGGCTTTGTTGTTTTTGTTTAGTTGCTTAGTTGTATTGGACTCTTTCCACCCCATGGACTGTAGCCCGCCAGACTCCCCTGTTCATGGAATTTCCCAGGCAAATTCCCTGAAGAATTTCCTTCTCCAGGGGATCTTCCCGACTCTGGGATCAAATCCATGTCTCCTGCATTGGTAGGTGGATTCTTTACCACTGAGCCACCTGGGAAGCCCATCATGGGATTTAGGATCGATTAAAAAAAATTCAAGCAGGGATCTCTTCTTGTGAATTGATGACTGTCCTGCAATGGAGCACTGTCCAGTTAGCCAGGTGAAACCAAAAAAATTGGACAATATTTAATCAGATATTAAACTTTGCCTCTTATAAACAAACAGGCAGGAAAACTGTCTCCTGCAACAGTGGTTTAAAAAACTGTATTGCCAAATGAAGTCTGAGTGGTCCTTAAAAGAAATCTGAGATTCAACAAACAGTCATAGTTAGAACTGGGCTGTAAGTCTGGGAAATGCTCTGGGAATAAACACTCATTGTTATATAAAATAAGTCTAGTTTTTATTACAGGAATTCTGATTATATTTAATTTTGCTTAATATCATTTTTTAATTATAAATGTAATTTATGCTCATTATAGATATTTGTTACAGAATATAATTTTAAAATGTACTTTTCCTCATATTCCTACCTTTAGAGATTTTTTCTTAATTTAGGATTATGTCTATTCCTAAAAATTTCCCCTATCTCATAGAATGTTAACATATGAGATAAATTAAATTATTTTGTTTATTAAAAATTAAATTTTTTTGTTTATTGATTAAAAAAAATAGGGCCACATGGCATCGCATATGGGATCTTAATTCCCCAACCAGGAATAGAACTTGTGCTTCCTGCATTGGAAACACAAAGTTTTAACCACTGGTAAACCAGGAAAGTTAAAATACTTTCTTCTTAAATGAAATAGTTACACATGGTTAAAAGTATCAAAAAGTACAAAATGGTACAATAAAGGACTCGTCTCCTTCCCACCCATCCCCATTTCTTCTTCCCACCCTCGTCCACGGTTACTCTCTTACATACACTTGAGTAGTTCATGCATACACATCCATATACCTACTATTTTTTTTTTTTATTTAAACACAAATGGTAGCATAAGCTGTACTGTACTGCAGCATGCCTTATTCACCTACCCATAGATTTTTTAATTCTTAGAACTTGAGCTTGATCCCATTACCTTTGACAAAGCCCCCCTCCACCATGCCCACACATCCCCTACACACCCCCTACATCCTTGGGGTTCCAAAGCACAATCCACCTATTCACTTACCTGGAAGGAGTAGGAGGCCCAGGATGACTACCCAAGGATGCATGATGCCATTGGCCTGAAGGAAAGAGAAAGCAGACTGCTTGGTGTGGCCCTCAATCAGATGGTATCAGAACAAGACTTAATTCTCAGATTGCAACTTCTCCTTTCACCCTTACAGGGTGAATCACATAAGCCTGCCTGCAGGAAGCAGGAGCACACTTGCAAATGCTTCCGCTGTCTGTCTGCTCCAGGTGACTGAGAGCTCTGACCCTTCCAACAGACAGGCAAAGCTGTCCTCTGAAACAGTGCCTACTTACCCAGCTCCTTTCCTACACCTAGAGTCCAAACTGACTCTAGGTGCTGACAGAGGAGATGAGGGAGCAAACACGAAGGAAATGAGAGGAAGGCTTAGCAGGGAAAGCCAGAGCAAAGACCAGACTTCCCATGGCAAAGGTAAACTTATCCTTAGCCTTGAAGATGAGTCACCTGCCTTTCTGAAGAGAGGAGGGTACTTCTTCTTTTGTGGTCACAATGGCTAGTCCACAGCCTTAGTCAAATTATCAAATGCCCACTGAGCTAAGAACTGAGAGTTGTGATTTCACTTATGGCTCAGGAGACTGCCTCTCAGATAGCTCTGAGTAACCACACCCAAGACAGGTGGAGAGATAAGCTTATCTGTGATTTTGGAGAAGTACAATACAACATCTCAGTAGAAGGTCCCCACTAGGTACAAGAAACAAATACCTCAATTAATGCCTTTAGCGTTTTTCTAAGTACAAGAAGATGCAACTTGGATTCATAAAATTTTCTTCTGTAAATACCTACCTGAAGGCCTGTTTTACCAGTTTTCTCAGAGCACAGAGTAGTTCATTTTGGATCACTGCACTGAATTCCTTTCAGGGTATATTGAGTATCAATGACTACAATGGCTAGTGACTTAATTCTTACAGAACCAGATGGCTAGGGACACGCCTTAGCTGGCAGTGCCCCCTAATGGTTATAAATTCAATCATGATTTAGGAGGCAGTTCATGACCACTTTATCTCATCAGATCAGATCAGATCAGTTGCTCAGTCATGTCCGACTCTTTGCGACCCCATGAATCTCAGCACGTCAGGCTTCCCTGTCCATCACCAACTCCCGGAGTTCACTCAGACTCACGTCCATCGAGTCAGTGATGCCATCCAGCCATCTCATCCTCTGTCGTCCCCTTCTCCTCCTGCCCCCAATCCCTCCCAGCATCAGAGTCTTTTCCAATGAGTCAACTCTTCGCATGAGGTGGCCAAAGAACTGGAGTTTCAGCTTTAGCATCATTCCTTCCAAAGAAATCCCAGGGCTGATCTCCTTCAGAATGGACTGGTTGGATATCCTTGCAGTCCAAGGGACTTTCAAGAGTCTTCTCCACCACAGTTCAAAAGCATCAATTCTTCGGCGCTCAGCCTTCTTCACAGTCCAACTCTCACATCCATACATGACCACTGGAAAAACCATAGCCTTGACTATATGAACCTTTGTTGGCAAAGTAATATCTCTGCTTTTGAATATGCTACCTAGGTTGGTCATAACTTTCCTTCCAAGGAGTAAGCATCTTTTAATTTCATGGCTGCAGTCACCACCTGCAGTGATTTTGGAGCCCAGAAAAATAAAGTCTGACACTGTTTCCACTGTTTCCCCATCTAGTTCCCATGAAGTGTTGGGACCGGATGCTATGATCTTCATCTTCTGAATGTTGAGCTTTAAGCCAACTTTTTCACTCTCCACTTTCACTTTCATCAAGAGGCTTTTGAGTTCCTCTTCACTATCTGCTATAGGGTGGTGTCATCTGCATATCTGAGGTTATTGATATTTCTCCTGGCAATCTTGTTTCTTCCAGCCCAGCATTTCTCATGATGTACTCTGCATATAAGTTAAATAAACAGGGTGATAATATACAGCCTTGATGTACTCCTTTTCCTATTTCGAACCAGTCTGTTGTTCCATGTCCAGTTCTAACTATTGCTTCCTGACCTGCATACAAATTTCTCAAGAGGCAGATCAGGTGTCTGGTATTCCCATGTCTTTCAGAATTTTCCACAGTTTATTGTGATCCACACAGTCAAAGGCTTTGGCATAGTCAATAAATCAGAAATAAATGCTTTTCTGGAACTCTCTTGCTTTTTCCATGATCTAGCGGATGTTGGCAATTTGATCTCTGGTTCCTCTGCCTTTTCTAAAACCAGCTTAAACATCAGGAAATTCATGGTTCACATATTGCTGAAGCCTGGCTTGGAGAATTTTGAGCATTACTTTACTAGCGTGTGAGATGAGTGCAATTGTGTGGTAGTTTGAGCATTCTTTGGCATTGTCTTTCTTTGGGATTGGAATGAAAACTGACCTTTTCCAGCCCTGTGGCCACTGCTGAGTTTTCCAAATTTGCTGGCATATTGAGTGCAGCACTTTCACAGCATCATCTTTCAGAATTTGGAATAGCTCAACTGGAATTCCATCACCTCCACTAGCTTTGTTCGTAGTGATGCTTTCTAAGGCCCACTTGACTTCACATTCCAGGATGTCTGGCTCTAGGTCTGTGATCACATATCGTGATTATCTGGGTCATGAAGATCTTTTTTGTACAGTTTTTCTGTGTATTCTTGCCATCTCTTCTTAATATCTTCTCCTTCTGTTTGGTCCATACCATTTGTGTCCTTTATCGAGCCCATCTTTGCATGAAATGTTCCTTTGGTATCTGATTTTCTTGAAGAGATCCCTAGTCTTTCCCATTCTGTTGCTTTCCTCTATTTCTTTGCATTGATCTCATAGTACAGAGAATACCTTTTTCTCAGTCAGGCCAGTATTTTGATGATCTTCAGTGTGCTCTCACTGGACTAGGCACTGCTAATAGTAGCCAAAAGTCTTTGGACCACATGTCTTTCAAATTTGTTTTGGTCCAAGTAAAATATCCTGTGTTGCTTCTTCCCATATGTAGAGCTACACTATTACAATCTTGAGTTCATAAATAAATATATACATGTATAGCTCTTAAATAAATTATATGTTCAAGTTGCCTGGTCATCATTTTTATCAGAGGCTTATTCACACATTTAGTAATGCAAGAAATCACAATCTTGTAAAATAGGCCAAATGCAAGTAGCATAGCATGTAGCATTAATAGGGTCATAAGTAAATATTTAGGCCAAGAGTTTCAATTAGGTGTGATCCAGTATATTACCAGCTCATCTGACTCAATCTGTCCTGTACAAATCACTATCTTAAAGGCAATGAAATACTTGTATTGTTCACAAGGCATCCAGCCTAATTCCCTAGTGTTATTAGGCTGATAATCCTTAGTTTAACTGTTCCCAATGTAAGGCAACTTTTAAACTTAAATGATTTAAATAATCTGGTGGGACATATAAATCCACCCTGTAACTGAAGGAGGGTCCCTCCTAATAATCAGGAAGTTATATTTGCTGACTGAAATTTAGTTTGTTATTTTTGAGCTTGAGTAAAATTAAAAGAAAATTTATATTATAGCCATGGTCAGAGAAAGCACCATTGATTGGCTAAGTGAGGGAGTCCAATCTAGTAATATCAATATCTGCTCAAACAGAACTATAGCTTTCTTCTGGAATAAATTTCCTAAGAGTCATCGAATTAGACCCATGGAGAGGAGAAATCCACCAAGGTAACCCAGAAGTACTAGGTGTAGGCAACTGATCATATGCCTAACAATTGGATTAATTTTTAAACTCTGTGTAAGACTTACAGCATGAAAAAAAAATATGGATTTATGAAAAAGTCCAAGAAATTATCAAAAATATTATAATATATAATTATATCCATATTTCTATTATATAATATGACATTATTATCTAATATAACTATTATGCTGAAAACTCTATAAATAATCATACAAGTCAGGTCGGTAATCCAGGGATAGCTGTCCACTTCTGACGTTGTCTTCTCTTTGTCTTGGTAGGAGTGAAATTTCTCCTCTGTTTGAACTTTGTTTTAAGGTGAGTCTAAGGGCTCCAGTCGGAGAAGACATTGGCACCCCACTCCAGTACTCTTACCTGGAAAATCCCATGGACGGAGGAGCCTGGTGGTCTGCAGGCCATGGGGTCGATAGGAATCGTATACGACTGAGCGACTTCACTTTCCCTTTTCACTTTCATGCATTGGAGAAGGAAATGGCAACCCACTCCAGTGTTCTTGCCTGCAGAATCCCAGGGACGGGGGAGCCTGGTGGGCTGCCATCTCTGGGGTCGCACAAAGTCGGACACAACTGAAGCAACTTAGCAGCAGCAGCAGCAGCAAGGGCTCTGGTGCAAGAACTCTTTCTAAGTGAAAAATACAAATCCAACAGTCAATTTCTTTCATTTGTTCTGTGCATGAGCTAATCAAGCAAGTCTGACAAGTGTCCTTTCATGTAGGTTGGAGACAGTCCTTTAAATGATGCCTTTCCAAAATGCATAATCTGGTTATAGGTCATGGGGCATCTGATATTCATCCAAAGGTAGATTACAGTGATAATCTTCAGAAACAAACTTAGAGTGTTCTTTTAATAATTCAATTAAACTCTACAATAATGTAACCTAACAACAGGGGTCTATCTCAGAAGTGAGTCTTGGGCAGTAAACACAGACCTAAATTAACAATACTAGAATTTAATATCCATATATGTAATTTTTCTCTCTAAAATTATGCTGACTTCTATCAAATATAGTCAAATTAAGAGTAATTTGTTTGCAAAAATAAGTCTGCTTTCAGTAAACTTGGCCTGATTACTTATATAAGTGTAATTGATCATACAATCCTTTTAAAAATTGGTTTAGGTGGAACTTTTTATAAAGAATCTCAGATTGAATTTTTAAAAGGCTTCTTTCTCAAGGTGAGAAAAGTCATCCCAAGGGCATGCCATCAGATCCCACGTGTGATACCTAAAGATCTGAATTAATTTCTCTCTTCTCAGTGTTCCAAAGTGTCTTCAGATTCCTGCAACTGTCAGGAGGTGGACTTTCTCATTTACTTCATAAGTCTGCTAGCAACCTAAGGGTTTACAATTTTAGAGAGATCAGGTAGAAAGAAAAGATACATGTTTCAGTTTTGCTTACAAAGGTATCACTAACCAAATTGCTGTAAGTCATAATTAGTTTAACGGGAAAGATTTCCTTATATCTGGAAAACAAAAAGCAGTAATATTTCAGGCCAGAAAAACCATAAAATCTATAACCATGTTCATCAATTCACTCAATCCTATGTAACTAATCCTTGACCTTTTGTTAACAGTTTTATAAAGCTTTTAAAAGCCTGCACTTGTCAAAAATCCTTTCTGTGAATTTTCTTGAAAATGAAGCATTTTTGTAAAGACATCAGGATCAAACAAAAACAGTCTATGAACAACAAAGATTTTTAAAAACATAGTTAAAGATCCGATTGTGCTGCAATTGACAAAGAAACTTCTTTACTGCTGTGACACACATTTTAAGATAATAGAAATAAGACTGATAACATTTTACTATGACATACCAGATTCTTAGGAATTCCAATAATTTCTAAAGTATCTAAAAATTGCCCGCCTGCCCCATACAATATAGCCTAAGGATATTTATCACCATCCGTTTGAAATGCTTCCCATGCAGTTTGAAGTGAAAGTGAAGTCGCTCAGTCCTATCCTACTCTTTGCGAAACCCCCGGACCACTAGGCATCTCCGTCTTTAGGATTCTCCAGGCAAGAATACTGGAGTGGGTTGCCATTTCCTTTTCCAGGGGATATTCCCAACCCAGGAATCGAACCCAGGTCTCCCGCATTGCAGGCAGACGCTTTAACCTCTGAGCCACCAGGGAAGCCCTTCCCATGTAGTTTAACATAGGATATAAGCCTAGTTAGTTTAATATTTTTATCTTTGATAAAGAGAGAAAACAATTCCCTTAGGTGTTTCAGGACCTTTTGGAAAATCTCAAAGTAAGCTAAAGGTCAAATGAACTTCAAGTAGAATTTGATCTCTGGCAAGTTTGCCAATAATATCAAAAGGCTTTAAAAAAACACTTGGTCAGATGGCATCACAGGTCACTGTGAAACAATACTTATTGACTTAACTAAGAAACAATAAAATATTTCAAAGGCAAATACAGAAAGTTATAAAAAATTATTTAAAATACAAAGAACATTCACAATCTGTTACAAAAAGCAGATCAATATTCTTAAGAAAACTCTCCCCTCTTAATAGAGAGAAACTAAATTCAGGTTTTGTACCATTTTACATTTGATATTGAAATTCATTTGCCCAATTAAATTAATCCTAATCTTAGTTCTGCACAAACATAGAATCCTTTCTAAAGATTCTTATTTCCTCTCAAACCTACAGTTTTCTATACTTATAATAATCTCTCTTCTTTTCTATTTAGAAATAACTAGCATCAGAACAAAATTATTTTCTTTTTCCTTATTAAAATGCATTTTTATTTCTTATATCTTCTTCTTGTGAAGTCGCTCAGTCGTGTCCGACTCTTTGCAACCCCATGGACTGTAGCCTACCAGGCTCCTCCATCCATGGAATTTTCCAGGCAAGAGTACTGGAGTGCGTTAACATTTCCTTCTCCAGGGGATCTTCCCAACCCAGGGATTGAACCCAGGTCTTCCATATTGCAGGCAGATGCTTTACCCTCTGAGCCACCAGGGAAGCCCCTCTTCTTCTTACTTGCATACAAAGACATTTGTCATATTAATTTTATAGGCTGCTGCTCCTGCTAAGTCACTTCAGTCGTGTCTGACTCTGTGCGACCCCATACACGGCAGCCCACCAGGCTCCCCCGTCCCTGGTATTCTCCCAGCAAGAACACTGGAGTGGGTTGCCATTTCCTTCTCCAATGCATGAAAGTGAAAAGGGAAAGTGAAGTCACTCAGTCGTGTCCCACTCCTAGTGACCCCATGGACTGCAGCCCTACAGGATACTCCGCCCATGGGATTTTCCAGGCAAGAGTACTGGAGTGGGTTGCCATTGCCTTCTCTGAACTTTATAGGCTAATTACTTAGAATTATCAAATTTTTAAAAATATTTATTTATTTGATTGCATTGGGTCTTCATTGGGGCATGCAGGATCTTTAGGTGCCGAATGCAAACTCTTAGTTGGGGCACATGGGGTCTAGTTCCCTGACCAGGGATCAAACCCAGGTCCCTGCATTGAAACCACAGAGTCTTAATCATTGAACCACCAGAGAAGTCCTGAATTATCAACTTTCAAAAACCTTAATCTCTAGTGAAAACTGAGAAGCAAGTAATTACATACTGTATTTTACATTAGCATCCCACAGATTGGCAAACTTGAAATACTGTTTATAAAAACTCAACATGAAAAAAATAAGATTGTTCAAAATTGGGAAAGGAGTACATCAAGGCTGTATATTGTCACACTGCTTATTTAACTTACATGCAGAGTACATCATGTGAAATGCTGGGCTGGATGAAGCACAAGCTGGAATCAAGATTGCCAGGAAAAATATCAATAACCTCAGATTTGCAAACGACACTACCCTTATGGCAGAAAGCAAAGAGAAACTAAAGAGCCTCTTGATGAAAGTGAAAGAGGAGAGTGGAAAAGCTGGCTTAAAACTCAGTGTTCAAAAAATGAAGATCGTGGCATCCAGTCCATCCACTTCATGGCAAATAGATGGGGAAACAATGGAAACAGTGACAGACTTTTCTTAGGCTCCAAAATCACTGCAGATGGTGACTGCAGCCATGAAATTATAAGACACTTGTTCCTTGGAAGAAAAGCTATAACCAACCTAGACACCATATTAGAAAACAGAAACATTACCAACAAAGGTCCATCTAGTCAAAGCTATGGTTCTTCCAGTAGTCATGTATGGATGTGAGAGTTGGGCCATAAAGTAAGTTGAGCACTGAAGAATTTATTCTTTTGAACTGTAGTGTTGGAGAAGACACTTGAGAGTCCCTTGAACTTCAAGGAGATCCAACCAGTCCATCCTAAAGGAAATCAGTCCTGAATATTCATTGGAAGGACTCATGCTGAAGCTGAAGCTCCAATACTTTGGCCACCTGATGTGAAGAACTGACTCTTTAGAAAAGACTCTGATGCTGGGAAAGATTGAGGACTGGAGGAGAAGGGGACAAAAGAGGATGAGATGGTTGGATGGCATCACAGACTCAATGGACATGCATTTGACCAAGCCTTGAGAGTTGGTGATGGACAGGGAAGCCTGGTGTGATGCAGTCCATGAGGTTGCAAAGAGTTGGACACAACTGAGAGACTGAACTGAAGATCATGGCATCCAGTCCCATCACTTTATGGCAAATAGAAGGGGGCAAAGTGGAAGCAGTGATAGATTTTCTTTTCTTGAGTACCAAAATCATTGTGGACGGTGACTGCAGCCATGAAATTAAAAGACACTTGCTCTTTGGAAGAAAAGCTATGATCAACCTAGACAGTGTATTAAAAAGCAGAGACATCCCTTTGCTGGCAAAAGTCCACATAGTCAAAGCTGTGGTTTTCCCAATAGTCATGTAAGAGTTGGACCATAAAGAAGGCTGAACACTGAAGAACTGATGCTTTCAAATTTTGGTGCTGGAGAAGAATCTGGAGAGTCCCCCAGACTGCAGGAAGATCAAACCAGTCAAACCTAAAGGAAATTGACCCTGAATATTCATTGAAGGACTGATGCTGAAGCTGAATCTCCAATACTTTTTCCATCTGATGTGAAGAGCTGACACATTGGAAAGATCCTGATGCTGGGTAAGATTGAAGACAAAAGGAGAAGAAGGCAGCAGAGGATGAGATGGTTAGATAGCATCACCAACTCAACGGACATGAATTTTAGCAAACTCCAGAAAATAGTGAAGGACAGGGAAGCATGGTGTCCTGAAGTCATGGGGTCCCAAAGAGTTGGACTAGACTTAGTGATTAAAAAACATAATTTCTAAAATGTATGTGCTTTCTTAGAGAAAAGGTTACAATGTGGCACCAAATGTATTTATTAATAGTCCTGAATCTTTAGTTTCTCTGCAAAATGATGTCGACATTCAGTAATTAATGTGGACAAGGCTCTGTGATGTGCAGTAAGTGTACAACTTCATAGGACTGAATTTTTGGACAAGCTGTTTCCAAAGGGAGCACCCACTATGTCCTCAAGGCTCCCAAACAGCACAATCAGATCAGATCAGTTGTTCAGTCGTGTCCGACTCTTTGCGACCCCATGAATCGCAGCACACCAGGCTTCCCTGTGCATCACCAACTCCCGGAGTTCACTCAGACTCACGTCCATCGAGTCAATGATGCCATCCAGCCATCTCATCCTCTGTCATCCCCTTCTCCTCCTGCCCTCAATCCCTCCCAGCATCAGAGTCTTTTCCAATGACTCAACTCTTCGCATGAGGTGGCCAAAGTACCAGAGTTTCAGCTTTAGCATCATTCCTTCCAAAGAAATCCAAGGGCTGATCTTCTTCAGAATGGACTGGTTGGATCTCCTTGCTATCCAAGGGACTCTCAAGAGCCTTCTCCAACACTTCAGTTCAAAAGCATCAATTCTTCAGCACTCAGCCTTCTTCACAGTCCAGTTCTTATGTCCATACATGACCACAGGAAACAACATAGCCTTGACTAGACGAACCTTTGCTGGCAAAGTAATGTCTCCGCTTTTGAATATGCTATCTAGGTTGGTCATAACTTTCCTTCCAAGGAGTAAGCATCTTTTAATTTCATGGCTGCAGCACCATCTGCAATGATTTTGGAGCCCAGAAAAATAAAGTCTGACACTGTTTCCACTGTTTCCCCATCTAGTTCCCATGAAGTGATGGGACCAGATGCCATGATCTTCGTTTTCTGAATGTTGAGCTTTAAACCAACTTTTTCACTCTCCACTTTCGCTTTCATCAAGAGGTTTTTAGTTCCTCTTCACTTTCTGCCATAAAGGTGGTGTCATCTGCATATCTGAGGTTATTGAGATTTCTCCTGGCAATCTTGATTCCAGCTTGTGTTTCTTCCTGTCCAGCATTTCTCATGATGTACTCTGCATATAAGTTAAATAAACAGGGTGACAATATACAGCATGACGTACTCCTTTTGCTATTTGGAACCAGTCAGTTGTTCCATGTCCAGTTCTAAACAGCACAAAGGATTTTTTCAATTTGAGCTATTCGACAGTTGCTACTCTAGAATCAACTTTGTGACCCCTTGAAGATACATCCCAGTTGAGGGATAAGGCTCAGGCAGCAAACATGAATGTCCACAGGAAATGAAGCCCCAGTGCAGGCACAGAGAATGAGAGGATCAGACTCACCTTTGAGAAGGAATGCAGGGGCCACTATGGTGAGAAGCATGAGGACCTGTCAGGAAGCTATTGCAATATTTCTATCTGGGGGTGCTTCAGTCTGAAGAAGGCCTTGGTTGGAGGAGGCCCAAGTCTAAGAGCTTCCTCGACCTACTTAAACACAAGCTCCCTCCTGTTGCTGGGCCTTCACACATGCTGTGCCCTGAACTACTTGCTAAAAATCAACCCTTCCATAAAACCAAGAGATATGCTTATATGTCTTTAACAGAAGAGAGGAGGGAGAGCAGCCCAGGCCCTGGTTGTTTCAACACAGGACCAGCAGGACTTCTCGCAGAGTGTGGAGTAACAGCCTAAAGATGACTCCAAGCGATGTGGCCTGATCAACTGGAAAGACTGGAGGGGCCACCAACTGAGACAGGGGTAGCTGTGTGTAACAGTTTGGGAGGAAATATTGTGGACTTCAGACATGTCGAGTTTGAGATTTCTCAGACACCCAAGTAAAAACTCTTCCGGAGAGGGGATCTGGACTGAAAATACTTATTTGAGAGACATCAGTCTAGAAGTGGGATTTTAAAGCCATGAACCAGAGTTGATGCTCAGGGGATCTTCTTGGCTTAGAGACTAGGCCCTGGGGCCTTGTGCAAATGGTGGAGGTGGAAGAGGCACCATCACACACATAGAAACAAGCCAATGAAGCAGAAGGAAAGGTAAAAAGTAAATGGGATCCTACTGCAGCCAAGTGAAACAAATGCATTAACAAAGAGGCAATGATCATGAATCAAATGCCGCAAAGGCAAGGAATGAGATTTGCCTGTAGGACAGGGCAACCTGCAGATCATTAATGACCTTAATAAAAGCAGCTTCAGTAAAGAATAGTTGAATGACTGTTCACTTTCCCAATCTATGTTACATCTCAAGAAAAGGGTTTACAAGAAAAGGGAAAATCAAAAGAGAATTAAAAATTGAAGTCAGGGAACTCTTTCAAGGAATTTTGTGACAAAAAATAAAAGGAAGGGGGAGTTTGGAAGTAGGGTTAAGAGAAAGATGATAAAAATAACAGCATGTTTGTATGATCTGGAGATGACTGAGTGGAAGAATTGATTTGGGCAAGGAAAAAAATGCATGGAGCAATAGAGGGACAGAATCCACTGTCCAATTAGGGGATTCTACTGAGACATGACTGGGATAGCACATCTTCGAGAGCAAATGGACGAGGGACTCAAACATGACCATTTGGAAGTGCTGAGGTGCCACTGGAAACCAAGGGGTCATGAAAGCAAAGCCCAGGAGGCCAATGCTCTCCAGCTATCTGCAATTGCCAACTATGAGGAAGAAAACACATCAGAGGATAGCTATTTTTTAAATCTTCTCCAGTATTTAAATAATCCCATCAATTATCTTCCTAAGCATTCAGGCGTTTCCTAAGACCAAAGTTGAAAGTATAAAATCTGCCCAAAAGAGACTTCCCAAGATAGCCACACCCTTCCTTCTATCCCAAGCCTAACAAAACTCCAAGCCAAAATTTGTACTTGCTAATCTTTGCAAGATCAACTTTCTAACACATACAAGAATACTATCAAACCTGCAAAAGTCAGAAGCAAATATCAGGCTCCTCCTTTACATTTTACAAATATTTAAACTTTACAAACCACAGACATTGATGACCAAAATTGTTCACAGAGATACACATATTACACCCATCTAACAGATAAGGAAAGACTCACCAAAGGGATGTATTGACTCTAAGTTACACAGCTTTTGTTTGTTTGTTCCCCTTGCATGCCTTGTGGGTTTTTAGTTTCCCAATCACAGATTGAATCCATGCCCCCTGCAGTGGAAGCTCTGAGTCCTACCACTGAACTGTCATGGAATTTCCCACACAACTTTCAAGTGAGCCTCAGTGAGTATTCCTTCCTCCAAAGATCCCACACAATTCTGCTCAGGTTTCTTTTCCTCTCTCTTTCCCTCACTGATGTTACCCAGGAAAAGCTTAAACAATTCTAATGTGTAAGTCCATTATTCTATTTAAATGAGGATTTCTCTCTCAAGAGATACAAATCCATTTTACATGAATTACTCAATTTCTATTGGTTCATTCATCATTGTATTAAGATTTCATATTTTACTGAGAAAGTTCAAGCAGCAATGTTCCAGTTTTCTCTTCAGCATAAGACAGAATTGTATTTACAGGTGGATGTAAGTACACCCATCGATGTACTTGAATTCGATCTGTGATTGGGAAATCCCACAAGCCATTCAAGGGGACCAAAAAAACAAACAAAAGCTGTGTGACTTAGAGACAATACATCCCTTTACTGAGCTAAAAAGAAGTACAATGCTTTACAGAGAATTGTACATACAAGTGAGTTAGGAGGTAGTTTTCCAGCTTCTCTGGCGGTCTGTCACTGATTCTGTCTCTTTTCTCTTTATAGATAAAGATGAAATTGTAGTCCTCATCTCTTTGCCACACCTTTCCAGAGAATGTTGGCAGGTATCTTTAGAAGTTAAACTTCTCTAGTCTGCCAGTCTTTTTGCTGGATTTGATCGAGTCACTAAATAGATTACCAGGAGATTTTAGTGAGCTGGAATAGAATTTGCTCTTTGCTGCTGCTGCTGCTGCTAAGTTGCTTCAGTCGTATCCAACTCTGTGTGACCCCATAGATGGCAGCCCACCAGGCTTCCCCGTCCCTGGGATTCTCCAGGCAAGAACACTGGAGTGGGTTGCCATTTCCTTCTCCAATGCATGAAAGTAAAAAGTGAAAGTGAAGTCATTCAGTCATGTCCGACTCTTAGCGACCCCATGAACTGCAGCCCACCAGGCTCCTCCATCCATGGATTTTCCAGGCAAGAGTACGACTGCTTTTATTTTTTAATTGAAGTAGAGTGGATGTACAATATTATATAAGTTACAGGTGTATAATGTAGAGATTCACAATTTTTAAAGGTTATGCTCCATTTACAGCTATTATAAAGTATTGGCTGTTGTACAATATGTGTTGTGCAGTCTATCCTTGTAGCTTATTTTATACGTTGGGGTTAATGTCTTTTAACCCCCTACCGGTGTTTCCTACCCCATTCCCTCTTCCACTAGTAATCACTTGCTTGTTCTCTATATTTGTGAGCCTGCTTCCTCTTCAATTAAATTGACTAGTTTGTTTCATCTTTTAGATTCCACATATAAATGATTTCAATAATACAGTATTTGTCTTTCTCTGACTTATTTCACTAAGCATCAGTTCAGTTAAGTTCAGTTCAGTCACTTAGTCGTGTCCGACTCTTTGCGACCCCATGAATCACAGCATGCCAGACCTCCCTGTCCATCACCAACTCCTGGAGTTCACGCAAACACACGTCCATCGAGTCAGTGATGCCATCCAGCCATCTCATCCTCTGTCGTCCCCTTCTCCTCCTGCCCCCAATCCCTCCCAGCATCAGAGTCTTTTCCAATGAGTCAACTCTTCGCATGAGGTGGCCAAAGTACTGGAGTTTCAGCTTTAGCATCATTCCTTCCAAAGAAATACCAGGACTGATCTCCTTTAGAATGGACTGGTTGAATCTCCTTGCAGTCCAAGGGACTCTCAAGACTCTTCTCCAATACCACAGTTCAAAAGCATCAATTCTTCGGTGCTCGGCTTTCTTCACAGTCCAACTCTCACATCAAATACATGACCAATGGAAAAACCATAGCCTTGACTAGACGGACTTTGGTTGGCAAAGTAATGTCTCTGCTTTTGAATATGCTATCTAGGTTGATCACAACTTTCCTTCCAAGCAGTCAGTGTCTTTTAATTTCATGGCTGCAATTGCTGTCTACAGTGATTTTGGAGCCCAAAAAAATAAAGTCTGACACTGTTTCCACTGTTTCCCCATCTATCTCTCATCAAGTGATGGGACCAGATGCCATGATCTTAGTTTTCTGAATGTTGAGCCTTAAGCCAACTTTTTCACTCTCCACTTTCACTTTCATCAAGAGGCTTTTTAGTTCCTCTTCACTTTCTGCCATAAAGGTGGTGTCATCTGCATATCTGAGGTTATTGAGATTTCTCCCAGCAAGCTTGATTCCAGCTTGTGCTTCTTCCAGCCCAGCGTTTCTCATGATGTACTCTGCATAGAACTTCAATAAGCATGGTGACAATATACAGCCTTGATGTACTCCTTTTCCTATTTGGAACCAGTCTGTTGTTCCATGTCCAGTTCTAACTCTTGCTTCCTGACCTGCATATAGGTTTCACAAGAGGCAGGTCAGGTGGTCTGGTATTCCCATCTCTTTCAGAATTTTCCACACTTTATTGTGATCCACACAGGCAAAGGCTTTGGCATAGTTAATAAAGCAGAAATAGATGTTTTTCTGGAACTCTCTTGCTTTTTCCATGATCCAGCGGATGTTGGCAATTTGATTTCTGGTTCCTCTGCCTTTTCTAAAACCAGCTGGAACATCTGGAAGTTCACGGTTCACGTATTGCTGATGCCTGACTTGAAGAATTTTGAGCATTACTTTACTAGCGTGTGAGATGGGTGCAATTGTGTGGTAGTTTGAGCATTCTTTGGCATTGCCTTTCTTTGGGATTATACCCTCCAAATCCACCCAGGCTGTTGCAAATGGCAACATTGTGCATGTATATACACACACTGTGACTTTTTTTTCCATTCATGTTTATGGACAATTAAGTTGCTTCCATATCTTAGCAATTGTAAATAAGGCTGCTATGAATATTGGGGTGCATATATCTTTTTGAATTTTTGCTTTTTTGGGGGGTATATATAACCAGGAGGTGAATTGCTGAGTCATACCATAGTCCCATTCTTAGTTTTCTTATAAACCTCCATAGTGTTCTCCACTAAGGCTGCACTAAATCAAATTCCTAACAACAGTTTACAAGGATTCTCTTTTCCCCGTATCCTTGCCAACATTTGGTTTTGTGTTCTTTCTTATGAAAGCCATTCTGACAGGTGTGAGGTGATACCTCATTGTGGTTTTGACTTTTTAATTTGCATTTCTATGAAGAGAAGCAATGTCAAACATGTGCCTGTTGGCCATCTGCATGACCCCTTTGGAAAAATGTCTACTCATGTCTTCTGTCCATCTTGTAACATGGTTGTTTTTTTGACATTGAGTTGTATGAGCTATTTGTATATTTTGGATATTAGCCTTTTATTAGTCATATCATTTACAAATAATTTATACCTTTCATTATGTTGCCTTTTTGTTTTGTGATGGTTTCCTTTGTTGTGCAAAAGCTTTTAAGTTTAATTAATTCCCATTTATTTTTGTTTTTATTTCTCTTGCTTTAAAAGGAACAGATGCAAGAAAACATAGCTACTTTTTTTTTTTTTTTAATGTACTGGTTTTATAAATCATCATGTATTCTCTTGCTGGCTGACTGCAACATGGCCCAAACTCCAGAACCTCTGGTCCCTGTATCCTGCTGCCAACCAGGCCACTGGGTGTGACCTGAGACCTCAACACTGCCAGGTGCCTGAACAAAGTAAGCAGGAGTCCATTGTTCCCCTAAAAAATGAACAATGGCCCCCAGATGTCCCCTTGCTGCAAGGGGCCAACATGCTGTTGGGGAGCCAGACTGAAGCCTCTGAAAGGTTGGTGGCGGGTCAGGGAGTGGGGAGGTGTGTGGTCATGACTACTCCTGGACTTCTAGAGCTCAGAGCTCAGCCTGAGGCAGGGTGTGGGGGATGGTGGGCATGGTGAGGGGGAATAAATGAGATAAACTTACACTCATGACCAGGAGCCCCAGGCCCCAATAGCTCCCAGAGGCACAGCCCTGAGGACAGAGCAGGAAGTCACTTGGGCCCTGGGTGGAGCCATCCTGCAACCCCTCCATAGGATGGACCCAGGGCCTCTCTCTGGGTGAGACTGATGTGTCACTCCAACCTCAGCCATGGACAGCATATGGTGAATCTAGAGGATGGTGGTTGTGGGTGTGTAGTAGTGAGCATAGGGGTGCTGAAACATAGCAGGTGGGGGATGATGGCCCAGACAGACTTCAGCTCATCATGACCAAGCCCTGGGCATTCACTCTCCCCACCTGGGCTACCAGCCAGGCCCCCGTCCTCAGACTCTGCCCAGGAAGCCAGGCACAGTTGAACCCTCCCAGCCGCTGGGCCTAGTCCTGGCCTTGGCAACCTGGTCTCCCCCTCTCAGGAGGTCCAGCCTCACCTCCAGGCCCTTAAGTGAAGTGAAGTCACTCGGTCGTGTCTGATCTTTGCAACCCCATGGAATGTAGCCTACCAGGCTCCTCTGTCCATGGGATTTTCTAGACAATAGTACTGGAGTGGACTGCCATTTCCTCCTCCAGGGGATCTTTCCAACCCAGGGATCGAACCCGGGTCTCCCACGTTTTAGACAGACACTTTATCGTCTGAGCCACCAGTGAAGTCACCTTATTGTCCCAAGAAGGACCCTGGTCACACCTGGGTTCCCCAACCCCATAGCAAGCAATTCTGGGCATGGAGGGTGCTTCAGGCATCGTCTCATCCACACCAATTAAGAACTGGGACCCTGGCAGGCTCCAAGGGAAAGGTTAGTGCCAAGGGGACCAGGACTGGACACATGGCCCCCAGCACAGGGCACCTGGCACAGTTGGAACCAGACCTCTTCTACAGATCTCCCAGCTCTGGCTGCTAGATAAGGGCCAGCCCCAAATTCACTCAAGTCCCCCTGGTCAGATGGTCATAGGCCCATGACTCAGCTACTCAGGGGTTTGGTGTGTACTACTCGCTCCAGCTTGCTCCAAAGCAGCTGCCACCAGGTCTGCTTATCCTTCTCCAGGGCTGTGTTGGGGTCTTGCCCTTGTACTTGGTGATGTAAGAGTAGATCTCATGCAGGACACTCGTGCTATTGAATTGACTCGGGTCCAATGTGAGATATGCATTTGTGTGGTAGCTCATGGCAGGCCATCTTGGTGATGTAGGCATAGTTAATCTCCACCTAGCTCTTGTAGCTAAGGATGTCCTTGGTGTAGAGCAGCTTCCGGGAGGAAAAGTCCTTGCCCAGCTTGTGCTCAGATGTGGAGCAGGAGTCCATGAAGGCCTAGGCCACCACTGAAAGCCAGGCGTGAGCACTGCTGCTCTTGTAGATGTTAAATAGGACCTGTCCGTTCTTGATCATGTTCAACCAGGAGCATGGGAACAGGCAGTTTTTATTCCAGGTGTGATGCATATCTGCATCATGTACCTGGTGCTGATCGGCCTGCTCGTCCAGGAAATCAAACATGTACTCGATGGCCAGCAGCAGGGCTGAGCCCCAGTGCATGCTGAAGATGGTTTGGAAGAGGGCATTCACGAACTTCCGTAGCATGCCCTTGATGGCAGAAGCTGCATCAGGAACTTCTCGTAGACTGTCTTGCTGCCTCAGTCACCACTGAGCTGTTCCAGGTGGTCATGGTTCTTGAACAAGAACACTGCTACTTTTTATACGAAGAGTGCTCTGCCCATGTTTTCCTCTGGCAGTTCTATGGTTTCTGGTCTATTTATGTCTTTAACCCATTTTTGTATGTGATATTGAATGAGTGAGTGATTCAAAGTCACTCAGTCGTGTCTGACTCTTTGCAACCCCATAGACTATACAGTCCATGGAATTCTCCAAGCCAGAATACTGGAGTGGGTAGAATTTCCCTTCTCTAGGGGATCTTCCCAATTCAGGGATCGAACCCAGGTCTCCCGCATTGCAGGTGGATTCTTTACCAGCTGAGCTGTCATTCTTCTACCTGTAACTGTCCAGTTTTCCCAGTACTGCTTTTTGAAGACTGTCTTTTCTCCATTGTCTATTCTTGCCTCTTTTGTCATTGATTAATTGACCAAAAGTATATGATTCTGAATTCTCCATCCTATTCCATTGATCTGTGTGTCTATTGAACAAATTTTGATTACCATAGCTTTTGTAATATAGTCTGAAGTTGAGGAGTGGGATTTCTCCACCTCAGTTCTCTTTCTCAATATTGTTTTGGCCTTTTGGGTCTTTGTATTTCCACATAAATTTTAAAATTGTTCCTAGTTTTTGAAAGATACTATTGGTATTTTGGTAGGGATTGTATTGAATCAATAAGTTGCCTTGGGTAATTTTAACAATATTATTCTAACATTATTAATTATTGTTAAATATTAATAAAATATTTTCATTAATAATAATTTGTTAATATAAATTTATGATATATAATATATAGTACATTGTATATAATTATATGTATATTATATATGATATATAAAATATATGAGTTTATGTATTTATATAAATTTTAAAATATAAATTTTATATAATATTAATAAATATTATACTTAATAATTACCAATATTAATTATTTTAATAATCATTTTAACAATATTAATTCTTCCAATGCAAGAACATGGTATAATTTTCCATCCATATTATCTTCAGTAGTTTTCCAAGTACAGTTCTTTCACCCCCTTAGGCAGTTTTATTCTAGGAATTTTATTCTTTCTGAGGTAGGCTATTTTTAAAAATTTAGTACAGGTCTTGATTTAGGGTCAGAATTTAGGCCTGAAAAGTCATATGAACTTTGAGACTGTTTATACAAGAAGGGACTTTAACTACCTGGGCCAATCCTCTTGATATGTATGTGAATAAACTGAGGACCAGAGAGAAATAGACAAGAGGACCCACAGAAGTCACTCGGGACTAATGCAGAAGTGAAAGCCAGGTTCACCTACCCCTATTCCACTGTTCCTCTTCATCAACAAACATTATTTCACCAATGTTTTTGTTGTTCTTCGCAACACTCAGCTTGTGGGATCTTAGTTCCCCAACCAGGGATATAAACCCACAGCCTCTGCAATCAAAGCTCAGAGTCCTAACCAGTGGAGTGCCAGGGAATTCCCATTTATTTCACCAAATATTCATCAAGCATCCCATACTAAGCAATGCAACATTTTAAGTAGATAAAACAAACCCACAATCCCCACCTTTGAAAGTTAAGGAAAACATGACACCACTTTCAGTATCAATGAAATCATTATAGGAAACCAAAGGGGAAGGTGGGAGATGAAGTAGGAGTATACAGTTAACAGATACACACTCAATTACATCAGTCGTTCAGTCGTGTCCAAGTCTTTGTGACCCCATGAATCACAGCATGCCAGGCCTCCCTGTCCATCACCAACTCCTGGAGTTCACTCAAACTCACATGCATCGAGTCAGTGATGCCATCCAGCCATCTCATCCTCTGTTGTCCCCTTCTCCTCCTGCCCCCAATCCCTCCCAGCATCAGAATCTTTTCCAATGAGTCAACTCTTCGCATGAAGTTGCCAAAGTACTGGAGTTTCAGCTTTAGCATCATTCCTTCCAAAGAAATCCCAGGGCTGATCTCCTTCAGAATGGACTGGTTGGATCTCCTTGCAGTCCAAGGGACTCTCAAGAGTCTTCTCCAACACCACAACTCAGAAGCATCAATTCTTCAGTGCTCAGCTTTATTCACAATCCAACTCTCATATCCATACATGACCACTGGAAAAACCATAGCCTTGACTAGATGAACCTTTGTTGGCAAAGTAATGTCTCTGCTTTTGAATATGCTATCTAGGTTGGTCATGACTTTCCTTCCAAGGAGTAAGCGTCTTTTAATTTCATGGCTGCAGTCACCATCTGCAGTGATTTTGGAGCCCAGAAAAATAAAGTCTGACACTGTTTCCACTGTTTCCCCATCTATTTCCCATGAAGTGATGGGACTGGATGCCATTATCTTCGTTTTCTGAATGTTGAGCTTTAAACCAACTTTTTCACTCTCTACTTTCACTTTCATCAAGAGGCTTTTTAGTTCCTCTTCACTTTCTGCCATAAGGGTGGTGTCATCTGCATATCTGAGGTTATTGATATTTCTCCCAGCAAGCTTGATTCCAGCTTGTGTTTCTTTCAGTCCAGCGTTTCTCATGATGTACTCTGCATATAAGTTCAATGAGCAGGGTTACAAGATACAGTCTTGATGTACTCCTTTTCCTATTTGGAACCAGTCTGTTGTTCCATGTCCAGTTCTAACTGTTGCTTCCTGACCGGCATACAGATTTCTCAAGAGGCAGGTCAGGTGGTCTGGTATTCCCATGTCTTTCAGAATTTTCCACAGTTTATTGTGATCCACACAGTCAAAGACTTTGGCATAGTCAATAAAGCAGAAATAGATGTTTTTCTGGAACTCTCTTGCTTTTTCCATGATCTAGCAGATGTTGGCAATTTGATCTCTGGTTCCTCTGCCTTTTCTAAAACCAGCTTGAACATCAAGAAGTTCATGGTTTACATATTGCTGAAGCCTGGCTTGGAGAATTTTGAGCATTACTTTACTAGCATGTGAGATGAGTGCAATTGTGCGGTAGTTTGAGCGTTCTTTGGCCTTGCCTTTCTTTGGGATTGGAATGAAAACTGACCTTTTCCAGTCCTGTGGCCACTGCTGAGTTTTCCAAATTTGCTGGCATATTGAGTGCAGCACTTTCACAGCATCATCTTTCAGGATTTGAAATAGCTCAACTGGAATTCTATCATTTCCACTAGCTTTGTTCATAGTGATGCTTTCTAAGGCCCACTTGACTTCACATTCCAGGATGTCTGGCTCTAGGTCAGTGATCACACCATCGTGATTATCTGGGTCATGAAGATCTTTTTTGTACATTTCTTCTGTGTATTCTTACCACCTCTTCCTGATATCTTCTGCTTCTGTTAGGTCCATACCATTTCTGTCCTAGCCCATCTTTGCATGAAATGTCCCCTTGGTATCTCTAATTTTCTTGAAGAGATCTCTAGTCTTTCCCATTCTGTTGTTTTCCTCTATTTCTTTGCATTGATCACTGAGGAAGGCTTTCTTATCTCTCCTTGCTATTCTTTGGAACTCTGCATTCAGAATCTTATATCTTTCCTTTGCTCCTTTGCTTTTCACTTCTCTTCTTTTCACAGGTATTTGTAAGGCCTCCTCAGACAGCCATTTTGCTTTTTTGCATTTCTTTTCCCTGGGGATGGTCTTGATCCCTGTCTCCTGTACAATGTCACGAACCTCATTCCATAGTTCATCAGGCACTCTATCAGATCTATAGAGTATAATGGAATTAGCCAATTCAATACTGTAAGGTTGTTTATATTAATCCAGACCTTATTGAGGCAGCTGAATTGCTAAGCCTTAAAATTATCTATGCATCTTTTCTAATATTCTTACCAGAGAAGCAGAGGTTTAAACATGGTGGGAGCTTTGATAAACCTCCATAATTAATGGAGTTAGTAATTCAGTGAGAGTTCCAAGAAAGATTCAGCAGCAAGGGAGGGAGGGAAAAAAGGAAGGAAGAAAGGAAGAGAGAGAGAATTAAAAGTAGAAGTTGTTCATCAAGGGTCATTAAAGGCATCTGGAAAACTTTCCTCAGTCTTTTATGCCTAAACACAGGCTTGAGCCCTGTCAGGATGGTACAAGTGTCTGACCCAGGGGGACATTTTCTGGTTCTTTAAGTGTCTCCAAGACTCATGGGATGTCAACTGGAAAAGCAAAAATGCTGACTTTTCAGAAGCACAGAGGAAAAAAAAGATAGCAACAAAAAAGTAAATCATAAAACAATGAAAAGAAAAAAATTATTGAAACTATATATATATATATATATATATATATATATAATTCTGTGTGAGTGTATATACTGAATTATGGAATGCACTGGGTATCCATAACAACCCCTTGTTATTCCTACCCATAAATTCATTTGCTGAAGCTCTAACACCTAGTAGCTTGAATGTGACTGTATTTGGAGGTACCTTAATAAAGAGGTATTTAAAGTAAAGTGATGTTGTATGAATGGGCCCTAATTGAATATGACTGGTGCTCTTACAAAAAGACAACATTAGAATACAAACACACAGAGGAAGACCACCTTAGAGCATAGAGAGAAGAGTGTTATACAAGTTAAGGAAAAAGGGCTTGGAAGAAACCAACCCTGATGAAACTTTGATCTCAGACTTCTAGCCTCCAGAATTGTGAGAAAATAAACTTTTGTTGTTTAAGCTACCCAGTCTGTGGTGTCTGTTATGACAGCCTTGGCAAAGACCACACACACACACACACACACACACGTATATATAGACCCTAGAGCAAGTTTCTGGGCTGCCCCATTCAGTAGGAGAACCCTCTGCCAAGGGATCCAAGGCACACCTGAGCAGCAGAAGGGAAAGAATGGCCAGGTGAGCCAGGTACCTGCAGTGAGGATGGACCCTTCAGTGGAAGGCTCAAGGGTCAGAACTGTCATGTCTTCCTCAGGAAGCAAACTTGGTGTTGTCAGAAAGCACATGGAGGCCATGGTTTTTGTAACATCAGTGTTTCTCATCTGGAGGAGAGGTGTGGTTGTGAAGTCAGGTGTAGTCATGACTGTTGATGGAAGTACAGTTGTGGGTGTTGTCAAGGCAGTGGGATTGGTGGTGGTGGTATTGGCTGAGTGGCAGATGGTTGTTGAGTGTGTAGTTGTGGGGACTGTAACCAATAGAAGATACGTCTGGTACCAAATGGAGATAGAGGAAGATGAAAACACCACAGGAATAGCCAGCATATGTCCATTTCTCTGTGTTTCTGCTGCCTCACCTAACCAGGATCATTAAAATGCTCATGAAAACTGGGTTTATTAACTCTAGTCTTGGCCTTTCTAACCCATACATCACACAGTAGCTAGAGTAATCTTTGAAAATGAGAAATTATTATGTAATGTCTGCTTCTTCTAGTACACTCTTACCTCCATGAGGGAAAAGCTGGAATTTATGCTGTTTTCTGCTACAAATCTAATACCTACCACAGTGTCCTGTACGTAGTAGGTGCTGTGTGTATGCTCAGTGATACAAAACCATCCCATAAAAAGTATGTTCAAACATTTCAGTCAAATAAAATGAATAAGTTCTAGAAATGAGCTGCACACATTGTAAACACAGTTAACTAAAGTACATTTTACGCTTGAAAAAGCGTAAAGTGGGCAGAAGACATTCTAGGTGTTGTTTCCACAATAAAAATCTAAAACTAAAAAACAGTTCAAAGATCATAACATAAGGTGAAAGTATACTCTTTCAGATTAAAGATTGGGTCATGCCCAAATCACTCATTCCTTAAACATCGGAATTTGGATTCATTTGCAACAGTTATTCTACACATACCATCCTCTCATAAATATTCCAAATTTCCATTGACTCTAATGGACCAGAAAGACATTATGAATTATGTTTAATTTCAAGTAAACATAAATGATCTCATAGAGTATTAAGATCAACCTGTATTTTATAAATAATATCAATAGCTGGTTATACCAGGCTTGAAGAACAAAGATTTGGATTGGCATCATTTATTTTCCACAAATCCAAATAATACCTTCTGTCTCATAAAGTTGCTCTGGGAGAAAAAAATACACTAATGCTTGTAAAAGTTCTCTAATTAGGAGCATCCACAATAATTCTTCTCAAATTTTAGAGTACATGAGAATCCCCTAAGAAAATTTTTATGCATATGGCTGGTGAGACCCTGCCTTCTGAAATGCTGGTACAGTTAGGGAACAGAGCCCAAGAATCCTCAGTCCTTCGTGCAGACTGATATGGCACCATTTATCATTTAAGAGAACTTTCAGCTCTGATCCTTGATGAGTCTGAGTGGTCACTGTCTGAGTGACCACTGAGTGACAGTAAGAAAACACTCACTGTGTTCTAAAATGGTCATTTTGAAAAAGTCACTTGCCTTCTTCAAGTAGGGTTGAAGCCGGAAATGAGGTATTAGCAACTATCAGCATCACCAAAGCCTCCACACCTGGAGTCCACAGGAAAGATAAGACCAGGAAAAAACAGTGATAAAGACAGTGACAGGAATTGCTTGCATTGCATTAATTCCCACAGGCTATCTGGGGGGAGAGGTGGTTAGATGAATAATTACTGCGGCTGCTGCTAAGTCGCTTCAGTCGTGTCTGACTGTGCGACCCCATACACGGCAGCCCACCAGGCTCCCCCGTCCCTGGGATTCTCCAGGCAAGAATACTGGAGTGGGTTGCCATTTCCTTCTCCAATGCATGAAAGTGAAAAGGGAAAGTGAAGTCGTTCAGTTGTGCCCAACTCTTAGCGACCCCATGGACTGCAGCCTACCAGGCTCCTCCACCCATGGGATTTTCCAGGCAAGAGTACTGGAGTGGGTTGCCATTGCCTTCTCCGAATAATTACTACAGGGTGACAAGTTCTTTGACTTCCCTGTTGGCTCAGATGGTAAAGTGTCTGCTTACAATGCGGGCAGACTCCAGGGAGGAGAGGAAATAATAGTGGAAACAATTAAACCAGTTTGGCAGCATAGGTGGACAGGAAAAGCCTGACCTAGATGGAGACCTGAGGATGCATGGAGTTATAGAGGAAAGAAAGGAACAAAGAGCAGCAGGACAAGGGCTTGTTTTCCCTGGAATACAGATATTTTCTCATGCAGCATTTTTGCAAGATTCATGTGCAGAAACTGAATTATTAAAACCTCACGGGACATTAGATACTGTCATAGATTTTTAAAACTGTTTTTTCCAGGTCTCTCCTTTCTTATCTGGAAGGGCCATAGTCATCAGTGTCAAAGGATAATAACCAAAACGCAACTTCACCTCAGCCCAGAGCATCCTTCTCTATACCATCAGGATGTGAAGGTCTATACTGGTCCACACTAAGTATACACATTTGCATCATCCAAAACCTGGAAACAATTTTCAGAAAAGGTAAACTTCACCTTGATGTTGCCGAAAGGTTATGTCCAGCTGTATACAGCTGAAAAGCCAGTAAACAGGCTAGGTTGGTGAAAGGAAAGTTTGCTTTATTTCAGATGCCAGCAAGTGTGGGGAGGGTGGCAGACATCTGTTCAAAGGATGACTCCCCACCCTGACAAGCAGCGGGTTAGAGCTTTATAGACAGAATGGTGGGGTGGAGGGTTACATTCAGAAACAGCAGTCATCTCTAACAGTCTTCTTCAAACGGGTCATCAGTGATCTGACTTGCATCATCTTGGTTGTTTTAGGTAGAGTTAATCTTCAGTTCCAGGGTGCACTTGTTCCCATTTCTTTGAGGTCAATTCTTGAAATTGTGGCAGCTCAAGTCCTGGGTACACTCTGGTCATCATGTAGTTAACTTCTCCACCTGGTGTTTTGGTATCTATATGACAGCTCACAGGATATGGCTCAGAATATTATCTATAGCCCTTGAGAAATAACTAAAGGTCCTTGATTATGCTTAATAACTACAGTATTATTATTTAGTCTCTATTTAGTGTTTTAAGATTCTTGAGAGTCCCTTGGATTACAAGAAGATCCAACCAGTCCATCCTAAAGGAAATCAGTTCTGAATATTCATTGGAAGGACTGATGTTGAAGCTGAAACTCCAATACTTTGGCCACCTGATGTGAAGAACTGACTCATTGGAAAAGACCCTAATTCTGGGAAAGATTGAAGACAGGAGGAGAAGGGGATGGCAGAGGATGAGATGGTTGGATGTCATCACCAACTCAATGGACATGAATTTGAGCAAGCTCCGGGAGTTGGTGATGAACAGAGAAGCCTGGCATGCTGCAGTCCATGGGGTTGCAAAGAGTCTGACACGACTGAGTGATTGAACTGAACTGACACTGTTTTCCTTTCTTTCAGCATTTCTCACTTCTCTGATTAAACTGATCCTTTGAATAAAATTTTCCACAGGCAAAAGGCAGGCAGAGAATATGGTTGGGGGGTGGGGAGGAGGGTGACAAGAACCATATGGTCCTGCTCCATTTCGTTGACACCTGAACTCCAGCAAAATAAAATAAACCAAGAACCAAAAAAAACCTCCTAAAAAATAAAGAGAATAATAAACTGAATGTAATCTCTGAATAAACACTCAAAGATACTGAGCACACAAATCAGTTAAAGCAAAAATTAAATCTCAGTATCATTCAGTGTTTTATTTGGACCGTTCGGTTTATTCAGAGATTACATTTTCCAGGTTCCTGGGAATGAGGTGGGAAAGGACTCCAAAGTTGAGTGAGCAGTGGAAATACTTCCTCTGAATCCCTCTATTTTCATCACTTTCCCCCTCTGCTCTTGCATCTCTGAGTCCTGTGCCTCACCGAAGATTTGTACTTTCAACAGTATTTCAATGTGAGAAATATGAGGTTTAAGGCTTATTCGGTTGGTTATAATTAAATGAGATTTTTAGAAAATATTCTAAAACATTTATGTGTCATTATATTCCCTTTTGCATGTCCCCCAACAACATCAGGCTTCCATGGTTCAGATGGTGAACAATCTGCCTGCAATGCAGAAGACCTGAGTTCAGTTCCTGGGGGAAGATTCCCTAGAGAAGGAAATGGCTACCCATTCAAGTATTTTTGCCTGGAGAATTCCATGGACAGAGGAGCCTATGGGCTACAGTCCATGGGGTCACAAAGAGTCAAACATGACTGAGTAACTAGAGGGCTTCCCTGGTGGTTCAGATGGTAAAGAACTCATCTGCAATGCAAGAGACCTGGGTTCAATCTCTGGGTCTGGAAGATCCTCTGGAAAAGGGAATGGCTAACATGACTGAGCAACTGACACACTTTCGACAATATCAACCAAATGGGCTTCCCTCATAGCTCAGTTGATAAAGAATCTGCCTGCAATTCAGGAGACCCAGGTTCGATTCCTGGGTCAGGAAGATCCCCTGGAGAAGGAAATGGCAACGCACTCCAGTAGTCTTGCTAAAGAATTCCATGGACAGCTGAGCCTGGCAGGCTACAGTCAATCAGGTCACAAGAGCCCAGGAGTCCAAGAGCCTGACACAACATAACAACTAAACCACCACCCCTTCAATAAAGTCATCAGAGAATGATTCTCAGTACCTCTCCCAATTAGTTTTCAAGATATAAATAGACAACAAAGGATTGCAAACATTTCAGGAAAGTCTTCCACATGAAAATGATAGAAAAATGAGAGAGAGTAGAAGTTCAGTCAGTTCAGTTCAGTCACTCAGTCATGTCCAACTCTTACCGACCCCATGAACCTAGAAGGCCGGGCCTCCCTGTCCATTACCAACAGCTGGAATCCACCCAAACCCATATCCACTAAGTCAGTGATGCCATCCAACCATCTCATTCTCTGTCATCCGCTTCTTCTTCTGTCCTCAATCTTTCCCAGCATCAGGGTCTATTCCAATGAGTCAGCTCTTCACATCAGGTGGCCAAAGTACTGGAGTTTCAGCTTTAGCATCATTCCTTCCAAAGAAATCCCAGGGCTGATCTCCTTCAGAAAGGACTGGTTGGATCTCCTTGCAGTCCAAGGGACTCTCAAGAGTCTTCTCCAACACTACAGTTCAAAAGCATCAATTCTTTGGTGCTCAGCTTTCTTTATAGTCCAACTCGTACATCCATACATGACTACTGGAAAAACCGTAGCCTTGACTAGATGGACCTTTGTTGACAAACTAATGGCTCTGTTTCTTAATATGCTGTCTAGGTTGGTCATAACTTTCCTTCCAAGGAGTAAGCATCTTTTAACTTCATGGCTGCAATCACCATATGCAGTGGTTTTGGAGCCCCTCAAAAAATAAAGTCAGCCACTGTTTCCACTATTTCCCCATTGATTTGACATTAAGTGATGAGACCAGATGCCATGATCTTAGTTTCTGAATGTTGAGCTTTAAGCCAACTTTTTCACTCTCCTCTTTCATTTTCATCAAGACGCTCTTTAGTTCTTTTTCTCTTTCTGCCATAAGGGTGGTGTCATCTGTATATCTGAGGTTATTGATATTTCTCCTGGCCATCTTGATTCCAGCTTGTGCTTCATCCAGCGCAACATTTCTCATGATTTATCTGCATATAAGTTAAATAAGCAGGGTGACAATATACAGCCTTGATGTACTCCTTTTCCAATTTGGAACCAGTCTGTTGTTCCATGTCCAGTTCTAACTGTTGCTTCCTGACCTGCATACAGGTTTCTCAAGAGGCAGGTCTGGTGTTCTGGTATTCCCATCTCATTAATAATTCCACAGTTGTTGTGATCCACACAGTCAAAGGCTTTGGCATAGTCAATAAAGCAGAAATAGATGTTTTTCTGGAACTCTCTTGCTTTTTCCATGATCCATCAGATGTTGGCAATTTGATCTCTGGTTCCTCTGCCTTTCCTAAAACCAGCTTGAACATCTGGAATTTCATGATTCATGTATTGCTGAAACCTGGCTTGGAAAATTTTGAGCATTACTTTACTAGTGTGTGAAATGAGTGCAATTGTGCAGTAGTTTGAGCATTCTTTGACATTGCCTTTCTTTGGGATTAGAATGAAAACTGACCTTTTCCAGTCCTGTGGCCACTGCTGAGTTTTCCAAATTTGCTGACATATTGAGTGCAGCACTTTCACAGTATCATCTTTTAGGATTTGAAATAGCTCTACTGGAATTCCATCACCTCCATTAGCTTTGTTTGTAGTGATGCTTCTTAAGATCCACTTGACTTCACATCCCAGGATGTCTGGCTCTAGGTGAGTGTGAGTGATCACAGCATCATGATTATCTGTGTTGTGAAGATCTTTTTTGTACAGTTCTTCTGTGTATTCTTGCCATCTCTTCTTCTGCTTCTGTTAGGTCCATACCATTTCTGTCCTTTATTGAGCCCATCTTTGCATGAAATGTTCCCTTGGTATCTCTAAATTTCTTGAAGAGATCTCTAGTCTTTCTCATTCTATGAGAGTAGAAGAAAATAAGCAAACAAGAAAATAAACAAACAAACAAACAAAAAACCCAAATGCATATCACCCAGGAAAAAAAAGAGGAAACAGAAAAACTATTAAAGAGAAAAGTCAGAGAAAAACAAGAGCTGTTAATAGTTAAGATTATACTTACTCCAAAATTTTATGACAGGCTTTGAAAAATAACATTGAGGAAATTTTCTAGAAAATACAATCTATCTACAAAGTCAAATGGCTGAGTGTGTTTCAGAATATTAAAACAGAAAATAGAGAGGAAGAAATTATTAATTCTTATGCTCAAAAAAAAAAAAAAAAAAATGAGTCTCCAGACTGGGAGGACCAACCAAATGCTAAACTTCATGAATAAAAAGATCCCCACAAGAAATAGTACATTATCATGAAATATAAGAATATTAGACATAAGGAAAGATATTAAAAGACTCCAGAGTGAAAATGAACAAAAAGATACTCACTGAAAGGACATACAGTCAGAACGGCATTGGTCTTCTAAATAGATAAGGTAGAAAATAATGCAGGTTTGCTTTCAGAATTCATGGGGAAATGATGGTCATTAAAATAAAAACTCTGACTACAGGTTTAATACAAACTTGTAATTTGATGACATTGGGAAAATGGGCAGACAGAAAGTAGGGTGGTGGAGGGAGAGAGTCAAATCCTATTTGCAGTTATAGGATGCCACTAGTTAATGTCCAAATTGACTAAAGAATACCAATATAAGCACATTATTACTAAAATCGAGGTAAAAAACAGAGGGATAAACCTAAGGATTTAAAATTTTATGAAAAGAAATAGGAAAACAATTTATTATATTTTTTATTAGTAAGCCTTAAAAAATTTAGAGTAAGTTATTTATGTTATTTTTAACACATTTTTAAATGGAAATATTGAGCATACTTAGCACCTAGATCTTAGTTTCCAACACTGCCCTCCAACAAAAAGAAATAGAGCACCTTGGAAAAATGGCTGATTCTGGGACTGAGGCAAATACTTGAGATGAGTTTGGAACATCTTGCAATGCTAGGAAGTACAGAATGTTGGGGAAAATCCATATTTAACAGTAGGATTATTAAAGGGACAGAGGAGACAACAGAAAAAGCTCCCAGTGACCAGAGGAAGTACAATTTGAACAATAAAAAATAATGTAGTACTGGATTATTACACAAAGTAGACAATAAATCCTATGATTCCATACTGACACAATAAATAATTGAATCAATACATACGTTGGGGAGAAGAGACAAATCTTCACAGAATTCCAAATAATTGATGTAGATACTCCCTCCCCAAGGAGGTGAAGCAAAACTCCCCTCCTCATGTGTGGGCAGGACACAGTAATTTTCTTCCCTAAAAGTACAGAATGGAGAGGGAGAGAAAAAGACTAACTTTGCAGTGGAGAAACCTGGCAAACACTGCTTGAGGCAGGCGGTCAAGATCAATGTCAACAGAGATTAAGTCATGGTGATAGCTTGAGAGATGGGAGGTAAATGGAGCTTTAACTCTGCAGCCTCCTTCCAGAACCCACAACCTAAGTCTAGATACAAGGAAACCATCAGACACAACCAAATTGAGGGGTGCTCTACAAAAGTTCTGTCAATGTCATCAAAAATAAGGAAGGTCTAAAGAACTTATACCTAAGAGGAACCTATGAAAATATGATGACTGAATGCAATGTGGTATTCTGAATGGAATCCTGGAAGAGGAAAAGGCCATTAGGTAAAAACTAAGGAAATCTTTGGACTTTGGGTAATAATAATTATCAATGTTTGTTCAATATTTGTCACAAATAACCACACTTGTGGAAGATATTAACAATAGGGGAAACTAGGTATTGGCTATATGGGAACTCCCTGCACACTTTTCAGAAGTTTTCTGTGAACCTCAAGCTGTTGTAAAATACATTGTTTACTTTTAAATAAGTACATATACCTTTGTTTTAGACATGAAAATGTTAATAGTAATGTGGTATCTGGAAGGGGTCACACACTGGAAACATGGACTAAACTTGGTTGTCTTCTCTTCCGAAGATAAGGTCAGTGGACAGACTTCAGGGAATTCACAAATATCCTAATACTGGATGGTTAATTCATATCATTGTATAAAAGTCTACTATTCTGGGGAGGGGCCATAGTAGTCCTAGACACTTCGTGTGTTTGCCACCTTCTCTCAGTGCATGCAGTTTGCTTCTAGAGAACCAATTCTCCCTCCTTCTTGGTCAACAAAGTTCAGCTGGCATTGATTTCATTTGTGGTGATTGGCTCAAAGACGGAGAGGTAACCCAAACAAAGGCAAGGATACACAGTCTTCTCACATTTACAGGCACAGTTGAGAAACAGGGACTTTCCCTGTTTATCACTGGGCTTTGAACGGTATGGACATGAGCCTGAAACCAGTGTTGCTCATTGTGCCGCCAGTGGGTGAAGTATGCCTACAAGAGAGCCATTCAGGCAGAAGGCAAGTGGAGACATAGAGAAACCCCGGTTCTCTGACATGGTTTGAGCCCCTGCAACAAGGTCTACTAATTGTGCCAATACAATCCCTTCCAGGTTCAGCATTGTTTTGAGTCTTCCATCATTTGGAATCAAAAGACCCCAGGTCTAAACCTAGAAGGACATCTACATGTGATGATTTGGCTGGATGACTAAACTTTTCCCACTCTTAAGAATTTAACTATTATCTGGTCCAATAACCTGCTTCACTAAATGCCTTGCTTGTTGGTTTAGTTGCTAAGTAGTGAGGGACTCTTTTGTAACCCCATGGACTGTAGCCCACCAAGTTCCTCTGTCCATGAGATTTCCCAGGAAAGAATACTGGAGGAGGTTGCCATTTCATTCTCCAGGGTATCTTCCTGATCCAAGGATTGAACCCATATCTCCTTCACTGGCAGGCAGATTCTTTACCATTGAGCCACCTGGGAATCCCCTCACTCAACACCTGACTTGCACCAACTACTGTCACCTATTTCAGTTTAGGCATGTGGGAATTCTTCTAGATTCTGGGCACTGGGAGTAAAGACAGATTTTTTACACTTAAGGACCTGAAAGTTTCAAAACTTTAAGCAGAGGCAGTATTATCAGGTCCCATTTTAATGATAAGATGCTGAAGGACATAGACATACAAGTCTTTTAAGTAATAGGAGAAAATAGAATCCAAGTTTTTGGATAAATGGCTCTTTCTGGTAGCCAGTAATTTCTCTCTGGTTAAATGTAATCCCACTCATTCATTTTTATGTGTTTGTTTCTTCATCAGTTATAGTGAGGGTCGGCAAACTGTGGACCATGGACCACATCCAGCTTTATAAATAAAGCTGCAACACAGCTTTACTGCAACACAACCATGCCCGTGTGTTTATCTATTGTCTGTGACTGCTTTCAAACTGCAATGGCAGAGTTGAATAAATGTGACAGATGTGATCTGTATGTATCTGTATACAGATATATCATCTGTATACAGTATGATCCACACAGCCAAAAATGGTTACTATCCAGTCTTAACAGTAAAGAATTGTCAACCTCTGAACTATATATTGCTGTGTGCCAGGCTGCAGAGTAACCCAAATGTTCTTGTCTTCAATAAGCTCACAGGCTAGTGCTTCCTAGTGGGAGACAAGCAAGTTAACAGAGGACAGAGCACATTGTGATAAGATGTGACAGGGAAAGGACAGAACACGGGGGTGGTAGGAAAGAATCCTAGCTCAGTCTTAAAGGCGAAAGGAGAGAGTCAAGGTCACTCTCTAAGTCTACAACTAAGGAACATTGGAGAGGATTGGGGTGGGATAGAAGGAATTTCAGAAGAGATTATCAGTGGTGATAGCTGCAAGACACTTTGGATTAACAAGAATTTCAGGTTTGCACGTGTTTTTTTGTATTATTTAAACTCTTTAAATATGTATATCATCGTATCGAAGCATAAAAACATTCTCTCTAAAAATAACTTTAAAAAACAGGGCTAACAATGAGACAATGTAGCAGCCCAAGGATTTTGAGTGATGTGTATGTGTGTGTGTATGTGTATGGAAACCCACTCCAGTACTCTTGCCTGGAAAATCCCATGGACAGATGAGCCTGGTAGGCTGCTGTCTATGGGGTTGCATAGAGTCAGACACGACTGAGCGACTTCACTTTCACTTTTCACTTTTCATGCATTGAAGAAGGAAATGGCAACCTACTCCAGTGTTCTTGCCTGGAGAATCCCAGGGAGGGCGGAGCCTGGTGGGCTGCCATCTATGGGGTCGCACAGAGTCAGACACGACTGAAGCGACTTAGCAGCAGCAGCAGCAGCAGCAGACTTGAAATAGAACTGGACATGGAACAACAGACTGGTTCCAAATAGGGAAAGGAATTCATCAAGGCTGTATATTGTCACCCTGCTTATTTAACTTTTATGCAGAGTACATCATGAGAAACACTGGGCTGGAAGAAGCACAAGCTGGAATCAAGATTGCAGGGAGAAATTTCAATAACCTCAGATATGCAGATGACACCACCCTTATGGCGGAAAATGAAGAGGAACTCAAAAGCCTCTTGATCAAAGTGAAAGTGGAGAGTGAAAAAGTTGGCTTAAAGCTCAACATTCAGAAAACGAAGATCATGGCATCCGGTCCCATCACTTCATGGGAACTAGATGGGGAAACAGTGGAAACAGTGTCAGACTTTATTTTTCTGGGCTCCAAAATCACTGCAGATGGTGACTGCAGCCATGAAATTAAAAGACGCTTACTCCTTGGAAGGAAAGTTATGACCAACCTAGATAGCATATTAAAAAGCAGAGACATCACTTTGCCAACAAAGGTCCATCTATGGACTTTGTCAAGGCTATGGTTTTTCCAGGGTTCATGTATGGATGTGAGAGTTGGACTGTGAAGAAGGCCGAGCACCGAAGAATTGATGCTTTTGAACTGTGGTGTTGGAGAAGACTCTTGAGAGTCCCTTGGACTGCAAGGAGATCCAACCAGTCCATTCTAAAGGAGATCAGTCCTGGGTGTTCTTTGGAAGAAATGATGCTAAAGCTGAAACTCCAGTACTTTGGCCACCTCATGTGAAGAGTTGACTCATTGGAAAAGACTCTGATGCTGGAAGGGATTGGGGGCAGGAAGAAAAGGGGATGACAGAGGATGAGATGGCTGGATGGCATCACTGACTCGATGGACGTGAGTCTGGGTGAACTCCGGGAGTTGGTGATGGACAGGGAGGCCTGGAATGCTGCAGTTCAAGGGGTCACAAAGAGTCGGACATGACTGAGCAACTGAAATGAACTGAAACTTTTGTTGTTTAAGCTGCCCAGTCTGTGCTATTTGTTATATACAACCCTGAAAACCCATACACACACACACACATACATATACCTTAGAACAAGTCACTAGGGTCAAGGGATCAAAAGTACATCTCAGCAGCAGAAGAGAAAGACTGGCCAATTGAATCAGGTACCTACAGTGAGGATGGGCCCCTCGGTGGACGGCTCAAGGGTCAGTAGTATGGTGTCTTCCTCAGGAAGGGAGCTCAGGATTGTTAGAGAGCGCATAAAGGGCATGGTCCTGAGTTCAACAGGGGTTCTCATCTGAAGTGGTGGTGTGGATGTGAGGTCAGATGTAGTCACGACTGTTGACGGAAGCACAGCTGTGGGTCGGGTGTCCTCATGCCAGAGGTGGTGGTGGTGGTGGTGGTGGTGGTGGTGATTGGGTGTTAAGTGATTGTTGAGCATGTATTTGTGGGGGCTGTAACCAATTGAAGATATGTCTGGTACTAAGTGGAGACAGAGGAAGAAGGAAACACCCCAGATATAGCTGGCATCTGTCCATTTCTTTGTGTTTCCGTTGCCTCATATGGTCCACAAGTCTGGACCATTAAAATGCCCACAATAATTGGGATTATTAACTCTAGTCTTGGCCTTTACAACCTGTACTTCATACACTGGCTAAAATAATCTTTGAAAATAAGAAATTATTATGTAATGACTACTTCTGCTAGCATCCTGTTGGCTCCATGAGGGAAAAGCTGGTAATTATTTTGTTCTCTGCTACAAAGTTAATACCTACTACAGCATCTGGTTCATGGTAGGTATTCTCAAAACATGGCATGAATGAATAAATGAACAAGGCCATCCAAAGGGAGTGCAAGATGGATTTTGCTGCACACACTGTATTCATAATTAACAATAGTACATCGTACACTTCAAAATGCTTGAACAGGGTAGAAACATGCTAGATATTTTCGCCACAATCAAAATCAAAATCAAAAAGCAGCTCCAAAAAGTGTGACATAGGGTGAAAACTCACCTCCTAAGCATCTGAATTTGGGCTCATTAGTAACAGTTATTCAACACATACCACCCTCTCTCAAATAGGCCAAAATTCCATGAACTTTAATGGACAAGAAAGACATCATTTTCAAGTGAATTTAGAAATGACCTCATATAATACTGAGGTGAACCAGTACTTTACAAAATAATATGAACAGCTGGTTATATCAGGCTTGAAAAGCGAAGACTTGGATTGGCATTGTTTATCTTCAACAAATAGGAATAACACTTTCTATCTCACAAAGTTGCTTTGAAAGAAAAATATACTAATGCTTATGAAAGTTCTCTAATTAAAAGCATCCACATCTGTTCTCCTCAAAGTTTAGAACACATGAGAGTCATCTGAAGAGATTATTACACATAGTGAGACCCCGCCTTCCAAGATGCCATCCAGTTAAGAAAAGAGCTGGAGAATCCTCAGTCCCTGGTACAGACTGATTTGGCATCTTTGAAGAGCACATTCAGCTCTGATCCTTGATGGTCTGAGTGGTCACTGTCTTCTAAAATGGTCATTTTAAAAAAGTAACTTGTCTTCTTCAAGTAGGATTGGAGAAGCTCACTCAATCAGTGTTCAGCCTATAGCCAGAAAGGTGGCATTAGCAACAATCAGCATCACCAAACCCTCCACACTTCCAGTCCACAGGACAAGATAAGACCAGGAAAAAACAATGATAAAGGAAGTGACAGGAATTGCTTTCATTCCATTAACTCACACAGGGCATCTGGGGAGAGAGGTGGTTAAAAGAGCAGTTATTACAGGGTGACAAGTTCTCTAATTGGCAAACTCCAAGGAGGAGAGGAACTCTTGGTGGAAATAATTCAACCAGTTAGGAGGCTACAGGTGGTCAGGAAAAGCCTGACTTACATGAAGCCCTGAGGATGCATGGAATTACAGATGAAAGAAAGGAACAAAGAACAGTATAACAAAGGTTTGTTTTTCTTGGAATGTAGGTGTTTTCTCACGCAACACATTTGAAAGATTCATGTGCAGAAACTATGAACTGTTTAAACTGCAAAGAACATTAGGTATTCTTTTCTCCTAGAGTCGTGGATTGTTAAAACTGGTCTTATCCAGGTCCTGCCTTTCTTACCTGGAAGGGCCATAGTTGCCAGTGTGAAAGGATAGTAACCAAGATGACTTAAGCTCAGCACAGAGCATCTCACCCTATAAAATCAGGATGTGAAGGTCTATACTGATCCACACTGAGTGTATAGTTTTGCATCATCCAAAACCTGAAAATGATGTGTGGAAAAGGTAAACCTCACCTTGATGCCTGACCCCCACCAAAATAAAACAAATCAAAAGCAAACAAAAGTCCTAAAAATAAAGAGAATAATAAAAAATGTATTCAGAGCTCTTAGCAGAACAAATTCCCCTGGCTCTAACTGAATAACACCTACAAAGGATGTTTCTTTTCCACATGTTATCTGACCTCTCATCTCTATGTCTTTTCTTAACTTAGCAGCTCTGATATTAACATAAATACCCCCACCCTAAAACATCCAAACCAATCTCAGGATAAACCCTGTGTCACAAATAGGGGGAAAGACCTTCCAGGAAGAGAAGTTGAGTGGATGCAGGAATGAAATGGGCTTCTGCTTTACAGATCAGCCATGGAAATCCATCACAGGGACTCCTGGATGGAAGGACTGAGAACACTTACTCAGACAAAGCCGCCCAAGTTCAATCACCAGCCAGAGAATCAGAGGCCTTTGGACATTTCGGCTGTTGGTAGGCCACGGGAGTCAGTCTGTCCAAATTCCATTTCTTACACTCTAATTAATGCTGACAGAGCAGGACTTGAGGTTTCATTTCTCTTTTGCATCATAATTTTCTTTTTCCTTCTCCTGAATGGCCTCCCTCAATCTGGGATGTACGATCAAATGTGCAGAGCACTTTTCTCCTGCCATTAGTGTGTATGCAGACATGTGGAATGGTGCTGTGGGTGTGCTTGTACTCCCTTGTCCACTCATGTAGAGGGTTTTCCAGCATGTACATGAACACCTATGCTGTGTGTATGCATGCTTATAAACTATGCATCAGCCATGGTCCTTCTGGCTACTGTGCAGCTCACACTCGAATACAAATAACTCTCCTCCTACTGGCAGTGTTTCACACACAGACTCCTCATGGACCCAAAGGGAAGTTAGATGGGAATTTTGCCCTGCTCCCATTCTGGGTTCTCCCTCATCCAACTCCTTGGCCCCCTTGCCCTGATAAGAGAAATAAAAGCAGGGCTGCCATCAACCATCCCATAAGCCAAAATCCCCATTAGAGTTTACTGGGCAAGGAAAGAAGAGGTTCAACAGAGGAAATGTATGCTGATTGTTACCAGACAGGCTCGGGTAGAAAGAAGCCAATGTCTGGGCCCAATTCCAACACTTGTTAAAGAAACAACTTGATATTGAAGAGCACACGAACCAGATTTCAGGGCTTAAATCTCCTGATATTTATGACCCTTCTGGACTCTGGATTCAATGATATATTCTGAACCACAGAATCAGTTAGAAGAGAAATCAAATCAATGCTCAACAACCAAATGTGTTTTATAAAACAGATTTATCTCATCATTAGTTATTGAATGCTTAATTATATGCCAGGCACTCTGATACATATTATATGCTAGGCACTCTGCTATAGATAGATAGATGTATTATTTAATTTTCACAGCCCTAATAAATAGATACTACCATTTCCTATGTAGCAGATTAGGAAACTGAGACTTAAGTGAAAGTGAAGTAGCTCAGTCGTTTCCGACTCTTTGCAACCTCATGGACTCTTCTGTCCATGGAATTCTCCAGGCAAGAATATTGGAGTGGGCAGCCGTGCCCTTCTCTAGGGGATCTTCCCAAGCCAGGATCAAACCCAGGTCTCCTGCATTCTTTACCATGTGAGCACCAGGGAAGCTCAGAAATACTGAAGTGGATAGCCTATCCCTTCTCTAGGGGATCTCCTCAACCCAGGAATCAAACCACGGTCTCCTGCATTGCAGACGGATTCTTTACCAGCTAAGCTACCAGAGAAGCTTAAGGGAGCTAAGTGATTGACATTCACAGCAAAAAATATTGTAGAAACAGAACTGAAGCCAAGACTTTCTGACCTCAAAGCCCAGATCTTAATCACTACACACTTGTTTGATCTGTGACCCTTAGGGCAATACACCATGAGACCAAGCATATCAGTGGCTAGTGCCTATCTAGCCCCAGAGAGGGAATTTAAGGATGCACAAATATTCTAGAATTTTTTTAAAAAATCTTATTTGATTGTAACCAACCAAATGAGCCTTAAATCTTCAAATTTCTCACACTGAGATATTATTGAAAGTACAAATCTTGGGTGAGGCACTGGACTCAAACTAAAACAGAGAGAAAAGGATGGAAATAGAGGGATTCAGAGAAAATCTTTCCACTCAGTGTTCACTAAACTGTGGAATTCTTTTCCAATCCCATTCCTAGGAACCTGGAAGACTTAATCTCTGAATAAATGGAATGGTCCAAATAAAACACTCAATAATACTGAGATTTGCGTGCTTCCAACAACGTCACCCAATCTCCCTTCAATAAAGTCATCAGAGCGTGAGTCTCGGTCATGCATGCACCTCTCCTAATTACTTTTCAGAACATCAATTTAAAATATGAATAGCAAAATGAGGATCTCCAGACATTTCAGGAAAGTCCTCAATATGAAAAGGATACAAAAACATGACAGAGACCAGAACAAAACAAGCAAGCAAACAAACAAATAACCAAAACCAGTATCATCCCCCCAAAAAAGAGAAGGAACAGAGAAACTATAAAGCCAATCTGCAAAGTCAAATGGCTAGGAGTGTTTCAGAATAATAAAACATAAAATAGAGAGGAGGAAATGGTTAAAAAAATCATTTTCTTTATTCTCATATCCAAAAGACATGAGTCTCCAGACTGGGGGGCTCAAACTAATATTACACACAATGAATAAAAAATATCCCAGAAAAATACTGTTATCATGAAATATAAGAATATGAGGAATTCCCTGGTGGTGCAGTGGTTAAGAATCCACCTGCCAATGCAGTAAAGAGGGATTTGATTCCTGTCTGGGAAGCTTACACACGCTACCAAGGAACCAAGAAGGCAACTATGCCTGTGTGCCACAAATACTGAGGCTGCACTCTGAAACCAGTGTTCTGGAACAAGAGACGCCACCACAATGAGAGCCCACACATCACAATAAGAGTAGGCCCTCTCCCTACACGGAGAAGGCAGTGGCAACCCAATCCAGTACTCCTGCCTGGAAAATCCCATGGATGGAGGAGCCTGGTAGGCTGAAGTCCATGGGGTCACTGAGGGTCGGACAAGACTGAGCAACTTCACTTTCACTTTTCATTTTCACGCATTGGAGAAGGAAATGGCAACCCACTCCAGTGTTCTTGCCTGGAGAATCCCAGGGACGGGGGAGCATGGTGGGCTGCGGTCTATGAGGCCACACAGAGTCGGCCACGACTGAAGTGATTTAGCAGCAGCAGCGGCCTCTCCCTACAAGGAGAGAAAGCCCACTGTGCATAGCAACGAAGACCCAGTGCATCAAAAAACAAATAAATTAATAAATAAATAAATCTTTAAGAAAAGAATATTAGACATAGTAGAAGATATTAAAAGACTCCAGAGGGAAAACAAATAAAAAGGAGGGATTCAGAATTGGAATCTCATTGGTCTTCTAAATAGCCAAGCTAGAAGAAATGCAGGAATGTTTTCAAAACTCACAGGGGAAAATGATGCTCATAATAAAAGAAACTGACTACTGGTTTAGTACAAAATTGCAATCTGATGACATTGGGAAAATGGGCAGACAGAAAGCAGGATGCTGGTGCCAGAGAGTCAAACCTTATTTGCCCTTACAGGATGTCAATAGTTGATGTCCGAATTGACTAAACAATATCAGAGTAAGCATATTATTACTAATATGGAGATAAAAAACAGAAGAAAGAAATCCCAAAGTTAAAATTTTATGGAAATTAATAGAAAAGGAATTTATTTTATTTTTAGTGATTAGCCTTCTAAATAACTAGATTACTCTAGACCTTTAGAACAATTTATGTTGTTTAGAATACATTTAGGTTTTTAAAAATGTACATAGTGAGCACACCTAGCACCCAGATCTTAGTTTCCAACACTGCTCTATAACAAAAGGAACTAGAGCACCGGGCAAAATGGCTGATTCCAGAGTTGAGGCAGGAAATATAACAAGAGCCGAAACAATCTGAACCACATAATATAGGAGTTGTTGTTCAGTCACTCAATTATATCCTACTATTTGAGACCCCATGGACTGCAGCACGCCAGGATTCCCTGTTCTTCAGCATCTCCCAGAGCTTGCTCAAACTCATGTCCATCGAGCTGGTGATGCCCTCCAACCATCCTGTCCTCTGTCATCCCCTTCTCTCTTGCCTTCAATCTTTTCCAGCATCAGGGAATTTTCTAATGAGTCAGCTCTTCACATCAGGTGGCCAAAGTATTGGAGTTTCAGCTTCAGCATCACTCCTTCCAATAAATATACAGGACTGATTTCCTTTTGACTGGTTGGATCTCCTTTTTGCCCAAGGGACTCTAAAGAGTCTTCTCTAACACCACAGTTCAAAAGCATCAATTCTTCAGGATTCAACCTTCTTTATGGTCCAACTCTCACATCCATACATGACTACTGTAAAACCATAGCTTTAACTACACAGACCTTTGTTGGCAAAGTGATGTCTCTACTTTTTAATATGCTGTCTAAGTTGGTCATACCTTTTCTTCCAAGGAGTAAGCATCTTTTAATTTCATGGCTGCAGTCATCATCAGGAATGGTTTTAGAACCCAAGAAAATAAAGTCTCTCACCTTTCCACTCTTTCCCCATCTATTTGCCATGAAGTGATGGGACAATATGTCATGATCTTCATTTTTTGAAGGTTAAGTTTTAAGCCAGCTTTTTCACTCTCCTCTTTCACCTTCATCAAGAGGCTCTTTAGTTCCTCTTTGCTTTCTGCCATAAGGGTGATGGCATCTGCATATTTGAAGTTATGGATATTTCTCCTGGCAATCTTGATTCCAGCTTGTGCTTCATCCAGTTTGTCATTTCGCATGATGTACTCTGCATATAAGTTAAAATAAGCCCGGTGATAATATACAGCCTTGATGTATTCCTTTCCCAATTTGAACCAGAATTTCAGAATTTGAATATAGCATTACTGAATTATAGCCCAAGGTAGATAAGGAATACCTATGAGTCCATCAGTTCAGTCGCTCAGTCATATCGGACTCTTTGTGACCCCATGGACTGCAGCATGCCAGGCTTCCCTGTCCATCACCAACTCCCGGAGTCCACTCAAACTCATGTCCATTGAGTCGGTGATGCCATCCAACCATCTCATCCTCTGTGTCCCCTTCTGCTCCTGCCCTCAATCTTTCCCAGCATCAGGATCTTTTCCAGTGAGTCAGCTCGTCACATGAGGTGGCCAGGTATTGGAGTTTCAACTTCAACATCAGTCCTTCCAATGAACACCCAAGACTGATCTCCTTTAGGATGGACTGGTTGGATCTCCTTGAAGTCCAAGGGACTCACAAGAGTCTTCTCCAGCACCACAGTTCAAAAGCATTAATTCTTCTGTGTTCAGCTTTCTTTATAGTCCAACTCTCACATCCATACATGACTACTGGAAAAACCATAGCTTAAGTAGATGGACCTTTGTTGGCAAAGTAATGTCTCTGCTTTTTAATATGCTCTCTAGGTTGGTCATAGCTTTTCTTCCAAGGAGCAAGGGTCTTTTAATTTCATGGCTGCAGTCACCATCTGCAGTGATTTTGGAGCCAAAAAAATAAAGTCAGCCACTGTTTCCCCATCTATTTGCTATGAAGTGATGGGACCAGATGCCTTTATCTTAGTTTTCACTGTCCACCTTCACTTTCATCAAGAGGCTGTTTAGTTTCTCTTTGCTTTCTGCCATAATGGTGGGGTTTCCAGCTTGTGATTCTTCCAGCCCAGAGTTTCTCATGATGTACTCTGCATCTAAGTTAAATAAGCAGGGTGACAATATACAGCCTTGACAGACTCCTTTTCCTATTTGGAACCAGTCTGTTGTTCTATGTCCAGTTCTAACTGTTGCTTCCTGACCTGCAAACAGGTTTCTGAAGAGGCAGGTCAGGTGGTCTGGTATTCCCATCTCTTTCAGAATTTTCCACAGTTAATTGTGATGCACACAGTCAAAGGCTTTGGCATAATCAATAAAGAAGAAGTAGATGTTTTTCTGGAACTCACTTGCTTTATGGATGATCCAGTAGATGTTGGCAATTTGATCTCCGGTTCCTCTGCCTTTTCTAAAACCAGCTTGAATATCTGGAAGTTTACAATTCAAGTACTATTGAAGCCTGGCTTGGAGAATTTTGAGTCCATACAGATATAATAAATAATTGAATCAATATATACGTGGTAGAGAAGAGATAAATCATCACAGAAGAATTCTGAATAATTGATGTAGATACTCCCTCCTCAAGGGGGTGAAACAAAACTCCCCTCTTCCAGTTGTTCTAAAAAAAATGTATTTTTAAAGAAGTACCTATATCTTGGGAAAGACCCTGATGATGGGAAGAATTGAAGGCAAAAGGAGAAGCGGGTAGCAGAGGATGAGATGGTTAGATAGCATCACTAACAAAATGGACATGAATTTGAGCAAACTCCAGGAGGTATTAGAGAACAGAGGAGCCAGATGTGCTGCAGTCCATGGGGTCACAAAGAGTCAGACATGACTTAGCAACTGAACAACTACAACAAACATATACCTTTATTTTAGAAATGAAAATGTTAATAGTGATTTGGTATCTGGAAGGGGTCACACACTGGAAAGATGGACTAAGCTTGGTTGTCTCCTCTTCTTAAGAGCAGTGGACAGGCTTCAGGGAATGCACAAACATCCTAATATTGCATGGTTAATGTTAGTATTCTTGGGAGAGAGGCCATAGAATTCCTAGATTCTTCATGTGTTTGCCACCTTCTCTCTGTGTATGTAGGTTGCCTCTGGATAACCAGCTATCCCTCTTTCTCGATCAACAAAGTTCAGTTGTCATTGATTTCATTTGTGGTGATTGGCTCAAGGATGAAGAGATGACCCAAACAAAAGTAAGGATACACAGTCTTCTCATGTTTACTGGACTTTTTGAGAAATAGGGACTTTCTTATTTTTTACTGGGCTTTGAGCTATGAGGACATGATTCTGAGGCCAATATTAGTCATTATACCACCAATGGGTGAAATCTGCCTGATAAGAGAACCAATCAAGCAGAAGGCAAATGGAGACATAGAGAAACCCTGGATCTCTGACAAGATTTGAGCCACTGAAACAAGGCACATCAATGTGCCAGTAAATTCCCTTTGGTGTTTCAGGCATTTCTGCTGAGTCTTCCATCATTTGGAATCAAAAGACCCTAAGTCTAAACCTAGAAGGAACACTACAGAGTGATAATCTGGCTGGATGACTAAAGTTTTCCCAGTCTTAAGAGTTTACACTATTATCTAGTTGAATTACCTGCTTCACCAATCACATGCTTTGCCCCAGCTAGTATTTGTCACTTATACTCTAGGCATGTGGAAATTCTCTTAGGCTCTGGGCTCTGGGAGTAAAGACAAATAAGACATAGATTTTATCATTAAGGACCTGGTAGTTTCAAATCTTTAAGAAGACATGGTACTATCAACTCCCATTTTAAAGATAAGGCCCTTGAGGCCACAGAGAATACGTTTTTTAAATACCAGAAAACAGAATCCAAGTTTTCTGATGAAGGGCTGTTTGTGGTAGCCAATAATTCCTTTCTGATTAAATGTAATCCTACTCAATAATTTTTATTTGATCATTTCTTCAGCAGTTATAGTGGGGGTGGGGGTCAGCAAACTGTGGCCCATGGACCAGATCCAACCCATCATCTAGCTTTGTAAATAAAGTTTTTTTGCAACACAACCATGCCCATGTGTTTATTTATTGTCTATGGCTGCTTTCATACTGCAATGTCAGAGTTGAGTAAATGCGACAGATACAGTATGGTCAACACAGCCAAAAATGTTTACAATCTTGTTTTAACACTAAAGAATTGTCAATCTGCAAAACATATATATTGAGTTCTTGCTTTGTGTCAAGCTTCAGTGTTTGCCCAGCCATTGTTGGCCTCAATAAGCTCACAGGCTAGTGCTTCCTAGTGTGAGACAAGCAAGTTAATAGACAACAGAGCACACTGTGATAAGATGTGACAGGAAAAGGACAGAACACTATGGGAGTGTTACAAAAGACCTAGCCCAGTCTTACAGGTGGAAGGAGAGAGTCAAGGTCAATCTCTAAGTCTCCAGGATAACTGAATTTCAGGTTTTCAGGCGTCTATATATTATTTAAATTATTTAAAGATGTATATGGTAGTATTTAAAAGTAAAAGTAGAGGTTTGACAGAAAACACAAAATTTTGTAAAGCAATTATCCTTCAATTAAAAAACAAATAACTTTTAAAAAGAAATCAATTCTCAAACTAAAAAAAAAAGTAAAAGTAGAATTTAACACTCTCTCTCTCAAAAAAAAAAAAGAAACCTTAAGAAATAAAACAAGGCTATGTGTAGACTAACAATGAGGCCATGTAGTGACCCAAGGATTATGACTGATGTGTTCATGTGTGTGTGTGCATTTGTGTGTGTGTGAGTGTTTCACTATGGCTGGACTTGAAGTCAGGAGAATGAAGTGGAAGTGTAAACTGAGGTGCCTGGAACACAGTCTGGGGCCAGATCACCAAGGGCCTGAAAAGACATATGAAGAAGCATGGGTACTTTCATGAGAGTAAAGAGGAACTCTTTTTTTTTTTTTTAACTGAAATATAGTTGATTTATATTTTTCATGCATGATCATTGAACTTTAAGGCAAAATTTATTTAAAAGAATAAGAATTTCACCATTGGAAGCATTTTCAAGGACTAGCTGTAATATCACAAAAATCTCCTCTACCTTGTACTGTATGACTCTTGGGATCTGGAAATAACTTTAACCTGAGAAAGAGGCTCCTTTTATGGGCTCAATCACTTTTCCTGCTTATTACTAACCATGAGGATCCATTCAGCAAGCCTCCTATCATCTACAACGTAAGCATCAGCTTCCATACTTTCTGTGATTTCCTGTGGAATGGGAATTCAGACTGCCTGGATTCTATCTTGACCACATATGAGCTGTGTGGCTATGAGCAATTTCCTTAACCTCTCTGTGCACAATTACCCCTCTGTAAATTGGAGATAATCATACCTACATCTTGAATTGCTGTAACTACTGACATGATCCATGGAAAGCATTTAGCCAAGTACTCAGCAGCAGCAGCAGGCAAATAGTAAGCAACCAATAAAAGTCACTTATCATTCAAGTAGCTGCTATTCAGGTAGTGTTGGAGGAGCATAGAAGAGAGAGTGACCTGTTGCAGTGTGCATTTTTTACTGCCTGCTCAACATCCCTTCTTTTGTGGAACCCTTTCTCCCTCAATCTGTGTGAATCCAGTCCAGCATCTGAGTCAGTGGGTGCAACCAATCATTTTAACCTATTCCTTCGTAGGAACTGGTACAAGACAAAAACAATATATGGTTTACTGGGAGAGTCTAGTTCAGAGACATGGAGAATCATGACACCTGGAAAAGAAAGAAGAAGAAAGATGGGTAAATTATCCATCTATCCAAAGCTTGATACATGGTGTCAAGCCTCTGTTTGTGTCTTTCTTTCAAGTTGTCCTTTCTAGCTCTGTACAGCCCTAATGTTAGGAAAATGGAAAGGAAGTATTAGTATCATTCACTCACTTATGTGCCAACTACTATGTTGTGTACATATATTCCCAACTGCAAACCTGTAAAGAAGAATTAACATTTCACATGATATATGTAAAGAAAGAGGAATTGCAAGTGTCAAAATTTTAACTCCCAATATAACTTTTGTTGTCTAGTATATTAGCTAGAGTTTTTATGGGACAGAGAGTCACTCATATTACCCCAGGGAAGAACTAATTCCTGACAAGGACACTCATGGTCAGGAATCACTACACCATCAGGAACCTCCAAGGCATCACTTGCTTTCCTCTCCTCTCAGGTGTATCTCTGCTTGTCCTGAACCTCTCTCTGTGACCAGGTTCCTCATGAGTTCAGCTAGTTCCTGGTCCACTTTATACAACCCAGTCCCAAGTCCTCTCTATGACCCTCAACTCATCTCTCTGAGCTCACTGACTCATCCTCTCATTTATGAGTTCATTGGCCTTGAAAGAGGACTCCAGTCCCTCCAGTTCTCATTTCCCATGGCAGACTTCAGGTTGTAGTTCGCTGGCAGGTCTGCAACTGGCACCCCAGGATCATGAGGGAAAGGACCACGCAGAATACATCATTCCATTTGAAACTTGAGGAATGAGGGCAATGAAGGGGACACAGTCCCTCAGAAGTGGCTGAGGTGAATGAGAAATGGCCAAAAACTCTAACACAAATAAGATTTGTTTATGTTTTCCCCAAAATAGTCAGTTGAATCCAGTCAATAGTAACAGAGAATCCATTTCACAGAAGCCTAAACACATAAAGAGCTGGTTTTCCCTCTCATAACAAGACATCTGGATGTAGGCAACCCACATATTCAAAAATGTCAAGGACCCAGGCTCTTTTCTTTCTGTTCCTCCCTATTGAGTTGTCACAACATGGTCACTGTAGGGCTGACATTATTTCTGGATGTCAAGTTCATCTTTGGGAAGGGGAGTCAGAGCACTTTCACATCGTGTTCTATGACTTTCACTGAGGAAGGGAAGACCTTCTATGGAGACTTCCTCTTATAATCTGGAGCATGGCTACCAGTCAATTCTCAAATCCAAACTATATGTCTATGACTGGTTTAGGATGAGCAGAGCAGGGACATCCCCTGAGTGTGGGGTTGGGACTTAGGGTCTCTGACATCAAGGGATGGAACATGTTGGTCTCATGAGAAAGTACTACAGTTGTATTAGGAGAAGGAAAGGCTGTTAGCTGAGCAACAAAGAACACCTTCTTTAACAGAGCACACCTCTAAGAAAAGAGATCCTGAAAATGCACCCTATAGCTGGTCCAGTGCTTCCAACAGCAACAACTTCTTATTGACTGAATGAGTAGATGAATAAATGAATGAATATTCTGACTCTTGAAACACAGAAACTAATACCAAGTTGAAAGAAGACAAGAGTGACAGTTACGAGATACAAATTTTCAGAATATATGTGATATCTTGTCTCACCTCTTTGAACCTCAATTTCTTTATAAAATAAGACTGAATAATCCATTTGCCATAATTTGGGGATTAAATGAAACTGCTGCTGCTGCTGCTGCTAAGTCACTTCAGTCATGTCCGACTCTGTGTGACCTCATAGACGGCAGCCCACCAGGCTCCTCCGTCCCTGGGAGTCTCCAGGCAAGAACACTGGAGTGGGCTGCCGTTTCCTTCTCCAATGCATGAAAGTGAAAAGTGAAAGTGAAGTCGCTCAGTCATGTCCGACTCCTAGCGACCCCATGGACTGCAGCCTACCAGGCTCCTCCGTCCATGGGATTTTCCAGGCAAGAGTACTGGAGTGGGTTGCCATTGCCTTCTCCATAAATGAAACTGCATACAGGTAATTCTTTGAAACCAAAAAATTAGGAAGTACTGTTTCAATTTACAAGCAATGGAAGCAAACACAGGAGAGAACTGGCATGTGTCAGAAGGCCTTAAAGATCATCCTTCCGATGGGTGGAGGGGCTCCACAAAACAAAAAGGAGAAATAGAGCTTGGGATACATATTCTGATTGGCTCAAGAAGTGATTGTTAAATTAATTTTACCCTCTGAAGATATTACCAAGAGTTTCCATTTGAATAATTTAGGAAGTGCTATAATATTGGAAACTCATAATCTTTTGGCAAGTCCAGGACTTGGGTTAAGAAATTGAAAATAGAAGCATTAGACATAAGAGATTAAAAAAAAAAGTACACCATTCAGCTCCCCTGGGGATATCCTACTTGGCCCAAATATAATATAATCACTACTTTCAAGTTATATAACCAACTGCATATGAGTATAGCTCTCTGCCTGTGACAGTTGAGCTCAGTTCAATTTCAGAGACTTAGTGACAGTTGTTTTTTACAAATATTTAAGCTAGCACGATGGCACCCCACTCCAGTACTCTTGCCTGGAAAAATCCCATGGACAGAGGAGCCTAGTGGGCTGCGGTCCATAGGGTCACTAAGAGTCAGACAAGACTGAGCGACTTCACTTTCCCTTTTCACTTTCATGCATTGGAGAAGGCAATGGCGGCCCACTCCAGAATTCTTGCCTGGAGAATCCCAGGGACAGGGGAGCCTGGTGGGCTGCCGTCTATGGGGTCGCACAGAGTCGGCCACGACTGAAGCGACTTAGCAGCAGCAGCAGCAGGCTAGCACAGGATGAAGGAGCATGCCCCACCCCCATGACATTACATATGGCCACCAGGCTTGATAAGGCCTGTGCATGTGGCCAGAACTGTCATGAGTCACCTGCAGGCAGAAGCCTATAAGAATTCATATGCAAGTCACTATTCTCCATCCCCTGTTAGAACAACTGGCTCCAAACAGTGGGAGCTCCACAAGCTAGATCCCAGGCTAAGAATGACATCAAGCCAGATCCCCTGCCTCATGGCCTTCCCATGGAAGCAAACAGAAACACAAACAAAGCTGTATTGTTCTAAACCATTAAACTGGGTCACTGCAGCATAATGTCACGTGTCCTAATGCCACCGCAGTCACATGGAAGCAGCAGCAAAAGGGGTTAGAAACATTTCTTGAAGTAAGGCAGTCCAGGAGTGGAGGCTCTGACACTTCTGAACCAGAAGTCCTTCTACTCTTCACCCTTTATCCTTGCTCTCATTCATCCATCAGCCCAGATCTGTGGCTCTCAGGTCCGCATCTTCGAATCACCAGGGGAACCTCAAATACTTGCCCAGCTTCTACCTTGGACATTGTGATTTCACTGGTCTTGGGCAGGGCCTAGGCATTAGTACTTTTTATGCCAGATGTGCAGTTGACTTTGAGAGCTACTTGTCTGCAGTTGCTTAATGTTATTTAACTGGTTCACCCTTCAACACTCAGTCTGAATCTTCTCCAAAATGTCCTCCTGAATTCAAAGTTCCCCCTTGGGCTCCAGTAGCAACCTGGTTACATCCGATCTCTAATTAGAACATCACATAAAAGTATCCATTTCCACATCTACTTTTCAAGCAGAATGTAATCTCCCAGAATACAGGGACTGTACTAAAGTCTTTCTGTAGGCCCAGCACCTAGATCTTGGCATCATCCTATATATCAAGGTATATACACAATAAATGCTTATTTAAGCAGAGAAAATACCACCTGATTAAATTTAAGAAATCATTGGCAGTCTCATAGAAAACAACTTTCATGGAAGCTTGGAAGAAATGACAACCATTCAAAGTTGAGAAGTGAATATGAAAGTAAGTTATTTAAAGATGTCGTCTTGAAACGAGAAATAGAAAGGGAGATGATGATGATCAAGAGAATGGGTCGTATCAGGGATGGGGAAAAAAGTCAGTTTTGTAGCACTGGGAATAAAATCAATCAAAAGGGGAAATGTGTTCTGCAGAAAAGTTTAATTTTTATTAGCCAAAGATACAAAAGTACGAGAAGGAGGTAGAGAAAACAGTACAGGTGTGCTAAGTCACTTCAGTCATGTCCGACTCTGTGCGACCCCATAGACGGCAGCCCACCAGGCTCCCCCATCCCTGGGATTCTCCAGGCAAGAACACTGGAGTGGGTTGCCATTTCCTTCTCCGATGCATGAAAGTGAAAAGTGAAAGTGAAGTCGCTCAGTCGTGTCTGACTCTTAGTGACCCTATGGACCGCAGCCTACTAGGCTCCTCCATCCATGGGATTTTCCAGGCAAGAGTACTGGAGTGGGGTGCCATTGCCTTCTCCGAGTACAGGTGTACACAATGCCAAAAATAGCTACTTTTGTGTGGAAGGTTTGGGTGATATTTTTTTGTCTTCAAGCAAGTGCTCAATAAGTATTTGTTGGATGAACAAATTATCTCTGTGTGAGTAAATGAGTGTATTTTTTCACATCTCTACAGTTGAGTTCATCGTCAAGTTGAAGGCAGCAGTTCCCAAACTTTTTTGTAGCTGTGACTGGTTTTGAGAGACATTTTTTACACAGATGGTAGTTTCAAGATGATTCAAATGCACTGCATTTATTATGCCACCGCTAATCTGGCAGGAGGCAGACCTCAGGTGGTAATGCAAGCGATGGAGACCAGTTGTAAATACAGATGAAGCTTTGCTCACAAGCCCGCCAATCACCTCCTACTGTACTGTCTGGTCCCAGCAGGTTGGGGGACCCCTGCTTTAAGGCACAATATCGTCTCAGATCTGTTAAGCCTTCTCAGATTTTTCTTTATATCTCCACACCTGTCTCAATTTTTCTTTCGTGTATCATGTAAATGCCATTGGATATACAAACATCCTTAGAAAATGCAGGGTATTGCTTTGTATACTATGTTTCAAACTCACAAAATGTTTTTCTATTGATCTCATGCTGATTCCTTGTTACTCAACCCAATGTTCTTGAACTGTAACTGTGGTACCATGTGTACATTTATCTTATAGCCCCTAACCGCTGCATAATATTAATATATCACCGAAGTGAAAGAGGAGAGTCAAAAAACCATCTTAAAACTCAACATTCAAACAACTAAGATCATGGCATCCAGTTCCATCACTTCATGGCTAATAGATGGGGAAACAATGGAAATGGTGACAGACTTTATTTTCTTGGGCTCCAAAATCACTGCAGATGGTGATTGCAGCCATGAAATTAAAAGACACTTGCTCCTTGGAAGAAAAGCTATGACCAACCTAGACAGCATATTAAAAAGCAGAGACATTACTTTGTTGACAAAAGTCTATCTAGTCAGAGCTCTGGTTTTTCTAGTAGTCATGTATGGATGTGAGAGTTGGACCATAAAGAAAGCTGAGTGCTGAAGAATTGATGCTTTTGAACTGTGGTGTTGTGCAAGACTCTTGAGAGTCCCTTGGACTGCAAGGAGATCCAACCAGTCCATCCTAAAAGAAATCAGTCCTGAGTATTCATTGGAAGGGCTGATGTTGAAGCTGAAACTCCAATATTTTGTCCACCTGATATGCAGAACTGACTCATTGGAAAAGATCCTGATGCTGGGAAAGACTGAGGGCAGGAAGAGAAGAGGATGACAGAGAATGAGATGGTTGGATGGCATCACCAACTCAATGGACATGAGTTTGGGTAGACTCCAGCAGTTGGTGATGAACAGGAAGGTCTGGCGTGCCTCCCTGTTCATGGGGTCACAAAGAGTCAGACATGACTGAGCGACTGAACTGACTGACTGACTGTAGGCATATTCCATATTATAGTCATCAATTCTCTTAACAATGAACACCTAGTTTACCTCCAACTCACTACTAATACAAAAGAGAAAAAAAGTTGCAATAAAGAACCTCATACATGTCCAAACATGGACTTGAGAAAGTTTCTTAGGGCTAGGTATCCAGACAATGGACTGTTAAACTATAGGCTAGTCACACACTTAACTTCAACAGGTTCTTAAGCTCTGTCCAGAACAACTACACTGTTTTACTCCTACCTGCTGTGCTTCAGAGTTCTGTTTCCCCACAACCTTGCTAACAATATGATCCCTCTAGAATTTTTGCTATGCTGACAGATGCAATGTGCTACTGTGTTCCCTTTGGATTTCCTGACTTCTGTTGACTTTAATCATCTCTTCACTTATTGGTAACATAAGTGAACATATTAAACTCATGTTTTCCCTTCAGTGAATTGACTTATCTTTGCCCATTATTCTAATTGTTCCTTTTCTCTCTCTCAAAGTGTGTGTGTGTGTGTGTGTGTGTGTGTGTAATGTGATCTCTGAACATTACAGTAATTCCTTTTGCTCCATTATCTCTCTGCCAGCCTTGTCCATTGAATACTTCATTGAACTGAAATCCTTAATAATGATCTATTAAAGCCTAGTGGAGGTGATGGAATGCCAGTTGAGTTTTTTCAAATCCTAAAAGATGATGCTGTGAAAGGACTGCACTCAATATGTCAGCAAATTTGGAGAATTCAGCAGTGGCCACAGGACTGGAAAAGGTCAGTTTTCATTCCAATCCCAAAGAAAGACAATGCCAAACAATGCTCAAACTACTGCATAATTGCACTCATCTCACGCACTAGTAAAGTAATGCTCAAAATTCTCCAAGCCAGCCTTCAGCAATATGTGAACCATGAACTTCCAGATGTTCAAGCTGGTTTTAGAAAAGGCAGAGGAACCAGAGATCAAATTGCCAATATCCACTGGATCATCAAAAAAGCAAGAGAGTTCCAGAAAAATATCTATTTCTGCTGTATTGACTATGCCAAAGCCTTTGACTGAGTGGATCACAATAAACTGTGGAAAATTCTTAATTAGATGGGAATTCCAGACCACATGACCTGCTTCTTGAGAAACCTATATGCAGGTCAGGAAGCAACAGTTAGAACTGGACATGGAACAACAGACTGGTTCCAAATAAGAGAAGGAGTACATCAAGGCTGTATATTGTCACCCTGATTATTTAACTTATATGCAGATAAATCATGAGAAATGCTGGACTGGAAGAAGCACAAGCTGGAATCAAGATTGCCGGGAGAAATATCAATAACTTCAGATATGCAGATGACACCACCCTTATGGAAGAAAGTGAAGAAGAACTAAAGAGCCTCCTGATAAAAGTGAAAGAGGAGAGTGAAAATGTTGGCTTAAAGCTCAACATTCAGAAAAGTAAGATCATGGCATCCAGTCCCGTCACTTCATGGCAGATAGATGGGGAAACAGTGGAAACAGTGGCTGACTTTATTTTTGGAGCTTCCAAAATCACTGCAGATGGTGATTGCAGCCATGAAATTAAAAGATGCTTGCTCCTCTTTGAAGGAAAGTTATGACCAACCTAGACAGCATATGAAAAAGCAGAGACATTACTTGTCAACAAAGGTCCATCTAGTCAAGGCTATGGTTTTTCCAGTAGTCGTATATGGATGTGAGAGTTGGACTATTGTGAAAGCTGAGCACTGAAGAATTGATGCTTTTGAACTGTGGTGTTGGAGAAGACTCTTGAGAGTCCCTTGGACTGCAAGGAGATCCAACCAGTCCATCCTAAAGGAGATCAGTCCTGAATATTCATTGGAAGGACTGATGCTGAAGTGGAAACTCCAATACTTTGGCTACCTGATGCAAACAGCTGACTCATTTGAAAAGATCTTGATACTGGGAAAGATTGAAGGCAGGAGGAGAAGGGGACGACAGAGGATGAGATGGTTGGATGGCATCACCAACTCAATGGACATGAGTTTGCATAAACTCCTGGCATTGGTGATGGACAGGGAGGCCTGGCATACTGTAGTCCATGGGGTTGCAAAGAGTCGGACACGACTGAGAGACTGAACTGAACTGAACTGAATGATTTTCCTATTCTATTGGTTTTTCTAGCAAAGAGGCTTTGAGAAGAGTTATTCTTTGTGAGAACTCAAAAGGAGTAAGTTTAGTGCCTATGACAGCACAGAGACATTTTGAGAATGGACTCTGACAGAAGAAGTGGACTAAATTTTTATCATTGTCATTGTGGGTGGTTACTGAACTGGCTCTTTCCCTGTCAATAGATCTACCCCCACTCTAATATAAAAGGTCTTTTCAACAGGGTCCAAGTATTTTAAGAGATTTCTAGCTAGGAAAGAGAAAAGGAAGAGGAAGAAGTGAAACTTCTGGAGCTGCACTGCTAAAGAAAGCTTATTCTTTCAGACTCTTTGCTGTTAAATTATTACTTAAAGTTATCTTCTATAATTTAAACAAATAAGAAATGAATTCCCAGATGCCACCTTTATTACTGAATCAGAATCTCCAGGAGCAGACCTCAGGAATCTGTATTCTAATGAGTGCCCAGTTGATCTAACTCAAGAATCCCCAACCTTTGGCACCAGGGACCAGATTCCTGGAAGACAATTTTTCTGTGGAGGAGGGGCAGGGGATGGTTTAGGCAGTAATGAAAGCAATGGTTTAGGTGGCAATAAAATTCATGGGGAGCAATAGGGAGCAGCAAATGAACCTTGCTGCCAATCACGTCCTGCTGGGTGGCCAGTTTCCTAACAGGACTCCTACTGGTGCCAGTGCAAGGTCCAGAGGTTGGGGATCCCAATCTAACTCATTGTCTCCTAGGCTTCAGGCATCGGCATAACGTTGCCAAACTCACATTGTCCTTTTGCCATTATTCACTCAAGTTGCTTTAGGTTAACTAAAATTGTAGTCATCCTAAATAATATCCATTAAATCATAGTTTTAATGCACTGTTTTCTAAAAATGCAATTAAAACACATAACTATTTTAAAAATCCATCATGAACTAGCTGAGGGCAGCACCTGCTCCACTCTACTGATTCAAAGCTGTACGTTTGGGAAGACTGGATCAGCTGCTTCCAGGTCCATGTGATTCAAACTTTGGAGTCAAATTTTGGCCCTCTTATTCCAGGACCCACCTTCCTAGGCCTGGGCATCCTCACACAATCCTATGGAAAGCCCCACACTTCCAGGACCCTACCCTGTCTTTCCCCATGTACCCTCTCCTCTCATGCCAATCAAACTGGATTTTTACTTCTGAACTTAGGACAGTATCACCTAAAGCATGTCAATAAATGTTAAAATATACTCTGCAGGTTTAACCCTTGATAGCAAAAGTGCTTTCTATTCCAAGAATGGGTTTCTCCTCAAACAGATACATTCATACACCCCTTTGCATCAGCATCTGAAATGGTACATGATTCTCCAGCTTCATTTCTTTTCAGTCTTCCTCAGTCACTCTGCCTCAGCCACACTAGAACACACCTTACTTTCTCCCTTTAATATACAAGCTCTTCCTACCTCAGTACCTTTGCACTTGCTGGATTTCTTCCACATGTCTGCCATCTACACATTCCTTGGGTTTCAACTCAAACTCCCCACTTTCCCAGAGGCAGCTCCTAACCAATCCAGCTAAAGCTACACCAATTCTCCACATCCCCATGCCCTCCAGGCATCCTCTATCACAGCAGTTTTTAACCAAGGGTGACATTTCCTCTAAGGGAGACTTTGGTAATGTCTACAGACTTTTGCAGTTGTCACTACCTAGGGCTGGGGGTGCGGTAGGGGGGAAACAAGTGCCCTGTAGCGAACAGAGGCCAGGTATGCTGATAAACAATCCTATGATGCATAGTACAGTCCCCTCCTACAATGCATTATCTGGACCCAAATGCCATGTTTGAGAAGTTTAGCTCTATCAGTGTGTTATGTTTTTTGCTTCTCATCATCAGCACCAGAACTGATGGTGTCGGGGTTTCTTTCCTACTGAATAGAGTTCCTTGGGAACTGGAGTTCACAGTTGTTCTCCACTTCACCTCAGCACCTAGAGGAGTGCCAGGCACCTTGACTTTCAAATCTGGTCCCATTTATCCTTGTCCTGAGATCCCACAGCAAGTTGAGGATGACTGACCTCAAGTAAATGATGAGGATAAGAAAATATGTCACTTTAGAAAACGAAAACAAAAATGTGTTCAATTAATGAGTGTGCATACAAATGAAACTCATGATTGGGAGTTCTTCATGCTTTCATGTACTCACAAAATTATCTTTATAGCCATCAGTGAAAGATTGGTTCCTCTACTTTTAAAAATGTGCAAAATTTCTAAGTCCAAATATATGGTTTTAATTATGTTGTTGTTGTTGCTTACTCACTAGGTTGTGTCTGACTCTTTTGTGACCCCAGGAACTGTAACCCCCTAGGCTCCTGTCCATGGGATTTCTCAGGCAAGAATACTAAAGTGGGTGCCATTTCCTTCTCCAGAGGATCTTCCAAACTCAGGGATAAAACACACATTTCTTCCACTGGCAGATGGATTCTTTTACTACTGAGCCACCAGGATAGCCCTGGTTTTAATTATACCAGGATCCTAATGTCATAAGCAGATTGTAGAAATGTAATCCCGATAATCTCAAAAGACAAAAATGAAGGTCAATACATTCTATATTATTGGCATATCCACAGAAAATAATTTAATATTAACTAAACACCTTGCCTTCCTTCCTTCTAACCCATTCTTCCCCTTGCGTGTGTGTGCTCAGTCAGTGAGCTGTGTTCAACTCTTTGCAACCCCATGGACTGTAGCCCGCCAGGCTCCTCTGTCCATGGGATTTCCCAGGCAAGAATACTGGAGCAGGTTGCCATTTCCTACTACAGGGGATCTTCACAATCCAGGGACGGAACCTGTGTCTCTTGAGTCTCATGCATTGGCGGGCAGATTCTTTACCACTAACACCACCTGAAAAGCCCATTCTTCCCCTCAGTTATCAAAAAAACTTTTCTACACTATGATAGCCACATTAGCCATTATCAACTTTTCTAAAACAGATACATTTTTTCAGAAAAAATAATAAGGGACCATATAGCAAGAGATCTCTGAATGCAATACCACAGAAATTATATACTGACCCCTGATGATGAAATTAAAAGATGCTTACTCCTTGGAAGGAAAGTTATGACCAACCTAAATAGCATATTCAAAAGCAGAGACATTACTTTGCCAACAAAGGTTCGTCTAGTCAAGGCTATGGTTTTTCGTGTGGTCATGTATGGATGTGAGAGTTGGACTGTGTAGAAGGCTGAGCGCCAAAGAATTGATGCTTTTGAACTGTGGTGTTGGAGAAGACTCTTGGGAGTCCCTTGGACTGCAAGGAGATCCAACCAGTCCATTCTGAAGGAGATCAGCCCTGGGATTTCTTTGGAAGGAATGATGCTAAAGCTGAAACTCCAGTACTTTGGCCACCTCATGCGAAGAGTTGACTCATTGGAAAAGACTCTGATGCTGGGAGGGATTGGGGGCAGGAGGAGAAGGGGACGACAGAGGATGAGATGGCTGGATGGTATCACTGACTCGATGGATGTGAGTCTGAGTGAACTCCGGGAGTTGGTGATGGATAGGGAGGCCTGGCGTGCTGCAATTCATGGGGTCACAAAGAGTCGGACACAACTGAGTGACTGATCTGATGATAGATCTCCTATCACTACAAACTACACACACACAGACAGAATCTGAATTTCTGTAGTGTTTTTCTTTTTTCTTTTTTTTTTTTACTTCTATTTTTCTCCCAAATAACATGTCACTGGAATTACTACTACACCAATGTATGTGTGGAAATATTTCTAATAGGTGTAAAAAATATCAGGACAACATTGTAAGTCAACTATACTTCATTTAAAAATATATTAAAAATTAGGCATAAAGAATGACCTACTCTAATGTCCATGGGGTTGTGAAGAGTTAGACACAACTGAGTGACCTCATTTTCACTTTTCACTTTCATGCACTGGAGAAGGAAATGGCAACCCACTCCAGTGTTCTTGCCTGGAGAGTCCCAGGGATGGGGGAGCCTGGTGAGCTGCCATCTATGGGGCCGCACGGAGTCAGACACAACTGAAGCGACTTAGCAGCAGCAGCACTCTAATGTCATCCAACGTTCCTGGTAAAACTTAGAATTAGAGCTCAGAGAACAGTCTCTAATACTGTGTGCCACCTGCTTTCTACTAGTAAACACTGTTTAAGCAATCTTCTTTGACCATATAACCTTTATTCAGAGGTCCCATTTTAATTGCCAAGAATTTAACAGAAGTGTCAAAAAAACTTTGCCTTCAAAAACAAGCATCCAGCCACCATGGACCACTTTGGTGTGAGTAGCTCTGAATGTCCCCCAAATTACTCAAGCATGAGTTATTTCAGGGTTTACTCAAAGTGGAATTAATCTCCAGTTTTTTAACTGTTCATGTAGAAATGCTTCTAAATGATTAAAATTATCCTTACATTTAGCCTTTGTCTAATTCTTCTGAGAAAACCAAAATTTAATTGAGTTGTGAAAAAGAAATATAACACAGGTATTGATTCAATATGAAAAAGACCTTTTATCCTTCCAAAACAATTTTAAAAATCAAAGTGGTTTGAGGACAATTTAGCATTTTGTAGAAACTGGTAACACTATCAAACAATACTATTATATTTGCAAACTCTAATTTCTAAAACAGAAAGCCTCTTTTGCTACTCTCTCCTTCTCTTTTTTCCTTGTATTTATTTCTGCCCTGACTCATTCTAAAAATCAGAGCCTGCCAGTTGTCAGTATAAGTACCTAGAACTGTGGCACTGAGGTAGCAAAAATATCATAAATTATATGGCTATTGATTTTCTCCTGGTGCCTTCATAGTCTACTCAATACCATTGCTTCTTCTAACTGCTAAAATACCATCCTCCTCCCAAAGAAAGCATTTAATGCCCTGTATTTCCAGAACCCTGAGAAACCAAATTTGTCTATAATGGAAAAATCATACTCACCTCCATTTTTCTATTGGATACATAGAAACCTGTACACACCATGATTTGAAACCTTGAGGACCCTATGCAATATCACATTTGGAGTCACTTTATTTACAAAAATAAGGGACAATCATGAAATGCTTCCATGTTAAATCCTCTAAGTCCCAGACTAGATGTCCTAATTCTAAGTTGTTTTCAGGTATTCTCGACAGCCTTGGTAACTGAGGTAGAAGTGTTTTTTTCTAACTTGTCAATAAGAATTCTTGATGGAAAAGAGGATTCATGAGATCTAAAGAGAATGTACAATTCTAAGAAGTATGTTTCATGTTTTGAAGAGACCTCTGCAAAGTTTTGGCAACAGCTCCCCACTCAAGTACTCTTGCCTGGAAAATCCCATGGACAGAGGAGCCTGGTGGGCTGCAGTCCATGGGGTCGCTAAGAGTCGGACACGACTGAGCGACTTCACTTTCACTTTTCACTTTCATGCATTGGAGAAGGAAATGGCAACTCGCTCCAGTGTTTTTGCCAGGGATGGGGGAGCCTGGTGGGCTGCCGTCTATGGGGTCGCACAGAGTTGGACACGACTGAAGCTACTTAGCAGCAGCAGAAGCAGCTGCAATGATCAGAAAGTTTGAGCCAATTTAGTATAAAAAATTAGGACTCTGTGACAGAGGTTGACTTTACACAGTTGAGCTAGCATTGCTCTACCCAGTGGCCCTGACTCATAGGAATGCCATGGGAAACTGACTGGAAAATTGTGCAGCTGATTGAAAGCACTCTGACACAGTATCTGGTCACTGTCTGCTACAGTCAATGGCATAACACTTTAGAATCTGGATCCAGGACTTAGTGATTGTCATCAATAATGTAGACATTGTCTTCTGCTTGAATAGGCTTCAGAGCTGCATTTTTCAAAGCTCCAATGCGAGAATCTTTCAATGGAATCATACTGTAGAAACAATAACATGAGTAAGAGAAAAGAAGATCACTTCTCAAGTATGAGCAGCATATTTGTTTATGTTCATTCAAGCCTGGGTATTTGCATTTCTCAGAGCCCCATTCAAACATCCTATGAAATGAATAGAAGCTTCCAGAATTGTGAATATGAAGTTACAGGAAATTATTTTTAATAAGGAGGTAGAAAGTCACACGTTTTAGTTTCAAAAAACTCACACTGGTCTCTTTCAAGACACTCATGCAATAGAACACAAAAATTTATAATCTAAGAAGGCAAATACCACACATCAAATTGAAGTACTAAACCAGGAGGCACAGTCTCAAAGACGGCCAGGAAATGGTTTGGCTGGTGTTTTTCTAGCTGAGGACTGTGACCCTTTAGTGAATGTTATTTAGTGGTATGTATCCTATATTTTGAAAGAGCAGAGTGAAAAAGCTGGCTTAAAGCTCAACATTCAGAAAATGAAGGTCATGGCATCTGGTTCTATCACTTCATGGGAAATAGATGGGGAAACAGTGGAAACAGTGACAGACTTAATTTTTTGGGGCCCCAAAATCACTGCAGAAGGTGATTGCAGCCATGTAATTAAAAGATGCTTACTCCTTGGAAGGAAAGTTATGACCAACCTAGACAGCATATTAAAAAGCAGAGACATTACTTTGCCAACAAAGGTCCCTCTAGTCAAGGCTATGGTTTTTCTGGTAGTCATCAATGAATGTGAGAGTTGGTCTGTGAAGGAAGCTGAGCACTGAAGAACTGATGCTTTTGAATTGTGGTGTTGGAGAAGACTCTTGAGAGTCCCTTTGACTGCAAGGAGATCCAAACAATCCATCCTAAAGGAGATCAGTCCTGGGTGTTCATTGGAAGGACTGATGCTGAAGCTGAAACTCCAATACTTTGGCCACCTCATGCAAAGAGCTGACTCATTGGAAAAGACCCTGATGCTGGGAAAGATTGAGGGCAGGAGGAGAAGGGGACAACAGAGGATGTTATGGTTGGATGGCATCATTGACTTGATGGACATGGGTTTGGGTGGACTCCGGGAGTTGGTGATGGACAGGGAGGCCTGGCATGCTGTGGTTCATGGGTTGCAAAGAGCCGAACAGGACTGAGCGACTGAACTGAACTGATAAAAAATATCAGAGTATATCAGATGCAGTAAAATAGTATTGCTTCACCTAAGAGTGTTCTGGATCACAGAGTCGAAAATCACACCCTGCCTTAACAGTCAAAATTAGAAAGTCATGGGTTAGATGAGTTTTATAACATGAATGCTCACAAATCAAGTTTACACAAAGGTCATTTGTGGAGTTTTGATATCAATGCTTTTTTAGAAGTTGTCTCCAGGCACTATTTTTATTACCTAAGCCTGCCCAGAAATTATATGAAATGCACTGAATTTTCACTCAGCTCTGATCTTTAAACAGATTAGTCATACATGTGTGGAAACAGGTTAGGTATCAGTAGCTCAAAATGAGTCAACATGATATAGTTGCCTCCAAAATAACATCATGAGGAAATACACCTTTTTGTTTTTGTTTTGTTTGCTTTTCTATATTATATAACATCTTCTACAATAAATATTTTCTTTTCCAATTAGGTGATTGAAAACTGAAACTTTAAAGAAGTAAACATTGAAAGAACAAAAATGAACTAAAAGGATGTTATCATTCATGATTTTCTGTCTGTAGGGAGCACTTATTTTTTTTTTCCACTCTTGGAAGCTGACAGTCAAAAACTTCTAAAGGCCTGATTTTTGGACTCTAAGAGACCTGTTGTGTGGTGTGACCATGGATGGCACTTAACAGCTCTAAACCTGTTTTATAATTTGTAAACTGAGAATACTACTACTGCCTGTCTCACAGGTTTATTGCTGTGAAGGGCATGCCTGCAATAATAAAATCCAGCATCTATGGAACACTTGCAATATGCTGGAGATTATTCAAGGCGTATTTTGTGGACTGGCTCATGTGCTTAACTCAGATATAAGAAAGATTGGGTACAAACATCCAATGAAAGAGAACTAAGAATAATGGATGGCAGTTAAAGAGGGACGAATTCAGAACAAAGAAAGACTTTGCTTAAAACCCAAGCTGGACCAGATGAAGTTTATTTTGTTGGAAGTAGGCAGTGGTTTCCTACCTTTACAGAGGCTTGGGGAGATGAATGCAGTGATGCATACAAAGAAGAAATTTTTTTACTGGATGAAGGGGTAAACTTGCAAAAACTGTAAATTGAAATGCCTGTGAGGCCAGACAACTAATGTAAATGAACAGAGCAGGCTGGGTATAGAATAATAGGGGCGGGTGGGAACCATGGGGAGCTGGAGGCATGTCCCTACCCCCTGCCTTTGCGGGTCTTCAGCCTGGAGGTGTCTTCCTGCAGATTTTTGCAGAGCTGCCTTCTGCTTCTTTGGGGCTCACTCACATAGCCTACTGCCCTGCTCCAGTATTCCCCATGGTATTTCTCTGGAAGTTTTATAAGGCCCTGCTTATACATTTATATGTTTTCTGTCTGTTCTTATTTTTTCAGAATATAATAGAGATTCCATAGACATGCAATAAACAAAGCGCTGAATGAAATCAAATACCAAACTAAACAACCCATTCAAATGATCCCTGAAACAATATCTGCAATTTAGTTCTCTTGCTCTAAGAGATAAGGTTTGAGGTGTTGTTTTTATAGCAGTTATGACACAATTCCAGAGAAATATAGAAATGCTTGGAGAAGGAAATAGCAACCCACTCCAGTATTCTTGCCTGGAGAATTCCAGGGAAGGAGGAGGCTGGTGGGCTGCCTTCTATGGGGTCGCACAGAGTCGGACACGATTGAAGTGACTTAGCAGCAGCAGCAGCAGCATAGAGATACTAAAATCATCACTGGAAGGTTGAACAGCAATGGAGGTGCTCTATATACTAGATTTTTCAGGATCCAGAGTATAAAATGGAGAACTCGGAAGGAAAAGAGGAGAGGGACAGAGAAATTTTCCTTATGTTTACTAGAATAAGAACATCAAAAGGCATTATTAACACAAACCATTTCAAACATACCGTAGTAGCTCCGCCTTGCTACCCAGGCAAAAATATCCTAAATTGAGGAAAAAATGAAGAGAAAATTAAACATGCAAGCCAAAGAGTTTTTATTTTTTCCAAACCAGTATATTATTATGATTATTACTTTAATATAAGCAATATCAGTACAGCTCTCAGAGTCTAAAAAAAATCAATTTAGAAGAAAGAATATTTTTAAAAAGGAGAAAAAAATTAATCTGGACCCTAACCTGATAACTCCAGGTAACTTCTCTTGAATCTCTAGGAGCCAAGTAAGCCCCTTGGTATAGAGTATCTTGTGCTTCATAGGTTTAGTGTATTGACCTACATGCCCTAGCTTACTTTAATGCCATTATATTTCACTGAAAAAAACCCTGAATATTGCACTTCTCCCATAGAAGACAGGCTTTACACACACATACACACACAACTGGTGGAAGGAGACTAGGAGGTATGGATGACTGTCATGTAACCCTTTGTTCTTCTCCTAGCTCTGAAATCATGTACCCTCCTAATGAATCTTGTGCTTCTTCTATTTAGTGGGTGTTATAAAACCATCAACAGTTTTACTCCCAATAGGAATAAAATATTGTTATTGAGGGAATGTGAAAAGAACAAAATGGGAGGGAACAAATCTTGTATATTACAATGGCTTTTGACTTCCAAATCTCAACTTTATACAACCAGTGCTTATTTCTCCATATTTAAATTCTCAGAATTTAAATATCATGTTTGTGGAACAATAAATTTAAGATAAATTAAAAAAAAAAAAGAACAAGGTAAAAACCAAGAAAGTTATATGAAACTGAAAACATGCGGCTCAAGAAAACTCCTGTGGGCTCAAGAATATTTCTGAATATTTCAGTCCTGAGGTGACTTACTTCTCCTAATCAAGAATACCACAAACATGACCAACAATGCCAAAATAGTAACCGAGATTCCAATGTAGACTCCCTTGTTGGTGCTCATCCATGTTTCTTGTGCCAGCGCTGCAGTCTACAGAAACATCAGCAGATCAAACACAAAACAGAAAAATAAAGCGATCTTGTTAGAGTTACAGGCAGAAAACATTTCAGAAAATAATATACCCAGACAAATTATTGTTTATTGGCCCCTAGCTAGTTCTGGATCATGAGGGGTAAGACCAAATGATGTAAAGTTATAGCCTTATGATGAAATTCTAAGACAACTCAAAATTCAAAATGTATTTGGGAGTGGTGGAAATGTTTACATCTTACTTGCAGTGATATTTAGAGAAGGGTACAGATTTGTTAAAACTCAAACTGGATGCTTCAAATGACTGTGCTTTATTATTATAATTTATACATATTATAAAAAAAATAAGCTCTTTTCATAAATAATCCTCATATGATACTAATCAAAAACAATTTTGGTTCCTATATAAGTTGCCATGGTGGTGCTATTTGAATGTGTTCAGTTCCTGAAACTGGCCATTAATTAAAACACTTTTTTGAACTAGAATTCAAGATTCTATGTCTTTATAAATGGGCATGAAAGTAGCTGCTCAGATTCATGGCTCTGCTTAACAATTAAAATGCTGTGCAATTGGGAAAAAAATTCCTAGTGTGACAGATCATCACTTCCTAAAGTAAACCCAAAATATACCAGGTCATCATCATGCTGGCCTTCTTTACGTAGCTTAATTCTAATTCTAAAGATGTCCTACCAGGTAGGTATTTTTACAGAAAGGAAGTGAAAATCAGAGAAAAAGATTAAGTCTCAAGTCTCCTCCTGAATAAGAGTTTAATCTCTGGAGTCAGAATCCCAGACTAATTTTTGTTTAGTTGCTCTGTGACCCTAGCAAGTTATTTAGCCTCTCCAAACCTCTTTTGCTGTCAAATGCAGATTAAATAGGGTTCTTGGGAAAGGTACTTCAGGTACCTCCTGATAAATACTATGAGGAATACACAGGAGGGTGACCTAGCCTCTGAGGTGTCCTTGCCTAAATGGAAAACAGTCAGTGCCTTAGGAGGGAAAAGCTGTGTTATCACCTTACTTGTGGGAGGGAAAGCAGTTAGATGGAACACAGGGTTACAGGAAGCAGTCTTTGCTTGCTTTTTAAAAAACATTATGTTACATAAAAACTAAAAGTTCATTTTAGAGTGTGCAGCTCAGGATAAAAAGAGGAAAACAAAATTCAACCATGATTTCAACATCCAGAAATAGTTACTATTTCCATTTTTCATTATATACTCTTTTAGAATTTTATCTTTTTAGTAGTTTTCTTAACAGACACAGTTACCATATCCAATGTATACTACAGTATATACATCATTTTATCTTGTATCTATAACCTATTATATAATATATATATATATATATATATATATTTTTTTTTTTTTCAGTTTTGGCAATGCTACATGGCTTGTGGGATCTTAGTTCCCTAATCAGCCATCCATCCTCTACTTACTTCATTGGAGGCATGAAGCCTTAATCATTGGACTGTCAGGGAGGTCCCAATGCTATCTGAAAAGTTAGTTTTTTCATTTAACAATTGACACTGTCTTCTCATGGCAGTAAGTACACTGCAGTGACACCATTTTTAGTGGCAATAAATGGGCATGCTTAATTGATAAGTTATTAATCTCTTACTATTGAACATTTAGGTTGTTTATAACATTTTCATAATTATAAACAGCAGCAATGTATATCTTGTTTTATACATCTTTATGTATGTGTTCATTCTCCTCTTAAGATGCAGCTCAAGAAGTTGACCTACTGGGTAGAAATATATGCTGCCTGGTTTTAAGATACTTTGGAGACACTTGATATCTTCACGGTCAAGACACAAAAAGCCCACAATTGTGCTACCATCTATTGTGAACTTGCTTCTGTATTGCTTACATTATATAAAAGAGATTAATTGCTACTGAATATACCTGTCCTGCAGGTAACTGAGGTCAAAAACAATCTTCTCATTCAAAGTGTTTGTTTCTTTTTTTTTAAACTATCACAAGTCTGACTGACATGACATTTACATGGTAGCAGTTCTGCTATTTAACAAGCACAACAAATTCAGCCCATATCCATCAGATCAATCAGTACCCATATCATCAGAGTGATTAAAATCTTTCATATCATTCCTACGTGGTAGTGTTCTCATTGTCACTAAGTTATGCAACATAAGGCCATTTGAGGTCACATTAACCCCACTTTGCTTGAACTTGAATTTCTCTTACAATGTCCATGCTGCAATTTCTCACCACTTGCAATTAAGATTATTCTCATACCTGAATCTGTTCATGTTTTTTTCTTCTAAGAGTTATTTGCACATAGTGAAAGGAAAGTTGTTTCACCCAAGGGAGCAAAAAGTGAAAAATCTCACGGATAAATTCTTCTAACTTACACACAAAGATGAGGCTTTGATGAACATCATAAGACTATAGTCCCTTGGATTTTTCCCAAGCTAATTGTGGGAAAAGTGCAAGAACAAATTACAGAAGCAAAGAGTTTCAAGACTTTAGGACCTTAATATGTCATCATATGGGGAGGATTATATATGGAAAGACTAAGCAGTGGCCTCAATATTTCTCTATAGGACGAAAATTGGATGGGAAAAGGATATTAGGTGGCCTATGTTTAAGGAATCACACTTTCATTGAAATAATAATTTTGGTGGGGATGGCCCCCATTCCACTACTTCAATTCATGTTATTTCTCTAACAATGATCTAAGTCTTTCTTGGTATGTAATGTTAAGTCACTATGCCTGAATTAATTTACTCTTTTTTTCTTATTTTCTGGTCAGTAGAAATTCTGTCCTGGGTGTATATGTGTGTCTTGGAGAAGGCAATGGCACCCCACTGCAGTACTCTTGCCTGGAAAATCCCATGGACTGAGGAGCCTGGTAGGCTGCAGTCCATGGGGTCGCGAAGAGTTGTACACGACTGAGAGACTTCACTTTCAGTTTTCACTTAGATGCATTGGAGAAGGAAATGGCAACCCACTCCAGTGTTCTTGCCTGGAGAATCCCAGGGACAGGGGAGCCTGGCAGGCTGCCGACTGTGGGGTTGCACAGAGTCAGACACGACTGAAGTGACTTAGCAGCAGCAGCAAAGTAAAATATAACTTTTCAGCTATCTAACAAGTTAGTGAATTTATATACACTTTTAAAATTAATTAAACTATCCCTCCTTAAGAGTCAAATTCTTTCTTCCTTTATTTTTTTAAAATTAGAAAGAATCAATCTGTGGACTATTCTGACAATAATAATCTCTAAATGTAACTTGATTCCAGAAGAGACATATAAGTGAATCAGGCTAATAAAATAGGAAGGAATATGCTTACAGTTTGATTGTTATGCCAGTGGGGATCATGAGATGGTGTCACAGTGCCATTTCCATCTGCTCAACAAGAAAGAAAATTAATAACAATTACAAAAAGATATTGAACTTTCCTGCAAACACCAAATATATTCACACTGCCTTCTGGTAATGAAGGGAAAGTTGAATAATCATAAGGCCTAATGCTGTAGGCATCCCAAGAATAATACCAAGTTACTAACATTTATTAATTTAAGTAGTAAGGTTGTGCTTTTAAACCATTTTGTCATGGACCCTTTAAAAATGAACACTTTTTTTTTCCCTCCCTATTGGGGAAAAAAAAAAATGCATGCTCACAGAAAATTTACTGACAACTTTAGACAAGTCAGAGTGGTCCATTTTCAGAACTAGATTAAAAATTACCACTTACAGATAAATAATCAATATTTTCATGGCAGCTCAGAAACTTCCAGTGAGTGCTCAGAGGTCATTACACATCCAAAGAGCAGAACCACTCTGTTCAAAATGAACATTACATTGGTTTTACATTCAAAATGTGAGTGAAATGCACTAAGATACCTCAAACAGGTGGCATCCAACTCCTACATTATATGCCAGTGTGCCTAGACACTGATCCAAATGTGCTTTAGAAAATATATTACGTCACTCCCAAACCAGTATACCTTATACTACCAAAACTCCCAATATAAAAGGATACTATGCCTTAAAGTTTTGAATGCCCAAATTTTAATACTGTTTTGAAATATCTCTTTTGTCCCACAGAACATATACTATTGGCCCTTCTAAGCGACTATAGGTCAAATACAGGATTCTCTCTTTACTGAGTATCTATTACACACAAGCACTTTACATCCTTATATCAATTTTCTTAATCCGAAATTTTAGATGAGGTGCTGAAATGGTTGAAGTTTCCAACTCTACTAAAGGACAACAGCCTCAGCTTATAACCACCGCACACACTATGTTCCCATCCAATGTAAATTCTGCAGGTCTCAGAGATTCCCGTACTACTGACAGAGCTATAAAACCATCATGTTCTAATGGTAGTGAAAATGAACGAACCATATCCCCTTAAATTTTAACAGTTTACATAACTGTATCTACAATTTAAACATTCTGACGCTACTTCTTCAAGAGACAAAGACAGTGTCTACAGTCTAGTCTCTGAATATGACTTATGTTATAACCTTAAATCCTTAAGCTATAGAATGAGTGATGTTTTTAAAAAAATAAAAAGGTCTTGAGTCAGATGAAACTTGACTTCAGTGCTGACATGTCACTTACCAATGTGATCTCGATCAATGTCTTTTACATACACATTACATATATATGAATGTAAATGTATGTATTTATATTTCTAGCTGGGGTAACCTTGAACTACAAGCTCTTGATAGCACCTGTCTCATAAAGTTATCACATTAGATGATGCATGTAAGGTGCTTAACACCATACTAAACAAACATCAGGTATCACAATTATGTTGCTATATAACAATAGGAGGAAAGGGGAAGGGACACCGTGCAATGGATTTTCCAAATATCACGTCCTTCATTCCTTACAAACATGTAGAGAGGAATGAAACAACTTGCCCATGGACGAGCAGCTTGAAACTGCCTTTGATGGGGAGTTGAATTGGAAGCTGTTTGTCTCCAAAGTAGAACTAAATGTCCTCCTCAGTCTGGCAATGGCAAGAAATAAACCTGCCTTGAAAGAATTAAATGAGATAATGCACAACAATTTCCTGGCACATGCATCTGAAAAGGAAGGTGCAGGCCCTATGAAAACCAAAATTCCTCCTGGACTAACATTCTTGGCTTTGTGAGGAGGCTTTAACCCACTGAAGTGTGACTCGGGCACTGTGAGGATTTGGCTAAAGGGCCTCAGAGATGCTGCCAAGATGGCAGCAGTCACAGAAGTTGTGGGGATACAGCAGCTGCAATGTCTGTTCCATGCTGCCAAGTCTACTTGACCAGGTTTCAGTGACATATTCTAGAGAACAATTTCCCATTTTCTACTTTGTTCTTCCTCTTAGCCTAAAAGTGTGGGGTGCAGTTGCCCCAACTGCTCTTACCTGTATTTTTATCTGCTTTCTCTTTGTTTCTGTGCCAAGAAACACTTCACACCAAGGATTCCACTTTCAAAACCAAATGTCACTATTAGCTAATTTCAAGTAAATTGGTCCCTCTCTGAGTCCTGCTGCATGTCCATTTTCAATTAAGAGCTTCCTTGAATGATTGGCGAAGTAGGCCACCCTGGGTGTCTGCTGCTGCTGCTAAGTCACTTCAGTCGTATCCGACTCAGCAACCCCATGGACTGCAGCCTACCAGGCTCCTCCACCTGTGGGATTTTCCAGGCAAGAGTACTGGAGTGGGTCGCCATTGCCTTCTCCGTGGGTGTCTGCTACAGATTAGCAACTCCTGAGCATGATGAATCATACGCACAAGTCTTACAAAATCTTACAAAATCTGACCTTGTTGGATGCTTCACAGGCACATGGACAAATAAGCCAGTTTTGCATTACAAAGGGGTTCACATATGGCACTCTCCAAATTTACCACCATGGGTAACAGAGTTAGTTGGGAAAGATGACAATTCAATATCATCTTTCTCCATTATAAGAAAAACAAACTAATCTTACATCTCAAAAGAATATGGACTTTCCCAAACTAGGGAGAACTGGAGTCTTTGGGAGTGGAATAGCACAATCCTAGTGGGACCTGCCTCTTTGGCTTTGGTGTCCATGTCCTCAATCCAACTCAAAGTGTCCATGTGAAATGAAAGCTCGACAAGGCAGCAAGGGAGCCTCCTGGCTCTGTGTAGTGTCTGGGGCTTAGAGGAAGCATAAACAGGCGACCAGTTCCATCTGGACCAGTTTGGATTTAATTGTTTTAAGTCTCTGTCCAGGGAAGTATGCCCAGAAATAAGTTTAAAAACAAAGCTGATTCATTTTATTTAGAAAAATGTGGATATGTATGTGGATGGTCCCAAATCATACAAGCTGCCTGTGTCACTCAAATGTACGTATTTCTGGACATTCTAAGTAACAGTCATAGTTGCCACTCTATCACTTACCTTGTAACTGTGTCTCCAGATCTTTATCTCAAATAACACTTGTAAGAATAAGTAATATTTCCTCCATTTTCCAAAGGATAAAAACAGATTCAAAGAGAGTAATAAGACATTTGTCCAAACTGCATAGCTGAGTGGAATAGCCATTGTTGGCATTCAAGTCATGCTTGTCTTATTTCAGAATACGTGCTCTGAAAAATGTGCTAATATTATCAAAATTTGAATGTTCCCAGGTGTTCAGGAAAGAAACTGAAGTTACCTGTTGAACAAGAGTGCCATGGTGAGCTGGTTATGTTTCTTTCATACAGGGTAGTAGGCTGGCTTTCTGCTGTCTGAGTTGGAGAAGATAAAGAAGCTATAGGAATGACAAGAACGGGAAAATAGTGTTCAATTAGTGGAGGAAAATTTACACCCCCAGCAGAAAGAACAAACAAAACTAAATCAGAAATCACCCTTTGACTCTTTCTTAGAAATATATTAATAGATGTCCTTGAGGTATTACCCTGCTATGTAAGCATTTCATTATCATGAATAAATCTGATCTAGATAATGATCTCAGAGCTTAACAACAGAATTATTTCACTTTTTATACTTCTTTTGTTGTTCAGTTGCTAAGTCGTGTCTGACTCTTTGCAACCCCATGACCGCAGCATGCCATGCTTCTTGTCCTTCTCTGTCTCCTGGAGTTTGCTCAAACTCATGTCCATTGAGTCAGCAATACTGTCTACCCATCTCATTCGCTGCCACCCTCTTCTCCTTTTGCCTTCAATCTTTCCCAGCAGCAGGGTCTTTTCCAATGAGTCAGGTGTTTGCATAAGGTGGCTGAAGCATTGGAGCTCCAGCTTTAGCATCAGTCCTGGGGTTGTCATAAAAATTAAGGGGCTTAATACTTATAAAGCAGTTAGGATGTTTCCTGACACAGGAAACAGAGTAAGCATCAACTTCATCAAAATCGTATCTTCAAGTATTGGGTTAGGCTTCAAAATGGATTAAGTGATCTCTATTCAGAGCTCCTTGTAAGACAGAATCTCATTCACCTGGCCCTGTTCTGGCACTCTTATTTTTTCCTCATAATTCTATGCTAAACAGGGCCAAATGCATCATCCTTCTTAGATGTCCATGACCAGTGGTCTGGCTTTTTTTTTTTTTTTGCTATTAATGATTCCTTTAAGAATCTAATAAAAACCATAAGTCCCTCTCACTCTGAAAATGTAAAGATACAAAAGATGAATATAACAGGGTTCAAGTGGTTCACAGATTCTGTGAAGCCAGGCTTGGAAACCTGTTAAGAATCCCTACCCTAGATTGTCTATATGCCTTAACACAGTGCCCTGGATGGTGTGTATCCTTACTTTAAACTTCTGCACTTAGAAGTACTTTTGCTTACCTGGCTGGAGGTCCTCTGTGGGTGCTGGCATTGGAGGAGCAGAAGTAGAGGACCTCACTGTCACTGGAGCAGTGGTGACTGTCATGGTTGGAGTAGTGGTGTTGATTGTTGTTGGCACAGCAGTGGTGGTGGTTGTTGGAGCAGTGGTGACCATTGTGGTTGGAGTAGTGGTGGTGGTGGTTGTTGGAGTTGTGGTGGGTGCTGTTTTTGGGGTAGTAGTGGTGGTTGTTGTAATAGTGGTAGTCGTTGTTGGAGTAGTAGTAATGGTTGTCTTTCTCGTAGTGGTGGTTGTTCTTGGAGTAGTGTTGGTAGTGGTAGTGGTTCTTGGAGTAGTAGTAATGGTTGTCTTTCTTGTAGTGGTGGTTGCTCTTGGAGTAGTGGAGGTGGTGGTGGTGGTTGTTGGAGTCGTGGTGGTTGTTGGAGTCATCGTGGTTATTGTTTTGGGAGTAGTAGTGGTGGTTGTTGGAGTAGTGGTAGTCATTCCTGGATTAGTAGTAACAGTTGCCTTTCTTTTAGTGGTGGTTGTTCTTGGAGTAGTGGATATAGTGGTGGTGGTTGTTGGAGTCATGGTTGTTGTTGTTTTGGGGGTAGTAGTGCTGGTTGTTGGAATAGTGGTAGTCATTGTTGGAGTAGTAGTAATGGTTGTCTTTCTTGTAGTGGTGGTTGTTCTTGGAGTAGTGCTGGTGGTGGTAGTGGTTCTTGGAGTAGTAGTAATGGTTGTCTTTCTCGTAGTGGTTGTTGTTCTTGGAGTAGTGCTGGTGGTGGTTGTGGTTCTTGGAGTAGTAGTAATGGTTGTTTTTCTAGTAGTGGTGGTTGTTCTTGGAGTAGTGGAGGTGGTGGTGATGGTTGTTGGAGTCGCGGTTGTTGTTGTTTTGGGGGTAGTAGTGGTGGTTGTTGGAATAGTGGTAGTCGTTGTTGGAGTAGTAGTAATGGTTGTCTTTCTAGTAGTGGTGGTTGTTCTTGGAGTAGTGGTGGTGGTGGTAGTGGTTCTTGGAGTAGTGGTGGTAGTTGTCTTTCTTCTATTTCTTCTTCTTCGAGTAGTGGTGGCAGTTGTCTTTCTTCTATTGCTTCTTCTTGGAGTAGTGGTGGCAGTTGTCTTTCTTCTATTGCTTCTTCTTAGAGTAGTGGTGGCAGTTGTCTTTCTTCTATTGCTTCTTCTTAGAGTAGTGGTGGGAGTTGTCTTTCTTCTATTGCTTCTTCTTTGAGTAGTGTTAGCAGCTCTCTTTCTTCTATTGGTTCTTCTTGGAGTAGTGGTGGTAGTTGTCCTTCTTGTAGTGGTAGTTGTTCTTGGAGTAGTGGTAGTGGTTGTAGGAGTAGTGGTGGTAGTTGTTGTAGTAGTAGTGGTGGTGGTTGTTGTCGTTGTAGGTGGAGCTAGAAATCAACATGAAAGCAGGGATTCATCAAGCAGCAGGAAACAAGAGACTCGTGCTGGGCCTGTGCACCAACACAACCAAGCACACTGTCCCCAGGCAGAACTCAGCACTTATCTCCCATGAACTCCAAGTTCTTGTCATGGGTCAACTAGAATCTGTGACTGAGGAGGGAGTGAAGACATGGTCACAACAAGGCAACAGCGGCATTTAAAGGATGATATTTTGGGAGGTGTTGCTATTAAAAAATGACACATGGGATTTGTGTTGAAGCACTTTGTACAGACTAGTCATACATATCAGATTTACATATCTTCATAAGCATCTGTGAAGGAGGGGAAAGTGTCTAGAGCCTGAAGCTGTCTTTGTCCTCTCAGCAGTACATGACTAGAACCCAAATAGTAGTTCCCAAGAACCAGACTATTGACCAAATAAATAGCATTTGCTTCTGTCAGTTCTAAGGGTACCCTCCCAACATATCTGCATCCTAAATGTGGATTAATTCACATCATTAACATACGCTGGATAACACAGATGCCATATGCCACCTGGGAAGCCCTGAAAACAGTCATAGATAGTATATACATGAATGGATGGGGCTGTGTTCTAATAAACATTTATTCATTAAAAAAAAAAAACCGTTGGTGAGCTTATTTTATAATCTGATCTGGTCCTATGGCTACAGTTTGCCAACCTGGGTCTAATAGTGTAGTTACAGATTTTGAAGAACAGTGCTGTCTCAATCCCCTCCCTGCAGTTTGAAACGAAACCTAGGAAAAAGAGGAAGCAAGAAAAACATCTGATCAAAGGAGTATAACAAGGAAGAAATTTAATCAGCTTGTTTCACTAATGTGTCTTGCTCAGGAGTAAATACTTCCTAAGGAAGAAGCTAGGACACTAAGGCTAGGAAAAACTGCTGAGAAAGAGCCCTATGAGAGGTTGAAAGTAAGCTCATTCTCTGAAAAGTTTAAGAAAGCTCAAGTAAAGTATTGGGTTGGAGGCAGAGAGTCACTTTGGCTCAGTTATGAACCCGTTTCCCACTGGACAGAGCAGTGACTTTGCAAATACTCATCTATTAAAGAATTTATAAGCACTATAAATGTCCCCTATTAATTTATTTCTTCCTCCAGACCAATCATATAATTTCACAACTCCAAAAATAATCTCTTCCCCACACACAGCCTCCTGCCACATGTATATAGCACCAGCATCTTTTGGCTTTTTTAAATTGCCTCCTAGATGTTTTCACGGAGTCAGCTATTTTCTGCATCACAATTGACCTGATTTTACTTGCCTTCATCAAATAAGCTAAGTGTCCTTGATGAAGTTAGGAAAAATTATGAAATTAAAATATCAAGTTCATTTAAACTAAAAAACAGACTTATATGGGCTCTGATTTGGGTTCTGTTTTCATTAGAAACTTTAGTGGGAGAGTACTTACTATGAAAGAGCATTAGAAACCAAAAAATCCTTTAGAACCTGCTCCTTTCACCAAGTGGTAAGATAAATTAAAATGTCTACATCAAGATAGAAACACATAAACTTCCCAGAATTTTGGATTTCACAAAATTCTTAAAAGCCAAAAGTGAACAGTTATTGAGATGAAAATGTTCTCATATTGCAATAGGGCAATTTTAATTTTTAAACAAGCAATTTAGTGATATGATGTGAGTGAAAGTGAAAGTCACTAAGTTGTGTGCAACTCTTTGTGACTCCATGGACTATAGAGTTCATGGGATTCTCCTGGCCATAATACTGGACTGGGTAGCCATTCCCTTCTCTAGGGGATCTTCCCAGCTCAGGGATCGAACCCAGGTCTCCCACATTGCAGACTGATTCTTTACCAGCTGAGCCATGATATGGTGTGAATTGTGCTTCAAAAAATCCAAGGGTAGAGGGAGGGGATGAAACTACATAGACTCTTTCAATGTATATGCAACAAAATTGAGTTGACAATTGTCAAAACCAAATAATACATCTATTTGACAGGACATTATATTACCTGTTTTATATGTGTGAATCTCTCTATGAGTCTTAAAATGTTAAGAAAGAACATTTGAAAATTCTGCAAAGAAATGACCTCAGAGAAAAGGTAAGATTTTCAAGAAGAAGAAATTCAGCTCCATAAAAATACTCATTATATTTCAGTGTGGAACAGTGCATACTTTTTCATGAACCAACTAGTGTTCCTGAAGCACTGCTTCAGGAGACAGTTTGCTGACTGGGAAGATCCTCTAGCCTATGGTCTTGAATCAAGGTTAGTCTTAACACTTCACTCTACACAAAAACATGGAGAAGGCAATGGCATCCCACTCCAGTACTCTTGCCTGGAAAATCCCATGGACAGAGGAACCTGGTGGGCTACAGTGCATGGGGTCGCACAGAGTCGGACACGACTGAAGCGACTTAGAGCAGCAGCAGCATCAGCTACACAAATAAAAGATATTCAATTGAAGAGTTATTAGAAAACAAGATCATAGGAAACTTTTCTTTCCCTACTAAAGGAAAAGAAAGTTAATATCAAATAGAAAACTCTTATCTCTGGGAACCCACAGGAAGTGATCAAAGAAGTAGGAAGATAAGCTCACCTGGATTGATCCTCAACTCTAGGGTGGTTTTTATGTCATTGAACCACCCTCTCACCTCAATTCGGCAACAATACAAGCCACTGTCAGACACGGCAGCATTGTTTATGGTCAAAGACACATCCCTTCCACGAATATTGCCATTTAGCTGATAACGTCCATCCCTCTGATAGGTGACTCTGTATCCATCAGTCCGGATGATGTTAGTTCTGCAATCAAACCATGGACATGCCCCTCGGCCCCAACACATGCTTGTGACTTCTCCATTATAGTAGCAGGGTAGAGTGACACTCTGACCCGCCACTCTAGTCACTTGATTGTAAGAGGTTACACCATCTGTAAATAAAGAGAAACCAGAGCATGAGGTCTCAAAATTTTAACTTTAATTTTATTTTAATTTTGTTCTTTATATAGTTTATGCTGTTTGAAATTATCTAACTATATCTTGAGTTTGTAAATTTAACATATGCATTTTTCTTGTAAACATATTCTTTAGCAGTATTATTATTAACCAGATATATTTGAGGATGAAACATCATATAAACATCTTTCTGTATTCAGGATTACTTTCTAATAGGACAGATTTATGAGAGAAAGTATCAGGATGTTAGGTAGGTAGGATAGAGAAATGGAGTCCAAAATGGCGGTGGCTAAAAGACAAGGAAGGTCAAAGGAAGTTCCGAGGACCAGAGTGAAGACTTCAGGCAAAACAAACAGCACTCCTGGCTAAGCCCAATTTGCATAGGGCAGGCTCAGGGAGAGGAAAAAACATAAAAGGAAGAGCCAAAGCGCTTTCTCACGGACTCTCTCTCCCGCGTGTGTGCACTGTTTTCTTTCTCTTTCTCTCTCTCACTCTCCTGCTGTCTTCTAAATAAAATAGAGCTGTAACACTGATTTGCCTAAGAGCTGTAGCACGGTTTGTCCAAGACCCAAGAGCTGTGATGTGCCAAGGGTTTTAATGTCCATTGCTCCAAATCTTTGTTGTGACGAGACAAAGAACCGAGGAACATACACTCACGTGACATCTATGGTGCCGTGACTCGGATTTAACCTGGCTGAAACAACCTTTGCGTGGAAGAGGCCAAGCACAGCAGGAGCCCAACTCAGCAAAGCTCCCAAGCTAGAAGCGGAAGGCGAAGAAACGCAGCGCAGGGGAAGGCCCATCGTGCTGGAAACCAGGACAGCATAAAACGAACTCAGCAGCAAGCTCACGCAGCCCAGTCTCAGATTCCAGAAGACCTCCGGTTAAGGTAAGAGGTCCTCGCTCCTATGGCTGGAGGGACCTTTACAATCTCTCGTTTCTTGTTTCCTCGAACCTCCCGTGAATAGGTGGGTGGCAGGGGACACAATTGAGGGACTCTTGAGAAGCTACTCCTCAGCATGTCCCAAAAGCGCTATCTGCTGAGCCCCAGTAGCTGTTACACAAGCCGGTGGGGGTTCATCTGTCCTTTATCTTTCTGTGCCAAGGATCAGACCAATGAAACTGTGAGCACTGGTAAGATATTTAGCAAATCTTCCGATGGGCTATGAAGGGGATTCCTTGGCACGTTTTTCCCATTGCTTTTTCCTCCTGTCCTTCAGCTCTCTCCCAGGACTCAAGCCCGGCCAAAACTAATGAAACTCAGGCTCTGATGTCTCATTGCAAAAATTCATTGAGAGACAAAGCGATAAGAGGTGGATTTGTTAGGATCCAGAGAGAAGCCACTCTTCAGGGTGTGAACCATTGCGGAGGGCAAGGGCTGGGGCCATGGAATTAGGCCTGGCTAGGTTTTGTGAAGGGATGGAATTCATATGCTAATAAGTGAGAGAATCATCCCAGCCATTGGGGAACCACTTTCTCCTCCCTCGTGACGTGACCTTGTGCCTTGGAGCTGTCCTGTCACCTCTGGGTGTGTCTGTTGGCTTATAGATTGGGGATTAAGGTTTACTTGAATTTGACTTGTCATCTTGGACCCAATTGATTTTAATTACTTTACATTATACCCTTGTGTTATGTCATTCTTTCAAAGGTTGTGCTCTGCCCCCTTCCCTCCTGTTTCATGCTCTTTTCCTGAGCCCCATCCAGACCCACAAGGTTGCCTCTACAATCTTCTGGAGAGACAACCAGAAAATAGCTGGCCTTGGGAGGGAAATACTCTATAATATTCAACCCCTAATCCTACCCAATACTGGCCACACTGGAGATCTTGGGGAAGCCAAAACTCCAGTCTGGGGGATCCCAGGAGGTCATCATGCCTTGACCTGCCTAGGGATTGGTCTTCAAAAGGTTGTCACGCCTCAACCTGTTCGGGGATCCTCTAGTCCCAGGGGTCTCAGGAGGTCGTCACACCTCGACCTGCCCAGGGACCCAATTCTTGGGAGGCCGTCATGCCTCGATCTGCCCAGGAATTCGATCTCTAGGAGGCTGTCACGCCTCAGCCTGCCTGGGGATCTGCACCCTGACCCGGGGTGCCTGGCTCTCAGGTTGCAACAGTACTAGGTAGGATGAGCTTACATATCTATTCCTGTCCACGGTGAGCAAACTAGCAATGAGTTACAAACCCCTTAATTCTACCCAGCTCTGGTCACACTGGAGATCTTGGGGATGCCCAAACTCCGGTCCAGAGGGTCCCAGGAGGTCATCACGCCTTGATCTGCCTAGGGATCGGTCTTTGAAAGGTTGTCACGCCTCAACCTGCTCGGGGATCCTCTAGTCCCAGGGGTCCCAGGAGGTCATCACGCCTCGACCTGCCCAGGGACCCAATTCTTGGGAGGACATCACGCCTCGACATGCCCGGGGATTTGATCTCTAGGAGGCTGTCACGCCTCAGCCTGCCTGGGGATCTGCACCCTGACCCGGGGACGCCTGGCTCTCAGGTTGCAACAGTTCTGGGTAGGAAAAGCTTCAGAAAGACTCACCCCTAAGGAAGTCCACCCATGGAAACATAAAGAAGCCTGTTACTTGTGGGACTGTGCCCAGTCTCAGCAATAGCTCAGGAGCCAATGAGAACCCCATTACCTTTCTGGAAAGGCTAAAAGAGGCACTCCAAAAGTTTACCAACCTGGACTTAGACTCTTACGAGGGACGGGTGATTTTAAAGGACAAATTCCTGTCCCAATGTGCATCAGATATCAGAATTAAGTTACAGCAGCTACAACAGCAGGACCCTGCTGCCTCTTTAGATGAGATGGTCCAGACGGCCACCAATACCTTTTATAACAAAGAACAGAAGAAGGAGGCCAAGGCCCGGGAGAAGGAGAGAAAGAAAGAGACAAGCCATGCCCAGATGCTGGCCGCCCTCCAGAGAAGCCCTATGGCAAACCCAGAGTCCTTGAGGGACAAAGCACGAGACAGATTCCTGATCTGTAGACAGGCGGGGCATTGGGCCAAAGAGTGTCCAAACCGTGACAAGTCTCCTAGAATGGCTTGCCACAAATGCCATCAACTGTGACATTGGGCAGCACTCTGCCCTGGGGACCCAAGAGCCTCAAGGTCAAGCGCCAAGCCTACCTTCACGATGGTTCAAGAGGACTGAAGCGGCCCGCTCCAGCCAGCCTGCCTGTCACAGATAACCATCACGGGGCTGGAGCCCAGGGTGCAACTGGATGTGGCAGGTAGGTCCGAAAATTTCTTGGTTGACACAGGGGCTACCTACTCTGTCTTGATCTTCTACTCCAGAGCCTTCTCTTCCCAAACCTGTACCATTTTGGGTGCTACAGGAAAAGCAACTACTAAAAGATTCACCCTAGCACTTCTTTGTTGCTGGGATGGACAAATATTTTCCCACCAGCTTCTGGTGGTCCCTGAGTGTCCTACTCCCTTACTGGGAAGAGATATACTCACTAAACTGGGGACCACCCTTGTGATGGGAAGTTTTTCAGCCCCTAGAGCTCTACAGCTCCTGGTTACTACTGAAGAACCCATTACACCTTCAATAGAGAGGGACCAAAAACTATGGGAAGACAAAATTAACCCCCAGGTGTGGGACCAGGGGATTCCTGGACGAGCCCACCAAGCTGAACAGGTCATCATTGTCCTCCGAGATCCCACTCGGTTTCCTAACTGGAAACAATATCCTCTCAAAAGAGAGGCTCAGGAGGGACTACAGCCTTTAATAAATAAATTCCTTGCTTGTGGGCTATTGGTCCCCACCAGTTCGCCATGTAACACTCCAATCCTCTCAGTAAAGAAAAAAAGACAGAACCTGGAGACTGGTTCAAGATCTCTGGATCATAAATGAAGCTGTAGTCCCCCTCCATCCCACAGTACCCAATCCCTATGTAATCTTGGGAGAAATCCCACCCAGTGCCAAGTGGTTTACAGTCTTGGATCTCAAAGATGCATTTTTTGCATACCACTGGCTAAAGAATCTCAATATCTTTTTGCCTTTAAGTGGGAGGCCCCAGGAGAAAAACACCAACAGATGACTTGGAAAGTATTACCTCAGGGGTTCAGAGATAGCCCCCACCTTTTTGGACAGGCCCTTAGCCAGGATCTCCTAGATCTGGACCTGGGACCTAATGGGAAAATATTACAATATGTAGATGATCTACTAATCTGTTCTCCAGATGAGAAAAGTGCCCAACAACATGCAATTCAGGTTCTAAAACTGGCAGAAAGGGGATATAAAGTCTCCTGTGCTAAGGCACAGATGGTCGAGACAAAGGTCACTTACATGGGAGTTCAGATTACACACGGGTCCAGGAGGCTGTCCTCTGATCGGGTACAAGGAAACCTCCAGTTGCCTTCCCCCATGACTCGAAAACAATTGCAAGCTTTCCTGGGGCTAACTGGTTATTGTAGAATCTGGATACCCAATTATGGTCTAATTGCCCAGCCCTTATATAAAAGCTTAAAGGGACGAGATGATTCAATCCCACTGATGTGGGGAACTCCTCAAAAGAAGGCAGAGGCTACACTAAAACAGGCCTTAACTCAGGCACCTGCCTTGAAGTTGTCAGACCCAGAAAAAGCATTCCAACTTTATGTCCATGAAAGAGAGGGAATATCCTTGGGAGTATTAACTCAAAGGTTGGAATCTGAGCCCCAGCCTGTAGCTTACTTATCCAAGAGGCTCGATCCAACTACCCGAGGTTGGCCCCCCTGCCTTCGAAATCTTGCAGCTATTGCAATCATGATAGAAGATGCTTTAAAACTCTCCTTTGTGGGCAAACTATTTTTACCAGCCACCAAGTAAAACAACTCCTAAACGGGAGAGGCCATTTATGGATGTCTGACCAAAGAATCCTCAGATATCAAGTAATGCTGATGGAAAATCCAGGCCTCACTATATCCCCTTGTGAGGTTCTTAACCCAGCCACCCTCTTCCCTACCCCCGAGGGCTCTCTCCCCTTTCACTCTTGTCTAGAAATCTTGGACCACTGGACAAAACCCCGAGAGGGATTGTCAGAAGATCCTCTGACCAATCCTGAGGAAATCTGGTACACTGCTGGAAGCAGCTTTGTCTTAGATGGAAAAAGAAGAGCCGGGTATGCAGTAGTCTCCAATTTTGAGACCATAGAGGCTAAGCCTCTGCCACCTGGTACTTCAGCCCAATTAGCTGAGCTCATAGCCCTGACTCAAGCTTTAGAGCTGGGAAAAGGAAAAAGAATAGCCATTTACACTGACTCCAAGTATGCCTTTCTGGTGCTACATGCACATGCGGCTGTTTGGAAAGAAAGGGGCCACTTGACCACCCGAGGGTCCCCAATCAAATATGGTGATCAGATTCTTCGACTCTTGGAGGCAGTCCACCTGCCCAGTGAGGTTTCAGTCTCCCACTATAAAGGACACCAAAAAGGGAACACAGAAGTGGCATGAGGGAACCAAGCAGCTGATCAGGCAGCTAGGAGAGCAGCATTACAGAACCATGACCTAATAGGGATTGCCACCTTAGTTCCACAGACTAATTTTCCAGAAACTCCTTCATATACTGAAGGTGAGACTCTTAAAGCTAAGAGCGAGGGCTTTCAAGAAGATCATATGGGGTGGTTCCAAAAGAAGGGACTCCTTTTTCTGCCTGGAACCTCCAATGGAAGTTGGTTAACTCCTTACATGCCACTACTCATTTAGGAGAAAAAGTCCTCCACAGATTACTAGAAAGGTCCTTCAGAGGAACAGACTTCCAAACAACTATAAGACAGGTGGTCTCCTCTTGTCCCACTTGCCAATTAAACAACTCCCAAGGAGCTTGAAAACCCTGGCCCAGCCGTCCAACAACGTGGGGCCTACCCAGGAGAGGACTGGCAGATGGACTTCACTCAGATGCCAGTTTCTCAAGGGTATGAATACCTATTAGTTATGATAGATACATTCATAGGATGGATTGAAGGGTTTCCCACTCAAACTGAGAAGGCTGAGGAGGTGGTAAAAAAAACTGATCCATGAAATCATTCCAAGATTTGGTCTGCCCAGGTCATTACAAAGTGACAATGGGACATCATTTACTTCTAAGGTCACCCAAGGGGTCTCGAAAGCATTGGACATTACTTATTATCTCCATTGTGCCTGGAGGCCTCAATCTTCAGGAAAAGTAGAAAAAGCCAATCAATTCTTAAAATCAGTGATAAAAAAGATAACCCAGAAGACCTCCCTGGGATGGAAGGAGGCTTTACCAATAGCTCTCCTCCACACCCGCATTGCCCCTAAGGAACAGGTTGGTCTTAGTCCTTATGAGATGCTATATGGGAGACCTTTTGTTTATGTCAATGACCTCTTCCTAGATCCAGAGGTTCAGACCCTCCAGTCTTATACCTTGGCCACTGGGCAATTCCAACAGGATATATGCTTGTGGGGTATGAACCAGGACCCAAAAGATTCTAAAGAGTCACCACTATATGCTCCAGGGACTCAAGTCCTAATTAAAGTCTGGAAAGATGGGTCCCCAAAGGCTCAACTCCAGCCCACATGGAAGGGCCCCTACCCTGTAATACTTTCTACCCCCACAGCAGTCAAGGTACCAGGACATGACTCCTGGATTCACTGCTCACAAGTCAAGCCATGGAAGAAAACAGAAGAGGACACTAGATACACCTGTGAGCCCCCGGGAGATCTCAGATACCTATTCAAAACTACAAATGAGTGTCATTCTAATGAACACCCCCAAAATCTAGTTTCTGGGGATAAAATTTCTCAGGATAACTCTAAAGAGCCAACACAGCTTGACAGAGACTGTACTCCAAAACAGACAGGAGATATATCTTCTGATCCCTGAACAAGGAGGGACTCGAGCCATCCTGGCCATGTGAATTTAAAATTGACTAATGTCCCTACTAGTCCTTGTTATGCTATATTCATGATGCTTATGATTATTCCATGTACTGTCAATTGGCTAACCTGTTTTGTCTCTGCCCAGGTCAACCAGCTACAACATGCAGTGACAGTTCAACAAAAATATAAAACTACAGCTGACCACGGAAAATATCAAACTCCCTTGGACACCGCTATAAGGACTCTGAGGATTGAGACTAGCAAGAGGGGGAGGCCCAATACCCCTCGCTGTCCCAGTTCAGCAGGAAGTAGCCAGAAAGACCTCGATGCCCCTATTCCCAAAGAATTGGGCCGCCCATCTCTTGAGGGGGGAATGTTAGGTAGGTAGAATAGGGAAAAGGAGTCCAAAATGGTGGTGGCTAAAAGACAAGGAAGGTCAAAGGAAGGTCCAAGGACCAGAGTGAAGACTTCAGGCAGAACAAACAGCACTCCTGGCTAAGCCCAATTTGCATAGGGCAGGCCCAGGCGGAGGAAAAACATATAAAAGGAGGAGCCAAAGCACTTTCTCAAGGACTCTCTCCCGCGTGCTTGCGCCCTTTTCTTTCTCTCTCTCTCTCACTCTCTCTCTCTCCTGCTATCTTCTAAATAAAATAGAGCTGTAACACTGATTTGCCTAAGAGCTGTAGCATGGTTTGTCCAAGACCTGAGAGCTGTGACGCGCTGAGGGCTTTAATGTCCGTTGCTCCAAATCTTTGTTGTGACGAGACAAAGAACTGAGGAACATACACTCGCGTGACAAGGATAAAGGGCAGAAATATGTTCAGTCTTTTGGTGAATATGATTCAAATTCCTCTCCAAAAGGTTTGAAACAAATGACACTCCAGTAATCCATCAATGTGTGTGCATTTTATCCTGTGTTTGACAGGTATCTGCTTACTAAATGTTAATATACACAGGCGGCTTTTCCTCTCCCCTAGATTCAGTCACTGTCTCAGTTGAAATCTGATTTTAAAAGAGAGTTGCATTTAAAATTTTGATTTTCAATTTTATTGCAATTTTTTAAATGGCTATACAAAAAATTTCACCTCACAAATCTTCTCTAAGTTAAAGAAAAAACAGCTAATATCCTACTTTCAGCATCATTGGCTAGAAGGCAGAAGCCTAGTAAAGTCTTTAGAAATCAGTTTTTAGAAAAAAGGGTTTATAATACTCTCAGAAGGAACTGAGGCTTATAATGGGCTTTGTTGTTTTTGTTTAGTTGCTTAGTTGTATTGGACTCTTTGCCACCCCATGGACTGCAGCCCTTCAGATTCCTCTGTTCATGGAATTTCCCAGCAAGAATACTGGAGTGGGTTGCCATTTCCTTCTCCAGAGGATTGTCCCGACTCTGGGATCAAACCCATGTCTCCTGCATTGGTAGGTGGATTCTTTACCACTGAGCCATCTGGGAACCCCATCATGGGATTTAGGAGTGATTAAAAAAACATTCAAGCAGGGATCCCTTCTTGTGAGTTGATGACTGTCCTGCAATGGAGCACTGTCCAGTTAGCCAGGTGAAACCAAAAAATTGGACAATATTCAATCAAATATTAAATTTTACCTCTTAAAAACAAACAGGCAGGAAAACTGTCTCCTGCAGCAGTGGTTTAAAAAACTGTATTGCCAAATGAAGTCTGAGTGGTCCTTAAAAGAAATCTGAGATTCAACAACCAGTCATAGTTAGAACTTGGCTGTAAATCTGGGAAATGCTCTGGGAATAAATCACTCATTGTTATATAAAATAAGTCCAGTTTTTATTACCGAAATTCTGATTATATTTAATTTTGCTTAATATCATTTTTGAATTATAAAGGTAATTTATGCTGATTATAGAAATTTGTTACAGAATATAAATTAAAACTGTACTTTTCCTCATATCCCTACTCTTGGGTTTTGTTTTTTTTTTTAATTTAGGATCATGTCTATTCCTAAAAATTTCCCCTATCTCATAGAATGTTAAAATATGAGATAAATTAAATAATTTTGTCTATTAAAAATTAAATTTTTTGCTTATTGATTAAAAAAAATTTTTGGCCACATGGCACCGCATGTGGGATCTTAGTTCCCCAACCAGGGATAGAACTCATGCTTCCTGCATTGGAAACACAAAGTTTTAACCATTGGAAAACCAGGGAAGTTAAAATATTTTCTTCTTAAAAGAAACAGTTACACATGGTTAAAAAAATCAAAAAGTACAAAATGGTACAATAAAGGATTCATCTCCTTCCCACCCATCCCCATTTCTTCTTCCCACCCTCGTCCACGGTTACTCTCTTACATACACTTGAGTAGTTCGTGCATACACATCCATATTCCTACTATTTTTTTTTTTTAATTTAAACACAAAAGGCAGCATAAACTGAACTGTACTGCAGCATGCCTTATTCACCTACCCATAGATTTTTTAATTCTTAGAATTAAGCAATTCCTTTGGCTTAAGTTTTCAGCTTGGTTCTTTGCTCACTAGTTGATCCCATTACCTTTGACAAAGTCCCCCTCTACCACGCCCACACACCCCCTACATACCCCCTACATCCTTGGGGTTCCAAAGCACAATCCACCTATTCACTTACCTGGAAGGAGTAGGAGGCCCAGGATGGCTACCCAAGGGTGCATGATGCTATTGGCCTGAAGGAAAGAGAAAGCAGACTGCTTGGTGTGGCCTTCAATCAGATGGTATCAGAACAAGTCTTAATTCTCAGATTGCAACTTCTCCTTTCACCCTTACAGGGTGAATCACATAAGCCTGCCTGCAGGAAGCAGGAGCACACTTGCAAATGCTTCCGCTGTCTGTCTGCTCCAGGTGACTGAGAGCTCTGCCCCTTCCAACAGACAGGCAAAGCTGTCCTCTGAAACAGTGCCTACTTACCCAGCTCCTTTCCTACACCTAGAGTCCAAACTGACTCTAGGTGCTGACAGAGGAGATGAGGGAGCAAACATGAAGGAAATGAGAGAAAGGCTTAGCAGGGAAAGCCAGAGCAAAGGCCAGATTTCCCATGGCAAAGGTACACTTATCCTTAGCCTTGAAGATGAGTCACCTGGCTTTCTGGCGAGAAGAGGGTACTTCTTTTGTGGTCACAATGGCTAGTTCCCAGCCTTAGTCAAATTATCAAATGCCCACTGAGCTAAGAACTGAGAGTTGTGATTTCACTTATGGCTCAGGAGACTGCCTCTCAGATAGCTCTGTGGAACCACTCCCAAGAGGGATGGAGAGATAAGCTTATATGTGATTTTGGAGAAGTACAATCAAATGTCTCAGTAGAGGTTGCCACTAGGTACAAGAAACAAATAGCTCAATTAATGCCTTTAGCGTTTTTCTAAGTACAAGAAGATGCAACTTGGATTCATAAAATTTTCTCCTGTAAACGTCTATCTGAAGGCTTGTTTTACCAGTTTTCCCAGAACACAGAATACTTCATTTGGATCACTGCACTGAATTCCTTTCAGGGTATATTGAGTATCAGTGACTACAATGGCTAGTGACTTAATTCTTACAGAACCAGATGGCTAGGGACACTCCTTAGCTGGCAGTGGCCCCTAATGGTTATAAATTCAATCATGATTTAGGAGGCAGTTCATGGCCACTTTATCCCATAGTGTGCTGATAAGTCACTTCAGTCATGTGCAACTCTATGCGACCCCATAGACGGCAGCCCACCAGGCTCTCCTGCTCCTGGGATTCTCCAGGCAAGAACACTGGAGTGGGTTGCCATTTCCTTCTCCAATGCATGAAAGTGAAAAGTGAAAGGGTAGTCACTCAGTCGTGTCCGACTCTTAGCGACCCCATGGACTGCAGCCCACCAAGTTCCTCTGTCCATGGGATTTTCCAGGCAAGAGTACTGGAGTGGGGGGTGCTATCGCCTTCTCTGATCCCATAATGCAGAGAATACCTTTTTCTCAGTCAGGCCAGTATTTTGATGATCTTCAGTGTGTTCTTACTGGACTCAGTTCAATTCAGTCGCTCAGTCATGTCTGATTCTTTGCGACCCCATGAATTGTAGCACTCCAGGCCTCCCTGTCCATCACCAACTCCTGGAGTTCACTCAAACTCACGTCCATCGAGTCGGTGATACCATTCAGCCATCTCATCCTCTGTCGTCCCCTTCTCTTCCTGCCCCCAATCCCTCCCAGCATCAGAGTCTTTTCCAATGAGTCAACTCTTCGCTTGAGGTGGCCAAAGTACTGGAGTTTCAGCTTTAGCATCATTGCTTCCAAAGAACACCCAGGACTGATCTCCCTTAGAATGGACTGGTTGGATCTCCTTGCAGTCCAAGGGATTCTCAAGAATCTTCTCCAACACCACAGTTCAAAAGCATCAATCCTTCAGCGCTCAGCTTTCTTCACAGACCAACTCTCACATTCAGACATGACTACTGGAAAAACCATAGCCTTGACTAGAAAGACCTTTGTTGGCAAAGTAATGTCTCGGCTTTTCAATATGCTATCTAGGTTGGTCATAACTTTCCTTCCAAGGAGTAAGCGTCTTTTAATTTCATGGCTGCAATCACCACCTGCATTGATTTAGGAGCCCCCCAAAATAAGGTTAGCCACTGTTTCCACTGTTTCCCCATCTATTTGCCATGAAGTAATGGGACCAGATGTCATGATCTTAATTTTCTGAATGTTGAGCTTTGAACCAACTTTTCCCTTTCCTCTTTCACTTTCATCAAGAGGCTTTTTAGTTCCTCTTCACTTTCTGCCATAAGGGTGGTGTCATCTGCATATCTGAGGTTATTGAGATTTCTCCCCGCAATCTTGATTCCAGCTTGTGGTTCTTCCAGCCCATCATTTCTCATGATGTACTCTGCATATAAGTTCAATAAGCAGGGTGACAATATACAGCCTTGATGTACTCCTTTTCCTATTTAGAACCAGTATGTTTTTCCACATCCTAGGCACTGCTAATAGTAGCCAAAAGTCTTGGACCACATATCTTTCAAATCTGTTTTGACCCAAGCAAAATACTCTGTGCTGCTTCTTCCCATATGTAGAGCTACACTATTACAATCTTGAGTTCGTAAATAAATATATACATGTATAGCTCTTAAATAAATATATATGTGCAAGTTGCCTAGTCATCATTTTTATCAGAGGCTTAGTCACACATTTAGTAATGCAAGAAATCACAATCTTGTAAAATAGGCCAAATGCAAGTGACATAGCATGTAGCATTAATAGGGTCATAAGTAAATATTTAGGCCAAGAGTTTCAATTAGGTGTGACCCAGTATATTACCAGCTCATCTGACTCAATCTGTCCTGTACAAATCACTATCTTAAAGGTAATGAAAGGCCTGTATTGTTCACAAGGCCTCCAGCCTAATTCCCTAGTGTTATTAGGCTGATAATCCTTAGTTTAACTGTTCCCAATGTAAGGGAGCTTTTAAACTTAAATGATTTAAATAATCTGGTGGGAGTCATATAAATCCACCCTGTGACAAAAGGAGGGTCCCTCCTAATAATCAGGAAGTTAGATTTGCTGGCTGAAATTTTGTTTGTTATCATCGAGTTTGAGTAACTTTAAAAGAAAATTCATGCTATAGCCATGGGCAGAGAAAGCACCATTAATTGGCCAAGTGAGGGAGTCCAGTCTAATAATATCAATAGTTGCTCAAACAGAACTATAGCTTTCTTCTGGAATAAATTTCCTAAGGGTCATCCAATTAGACCCGTGGAGAGGAGAAATCCACCAAGGTAACCCAGAAGTACTAGATGTAGGTAACAGATCATATGCCTAACAATTGGATTAATTTTTATTTTATTTATTTATTTTTTTAATTCTATTTTATTTTTAAACTTTACAATATTGTATTGGTTTTGCCAAATATCAAAATGAATCCGCCACATGTATACATGTGTTCCCCATCCTGAACCCTCCTCCCTCCTCCCTCCCCATACCATCCCTCTGGGTCGTCCCAGTGCACCAGCCCCAAGCATCCAGTATCGTGCATCGAACCTGGACTGGTGACTCGTTTCATACATGATATTATACATGTTGTTCTATACATCAGTGTCTCTTTTGCTGTCTCGTATACAGGGTTATTGTTACCATCTTTCTAAATTCCATATATATGCGTTAGTATACTGTATTGGTGTTTTACTTTCTGGCTTACTTCATTCTGTATAATAGGCTCGAGTTTCATCCACCTCATTAGAACTGATTCAAATGTATTCTTTTTAATGGCTGAGTAATACTCCATTGTGTATATGTACCACAGCTTTCTTATCCATTCATCTGTTGATGGACATCTAGGTTGCTTGGATCCTCTATGACCCACCTCCCAGAATATTGGAAATAAAAGCAAAAATAAACAAATGGGACCTAATTAAACTTAAAAGCTTCTGCACAACAAAGGAAACTATGAGCAAGGTGAAAAGGCAGCCTTCAGAATGGGAGAAAATAATAGCAAATGAAGCAATTAACAAACAACTAATCTCAAAAATATACAAGAAACTCCTACAGCTCAATTCCAGAAAAATACATGACCCAATCAAAAAATGGGCCAAAGAACTAAATAGGCATTTCTCCAAAGAAGACATACAGATGGCTAACAAACACATGAAAAGATGCTCAACATCACTCATTATCAGAGAAATGCAAATCAAAACCACTATGAGGTACCATTTCACACCAGTCAGAATGGCTGCGATCCAAAAGTCTACAAGCAATAAATGCTGGAGAGGGTGTGGAGAAAAGGGAACCCTCTTACACTGTTGGTGGGAATGCAAACTAGTACAGCCACTATGGGGAACAGTGTGGAGATTCCTTAAAAATCTGGAAATAGAACTGCCTTATGATCCAGCAATCCCACTGCTGGGCATACACACTGAGGAAACCAGAATTGAAAGAGACACGTGTACCCCAATGTTCATCACAGCACTGTTTATAATAGCCAGGACATGGATTAATTTTTAAATTCTGTGTAAGATTTACACCACGACAGAAAAACCTGGATTTATGAAAAAGTCCAAGAAATTATCAAAAATAATTATAATATATAATTATATCCATATTTCTGTAATTATAATTATATAATATGACATTATTATCTAATGTAACTATTATGCTGAAAGTAGTATAACTAATCACACAGGTCACATCGAGAATCTAGGGATAGCTGTCCACTTCTGATGTTGTCTTCTCTTTTTCTTGGTGGGAGTATAGTTTCTCCTCTGTTTGAGCTTTGTTTTAAGGTGAGTTTAAGGGCTCCAGTGCAAGAACTCTTTCTAAGTGGAAAATACAAATCCAAAAGTCAATTTCTTTTGTTTGTTCTGTGCATGAGCTAATCAAAATTATCTGACAAGTGCCCTTTGATGTAGGTTGAAGAAAGTTCTTTAAATGATGCCTTTCCAAAATGCATAATCTTCTGGTTATAGGTCAAGGGGCATCGAATATACAGAAATAAGCTTCAGAGACAAACTTAGAGTGTCCTTCTAGTAATTCAATTAAACTCTACAATAATGTAACCTAACAACAGGGGGTCTATCTCAGAAGTGAGTCTTGAGAAGTAAATACAGACCTAAATTAACAATACTAGAATTTAATATCCATATATATAATTTTTCTCTCTAAAACTATGCTGACTTCTATCAAATATAATCAAATTAAAAGTAATTTGTTTGCAAAAATAAGTCTGCTTTCAGTAAACTTGGCCTGATTACTTATATAAGTGTAATTGAACATATAATCCTTTTAAAATTTGGTTTAGGTAGACCTTTTTATAAAGAATCTCAGATTGAATTTTTAAAAGGCTTCTTTCTCAAAGTGAGAAAAGTCGTCCCAAGGGCATGCCATCAGATCCCACCTGTGATGCCTAAAGATCTGGATTAATTTCTCTCTTCTCAGTGTTCCAAAGTGTCTTCAGATTCCTGCAACTGTCAAGAAGTGGACTTTCTTATTTACTTGATAAGTCTGCTAGCAACCTAAGGGTTTACAATTTTGGAGGGATCAGGTAGAAAGAAAAGATACATGTTTCAATTTTGCTTACAATTGTATCACTAACCAAATTGCTGTAAGTCATAATTAGTTTAAGGGGAAAGGTTTCCTTATATCTGGAAAATAGATTAAAAAGCAATAATATTTCAGACCAGAAAAACCATAAAATCTATAACCATGTTCATCAGTTAACTCATTCCCAGGTAACTAATCCTTGATCTTTTGTTAACAGTTTTATAAAGCTTTTAAAAGCCTGCACTTGTCAAAAATCCTTTCTGTGAAACTTCTTGAAAATGAAGCATTTTTGCAAAGGCATCAGGATCAACCAATAACTGTCTATGAACAACAAAGATTATTAAAGACATGATTAAAGATTCGATTGTGATGCAAATGACAAAGAAACTTCTTTACTGCTTTGACAGAACATTTTAAGATAATAATCAGAATTAAGACTGATAACATTTTACTATGACATACCAGATTCTTAGAATTCCAATAACTTCTAGAGTATATAAAACAATATAGCCTAAGGATGTTTATCACCATCCCTTTGAAATGCTTCCCATGCAGTTTAACATAAGCCTAGTTAGTTTAATATTTTTATCTTTGATAAAGAGAGAAAATGATTCCCTTTAGGTGTTTCAGGACCTTTTGGAAAATCTCAAAGTAAGCTAAAGGTCAAATGAACGTCAAGTAGAATTTGATCTCTGGCAAGTTTGCCAATAATATCAAAAGGCTTTAAAAAAACACTTGGTTAGGTGGCATCACAGGTCACTGTGAAACAATACTTATTGACTTAACCAAGAAACAATAAAATATTTCAAAGGCAAATACAGAAAGTTATAAAAAATTACTTAAAATACAAAAAAAAAAAATTAACAATCTGTTACAAAAAGTAGATCAATATTCTTAAGAAAACTCTCCCCTCTTAATAGAGAGAAACCAAATTCAGATTTTGTACCATTTTACCTTTAATATTGAAATTCATTTGCCCAATTAAATTAATTCTAATCTTAGTTCTGCCCAAACATAAAATCTTTTCTAAAGATTCTTTTTCCTCTCAAACCTACAGTTTTCTATACTTATAATAATCTGTCTCTTCTTTCATATTTAGAAATAACTAGCATCAGAACAAAATTATTTTCTTTTTCCTTAATAAAATGCATTTTTATTTCTTATATCTTCTTCTTACTTGCATACAAATATGTTTTCCATATTAACTTTATAGTCTAACTACTTAGAATTATCAATTTTTTAAAAATATTTATTTATTTGACAGCATTGTGTCATCATTGGGGCATGCAGGATCTTTAGTCGCAGCATGTAAACTCTTAGTTGGGGCACATGGGGTCTAGTTCCCTGACCAGGGATCAAACCCAGGCCCCTGCATTGAAACCACAGAGTCTTAATCACTGAACCACCAGAGAAGTCCTGAATTATCAACTTTCAAAAATCTTAATCTCTAGTGAAAACTGAGAAGCAAGCAATTACATACTGTCTTTTACATTAGCATCCCATAGATTGGCAAACTTGAAATACTATTTATAAAAACTCAACATGAAAAAACTAAGATCGTTCAAAATTAAGAAAGGAGTACATCAAGGCTGTATATTGTCACCGTGCTTATTTAACTTACATGCAGAGTACATCATGTGAAATGCTGGGCTGGATGAAGCACAAGCTGGAATCAAGATTGCTGGGAGAAATATTAATAACCTCAGATATGCAGATGACACCACCCTTATAGCAGAAAGCGAAGAGAAACTAAACAGCCTCTTGATGAAAGTGAAAGAGGAGAGTGAAAAAGCTGGCTTAAAACTGAATGTTCAAAAAATGAAGATCATGGCATCCAGTCCAATCACTTCATGGCAAACAGATGGGGAAACAATGAAAACAGTGACAGACTTTATTTTCTTAGGCTCCAAAATCACTGCAGATGGTGACTGCAGCCATGAAATTATAAGACACTGGTTCCTTGGAAGAAAAGCTATAATCAACCTAGACAGCATATTAAAAAACAGAGACATTACTTTGCCAACAAAGGACCATCTAGTCAAAGCTATGGTTTTTCCAGTAGTCACGTATGGATGTGAGAGTTGGGCCATAAAGAAAGTTGAGCACCGAAGAATTGATGCTTTTGAAATGTAGTGTTGGAGACGACACTTGAGAGTCCCTTGAACTTCAAGGAGAACCAACCAGTCCATCCTAAAGGAATGAATATTCAGTCCTGAATATTCAATCAAGGGACTCATGCTGAAGCTGAAGCTCCAATACTTTGGCCACCTGATGTAAAGAACTGACTCAATAGAAAAGACTGATGATAGGAAAGATTGAGGACTGGAGGAGAAGGGGACAACAGAGGATGAGATGGTTGGATGGTATCACAGACTTGATGGACATGCATTTGAGCAAGCTTTGGGAATTGGTAATGGACAGGGAAGCCTGGTGTGCTGCAGTCCATGGGGTTGCAAGGAGTCAGACACAACTGAGAGACTGAACCGAAGATCGTGGCATCCAGTCCCATCACTTTATGGCAAATAGAAGGGGGCAAAGTGGAAGCACTGATAGATTTTCTTTTCTTGAGTATCAAAATTTTTGTGGACGGTGACTGCAGCCATGAAATTAAAAGACACTTGCTCTCTGGAAGAAAAGCTATGACCAACCTAGACAGTGTATTAAAAAGCAGAGACATCCCTTTGCTGCCAAAGGTCCATAGAGTCAAAGCTGTGGTTTTTCCAGTAGTCCTGTGAGAGTTGGACCATAAAGTTGGAAGTGTCACCAACTGAGACAGGGGTAGCTGTGTGTAACAGTTTGGGAGGAAATATTGTGGACTTCAGACACATTGAGTTTCAGATTTCTCAGACACCCAAGTGAAAACTTTTCAGGAGAGGTAATCTGCACTGAAAATACTTATTTCAGAGACATCAGGATAGAAATGGGATTTTAAAGCCATGAACCAGAGTTGATGCTCAGGGAATGTCCTTGGTTCATAGACTAGGCCCTGGGGCCTTGTGCAATTGTAGGAGGTGGAAGAGGCACCATCACACACATAGAAACAAGCCAATGAAGCAGGAGGAAAGGTAAAAAGTAAATGAGATCCTACTGCAGCCAAGTGAAGCAAATGCATTAGCAAAGAGGCAATGATCATGAATCAAATGCCACAAAGGCAAGGAATGAGATTTGCCTGTAGGACAGAGCAACCTGGAGATCATTAATGACTTTAATAAAACAGTTTCAGTAAAGAATAGTTGAATGACTGTTCACTTTCCCAATCTATGTTACATCTCAAGAAAAGGGTTTACAAGGAAAGGGAAAATCAAAAGAGAATTAAAAATTGAAGTCAGGGAACTCTTTCAAGGAATTTTGTGGCAAAAAAATAAAAGGAAGGGGGAGTTTGGAAGTAGGGTTAAGAGAAAGATGATAAAAATAACAGCATGTTTGTATGATTTGGTGATGCCTGAGTTGAATAATTGATTTGGGCAAGGAAAAAATGCATGGAGCAATAGAGGGACAGAATCCACTGTCCAATTAAGGGATTCTACTGAGACGTGACTGGGGATAGCACATCTTCGAGAGCAAATGGACGAGGGACTCAAACATGACCATTTGGAAGTGCTGAGGTGCCACTGGAAACCAAGGGGTCATGAAAGCAAAGCCCAGGAGGCCAATGTTCTCCAGCTATCTGCAATTGCCAAGTATGAGGAAGAAGCCACATCAGAGGATAGCTATTTTTTAAATCTTCTCCAGTATTTAAATAATCCCATCAATTATCTTCCCCATCTTAAAGCATTCAGGCGTTTTCTAAGACCGAAGTTGAAACTCTAAAAGCTGCCCAAAAGAGACTTCCCAAGATAGCCACACCCTTCCTTCTATCCCAAGCCAATATTGTATTGGTTTTGCCATACATCAACATGAATCTGCCACGGGTGTACACATGTTTCCCATCCTGAACCCCCCTCCAGCTTCCCTCCCCATACCACTCCTCTGGGTCATCCCAGTGCACTAGCCCTAAGCATCTTGTATCCTGCATTAAACCTGGACTGGCAATTCGTTTCTTATATGATATTATACATGTTTCAATGCCATTCTCCCAAATCTTCCCACCCTCTCTCTCTCCCACACAATCCAAAAGACTGTTCTATACATCTGTGTCTCTTTAAACTTCTCTAGTCTGCCAGTCTTTTTGCTGGATTTAATCCAGTCACTAAATAGATTACCGGGAGATTTTAGTGAGCTGGAATAGAATTTGCTCTCTGAAGGCAATGGCACCCCACTCCAGTACTCTTGCCTGGAAAATCCCATGGACAGAGGAGCTTGGTAGGCTGCAGTCCATGCGGTCGCTAAGAGTCGGACACGACTGAGCAGCTTCACTTTCACTTTTCACTTTCATGCATTGGTGAAGGAAATGGCAACCCGCTCCAGTGTTCTTGCCTGGAGAATCCCAGGGACAGTGGAGCCTGATGGGCTGCCGTCTAGGGGTCGCACAGATTCGGACACGACTGAAGCGACTTAGCAGCAGCAGCAGGCTGCTTTTACTTTTTAATTGAAGTAGAGTGGATGTACAATATTATAGAAGTTACAGGTGTATAATGTAGTGATTCACAATTTTAAAAGTTATGCTCCATTTACAGCTATTATAAAGTTTTGCTGTTGTACAATATGTGTTGTGCAGTATATCCTTGTAGCTTATTTTATACCTAATGGTTAATACCTTTTAACCCCCTACCATTGTTTCCTTTCCCCCATTCTCTCTCCCACTGGTAATCACTAGCTTGTTCTCTATAATTGTGAGTCTATTTCCTCATCAATTATATTGACTAGTCTGTTTTATCTTTTAGATTCCACATATAAGTGATGTGAGTAATACAGTATTTGTCTTTCTCTGACTTATTTCTCTAAGCATAATACCCTCCAGACCCACCCAAGCTGTTGCAAATGGCAACATTGTACGTGTATGTATACACACTGTAACTTCTTTATCCATTCATGTTTAAGGACAATTAGGTTGCTTTCCTATCTTGGCAACTTTAAATAAGGCTTATGTGAATATTGGGGTGCATATATCTTTTTGAATTATTGCTTTTGGCAGGGGCGGGGGGTAGGATATATAACCAGGAGTGGAATTGCTGAGTCATAGTCCCATTTTTAGTTTTCTTATGAACCTCCATACTGTTTTCCACTAAGGCTGCACTAAATTAAATTCCCACCAACAGTGTACAAGGGTTCTCTTTTCTCCATATCCTTGCCAACATTTGGTTTTGTGTTCTTTTTTATGAAAGCCATTCTGACAGTTGTGAGGTGATACCTCATTGTGGTTTTGACGTTTTGATTTGCATTTCCCTGAAGAGAAGCAATGTCAAACATGTGCCTGTTGGCCATCTGCATGACCCCTTTGGAAAAATGTCTACTCAGGTCTTCTGTCCATCTTGTAACATGGTTGTTTTTTTGACATTGAGTTGTATGAACTATTTGTATATTTTGGATATTAGCCTTTTATTAGTCATATCATTTGCAAATAATTTCTACCTCTCATTATGCTGCCTTTTTGTTTTGTGATGGTTTCCTTTGTTGTGCAAAAGCTTTTAAGTTTAATTAATTCCCATTTATTTTTGTTTTTATTTCTCTTGCTTTAAAAGGAGCAGATGCCAGAAAACATAGCTACTTTTTTTTTTTTTAATGTACAGGTTTTATAATTCAACATGTATTCTCTTGCTGGCTGACTGCAACATGGGAAAACCCAACTTCCAACCCTCTGGTCACTACATCCTGCTACCAACCAGGCCATTGGGTGTGACCTGAGACCTCGACACTGCCAGGTGCCTGAACAAAGTAAGCAGGAGTCCATTGTTCCCCTAAAAGATGAACAATGGCCCCCAGATGTCCCCTTGCTGCAAGGGGCCAGCATGCTGTTGGGGAGCCAGACTGAAGCCTCTGAAAGGTTGGTGGTGGGTCAGGGAGTGGGGAGGAGTGTGGTCATGACTACTCCTGGACCTCTACAGCTGAGAGCTCAGCCTGAGGCAGGGTGTGGGGGGTGGTGGGCATGGTGAGGGGGAATAAACGAGATAAACTTACACTCATGACCAGAAGCCCCAGGCCCCAGTAGCTCCCAGAGGCACAGCCCTGAAGACAGAACAGGAAGTCACTAATGCCCTGGGAGGAACCATCCTGCAACCCATCCATAGGATGGACCCAGGGCCTCTCTCTGGGTGAGGTCAATGTGTCACTCCAACCTCAGCCATGGACAGCATGTGGTGAATCAAGAGGATGGTGGTTGTGGTTGTGTAGCAGTGAGCACAGGGGTGCTGAAACATAGCAGGTGGGTGGTGATGGCCTAGACAGACTTTAGCTCATCATGACTGAACCCTGGGCATTCACTCTCCCAACGTGGGCCATCAGCCAGACCCCCATCCTCAGACTCTGCCCAGGAAGCCAGGCACAGCTGAACCCTCCCAGCCACTGGGTATAGTCCTATCCTTGGCAAACTGGTCTCTCCCTTCCAGAGGGTCCAGCCTCACCTCCAGGTCCTTAGCAGTCACCTTATTGTCCCAAGAAGGACCCTGGTCACACCTGGATTCCCCAACCCCATGGCAAGCAATTCTGGGCACGAAGGGTGCTTCAGGCATTGTCTCATCCACACCAGTTAAGAACTGGGACCTTGGCAGGCTCCAAGGGGAAGGTTAGTGCCAAGGGGACCAGGACTGGACACATGGCCCCCAGCACAGGGCACCTGGCACAGTTGGGACCAGGCCTCTTCTACGGATCTCCCAGCTCTGGCTGCTAGATAAGGGTCAGCCCCAAATTCACTCAAGTCCCCCTGGCCAGATGGTCATAGGCCAATGACTCAGCTACTCAGGGGTTCGGTGAGTACTACTCACTCCAGCTTGCTCCAAAGCAGCTACCACCAGGTCTGCTTATCCTTCTCCAGGGCTGTGTTGGGGTCTTGCCCTTGTACTTGGTGATGTAAGAGTAGATCTCATGCAGGACTCTCATGTTATTGAATTGACTCAGGTCCAACGTGAGATATGCACTTGTGTCCTGGTAGCTGATGGCAGGCCATCTTGGTGATGTTGGCATAGTGAATCTCCACCTAGCTCTTGTAGTTAAGGATATCCTTGATGTAGAGCAGTTTCTTGGAGGGCAAGTCCTTGCCCAGCTTGTGCTCAGATGTGGAGCAGGAGTCCATGAAGGCCTAGGCCACCACTGACAGGCAGGCGTCAGCGCTGCTGCTCTTACAGATGTTGAATAGGACCTATTGGTTCTTGATCATGTTCAACCAGGAGCACAGGAGCAGACAGTTTTTCTTCCAGGTGTGATGCATATCTGCATCATGTACCTGGTATCAATCGGCCTGCTCATCCAGGAAATCAAACATGTACTCGATGAACAGCAGCAGGGCTGAGCCCCAGTACATGCTGAAGATGGTTTGGAAGAGGGCATCCATGAACTTCTGTAGTATGCCTTTGATGGCCAGAAGCCACATCAAGAAGATCTCGAAGACTATCTTGCTGCCTCAGTTGCCACTGAGCTGGTCCAGGTGGTTATGGTTCTTGACCAGGAACACTGCTACTTTTTATACCAAAGAGTGCTCTGCCCATGTTTTCCTCTGGCAGTTCTATGGTTTCCGGTCTATATATGTCTTTAACCCATTTTATTTTTGTATTTTATATTAAAGATGTTCTAATTTCACTCTTCTACCTGTAGCTGTCCAGTTTTCCCAGCACCGCCTTTTGAAGACTGTCTTTTCTCCATTGTCTATTCTTGCCTCTTTGTCATTGATTAATTGACCAAAAGTATATGATTCTGAATTCTCCATCCTCTTCCATTGATCTGTGTGTCTATTGAGCCAGTACTGTAATGTTTTGATTACCGTAGCTTTGTAATATAGTCTGAAGTTGGGAAGTGGGATTTCTCCACCTCTGTTCTCTTTCTCAATATTGTTTTGGCCTTCTGGGGTCTTTTGTATTTCCACATAAATTTAAAATTGTCCCTAGTTCTTTGAAAGATACCATTGGTATTTTTGTAGGGATTGTATTGAGTCTATAAATTGCCTTGGGTAGTATGATCATTTTAACAATATTAATTGTTCCAACCCAAGAACATGGTATAACTTTCCATCTGTATTATCTTCCATAGTTTTCCAAGTACAGGTCTTTCACCTCCTTAGGCAGTTTTATTCTAGGAATTGTATTCTTTTTGAGGTAGGCTGTTTTAAAAAGATTCAGGATAGGTCTTGATTTAGGGTCAGACTTTAGGCCTGAAAAGTCATATGAATTTTGAGACTCTTTATACAAGAAGGAACTTTAACTACCTGGGGCCAAACCTCTTGATTTGTATGTGAATAAACTGAGGACCAGAAAGAAATAGACGAGAGGACCCACAGAAGTCACTCGGGACCAATGCAGAAGTGAAAGCCAGGTTCACCTACCCCTATTCCACTGTTTCTCTTCCTCAACAAACATTATTTCACCAATGTTCTTTGTTGCTGTTTTTCACAACACTCAGCTTGTGGGATCTTAGTTCCCCAACCAGGGATATAAATTCACAGCCTCTGCAATCAAAGTGCAGAGTCCTAACCAGTGGACTGCCAGCTAATTCCTATTTATTTCACCAAATGTTCATCAAGTATCCCGTACTAAGCAATGCAACATTTTAAGTAGATAAAGCAAACCCACAATCTCCACCTTTGAAAGTTTAGGAAAACAAGACACCACTTTCAGTATGAATGAAGTCATCATAGGAAACAGGCTTATGGTTACCAAAGGGGAAGGTGGGAGATAAAGTAGGAGTAAACAGTTAACAGATACACACTACTATACATAAAATAGACAAGCAACAATGATTTACTGTATAGCATAGGAAACTGGTGACTCAGATGGTAAAGAATTTGCCTGCAAGCAAGAGAGCCAGGGCAGATCCCTGCGTTGGGAAGATTCCCTGGAGAAGGTAATGGCTACCCACTCTCAGTATTCTTCCCATGGACAGAAGAACCTGTCAGGCTACAGTCCATGGAGCTGCAAAGAGACAGACAAGACTCAGTGACTTACATCTCACACTATAGGGAACTATATTCATTATCTTGCAATAAACTATAATGGAAAATAATCTGAAATACATCCACATACACACACATGTGAATCACTTTGCTATAAACCTAAAACTAACATAATACTGTAAACCAACTGTACTTCAATTTAAAATAAAGGAGTCGAGTTACACTGTGCCCCAATATAATTTATATACCTCTCTCACATATAATACCATGTCCATTGATGTTCCAGGTTTTGAAGCTGTGAGTGAGAGGATGTCAGAAAATGGAATGTGAGCTAAGTGAGCTCCTGTTCACACAGCTAGAGGGCACTGCCTAGTGTAAAACAGAACATCTCCCCAATTTATGAAATGATGGGTCCTTTTCCTTCGTCCCCAAAACCAAAACAATGTTTTCTACTTAAAAACACTGACATCAGAGATTTGTTTGGGGATGAAAACTTTCACTTTTAGCTATGTACCTTGCTGCATTGTCACATGATTGTAAGTCATTTCCTCTGCATCCATTTGAGGGAAGATGACTGGATCAGAAAAAAAAAAAAAAAACATGATAGCACTTGGCTTTCATCAGATAAGGTTAAGGGAATCTTATGAAGGACTCAGTACTTTTCCAAACCAAGCCCACTGCAAGACTTGGGCACCAGTTGAACTCCTGTGCTAGTAGAAGTTATTCAAAATGTATGCTGAGCTTTGTCAAAAGTTTTGTCAAGGCACTGCATTTGTAGTGAGTATTGGGACTTACCACACTGACATCAGAACCCTCTGTTAACTAGCTATGTTGCTAAAGAATGTTGACATTTTAAAATGTTAAAACTTCAAACGTCAAAAATAAAAAATGAATAATTTCGAGTGAAAGGAACACTATTGAAATAAATTGCTTTCTAAAATGACTGCCTTGAGAAAAAATATACATTTAGTAATACACTGAATGGTATATTTCTTTAAAAATATACTATTGTTTTACTGTCATGATACTTCAAATACAATCACATCCTTTGACACAACAATTACATGTCCACAATCATAAATATTGGAAGTATACAAATGCATATAGGTTTTTGTATATTTGAAATGGAAAAAAAAAAAAAAACTAAACATCTATGTGTGGGGAAGTGATTTAATAGATTAAGCACATTTGTTATACTTAGTACTACATAGCTGTCTAAGTAAAGGCTGTTGTCCCATTCTCACAGGAAATGATGAGCTTCTGTAAGTAGTGGAAAAAATTAGGTTACTGTGTGTGTGTATGAGTGAAAGAGAGAGAGAGAAAATAAGAGAATAGCCCAGAACTTTGCTAACTCTAGAGCCACTAGCCACATGTGGCTATTGAGCACTTAAAAAGTGACTAGTCAGAATGGAGATGTCCTCTAAATGGAAAAAACTCACTGAACTGTGAAGACTTATAATGAAGAAAAAAAACAACATAAAAAAAACAAAAACACTGCATTTCTATTGGACAGTGCTGACCTAGGACTGTTCCTGGGGAGTGAGACTGGGGAAAATTTTTGATGGAGAGGACAGGGAATAGGCATTTCAACCTTTAATTATTTTCCAGAGAGCACTTTATTTAAAATTTTAAAAATCAGAGTAGGAATCCAAGCAAAATTTATTGTTTAGTTAATATTATGTGTCAGTCTTAATTTCTTAGTTTTCACAAATGCTACCATGGTTATGTAAGCTGTTAACAAAAAAAAAAAATCTGCTGAATACAGGGACTCTGTACTATCATGGGAATTTTTCTGCAAATCTCAAAGTATTTCAAAATAAAAACCTAAAAAAAAAAACCCAATGAGGGAAACAAGCACTCTAACAAGATGTATCTTCTGCTTGAGATTCTTACTTGGAGTCTCAAAGTACTTGCTGTAAAGTAACTCGCCTACCCATAGCTCCTTGTAAACACGTTTGCTTGAAACAAGGCAGCTAGGATTACTAAATATCATATTCCTTAGCTCCCACCTGAAATTCCAATTCAGAAAACTACTTTCTCCCTTGGTGATTAGAAGCTGTCTGGCTGCTGCTTAGGTACCAGGAATTTTTGCTGGAGTAGGAGGCTTGCTCAAAGAAGAGGAAAGCTGCCACCTCTCCAAGGACTTCACTGAGGCCTGGGCAGCTAGAAGTTTTCAAAGCCCCTTCACTTGCTCCTTGCTCCCTCATCAGCTCCTTGCTTCATCCCTCAGACTAAACCAACACAAAGGTCAAGAGGTTTTTGCTAAGATCTCATCGTGAACTCTGAGATAAAAAAAATGAATCAAAAATCAATATTATTAGTATAACAATCTTCACCTATATTTATACAGGTGTTACTTTTTACTTAAAAGTGTTCAGAACAAGAACTAAACTCTCTTTTTGCTATTGATTTTCTAAGTCAATTCCACTACTGATCAAAGACTAAATTCTTTATAATTTCAATTTTCTTAAATATATTAAGCTTTCTTATGCACACAAAAAAAGAACTAAACTCAGCATGCAAATGAGTAGGAATGGCAGGTAAAACTGGATAACAAAATTAAAAAAAGATTTGATATAGATATATAGATACATGGTTATTTCAGAACTGGCCAAATGAAGATAAATTTAAACACTGTACTGGAGTGTAAAATACTTTTATTTTACATGAAGTAGGTTTAAAAGGCATGAAATGTAGAAATTACAAAGGACGACATGTCAGATTGTCATAAGGCATGTTGTTAAGTATAGACTATAAAGCTGTATTCCAAAGGTGACCCACCCAAAAAACAATTATATTAAAAATAATGTGGGTATTTAAACAAACATTCTACCACCACAACCACACCTTCATAATTTAAATAATTTTTTTAAACATCACTACTTTCTCTGGAAAAAGAGTTACACCATAAGCAGAAGGAGCTTGACTAAGAATTTACAAAAGAAAACTGCTACTATTGAAGCATCCTTGCATCCCTGGGATAAAGCCCACTTGGTCACGATGTATGATCTTTTTAATGTGTTGTTGGATTCTGATTACTAGAATTTTGTTAAGGAGTTTTGCATCTATGTTCATCGGTGATATTGGCCTGTAGTGTTTTTCTTGTTTTTTTTTGTTTTTTGTTTTGTTTTTTTTGTTTTAGCATCTTTTTCAGGTTTTGGTATTAGGGTGATGGTGGCCTCATAGAATGAGTTTGGAAGTTTACCTTCCTCTGCAATTTTCTGGAAGAGTTTGAGTAGGGTAGGTGTTAGCTCTTCTCTAAATTTTTGGTGGAATTCAGCTGTGAAGCCGTCTGGACCTGGACTTTTGTTTGCTGGAAGATTTCTGATTACAGTTTCAATTTCCGTGCTTGTGATGGATCTGTTAAGATTTTCTATTTCTTCCTGGTTCAGTTTTGGAAAGTTGTACTTTTCTAAGAATTTGTCCATTTCTTCCAAGCTGTCCATTTTATTGGCATATAGTTGCTGATAGTAGTCTCTTATGATCCTTTGTATTTCTGTGTTGTCTGTTGCGATCTCTCCATTTCCATTTCTAATTTTATTGATTTGATTTTTCTCCCTTTGTTTCTTGATGCGTCTGGCTAATGGTTTCTCAAGTTTATTTATCCTTTCAAAGAACCAGCTTTTGGCTTTGTTGATTTTTGCTATGGTCTCTTTTGTTTCTTTTGCATTTATTTCTGCCCTAATTTTTAAGATTTCTTTCCTTCTGCTAACCCTGGGGTTCTTCATTTCTTCCTTTTCTAGTTGCTTTAGGTGTAGAGTTAGATTATTTATTTGACTTTTTTCTTGTTTCTTGAGGTATGCCTGTATTGCTATGAACCTTCCCCTCAGCACTGTTTTACAGTGTCCCACAGGTTTTGGGTTGTTGTGTTTTCATTTTCATGCATTTCAATGCATATTTTGATTTCTTTTTTGATTTCTTCTGTGGTTTGTTGGTTATTCAGCAGCGTGTTGTTCAGCCTCCATATGTTGCAATTTTTAAGAGGAGAGGGTGGGACGATTTGGGGGAATGACACTGAAACATGTATAATATATAGAAATGAATTGCCAGTCCAGGTTCGATACAGGATGCTTGGGGCTGGTGCACTGGGATGACCTGGATGGATGGTACAGGGAGGGAGGTGGGAGGGGGGGGTTCAGGATGGGGAACACATGTACACCTGTGGCAGATTCATGTTGATGTGTAGCACAACCAATACAATATTGTAAAGAAAAAAAAAAACAAACAGTGAAGTGATTGAAAAAAAAAGAAAACTGCTACTATGTAAATGAGTGACCTTTATAATTACAGGCAATACAACTGAAAAAGAGATGTAGAGGATCTAGAATCTTGAAAGCCACATTTCTGATGCATTCTCTACTGCACAGTTTGCCACTGAAAACTGGTTAAAATCTGAGCTGTCCTTAAGCTTGAGTACTCTCCAACCAAGTGTCCCAGCTGCCTCTCTCCTTTTGCCCTCTTTCCAGCTGAGTTCCAGACAAGAATGATGTAAATCTTTAAAATTACAGATCTAGGGCATCTAACCTATATGGCAACTGAACTTTCTTCTATTTAACTTTTCAGCACTGCTTTATTATAAGACATAGGTTGCAAAAAATAATAAACTATTTGTATTGTAAGCTGAAAAGAATGGAATCATAGAATAGATCTGCAGCAATCTCTTCTGAGGATAACATGAAAAATAGACATTTCAATTGTGCCTTTAAATTCACAATCAGGTTGATGGAAACAAATAGCCCCAGGTCGTTCACCATAAAACCTAAATAAAGAAACAAGCAATCGGCGAACCAGAGGTGTAGAATTGGTATAGAAATAAAGGCTCAAGATTTTCTATAACAGGTTAACCTGGGGTATCCTCTAATGCACATTAATGAAGTCTCCTTTATGTACAGTTGGGAAGGTCCCCTGCAGGAGAAAATGGCGACCCATTCCAGTATTTTTGCCTAGAGAATCCCATGGACAGAGGAGCCTGGCAGGCTACAGTGCATGGGGTCACAAAAAGTCGGACACGATTGAGCGACTAATACTAGGGCATCTCTACTTACCTCTGGAAAGACTTTCTCAGTAGAAATCTGGAGACAAAATTAATTTGTATTCAGTTAAAAAAAATTCAAACTTACGTGAAAATTAAATTTAAATGGAAATAAACATGAGGGGATGTTCCCAAATAAATGAATGACAAGTCAAACCACTCGGAATTTCTGCCTTGGGAATTCTAACACTAAAAGTGATAGGGAGGTAAAATATGGCAAGATCTTAAAAGATCAGGGAGCCTCTTCGGGCCCTGTGGGTGTCTATGGCAGAGATCTAGGAGAAAAATTTCTAAGGGACTTCTAAGAAAAAAACCACACATTCAATCTTTCTATGTTGTTTTTAATTAAGTTAACACTTGTCATCACCCACACCCTTTGGGGGTTCCTTGATAGTGTGTTATCTTTCTGCCATCTTCCTCATTACAAATCAATGATTCAGAATTGATCCTACCCTGAAAACCACGGTCCCAATCCCTGCTGGAACCACTCTTGACACGTCTAGAGTGATGCTACACACTACCGCTGGCTGTGACCTGAGCTTATCCAAAGTCTTCATTTCTTTCTATGAGGAGGAGAGTGGACAGGAAAACATTGCAATCATACTTAAATCAAATTTTTTTTATTACAAAAAAATGGAGAAAATGGTTCAAACAGTTATAGAAGCACATAAAAGGAAAAAGTGAAACTTTTTTGACTATTTGTCCCTCTGAAATAACCATATTTAGAATATGCTTCTGGAATATTTTACAGTAAAAAAAAATAATTATACTATTCTAGAACCTTTTTCTTTTTATTAGCAATATAGATTTCTCCTTGACAAGTAACACAAGCTCTGTGAAACTAGGGATTTTGTCTGTTTCCTTCACTGCTATATTTCTAGGAACTAAATCACTGTCTGGCACAAAGTAGGTGCTAAAAAATGTTCACTGAATGAATGAATGAGATCCTCCTTCCTGTCAGATCAGTCAGAAGTTCCATGGGGTCAGGGATGTGTCCATTTGGTCTCTGATCCCAACACCAGAGTACCTGGCACAAGGTAAGCACTTAGTATCTGTTGAACTAGCGAAACAACTCAATGATGAAACCAACTAATTTTTGTTTTAACTGTTCCAGTGTGTTGACAATACCACAATAACCAGCTATTTCCCAATTCATGGAAAAAGTCTCTCACAAACACTGTTGCAATAGTTGTTTATATGTGTATATATATATATATATATATATATATATATATATATATACTTGTTTAAAGATTTTTTTAGGATAAGAATCCCTTTTGTGGTGCAATCATTGACTTGGTATAAATATGTTCTGAAACTGATTCCCTCTGGAATTTCATAAATTAAAAACACTTAAGATTAATTTTCCAACTTGTTTAAAAGCCACTGCCTAGAACTCTGCAAAATGATCTCCCTTTCAAATATCCAGTAG